>NC_061888.1:10257334-11602024 GCF_905147765.1 Vanessa atalanta | reverse complement strand
GATTGGGACGAACTCTCGACGCTCCGGGAACAGCGCGCTCGCAACGCTCTCCAGAAGGTGTGGCTGGAGAGTGGTGGTGAGCGGGGGTGTCCAGGGTCGGAGTTTTTGTCTCACGACCCGGTACGGTCTCCCCCACGGATCCCTGTCGAGGGTCTCGAGCCACTCCGTCCACGCCGCTTCCTTCGCCTGTGCTATGGCCTTTTGGAGCGTAACACAGGCGTCTCTGTAGGCGGTGTAAAGGGCCGCCTCCAGATCATGGTCGCGGACTCTCCTCCGTCTGCATCGGGCGTACTGGCGGCGGGCCGCAACGCAGGCTCTCCGTAGCTGACGGAGTTCCGGCCGCCACCAGTATACGCGGCGACGTGGAGTCTGAGGCTTGACTCTCGGCATCGCCACATCGCAAATGCGGAACAGGGCGGCGCCGAGTCGGTCAGCCTCTCGGTCGACCTGGACGACCGGGTCGGAACCGGCGCACCAGGCCTCCACGATGGCCGCCTCTTTTGCCAACTGGCTGTCGAGACGGCCCAGACTCCACCGCGGACCTTCTGACCGCACAACAGCGGGCCGGACGACCGGTGCCGCGGAGACATCGTATCGGATGTATCGATGATCCGATAGAGTCTCCACGGCCGTCTCCACCCTCCAGTCTCGAACACGGCGGGCTAGGGCGATGGACGCGAACGTTACGTCCACGATCGACTCGCCCTGCTGCCGCACGCACGTGCTCTCCGACCCACTGTTGATCACCGCGAGGCCCAGTGACACAGCCCACTCCTCCAGCGCCTCGCCCCTGGCGTCCGTCGAAGGGGAACCCCAAGCCGTAGATTTGGCATTGAAGTCCCCCGCGACTAACACCGGGTTGGGCGATGCCTGCCCGACCAGAGCCCCGACCTCAACGAGTAGCTGTTCAAACTCCGCGAGACTCCGGTTGGGCGAGGCGTAAACGCCCACGATCGCCATACCCCCGACTGCAGCGACTACGAACCCTCTGCCCCTGGCTACCCCTTCGATAGCAGGGGAACCAGCGACGGCAGGGGCGACGATCGCCACCACTCCCTCGTGGTCGGACACCCAGTCGTCCCGTAAATGAACGACATAGGGCTCCGAGACCACCGCCACGTCGATTTGCCACTCTGCCATGCTTTGGACTAGCAGGTCCTGGGCCCTGGCAGAGTGGTTGATGTTCGCCTGGAGACAGCGCCGGGCCATTATTGGGCGGTCTCCATAGGCTCCTCCACAGTCCTCTGGGACGCGGTGACGGGCCCTTTCGCCACCGCTCCTCCCTTCTTTGAGGCGAGACGAGTTTTGCTGCCCTGGCACGCCTTGCTACCGACGGCATGTGCCGCAGGCTTACCGGCCGCTGAGCACACGATACAATTGGCTTCAGCGGCGGTACACTCCCTGGCCCTGTGATCGGGAAGGCCGCAGCGGAAGCACAGACGGCTGCGGTCGACACCCCTATCACATTTGGCCCCCATGTGGCCCCCCTCCAAGCACCTGAAGCAGCGCAGCGGCCTCGGCTCGAGCAGTCTCACTCGTGCCGAGACCCACCCCACCTTGACGCGGCCCACCTCCAGCACTCTTTTTGCCGCCGCCACCGGGCAGCTCATCCAGAGGGAGCCGGAACCCCAACCTAACCTAACCTAACCTAACCTAACCTAACCTAACCTAACCTAACCTAACCTAACCTAACCTAACCTAACCTAACCTAACCTTTTTTTTTTTTTTTTTTTTTGTTTAACGAGGAGGAAATGCATTTACGCATGCCGCCCGGTCGGGGGACCGGGACGGGTATGTGGGACTCAACCGGGAACTAATGCCCCGTGCCAGGGCACGCTAGTGCTAATGCCCTGTCCTACCCACTAAAACCATCCTCGGGTTTCCACCATGCCGCCGAGTGGTGAGGCCACGGGATCGCCAAGGGCATGCAACCGCGACCCCACCAGCGGCAGCCGCCCTAAGGCGGCTGAATATTCATGGAAAGCGCGCCTAGTGCGCGCCTTCCCCCTCATCCTCCACGTAAGAATGTAGCGAACTCCCCCGAGTTCGCCACTGGAGGCTGGGCGTCAACGAAGCTGACGCCCTGCGGCGGATAAGATGGTAGGCTCCGCCGCTGACCGCCGGTGTAAAACACCTGGGAGGCTCGAGTAGCGAGCCCTCCCACTCCCTCCTAGCCAACGAGGCCACTCACATGGTCCGCCCTGACGCCGATCAGGGACGTACCAGGAGCAGCCCCGCGGCATCCCTCCCGCCAGTCTTAGCCGTGGCCGACGAGCAAGCTCAAGCCGGCCCCGTTGCCCAGGGTACACCACGAGGAGGTGACTGACATGTACCCCAACCTAACCTAACCTAACCTAACCTAACCTAACCTAACCTAACCTAACCTAACCTAACCTAACCTAACCTAACCTAACCTAACCTAACCTAACCTAACCTAACCTAACCTAACCTAACCTAACCTAACCTAACCTAACCTAACCTAACCTAACCTAACCTAACCTAACCTAACCTAACCTAACCTAACCTAACCTAACCTAACCTAACCTAACCTAACCTAACCTAACCTAACCTAACCTAACCTAACCTAACCTAACCTAACCTAACCTAACCTAACCTAACCTAACCTAACCTAACCTAACCTAACCTAACCTAACCTAACCTAACCTAACCTAACCTAACCTAACCTAACCCTAACCTAACCTAACCTAACCTAACCTAACCTAACCTAACCTAACCTAACCTAACCTAACCTAACCTAACCTAACCTAACCTAACCTAACCTAACCTAACCTAACCTAACCTAACCTAACCTAACCTAACCTAACCTAACCTAACCTAACCTCACCTAACCTAACCTAACCTAACCTAACCTAACCTAACCTAACCTAACCTAACCTAACCTAACCTAACCTAACCTAACCTAACCTAACCTAACCTAACCTAACCTAACCTAACCTAACCTAACCTAACCTAACCTAACCTAACCTAACCTTTTTTTTTTTTTTTTGTTTAACGAGGAGGAAATGCATTTACGCATGCCGCCCGGTCGGGGGACCGGGACGGGTATGTGGGACTCAACCGGGAACTAATGCCCCGTGCCAGGGCACGCTAGTGCTAATGCCCTGTCCTACCCACTAAAACCATCCTCGGGTTTCCACCATGCCGCCGAGTGGTGAGGCCACGGGATCGCCAAGGGCATGCAACCGCGACCCCACCAGCGGCAGCCGCCGTAAGGCGGCTGAATATTCATGGAAAGCGCGCCTAGTGCGCGCCTTCCCCTCATCCTCCATGCGGAAATGTGGTGAACTCCCCCGAGTCCGCCACTGGAGGCTGGGCGTCAACGAAGCTGACGCCCTGCGGCGGATAAGATGGTAGGCTCCGCCGCTTACCGCCGGTGTAAAACACCTGGGAGGCTCGAGTAGCGAGCACTCCCACTCCCTCCTAGCCAACAAGGCCACTCACATGGTCCGCCCTGACGCCGATCAGGGACGTACCAGGAGCAGCCCCGCGGCATCCCTCCCGCCAGTCTTAGCCGTGGCCGACGAGCAAGCTCAAGCCGGCCCCGTTGCCCAGGGTACACCACGAGGAGGTGACTGACAAGTACCCCAACCTAACCTAACCTAACCTAACCTAACCTAACCTAACCTAACCTAACCTAACCTAACCTAACCTAACCTAACCTAACCTAACCTAACCTAACCTAACCTAACCTAACCTAACCTAACCTAACCTAACCTAACCTAACCTAACCTAACCTAACCTAACCTAACCTAACCTAACCTAACCTAACCTAACCTAACCTAACCTAACCTAACCTAACCTAACCTAACCTAACCTAACCTTTTTTTTTTTTTTTTTTTTTTTTTCTCGCTGGAAAAACGCGTTACGCGCTTCCCCCACGTGATGGAAGGTGGGGGGGTGTGTGGGACTCCCCGGAGCCCTGGACGCCGAGTGCGCCCAGGTACGCCGGGTTTACCCACTAAAAAACCAGCGGTACCCTCTCCGTCTTTCGGCGGGCGCCACGGGATCGCTTGCGCATGCTACCGTGACGCCCTGACGGTCGGCCCGCCTATGCGGGCCTCCAACACCTAGAGGGGGTTCTCGGGGTACTGAGACCCCCCCTAGTCCCTGCGACGCCTATTGGGGCGGGGGGAGAAGGTGCGCGTAGCGCTTCTTCCTCCTCCCCGGTCGTCTTCGGCGGAGCGGGTCTGCAGCGGCATCCTCTTCCCGCTCCCGCTCCGCGGCTTCCTTCTGCGACATCACGCTTTCGCAGAAGGAGCGCATCTCCGACCAACACGTCTCACTACCGAGCATTTCGTTGACGATGCTCGGCAGCGAGAGGTCTCCGCCCATAGTCGCCGCAAGGGTGTGCCTCTGGGGCCCCCACGCAGCACACTCACTCAGGGTGTGGTGCGCCGTGTCGACTGGCGCACCACACTCGTGGCAGGAGGGTGACACCTCCCGCCGCGCTATCCCGTGCAGGTACTTACCGAAGCATCCGTGCCCGGTAAGTACCTGCGTCATCCTGAAGGTGAGTGTGCCCTTCTTCCTCTCGACCCAGCGACTCAAGTGGGGCCGGATCGCCTCCACTGTCGCCAGGCCCGCCGTGGGTGACCCCAGATCCTCCTGCCATCGGGCGATCAGGGCTCGCTGGGCTAGAGCCCTGATCCGCCCGACCTCCGCCGACCCTGGACGGTCGCCGCGGTTCCTCGCCTCGACCCGGAACCGGTACACTTCCGCGAGCACCTCCGCCTGGAGCTCCCAGGGCGGATCGCCCGCGAGAAGTGTCGCCGCAGCCCACGACACCGTACGGTACCCTCTGATGCCTCTCACCGCTATGACCCTCTGCGGCTTACGCAGCAGGGCCCGGTTGTCAGCGGTGAGGGCGTCGACCCAGATCGGGGCACCGTACAGCGCCATCGACCTCACTACACCGGAATATAGACGCCGGCATAGCGATCCCGGCCCCCCCACATTCGGAAGGAGGCGGCCGAGAGCGGCGGCGGCGTTGATGAGCCTCGGGCCGAGATGGACAAAATGCTGCCCGAAGCTCCATCGACCGTCCAGGATGAGGCCCAGATACTTCATCTGGGCCTGCACCTTGATCACCGTCCCCCGGACGGTGATACTCGCCCCTCGTGGGGGTCCTTGCCGTGGACCGTGGAACAGGAGGGCCTCCGTTTTGGATATGGAGACCCTCAAGCCCAGCATTCCCATACGGTCCACGGTGAGAGCCGTTCCGACCTCGGCGAGGCGTGCCGCCTCCCGAAAGTCCCGCCCAGTCGCCGTGACGAGAGTGTCGTCAGCGTAGCACAACACCCCCATCCCGGGAAGGACGGGAGCTCGCAGGAGCCAGTCGAAACCGACGTTCCACAGGATTGGGCCGAGAACCGACCCCTGTGGAACGCCGCAGCCTACCCGACGCCGGACCAGCCTCCCATCGACCCCCGCCCAGAGGACCTCCCTGTCCTGGAGGTACGCCTCCAGCAGCCTCCTGAGATAGGTCGGCACCCCATGGTATCGGAGTGCCTCCCGTATCGTCTCGAAAGGGAGACTGTTGAAGGCGTTCGCCACGTCGAGCGAAACCGCCAGGACGACTTGCCCCCGGGCCACCGCTTCCGTCGTCCGAGTCTTCAGGGCGTCCAGGGCGTCGACCGTCGACCGGCCCGCCCTGAACCCGTACTGAGCCTCTGAGAGACCCGGACCGACCTCCTCGAGGTGCTGAACGAGACGGGCTGCGAGGACCTTCTCGAAGAGTTTGCCCGTCTCGTTCAGCAGCACTATTGGCCTGTATGCCGAAGAGGAATCCATCGGCCGACCTTCCTTCGGCAACAGGACCAACTTTCCTTCCTTCCAAGGCTTCGGAAACTGCCCGCTGCACAGGCACTCGTCGAACAGCTCCCGAAGCCTTGCACCCAGGAATTCCAGGGCGTCGCACAGAACACGCCCTGGAACCCCGTCCGGACCCGGCGCCGTGTTCTTGGCCCTCAAGCGGCCGAGGGCCATCTCCATCTCCCGCTCCGTGATCAGTGGTGGAGCCACTGCGTCTTCGATCACGGAGCGGGGGGCCATCTGCGGAGGGACATGCTCGCCTGGATGGGGAAAGAGTTCCCCGACCAGGCGCAGGAGGAGTTCCGGCGGCAGCGTCTCAGTGACGGGGGCGCCTTGAGTGCGGAACTTTCCGCGTACGCCGCGGTACGGGCGCCCCCACGGGTCTCGATTGAGACCCGCCAGAAGCTCCTCCCTGGCCTTCTCCTTGGCCTTGCTTATCGCCAGCTGCAGATCTTTTTTCAACTGGCGATAAGCGTCCAGCATCTGTCCCTCCAGGTCCGTGTCGAGGCCGTTGCGCCTTCGACAGCGGACGTAGGCCCTCCGCGCCCGGCAGCACGTCGCCCGAAGGTCGGCGATTTCGGGCGACCACCAATAGACGTGCCGGCGCGGAACCCTGCGCCGGGTCCGAGGCATGGCCGCATCGCAGACCTCCTTGAGCGAACTGCGCATGCGGCCCGCCAGCTCCTCTGCGCTGGCGCCCTCCGTCCTCCCCGCGGAACCCCACCGCTGCACGATGGCGGCCTCCTTGACCAGCTCTCGATCGACCTGGCCGAGAGACCACCTCGGCAGCGTAGTCGGCACCCTCTGGGGTTCCGCCGGCCTGCTAGAGGTGGAGATCTCAAATCGGATGTACCGGTGATCCGATAGAGTCTCCACCTCCTCCTCCACTCTCCAGTCGACCACTCTGCGTGCAACGACAGGGGTGGCGAACGAAACGTCCACCACGGAACCCCCCTGATGTCGCACGCAGGTGTGAACCTGCCCCCTGTTTAGAAGGGACAGGTCGGAGAGCAGGGCCCACACCTGGACGGCCCTCCCTCGCGGATTCGTGGCGGGGTTGCCCCAGGCACGCGACTTTGCGTTTAAGTCGCCGAGAACCAGTATCGGTTTCGGTGACTGCCTGGCCACCGCAGCTCTGACTAAGCCGAGGTAAGTCTCGAACTCAGCCAGGCTGCGATTAGGGGAGAAGTACGTACCGACGACGACGTACTCCCCCCACCCCACCACTACGTAGCCCGAGCCCCTCTCGATGAGTGAGAGGGGGGGGCCCGTTCCGCTCCTCGTGAGAACCGCCACGGTGTCGTCCGAGTCCCCCAGCCAGTGAGGTAGGGGAGGGACGAAGTAGGGCTCGCAGGCCACCGCCAGGTCTACCTGCCACTCCGCCATGGACTGCAGCAGAAGGTCCTGCGCTCCGGCGGAGTGGTTCACGTTCGATTGTAGGAAGCTCAGGTGTGCTGGCATACTTGATTCTTCTGAGCTTCCTCCGTAGCCTGGCGGCTTTCCTCGCGCGGGGCGGTCCTGGTTCCTTGGACCGCTTTACCCTTCGTGATGGGGGGGTTGCAATCCCTGGCCCCCATCAGGTGCCCCGAAGGCTTGCCGGCCTCTGCGCAGACCGCGCAGCGCATCTTGGCCGTGCATTCCGCTGACTTGTGGCCGTCCGAGCCACAGCGGTAGCACAGGCCTCCCCTCTCCGCCTTCGACGGGCAGAGCGCCCGTGTATGGCCAAGGCCCATACACTTGTAGCAGCGCATAGGGCGCTGCTCCACGACGGCCACCTTGGCCGAGCTCCACCCGACGAGGAGGCGACCGGCAGCGGCCAGCTTCTTCGCTGCCGTGAGGGGGCAGGTGACGCGGACCATCCCCATATAGCCGGGTCCGCGCTGCATCACTCCGCACTTCACCGCCTCGGAGGAGCAGTCACCGGCGTGCGCGATCGCCGCGGCCAGTTTCTCCAAGGTGACGGAGTCGTCGAGCCCCGTCACCTTCAGGTCGGCCTTCTTGACCGGGCGCACTACGTCAGCGACCCCGTCGAGAACTGTGCGGAGCTTCGCCGCCAACCTATCGGCCTGCTCCGCTTGGGCTTTCGGCAGCTCGAGAGCCCTGGCTCCGGTCGCCGTGCGTCGCACCTTCAGCCCACCGCTGATTCCTAGGTCCTGGAGCTTGACACTTTGCTCCGCTCTCTCCAGGACCTGCGCGTAGGTGACGCCCTTTCCTACTGCTTCCGGCTGCAACGTGAGAACGATTGCAGCCGAGCGAGGGGTGGCCAGCTTCGATTTGGCTGGCTGGGGCGTTTTCGGCAGCGTCTTAGCGTCGGAAGAGGTGGTCTTGCTCCCCTTCCTGCCCTTCTTCACCACCGTGGACCAGGACGTCTCCTGGTTCGGTGGTGTTTGGGACGTCGCCGGTGCCGGTGCGCTCAGTAGGCAAGCGGTGGGCTTGGTCTGAGCAGCCAGAGCAGCCGCCTTCCTAGGCTTGGCTGGGGCTCCCACACCCCCGTCCTGGCGGGCCGTCGAGATAGACGGCGGTGGACCCTGCGACATCTGCGTTTTATCTGCCGCGGAGGGAGGTCGCTGCATCCTCGCCGGGAGGCGCTCCTCCAGGCCCGCCAATTGGTCCTTCATCGCCGCGCCGATCGACGTGACGATGAAGTCCTTGAGCTCCTCCATCGAAGGAGCGCCTCGCGGGGTGTTGGCCGCCTCGGTCGCCGCTGCCACCGTGGTACGCATCTCCGCGTACTCACGGCGGTGGGCCTTTAGCTCCGCCTTGAGGGAGTCAATCTCCCTGCGCATACGACTGTTATCCGCACGGAGGTTACGGGCTTCGTCGGCCTCCGTCCGGGACGCCAGAGCTTCGACGACGCCTTCCAGAGAGGCCGCTGCGTCCTTCAGCCTCTTGATGAAGCCTCCTTTGAGGTTGGAGGACTTCAGCGCGACCTCTCTAATCTCGCGTGCACTGCGGCCCGCCTCCGCGCGGAGCTCCTCGTTGCTCTGGAGGGCCGGATCCACCTTGGCTAACGAAGCAGCTTCTTCAAGCTCGGGAACGACCACAGGCGTTTTTTTGAACGCCCTGCTTCTGAGGGTCCGCTCGAAAGCGAGCTCTCTCTCCTCATCTTCTTTGGCTTTGAGCTCTATTCTTGCTCGACTGAGCCCACTTTTCTTAGGCTTGCCGCGGCGGTCGGCAGCAGGTCCCGCCGTGTCGGAGCCTGAGTCGGATTCGACGAACCGGACCGAGGCATCCGACGCTGTCTCCATATCCGTATCCATATTGCAAAAGCAGCTAAAAGGCAGCTTCCCTCAGGAAGTACGTGGCTGAGGGTGGCTCTAAGGCATCATTTATGATCCCCAGAGCCTAGGCTTACAGAAGTAACAATAAAAATTTTTTTCTTAATTTTGACCCTCCCTGTTCTATATATATATTACAGGGCGGATGGGAGGGCACAATTTTTCGGTTTTCGACCGATAACTCTCGAACGGATAGGCCGATCCGGGAGATTGAGATGTCAACGGATGCAGAGCAGAGGGCCCCACAATCGCGCCGAACACGGAAAAAAGATCGAAACAATAATAAAAAAGATATAAACGAAAAACTTAAAAATAGCTTAAAAACAGACAAAAACGGGAGATATAAGTAGGTTAAAAGTGGAATAATAATTTTAATAGTGAGAACTGAGTGAGGTATTTTTTTCAGATTTTTACGACAATAAATGGAGAAAAAATTTTGAAAAATGTACTTCGAATATTTAGAGTTTCGGATCGCTTAAGAAGACTTTCAAGAGCGATCCGATTCTTATAGCGAATAATCGATACAGATTCTGTTTGTAAAAATTAATAGCTCCGGAACGGAGACGCCGATCCGGGAGTGAGATGTCTCGATGGATGCAGGGCAGAGGGCCCTACAAATGCGCCAAAGAGCAAAACAAGATAAGATTACAAATGAACGAATTAAAAATAAAAAACAGAAAAATATAATGAAAAAAGGTGAAAAATTTTTCGGTTTTCGACCGATAACTCTCGAACGGATAGGCCGATCCGGGAGATTGAGATGTCAACGGATGCAGAGCAGAGGGCCCCACAATCGCGCCGAACACGGAAAAAAGATCGAAACAATAATAAAAAAGATATAAACGAAAAACTTAAAAATAGCTTAAAAACAGACAAAAACGGGAGATATAAGTAGGTTAAAAGTGGAATAATAATTTTAATAGTGAGAACTGAGTGAGGTATTTTTTTCAGATTTTTACGACAATAAATGGAGAAAAAATTTTGAAAAATGTACTTCCAACCTAACCTAACCTAACCTAACCTAACCTAACCTAACCTAACCTAACCTAACCTAACCTAACCTAACCTAACCTAACCTAACCTAACCTAACCTAACCTAACCTAACCTAACCTAACCTAACCTAACCTAACCTAACCTAACCTAACCTAACCTAACCTAACCTAACCTAACCTAACCTTTTTTTTTTTTTTTTTAGTTTTACTAGGAGGAAATGCATTGACGCATTCCGCCCGGCCGAAAGGGGGTTGACCGGGACGGATATGTGGGACTCCCGGGGCAGAAGGCCCCGTCCTACCCACTAAAACCTCCTAGGATTTTCGCCTCGCCGCAAGGCGACAGGGCTACGGGAACGCGCGTGGCTCACCACCGCGGCCCTGCCAGCGGCCGTCGCTGTAAAGTGGCGACTCGTCACGAAATGTGCGCCAGGCTGTTACGGCGCACCTTCCGTCTCCACCTCCGTCAGAACCGCGACGGACTGCCCCCCGAGTCCGCCGCTGGAGGCTAGGCGGCAGCGGATGTAAAGTTCCGCCACCGTCCACAATGTGTCAAGTCCGGTTTTTAGGGCATCCGGCCTAGATGGTCGCGGCGCCGCCGACCAGGTCTTCGTCGGCGCAGCGGGAGGGAGTTGGTGTCGACTTCCCGCTGTCGCTCTGCCGCCTCCTTTGCGGACATTACGGTTTCGCTGAAGACCCGTAATGCCGCCCACGCCTCTGCACTCGCGACCATCTTTCGCACTAAGGCCGGAAGCGAGATGTCATATCCGATAGCCGTGAACAGGGCAGCGCGAGGCTCCGCCCAAGCTGGGCACTCTGCGCGCGTGTGTTCGGCCGTGTCCACGGCTCCGTTGCCACAATGGTGGCACGTCGTTGTGGGCTCTCTGCCGGCCACGTCACACAGATATTTTGCAAAACATCCGTGGCCGGTCAGTAGCTGTGTCAGGTGGTAAGTGAGTGGGCCGTGCTTTCGCTCGACCCACTCTTTCAATGATGGCCTAATGGCCGCTACGAGTTCCCGACTCACTCCCGGAACCCGTAGCCTCTCTTCCCATTTTGCGAAGAGCCTTCCGCCGGCCTCCTCTCTCCAGCTCCGAACTTCCCGAGGATGGGGTCGGTCTCCCTCCGCTCTCGCTGCCTTCAGCCGCCAGTAGACGCTCGAGTTGATCTCGGCCTCGAGGTCCCATGGCGGGCTTCCGGACAGCAGGCAGGCTGCGGTGAACGACACCGTACGGTACGCCCGAGCCGCCCTGAGCGCCATCGCTCGCTGCGGACGTCGCAGGGACGCGACGTTGCGTGTACTCAGAGCGTCCGCCCATATCGGCGCCCCGTACAGTGCCATCGATCGCACTACGCCGATGTACAGGCGTCTGCACGAGCCTCCCGGTCCTCCGACATTGGGGAGAATCCGCCCCAGCGCTCCGGCTGCAGCCACCAGTCTTGGGGCCAAGCGCCGGAAGTGCTCCTCGAACTTCCACCTGCCATCGAGGACGAGTCCCAGGTACTTCATCGTCGACCCGATGGTGATGGAAGTTCCGCCCACTGTGATGGTCATGCCCTGAGGTGGCGCGTTCCGAGGTCCATGAAAAGCAAGGGCCTCGGACTTGTGCAAGGCCACCTCGAGGCCCAGTGCACGGATGCGGTGAACCGCGTGTGCGACGCCGGCTGTGGCTCGATAAGCCGCCTCGCGATGGGAGCTGCCGCGGGCCGACACGAGGGTGTCGTCGGCGTAGCATGTGACGCTGACCCCCCGCAGAGTGGCCCCGCGCAGCACCCAGTCGTACCCGATGTTCCACAGAAGGGGCCCCAGTACCGAACCCTGTGGAACACCGCACGTCATCGGTCTTCTTCTCCAACCGTCGCTCGTCGGGTAGGAGACCGCTCTGCCCGCAAAGTAGTCACCGATCAGTCGCTGCAGGTAACACGGCACGTTGTGGTACCTCAGCGCTTCTCGGATGACTTCCCAGGGCAGGGAGTTGAAGGCGTTGGATATGTCCAACGAGACAGCCAACAAAACCCCACCCTGAGCCACCTCCTCTTCTGCCAGGTCCCTCACCCTGGCGATCGCGTCCAGCGTCGAGCGGCCGCGGCGGAAGCCATACTGTCGCTCGTTGAGGCCCGGCTCCATGCTGTCGACTAGGCGGACGGCGAGCACACGCTCGAAGAGCTTGCTCACCTCGTCGAGCAGCACGATAGGTCGGTAGGCCGACGGCTGATCGGGGGCTCGACCCTCCTTACGGATGAGTACGAGCCTTCCCGTTTTCCACCGGTCGGGGAATCTGCCTTGAGCCAGACACGCTGAGAATAGGCGCCGGATGTTCACACCTATTTCTTCTGAGGCGATCACCAGGGCGCGCCCCGGAATACCGTCTGGCCCCGGAGCTGTCCTCTTGGAACGGAGCCTAAGGACAGCAGCGGACAACTCCGCCTCGGTGACCGGGGGCGCCAGATCTCGTTCGTCTCGTTCGCTGCGCAGTGGGGCCATCGATGGAGGGACGAACTCTCGACGCTCCGGGAACAGCGCGCTCGCAACGCTCTCCAGAAGGTGTGGCTGGAGAGTGGTGGTGAGCGGGGGTGTCCAGGGTCGGAGTTTTTGTCTCACGACCCGGTACGGTCTCCCCCACGGATCCCTGTCGAGGGTCTCGAGCCACTCCGTCCACGCCGCTTCCTTCGCCTGTGCTATGGCCTTTTGGAGCGTAACACAGGCGTCTCTGTAGGCGGTGTAAAGGGCCGCCTCCAGATCATGGTCGCGGACTCTCCTCCGTCTGCATCGGGCGTACTGGCGGCGGGCCGCAACGCAGGCTCTCCGTAGCTGACGGAGTTCCGGCCGCCACCAGTATACGCGGCGACGTGGAGTCTGAGGCTTGACTCTCGGCATCGCCACATCGCAAATGCGGAACAGGGCGGCGCCGAGTCGGTCAGCCTCTCGGTCGACCTGGACGACCGGGTCGGAACCGGCGCACCAGGCCTCCACGATGGCCGCCTCTTTTGCCAACTGGCTGTCGAGACGGCCCAGACTCCACCGCGGACCTTCTGACCGCACAACAGCGGGCCGGACGACCGGTGCCGCGGAGACATCGTATCGGATGTATCGATGATCCGATAGAGTCTCCACGGCCGTCTCCACCCTCCAGTCTCGAACACGGCGGGCTAGGGCGATGGACGCGAACGTTACGTCCACGATCGACTCGCCCTGCTGCCGCACGCACGTGCTCTCCGACCCACTGTTGATCACCGCGAGGCCCAGTGACACAGCCCACTCCTCCAGCGCCTCGCCCCTGGCGTCCATCGAAGGGGAACCCCAAGCCGTAGATTTGGCATTGAAGTCCCCCGCGACTAACACCGGGTTGGGCGATGCCTGCCCGACCAGAGCCCCGACCTCAACGAGTAGCTGTTCAAACTCCGCGAGACTCCGGTTGGGCGAGGCGTAAACGCCCACGATCGCCACACCCCCGACTGCAGCGACTACGAACCCTCTGCCCCTGGCTACCCCTTCGATAGCAGGGGAACCAGCGACGGCAGGGGCGACGATCGCCACCACTCCCTCGTGGTCGGACACCCAGTCGTCCCGTAAATGAACGACATAGGGCTCCGAGACCACCGCCACGTCGATTTGCCACTCTGCCATGCTTTGGACTAGCAGGTCCTGGGCCCTGGCAGAGTGGTTGATGTTCGCCTGGAGACAGCGCCGGGCCATTATTGGGCGGTCTCCATAGGCTCCTCCACAGTCCTCTGGGACGCGGTGACGGGCCCTTTCGCCACCGCTCCTCCCTTCTTTGAGGCGAGACGAGTTTTGCTGCCCTGGCACGCCTTGCTACCGACGGCATGTGCCGCAGGCTTACCGGCCGCTGAGCACACGATACAATTGGCTTCAGCGGCGGTACACTCCCTGGCCCTGTGATCGGGAAGGCCGCAGCGGAAGCACAGACGGCTGCGGTCGACACCCCTATCACATTTGGCCCCCATGTGGCCCCCCTCCAAGCACCTGAAGCAGCGCAGCGGCCTCGGCTCGAGCAGTCTCACTCGTGCCGAGACCCACCCCACCTTGACGCGGCCCACCTCCAGCACTCTTTTTGCCGCCGCCACCGGGCAGCTCATCCAGAGGGAGCCGGAGCCGCCGGAGCGCCGGGCAATAACACCCGGTTTTATTGCTCCAGCGGAACAACCCCCCTCTTCGGCGACCGCAGACACCACCTCCACCGCAGTCACCGAGTCGTCCAGGTCCAAGATTCTCAACTCGACACACTTAGTCGGTCTATGGACCTGGACCGCGTCCGAGCTGAGGACCTCGCGGAGCTTGACCGCCAGGGCATCCGCCGCCTTCTCCGCGTCGTTGGTACCCGGCGGGGACCTAACCTAACCTAACCTAACCTAACCTAACCTAACCTAACCTAACCTAACCTAACCTAACCTAACCTAACCTAACCTAACCTAACCTAACCTAACCTAACCTAACCTAACCTAACCTAACCTACCTACCTACCTACCTACCTACCTACCTACCTACCTACCTACCTACCTACCTACCTACCTACCTACCTACCTACCTACCTACCTACCTACCTACCTACCTACCTACCTACCTACCTACCTACCTACCTACCTACCTACCTACCTACCTACCTACCTACCTACCTACCTACCTACCTACCTACCTAAATTTATTTAAAAGCAGAATATGCTTTATTCAAGTACGCTTTTTGAAGCACGTTTCAATCGTCATAACAAGTATGTGGTAACAAGCGGTGGTAAGTATATTTTAAATAGGAACTACATGTATACTTACCACCGATTCGGAACGTAGATTCTACAGGTAAGAAGCTCCGTAGTTATTTCAATATTTCTTTTTTAACACAAGGAATACAGTCACGTTTGTTAAAAAAAAAAAAAAAAAAAAACTATTGTAAACGTATACTCTATTCCACTGGGAATATATTTATGATTTACTACAAACAGTTCTTCATTAATATATCTTCACTTTTAATTTTACAATATTTCACTTAACTACGTAAATCCACTTCAATTTGACTTTCAAAGTAACGAAAACAGTTTTGCCGACATTCAAAACGCCATTTTTCAAAGAACGAACAATTAAAATGGAGGCCTCACTAAGGATGGTTGCTATACGAACGGATAAGGAATAAATTTATACAGATAAAAAATATATATTTATATTTTAGTTATTTAACATACAGTTTAGATATATTTTTTAAATATATATATGTATTTAATTGGTTATAATATGGATTTTAATATAATATATAAATTTAACATATAATATAGAAAGTTACATATTGTTCGATAAAAAAAAAATATTATTTTATATAGTAATGTATAGACAAAAAAAAGAAAATAAATTACAAGAAATACATTTTTAATAAGATAAGATATTTACTTATTTTACAGAAATAAAAAACATCTTAAAATATAGATTAGTTTTATGCAAAACATTAGCAACACTTAATTTATAGTTTTGAAAATAATACAAGAGTAAGATATTATTCGGAATTATCAAAAGTTTTAATTAATAAGTAGTAGTGCCTCGTGCCAGCCCCTGTCAAAGGCCTTTGAAATGTCTAATGAAACGGCTATTGCTTCACCAAGGCCTCGCTCCAAAGGTGGGCGGCATATCTCCGGTCGAGCGTTCCCTGCGAAAACAATATTAGTTATCAGTAAGGAGCTCGTTTGCTTCAAGATATGTCAGGAGATTATTTAAGATACGCTCCATAATCTTACAGATAAAAAAAAAAGCGTACCGAATCCTCGGCTTCATACTGTGGCAAGCAGAAAGCTTTACCAACTTTGTTGCTTTGCTTTAGGAATGTAACTCGGTTGTATGGTCTCCGAGTGAGATCAAGTATTAAATTATGATGGAACAACTCTAAAATAAGTTCACGAGGTTCCTGTTCCTTAAAATGTATGGAGTGTATCCGGGCTATCCCTTGCTGTATCCTACCTTATTCGTTATAGGCATAGTGGGTTACAGTAAGCTGGAAACACGACGGAAAGTCGCTCTCGCCAAATACCTGATAATGGTATTGTTAAACAATCTTGCAATTCTGACACTCGTGACCAAGAACTTTATTTACCTGCTACGGTCGAACTCGTTGCTGTATAATATTACGTTATTCAACAATTTCCAACAAATATCTTCGCATTATAGAGATATTTAGTTTTCAAATCACATTTTACGCATCATGTCGCCTTGAATCAACTACTGAGGGCTGGTAATTCGGTGTGGAGTGAATGTTGCGGTCGTCATACTTAGCCGAAACACAGTCCATATTAGAGCTGGCTGTCCATATGTGAGATGCTGGAGCTGTATTCATTGTCAGGTTGTCGGGATTGAAAGTATCGTCGTGGACTTTTTTCATGATTTAAAATAATTTTATTTTCTTCGAATTAATCTTTTATTAAATCTAGCCAAACGATTATTATTGATAATGCTTACATGAATTATTATTACACGACATCATTGGAGAAATAAAATCAGTGCCGATATAATGATTAAAATGTAATGAATATCAAATACGTTAGCGATTTTTTTTTCTTGCCAATTTTGATTTAATTTAAGCGAAGTCATTAATGGGCAACACAACTCAATGTTTGTTTCTTTTCTATTTTTCATTACTCTTTTTTTAATGTAATATATTGCAAACTTTATACGCCAAATGAAAATATCTGTAAAGACAAAATAAATGCTATGGGTTTTTTTAAATTAAAGTAAGTTCTCGTGCCTTTCGGGCCGGAAATGGGCATTCCCCCTTAAGTGTAAACTGAGGAATTGTTACAATAATGTTTTGGTAGTCAACTTAACTAACGCATTGGATTAGTGTAATGTTAGATAAGTTTTTTTGTAAATAATTGAATAAAGGCAAACTTATGTAACTAAAAAAAATACTTATTAATAATTATTACAAGATTAAAGTAAATACTTTTTCTTAATACTTTATAACGTCTGAATGACAGTTAATTATTTTGTAATAAATTGATTGATATGGGATCAATAATTTTAATCCTAATATACATGTATTATATATATTTAGAATGAAACATTATATATACTTGTATCTTGGATTGTATATATTTCGACAATTTTAGTGAAAATAGTTTTTTTGTGCCAAGTTGCTTAAAATATGTTATTTTACATGTATTAATAAAATAGTGAAGAAATATACAAAATTAACGAAGTTACAAATGTATACAACGCTAACTAAAGGCAATTTTTTAAATCAATCGATTCATATTACGCTAACAATTATTAGCGGAGTATAAATTCTTGTTGTCGATTTGTGTCTATAACATTGTGCGCCCTACGTGAATGGTTAGATTTGCCGGCAAAGAATAAAATTATAATGAAAGACAGATATAAATTTCTTACACCATTTATTTACGATAAAAATACACAGGATTACTTTGTAAAATCAAAGCAATACTTGTCACCTTTACAGAACGGGCATTCGTCATTCGGAGACGAAGCTTCTTGGCAGAAATATAAAACAAAACGGTCAACTTATTTTAACAGAAACAAACAAACTAAAACTATGCGGTAATAAAATACGCTACGTTTAATTGTGCTTTATACATAATCGAGCAAACCCGAGCCAGCGAGCGAATCGAAGACGTTTGCATATAAAACCGTCAGACACAGTCGTTTTATGATTTCATAGCGCTGCGACGCAGGTGAGCTCGAGGTCCTAACCGGTGATACGCGGCGCCCCTATTGAATGCAATCGTGTGTAGCGTCTACTACTTCAGGGGCTCACTCGGCTCCCGCCAGAGCTGCACTTATAATTGAACTATGCATACAAAAAGGAATGGTGTTTAATACGATAATTCTATTACTATTCCAGTATCAATCTGAATACTAAAATAATAAAAAACACATCAGGTAGTGGTATATCTCATGTCCAGATGAGCGTCCGGTATCACCGCGAGAGGCGCTCAGTCTCGAGCGGGCGCGGGCTCCGCGGGGGGCGCTCTCTCGGCGGGGGCCGCGGGGGCCGCGGGGCCCTCCCGCTCGGAGGGGGGAGCGTCCGCGGCCTGCTCCAGCGCCGCCGCCAGCTCGTCCTCGTCCTCGTCCTTGCCGTAAAGTTCGGGGTACTGGCCCATGCACTCCTGCATTATACTAAACTTTTCGTAGCAGTCGCTGCCTTTGGGTTCCGCTTCGCTGAAACGAGATTTTTTTTTTTTCGGAAATCACGAAGTCGGATATACTGTTAGAGTAATTAAATTTATAATGCATTCTTCAACTAATTAATACTACGTATTTTACTTTCATATGAAAGCAAAATAGTTTCAAAAACTTTGTATTTCAAACATTTCTTGGAATACTTTCTATCAGTACGGCCCCGTCGAGGAGTGCCGCGGAGAGTACGCGTACCTGTAGTGGAAGCAGGAGAAGGCGTCCCGGAACTGCGTGCCGCACGGCCCCGTGGCCATCCCGCCCAGGCACGGGCAGCCCCAGTTGATGGAGCCGTCGGGCAGGATGAGGCCGGGCGCGGGCTCGGGCGCGGGCAGCGACGCGGCGCTCGGCGCCGACAGCTCCTCGCGCGCCGCCACCACCACCACGTCCTTGCCGCCCTCGCCCGTCTCCCACACGCGCCGCGACGACATGCTCTCCGCGATACTCGTGGCGCTGGCGGATTACCGCTTTTCGTTTAACGTCTTGCTTACGAGGTCGTTTGGAAGAGGTCAGTGAAATTTTAAATTTAGAAATTACTAAATCGATGCTTTCAAAATTATATTTCGACATATAGATAGCAGTGAAGAGAGACTTACGTGGATTAAATCAGTGCCTGCAAGGATGGAGCCTCGGCGACTACGCGTATGTTCCGCGGCGTGAGCGCGAGCGCCGCTCTTAGTTTCCGCAGGTATGTGTCACGGGTTCGCACGAGCACGTGCGCCGTCCCGTGCTCCTCGCGCACGCGCAGTACGTCCGCCCGCACGCCGCAACACTCACCGAACAATTGTTGCGTAGCTTCTTGCAATATACTTTGAACTGCCAACTCAGATCTGAGTGAAGTGTTCCTGAAATTTTTATACAAAATGTTACTTTTATAATGATTCAAAAGGTATTAGGAACAAAGGTGGAGTAGGTAAATATAAAACCTTAGTTTTACTTATTTCAGGTGACTCACTAAAAGTTCTGCTATACACAACAAACAGGTCTTGATCAAAATATATTATTTAAAAAAAAATCACTTAAATATTCACTCTTTGACTCCCTAAATTGCAATAACAACTTCATTGACTATATTATAATTATAAATGTTAATAAAACATAATTAAATAGTTCAATTGTTTGAAAATTCTTTAAATTGTGATAAAAGTCAAATTACTTTTGACAAAAGTATTTATGTACTATTGTCAATGGTCACTTATGCCCAATGACACTTGCAGTATAAGCTATTTCTTACTGTGCCAATGTGCTATAAGTGTAAATCTAATTTTTACATGATAATTACTGCCTTTATGTACACTGGCTAAATATACATACTACAAATAATAATATATAAATACAGAATATATAGTAGTACAATCATGGTAAAAGACACAGTAATATATATATATTTTTTAATTCCCATTTCTCTGTGTAAATCGAAGGACAAGGTGCATTGAGTGCAGAAGCGGCACACATGTAGTAATATGTCATGCTTTTTAAATATTGTATATAATTATGAGCCAAGATGGCTCAGTGGTTAAAATGCATGCATCTTAACCGATGATTTCGGGTTCAACCCCAGGTAGGCACCACTGAATTTTCATATGCTTAATTTGTGTTTAAAATTAATCTCGTGCTCAGCGGAGAAGGAAAACACCGTGAGGAAACCTGCATGTGTCTAACTTCAACGAAATTCTGCCACATGTGTATTCCACTAAGCTGCATTGGAGCAACGTGGTGGAATGTGTTCCAAACCTATCCTCAATGGGAGAGGAGGCCTTAGCCCAGCAGAGGGAAATTTACAGGCTGCTAATGTAATGTAAACATTTACATTTATTACATAATAAATGTATAATTATGTATTTATTTGTATTTTTAATGGTATTTCTAAATTATTTTTCATTTTAAAACAATAAAAGAAGCACTTAAGTAGTATAAATCTGCAGCAAAGCATAGCAAGCTTATTTATATATTATTAATACAGCGTTACACAATTTACATACACATATATTAGGTTATAATTAATTATAATTACTATTTAATCAAACGTCATTCCACTAAGATTCGGTATTATTTTTGCGAAGAATAATATATTAGTAATAAAATTTGCCAAAACACTAAAGTATTTAATAGGTAAATTATTCCATGTTATGCAACATTGTTACTTACAAATCTAATTCCAAATCCAAATAAAAGTATCGAGAGTGCATTTTACGATGGTAATTAAAATTAAAACATACAAATAAACGTTACTAAAATACGCTTAATTAATTGAATTACCATATAGTAGAAACAATCTTGAAATCACATGAATTAGTTAGAAATTGAAACTGAAGAGGTTATGTTGATAATAATTGATATTCGGTATCTCTGTCGACTCTCAGTCGTAAGCTGTCAGTGTCAATCTGAATGTGTGTTGACTTTTTGGAGTATTCAAATGCTATGAACGTTCGGATACTTATAACTTAACTGATTAAGAATTTTTCATTTTAATTTAGTTATTTTAATAATAAAATTTTGTAAAATTGTTAAAATAATAATTTTAAAACACAATATGTCATTTTTGATATGTCATAAAAAAATTATTGTGTAGCGCCATCTATCATATCACATCTAAAGTAACTTGGTGTTAAGTTACCTCCTACAATCATTTAAATGTCCGATACCGCTTTATATTCCTCTTATTATATTTAAATAGTAATTACTTTTAATTTTCAAAAAAAAAGTAAGTAAAATAAATGTACCTTCTTTGTAAATCTTTTAAAAAAATGGTTGTTCAAGTATGTACCTACCTAATTCACAAGCTAGGCATGTTTTATAAAATAAATAGATTTTTTTTAAAGAAAATTCAATTTTCTTTATTTTTTTTTGTTCTCTTAACTCTTTAGTTAATATTTATTGAGGTATAATTGAACCATATTATTATTACTTATAAATTTAATTTTTTTGTGTTTATAATTGTTACCTAACTGCGGTAAAATAGGGTGATGTCGTGACTAAGTTTATTGATTGGCAATTAATATTCATCCCTCGTTTAGTCGCACCGGCACAGCAGCTCCTACTGCGGCAAGCGACCCCAAGTAAGATAATATATTATTATGTTACTCCACAGGTTCAAAACTAACATAATTAGACACTATTCCAAGAAAATGTCAGTAGAATTAAAGTTTCATTAAAAACATTTTATTTAAGAATAAGTAAATAGGAAAAATTTAATAACGAGCAGGTTGACAAAACGTCCCACACTAATGAAAACTTTATTTTATATTCGAAACATATTTTAAAGAAATTAATTTGAGCTAATTATTTTTGTTCTCTTTAATGGCATACACACCGTAAGATTGTATTGGTGCTTCGGTACTATGGTCATACAGCACGTAAAGTCATTTAGTAGGTACGTATTACAGTACTTACCCGCCGTTATATTAAATGATTACAAGAAGACATCCATTGAAATAATTTATTCTTTAACTGTTGGTAATCGTCTCCACCTTAACTTTAATGCCCATTGATAATTTCACGTTACTCATCCACGTGGTTGTAGCCGGTTGTAAGACTATGTAAACAAACCGCTTGTGTTTCATCGATCCGTCACTAGATGGCTGTGCCGGTTACGACTAGCATTTCGTTTTGTTTTTGAGTGCTTTCCAATAAGATTCGAAGTAAATATCTAAGAATTTCTGTGATTTATTTAAAAAAATCTTATTTATAGTAAAATAGGTTAATTAAGAACTGTTACAGTATTTTTTTGTCCGATGTCGTGTCACGTGATGTTAGTAATATTGTGCTAAACCAAAAATAGATTATACTTTTAATTTAAATAAAATAATAATTTGCACAATATGTGGGAATGTCTGATACACTGTCGCTTCCATATCCGCCAGAATATCCGATGATGAAAAGTGCGCTGCGACCGTGGCCGCCAAGTTGGGTATCGTGCAATATCTCCGCACTCCCACGATAGTGACAATCTGTTAGGAACCCGGGATCTTAGTTCGACGGTGGCAGATGGCCGACAATCTTTGTGACCAAATGGGCGTCCCGTAGAAGGCCATCAATCGCACGACACCGGTACATAGATAGCGTCTTTGCATGGCACCTGCTACCTTCTCGATCTCGGGGACTAGGCGCTCTAAGTGCTCTTCAAAGTCTCGGAGACCATCCAGACTGGGATGCACGTATCTTACGTGCCTGGATTCGCTAGAGGCACATTTGATAATACCCTATTGTATCATGTATTTCTGAGAACCCCCAATAATATTTTAGCTACCACCGTTTCGGAAAGTAGATTCTACCCAGAAGAATCGATAACAAACTCAGTAATTATTAATAATATAATTAGTGATTACCAATAGAAGCGAAAATATATTTTACATTGTTTTTCGGAAAAGTACTTAAACTGCACCTAGCTAGTTTATTTAAAATTTGTTCTAAATTAAATAATTGTTGTTCCATGCCAAAAAAATTGACCCGTTAAAACAGGAACAGCCGTAACAACAGAAATTTATAATAAAGGAACATATTTAACTCAGAGTATGTATATAGAATTAGATATTACATTAGCGATTATATTGCAGAAAATGTAACTCAGTTTAGGCGGTTGCTCAGCGACAAAATCCTCAGTCAGCATCAGCGAGTGTGACGGCAGCGCTCGTGTTGCGGGCTCAGTTCAATTACCGCACGCAACGAAGCCTCCAGTGGCGTCATTAAAAACGATTTATAGTCAATTATTTCGACCCGCGTCCACCACGCCCGATCCAATCTCATTGCGAAAGCCTACGCATACTTCTTCACGCCGACGTTAATTTCCGAGAACCTAACTCATGCAATTTGCAAAATTACTTAATATTTATGAATTTTTGAATAAGATACAGAACCAGTCACGAAGCAGATTGGAACGGCTTGCGGGATATTATAACAGTACAGAATATGAATGCATACAAATATTCGGAATCCAAACATTGCCATTTGCATATACGTATGACTTATTGTGATATTATAGACTTATTTCTCTTTCAACATTCCTATTCTGATGTCCTTACACAAAATGTCGCACGGCAAGTAGCTACACGTATAAGTCTCTTAGCTAGTAAACAAAGTTCTCACAGCTACGAGCGCTGGACACCGATCGACGCTCGTAGTCTCTTTTTACCGGCTAATGATGTCTTTTGTGCTTTATGTGATAATATTTCCTCGCTCTAGAGAAAATACATTAAAGTAAAAGTTAATATAGCGCAACTAACGATGTGTATCAAAGTGACAGCGCGGGGATTTCCCGCTTTCGTCAGTGTAAATTATATATTATAATACATTTCATGTATGCATCTAACTAGACGACATTGGACGATGACTAATGTCGATATATGAAAAATAGCTAATAAGTAGTATAAATGTCTAAGTGAGTAAATTGTTTATGTGTTTGTTACACCCTCGGAACATGTTATGGTCTCGTTTAATGTCAGCTGTAAATAAAATAATATGTATCTGGCTTACTTGTAAAGTTGTAACCGCTCGGCATAAAGCTGTTTCTCATTACATACATACCATAATTTATTCTCCCCACACAAAATACTTTAAAATCCGTTCAAAATATTTCAATATTAATATTGGATATAATTTTTTTTATTGTTATATTTGCAGTTTCACCATGTCATTCGTATCTTTGTTACTTCTTATCTTAATTTTTTTTTTTTATTATAGTGCGCCTGTATATTTTTATTACCAGGCAGCAGTGAAATGTATTCATCATAGGTAAAATAGTAGTAGAAATATTATTTCATAATTCACTGCAACTAAACCGGGCGCGCGACTCGCGACTGCCGAGTGACGACAGTTCCCTTTGTTGGAGTCAAATATCCTTGATCCATTTACTCGACAAACGAAACTTAAGGAGCGCAACTCGACTCTTGCTGTCGGGCGTCTTTACACTGAGACGGAGACGCCAGTTTCAGGTCATCTTCTAACGTCGTCGTCCTCTGACGTCGGACCGGTTTGCAAGAAACACGATCACATTGAAAATTGAGCCATGTGCATACTCGCACTTACTGCTACTGTAGAAGTCACAGGGTAAATAGAAATATAATCTACACTAGTAATGTCTACTTAGCTTTACTGTATTGATTGTCAGATTAAAAACTTCTTCCGGTTCGGATAGGCAAATGCCCTGACCCGAGAAGAACCGCGGAAAGAAACTTAGCCGTTTGGTTGTGTCAGCTTGCATTTCTTTACAATAATTATTCACTTAAAAAAGAAATAGCCAGGAGGTGATCGTTTCATTTCTAATTAACTTATCATTAAAAAATGCATAGAATACTTTATGTAAATAAAGTTAATAAAGTGTGACTAATTATAAAAAGTTATAGTCGAACTAACATTGAAAAAGTAAATTATTCTATTTTTTTAAATAATATTCATTTTGTTTAACTTGTTTATCGGCCAAGTTTGTAGATGACTTGTTAGGAAATATTATTGCCTCCAATATTATCGTTATAATTATATTGTTCGATACAAAAAATACTTTCCTGTGAGTAAGAACAGTTACGACTACCAGAGCGCTCCTTGTTCATTTCGATTAGGTTTCGGGTATTTTTATTCATTACACTTTCGATTTAAAAGATCTGAAATATTATCATGTTTGCGTAGGTGTTTATTTACGACTAATCGTAATTTCAAACCTAATATTGTAACGAATATTTAAGAGTATATATTTGTCACCAAGTTTTTTTCCAATGTATATTATTATTTCGTGGTATGAAAGGACGAGAGGGCGGGGGCTAGCTCGACTACCACGAGTGAGTAAATGTTAGTTTAATCCAATGTCATCCCGCGCCAGACGCCAGACGATAGACGCCAGGCGCATTTAGTATGAGGGTCGCGGTGCTCGATGCTTTCAATAGTTCATTAGAACATGACACACCACTCACTTTCTACCCTGCAGGTTTTCACATTTCCCATACTTAAAGCGTACGAGTGTGCTACTAAATAATTATAATCGTTAACGTAGTTATCGAATTGTATGAGCTATAGCATCGTTGTAAAGATTAATAGTCGAAGGAAGTAGGAATATTAATTGTATTTCCACTATTCGCCCTTAATTCCAGAACGAAATAAGTGAACAAAACATTATATTATGCATTAGGTACATTTTTATAATTATTTCCCGTTTATTCTTTTACACATTTATTATTAACAAATATTTCGTAACAGTAAACACTTCATTTATCTATTGTGATACAAACATGACGATACTCATCACGATTATATTATTTGTAATTTTTTAAGCTATGGTCACTTAACGCTACGAGTATCTTTTCAATTATTATTAATGGTAAGTAAAATTAAACGAATTACTCGCTTTTATCCTTTTAATAACGCGAGTACAAATAACGTTATGGAAACACGACGCGATGGGCGATACCAACGTTTCAAGACGAACGCGACAAGGTACGCCGTCTAGTATAATATAACTACACATTTATCTCGTACGCTTCAATGAGCCGTGTGTAAGTAGCCAGAGCCACGGAGAGGTACAGATAAGCTAGATATTAATATTAATAGGTAAGCTTGTTATGGAGAGTTGTGTTTCGTAGGCGGACGGGCAAAAGGGCCTGACGGTAAGTGGTCACCACCCCCCATTGGCATAACCATAAACAATACTAAGTATTGCTGTTTCGCGGAAGAACCGAGAAATGAGGAGTGGGAGGTATCCAGACGGCCTAAAACTCATCAATATCATACACATAATATATAACTAATTTTATAAACAATGCTAATCGAATACCGAACTCGTTTTAAGCATATCAAAGAACATAGACGTAGGGTGCATTTCTGTACTTTTTTCATAAGAGGCGTTTAATACATATGTGAAATAAAACAATCATATCGCATTTAAGAGAATGTTATTAACATCAGTCCCGAGTCCTTCCGTACTATAAAAGCGTCACGTTGCTGTCCTCGTAAAGTACATAGTTACGTCGAAGTTAGGCTATATTGTGATCAATCCTATGGTGCAGTTTACGGCACATAACACGAGTGCGGAGACGACGGTTACGATCCTGAGTGCATGGAGTTTATCGCCATAGCTCGAGTGCTTCTTCACCTCCCCCTGCCCCCCCAGCCGCGCCGCCGCTGTTATCGCGCATTGTGCTCGTATTGAATTGCCATAACCAGAGATTTTATTGCTCTATGAAATGGACGTGATACCTACGCGAGCTCTCGGAATGGTTCTAGTTCACGTCATCAGTTGACGATTCGGGGTCGGGCCTGTGATGTGGTGCCAAGATTATATTATGCAGCCAGTTCCTAGATCTATAAATAAAACGCGCTTTAAATGGATAATGTTAATTTTAGCAGAGTCAAAGGTCGCATATATGTATAGTTTTAAGAAGTCTAATTCTAAATTAATCTGGGGTAAATTATTAAATCTGGATTTGACATTTCGCCGAGTTCAAAGTGATCGGGGTCGGGTGGGACGCTGGGTCGCCGCTGGGTCGGATGAGCCGTTACCGCCAACCGGGAACGTCAAACGTAGTCGTATATGGAATTCCTCTTCCTAGCGTTAATTAAGAGTTTTTGGATATGAATTCGATTAGGTCTTAGAAAATGATCGAAGGGCTTACAAAGTATTGTGCTTTCATATAAAGCCTTTCGCCTGCAAATTCACAGTGTTTTTTCTCGCTATGGGTATATTTAACGAAATGCAACAGTCTCGCATTAGAAATTCAGACCGCGATATTACGAAACCGCAAGCGAGCTGCACCGCAGACGCACGCCTGTTTCACTCTGAACTTTTGCTGCAATTTCCTAATGCTCAGCATTCATTCCCAGATCTCGATTATCATTATGTAAAATGTTTCGGAGACTATAATTATCGTGTGTTATTGTATTTAAATGTAGATAAATAATATTAAAAGTAAGCTAGCGGTGGCGTGTGGGTGGTCACCGACACCGAGGCGGGTACGGCAGACGCTAATGAAGTCGTTTGCATACGCACTGATTAACACGCGCGGAGGGCCGCTGTCCGCCACGCGCCATCTACGGCGAACATCTAAAACTAGGTATTCGCAAAAAATCCTGCGGAATAATGTCGGCGGGCATTAACGAGCAATATTTCCATAATGAGCGTCACTAAGAGCCTCTTGCGGTACTTTCGGCTTTAATGAAAACTTGAATGAGCGATCGCTCCCACTTTTAGTTTGTAATGGTTCCGCAGCCGCCGTGTGCGATCAGTGGTTGACAATGGAGCGGTGGTGCTTACTCTGTTTTAGAAGTTTGCGCTGCGCGGACGGAGGATCGGAGATAATGGTTACTGTAATTTGGCGAGTCGAATGCGGCTGGCATCGTCGGGGCCGTGTTCGTGCTCAAGGGGTAGCAATTTATCGTCCCAGTTTAGTTTTTACGGAGGTTCATTTGGCAGGAAGTGAGGCCGCTAGCGAAACCGGCAGGTCAGCGTATAGCATACGATCACGTCGCCCGCCAAATTACGAAGCTATGTAACGGCGGCTCACATTTTAGAGCGGTCGTTTAACAGTCAGCGTCGGAATGCGGTCACGTGACAACAAATGCGAATAATCAGCAGTAATACTACGCAGAAAGAAACTCTGCTTTAATTATTATTAATCATCCTCGTAAGCATTACAATGTTCAATAAACTGCAGTCCGTAAACTTATCGAATTGCATAACTAATAAGATATTCCTATTCAAAAACTAATCGGAACAGATTTTCTCACGAATAAAGAGCGGTGAAAGAGTAATCCTGTATTTATAATCGTGTCATTGTAAGTAACACGTGATACATTGGTCCGCAACGTCACGATCGCAATATTGCATCATTAATTAGAATAAACGATCCGATAAATTACATTCAATTAATATTCGTCTCTGCCGCTTCGCGCGACTCATTATTTATTGGCGGGCTTACTGCGGAGCGGACGCGATCAAGTGAAGAATAAAAGTGAACTCTTTTAAAACATTTTCATTGAATCGAACGAAGGGTGCGCTTTACATTCTGATTGCTTTGATAGTTGTAAATGTAAGCGACCACTATCAACTCGAGGCCCGACATCTACTAACAGAATTGTTTAAATACGGCTCGGAACGAGTGCCACAAGGTTTTTCAATAATATCTATCCTGTTTGACAATATCAGTCATCGCCTATTCAGATATACACTCCGGTGGAGATAGTATTGAGCGACAACGCAGCTTAACGATATTATAAGCCCGTCACAACTACAGCACCGTGCGCCTGTGTTGCTCTTTACGGTTCGTTAAAAACACTTTTTATTAAAACTCTGATATTGCAAGCGCGTAATAAATATCATACAAAATATAAAATGCCGGGTCCTGCGCTCGGGAACTTTGGCCGTGTTTATTTTTGGTAATGGGATCTATTGGTTGAGCATCGAAGTTTCCAAATTACATTCCAACCGCACAGCGTCAGCGTCCATATACGTACGTATGGATGTAATGTTTATTACAAAAAAAAACTTGATTAATAATTGAAATCAAAAGGCACCGCAACAACTCGGACTCTGCGAAGTCAATACTACTCTCCTGGGGCCCATTTTAAAAAAATATATCGAAAAGACAATGATGTATTACTTAATACAAGATAATAAATGTCGATAAAAAACCCGGAGTTAATATTCGTTGATTATGTAATCTAAGTTGAGATAAAGGTAACTAATTACTTGTTGGTTCCTTACCAACACCGGTTATTTCCGTGTCGATGTTTTACCGACACAACCACAATGTTTTTAGAATGTTGATTATTTTAATATAACTTATCAAAATAATAATTCTAACAATGGAAAAGTGGTGTAAGCTATATTCATATACAGCTTACACCACTTTCCCGCTTATATATTCATATGTATGCACGAATATATTCTATCTAATAAACTCGTACGCGTGGGTAGGATCAAAAGACTGTCGCTGGCACAGCGGGCGCCGTCGGAGCCGTCGGGAGGCTGCGAGGCGATTCAGCACCAGTGGCTTTGAATAGAATAGAGCGCTGGCGACGCGGAGCCGCAGTTAGCTTGAATTAATTTTAATCCGAGGACGAGGGCGCGCCGGATACGCCAGCGAGGGTGAGGCGCGCCGCGCACAATACGTACCCTCATTCGATTATGAAACTTTAATCCCTCGCAGTGATTAGATACAAACGCCATTATAACTTGCTATCGCCTAATTGCTATTTACTTATACGCGTAGACTCGTACGTTACACGAGTGTGTTCCACAACACCAGTCTCGTATGGTTGCCTTGTGACCGAACACTGGGAAGATTTCACTGTACTTGTGACTACAACATCTTAATTGGATGTTATTGTCGATACAGAATAGACGACGATGACAACTGAATGAATATACGACTGACGATGAAACAATAGAAATTAATATTTAAAACAAGCTTTTATAGGCCACATATCTTGTAAAAAAGTGTTAATCAAAGCAGGCTTATAATAAGGCATCTTAGTCGGAACTGAAACAATTTGTAGTTATACAAGTTGAAACAAGTTAAAACTGCTTTTGTTTCTAATCTTGGTGTGATTATATGAGCCTTTGATTTAATTGTTCATTAAAAAGCAAAGGAAATCGATGTTCGTCTTGAAATCGTGTTTCATATTTATCTCTTCGGTCAACGCTGTACAATATGTACAGATTGTGGTCAGCGGTGACGTCGAGGTCTCTGGAGACGTGGGTCGCGTCGGAGATACGACACAATACACCATTGTGTCGGTTGCCAAGTAAACATATCTTACGAGTAACAGGGAGACTATAAAACTCACCAAAGTACGTTCCAAATGAGCTAATTTAACGATAAATTATTGCTTTTTGTAAAAGTTTTTGTAATACTTTACATGTTCTATACTATTCTCACACATTACTCGTGTGAATAATTTGACCGCATACCGACGCTCGCGAAGATTAAAGCATGTTTCGCAGCGCATAACTCACCGCGCGAGTATGACAAATCCGCATGTCACAGCCCAATTCCACATCTCAAATGACGTGTATTCTGAATGAGAATAAGCTCCGCTCGCCAGATGCGCTCCTTGCTTATCCTTCTGCTTAATGCTCACCTGCGTACAGCGAGCGCACACTCCGTACCAGTAGGTACAGGTTACCTACCGCGTGAGCCGCGAGCGCTATTGTGTTTATTTGCTAATACACGATCTCGTCACATAACCCTCTCGGAGCTCACAGCTCACAGTCTTTGTCTATTGATATTCTATATAAAAAATAGTCAAATATGAGCGAGTTCGTAATATCAGTACCTACTATTTCAGAACCGATCGGTCAAGATAGATAAATCATGCATAATGCATGTGGGCGTGAAGACGCAGCGCGTCGAGAGAGGTCGGCTGGAGGAGTATGGGATCCGATGAAATATTATATTTATTCAGATCCGTCCGAAGCGCCCGATCGACTCGCCATTGATCAAAGTGATCTCCCAAACATTCTTCGCCCACGAAAGCAAGTTCAAGAGATAGTGTTTTTGTGCCTGTGGTATTGTCTGTCGCGAGAACTGAAGAATGGCTTCCGTCGCAGTGTGTTTTCAACGGGTAGAGTACATAAATAACTCTTCATGAAAGTCTCGCGATTTACGTAAATAATCTGTTTCATTCCTTAAATAAAATAATTTAAATGCAAATAAACAAGTACGTTGAATACTTACACTTTTTAAGAGAGAGTGTGAGCAAATCAGAGTAAAGATTATTTCATTAAAAAATCATATAAAACACGTGTTTTCCACGTGGTGTTGTCTATACGATAGGCGCGCTGTTTAACTAATTTTATAATCAATTTATTATCTCACTCAATATATTTCGAAGAATTTCATCATGTCTCGGAAGTCAAAAAATAATATAATAAAATATTTCTACACAGATTTCAGTTTGGTGATAATTTTTAACTATATTTAACTTTTAACACATTTTATACTCTATTATTTAACAGCCCTGGTGCGGCCCGCCGGGTCGCTAGTGCGTAATATAAGCTATCTCTTATTATGTTACCCGGGTGTGGTCGTGTTCCGGCACTGCTGAGAACCTAATGTGGTAATGTTCTTTTTCCGTAATGCAATAGAATATGAAAATATATTTCAAGTGTGTAGATTCCAACATCGTGCAACGTATCTCAGTAACTGCAGGAGAAAATTAAACTTTTATACTTCCCTTGTCTGCTGCCACGAAGCAAAAACCACCGGCTCCTAACCTGAAAGTCGAAAGGAATGCTTTTGTAAATGCGCGCGGGAGGCGGATTCCGGCTGCGAATGTTATTTATTTCCTAGATCTTCCAACAAAGGCCTTTCGAGCTTTATTTATGGCTTCTGATGTGTGACGTATCGAAGCGCTCCGAATATCGAAGTATGGACTTGCTCTACAAATATTTAAAGTCCGTCTGCAGCTCCGTCGGGCGTCTGACCCAGTTAGGAGCCACTATTATTTATAAGGGAGCGCTCACTGTGACGTTGTCATATTTGCCATCTTTTGTACGAATATCAAAAGGGCAGCCGCGTGTGTGTAGCCCAAAGGGAAGTAAAGACTTCATGCGCGCTAAAATGGTCCGTGTGTCCTCATGTTAAGAGACAAGTTGCCGTGACCACCGTCGCAGCAAGATCTGGTATAATGAGTAGCCTACGAGTTGTCTGTACATGAAGTTGGCAGGGCCAGCGTGTGACACGGATTAGAGGCGGTCTCGGTGAATGATGATTAATAAGACAGCCCGTCGGGTCTGTCCGTGGAGTAGATTCAGACATATTTTACTTTATATTCGTACTGTACTATTATTTTTTACCGTAATGTCCTGTATATTTTATAGTCATTATTAATATTATTTTATTGTATGTATGTCACCTGCATCTCTTCATACCTGTTTGTCTGTATGTTCGCATGTGAACCTACACTATATAATGTGTTTATTACGTTCGTGTGATAGATATTTGTCTGTATGGTAATTCGCGTCATGTAACTAACCATTATATCTGCAACAAATGGGATATGGGTATTTTCATTAAATACGAGTAACGGCCAGTCGACAATGGTTTTTTTCGGAACAAAACAAATAATTATTATACTAAATAATGCAGATTGTAGTTAATGATATCATATAAACAGTAATGTATTAATGAATGTTCATGTTACAGATAGTCGTATTGTTCGAGACTTGTGCGGTAAAATAGTGACATTTAAATATTACGTGATAGTTATTTATTTCTTACAGCGCCAATGCCATGAGCAGTGGCCACTTACGGTCAGGTGGTCCGTCTGTATGGTGATATGTTATAGACATATATCGCTTAATTTAACTTAATTAACGCTTAAGCCGTAACCTTAGTGTAATTCAAAAAGTTAAGCTCATGGAAATTCGATACGATAATACGAGTCTGAGGATTTGATAAATAAAGTTAACTTTGAGTATAGAAAGTCTATTGGATCATTTCAATTGGGTCGCTTTGTTTTTAAGGAATGCGAGCCCGAAAGATTCATGTCATCTGTTTTTGTGGTTGCTCCGTGAGCGCGACAACCTTTCCGAATTATGCTGAGGTCGCCGCGAAACCGCGAATGAGGCAGCCTAGGTCGCTAGGACCAGTCTTGGGATTATTGTTCATATTGTACCGTGACGTTTCATCTCTACATATTTACTGATGGAATTGTCAATCTTAATAAGGAAAAGTGGATCAGTAAATCGTCTTCAACAGAGAATTAGTTGTAACTTGGGAAGTATGCGAATAAATAAAACTATGATTCAGATTATTCCCACGAATAAACGTTAATTATTTGCGTTTTATGCTTTCTCTTATTCATTAGTCATGCTCTCAATGTTAAGTAATATTTTATATTCTGGTTCGTATATTTATTGAGGAAGGAATTACCGTTATATTTTTATGGTCAAAGCGAGTTCGTTTAATTATTCGCGTTCGATCTAGATATGGGCAAATGCTTTTGGCTGTCATTTATTAAATACCAGTAAGTGCGGTTTCGGGGTGAGAACAGAGCGACTCCCGATCGCCTTTCTCCAGCGCTCGTTAGTAGAGCGCGGAACGTATTTTTAAAGGTTCGTTTAATTTGCACGAAGCGAGGGAGTGAAAGGTGTCGCCCCTTAATTGGCTTATTTCTTATCGTTTATCCACGAAAACGATAAAAAAGTGTCGCCAATGACATTGCAATATTAAAATCCTCGAACGAACGATCAACGTGAAACGACTACAAACTTTGTATATTTTTATGAAATAATCACACATCGATTCGTTGCCATGCTTATAATCTCTTATTTTGTTTTTCAAATTCAGTTAAATTTAAAATATATTAGTTTGGATAAGTGAATGTTTGTTCAATACAATTCAATGGCAAGGTATTTAATTGTCTTGCAAAGTGCCCGGCAGCTAGAGCACGGGGGCGAGTGAGCGAGGAGGCGCTTCGGTCGGACCCTTTTTAATCTTACAATTTTTTGCCCCTGCCTTTCGTTAAATGTTTGTCAAAATATCACGTTTCTAATTGATTGCACTGCAGGCGATACGATATCCAGTTTAGGGGACACACATATAAATATAAATTGAAAGTTGTATCATTAGTTATTGTTTTATCCCGTTACAGAACTAATGAAAGCAATGAGTTGTAGTAGTTCAGTTGATACCTTTTAACTACACAAGATGTCATTTAAGCGAACAAGTAACCTGTGCTCTGCTGGCTCCACTGAAGGCAATTGAGGAAAGGCAGTAAATAAACACAATGAGACTACCTTCTATGATAGTAAACGGGATTACTATTTAGTCAGTTTTGTAGTTAATCGTAATGCAGTGTAATCGTAATAGAGATGAAGGTTCATGGCTCGTATTCGTCGAATCAATCCCTGATACATACTCGTAGCGCACCTTCGTTTCTTCGCCGAACCTGCGGGACGGTTTGAATACGATATGAGATGACATCTGGGCACATTGATATGCGCATTCAAATAATACCAAATAGGTTACGAGCTTACGGCAAATTGCGATACATCTGGACGTATTACATTACACACCCGCTACAGTTGTATGGCAATCAAAAATATGAACACAATTAATTATTCATACATCTGTAGGTATAACTTTTACGCATTTCTGATTACGCAATTATAAACCAAGAACAACTAGACAGCCTAACATAATGTACCTACTAATAGAAAGGAGCAAGTTTTATTCGTGTGTTTCTAAACTTTGTTTAAAACCTAATATTATCACTCTTCTCTGTAAATTGTATGTTGTTATACTTAAACAAACACATCGTACGTGAGTCTGGAAGAATTTAGAAGTAGACACAACAAAGGCACTCGGCTACAAGTTACAGAGCGTAGTCGTTGCTTAGTGCAGGGCGTAATGAAAGCGTCACGAAGTCGCGTCCGCCGCACGCCCGCCGCACGCCCGCCGCACGCCCGCCGCACACCCGCCGCTCGCCCGCACCGCGTCTCTCTTCACATGTTACTGCAGCATATTTGACAAAACGATTTATTTAAAAGTTTATATAAAAACATTTCTAATAGCGAATTTATTTTTCTATGTAGCACAGGCATTTAAATCATAAGGTTTATGGTCTCGTAGTCTAGATTATCTCGTAGTTCTAAGAAAATCGGTAGAGTTAATGGCAGCAATGTAACGAAAGTTTCCTAACCTTATAAATAATTATTCATACACAATCGTGAACAACTGAATCTTCACCTATTATCACCATTATTATATTAATTATTTCCAAATATAAACCTTTATTTTTTATGAAAAAAAATATACCTATGTATTTAATAATTTTATTATAAGCAATTTTATAATCAAGGAACGTGGACGAAGCCCATATCTCGGTCCGTATAGGACAATATCTAGTAAGAAATAATGCTCTGTTAATAACTCGAAGGTATCCTCGTATAAAACAAAGTGCGCGACCGAGCGAAGTCCGTAATGAAATGATTGGATTTGTTACGACTCAGTGAAAAGTAAACGAGACACACGACGGAAACATCTGAAGTGTATGTTCGTGTGTCGTGTGTCGTGTGTCGAGTACATTCATATATACATACATGTACAAGCGTAATATACTGATGTTTTAAAAACCGATACATAATTTAATTTTTATTTTATTATTACAAGCAATTAAAATACGCACATGAACAATCAAATTCTGCTCATAATTGGTAGTCAATGTAGCGTCTAGTCGGGAGGGCAGCCGGGAGTCGGTCGGGAGTCGGTCGGCTCGGGCGAGAGGAGCGCTTGCAGCGAGAGTAACAAAGCCGACGGTAATTAGTTTCGTTAGCGAAGCGAAGGGCCGACACCCGGCGCTCGTCGCAGTCGCCTCGCGAATCATAGACGCCATTCATGGATACCATTAGCTATTTGCATCTATTGCTCTTTTCATCTCTATGCCACTAATCTAAAGATCCGATGAAAAAGATCTCTGTCTTTCCCTGTTAAATAGTGTTTATTAATAAGTACTGTTTAATTATCTCAAATGAATTCGGAAAAGAGTTTTTAAACGTACTTTATTGTTACCCCCTACAAATATCGCTGAACTAAACGCATTATTCCAAGTTAAATGACAAATAACATTGTGTATTCGCCGACTCCTTGTGTTGAGGTCGAGTTTTCGAACGTGGCTAGACCTGTAACGAAAAATCTAAATTAATTGGATGCGCTGCATGTGTGTGTGGAATGTTATTTCAGCACTGACTAAAATTTACCTAACGAACAAAACTGTACGAAAGTTTTAAACTAAAATAACATGACTGTATAAATCGGTTTCCGCATCAGATTCCTGATGTAATTGGTGCAGTTTTGATTAATTAAAAAGATACAAATTCTGAAATTTTATACTAACAAGCCGACAGCGACAGCGGCCGCGCTACTGGTACTCGTATGTACATATGTTTTATACTAGTAATATGTTTATGCATACGGCAATCGGAGCTCCCGTTGTCTCTGGCCGGCCATATATTTAGCAAAATTATTGTTAATTTTTTTTTATTACAATGTAGTCGTTCGTCGAACAGTGGTCACGTGTATGGCTGGGGTGAGCCACGCGAGCGCCGTGTTTTCTAAACATGCGCAGGTCAGGCTGCCGCGTCACGTGCGCGCGCATTGTGACCTGCATTCAAATCGGATTTACAGGCGCGAGCGCACCGACTCTAAGTTTTATGGTATATTTCACGACAGATTTATAAGGTTTCGCTTGATAAATCCTACAATAAATTATGGAAATATAAAATTTTACAATGCAGTAGTTCCTATTATTAACATACCCCGCGATCATATACATTTATACAGCTCGCAATTAGATCAGCACATAATATTATTCTCGTAAACAAAATTGAAACTTTTCAGTGCTCAGAATAAATTTGCACCTTATAATTATATGTATATACATACTCCGTCCCCCGGCTTTCGTACTGGTCGGTGATGTCGCCCAGAACACTACCATTGAGCCTATTTACCTACCATTTTATATCAGCATTACAGTTACACACACAGCCAAACATAATAGATGTAGTTAATGTAATATACACAATATAATGCTTTCGCATTAGCTGTAGTCGCCCCGGCTGATCCGGGAAAATATCACAGATTATTTAATTATCATATTCCCAAGCACAATTTCTCAAAAAGCCCCTTCATTTTGATTTCTTAACTAATAATGTTATTGTTATTGGCTATTATTTTATTTTATCAACATTTCTTTCTACACGTGAGATTGAACATGTATTTTGATTGCAGGCTTGAGCGTACCCACGATACGGTTACTAGGGGGGGGGGGGGAGGGGTGTCACCGCGCGGCCATACCTGTCCCACGTGCAGAGTGTGGCGTACTGAATCATTGCAGGCGACTCGGTAACGCCCTCATAATTGAATTTTATATTATATATAGCTGCATTTTGAATGATCTAAACTATACAAATAATATTAATTGTGCGTAATTAAAATTTGAAATTGCAAACCGAACGCAAACACGATTAATATGTTGATAACGTAGACACGAGTAGCTATATGTCAGTCATGCGTCCATTGAGTATATTCGAATCGATCATTTGCCCGCACCGGCACCGGTAGTCTGTATCTAAGGAAAGTAAGGTTACATCATTATAATATAGAACAAGAACACCGGATCAAAAGTTTGGAAATGACTTCATTCACTTGAAATTGGCGTATCAGATATTTTCAGTGAACAGAGTTCACAAACCACACTCCAAGATTTTTTTATGATTATGAACTCCTGATTTTCATTTTAATCATACGTACAGTGAATACCTTAAGAGTAATGTAGGCGAGTCTTAGGCCAAGTAATTGACAGTCCAATTTTGATCAAAGGTAGGTTCCGCAAATTTCATATAACAATGTTGTCATACTTAATAGCACTTTTATTTCGTGATGGTTTTTCCAAGCCGCTCTGGAAAACAAAAACACCTTTTTTTACGTTCTGTTACATATATCTAATGTAATTCGGTGTCTATGGGTGAGGTGACCACTTGCCACTAATATGGCTCATTTGCCACTGACTAAATAAAATAAAATAAGCATTAAACTATAGGTTTGGACTTCAAACTGGGCTGAAACTCTACTTAAATACATAATTTATATTATGTAAATTATTTATTAAAGTGTATGGTTTACAGTCCGTGGAACATTCCCTTAATACAAACTATTTATAATACTATTATGTAACAAAACTAACATTCGAGTAATTCAGACAACAGATGTACAATAAGTTATAAACTTCGACTCTATCGAATATTCAAATAAGATACTATAAAATACTAAAAAAACCACCATTTGTCGCATCCCCACGATTTGTAAACATTCCGATAGCCGCCACAGCTAGTATCGAAATATTTGGCGTCAATATTTCAAACCTTGTTCAGTTCCGCAGTCAATTGGAAGGCAAAGCCAAATTGGCATTAAAAAAGCTCGGAGTGCTCAGCAACCAGGCAGGACAGTATTTCATATCGACCCATCGTCTAAGACTATATAAGGCGCAAATTCGGCCTGACATAGAGTACTGCTATCACCTTTGGAGCTGGTGGTATAGCAGCTCAAATTATCGTCGATCAAGCTCTTTCCAATCTGCTTGGAGATGTTTTGCGTAGAGATGTTGGATCACTTTGCATCTTCTACAGAATTTTTCAGTTTCACCCGCACCACCTAGATGTTAAAAAATCCACAACAGCGCGATTTTTAAGACATTTTCTGCCTCGCATAATCACTCTGTGGAGTTCCACAGAGTGATTTAGTTTTGCTAGATTGAAGCTAGTTAGCTTTCGCCAGTTTTACAGAACCGATACGACTTGGGAACCTTCAAGAAAAGGGCGTACTCCTTCCTTAAAGGCCGGCAACGTATCTGCAATCCACCTGGTGTTGCAGATGTCCAAGGGCGGGGGTAGTCACATTCCATCAGGTGAGACTCCTGCTCGTTTGCCACCTATCACATAAAAAAAAACTATCTCATTATATATTTATCAAATACAAAAGTATTTTGTATGTCATAACTTTAAACGAATTGGTACCTCTTTAAGTAAGTATTGTGAAGTTGCAACGTCAAATGAGATGTTTATGTCTGATGCTCAATGTAGCACATAAAAGCGTATATCTTCGCGTTTCGAGTGTTTTGGAACTATAAAAATGAATAAAATTCTTTGCTATTTTATGATATAATGAAACAGACATTAAGTTATATATGAAGTCGGCCAATAACGGGTACACATTCGTGAGACCCACTTATAAAACACCTCAAGTACAGTCGCCTACGTTTTGTAAGCTTTCTTTCCGAATGTATACATAAATATTTGGCAAATTATTTACTTATAGCGCGGGGAGTGTTAAGACTGCGCAAAAATTCATCGTTGTGAGAGTATATTAGAACCTTTCAAATGATGCCTCATTGTTTCAACCTAACGAAAAATACAAAAGTGCCCTTACTAAATATTTCGTTAAGCATTTGAAAATAGTACAGAAAATAAATACTTTATTACTAAATAATTGATAACTAGAAGAGATTTAGTGAAGGTTTCGCCCTCAGAAACCTTTCCACGTTACCCGCCAGCATGCGAGGATGCCGTTGCTACTTCCATAGTCGTTTTTAATAACGAGGTTCTAATGATTACGCCGGATGAGAATGGAAGGTTTAGTCATCGACAAAGTGCTTGTTAGTGAATTATGTTTCTTATATTACCTTGTTCGCTTATACTTAAAAAAAGACATCGAAATGGGCTGATCGCCACAATGAACATATAAAATTATACTAGAATTACGTTTATTTCAATGTCGCTGCCTTCATTCATATGAAATGCCAGTAAGGATAAATGCTACACCGCCAGTCGCCAGTCGCAGAGCTTTATCGTCATAGTCGTGGTGCAGCTGACCGGACGCGGCCTCTGTTCGGCCATTAGAGCGCAATTGATCGGTAACGAGCAGTGCCCAGCGCTCAGCGCCGAGCGCCCAGCGCCCGTCGACCGTCCACCGACACCCGCTGTCGAAGCATTTAGGGCACTTCATGCTATAAATAGTTACGACGTGCCAACGAACACTTCTAATATTCTTTCAAAATTGCCTTCACGTTCCGATATTGAAGATTTCGTTGTTTATTTCGTTATAATATTCGTATACGTTCGTGTAACGACAGACGCACGTTGGGGCGATTGTACAATGCATTGTGTGTATATTTTACCGACTTAAAAAAAAGGTTATATATCCGATGGTTCGCATGAATAAAATATATAAAATATAATAAAAAAAAGAAAATCGGATGCACTGAACAGGAAAATATACTTAATATTTATTGTGAAACGCTTATTTATTATATATCTCAAAAACATGAATAATATTGTATTTATGTGATACATTCACGACTTACAACAGAAATTGGATAATGTTAACTACCCAGGTCAAAGCTTTATTGTTACAGACGGTTCTATCGTATGACCCCCTTACCACTGAATGATTTTTTCATTGCACATAATTTGGAAACCGTGATATCTTTTAAAGTATCTATTCGAATGTTACTGTTTAAAAGACAATTTTCATCAATAAATAAACTAAATGTCAAATGTAACTTTTATTTGAATAAGATTTGGAGAAAATCGTTTCGCAAGTCTTCTATAGTTTTTTTACTCATTTTTAATACATAAAACTAGTTATTAAGAGTGAACAATAGCTATTTTTATTTATTGTGAAATACGCAGTACTGACAAATTATATATAAAAACCTTCTTCGTTTATTGCTGTTTCTATCAGTGAAAATCATATCAAAATCCGTTAAGTGGTTAAGAAGAAAGAGGAGATACGGGCAGGCGCAGAAAAAAATGTTTTATTCTACATATTTGAAGACATTGTTACTCAATATACCTAATTTATAAAATATTCTTTCATTACTCACTTAATACCTTTGCAGTTCTAATTCAACGTAAATTTCGACGTTAGATTACATTTCAAAGTTAGTTGTTTTCTACTTGTAGTTGCGAAATCTAGAGCAGCGCGGCGATCCCGCGGGACAACAGGACACAAGACACGGGGCGGGGAGGGGCTGTGGGGACCGGGGATGGTCGGTAATCTCGTTTTATGGCCGCACTGTTACTTCGGCCGATGCCTGCCACTGTCGTGTGACACTAAAAGTAAAGGACCGTGCACAACCTTACAATGTTATCTGTTTTTATTTTGCAATTCTGGTCAACTGTCATATATTTATGCAATATAATTTAAATATCAGAGAAACAATTTTCGAAGAACGTCTCATCAGCGGAACGTAAGGCATCCAAAAGTCCCAACGTGAGACCAGTCGTGTCCTTATTCCACAGAAGTGGACCCCGAACGCTCGACTGGCTCCAACATCAAACATCCCGATTGTAGTCGTGTGGAGCGCGTTGGTTGCAGAATGCAGACGGTATTTGAGCGTCGGTATTTCAGGCTGTGCTCTCTAGGATGGTCGAACCATATAAACTTCAGTAATAGGTACCGACCAGTAAAAATGTATACTTTGATGAAAATCAAAAGCCGAAACGGTGCGCTCGTGCGCTCTCATTAGTCGTGATTGTGTCATGTTTATTAAAATGCAACATATTCATTTATTGGCAATAAAACACGAATCGCAATGCGCGTTCGTGTTTGTGTTACAGCCACGACGCTAATTGATTCAATATGAACATTCAGCCTATTAATTTCGTACACATATATACTGTAATGGTCGAAATCAATTAACCTTTTTCGTAGTTTTGTTTCAAAATAGTAATATTTATGATTGATTCTTTAATTGCTTATTAACGGTAATCGGGTGTACGTAATCTACACGATAATACATTGTATGTACTCTTCGATATGAATTAAATTGCCGATATAGAGCCGCGTTCACATTCGGCTGCGGAGTCACCATCGCGTCGAACAAACTTCGTATAAAGTTTTTAACGTTACAAGAATAAACGTTAGCGCTCTTTAGCACTGAGTTTAAAGTTAACGAATGACGGGCCTTTAAGTTTTGATAAGTTTTAGACAATTCGTTGTTTGTTTCACGGTAAAAGGATGTCATTAATCTCAACTTTAACTTGCCATGTCTATACTCGTATATTAAACTCCGCAGTGGTAGTACTAAGCAAATTATTATGCGGTCATTATGTTATATTTGTTTTAGATCCGATAGATAGAATAGATTAGATAGATTTTAGATTTTTTAGATCTTTCCACTAAAATCTACTATATATACATATATATCTAGCATACTGTTTTTATGAAATTAATATTAGATTTCCAACGAGACATTATACCTATGTCTTAAAATGATCTTTGCAAACAGTCCATACGTTTCAATGACACGAAACAATGATAGGCAACCGAACAAAGATAAAATATTTACATTTATAATATAATAAATACTTATTCGCTTGGGGTACAATTGATACCCGATGTTAAACAATTATTAAAAGTTCTTATGGTACGCTTGCTGACCGGTACGAGCCGGTGCGAGCCGGGACCGAGCGTCGTGTGTGCTCGGCGCGACTCGGACGCGGTCGATCAATCACTCAGTCGATACTATCTCGAGTGTTGCGAGTTTGGCTTCTTGTTACCTGGCAGTGTGTCTTACGCATTGCGCGGGTCCGATTATAATTACATTTATGAACTGACTTCAAATTATGCAAATTTTACTTTTTTGTTTTAATTTATTTATTCATTAAATTGTAAAATAATATTGGTATTTAATGTTCAGTATAGTCTTAGGATGGTCGCAAGTTTAAACAACGATATTCTTCCAGATTCATTTATTAACACTATTTTTACATTTATTTTACCCACTAACCCGTGGTTCACAATACATCCCGAATTATCCAAATATGGCCTATAATTCTAATTATTTTTAAAATAATTAGAATTATAACAAAACACTGCCGCCACTTTCGATTTCTTGACATTATTTTTCGTAACGGCCTGTATGAGACATTCGGCCAGTATTAATCGTGAAAAATTAAAATATTACATTACAACATATTCTAAAAATAGTCAATCGACATATTATTAATTAAATTATAGTTATACAATGTGTAAAAATAACTCTAACAATAGTATGTACCTATATTAATTGCAATACTTTTAAAGTTTAAGAACGATATCAGAAAAGTAGCTGTGCTCCATCTCACACACACACACAACAATAAAACTATTGAGTTGATTTTCACATCCTTTAATAAGCAATTTTTCATTTGACGTTAATCACGCAATCTCTCTGCGTCAACATTTAATTTGTAATCATCGGCCGGCCCTCACTCGCGATCAGCTGATTGTATTGACAGTGTGCGCGCCTGTGTGCGTGCGCGACACGTGCGGCGACGGCGACGCACAAACTCGCGAGGGAGGACGTCCGTGCGATATAACGTCGGATGCGGATGTCAAAGGCATAATGTTACATGCTTATAAAATGTTTTAATAAATTAACCACGTTAAAAAAATACGAGATATATTCGTTACACTAAGAAGAGTAGTAGTGTAATCGTTACACTAATAAGACCATGATTACCTTCGAATGAATAAATAACTCATAGAGTTCTTGTCTCTTAATGCTTGATTACCAATAACAGTCTATAGACATTCGAAGTTTATTTCGCTTATTTATTGCGGGTGAATGTATCAAGCCTACACCATGCCCTGCCGCGGCCGACGACGACGGCTGATATCACAATGGCGTGTAATGGCCACGTCACTATACATTATCTATCGAAAATAGATCCACTAATGGCTCTTTTTGTTACGAAACTCATTCATATCCATTCTAATGTTACATTTTAGGGTTCTGCGTAAATGATCATTAATAGAATCGAAATTAAAAGATTTGCCAAATTTGTAATTTTTGATTTAAATATAAAGTGAATGACGACATAAAAATAATGTACATTTTCCATAACATTACGGCAATTTCAGACACACGGTTAATTTTGAACGTTATTCCACAACGTCGACGAGCTTTATTACCATTAACAATAACCGTCTCGTTACAAAAGACGTATTCAATAAAACAATTCTACGAGTCCACTCGAGTTCGATTCGCGTTTATTTTTTATGGGGGTTCCAATTCGAGCCCGCGCCTATTCAAAGATAAGGGCGAAATAAAACGTAAACAATTATTTTTTACGCGCGGTACGCCCGCGGCGAGGGCGTCGGCGGGGAGGAGCGGCGCGGCGAGGGGAGGGTCGTGTTGTTGTCGGTTACGGAGTACGTTCGGCGTTTTTGGCATCTGCCTTAATTGGTGGCGAGTGAAGCGCTCGTTACAGCTACAATAACAGAGGACGTTCAAGTTGCATCTGCTTTTTAAGAGCAAGCGATTATCTACGAATAGATTGAAGCGAGTTCGTTAGTGGGTGAAGTGCTATTTACGCCAATAAATCGAAAAAAATATTGCTAAGTACGGGCACGCCGCGCCAGCACAATCCGTTGTTTGGTAGTGTCAGTGGAATATACCTACACGCTACGCTATAATTTCTATTGAATTAATACGAACTATTATCCATAATTGTTGTTGGTTTTTGGTTCGAAGTACTCATAGTCAGAATGAGGACGTTTGAATATAAACTTGAGCAACTTTTAAATAAGATAGAGGCGTCTTGGTTGAAGACGTCCAAAATAATGGAAGTAAGTAACATAGTGAACACTGACGTGAAAAGAAAAATTAAAATATGATATCTCAATTCGCATGCAGCGACGTGCACGAGCTGCGCGACTGCGGTCTGCTAATAAAACGTATTAAAACTTGGAACGGATCCAAAATAGTGTTAAAAGAATTAAACGTCAGTCCAAGCTGCCGCTAAAATAATGGTATCAAAACACACAGTCCAAGCGAAGACAACTCGAAAATAGTAAGACTTGCCGCGTTTCATTTTATTCGGGAAAAACAAACAAGACTCGACAGCGTCCAGTCTCCGACGACGGCGAACGAACTGCGATACGGGACGTTGCCGTAGTTTGTGACGCGCTTTAACATTTAATAACTCGTATTTTAATTTTAAGAGACATTTTATTACGTAATGATAGAAATATATAGTAATTTGTTTATGATATCGAATTTGGAATTTAACGTATTAGCCAAAAAATATTTATTTTAAGAAGGTTCTAATAAAATAACTTACTATTAATACCATTACGATACCCGAATAAAAAATACTGACAGCTAATGTCAGTAACGAAGCGGGTTCTTTCCACGCAGACGACTTATATGTGTACACGAATATGAATTTAGTAGTCAGGTGAGTGTAAGAATGTAGTAAGTCGGTAGTAAAGTTGTGTCAGGCGATATGAGGCCGTTTGGCGTGACATTAAAATGCCATTACTGGCTCCCCCTGCGTCAGCGTACGTGAGTCGTGACTCGTGAGGAACGAACGCTGCGCTCATTGTTGCAACTGAACCATGCTGTTCTGGAATTGACTTGCGCCATTAAATTTGTACCATTACACGTGGAAGTGTAAAGATTAAGTGCGTTAGTCTACGTAATCGTTCGCGTTCACAATAGCGCAACAGGTAGCGCAGCTCACGTTGTTATGACGTATATCTATCTTAGTTCTTCAAATTCAAAGACTGATAACAATATTATGTATATTATTTTAACCGTAAGTTAACAAATTAAGCTACGTGCAGACATTCTCTGTGAAAGCTTGACTTGAAGGTTCGCTGACGTGAATGTAACCGCGACGGTATGCGTGAGAAGTTGACTTTTGCCGGCTGCCTGCAGCGCCCTCGCTTCCTGCCAGCCGGCAATTCACGACAATCGATTAGAGACGAGCTCCGCTCACACGCCACTCGCCACCCGAACGAATCTTTGTGATGAAATAGCGCCTGCATTCTTCCGTCCTGTACTATTACGTTGAGTAGTGAATTCAATTTATTTACTCGGCACGTACCGAGCCGTACAGGAACCTTGGATATGGGAAGACGCCCCCCGGGGCTCGATTGCCGGCGACTTAATTCCACGGGCGCCGCATGCCGCTTGCATACCACGATCATTCACGAACATACAAATGTATGCCATACCCTTATATACATATAGTTGTAAATACTGTAGCAATAATTAAAAGGATCGCAGGAGCGAGCTAAGCTAAAGTAAACCACAAACGTAAACATATTGGGTCGGAGATAATTCAGCAGCAGTAATTTGCAATTATGAAAGCCCGGGCCGCCGGAGGTTCGGGCAGCATAGCTGGCCGAGTCTGTCCGTGCGCCGCCGTCGCCCGCAGCTCCGCTGGGCTTTAATAATCCCTCTAAAGTTCGCGTTCGCTAATAAATTTGTTTAACATTCTGCATGGTCGAATAGTTAAAATAAAATCTAAGCTAATTCATTATGTTTGTAGTTGAGTTATTGTGAACTGTCAAAACATAGCTATCTAATGGTATGTATATATATATATATATACATAGCCAAAGAATTTGGGTCTTTATCGACAATGTTAATCAAAGTGTAAATGATCAGGCTCCCGTCACGCCGACCACTCTGTGAGGCGCCACACTAGCAAATGATTGTTTGCGATCGAACTTCACGGAGTATCGTCCGCATAAATTATTGAGTTTAACCAAGACAAACCGACCACATAATTCACTCTAATTTCCCGCCGGACCGAGATTTATTGCTCGCGTCCGAGCAACGTAAATAAGCAGAGATTAATAAATATGATCCGACAAATAAATGACACGGATTGGCAGGATTGCGTGACGGACGGACGGACGGGTGGACGGAGACGGGCGCGGTGATTGCGCCATTACGACGTCAGCTCGCCGAAGCTTACAGACGGCTAAATTGAAGGTGGACGCAGAGCCCCGAGGTGGGTCAACGTGTGAGGGGTGAACAGAGTTAAAATAGTGGGATCGTGCATGCGTCGTACGTTTGTCTACAACATTGCCAACCTTCATTTCGTCGTATCATAATGGGGGTTTTATTACGACGTATAAAAATACAAATGGTATTATAATTTGTATATAATAAAGATTTTCTTAATATCAAGTGTCTATGCTATGTCGCACTACAGGCTTACTCGTACTCCATAACGTATGCGTACGACGTACCGTGCCGGACTGTTATCCATCGAATGATCGAAATGTAATTCGCTTTACATAAAACCCTTCTATAATTGCGTAAACTGTGACACAGTAGGAACAACATCTCCGTGCAGGGCTTCGGTCGAGATAATGCAGTTAGTGAGGATGCCTGACCTGCCCTAACCAGATCACGCACTGTTGACATACTGGCAGTGTACATCCAGCGACGAGGTAATCCACACCCACTGCCTTGAAAATTGGATTTACTTTATATGTTTTCAAATGCGCTAAATTCTATTGTCCGAGTCCGGTTTCTATTGATTCGTTTAACTTGTTCGAGTTACCAGTAACAAAAAATTATAATATACTTATAAATAAACGGTAATATAATGAGAGGATTGCGGAAAATCGCTCGTATTGATTAATGAACGCGATGTTAGACACAGACGTCACCGTCGGAACAACAGAACTAAATGTACAAAGACAATAGATAAGGATAATAATGACAACATTTATACAGGAATTTAGTTTCCTAACAACTAGCGGGCTAGCGGCCCGCGAGCGCAAGGAAATGTCGCCATATTGCAGTTGACATAAAGACTATAATCCCCGCCATTTGGATCGAAATAATATAGTTACTGGTAGTTTAGTAGACGCAGAAGGACGTCCGCCTCAATCAAGTCTAAGCTGGGCTTAGGCCTCGGCTCAACTTGCACGCGGCTTAAGGCAACCGCACACCATTATTATGTATTTTTTATACGCACTGATAATTCCTTTCCAAATCTACGAGCGATTCGTTTGTAGATTTTGGTTTAGTTTGTTCCGATTACCTCAACAGTCATCGCATAAAATACAACAGACTTTGATGAATGAAATTGAATGATTTTAAATTCCGTGAAAATTAAATAATAATTTAAAATTGTACTAAGAAATTGTCTGGCATAGATATGTTAGCTAAGAAATCCTTTCACACGTAATATAGCTGTAATATAGCTGTCTAAGTTATATTTTTAAGTTTGGTCTTTGAGGAAGTATATTAGTGTTTGTATGAGCGTGTACATTATATTAGCATTAGCATTAGCAGCCCATAAATGTCCCACTGCTGGGATAAAGGCCTCCTCTCCCTTTGAGGAGAAGGTTTGGAGCATATTCCATCACGCTGCTCCAATGCGGGTTGGCGGAATACACATGTGGCAGAATTTCGTTGAAATTAGACACATGCAGGTTTCCTCACGATGTTTTCCTTCACCGCCGAGCACGAGATGAATTATAAACACAAATTAAGCACATGAAAATGTACATTATATGTTTAACGAAATTCCATTGGAATTTAAAACCAAAGACATTCTATTGAAAAAGAACATCCGTCAGTAAGTAGTGAACCAATTTTGATAAAAAATACATGATTTTAATCATCAAAATACATGAAATTTCAAAAGAATACACGGATGATAGTCCCATAAACATTATTTTCGGAAAAACCGTACATTACACGTCAAAGGATTTCATATTTATTGGGACCCTCAACTGCAGTAAGTTGCAGTAGAGTAAAGTTTTTATCATCAAATCAGTTAAGTGTTATAATTAAAAAACCATATGCATTAAACACGTCACATCCTATTTTTGAAGCCACTTAAAAGAATACAAAAATCTTTGAAAACAAGTAATGAAAATAAAATCTTTATTTTTATTCGATTTTTTACATCAATATAGTAGAATATATTAAACGCCTTCTCAGTGCTAATGTTATGTCTGCCCACCTCTATTGCAGGATGCAGGTGCAGAGGATAGTGCGGGATAAACAAATCGTTCTAGTTTTGTTTGTGTTATATTATTACTAGTTTTATGTTAATGTTTTATTGACAGCGTCGCCTCGAGACAGGCATTCGTCGAAACGTCGTTGAAAAACCGATTAATAGCCGCCAAAGGCTACAATACTTGAAACTAATGCTCGGTGTTGGTTATTGACAGCAATACCAACTTTCAAATCATTTGGTGTTTGGTATGAACTGTACTAAATTACACGAACGGTCCGCCAGTTGGTTGTAGATAATATTTTCAGTAACCGATTTTATTTATTTTATTTTGTTCTATAAGTGCTCTACTTTTACAATAAAAGAGGCAGAGGGTCGTGCATTGTTCTGAGAAGGCGATTTGTATCACAATTGTCGAGGCCACGCGGCACCGCACTCCGACCACAAGACAATGCTCTACGTTTGGGGGTTCTGTGTTGGAGGGGCCAAATCGTAAGGTTAACTTTTAATGAATTATCAACTGTTATTCATTTCCTCTAGCAAAGAGTTAGACATTATTAAAACTTATTGATAATTTGCAGTTACATTTTAATTTATAATAAAATAACGAAATAAGAATTAATAACTATATTCTGGTGATCGTTTTCTAAAGTTAGTTTTGAGGATTAAACGTAATTGTGAGTGTCATGCACGCCGTTAGACTGCTCTATATCGGACTAATAGTTTCTGATAAAGTACACGATATATGGTTTCAACATTGTTGTTATCGTATCGCAATGGGCGGTAACTTTAATAAAGAAATCCTTTATCTTTATAAACGTATTTTCTCACCAGTATATACGAGTTGTTATGCGACTCTTTCGTTCGTTCCTTTTACCTCAATTAATTCTAAAGTTGTTGTATAACTCGGTGTTTTATTACTCTCTAGGAATTGAGCTGAGGGTCAAGACTATTTATTAAAAATCAGACTTGGTGGTAGGGCTCTGTGCAAACCCGTCTTGGTAGGTACCACCCACTCATCATATAGTCGCCGATAAACAGAGATACTCTGTATTGTTGTGTTTCGTTTGAAGGGTGAACAGTGAGTGTGTATGTAACCAGGTACAGATAACATAACATCTTAACCTAGTCGTTACCTACCCAAATTATATACAAAGAACAATTTAAAAATATTTTATTAAATTAAACTTTTAATTTCACTAGCGACAGTATCTTGTTAATGAAATAAGGTTTTCGCAAACGTGAAATTGAATAATATATTATAATATGATTCTTCTGAGATAAATAACAACTAAATCTTGAAAGTTTTTTCGCAGTAATTATTTTTGCAATTTATTTGCAGCGACATCCCAATTCAAAAATATAAAAAGCGCCATTCTATAGATCATTAAGTATTAGCTTCGATAACATGTTTGAAAAATATGTATGTCATATTCTGTCTTACAGGATTAGGTTGAAAGTGTTTAATATGTATTATTAAGGTAGGCTACATGTGAATATCAACATAATACATTTTATTAAGCAAGCCCGCGTAATATGCTTACATACAAACGCCTCATGCATATCTAACACTCACGTAATGCTGGTTTACTTAAAGAAGCGCAAAGGTGACAGCTGTCGCGAGGTGTTTGCAAAGGGACTCGATAAACACGTAATTATGCAAATATCTACCGACCCCGGCCCTCCCCTACCCGGACCCACCTTGCGCGTGTAACTCGGCAACTGACGAACTAGTCTAATAGCAGCAATAAATAATTTTATAGGTTTTAATATTACTGTAGTTGCTGTCGTCGTACTTGAGGATGTCAGAGTTTTTTCAAACAAATACTTCGGAATATAAGGACTTCTTTTGTACGTGACAAGCAAGTAAAATATAGGACGACGAATATTCTAGGAGTTTCTGTAATGAAGCTTGGAAATGCGTACAAGTCCTCCAGCTAATTAACCAGGCTGAAGTTTTGGCGAGAAGTTGCGCAAACAGTCGCCAGTGTTTATGGCCGAGTCCCCGCACGAAGCAATTACCTGAGATGTCATTGACGCTCTGATGCGGTTTCGTTTCACAATCGTCGCCGCTTCGTGCCCCGTCGAGCTAATGGGGTGCTTACCGTCAGTTTCACTTATTAGAAATGAGTGCTCGGTGTCTACTCGCATTCCCAAAGACCATTTGTAGGCGACATTGTTTGAGAAAGTGTTATTCTCTTTAGGTCGCCATCAGACTCTAGAATCGGTTTACACTGACCATTGATTTGGTGATTTAAGTTATTTATCTATAAATTAAGAAACAAAGAATGAAAATGTATCCCATAAATACAATCAAAATAGTAACTGAAACCGGAATTGGGGAGGTTAATTATTTGGTTGACACTTCTCTAGATGTCGTATCAAATTATCTTGTTCCTCCGGCTGTGCCGGTCTCGATGTCCCTTAGCACTCGCCGGCTTTGGAAACTTAATATTTTAATGAATAAATTATAACAAAACACTGCTTTATTTTATGCTTGCCTAAACGTACCGTGTTTAAGAGCAAATGTAATTTCCCTCTTCAATGCATGAGACTTGACATTAATCTACAAAACTGATATCGAACGATGTTACCTAAAAAACGTTTTTGAATACTAGTTTACAATTCTCAAAAGGAATTTTGAAACATAACTAATATATTGAGAAATACATAATGCGTACTGACCAATTAAATATTTTTTATATATGTATTTTAACGTAAGCAAATATATATAATTTTTTTATGTCAAAGGTGGCAAACGAGCAGGAGGCTCACCTGATGGAAAGTGGCTACCACCGCCCATGGACATCCTGCAACACCGGGGGGCTTGCAGGTGCGTTGCCGGCCTTTCAGGAAAGAGTACGCTCTTTTCTTGAAGGTTCCCAAGTCGTATCGGCTCGGAAAAACCGCCGGCGAATGCTGGTTCCACAGAGTGGTTGTGCGAGGCAGAAAATGTCTTAAAAATAGCGCTGTTGTGGATTATTGGACATCTAGGTGGTGCGGGTGAAATTTAGAATTTTGACGAGATGTCCGAAGGTGAAATTCAGCAGCCGGGATTAATCCGAACAATTCCTCGGAACATTCCCCGTGATAAATTCTGTAGAAGATGCAGAGTGATCCAACATCTCTACGCAAAGCCAAAGGATCAAGCAGATCGGAAAGGGCTTGATCGTTGATAATTCGAGCCGCTCTACGTTGGATACGGTCAAATGGAAGGAGCTGGTACTGGGGAGCACCCGCCCAGAGGTGAGAGCAGTATTCCATGTGAGGCCGAATTTGCGCCTTGTATAGTCTTAGACGATGGGCTGACGTGAAATACTGTCTTGCCTTGCTGAGCACACCGAGCTTTTTTGATGCCAATTTGGCTTTGCCTTCCAATTGACCGCGGAACTGACAAAGGCTCGAAACATCGATGCCAAGTATTCCGATACTAGCTGTGGCGGCTAACGGAATGTTCTCGAATCGTGGACAACAAACAAACGGTGTTTTTTAGCAGTTAACGCGCAAACTTGCGTCTTTTTGGGGTTGAAATGGACTAGGTTTAGCCGACCCCAGTTCGAGACTTTGTTTAACGAAGACTCGATTTCAGACACAAGTTTGTTCCGGTTTTTTTCGACGTTTTCCTGAGAAATATTAGCACGGCCGGTGTATGAGGTGTCTACGGTGCTGTCGTCTGCATAGCAGTGAATATTACTGATTTGCGACAAGTCATTGATATGCAGAAGAAACAGAGTGCGTGATAGAACGCAGCCTTGACGAATTTTAAGTCAGAGCATGCACCGTCGACAACGACCTTGATACTCCGATCTGCCAAAAAACTGGTAATCCAATTGCATAATTTCCCAGGAAGTCCATAGGAAGGAAGCTTCGAAAGAAGCGCTTTGTGCCACACGCGATCGAAGGCCTCCGCTATGTCCAAACTGGCTGCTAATGCCTCCCCTTTGCTCTCAACTGCTTCCGCCCATCTATGAGTAAGGTAAAGTAGAAGATCACCGGCTGAGCGACCCCGACGGAAACCGTACTGGCGGTCGCTAATCAGCTGGTACTCCTCTAGGTACCGCAGGAGCTGGCAGTTTATAATGGACTCCATTATCTTGGAGAACAAGGAGGTGATGGCTATAGGCCTATAATTGGACGGGTCTGAGCGGTTGCCCTTTTTAGGGATCAGATACACCAAAGCAGTCTTCCAGGAGTTCGGGACGACGCCGAATGTATAGGATTGCCGGAAAAGACGCGTTAAGACCGGCGCCAACTCGGGAGCACAAGTCCGTAGCACGATTGAAGGGATGCCATCGGGTCAACTCGACTTATGAATATTCAAGGAAAGAAGTGCTTTACGAACTGCACTTTGCCGGAATTTAACCTCCGGCATCGTGGTATCACACCGCGGGATTGTTGATGGTGACTTTCCTCGGTCATCCAGAGTCGAGTTCGCCGCGAAGGGAGAGCCTAAAAGATCAGTATTCTCCTTCGCTGCATGGGCCAATGAGTCACCGTCCTTGTGCAGAGATGGTAAGGAAGGCTGACAGAAATTCCCTAAGACAGCCTTGGCGAGAGACCAGAACGCACGTGTTCCTGAAGGGAGGCGCACCAGTCTCTCGCCAATTCTACCAATGTACTCCGTTTTCGCCTTAGCAATCACGTTTTTGAAGGACCTAGAGGCAGAGTTATATTCCTTTCTGAATGCTTTTTTTTTTTTTATGGCATTAGTTGGCGGACGAGCATATGGGCCACCTGCTGGTAAGTGGTCAACACCGCCCATAGACAAAGGCGCTGTAAGAAATATTAACCATTCCTTACATCACCTATGCGCCACCAACCTTGGGAACTAAGATGTTATGTCCCTTGTGCCTGTGATTACACTGGCTCACTCACCCTTCCAGCCGGAACACAACAATACAGAGTACTGTTATTTGACGGTAGAATATCTGATGAGTGGGTGGTACCTACCCAGACGGAAATGCGCTGGTATTTACATCACGAGACGCTGGTGCGTTAGCCCAGTCTTGGTAGCGTTCCCATTTTCGGCGTGAAGCCGTTTTGCAGAAACGACCAAACCAGGGCTGAGACTTGCCACCGATGGGGACCGCAGAATACGGAATGAATAGTTCCATACCCTGAAGTACCACATCAGCAACAGAGTCAGCAACAACGCTCGGATCATCCGGCGAGAGACAAACCTGCCCCCATGGGTAGGATGCAAAGAAGGACCGCATCCAATCCCAATCTGCTGACTTGTAGTGCCACACTCTGCGGCAGCCCACGAAACGAGGTCGTGAGTACCGCGCAACCGGCACTGTACTCCGGACGAGACAGTAGTCCGACGAGCCCAGAGGGGGATCGACGATAACCTGGTAGCCATTCGGATGGGAAGTCAGCAGAAGGTCCAACAGGGAAGGTATATGATCCTCCACGTCTGGTATTCGCGTTGGCGAGGTGAACAGTTGTGTCAAATCATATGCTAAAGGGCATTAAAATCGCCAAGAATTACGATCTCTGCGGATGGGATCTGCTGCAGCACGGAATCTGTAGCCATTTGGACGTGCTCAACCAGTCGGTCGGTTTCGGCATTACCGCTATGGGACCTATAAAGGCACGCGTAGATTCGCGGATGGTCGTCGCAGTCTACACGCAGTCAGATAATCGATAGGTCCTGCCCTTCAAGGCTGCCGAGGCGTCGAGAGCAGATATCATCTCTGACGTAAACGCACACCCCAGCTCGTGGTACAAAGGAATGTTCCAATTTGTACCCGGGGTAAGAAAGAAATGTCGTATCGGCAGGAGAGGATATCTGGGTCTCGGTAAGAAAGAGCAAGGCCGGCTTCGCCGTGTCAAGGTGAAAGTGAACGGCGTTCACATACCAGACGAAACGCGGTAGCATAGCAACCACTTTACGCCGATTTTAAGTGAGAGAGTGGTACTTCCCCGGGCGTGCCGGCCCATTCGGCTGCAACCCGAAGGTATGCAGTGTGGCACTACCACTAATTAAATAAATTATTATGAAAGTACAGCCGCGATCGCCGCGAGCTTGAAAAGAGGAAATGTAATGAATATAATTACATTTGTTGCAGCGAGGTGACACTGTGACTTAATATTCGAAGTAACATTACGAGCAATTAACTTGTAATGCCACGTTCATAAAATATACAGATACCCGTTACATAAATAACTTCTTCGACCTTCTTGAGTTAAGCTTACTGTTCTGTAAGTTTATCGGGAGATTTGACGAGTATGTCATTATTTCAGTCACCTTAGGATTCAAAAGGGCTTGCTGGAATGTAGTCTAACCCTTGCCTATAAAAACTTGTACTACTTACAATAAACTTCTTACGGCGTCAATGCGATGCCACTCATTGGAACTAAGATTATCTAATGCACATGTAGTTACCAATTACACCGGCTAGCTTACACTTCAAACCCGAGCGATTCAGATAATTGTGGAGTGACGGAAGACTAACCGAAGGGTGGGTGCTGCTGCGACAGGCTGCAGAAATCCCTGCAACCGATTAAACCCAAATGAAATGACTTCGTATCGATTATGTTCTATATAATCTTCGTTTTGATCTTTTCCTTCGAGGCCTTCGATATCTTTACGATTTTATCGCTTTCGGATATTTACGACAGTTTTAATATACATTACGTCAGTCAATCGTAAACATTATCGTATTTTATAACGCTATATAACGATGATAAATACAAAACGGACGACTTTGAAATTAATAACCGAATACAGTTCAGGGTTCAGTTCTAGAAACTCGAATATGTACTCATTAACTTGTATAATTGTCTTATCGGTTATCTCTCATCACCTCGTTATCAAATTTTGGTTTTCGTCTTACTCATTAGTAAACAATACATCTTGAGTCATGACTTTAAGTACGCCTGAACGCCGTGTGGTGTTCCACGTAATCGAATTTACAAACTAAATCAGAATATCTCGTTTATCTGTTTTTCTCAAGTAGTTCTTTACAAGAACCCTTGAGAAATTAAGTCCCCAACGGTTCGGAATATAAAAGTACAAACATTACCAATAATGACACAATATAAGCAAGACAGTGTATTTTTATGTTACAAATGCATAGTGTTGAAGCCTTCGTTTACTTTTAATTTTTTGTAAGTCATACTATATCTTACATTTATTTCATCTCACAAATTAACATAGATATGCATATTATACAGATGCAAGTCGTCGTAAAATTTATGTACAAATTTTATCGATCTATGAATTGGTACACAAAGTTTCGGTATCCGCTGTCGGCCGAACAATTGGGTCAATAATTATCCTCCGACTATGTTGACCTAACATACTATTTGAAATATAAACTATCGTAATATAAAAATAACAAATAAAAAAAATCGCCCGGAAACATACCAGTTGATAATATAAATGTGATTATGATTAATAATACTCGTAAGTAGCGACTCGGAACGGCTTTGAATATTCTTACGCGATACCGCCGACCGCTTACCCGAGTTCTGTTTCGCATATCAATTAAAAGTTAATAAATTATGAGATAAGTCGAGCTCAAAACCGGATCTGAATCGATCGGTGCGTGCAGTCGCAGCGACAGACGGACAGGCGTCGCTCCGCGTCGGGCTCGTGGGCTGTATGCATAATTAATTGCTGCCGCTGTAGGGCTGCTTATAAGAATAAGTAAAGATCAAAAAACTTTCGCAGCGTCACTCGCCTGAATGTAAATGAGATGAAGGAAACTACATCAAAATATTATGAAGTTTCCACGAAAATTATGCAAAGTTAAGCTCTCCAATTGTGCGAAGTTCGCGCTCTACCTTTAATATATTTTCTATCGTATGAAGAATTACTGAGTTGGAAATTATATATTTGTGTTACATTTTAATATTTTCTTACATTTGCTGCACACGTAGGCAATAATAATATAAATTACCGGCTCTTTGAAATATTTGGAACGAATCTAAAAATTTATTGAAATAATGCAATCGGTGTCCAATACTAAGTCGTGTATATTCTGTACATACATAAACGTAGAGGGATACATGGATTAATAGAGCAAGCATAAAGATACATCTGCTCGAGTCGGTCTGCGGCTTGAGGTCGCTGCGGCCGCTTCCCTACTTCCGGATCATTATTGCAGGCACTCGATTAAACTCTACCTTTAAATAGGTTTTTAGCTCCTTTGAGGTAGTAGGATTCGATATAAGATACGTTATCATTTACCGTTACTGGTGAAAACATTTCTAAGCTACTTATTTTACATGATAACAATTATGCCTGTATACGTAGTGAAACTTACTAAAAAAATATTTATTAGTTTCGTGTAAATAAAACCTGAAGTAATTCTTAGTATGATAGAAACTCTCACCGATGACTCTGCCTCGCGTTACAATATTAAAGGATTTAATCAAAGTACGTCACGAACACTCACACAGCTTTCGGATTAATTATATTTTTTCAACTTGTAAGTCAAAAACGTCAAACTTATTTTGTATGATCGTAGAGCTCAGCTGGTGACATTGACGGTGACTGGTGTTTGAACGATTAATGCGGTATCGTTGCTACGACATTTCGGTCTCAATGCTGAAGGCATAAGGCGTTTTATTTTAGTAACTGCGTGCATTGTTTGCCTCCCCCGGAGCGCTGTTTGTAACCGGATTAAAAATTAGCTGCACACTATTCAATGCGTGTGTATTATGAAAATAAATATTTATTTATGTTAATATGGGTTTTAATGTGGACGACTTATGAAAGATTTAAACGAGTAAATAAAAAATAGTCAATTTAATTTGCCAGCTACAAATGAAGTTGCTAGTAGCGATGTGAATTACTTTACTAGGAACGGCTCACTTAAGCCTGGTATCTGCCAACACTATTAGTTCTAATACTAAAAGCCCTACGCCTAAAAAGCGAAATGGGCGCAATGGCCTTATCTGACGTCCTAACTCCCACCCACTTCAAACAGAATTATATCCCGCCGGGGCTTTCGGCTGTACATGACTCACTATACCGCCATAACATAAGCCTACTAGCGCGCGCGTGGAAATATAGACCTTACATTATTCGAGTAGGGTCTATAATTTGATGTCACTGTTCATGTTATTCAAGCCAACATAAAAATGACATGCCAAAATCGTACAAACAAAAGTTGTTTACGTAAATATCGAATTGGATCGTAAAATGTTTTTAGTATTTTTGTTTTTGTAGTTGCTTATTAACGACGACATCAAACGCGATATGAGTCGAAAGACGTAAACATTTATCGTTAACGGATTATGAAAACATATTCGAATTTGTGAACTCACTGAGATATTATTTAACCCGCGAAGATGATTAATTATATGATATTGTATCATTTTATCAAGCAGTGCGCCCTACGAATTATATGAATGTTTGATTGTTTAGGTTCAATCTTACAAACTGCATTAGAATCAATTCCTCTTACTCTACGGAACTGTTGGTTCGGTTCCGATTACTTGGATCTTTGTGTTAATCATGACTCGATTCTACGCGCTGGATCAGTTCCAGACAGATTAACTCCTCAATAATCATCAGCACAGACGCGAGATGTTCTGTGCAATTAAAAGCACATTCTTTGTTGAATGTCAATAATAATCTAATATTTACAACTTAATTGTAAGACTTGCAATTTCAAAAGATTTAAATTATTTGATGGAATTTTAAGGAAGTATGAATTGACTTTGAAGAGACTATGAGTGTATTAAAAGTTGATCAAGATGTAATTGTAAATTACGTAATATGTATTTTCATTCCTTTTTCAAAATGTTGAAATATGATGTTAGTGGAAAATCACAATAATTAGTTAATTATAGAAAGAACTTAGACTTGTCAAATATAACTAATAACCAAACTCGGCGCCACTAATTGCGGAGATGAAATATTAATGGAGCTGTTCTTGGGAGCACCATCGCGCGGCGTGTACGCGTCTTTACCAAAGATTAATGAACGTTGAACGCACTTCCAAAATACTCGAATAACACACTCGATACCAAATAAGTGCACGCGAATTTAAGTACTATTCATATTCGGCTAAACATGAATATTGTATATCCTGCTTTAGACTGTTTCGATTATCGCATTAATTTTCCCGCCCGTACTCATTTCTTACATGTGTGCTGAAATTAATCCTGAACTTCTCCATTGTGTTACACGATATTATTGCTAAATTAAGTAATTCAATCAAATTTTCGGTCTCACGTCGTTACACGATTCAAGAACCCGGTATTGGTAAAGCGTGGACAAGATCAATCAACGATACGAAAACACTAACACATGCTTGACAATACGTTGCTGAAGTAAAGCCGTGTGTGACGCAAAACATATTTCTATACATTGATTGTGATTGGCTTTATCAGTGACTAAAGCATATTGTTATTTTTATAAAAACTTGCTTCGTTCAGAGTTAAGTCTCGCATCTCACAGATTATTAAATAGTACATATACCTTCTTCCCTAAAATAAATATTATCGAAGTGTGCACACGTCGGGATAATAAATAAATGTATTCAAATATCGAATAATATTGCTAATCTCTAGCTATTTAGTACATCGTCTAAGCCGTTCCCGACACTGTATCGAAGGCATCAGGCAATTACGACGCGCGTGTCATAATGGCTGTGAGTGTGCGCCTCGCTCATCGAACAAGCAATAAACGCTGCTATGAATGTGAAATTAAGCTCAGCGGGCACTATTATGGCGCTCTAAAACTTTAATTTATATACCAACAAATGGGCTACAACTTCACGAAACGCATTATACATTGCGGATGTCGTATCACTAGTTTTTGCATTCGGTAAGTTGTTAAGTCGATGTATACTGCGCGGATAATTCCAGTTGAAGCTTAGATATTTTAAAGTATGTCGGCGCGGACGCAGCCTCGGGGTCGCTTCGGCCGATCGATACTCATAAATGAACACATTATTTAAATCACTGCGTACGATTGTCTCGGATAGTTCGTTTAGTATCGATTGACATCGCGACCCGGCCTCTATCTAGCGAGAGATACATTTATTGGTTCTTTATTAACGACAAAATAGATACCAACGGGACGGTAAGGGTTTTTTGATAATACCATAAGCTTCTCTTTTGTAATGAAACAACGCAAATATAAGTATATGAGCAAAATAATATTAACAATGTATTTATTTATTTGGGAAGCCAACTTGATATACAAAAATACATATGTTAATTTAATTCTGTATATACATCAAGTCTTAGAAATATTACAATGTATATCACTCTTACAGGCCTACTCATCGTGTAATAACAAAAAAAATAAACAAACAAAAAAGACTACTGTGCCTATTAAAGAAGAAATAAATTACAAAAAAAAACTAATACAAATTATAAAGTAAACATATAAAACATACAAACGATAATATAAAAAAATACACTGTACAAAAATTTATAAATACCTCCTAAAGCAAACATAAAAGTGGCATGAAAGCAGTGTTATGGTAAAAAATATTTTGTTCATATATTTTTCAAATTCAATTCAGAGTTGCCGAATATATCAATAGCAGTTTGTTTAAAAGTGGAATTGTAGATTTTAGCCCTGTATAAAGGAGCAGATTTGCCGAAATTCGTTTTAGTATTCCTATGTTTAAAAGTTTGTTTATGGTCATTTTGGGCTCTTGCATTTGTCCTCGGTTCGGTCGACATGATTTTACTTGATAATGCAGAACAATCTATACGTCCGCTTAAAATTGTATGTAATAAACAAATGTCCATCATGTATCTGCGATCGGATAGCGAATTTGTCTTATAAAAGTGTAACTGATCTTTGTAACTTTTAGTGCAATTTAATTTATTACACTTATAACACTGTTTTTAATTTCTTTTGTAATTTTTTTTCTTTATAATCTTAAATCTATCCTTAGGAATTTGATAGTACGGACCCCAGACAGTAGAACAGTATTCTAGCTCACTTCGAACCATCCGTAGATAGACAGACACCTTCCGTAGGCTCCTGTTTTACATTTTTGTTCCTGTGTTTGATGTTTCAAAAAGCTGACTAGATAATAATGAATAATGAAAAACACTCGTCGTTTTCGGAGCAAGTACACTCTACGTATAATTTACTTTATATTTTGTAAATAATAAGACTAGAAACAATAGAATTTTAACTTTAAATAATACTTTTCCAACATATTAAGAATTACATTTTTAAAGCAATTCAAAACGAAGTTTTAATCGTTCCATTAAGATAAGGAGCAAAGAGCGAACTATTGAGTCGTACTTCGATATATTTCTAATATCAGTTCATGGTGCTGGATTACATAGAACTTTATTAATAGCGGAAGCCATTACTTTAATATTATTTAATTAAAATGCATTTTACGACCAGATTCAAATGGTTTTCAAACAGCCTGTTTGCGTATTCTTGACCACGAACAATATACTTAATTGATTTCTTGATTGTCTTAAAGGCTAAAGAAATACATTAATATATTATATAATGATATTACTTCAAACTTACACTTTGACAAATCACCACACATTTCTTATTGTACTGAACAAAATAATGATAAATAAATTGCGGCTCCATACTGCAGGCGATCGCTCGCATACACGCTTCACGCGGTTCGCATTGGCTCTCGTTAAATAATATCTAAGTTAAACTACTGCTAATATTCTCCAGGAGTTCTATGAAAGTGCACACGTCATATGTATGTTATGATTGCGTCGGTACGGATGACAGTACGTTTGCTTAAAGTTGTTTATAATACATTCACAAGAAATGAACGTGTGAGTAAGAAATTTGAGTTTTTTGTTTGTTCTTGTTATAGAACAGGTTGCAAAAGGTAAGTACAACTTATAAAAGGGTTTAGTCGAACATCGTAATATAATACTCTTAAGTATACTTTGCGATATTTTCAAGGAAAAGAAAAATGAGAACGTACTTGTTCAGGGTATGGGATTGAGTGTACTTAATCCCGTTGTGATCTGATATAACAAAGGGTGGTCGGAGCGGCGAGTGGCCGCGGGCGGGTGAGGAATGCAATCACAGTAATGGTTATTAAATCTGATAGGGCGGCGCGCGGCGATCTTCAAAGGCCTGCCGTGTTCCGCTCGCATTAAATTGAGTGCTGCTATCTGACGTTTAGATAAACCTAAGTTTGGTCGCGACCTCGGCGACGGGCTCGTGGCACGTTGCGCATTTTACGACTCTTGTATGATTAGAAGTTACAAGCAGTCGAAATATGATGATAGATGACCTCCGATACTATCAGCATTTATATTCTGAAAAGAGCTTTTACATTATTTTTGGAATGGTTTGCACTGTGAGTTCCAAAAGATACATTAATTAAACCTTATTTATTTTGTAATTTGAGTTAAAGATTGCAACAAAAACTTTACTAAAAATATATTTGAATTTTTTTAAAACTAATTAACTGGACTCATTGAAGTGTTAGGAATAGCGACTGTTCAACGGACTCGCCCAACCGGCCCGCCGAGCTGAAGACGCCGTCTATATATTTCATCTTTACTTCGCATGACTTGCATCCGTTTCAGAAGCAGACATCAAGGGACGCATAGTTTTAGAAATTCGTTCCATTTACTGAAACGGTTTTCTGTTCTAAGTATTTATTAATGCATCGGTGCGATAAGGAGGGACGTGAGCGCCGTCACGAAACACGATTACAAAATAACTCATTACACTGACTTATTTACCCGTAAGTCTAATTCTTTGCCTCGGCAGGCTTGACTCGACTGCCTCGTCGTAAGTATATTGAAAGAAACCTACTTGTTTTGTATTTTTGCAAGCCCGCGTAGGCCACCCACTCGTCAGATATTCTACTGCCAAACAGTAATACTGATTGAGAGTAACTACAGGTACAATGGACATAACATCTTAGCTCGCAGGGTTGGTGGCGCGTTGGCGATGTAAGGAATGGTTAATATTTCACACAGCGCCAATATCTATGGGCGATCGTGACAACTTATCGAATAGGCCTAATTGACCATCCGCCTACATATATTTAAAAATTAATTCATCATTTTATTTTATATACAATACCAACCAATAATAATGTCATCACTAACAAGAACAGAACAGAAGTTTCTACTGTGCTGTGTTGACGTTACTTCTTACGTTGGTAAGTAGTAACGTGGAAGTTGTGCATAAGCGAATGTGTGTATGGAGATCTCTTCACTCGCGAAGGCGCGCCCCTCCACGGGAAAGTATCAGCTTTCATTTTCATAAGTATTGAGTGACGCTCGTACTTACAGGACGCCTTAGTGTGCTTGAGTCGATTAACATATAATCTCATATTATGACTGCATTTGTTTTAGTTTTCCGTGAAGTTTAACAAGAAGGGCGCGCCTGTGCCGGCTCATCTGGGTCGCAACCAGGCACATCACACGTAACATCTAAGTTCCCATGCTTGTCAGCGTATAGTATATATGTTAAAAGTAGTTAATATATAAAAATATATTATACTGAATAATATCCCGCTAGTTCGGCGTCAGCAATGGGCTCAGACATATACTCGTAACGGTGTCTGCTTTCACGATAGCACTTCACTGTTTAATATTATGAGATCACGCAGTATTTCGCGCTCGTAACTCGTAACTGCTAGTCACTGAACATTAGCCGAGGCGACGTACATTTTATTTGTTACACTTTAAGCATGGCATTGTTGTAAAATTAGCGAAATTAAAATAATTATGCAAATCAGAGAGACTCACACGTTTTGGTTAATCGTGTAAAAATAAGATAAATTATTGCAATTGGTGTTAAGTTTCTACATCCCCCAAAATACACTCATGTAAAAAAACAGCAGGTTCAAATTTTTTTTTTTTCAAAGGCATAGAAATGTTAATTTTAAGTAAGGTTAGGGGTGCAATATTACTAATACATTTTTAGACAGACTGATTAAATAATGTAAATACGTAAATAATATAACTTCAATGATTATATGTCGAACGAACTTTAGTCTCATAATATTTTATACTGTAATAATCGCATATCTAAACGACAGCAGCCCTAGCTCACCGATCCTCTGTCGGCACGGAACGCACAAATTAAAGGCACGTATTTTAAACATTTGCGGGGCGCGGCCGGGAGCCCTGGCTCGGCTCCGAAGCACACACTGGATACGACGCCACATTAGCGACGGACGCCCGTGTTAACCACAGCCGCTGGGACCGCACGTGATTGTGCCAGTTAAGCCGACGCAGTAAGGGTGTTATTGGAACGAACGACGCAAATAATCCGCTCTTTGTTACAAGCGACCATTATCGAGCCATTTTTAAGATTACATCGCTGAAAGAACGCCTCGCGCTACATTAATCACTTTATCTGAGCTCCTTCGGGTAAAATTATACTTGAAGTATTTCTTGGACGAAGCAGCTTTTTGTGACAGCGGTTTATCGTGCGTCGAGATATTACATCGGGACCCGTTTTAAGATATACTTTTTAAAAAAAGCAATTAAGTGTGAACAATGCTAGGTAACGAAGGTTCCTCCCCTTTGTCATTACCATTCGTTTGAAATATGTAATTTAGGGATGATAATGATCGGAGGAATATTAGTATACCGGAGAAGATGAATAACGCCAATTAAATGAGGTGATCTTCTTTTTTTTTCATTTGAAATTGATCTTGAATTTATTATGGCGCTGCTAATTTAGTTCTCATTGTTTATTATTTCCGGCACCGGTTATGTACAATGAAATATTATTTAATTCTTATTTATTGTACGCGTTGTCTTATTATTAATATTTTTGTGGACAACATGAAATCAACACGTGTTAACTGAAGTGTCCAACGCCCAACGCCGTGTCACGTGTGGGTTATAGCCTACCTTAGTCAGTAAATCGTTGAAATGGGAACATTTACAAATATTTATTTATTTAATATTGAATTAGTTGCTTTTAATAAAATTTAATATGAAATGTCTCGCAACTTGTTATTTTAGAAAATCCTCTTTGAATGAAGCTCTTTTTGAAGTTTTTGATGTAAAAGAAAAATAATTTGTAGTGGTTGTAAAGGATTTTTCAGAAAAACGAATGTGACACGTCGTGGATCGGCGAAGGGATTTCGCTCGGCTCTACCAAAGAACTTACCCAACAGCTTATGCTCAATAATGTTGATATTTTGTGTTTAATAAAACTAGTGACAACAGTAAATATTATTTTTATAAGACATATTAAATTGGAATTGAAATCCTTCTATAACCTCTAAGCTAATACATGTGTTCGCGTTGTATTAGTATGTGTCTCGGCAGCCGGCATCGTCATCAGAATGAAAGCTGCTATACAATGTGCCGCGGTGACGGCTTTTAGTGCAACTTGTATAAAGTGCATTCAATGCGGTCGCCGTGGAAGTTGCAAGTTGTGGCTCACTAAGAGCACGGGAGAGAATGGCTTTGTGGGCTATAAGAAAGAGCTCACGAGCTGTGCTCGATTTTTAATGGCTTAGAAGTATAATGACTAAGCCTTTTTAGGACAAGTAAAGCTATTCGCGCTTGTCAAATTAAACCTTATGGTAAAGATTATGGTATTATATGAATTGAATAATTTATAAAATATCTAAGTTGTCATTTTCAGATTCATATAAGAGAAAGCAACCCTTGTAATTTAAGCCGCTACGTAGTTGCAATACATCACAAACTCACGATCTCGGAATTCCCAGCCGCAGTTTAGGTACGTATGTAAATATATTCAATAAATATTTAAATACTTCTCCTACAGTCGAGTATATTTTTTCCTAGAAATTGTAATTCATGATTGATTATATTATTTGTATAAATATATATATTTTTTATTTACTCTAAACAGTAACAAGAATTGTATTTTCAAGCGCAACAAAAACTATACACAATGGCGTGTCTTGTAGACGTTACTATACGAAACGTGATAGAAAGCTCTTTTAAAAACATTGCAGCTTTGAGACTAGAAATGACATCAAAGGGGAACGATAAAGCGTACAAAGGAAGATGGACGACGGATAGAGATTATCGCTCCATGAGCCGAATAAAACGCTACGAGCGTGACAACCCTAACGAGAGAGCAGTTGCAGGCCCTGCGCCGATTACGCGGATATACTGCCAGCCCTGTAGCTACAGATGTTACGGAGCGACTGTAAGCTCTATGGGCTTAAATACAGAGTCTGTATTCACTCGTAAGAAGTCTTAATCTGCACAGTTGTAACGCACTTATTCGAGTACACTGCGACTGCTTTTAATGTCGTCGTAAAATAAAAAAAAACATCCCTGGGAATATTTGTTTGGTTTCGAAAGGGATGATTTTATAGACTGAGCCATTAACGCCATTTTTAACAAACAGACAAAATAAAAATTTTGACGGGTTCTGGCGAAGCAGTTTATTAGTTGAGCGGACCGCGATGTTGCTAATGTGCACGTATTTATATGGTGCATTTCGACTCTATGCTTTTTGAGTTTTTTGTCATGTTATCAAAAATACATTTATTCTGTTCCGCTCTAGCGGACATTAAGCCATAATATATTACTTATATTTGAAAACAAATAAAGGTAACAAAATTGTTTGTAAGTATTATTTTCACTGTAGACTGAATATATAAATAAGTACTTTTAGACAAATTACATGTAAAGAATTAATTATTCATACCATATCTTTACAGGGTAAGTTTATTGATCACTTAAAATCTATATACGATATAATTTAGTCCTTATGTCGGTTCCAGGGTTGTTTGTTCTTAATATTGAAAAATCTAGGTTGTATGGTATAAAATGTATAAAATCTAGGTATGTTAACGCGTTTTTTTACATACCTGCCCACCCATACCCGTCAGCGTAAACCAGTAGCATGACAAAGTATCATTGTCAGGTATCTCAGCCGCCCACGCCGACGCCGGACGCAGCAGCCCGCATTGCACAGAACTATCGTGTTGTTACTCCCCTCGATACTCCGACTAAGGCTCGCTCATTAATATAATGTACAAATTAACGTTGCTATGGCAACGTGTGAGACGCAGGATACAGCGACAAGATTATGTAGAAACTTTCGTTAATGAAGCCTTTTTTTTTATTAAAACTTGTTCAACCTTTTTTCTGTAAATTAGCATTATGTAAGGAATTAGACAACAGTTGATATCATTCACATTTCTAAAATACATGTACAATTAAAAGTGATAGTATTGATAAGCCGTAGTGTGGCCCAAAATATTATAATATGGACTAAATTATAATATATTTCAAAAAATATCAAAAACCTCATTTCATTCAGTGAAATAAAGTTATGCAGTACATAATTGTAAAACCAATAAATTTTATCTCTTAGAAATCAGTTGAATGTTATCTTCGTTTAAAGTTGCTAATCATTATTATTTAATTAAGACAGTTTGACATCATGACAAGATAACACTTTAAAAATAATAAGTGAGTGATCACTTTATGCAAAGATAACGTCATTCACCGTAATGAACGGATTATAGAAGCGCACGCGGTCTCGAGGGCTCGCAGACTCGATGCCAAACTGTAGCGCTCTTGACTAATGAAAGAGATTATTCTTGCATGAGTCACAAAATGTGCTAAAGTGAGCATTATTTATTATCGAATGTTGTAAAATAGCACCAAATACGAGTAAGTATAACCTATGTACTAAAATTAAAGTAAAAAGATTACAGTAATAGTGCGTCAATGCTTCCCTGTCGAGCAACGCTCTCCTCTCCTCTCGTGCCTTCTCGGCTTAGAGTTGATTCTGCCACGCTGTTCTCCACGAGAGGGTTTTCTCATAATGTTTTTGTTCACCGCCGAGCACGAGATGAATATAAATACAAATCAAGCTCGTTAAAACTCAATGGCGAATCAACAAATGCGAGGCCGAATTTAAATCCAAAAACTTCGGTTAAGATCTGGCTACGTGCTTACGTGTAAGTTGATCACAATTCATGATTCTAGATCTAATGTCCTTATATTATTTATTTCATGTAACTCGTCATTTACTGGCATAACCTCGCAAAAGTAATAGATTGGATCGCTGATGAAGACAAAATTGAATGTATTAACAGTTAAATATTGCAATTCCAAAATACGAAATATGACGTAACAAAATAATAAATTTCATCGTTCACGGAAATTAAACCCCAAAATATTGACAGCTTTTCTCTTTATAATGGCTGAGCTGATACTATAATTATGTCAGCCATGAGATTGTAAGGAGGCAGGTGTCGTCGTTGCCTTTTGGGTATTGATGTTGCCTTAGGGTCCAAACATAAACGAGATTAATGCCAAAATAGTTAAGCTTATATCGTATAAGGTCTACAACCGATCCATCACCGACATTATGAAACGGATTAGCTGTAACGTACTTCGAGCAATAAGATAGAATTCTCAACCAATTACGACTAGATTCAACGTTGCCTCACAAAATCTTTTAGAATTCCCTTTACGAGTCGGTCTACTTTTATTTTGTAACCAGGTAAAAAGGTTAAAAAAGTAAAGTAGCTCTTCAGTTCACGAGCGGCAAGAAGGCTTCAGAGAGTTTTAATGTGAAATAATTTTATATCGCAATTCACGAAGAACGAACTCATTTAAAGACCGGATAGAGAGTTCTTTTCAAATGTTTTTTGATCGATGTTTTCGTAATATCTCGTCGGAGTAATTTCTTTTAGTGCCAACGCTGCTTGTATTTGTTTGCGTGAATATCTTATTGGTATGCTTAGAAAAATATTACAGATTTACGTAATCAGTAATATTTTTCGAAATCATTGATACATATTGAAACAAAGAACAAAAACAAAATAGAAAATTGTAAACAATTACAAAATTGTTAATGTTTTTGATGGATGTCAGGGATAAAATATAATGCTGAAAAATACCTGCGAAATTCGAAAGCAATTTTAGCGGATGTGTAGCCGACGCTGAAGGATTGCGGTGGATTAAGCTTCAAACCCTTCATCTGACAGGAGAAGTGGCCTTGTGCCAGCAGTTAGGCATTAACGGCTTCTAATAATAATAACTATTTCAGTATTACTAACATATTTATCAATATGAAGGCGCCGACCCATGATCGAATATTGGTCTTTCTGAATGCCGAAAATTAGTCAACTAATAACGTCAGCGAGACCGGTATAATGATAATACTATTATTATATACGTAAGCACGCATGATTAATTAGGACGTCTGATATATATTTTATTTTAAACATTTAGCAATAAATAATACTTTTAAGAGCCGTATGCAGTGCGATAGGTTCGCTTTAATTTACGTCGGCCCTAATCGCCGAAGAATGGTCGCCGTATGAATAGCACTCTGATCATAAAGCTACCCGTGCGTAAGCGCCTTCAGCTCGCAGTTACTGCACGTCTATGTAAAGCAAGCACTGTACTTGCGTACACTGTACTTGTGTATTACTTAGCCTACATTATATTGCAACACGTGGTATTCGCAAAGGATGCGTTGGGCATGTGCGCGGCAGATGGTCCTCGTGGGAGACGCCTCGCCGCCGGCGGCACTCATACGCACACAGGCACACATATACACGTGAACTGTTACAGATCTTAATATATTACTAACGAATTATTTCAAAACACACGTTTCGTACGTACTGCATAAATGAGTGTTAAGTTTTTCTTTGCGTTTATCAGGCCGCCCAGGCTTAATGCAACGAGCGAAAGTATAATGGTGATCTACAGCACATCTTTTATTCTTTTTGACCCAGTATAACAGTCGCTGTAGCCGTAACGTCGGCTATTTATCATCGTACACAAATGCTAGTTGATGGTATTTACCAATTCAACGCGTTATCAGACGGACACATGCATTCGCATCGTATTTTCGCATTACCACGGGCGACGTAGCGCAGGCAACGTTCGCCATAAACAAAGGTACCCTCGCCCACTCGGATACTTTTGTACATTCAACACAATACCACTCTTAAATATAACGTCGCAAGACCGACTGTTCTATTGACTCGCGGTGACCGTGGAGCTATAGATGAATGTAGCGGTCTTGATCCGCGGAAATTCGTTTTGCTCCGTGACTGCGCTGACGGCGTGTAATAAAGCCCGCAAAGTGACGTCGCATTTCCTCCATATCCTTCAGATAAAGGAGACGATACATGACCACGTTTGGATTTATGATGAATACGAAGACTTCAATGTAATAATGTCAAATCGATAGTAAAGGTATATAGTGCCGTGCATCATATTAATGGTCTTGATATTTTTGTAGCACACTAGAACATAGATATTTGTGAAGTTTCACAATACAATTCAACCATAAAATAAATTATAAATAAAAAAAAAAATGTTTAAAGAAGGATGTCACCAGCAGCAGCATGTTATAGAAGCAACAATGTTGTTTATTGAAGAATCGCGTGACTGAATGCGTTGTCTTTTGTTTAGCGCGTAACAGTACGAGTTGAACATTATATCAAAGGACACATATTTACATTTAAGAATATCTATTATTCCTCGTAAGGGCTCGAAATATGTGTGCCTTCTATAGGGCCGGTTCTCGGCTCAGAACATCTTCTTTGTCGGATCAGGACGGAACCGATTCCGCGATCACGACATTGTATATAATAAATAAGCCGTCATAATGAAGCATTATTTATGAGATCGGTAATCGGTTCGTAATTTACATTAAGAATAACACATGAAAGTTAGTTGCACTGGCCGAGAAGCCACTCAAATACAAAAACAACTGCACCTATTTCTGTGTCAGTGCTTATTCCAATAGTATTAATACTTTTGTGACATAATTGCCTATCCTACATTTATCGGCAGAACTTATTGCGAGCCTTGCAGGGCATGGACCATCTACACATCAGTTATTCATCTGCCGCATATTGTGTTGCACAGTGCACAGTGCACTGTGCAACAAGGTTCAAACAATAAAAACAACTCGTAGGAGTTGGGTATATACAAAACAAACAGTATAAACGAATGCACAAATTACATAACAACACAATTCAAAGATCTGCATACTTTATCAAGAAGTCCATACGACTCTCTACACAATCTAGATCAGTAAACCAAATCAGGTCAAAAAAGGTCTTGTTAAATAATTCAGATATTCGGTAAAGCGTTTATTGACAGAGCTACTTCCAAATAGCCGTCGGTATTAAGGCCGGCAGTCGGCAGAGCACGACGCGAGCGAGCTGCTACAAATATTTATGTTATTTTCTCGTCGATAGATCCATTTCTAACAGAACGCCTTACTTGTAAATATTAACTTTTTACGGAACTCGGCAAAAACTGTTCGTGAGCAATGTGTAAATAAACAATATGTTCTACGAACGACGAACCGCTCTGTTTATCCTATTTACGATACGCGTTTATTTCCAAAGCGTTTACAAGGGTGATGAAATTTATATTATTCAATAAATTAATCAAATATATCTTAAATATTATATTATTTTTGGGTCAAGTAGTCAATATATTTAGGTGGTAGTGTATAATTTAATAAATAATTAGTGTAATTCTAAAATAAGTAAAAAGCTCAAAATAGTTTTACAGTGTTATTAAAATCTAACGACACTTTTACTTATATATTACTCGGCACTTTTATTTATTTATTATTGTGTTAAAAAAATAAAGAAGAGAACGAATGTTTCCATAAATTGTAATTCAAAACAAACTTTTTATATTTCAATGAAAATATATTTATTGCGATTTTCTGAACTTTTCGCACGGTGTGATATTGCTATATAATAATACAATGTGTAAAATAAAATTATATTGTATCTAAGTAAACAAATAAACTAACATATTTTAAGAAATATGGAATAAAGCAATTAAACATTAAAATAATACTCGTATACTTTCTTACTGTTTGGTCATTCTCTTTCGATACGGTCAGTGCACACGTAGTGGCGTAATATTACATAGCACACACAGCGGTTTAATAAAAAGGTTCGACGGAGAAACATAATCAAGTGTTTTTATACATAGACAGGGCGGCGTTGGGGAAGCTTCCATTTTATCATCACGTGACATCAAAGGAATATTTCAGGCCCGCATCGGCCCCGAGAGCCTTTCGCCTGTTTGATAAATGCTTGCGTCTGTGCACGCGCTCAGCGCCCTTTGAGAGGTATACGACACGCTCTGCTGTTGCGGTTTGGAGAACTAAATTTGCCGGCTCCGGGAACTCGTAGACAGGAATTTAAATATATTCTTACATGTTTGACAATCATTAAACTGCTAAATGAAACGATCCAAATACATCGACATCTTCTCGATTTCTCATTAGATATTTTGTAGCAAAAATCTTACACAAGTTTTCAGTTACTGTAACAATGAAATTTTAGACTTGCCCCAGACTGCTTGAAAGAATAGAATATACCCAGGCTTAAAAGAGCACCATGCTGTACACAGTGTATTTAAATAATGAATTTATTGGCATCGGCATCAGCACGGTGAAATGAGCTCTATAAATCCATTAAAGATGGGAGAACTCTGCGGAACCAGTGCGACATAATTTACAGGTTGTTTCTTACTTATATGTTTCTATCTCGTATATGATTGATGTACGAATAAATAAAAAAATAACAACACATTAATGATTGGCAGATACAGGCTGCGTATGGCAGCACGGCTTGTAGCGACCGGTTCCAGTTCGCTAGAAATAACTTAATATTTAAACATTTTTCTCTTGCGAGTAGTGCTGGAGATATTGGAATATTACAAATAACCAGCTTAGTGGCTCGTGCAGTAAAAAGGCTCCCGACAGATACTAAGCACTTCTCCGTAGCGGTGGCTTAGAGTCTAGACTAGTCCTCTCCGAAATGGCAGCGGGGAGAGTGCTGATTATTAAGGAAAGAAATTTCGACGTAAGTTACATATCATGTGTTTCACAGATATTATATGTCTACTACTTTTATCTTTTTACTTGTTTCAGCTAACCAAAAGTAGTGCCTTATTTTATGGTTGTTGAATTTAACTTTTTAACGGCCACATATTTTTCTCTTCTGCCATTTTTGTCATATTTTTATTCTGAGTTTAACAATAAAACGTGATTATATGCGTATATCTCCGAGACGCTCTGACACAAGCCGATTATAGTGAAAATAGATGCAAAAAGAGTAGCATCGCGTATATGATACAAAAAAATGGCTTGATTTAAAAAAAAAAATACTCGTACTACGCTCGGACAGACTCGCGATATTACAATACAAAATTTAATAATCCTCCTAAATAATTTATAAACTCGGGAAGGAAATTGTTATGTTGCATGCCGGGTTTCACTGAAAATCAACCTTTTACTACAAAACTCATAATCCAAAATCCATGTACATATTCACGGGCGAAGAAGCGGATACGAGTTATACTGTGCTCTCAGAATAATATCGAGGCGAGGCACATCACCCGAGCCGTACTTCTTTGCCACATTTACACGTGAAACTTGTCATGAAACGCCATCGCAGACGCAAATTGTAATATAAATACGAGGCGAGGGATTAGTAACTAAACTATTCACACTACTTTATTACGGTTTTAAGATTCTATATTGTATTTTTTCATAGCTGCATAATATTTATTCGACAATATTATGTACATTTTATATGTAAACAACTGTTTTCGCTTTATGTAATTTACCTCTGTGATTTCAAAGAATATAAGTACATTTATAATTTTTATTTAAATATATTAATATTACATTAAATATTTTATTTGCAAACCTATTTGTATATGGTTTAATTCCAAGCCTGCCTGCGGAGTTTGCAATAATCAATATATTGTAACCACAGGAATGTAGATTGTTATCTTGAAAATCTGAATTAGTATCACTCCTTATGAGCTGTCGACACTTTATATATCCGTTATAGGTATACAGGGTGCGTTTCCACTGATAAACTCGACAGCACTTGAAGTATTTCAGAAAGTCACTAACAATTACTAATTATTTAAATTTTTCTTAAAAATTAATATTTACGACAAACCAAAAAATTTGTTTTTGTAATAAAAACAAATTCCTCTTAGGATATCGACCTCGTTAAATTTTAATACACAAACTTTAAATGCCTTTATCACTGATGATCCACAAAATAGTTATAAAATGTCTTTTCAAAACGAGACCTGCCATGTTTAAGACTGATAAGACATTCTATTATTTCTCGTTCGAACCTCAATGCCCTCGGGGATTGAAACGCAAAATAAAACGACCCCCGGCAATGAAAGATCACCTCTACGTAGTTTAATTAAATAATAGTTTTGCAATCAACTTAGCTTAAGTGCTTATGTGACAAATAACTTTCTCATTATTTTAAGTTACAAATGAATGTTTTTCGGACTAAGTACACTCAGTAGATAGCAACGGTTGAATTTAAACGAGGGCTATGAGTTCCATTTCGAGTTCGACTTTATATAATTTGTATCATTAAAAAATGTTACAGTGTTCTGCAGATACAGATAAATGTGTTGAGGAAATATTCGATATAGCCAATATTGACGAATAATGGATATGACACCGAATTTCTCATGAAAAGAAGAGCCGAGCTGAGCTGAGCGCCATATTGGTGTCATTTGACGGGTGAAGATAGATCGGTAGCCTTTATTTAATTGTCGTCTGTTTCAATTTCTACTATTGAAATATTAAAATATGTTTTACTAATTTAACAGTAAAAGTTGCAAGTAATTATCCTTAGTTGTATAGAAACATATTTGAATTTTATGTTAATTGTAAACTAAAGTTCAGACTATGTTAGGGCTGTAGTGTGAAAGATTATGAACCTCGCACAAGTGAACGCCGCGCTGCGTTACGACGCATCGATTCGCAACGCACTCGAGATGGAGGTAGCTCGGCTTTGATTGCGGTTATTACTTTTTGTCTGGTTTACTGCCGAGGGCTAGGGGATTAGTCTTGGCGCGATTCGTTCTTGATTTGATAGCATTACTCTGCGTAGCGACACAGACATACTTTGATTAAGAAAAGGTTTTATCAACACGTTTAAAAGTATGTTGTAATTAATTTTATTTGTATAAGCTTACACAGTTAAAAATATGTATAAAAAGAAACAATAAAAACCAAGTGTTATAATCTTCAATACGATTTTTGCTCATAGTTTATATTCATAATATCGCTAACATTTCGAATATAACAAAAGTATTCGCTTAGTATAAGATCCTATGGTTTTCGACATAATCGAAACGTAACGCGCCACAACGGCAACATCGCGTTCCGTGCCAACAGGCGTGTTCGGTTGCGATAATAAATGAATTTACACATTAGCACGCGTGACAAGCGCGTTACTAGCGATACAAGAGGAAATAATTGCTTGCACACATACCGTTAAACGAGCGTGATTGACTTGACGTGTTTAGATGTAGCAACGCAAACCGAACTAGCACGTTGAATGCGCACAATTAGAATAGACGCTGACTGTTATATTACTTACAATATATATATTTACATATATGTCAAAGGCCATATTATGTTTGTCGTTACCAAGCTAATATATATTTATAGGTCTTAAAAACAGGTCTTTTGTAGAATAAACTAGACCCCAAAAATACTTTATAATAGCTGAAGGCTATTGCAAAGTACTTTACGAGTGGTGAAGACGCTCGGTAGATTTGAAATGAAACGGCATCAACTGAAGGTATAACTCAGCTTATATTCAGGCAAAGAAGGAAGAGGCGGTCGAGCTGGAGGCGGTCTGCGGTCGGGAACTGAACTCGGTAATAACGTAGCGAAGTTATTTGTGTTGTTTGGAAATATTTTACTAACTAACGAATTAAGCTAGCGTAACGTATTAAATTTAAGGAATTTCAATTTTAAATATTTTATTTTTCGTTTTTGGTATATATTTAATAAATGTTCCTTATTAACAAGACAATATCTAATAACGTCTTTGATTATAAGTTTGTAAAACTTTGAGTCAGACCGTTTTGTGTTCGTCTGTCGGTAGACACAGGTACAGACAAGTACGTGTGATACAATGAAAAATGGAACGTTTGTTTCCAAAATTAATAATGTGGGTGCCGATGTGCGCTACTCAGATATATCAAAAAATTAGTTTTTTAAGTACCTGTAGTGTAGTGAAAAAAATGAAACCCAAAATAAGTTTCTCAATTCAAAGGAAGTGCATTCTGTTGATGAGTTAATATCTACAGAGAACTCGAAGGAAAGCTAAGTACTACTTCGAAGCTGAATTATAAGGCATCGTGATTGGATGTATTCCGGAGTCGTGCGATAAAAGTCGTTCGATAAGTGTCGGGCGAGAGCCGAGTTCGCAACAATGTGCCTTTGTGACGCCCCGTGCCGGTAGAGGACTCCCTTCGCTACAACAAGCCACTTCTGCGCTGAGATCTCCTTTGTTTAACTTTTATATTAGCTCGCTCGCTCTTTCACACGCTGTTATGTGATTTTCAATGAATTTACTAGAGTTGTTTTTAGTTCTAAAAGCAAATCATTTTGCTTTTAGTAATACATACAACGAAACAGAAAGACTCACAGTCTATCGCTTTAATGCCATACAATTAACGTTATTTAATATTTATTAAATATGAGGATTTAAAAAAATAAATCTTGACCACGATGTGATCCTCGTCTTTATATTGCACTTGCCGGTTGTACATACTTTCTGATATTATTTGAAGTCTGTTAACTGTGCTCCGTTGCTTAGGGTCGTAGCGCTATGCTATGCAGTCACTGACCTTTCTCAATAAACAGACTACCTATTCTGAACTAAAAATAAAATATTTAAATCAGCCTGTCAGTTCCACTAATGTAGAAAAAGGTTAACATAACTTGGTTATTGCAATTAATCTTATAATTAAAATATAAAAAATATGAATAAAAGATTCTTGTTTCCACTATAAAAAATCCAATTAAGGTTCCGAAATTTATTAAAAAGTCACTCTTGCGTGCGGAGTTATAATTCGACAGCATGATAAAATAGCTCTCAGTAAAGTTTCAAACAATGACTCGCTGCACCCTTAGCACCCTCTCCTATTGCTTTAAACTGCATCCTGCAATCGGATAAAGGGCAGTTAGTGGAAGTCCCCCTCGCCGGGAACCGGTACTCATTCATCCGTTTCAATTACCGTATCAGAATAATTATTTACCCGTTCCAGCAGAAATCGATTTCTGTAATTTCGAGTACTTTCATAATTGGAACTCCCTCCGGGTTTTTGTAACAGTTCGTGATTTCGGAACGGTCGTGCGAGTAAACACCGAGTACGATAATAACACGATACTATCTCGGTCGGCGCGCGATAACCGACTTGATAAGCGGCATGGAAGCATTTACGATGCAGGTTCAGCTTCACGAGTGGTCGAGTGTCTGCAGCGCATTCGAATCGTGTTTCGGGTGTTCGCGGCGCTCCACTCGCTTCGTTACCAAATAAAATGTGGCTAGTCATGTGTCGTTCTTTAGATGTAACGGCGCCGGTAGAGTTCTGTCGGCGAATTTCATCCATGTCCTGTATGATTATTTATTACCCTATAAGCATATGTTTATTACTTGATTTACTTTTTGACTCAATAATAAAATGAGATTTGTAATATGTCCTTAAAATAAACTATCAAGTCGTTCTTAGCCTCCTGTGAGTTCGTTGAACCTCAAGATGGAACCACAAAGCGGCCATACAATGCAGGCCCATAAACAGTGTGTCGTAGCCGCAGTTATGCAACCGCACTCCCAGCACATGACCCCCATATTCACTCAAACCTCAATCCTCAGGCCGCTGGGAACTCGACGACAACGACTACAATGAGAAAACATCGAGCGGTCTATTCATAGCCAACAATACTTTTACTGCAGTTGCTAATCCATCTTACTCCAAGTCTTTTATACAAAAATAGTTTCACAAGAAACGGAGCGAATTTATCTACATTGATATATAGAATGCGATGTCCTGACTGACTGAGCTGCGACACACAGTCCAAGCAATAAGATATCCGCGTAATGTATGGTATGCATTAGGAAAGGATTTTGGAAACCTTTCATTTGAAGAGAGTCTCATCATTGTTATCTTTAAATATGTCTGTCAAAATTAGACTACTAAATATGATTAGTTATAAACGTTTATTATATATAATCTTTATGTGCTTAAAATTTAAGTTACATATTATATTGTTAAAGTGCACTAATCAAAAACACAGAAGTCATACAAGTACTGCTGGACCCAACCATTAATCTATTTAGATTAGGGGACAGCTGCATGGAAGATGAATCCTTCTCATATCAACTCATTTGATATAACAACAATACCTATTATAACAAGAACTAAACAGTGATATCCGTTTTATTATGACAACTGGTTTCACGAATCGACTTTTTATCGACGAACTCTACATTTTTCGAGAGAAGTGCGGCCATGCTTTATTGCTATGTTAATAATAATAATATAATGAACATAGTTCGTTTAGATACAAAATATTATTTGACTTATTGAAATTGGCGATATGGAATTCATATACAGACACGCCTCGGTACAAACTTATACGAGCATTACTTCTTTGAATATTTGGAAATGTTTTTAAAAACATAACATAGACTAAAATTATTCGGATTTATTTAAATAAATCCGAATAATTTAGTCTTCTACGAATTCGAGAGAAGTTTTGATATCTCTATGTTATTGCGTTCTGAAGTTTCTTAGAGAACTAATCTGGAACTCAATCGGCTCGAGTGTCGATCGCGATGAAGCACAACTTATTAACGAAATGAAATCCTACAGCTGCTTTCATTTCATATTGGACTATATAGAAATGTACTCGTTTTGTCCGGTTATTTGACGATTTAATATTCCTTTGGAGCGAGTAAATCTTTAGAAAGCTTTAGTAAAAAAATTTTTAATAGTTTCTAATTTAACTGATAATTTACCTAAAAATGATTTTTAAGAAACTAAAAGTAAAAATATTTCAGTTCAATTTTATCAGACGAATATCTCATAAAATTTGTATGTTTGGTTCTGTAACGTTTAATGTAAAAACTTTCCGTGCTTCTGAGAAACGCTCGTAACGTAACTGAGGAAAAAGAATCGACGTCAAAACTTAGTTATTATGTAAATATTATATTAAAAATTTCAACAGCATGAAGACTATTGCAGATATATAATACGAACTCCGATAGGCCTTTGTCTCGCCGATAGCTCATACAAGTTAGCGATATAAGCTTTTGGGATTGTAAGTCATTATTAATAATGAAAACTTGGATATGAGCTGACCGCCGTAAGCCTACTCCAAAAAACAAATAAGCAGAAGTATGAAAGATAATTTGTAAAATATTCCGCTAAGTTTCTTTCACCGGTTCTTCTCTGATCCGATGTACTTATTTAAGAACCGTTGGTATATTTTTAACAATCAATGATCAAGTATAATTAATTCTCTAATGAATAAAGCTTTTTGACTTTTTCAAACATCTAATAGAACTACTATTATATTTAATATTGTAAATTTTCGTGGCGTTTAACACGAGACAGCGCTATTACTCGAAATCACTACAGTTAATGCTACATTACTGAGTAATAAATGCGTCTTGTATTCATTGAGTAGAAATGGAACGTTTTTGATCAGAGATTAAGAACAAACCAGCACAAAATAGAGAACTCGTAATACACAACCTGTCGCAGCACATTTACATGCACAAATAAGTCAGTCTGTTTCTTTAAGTCAGCGAAATAAAAGAGAAATCGTGACTCGTTCGGCGTAGGGCGACGACGACGCCGCGTCCCGAGAGCTGCCACGAGGAGTAACAATAACGTAAATGCCACCAGCAGACTCTCGCGTCACGTGAAAGGTCGCACCGAAACTCCTATCGACTAGCAATTTATAGCAACGGAAACAAGAAACAAAAAAAATCTTACATGCCAAAAAAATCAAAACGACGTCGGGGCTACTAGAATTATCACAGAGAAGATTATATTTGTATCGATACAAAAACCGAGGACATAATTATTGAAAATATTCTCTTTGCATTCGTACAACTCCTCTTTGAGGCACGCAACGCGTCAACAAGATGAGACGAATAATTGTAATAAATATATTCTGAGTTCAGATCATTTTATAACATGCTTATAATTTACACCGAATTTCTATAGGATAGATATCGAGTGGAGTAAAAATCTGCCCCTAATAAAGATGACACATGATTTGTGTTAAATAAAACAACGCTGAATGCAAATTCATGTCTTGGATGTAAAGCGAGGTTTTGTTAGCCAGAATTTAAATTGACCGACACTATTAATATTTCGAAACAGCTGCTTTAACAAAGACAGGTCAAAATTAAAAACGATTGTAAATTAAATGAAGCGGTGCTTAAGTCACGTCTAAGTTTAACGAGCACCGTAGCAATTCGAAAGAGGTTTTTTGACATTTAAACATGCTAAGCGACATTGTTTGATTTATTATAATTGCGTTTTATTAATACTCCGTCAGTATCTTGACGCATACGTACGTTCTTTAAGCCTGAGATACATTGTCTGCGCGACACTGCTGCACCCGACAACGAGCTCCGCAGAGTCACTGTATCGTTTATGTCTTGACGTCGAGCGTGTACCTGTAATGTGTAAACTTGCAACTATTCTTCACAGCTGACGTGCATTGGTTTTAATAGTGAAAAATAAAATGGCACTTGGGATGGGATTTAAAGGTGTTCCGTGTTTAAGGGTATATCATAACTAAACCAAGGTGTTATAGTATAAACACACAAATAAATAACATATTTTGACAACCTCCGTGGTCGAGTAGTGTGTACACCGGTTTTCATGGGTACGCCACTCCGAGGTCCCGGGTTCGATTCCCGGCCGAGTCGATGTAGAAAAAATTCATTAGTTTTCTATGTTGTCTTCGGTCTGGGTGTTTGTGGTACCGTCGTTACTTCTGATCTTCCATAACACAAGTGCTTTAGCTACTTACATTGGGATCAAAGTAATGTATGTGATGTCGTCCAATATTTAAAAATTTATATTTATTTATATTTATACATAATACATTTATGCTATATCATCATTAACCCAATGGCAGTTCACTGCTGGAGAAGGGTCTCTCCAGGGCGCGCCAAAGCTCGAGAGATAATACTCTGCTCCCCCTAGCTTCTTCAGGTATGGTTAACTGCGGTTTTTCATTGCGGTTTTATTTGAAGACTGAGTTAGTGTTACGCACAACGGACATAACGGTACTCATACTTATACTTCAAATAAATAACATCAGTGGAAAAATAGATTAAAATCCATGAATTCTTTATTTATTCCGCGCGCACCGACAGACGAGCGCGTTACATCTGATACTTCAAATCAACATTGAAACGCCGTAAGAGTGTAATTAACTAACGGTAATGGGGAATCTGAAAGGAACATTAATTAACAAAAACAACTGCGACCGAGCAGGGCAGGGCGTAATTTATGTCTAATTACCTCCTTATTTTCGAGACGAAGAAAAATAATTTCGCTCTTAAAAATTATACGAGTTTTTGTTTTATTCGGTAATTAAATAACAACTAGAGGCCTGTTTTTGCCGACTATAAATGGAGTTCTTTCACTTAATACAATAATAGCATGTTTTTCTGACGTAGAGTGTAAATAATGAACATATTAATTATGTATCAGACGCCGCCCGCAACTTTGTTTGTGCGCCAGTTGCAAACATGTGCTCATGCACACGAGTGCCTTCACAATGGTTTCAATGGAAACATAACCTGTTTTGTAGGAACAGTTGTTTTTACCTGCGAATAAACGAATAGTTAGTAGCATTTATATAAAAATAATATTTATATTTATGGAAAAATCACGGCGATCCGTCACTTCGGTTGCTACGTGAAAGAATGTCCTATTTTACTCTCTAACCAACAAACAAACGAACACACGTTTTTATTATAAGGACTACGAGAGATAATATTTCGACTACAAAAGGCTTCTTAATATTCGCCTTCAATGAAAACAAAACGCATATTTGTGTATTCTATATCAGGTATATGTTGATACATTTGTTTTCAATAACAGTAATGTGTGAAACTAATATGTTAAAACAATACGGCGCCGAATACATTAGCGCTAATGTACTAATTGACATATACTTAAGAATTACCGCGAGATGCAGCACGGAAGCAGCACTCGTATACTCACACATCTGAATGTGGAGTAATGTGCTTGTTTGATTATGTTTGACGGCTCAACGATTCCTAATTCATTTAGTTTAGAAAAACATTAAAATGTATATAAATATATATATACTAGATAGCCCCGTGTTGAACTACACTAGATAAGTTTAAGCATGAAAATATACTGATTTTCTGTATCAAATATATTGTATTAGTTGTTATTGTTTAATTGAGCATTCGGAAAATATCAGAGAAATGATAGTGTATTTATATATCTAACTGTCTTCGATAAGGAGCAATTCTTGCTCAAGTACTTAAAAATCTTGCGAACACTTCATACGTATGCGTTATCAGGTTCCCACGAGCAACGCATTTCGAGTCTCGACAACAGCAGTCGCGATGTCGAGCGACGTGAGGAGCAGTCCGCGTCCGACGGTGAAACTGGATTACCGTTCAAATGCAACAAATGTCACAGACCTACTAAACGAATCCTATCTCTTCGGTGACATGAGCACGATCTGTATTAGTTCAACAAGCAGACGTGGCCCGCGACGCTTTACAAATTCATTTAACGTTCGCTCGGTACTTCGGTGTTATGTAGGTAACATTGTGTTACGGTCAAATACGAATTACGAATATTAGTCCTTGCTACATGCAGCAGGGAAAATGTAACTGTTTTTCAAGAGTATTTCATCATTTTTTTTTCTGATATAATATCAGTAATATTTAATAAAATTACGATAAAAATGAAAAATCTAACATAATACAATGAACAGTTGGATACGACTGGCGGTAAGTACGAGTAGTGAGTTAACAAAGAGCAATTTCGTCCCAAAAACAACATTAAAATAATGCAATTTAACTTAAATGTGTGTAATTAAAATGAGTTGTGTAAAGGCTCGGTACAATAAAACGAAGCGGTACAAACACCCTGTAGCGAAGGGCCATTATGAGCCACTCGTCGGCGCCACCGCCGGCAAATGTGCCCTTCTAACGCTCACTGCTTCCCAATGTGCTCAACTTGTGGCTATGTGCATAGCGAGTCATTTCCATTCTGATTATTTCTTCTATATAATAGTTGTGTGTGGTTGGCATTAATGGGAATGTGTGATTGGAAATAGTGTGCTTGACACTATGTCATATAACAATGCAATATCGATCGTCGCTGTAATTATTCCTCCGTGTAGACAAGCCCTAAGAGCAATTATCGTTTTAAAAACGGGGCGTAGCCAAGGTTTAATTTGAGAGTCTTAAAAAATGGCACTTTAATAATTAATATTTCCCCTACCCCCCCTCGCGGGAAACGTTCAAAGTAAATGAATTGGGAGAGTTGAAATATTTCAAGAACTTTCTTTTCCATCAGTTGAATCGCTTTCAGAATTCCTTCGAGACTCGACGCTCAAACGGAAATGAGTTTTTTTGCGATTAACGTTTTTGCTTTTCCAATTATGATTCCCAACAAGACGATCGTTGTTTGGAGAGTTTTTTAAATACATTCTAGTATTACAATGTTTTTTTCACTTAATTAGAGTGGAGGGTAGAGGTATGTACACTGTACACGTCTACCGGAAATTATTGTAATGAATTTTTTAAATTAATATTTATTACAATCAATAACTTATATATACATATAGCTATTACCAAATTAAAAATTATAACATGCTTTCCGCGTAAAGTTAGAGAAAGACACGATGGTTCGCATTGTTACACAGTCTGCCATAAGTGACGCTTCCTCGGTCACGGCACGTAGTTAGCACGCCCGCACTAACAGCCGACACCTGCGCGCGTGAACGGCACCATCCACGACAATAGCTCCTCGCAAATGTCATATGCAAATATTGTCTTTGAATCACATGCTTCACGATTTAAATGGAATGGAACGAACTATTGAGCCCCTGCCAAGGCTCTCGCGGAACGCGCGGCCCACTTCACAGCCAATGTATTTGACAGTTTAATGATATATTTTATGCTCACTCCGACTATTTATGTTTGTTTAAGAAAACAAGTGCGGCAGAAGCGGCCTCGATCGCACAAAAGCAACACTAAAAGCGTACATGTAAAAGAAAAATACCGTTGACATAAACGTTACATTGTACGAAGAGAGCCGGGCTCGTCACAGTCTGCAACATAAAGAAGGTCATATAAATAAACTGTTACAAGTTAAACTGTGACCGAGTGGAAACCAAATTGATAATATAAGGGACTACTTGGACACTTTTGTTCATACAACATAAAGCGTAAATGCAATATTACCGACCCGAGTATTACCGACATTCCACGTTATCTTTTTGTTTAAAAAAGAGGCTTAGTACATGTAAGTCGGCTTTGAATTTTAAGCCGTAAAGAGGACGGTTGTTTGTAAATTTATAATTTCAGATAGCTCGGCCATTAGAGGCTCACGTATGATATACATTCAGACTTAAGACTTATCCCATATAAAACTAATGCAATAAAAATAGTTTTGTATAAACTTTAGCAAAGTATGTCTTATTGGCTTATTTGTTCCGTACGACGCGACGTACAGCGTAAGTCACATCGCAGAGTTGTTATTGAGAGTTATATTCTTCGTAAAAGGAAGTTAGTAGAAGGCTTTTGAAACTAAAAGAACTAAAGTTGTCCAAGAAAGAATTCATTATTTGTATTTTGTTCCGCGAAGGCGGACCGGTCGCCTCGTGAGGCGCGCCCAGTTCTAGATATGGACAAAAAAATATTATATTGAGTAGAAAATAGTTGGTGACTTGCTTTCTCATGCTATTATAATATTGCGAGCCATTAAAAATCGTGAGAGAATAGTAGTAAAAGCAGAGTAGTAATTATTATCTACATTTCATTGCGAGACTGCAACAAAGTCCTCGAAACTCCAGCTGTTTGTTGAACAATGAATGCACCAGACTCGAGCAATACAAACTTGTAAATGCAGGTGGTGCGCGGCCGCCCCGTGTGACATACAAAATATTAAAGCATCGCAGCGCGCACTATATTTTAATATGCATAAATAGTTTCCTCTAAACTTCACTAAGAACGCAGTAAAATGAAAATTAAAACGAGTTCCGGCGGATCCCTCCGGCGGGAACGACTTCGCAGCATACGAAATTGTGATGTCCCTCCCTTGAGCGTTACCGCCTTTTAAATTAAATTTACGCTTCGCAACATGTGCGCCGAGCGCCGCCGCGCGCCGTCTCTCGGCCGAGTGGGACGCTGTTGTATTTATAAGGGATTCGAAATTTTATTAGATATGAAATTTAAATTAATCTTTTATGTAAACGCGTTTCAAATACATATTCATGTCAATGTCCAGGGATCCAATAATACTTCAAAAATAATATAATATAATAAATAATTAAAACATGAATTATCTTTATGATGTAATTAAGTAATAAAATGATCTATGATGTAATAAATATGATAAGTGAATCGGAACGCACTATGAGTAAATATTATTGATGTCATTATATATTAAATTTGTACATGGAATATATCGCATTAATCGCGTAATATAAATAAATCAGCATATTTAGTAGCAGAAATTGCATAATTAGCGAGCGGAAACTCTAAGCTAATTGTGTCTAATAAAGAATAAGTCACAGAAAACATTGATATCTCGGCGGGCGCAGCACGTGTTACGTCACAGCTTAGTATGTAGGAGCACAATTTTCGCTAATTCATTCGTCCGATATTCGAGGATAATATTTTGTGGTTCGCTGCAATCGGTTCGTAATAATTAATAAAGTTACGTTGAAATGAATTTGAAAACATGAATAAACATGAATGGAAATAGTTAATTGCAAATATAATAGATGACACCCTATACTGCCAACTAAATTATAGATATTGCCATTCAGCGTTGTTGATGTTAATTGGCATACAATTAATTAAGGCGTCCTATTAGTAATATTGTACATATTATACAACAGGGATTCCGTAACTGATCTGCTTATAAAAATTAATATTTAATACGATTTCAATATTTTTTGTGTAAAATATTTTTTAATCTATTAATTATTACACAATGTTCCAAAAATATGATTGTAACAAAAAAAAAAACTTCAACGTTGTGTGGCGTGACGAACGCAATAAAAGTCTAAAGTGGTTTACATTTTTGTCGTACTTAATGTTCTCATTAAGGAAAATTAAACAAAAAGGCGACCAAGTGCGAGTCGGACTCGCCTATGAAGGGTTCCGTAGCAGCAAAAACATAATATAAAAGTTCTTGTTGTTCGTAACTTTTGAATGTAAATTGCTGTTACGATTACGATTTGTGACTTATTAAAAAAAAACTACTTACTAGATCTCGTTCAAACAAATTTTCGGTGGAAGTTTACATAATAAGGTACATCATGTATTTTATTTTTGTTTTTTCATTCTCATATTTTAGACCAGGGGACACACATTTTACCACTTTGCAAGTGTCTCTCGCGCAAACTATTCAGTTTAGAAAAAAAATATATTACAAACCTCAATAGCATTTTTGAAGACCTATCCATATATACCCCATATGGGTGTCAGATACACGTATGTGTACCTGAGTTTCAGCTATAAGTATGGGGAATCCGCAAAATTTATGGATATTTTTCTATTTTTGTGTGAAAATCTTAATGCGGTTAACAGAATATATCTACTTACCAAGTTTCAACAGAATAGTTCTTATAGTTTCTGGCTGTAACATACGGACGGACAGACAGACTGACATGACGAATCTATAAGGGTTCCGTTTTTTGCCATTTGGTTACGGAACCCTAAAAAGTAAAAATATATTGTTGACCAACAGGAAGATTATACTAGACGACCTTATTTTGGTCACACATAGAATATACTACTTCGTGTACCCAAAGATGGCGCTGGACGTTATTAGATCGATCTATAACATTGTTCATAAAAATAATTATACACCCATTGCGTACCTACTCGTCCAGAAACTACGATCGTATTAGTTTTACAGATAAATGTACGACTGATGTCTTTCGAAAGTGCTTATATATATGTACGTACTAATATTACATTACAATTGTTTTAAAATTATAAGATGGCACCATATATATATGTGGTGTATTCTGCATGAAACTTAATATAATATTATCGCATTCTTTTATAATTAGAATTAAGTTTATGATGATGCGAGTTGATGTTGAGCACAAGATTCATAATTTTACAAGGTAAGGTAAGGTTTTATATGTCATACTACCGCCACGATTTTTAGTATCGATTTAAATGTTGATTGGATAACAGGTACGCTTTGTGAATGTTGTTATACCATGATACCTAAATTTATCTCTTTGTAAAGCCGAAACTTACCGTGGTATTTTAATTTTTATAGAACCGAGAATTATAGATCGTCGAACTTACCTCTTGTTGTGGAAACTTTACTAATACTCAACTACAAAATCTAATTAGATTAAATGATTGATGATGACGCTTGTCACATCCTAACCGATATACCAACGCGCACCAAATATTTTTATGTTCTACTCATAATCGAACTCTTCGTTCTGAAAATAATTTACTTTTAGAAAGACTGAAGTAAGTATGTGTTTGGTGTACAATAAAGAGTATTTTTTTTTTTTTTTTTTTATGTCATAAGGTGGCAAACGAGCAGGAGGCTCACCTGATGGAAAGTGACTACCACCGCCCATGGACATCTGCAACACCGGGGGGCTTGCAGGTGCGTTGCCGGCCTTTCAGGAAAGAGTACGCTCTTTTCTTGAAGGTTCCCAAGTCGTATCGGTTCGGAAAATCCGCCGGCGAAAGCTGGTTCCACAGAGTGGTTGTGCGAGGCAGAAAATGTCTTAAAAATCGCGCTGTTGTGAATTTTCGGACATCTAGGTGGTGCGGGTGATATTTGGAATTTTGACGAAATGTCCGAAGGTGAAATTCAGCAGCCGGGATTAATCCGAACAATTCCTCGGAACATTCCCCGTGATAAATTCTGTAGAAGATGCAGAGCGATCCAACATCTCTACGCAAAGCCAAAGGATCAAGCAGATCGGAAAGGGCTTGATCGTCGATAACTCGAGCCGCTCTACGTTGGATACGGTCAAATGGAAGGAGCTGGTACTGGGGAGCACCCGCCCAGAGGTGAGAGCAGTATTCCATGTGAGGCCGAATTTGCGCCTTGTATAGTCTTAGACGATGGGCCGACGTGAAATACTGTCTTGCCTTGCTGAGCACACCAAGCTTTTTTGATGCCAATTTGGCTTTGCCTTCCAATTGACCGCGGAACTGAACGAGACTCGAAACATCAACGCCAAGTATTCCGATACTAGCTGTAGCGGCTAACGGAATGTTCTCGAATCGTGGAGATACGACAAATGGTGTTTTTTTAGTAGTTAACGCGCAAACTTGCGTCTTTTTGGGGTTGAAGTGAACTAGGTTTACCCGACCCCAGTTCGAGACTTTGTTTAACGAAGACTCGATTTCAGATACAAGTTTGTTCCGGTTTTCTTCGACGTTTTCCCGAGAAATATTAGCACGGCCGGTGTATGAGGTGTCTACGGTGCTGTCGTCTGCATAGCAATGAATGTTACTGATTTGCAACAAGTCATTGATATGCAGAAGAAACAGAGTGGGTGATAGAACGCAGCCTTGTGGAACACCAGCATTGACGAATTTTAAGTCAGAGCATGCACCGTCGACAACGACCTTGATGCTCCGATCTGCCAAAAAACTGGTAATCCAATTGCATAATTTCCCGGGAAGCCCATAGGAAGGAAGCTTCGAAAGAAGCGCTTTGTGCCACACGCGATCGAAGGCCTTCGCTATGTCCAGACTGGCTGCTAATGCCTCCCCTTTGCTCTCAACTGCTTCCGCCCATCTATGAGTAAGGTAAACTAGAAGATCACCGGCTGAGCGACCCCGACGGAAACTGTACTGGCGGTCGCTAATCAGCTGGTACTCCTCTAGGTACCGCAGGAGCTGGCAGTTTATAATGGACTCCATTACCTTGGAGAACAAGGAGGTGATGGCTATAGGCCTATAATTGGACGGGTCTGAGCGGTTGCCCTTTTTAGGGATCAGATACACCAAAGCAGTCTTCCAGGAGTTCGGGACGACGCCGAATGTATAGGATTGCCGGAAAAGACGCGTTAAGACCGGCGCCAACTCGGTAGCACAAGTCCGTAGCACGATTGAAGGGATGCCATCGGGTCCACTCGACTTATGAATATCCAAGGAAAGAAGTGTTTTACGAACTGCACTTTGCCGGAATTTAACCTCCGGCATCGTGGTATCACACCGCGGGATTGTTGGTGGTGACTTTCCTCGGTCATCCAGAGTCGAGTTCGCTGCGAAGAGAGAGCCTAAAAGATCAGCCTCCTCCTTCGCTGTATGGGCCAATGACTCACCGTCCTTGTGCAGAGATGGTAAGGAAGGCTGACAGAAATTCCCTAAGACAGCCTTGGCGAGAGACCAGAACGCACGTGTTCCTGAAGGGAGGCGCACCAGTCTCTCGCCAATTCTGCCAATGTACTCCGTCTTCGCCTTAGCAATCACGTTTTTGAAGGACCTAGAGGCAGAGTTATATTCCTTTCTGATTGAGTATTTTGATTTGATTTTTCACAAATAAAAAAGTCAAGTCAAGTCGCTGACGCTGCGCTCAAAAACCATTGCAGAATATGTATGTATTATTATTTTTTATGAAGTAATGATTTACATCAATAATACAACGTATAAATAGCTCGCAAGCTCGAGCCGATTCAAGGAACTAATAGACGGGGCATTCTTGTCGAATCGATAAAAAATGGATAAGCCATATCCGATGGTGCTGCAAGCAGCGACGCGGCGACCGGCGACCGGCGACCGACTGCGCGCCGCGCGCTTTGACTCGCGCTCGATGAATTTTAATAAACAAATAACACGAGATTTATATTTATGTAATATTTATATCAACTCAATGTGGTATTTTGTGATGTTCATTAAATATTTTTAGAAACTTATTCATTGCACAAACCAGAAACATTGTGATCAGAAGTAGTAATAGACCAGTATTATGAAGGACTTAGTAATTCAATCAGAAGTTAGTGACTCTTACAAGCACTTTTCAATTTCAAACATACAAATGAATATTTCTAATTGTTAACTACGTCGAATAAAGTTGTAAGTACAGGAACCGTATATTAATAATTAGAAGTAGGGTACATAAAATACACGTCACATGCGTGAAGATAAATTATATGTGCAAAAATTCAGGTGACTCTCTATTTCGTTGCCCTCATTATGCCCCTATTAGTTATAGGAATATAAATATGTAATCCAACAGGATTAAAGTTCTGACTCGCGAAGTTTGAGCCCCAGGACGTCGGGTCTGCAGACTTTACCAATAAAGTCAATAGTCTACTAATAAGTACTTACTGAAAGTAGTCGTAAGTTTTTAGTATTATTACAAAAAAGAAAAGCAATAAAACTTATATCATTAAAAGATACTGTCCCATCATAATGAAGCTCATTAAGAAAAAGGTCGTATTACGTGAAACAAAAAATAAATAAAATAAAGTAAGTATATATTCAAATGAGTACTACATATTTGATTTAACATATGATTTGGTTCGAAGATGACAACACCGGGGTATCAAGATGGAACCTGTGACTTTCACGACACGAAGTCTTCGACAAATATTAGTCTGCAGCTCATTAGCATCACAAAGTAAATTGCATGACGCGTCACGCATAACCACGTGTCGTGTTTACGATCACGACGGCTCGCATGGATACCTCTCATCGCCAGCGGGTATCAGAGCAACTCGGTGTTTGTGCACAAGGACTACGTCACTACGGGCGCAGGCGACGGCGGAAGCGCCGGTTTACATAATACTATGCTATAGCTTCGAAATTAATTGCCACATGCATGCCCCAATTTTTATGTATCTTGACTGCGCTCGAAACCTCGCTTGCGTGGCTTTTTCAATATGTATTCTACTGTTTACGCGAGTTATATATTCGTCGCTGCTTCATTAAAATTCGTCATGTAATTTTGAGGCGGACAGGCAGTGGACAGAGACATTTCAATTAATACTTTTAGCTTTGGAATGTCGGACACATTACTTATTACTTGTAATGTATATGTAATTATATACCGAGTCGATCAGAAAATCTTATTGGGTTTATCGGATTATGAGAATAGAGGATTAACAAGGCTGGAGGGCAAACAGTTTAACAGTAACTACCGAGTTACTTGCCGGTTCTTCTCAATAGAATCTACATGTCGAATGGGTGATAACTTTACGTTTAGTACAATTACGTGCAATTTATGATTCAAAGTGCTTGTAAAAACTAACTCGAATATTTTTTTTTTCGATTTGCGAACTATAATATATGACCCACTCTAACCAAAAAGTGATCTCTTTTGAGATGCTATTATACAACACTATTCAAGTGAATACATTACATGGCCACATGTCCGGCCCGCTTCTGTATGTGTTTATTGACGTACTCGCATATATTGTTCATGGTGTGTGTTCTTTACGACACACTGCAGATTTAAATTAAAATACATGAGCTTACTTGTGTGCCTATTAAACGATTTGCTGATAATAAATATACAATGTGTTGTTAAAATAAGATTTGAGGTGTAAACTAAGTTTATGTATAGTAATCGGTACCGCGTCGTCACCGCGTCGTCGCCGTGACGTTACCGCGTCGCCCTCATCACCGTAGAAAGCCAAAGATTTTGCATAACTTGTTATTATCGGTATAAAAATTCTACGACTCGTATGCGGGTTTCTTTTTATAGCATTTACTTATAAGTTATAGGCAATGCGTGACGTGCGTGTGTGTTTGTTTATTAACCTTAACGTATAAAACAATCGAATAGTATTGCGAGTCTCGTAGATACGAGTATGAAGCTGACGATCAGATTTCACATTTCGAAAACAACAGAATTATAACATGCCAACCTTTTGCTTTAACGAGTATTTACTGGCGTGATTTTGAAATTTCGATACGTATAAAGGTCGTTTATGAATAAAAAGTATCCAAGTTTTATAAAATGAAATTCAACTTAGTCCCTAAATAGTATTACAAACAAAAGGTATAACACGGTTATTGGTTAAACGGATCTTAAGCGCAGACAGCGCGCAATGAGATTATGTACTGAACTGTTCGTATAAAAGAGGAAACAGCACTTCTAAAATTCTCTTTCTATACTTTTGCTTCAAAAGCTTTTAAACTGCGCTCGTAACCCACCTACGTCCTTACATTTTACAGCTCCTATCTCGTTAAGGGTAAAGGTCAAATTGCAACGGCGGCAAATAATAAAAGTTTGTATATTTCTAGAAATTCGAATAGCTGCGATAAAATCACGTCTCGAGACAGCCTTATCACTTTAAACTACGGTTTTATAGAAAAATAAACATTCCTTTTTAAATCATTTGTATGAATTTCTTACGAGTCATATTGAGACGAGTTTATATTGATAAGTGAAGTAACAATAGTATTAGTGAGTTGGCTGCTAAGTGGCAATCAGATGTGACAGTAGTTAAAAATGCAAATAGCCGTATAGGGGATATAAAATGAAGCTGTTATCGGCAGCGAGTGCGCGCCGTGCTCTTCGATTCCTGCAGGAACAAAAAGTGCATGGAAAGGTTTAATTGAACCAAGTCGTTATGAAACAAATACATACGACATTAGCTTTTAATTTGAAATCTTTTTTACTATGCACTTTGTTATGAGGGCATTGCGGATATTAATGAAAATGATCACACTTTTGTGTAGTTTAATTGTACGGGTGCGAAACTCTCAAATCAATCCAGCTTCCACAACCACTATATTGGCGGCATAGAACTATTCACTCAAGGAGGCGCTCCACGCTAAAACTAGATGGCACCATCTCATTAGCATCTCATCACATTTAATGTCGCACTGCTGGGATAAAGGCCTCCTCTCCCTTTGAGGAGAAGGTTTGGAGCCTATTCCACCACGCTGCTCCAATGCGGGTTGGCGGAATACACATGTGGCAGAATTTCGTTGAAATTAGACACATGCAAGTTTCCTCACGATGTTTTCCTTCACCGCCGAGCACGAGATGAATTATAAACACAAATTAAGCACATTAAATTTCAGTGGTGCCTGCCTGGGTTTGAACCCGAAATCATCGGTTAAGATGCTCGCGTTCTAACCACTGGGCCATCTCGTAATAACTAATAAGTTCTTCAAATAGACATTGTCAAAGTATTATCGTATATTACTAGTATTTAAATAATATTATTTTAACTAACTCGGCTCTCGGCGTTGATTCAAGTTAACAACTTGTATAACTCCGACAAAGGAATTGAATGAACTGAATAAGAGTATTTAACGAACAATAATATAATCTTTGATTATTTATATATCTCGATAAACTGTCAAAGTTGAGAATGGGTCGAAGAAAATAGTCACCAATAGTTGGGCACTACGATACGACGCACGCCGATAAAGTGGTATGACGTTTGGCGAGCGTCAATCAGCTACGATTCAAGTCACGCACACCAAGATAATAAAGTTGGCTCGTTGGTTTTAGTTATACCTCTATCTATCTAGATACATAAATAATTTCATATTAAACCTAACTAGTAATTACCCAGTCTTCGAAAATCGTCAATAATTACTATTTAAGCGAAAATAAAATAAGTCGACAGACAAAAAGACGAGCAAAAGTTATTGAATGGTTTCGTCTTTGCCTGTGTGTTTATGCGGATGCTCATTGCACCAGTGATTGTATTGCTTTCTAGTTTACTTGGAAATTCCAACATATTTTTAACAGTGATTTTTGTACTATAATTACTGAGTTAATTATCACTTATTAATATTAAAGTATAACCGTCTTCCGGGCTGAATTAATTAGATATGATCTTAAAACTATTTTTAATTACAATTATTTCCGTGTGTTCTTAATAATAAATTGAATATATGTTACTAATAAATAATTTCACTGTAATTGGCAACTAAAAACTAATCATGTCTTTATCTGTGTTATTTATTCGAAATTAGTTTAGGCTTCTACTATTGAACAAGACAGTTTTAATTTTAAAATTAATTCATATAATTCATTACGACAAGGTCGCATATAAAGTGCGCATATTTTTGATCGCTTCAGTGATAAAGGTTTATGTCAAACAACATGAAGGTCCCGAGTAATTTGATTACTTTCAAAAGACATTGTAAATGTGTATAAATTATTTTTTAATTATAGGAATTATTTTCATAAAAATACCATGTACATTTTTATTATCACAAGAAATAATTTCGAAAGATCAAAACGAATTCAAAGCGCCACGAGTATCTAAGTTGAATCCGTAAGTTGAATCGACGTTCGATCCACTATTCGATATCATTCCATATAATTTTAATATATGTACAATAAGTATAGACATTTGCTTATATTTAAACTAATTTTATCTTATTCTTACTGAATAAATAATATATTCTCACGTATTTAATAAAAAAGTTATTTCTACGCGTTTACCAAACCCATATAAAGGTAATGTACTGACTGATTGTGGCGACGTGGAGACTTGAAATTTGTTCCTTATAATGTTCAACTTCGTCCGATGGACATGTTGGAAGTGATTTAATTTTTAAGACGTAACACGAATAAAAATTGACATCTATACATATATAAATGAATCTCTATTCCCCTTGGCCATCGCATCACGGATGAACGGTTGGACCGATTTCATATACGCGCCAAAAAACGAAACTAAGAATGTTGCGTATCATAGAGTAAATATAATGAACAATACGTTTTAGAAAATATTTTTTCTTATAATTTTAAAATTTTGACAATTTCAACAAATTAGTAAATTACTTCGCGCTTCGAAAACGGATTAATGTTTTTGGTAATCATCGGCAGATGAAACCTCGGGCTTTTATCACACAATTGGTTTGTTCTTAAAAATTGCATTAAAAGTTAAAAGTTAACAATCATTATTAATTATTGAAGCGTTACACTTGCTTTTTTATTGTAAAAATGTTAATATCATATTTTACAAGTAAGTTTAGTATTTATAAAATAATCATTATTATATTTTCATTATTTGAAACAGTCCGAAGGCGGTCATCTTATATCGAGGTCTGCAATAATCTAAAAAGTCATTAGTTTTGACAATCCTTTATGGCACACATGGTCTTTAACGATTCTTTTAAAGTTTTGAACATTTTCTGGGATCTGAAACAATATTACTAACTGAAGTGTATGCCACATAAATTAAAGTCCAAGCAACAAACAGTAATCTTCACAGAGTATTCGCGTTTAGCGGCGAAGGATAATATCGTTAAGAGACATACGTACGCACATATGGCGGAGGATGTAGAGACGTGTTTATCCTTCCATCCGACGTTACCTTGGAATAGATCTCCACTGAACAAGCAACTTATCGTCTGTTACTAAGTACTTATGAGAAGGTTACAAATGTTCACGCCCAAATAAAACATATTTATTAAATTGTATGTGCAATGTCGTTTGTATATTTATTTTATTTATTATTGTTTGTGCATACAAAAGGACACAGAATCTCATTATACTTTTTTTTCAAAAAGGCTTTCAAGTATCGGTTCGAAATGAAGATTCTACCGAAAAGAAACTCATTAGATACTCTTTTTCTCAAACGAAATATACGGAGTTAGTATGGAAATCTTGGAATACTAAGTATGTTTTTTCATTATCCACTCGATTATATATTCTTGTATTGATACTTTATTTAAAAGTCAATCTTATTTTTTTGTTCTTTGATTTATATTCATATTGAATCCGCTCAGCGGCCTTTATAGCTATTTTACTTCAATTTCAAGTTTATAGCGATTTTTTACGAGCACATCATACGGTAGTATTGTTTTACTCAGCTCCGTAATCTGACGCCAGTCGTTAGATGCGCTTAATGCTCGTAAAGGCCCGGAATCGAACCCGCTGATAGAAATCACGATCCTAAGGTTGTTGAACTTGAAGCTAATTGATGCGGGCGTCACAAACAATCTGATAGGTACTCGAAAGTTGACAACTTTAAACAATTGCCATTGTTACGACCCTCTTCAATGGGATGGATCCAGTAATAATACAATAATAAGAATTTACTGTCCGTATCCAGAGCAAATATATGTGCTATGTCACTCAACTAGCTATTCTCATAAAATGCAAATACTGCCTTTTACGGCAATTCCTGACACATGAGACAAAAACCACTTTGAATCCTAAAGAATAACTGTGTTTGAATCGAAAATGAACGTGGCCTCGCTGCTGCTTTAACGCGCGAGGAAATTAGTTTAACTTTTAAACATTCTTAATTAAGAAATATCATCGCAACAACACAAGCGATGCCCGAGTCCGTTGTCCAGAGTCCATAATTATAAAATCTCTAAAAGGATGTCGTCCGCATAAAAAAAAACGTATGAACTGCGTTCTTAGAATATCATAGACATCAAAGCGTTAATTAAAGGATGTTTAAGCGTTCTATAACTATCTGTATGCTGGAGATAAACGAAAAACAGCTCTAAAACTTTTAAAGGTCTCCATTGAGGGATGGATGACGTTCAAAAGAAAAATAAAAATGTTTTTACGTAGTCTCCATTACTTTCTTTCGATTAACAACAATATTTATGCATTACAAGATTTTTACTGAAAATTGCTTAAAACATATGTATTTCACACACACTACATATATATTTAACATACGTGCATATTTATATATACATATTTTTCATTATAATTCTGTAATAAAACACCGTAACAACATTTGTGTAATGAGATTTTCTGATAAAAAGAATAATATAATGTCACAATTCAAATACTCAATAATGACATAAACCATATGGTTTTGAAAATAAATATTACAACGATCGCGTAACGATTACAAAATATTTCAATAAATGAATTAAGCCCACGATCGCCGCTGCCAAGACGTCCCACGTCAGCCATGACGTTTGTTTTTACGCCTGAAGCTCACAGATAATTATTAAATAACAACAAGATTATTAAATAATCCATACTAACATTATACTTACAATTGATATAAATCAGCCTATGTGTGTTACTACAAATACCCTGAGAAAGCAATCGTAATGTGATATGACAACAACATAGTTGGACCGATTTAAGGTCATAAGCGAGTTACGAGATATATGTACGAGATAAAAAATTGATGCGGTAGGAGGTTCAGGAACAGCTATACTAACAAATATTTACCAAGCGACAGTTCGAAACTGCTTATGTATAAGAGTCCTTATAGTGAATATTTACAATTATTTTATTAGTAACTAACATTAATATCCAAAACAAGTAACGACTGTATTTCAATCTATACATATAATAAAATTGGAGTGTCTGTTTGTAATATTAAAATAACCGCGTTTTACTAAATGCAAATGTATGTATACATGGTACATATACCTAAATAACATTTTTTACAATTTTTGTCTGTCTGTCTGTTTGTTCCGGCTAATATCTGGAACGGCTGGGCCGATTTTTACGGGACTTTCACTGGCAGATAGCTGATGTAATAAGGAGTAACTTAGGCTAACTTTTATTTATTTAGAATTATATGTAAAATAATAATAAAATCCCGCTTTTTTATTAAATTCCATCGCGCACGAAGTCGCGGGCATAGCTTGTAATAACTATAATTATAACTCATTACAACTATGACGTCAAATAAATTTAAAAAAAAAGTTGGTGGGAAAATGCAAATTACAAGAGCATTTGACCTGACGCGTAAAAACACAAAATCAGTTGTGTAGCGATACGTATAAATATTTATTTGAATGGGCGAACTCGTGTGCGCATGTATCAGTGCGGGAGGGCTGTTCCGTGGAATTTATGTTCGATGCATACGCGATGTTGTTTGGAATCGCGTGTTATTTGAGTCAGCTTTGGGTCGAGTCATCGGAATTTAGTAAGGGGCCAAGAAATAGTATAGAGTTAAATAAAACAGTTTACTGTTCGTTTTAAAAGGAATTAAGTTACTTTTTTTATAATATTTGTCACCGCGTTTAATGGCCATTTATGAGACATATTCCATATAATGTATGGATGTACTAGTAGTCGCCCCGGCTATGCGCGCTCATGCTCAGTGGGTCAATGTATTTTCTGTATTAATAGCATGTGCATAGATTTCATGATGCCCGGTTGCGTGGTGAAGATGTGAAGCGTAACAAATAAATTCATTTTCGCATTGATTATACTAGTTCGGATAATTTTACATTTCTTATTGTCTTCTTACAACCTAGGATACGTTGTGTGTACTAAAATATTTTAGTTTGTATTAAAACTTACACAAACATTTTGAAGTAAGGACTCTGTAATTCCTTAACGATTTGACGAGAACACAGTATGGTATTGAATGTTTGATTAACAACACTGCATTACTATCACTTGAAAAGAAAAATATTATTGATAAGATATTGATGTTTTCATACTTCAGGACTAAGAATTTATGAAGATAATAAGTTTCTTATGTTGCTTGCACATTATTAAAAATAACGAATTTCCTTTTGACAGATCAACGAAATCTCTGCATTCAGTGACAATACATGATACCAGAGACTTGTATTTTTGATTGCCGTATTCCCGACGACAATTCTGATTTCAATCGATACATAATCGAAATAGAGGAATACTCGTCAGTCGTTTATTACATATGGGATCGTTGACGTTACAAGCATTGAATCAATCATAAAGATAATTCTAAATAAATTGATCATTTCACTATTTCAAACAATAGCGTTCGCTTTAATCAATATAAGGAAAATATCACTCATCACGAGATCTCCGAAGCTAAAGGTTGAGATTCACTGTTATTTATTTATAAAATTATGAAAACAGTTACAAATATAATGATCAAGAGCAGGCTTAAGGTACACGAGCAGATGGCCGTCGGCAATATTACAATTAACTATAGCACTGCGCTGCCAACTTCAGTATCTAAGTCTATTACTTGCCCCGTACTTGCCAAGTCCATTACCTGCCCAGCTCTTAGTGTAGTACAGACGTTTCAAAATTTATCAACACTCTATAGAACGGTATGTGCCGATGTTTCAGAGAGGAGATTATGGGAGTCTACCGCAATAGTCATACGAGAGAAATCCTTTGCCCATTAACAATATAAAATATTGGTTTAAGGCGAGTGGATGTTGTCAATATCGCTATGTATTTGGGTAAAGCATATCCTGCGACTTAGTTTTATTTTGTGCGTAGGCATAGTCCCGTGCAATAAATAACTTTAATTGATAATTTAACGACGTTTGAATGTCGCATATTTTCGTAAATGAAAACATTGACCTGAATGTTTAAGCGCGGGCTATGACGTGCGAAGATCCGTAATCGAATGTAGCCGTTGACATTTTCATATGGAACTCGCAAGTTGGTCGCGGAGAGGCGGCGCGCCGACTTTCGCTCTTTGTAGCGCTATGCTCTATGTAAATTATTGACATTTCTGCCCTCGGACGCCATTTTACGACCGTCCCAATGTTATAAACTATCGTATTAAAACATAATGACTCTACAAACACGAGTTTTTGCCATATTATGGAGATGTGTTAAGCAATTCACTTTGTCGGGCCAAGATACGATAAATAAAATTATAAGTGGATCCCGTTTAAGAAAATACAATTATAGTACTTTTATTCTGCATCATAGTAAGCTTAAAAATAGCCCCCAACGATTCTGTACGGTTGCTTTTGCGACTCAGTATCGAACCTGCGATGCCCGTATGGCTGATAATTGGTCCTGTCAATGAGATGGACATTTAAAATGGGTTATAGAACTGTTTGTGTCACTTCATATATTTTGCAACAACATTAATCATAACATTTTATGCAAATTGTATCGGACAGTAAATGACACTTTTAATAGGAAGAGAAATCGTCTCTTGTTTGCATTTTAGAAATACACAAAATAACTGAATTTATTATTAAATTAAATCTGTTTTATGCATACTAAGGTAATTTTTCTAAACATTACTTTATTTTTTATAATATCTAGTGCAAGAAGGTGTGACAGACAGCTAGACTCACAAAACATTTTTCTGCCTCTCTCAGTCCTGCCTTTGCGCCGCAGTTGTTCATGTTACTTTTCTTTTTCAATGTTTTTATTTTTCGTAGTGTCGAGGTCGGTCGCTGGTCAGACTACATGCATGTATGTATATGTATGTAAATGTTCTGATGATGCGAGCCACTCCCGCTCAAGGTGATATTATTATGTTTTGATTTAACTTCATTAGAACTATGTTATGACAACTGTTTCACAACGAAATTATAATGATTATTCGCTAATAAAAAAACAAACGTATGTATGAGCTATAATTAATTTAATTAAAAGGAATTATTCATATTCAAAAATGAATAATAAAAATTCGAATAATAACGCGTAATTTATGTTACAAGAGCCGAGATGGCCCAGTGGTTAGAACACGTGCATCTTAACCGATGATTTCGGGTTCAAACCCAGGCAGGCACCACTGAATTTTCATATGCTTAATTTGTGTTTATAATTCATCTCGTGCTCGGCGGTGAAGGAAAACATCGTGAGGAAACCTGCATGTGTCTAATTTCAACGAAATTCTGCCACATGTGTATTCCACCAACCCTCATTGGAGCAGCGTGGTGGAATATGCTCCAAACCTTCTCCTCAAAGGGAGAAGAGGCCTTTAGCCCAGCTGTGGGAAAATTTACAGGCTGCTAATGCTTAAGTTACAATGCATATATATATCATGCACGTGATTATTATTCCTCTAACGGCTAATAAAATAAAGAACCTATCGACCGAGTGCTCACTTGCTTGTTGAGAAGTATGAGATCGATGAACAATGAGCATTCATATAAAACATAGACTAAACAAATAGGTTCAACATATACTCTCTTCCTCTTTTGAAGTCGGTTAAAAATAAGGCAAACGCATCGACACAATGCGTTCGAGTTGTGTTTACGTGCACGAAGTTATTTAAACACTTCCTATTAATAATCGTGACACTACTGTCTCTACATTTTCCATCCACCCTTTTCAAATCGCTAGTATAATATTATACGCTATTTCATCATGGTTGACGTCTTTCGAAAGTAGATTATAATTCAATATTAAGAACCGGTTCCAAGTTGCTAATTCACATAATAAATACCATCGAAACGGTTTAAGCGTTCACTCTGCCTAATTCTACTTAATTTAATTTAACTGCATTATAATGTCGCCGCCATTAAATACTTTCTTATGTGTTTTCGATTCGCCCACACATCACACAACTTGTATGGTCGTAAAATACGCTCCAGGGCCCAGCTCGTCGAATAGAAAAGCTGCTTCAATATTTATAAACATTTAATTTGCACGCACAACGATTGTTAACTTATAATAATTTATTGTTATATAAAAAATATACTTTACGTTGTAAAATAAAAATAAAATGCAAATGTTGTATTAACACACACTACGGTAATGAAAAACTCTTAAATACAAGTACAGATATACAGTATACAGTACAAAGAGTATTTTAAATACTTACGTATTTTTGACGTTGCAACAATATTCGAATCGCAATTGTCTACACGCTGATCATGTGCGTTGAAAGATATGTATCGAAATGTAATCGCATTAGTATTGCAAAACCGTAATACAACTGCCATATCGGATTGGTTCGTGCGTGTAGATCAATCATCATCGCGCGTATCGGTATCCGTCTCTGAGTTAAGTAAAACAATAATCAAAATAATTGCTATTCTTAAAGATTGAAGAGGCTGCATATGAGCTGTGGAAATGTTTCGTATAGACATATAGTTTGATGAGATTTACTGTGGATGACCCGGCAGCCATCAGCAGTGACCTCGTACGACTCGCCTATGTTCACCTATGTTTCACAAACTACCGATTTGAACTTAGCACGTAGGTTCGACGGGCGCCGACTAGCGACCGAATGATTTTATCGCGTCGATACTAATATATGTTTTGAATTAAAGTTAATACATATGTTGTAATACTTGTTTATAGCTTACATATGAAGCAGGTATTTTCTTTAACAAAGATAACCGTTGAGTAGCAATGTTCATGTGTCAAAAACAAATGTTAAATCCCGATTCATACGCTGGCCTATTACATATATTGAAAGAGGCTGTGCCAGATTTGTTCAAAACGAAATAAATGAACCAATGGTAAGGACACTCGACTTCGCCTGCCGACTTTCCTCAACACGTAACGCGTACATTGTAAAAGGCTCCTTAGCGAGTGCCACTTCCTCAATTGCAAGGCTTATTTGAAACATTGGTGCAAGTTTTCGCCCTCGCATGTACGGCAGGAGTGTAACGCACGCATTAGCATGGCTCTAAATGCGCCATAAATATGTATTGTGCATTGTGCGGGGCCGAAGGGGCCAGGACGGCCGTAGCGACCAAATTTAGAAAGTCCCGAAGCGAGGTGAATTTTTACAAGTGCTCGTTTGCATCGGGCCGCAGCGCGCCGCCGGTATCGACTCCTAACGAGGCCTCTCGTAACGGATCCGCTGAAATTGGCTTTCTAATATACGTTAGCTCCGCATACATAGCGATTTATATACCGTGCATGTGCTGACCGTATACTCTGCATCGACTCTTACGAAAATTTGCTCTAAATGCTAATCGGTACGCTTTATGTATGGAAGATGTATCGACGTCGATCAAATCCAGTAACCCACTTAGCCGTGGACCATACATTCGCTTAGCGTCAACACAAGCGAACCGAATCGCCGCTAATTATAACTTACAAATATGTCTAAAATATTTTTGCATATCAAGCAAATATTGCCAAACCATGTTTTGAGATATTATCATATCCGGTTATGAAATTGTTATTCGGTAACATCGAAATCGATGATACGCAAAAAGCTTATACAGAAATGACTCCTTAATGAATGACTCCGTACTTCCAATCCCCGCTTCCATATTTATGAGTGTTCCTAATCTGGCTCGCACTCACTCAATTCAATCATCGATATTGAAGCGAAGCCGTTCGAGCCAGGATATTAATCACAAGTAAAGTCAATAACAAAACTCGCTGTACAAATACAGATATTCACAGCTGAAATTTTGTCCGTCGATTAATTTGCCGTTGGGTCGAATTCCAGACACGTTTCATTATTTAATTACTTGTCTTCCACCGATCCATTTGCGTTAAACTCCTATATATTTAATTTGGAACGCTGAAAATTGATGTAAATTCCTTCATTTTCAGTCATGTGAAATGATTCTCACTGAAGTGCGGCACGGCGTGGCGGCGGCGCGCGCGTAGCCTCCCTGCTACCTACTGCCGCTTCGTAACGCGTGGCATTTATAAGATTCATAGTATGTTCGTATAGTTCTCTTAATGACGGGACACACGACCGAACACACATACAAACATCCATAACATGAATACATTTAAGCCTTTAGAACTCAAATATCACGAGTTGAAGGCCGCTCAGCGTGATACGGAACGAGATTTGCTCAAAGTATCTTTGAATAATAAAATATAAGATGAACAGGAATTAACGAGACAGCTTATAGAAGCAGCGGGTTGGTCACGTTTATCGAAGGACCGACGACTGTTTGATCAAACGAATATTTTAGAGGTGATCGCTTAAGGGAAACAGCGGCCCTCCAGGTAGACCGATGAACATGACGAGAGGAAATTAGCGGGACTCAGCTTGACGTGACAAAGGACCACGAACTTTGATGCATCTTGGAAAATCCAAATAGATAAACATGTATTATTCAAAAAGATGACGATAAAGTAACATAAAAAACTTATAAATATAAGTTACAGATTAAGAACAAGAAGAAAACTCACAAATACTTAATTTCAACAAACATTAATAACATAAAGAAGCGTCTCGGGAAGTTTGCAACTCAAACATAAAACGAATAAGATGAAACATTTTGCATTAGCTGTGACTCGTTGGCGTGTAACTTCTTCGGATGATAAAAATACTTTTGCACTAAAGATAAATATAAAGCTAAGATTTTTATAAAAGTAATCGAAATTTTACGGCGCGATATAAATATTTAACTTATATAAAAGATACATACAACCCACTCGAATTTTAATATAGAACTTCTCTGCATTTCATATTTGCCCGGTAGTTAAATACATATTCGTGTTTAAGACTTTTGCATGTGATAGTACCGCGCAGTGTTGGCAGCGATATGAGTTACGAGTACGAGTCTAGGATGCAGCGCTGTTACTGAGTGACTCGCATGTGAACGAGTATTGCATGCGGTGGCGTATTCGAGTTTAGTTATATGACGTCACATCTGACTCAAACCACACAAACTCAAGTTGGCACTTATCAAGACATTCTCTGAGATCGAAATTAATATCTTCTAAGAGGCAGTCGGGTATTTCGTTTAACTTTATTAAAAGGAAAATTCGGAGAGCTATTCTGTACTTTATACAGTGGGATTTAACAACGTATGTGTGCTTACTTATTTTATTCAAACAAACACACACCTATATGTATGTGTGTGTAATTATGACGGTTTGTAGAGCGTAACAATTGAATGATTCAAATAATTTGCAATTCCCATAACGCGGAAGTCAATGCAACGATTGTGATATTTGTTGTCCCATTTTTTACAAACTTGAGGAAGTTTTACGCATTAGGGTCGCTGGGGTCGTGTCGAATGTATTTAGTACAAATGATGAACTAATCGGAATCGCAATCCTACTAAATGCAGTTAATATAAAAATTCAGATTAATTAAATTGAATTTTTTATACTAATAACGTAAGCAGACTATTTATTTTTAAATGTGTGACGACCAAAACAATTTTTATATAACGCGATGTCGTGGGAACATGTTTCCTACGAAAATAAAGTTAAATATTTGAACGTCGCCATAGAATTGATCACATGAATATGTTCAAAATATTTTGGCATTATTTCAAGAAGCTATGAAAAATATTTTCTAAACAATAGTAGTCTGATGGAAAAATACAACAGAAAGATAACCGAAGTCTTGTAATAGCGCCATTTGTTTTAGAAACCACAGAGTATAACTTATCTTTGTCACTTTGACCGCAAACAACGATGATGCTGGGATTTCATTTACGCAACGGCATATTTTACTCGTCAAGAGTTTTAAACGAAACTATTTTTTTTTTAAATAACATAAGGAAATCGCGGCAAACTGGACATCGAATGGTATGTGGCTACCATCACCCATGCAGATGATCACTGTATACGTAACTGTCTTGTTCGTTTGTTTGACGACTAGACTAAGAAGTAAATAACTATTAAAATAAGAAATATATTATTTTTAGTTACCCTGAATCATTTCATTAATTCAATTAATATTGTTGGTGCTCAATTAACACAAACCTATGAAAATGTCATCCTCAGTCGTGGTTTTGTATTGGTATGCAAACATAAATTATTTAAATTCGTTCGTCATGATTTTATTTAAAAAAAATTTTTATCAATTGTAAGAAGTTTGGTGATTAAAGCAGATGACATAGGAAGTTAACAATATTACCATAAATAATAATATATACACAATATCACAGGCTATTAAAACGTTATTTACAACTCAGTCGAATGTTTTATTAGAATTAATGAGAAGCCCTCAACATTGCCAAATCTAATTTAATTCTTGAGTAGTCAGCCTGACTCACGACGAATGGTTGCATAGTTTTATACTCAGTGTAATTAACTCATAAAGTATACATAGCTCCGTCGAATATTATTTATAAATTATGTGTCTAGTCATTGAATTATCAAAATTTATCAGAATGAGTCACTCTGATAGACGTCAAGGTTATATATATATATGTATAAAAAAGTAATGTATATTATTTATAGAATTAAAATTAAATGACAAGATATTCAGCCAAGAACTTCTTAGATTTTATTTATTTAATTGGTCGTTATTCATATTGTGCACATGAAGCTGAAGGAAAACATCGCGAAGAAATTTGTTGGATCAAATTCTGGCAAATATGATAAACAAACTCGCACTGAAACTTAGAGTAACAGTTCCAAAAGTTCTCCTTTAAAAGAAAGAAATCACTTGCCCAGTGGAAAGGCATTTATATATTCAAATGAATTTTTTTATAGATGCCCGTCCCCGTCTCACGCGGGTGCAACAAAGGTGCAAATGAACATAAAAAGTAATATTATTGTTTTTCTGCTAGAAAAGTTAGAATTCTCTGCTACAGTATGCATGTAATATACACATAAACCATACCATTGAATTGTTCTCTTTTTTAATGAAAACCGCATTTAAATCTTTTGCGTATCTAAGTGTACAGACGGCGGGACGCGACTTTGTTTTATACTATGTAGATATATTTAATTAATAATAAATAAATTGACATTCAAATAAATTGTTAATACGAGTGATATTATTTTTTAATTTTTTGCATTTTTTAAGAGCACCGCATAATAATTTAGGTCACAATAATTGTAATACCTTTACAAGATACTATATGAAAAATAAAAAAGAATAACAGATTTTATTTCAAACCACAGCGAGTACGAGACTTAGAGTACTTTATACTGTATTGAATTATTAACTTGTTAAATGATGTCAAAGAAATTCATACTCATTAAAACAGCTATAAAAATCTTAACGACCGCTCGCTGTTGTGTCGCTGTGTGTCTTCGCAGTACATTTATCAGCTCCTCGTGTTCCGAACTGCTCTTTTATTTTGAAACGATGCCATCATTTTAGATTTCATGAATTCGTAGTACGTGATTTTAGATTTATTAACCACCAACGTTATACAAAAATATATATTATTTTATTATTAAAATAATATTTTTAATAAAATAAACATATAAACTTCATGTTGCGTTAGTTATAATTTTTTTTTTTCAATTTCAGTATAGAATACTATCATTATGTACCGTTGGATTCCTAATAAAAAATTTTGAATTCATTATAAATATTTAAAAAAATTACATAATGAGCCGAGATGGCCCAGTGGCTAGAACGCGTGCATCTTAACCGATGATTTCGGGTACAAGCCCAGGCAGGCACCACTGAAATTTCATGTGCTTAATTTGTGTTTATAATTCATTTCGTGCTCGACGGTGAAGGAAAACATCGTGAGGAAACCTGCATGTGTCTAATTTCAACGAAATTCTGCCACATGTGTATTCCGCCAACCCGCATTGGAGCAGCGTGGTGGAATATGCTCCAAACCTTCTCCTCATCCCTTCTCCTTTATCCCAGCAGTGGGACATTTACGGGCTGCTAATGTAATGCTAATGCTACTAAACATAATGTACATATCATCGAACAATATTCTGAAACTTTATAACAACTATTCCAATTAGAAAATACTTATCTTGTTTGGATGATAATATTTTTTTTTTATATTGTTAAATTATATCACAAATTACGATATGTGCATTCGAATGTGCTCCCTCTAAGCGTCGCCTGCTCTGCTTTACAAATTAAGATATGCGTATTCAATACGAAGTATCCTAAGCGGCTTCCTTGTGGAGTCAAATTTACGACATAGTAGTAGTCGACATGAAAAAATATCCTTTTTATTTAATAACAGAAGGTAAATTCTATGCAATCCGCTAGATAAGAAAGTGTTCCACCACGCTGCTCCACTGGGAGTTGTTGGAAATAAATGTAGAAGATATTCTTCGGTCACGTGATTTTCTCGCGATGTTGTCATTTATCGCAAACGCGATAGGAATTAATAACACACAACTAAGCACTTGAAACTCAGAAGGCGGTTGCAAAGATTTGAATCCGCTATCCTTGGTTAAGATTCGACGCACTCTATCCACTAGGTCTAGACTATCTCGATTCTCTATTTTTTACGGTAGAATATTTATTTTTTATCTATTTATTTTCCTTAAGTTTTCTCGCTATGAGTAAGCTTAATTAATAATGTTTACACCATGGAAAATACCTCTATGCTAATTAAATATAAGTTGTCCCAGTCGTTAATCGCAGCGTGACGGTGCGACTAGCAAGACTTCTTGCACGTTTCGTGGGCGACGAATTTTCATAATAAGAAAGTGGACTGAAGTAAATGTGAGCCGACCGAAAAAGTAAACTTCTGTCGCCAACTTTTAAATAAATTAAATATTTTCAAAAATATTGAGAAATTAACAAAATTAGGAAACCATGGTGATAAGTTATATTTAAGCCTTGTAACTTTACAATCAAGTTTAGCAACTTTGACATTTTAAGTATCAAGAAAAAAAAAAAAACCTTTCGAAACTCGTTAAAATAGTTGAACAATTATTATTTTAAGCCTGACGTCATGTTTTACATCGATCACGTTTTAATTAGCCATAGATTATAATATTACCTATATTATGTGACGTCATATGATGGTTCTATATATTAAAATTCACTCATTGATATGTTATAAAAACATTTAAATGAAATAAAGAGAAAATTAATAAGGACGTCCAAGGGAAGCTCGTGTGAGGTCAGTAAGAATGCAACCATCAGGCAAATCATCAATTATTCTTAAGCAAAACATTAATAGTATCATATACCAGTTTGAAGAATAGGTGAGCCAGTGAAATTACAATCCAACCTTAGACCGGTGGTGGTCGGTACGCGGCGGATTACGGTGTAATTAGTGCTTTCTTTATCCCACCGTGCCAATGTCTATGACGGATATTACGTTTGACGACTCCCTCGCCCGTCAGGCTTTTTATTACAAATTTAAAAAAGCAAAGTCACACAATAACATGGGGGAATTGCTCAAAGTTATCTGATTAAATTCTAAAGTTTCATGAACGTAATTATTATATTTTCTTGATTTTTCACTTACCTTTCGTGAGTTGAGCTATAATTTTTTTTTTATATAAACGGTAAGAACATATTGACCCAAATTTACTTCATGATTTCAATGGATATCAATGTGTTTTTTTCCATTGGACCCAAAAAAAGGCATGCCGTGTTTTTATTATAATTATATACTTATTGCCTAAATATAATTATTATGTATAATTATCTAAATTGTCAAAGTTGTCAAACATAATACTATGGGTAGGTGTAGCTAATTTTTATCGCGCCACTGACCTCTGTCGTGTATTTGTATATTATGTCCGTTTAGATTTGTCTTTTTTTTGTTGTATAATCAGTCTTACAAAGACTTTTGCTAACGGTAAATTATTTTAATAAATCATAGATACGCCACATCGGTTTCACAGCACATATTATGTATATGATGTAAGCTTAATTGAGTTAAACGTTTACGTACGACGTATGGGACGGGTAAGGATTGAAAGAAAAAGTAGTGTCGACGTGCAAACGGTACCCGTCGCGTGCTGTGTCGCATGCATGCATATACATATTTGCATTTCCTATGAACTGAGTGTGTTCGTATGTCAGAGCAATTAGCCGAGGTATTTAGAAGTAATGCGAACTGTATTTCCCTGACATGGAAGACTTATTTGACACGTAGTTATGTACGTATATTTCCAAACACGCACCGACACTTCAAGAATTACACTTCTATGAACAATCGTCTATGTACCGCCGCCGAATAAAAAGCGATGATCAAACGTATTATTTTAGGAACTGTACAGGCCTTAGTAAAATAGATTGCACTGCTGTGAACTGGAACTATGCAAAATATGGGGTATATATATACTATATAGGGTAGTTATGTTAGATAAGTGAGCAATGTTAATTAAATTTATATTTAATATAAAAGTGGAAACAAAACATTTTATAATTTTGTTAATTCTGCGAGTCGCTTTAAAGTCGCGACAAGGAAATCAGTACTATTTATGAGAGTCGACTTAAGTTTAGTTAGAGCTCTGCAATAAAACACGTGACGTCAAGATGACGAGCAATCGCAAACATATTACGAAACGAATTCTTTTTGCGAGACATTTCAATTAACTTAAAATCCGTTGAAGACTACAAACACTTACGTTTAATTTGATAAGAAATTATTCAAAATGCTATCAAGAAGATTGGATGAAATCTGAAAATGTTCAATGAATGATGTGTTTTTCTCAAACGTATTTAATCTTTTTATAATTATTCTAAAATTAATATTCAGAGATAGAAGTTTTGTTATTGTGTTAACTAATCTACGTCTATCGGAGACGTACAACTTTCATATAAATTGCTTTTAATTAAATAATAACAATAACTTTAGTTCCACCTACTGGCAACACTGTGTTTACAACGACTTAACTCTTCACTTAAGTACGTACGAGTACATGACGAAGCAATTTTAAACACTTGTTTGTAAAGTAATAGCTTACATAATTTATTTCGAAATAAAACGTAAGTAGTTTGAAGTTTAGTAATTAAGGCAGGGTTTTAGCAAGTCCAAGAATAATAACATGTTTTTATAACACATTTCAGACTTGGTTGTAGAGCTAAGCATCGTTAGGAAACCTGCATATGCGTGATGAAGTTCTGCCATATGTGTGTTGGATCCGATCATTGGATAATACGCTTTGGAGCCGTGTAATGGAATACACTCTTGTGAGATTTTTCGAGACGAATACGTGTTTTTACAAATATGTATAAGGTAGGTATTTTATATTATATTGTAGCCAATAAATACAACTAGAAACGTAACATTATTTGTATCAATGCAACTTCAGTACCCAAAAATAGCATTTATATATAACAAAAGGCTACGCACTTAAACAGAACAGTTTATAGTACGTGTGGGTTCTAGATATGAAACTGGTACGCCATAAATGCTACACTCTCGTATCTAAGCTGACCGACCCCTCTGCAATCCAATACATCGATATATATAACGAGGGTGGAGACGTCGTAACTTTTTAATAGACGATCGATCATCGCTGTTTACTTTAGAAAAATATCGTATTACTGTTATAGAACACTTCTATTTATTAGATGAAGGGTCCGCCCTTACCTGTCTGTTCGTGCGAGTATTGAAGTACACTCAAGTACGAACACATCGACGTGCATCCCATCTATAAATACAATAAGACCGAGATAGGGACGTGCCAGTAAATACAGTCTGAGACCACTGGACTTAATGACGACGCGACACGACAGCTTGAGCGATGAGTATTTAACATGTCGAATAGTTTATATGCTTAGAAAAGAAATCCTTCTACAAAAAAATCTAAATAAATTATCCCCATACTTGTAGACTAATTGACCAGAATTCCTGTCATATCAATTCCACCAAAGGACCTACAATATCGTTATAATAAAAAATCCATTGTATCACGTAAATAGCAAATAGACGTTATCATAATGTTATAAATTGGTCTTCCATAAAAGTAAATACAGTATTTATCATAAACATTAACAAAGAAATGAAAGAAACACATCGTATCTATAAACGTAAGTCCATATTTGTGAATTGTCCACCAACAGATACTTTAGTAACGATACAATGCACTTCAACTATTTATAAAAGATCTTTCCTTGAAGCACGTAATCGACTACTTCTGTTCAGTTTCTCCTGACTGTCGACTGAGTCTGCGTTTGTCGCCATAACAATAAATGTTTTTGTAATAACTGCTCTTCGTCGGAAAAAGTAATGAATGGACGTTTTATACCATTTCAAGGAAAGTAGGTCTTAGAACGTCAACAGGTCTTGCGTGAAACACAATGCGTTTAATTATAGTCTTAATTAGTCAAGCAGTAAATGCAATAATGGCTCGCATTCCCCGTCGGCCGCGATGTTATAAGCGATTGATAATACACAATAGAGACTAATGAATATTCGCATTGGTTGAACCATATTTGGAGTAAATGAGAAAACACGCATAGTAATATAACGGAAGCGATACAGTCGTGAAACGGCTTTTGGAATTTATTCGATCGATTATATTATAGTTATCTAAAATTACAGACATTAATAGATTAATTAGCATTTCAAATAAATGTCTCAAGTCGTGGCTTATTAATAACGGTTCGTTTTTTAACAGAGAGCCGGACCGGTGACTGAATGAGAACAAAAATAGATGTATTTAAATTAACATTAAATAAAAAGCTTAATATAACGAGTAAGATGTTTTTTTTTACACCTGAATAAATTACGTGGTGTCGTGAATAATTGACTCGACTCGATTTCCAAACGAATCAATAATATTCGATTAGATACGTGATTATAATAAGGTGCATCATCATTTTATAAAAAGAATATTATAGAAATTGTAGTGTTCAGATATCGTAGTTAGTCTAACAGCACGGCTACATTCCAGCTTTGAACGCGCATTGCTTACCGATGGCCGGACAGTTGTGGCCCCGAAATAGTTAACACAGTGGGGCAAGGTCGCGTATTATTAGCCGGCGACTGTCCCCGCGTCCCCGACACCGGCTAACCTCTTCAATTGAGCTGGTTTACTCGCTATCGACTATCCACTGCATCAATAATGCCTGCAAATCGAAATTACCGAAATACCTATACAAAGTAAATAATCTAAAATTCGATATAAAATAATAATTACAACATAATTTATTAATCATTAATTGCGGCGCTTACTTTAATAGCCTATATTTTATATTCTTAGGAAATAGTTATTATAAAATATTACAATTAATATATCGAGATTATTTATTTGTTATACAAAGTGAAAGTAAAAAAGTAACGCTCTGAACTAGTTTTTGTGCATTTGTTAGTTGAACATTTCAGCTGCGCGGAGCAACGAGCGGGTAGCGACTCGTATTTACTTTCATGAAATAGCTTTTTAATAATTCTGTATTAGCTCGGTGATTTCTATGTTGCTATTAATCTTTAAAAAACTTTAAGATAATAAATGAATACAAACATTAACAGATTAAAAATTGCAAGAAATTAAGCCGCATAAAAACTATGACAAAACATTCAAAACCTGTATTTGTATTATAAAGCTCTCGATTGTTTTTGTATATTTGCTCGCACGAAACCGATTTGAATAACGCAAATAGTTGCGTGAGACTGTCCATTTATTGAGGAAATTTATGGAGTATTTAACTCAAATAAAATAGCGGATCGGTAACCATAGACGTGAAGGCGTGTAATGCAGAACGAGTGAAACGGAACACAGACTCCAACTAATTAAAATAAAACTCCAACTAAGGAAAATATAATATGCATAATGATAATTTGAATACGCGAGTAAGTAGAATTAAATTTTTTTTAAAGATTTCAATAAATATAACTAAATCACGTATTATATAGATTTTTATTGAAATTGCTTATATTACAGAATAGCTGCGTCAAATTTATACACATGCGTTTAGAATTTAGAACGATTATTAATAAATGATTTATATCCAAAGCCCTGTGAGGTTAATACCCGCCGAGACTAAACCGAGTCTTTCTTTATACTCCTTACAATGTCAAACGGGTCTTTGAATATCAAAGAGAGTCAGGCGCCGTCGAAACATGACGACTACAACATATGCACGCACAGCAGTATACATTTCCACGTCGCTACAACGAAAACTTTCACGCGAGTATAGTCCATAACAATAGCCCACTATATATCAGAATTCCCGAGCCGTATTCTTATTTGTTACCTTATGTAAAGAGCTCCTTGCTCCACTCGCCTTCAACTGCTCAAATGAGGCTATTTAGTTACCGGCATTGACTCGAGGTAACAATTAAGCACTAAATCTTAGACGTGTATTGTTAAGACAAAGAAATGGGGTCGCTTCGCCGTGTTTTTTGTACATAGTAGACGTCGGTCGAACTTCTGTGCTGGCAGGGTTCGTAACGGAGTAATGGATACGGCGTACTATTGTGATTTTATGTCGCTTTATATACGGCGCGGCGGACGCTGTAGGCGGGCCGCAGTGCCGGCAACTCTTTATTCGGCACAAAGCGCGCTATTTTACGACTTTCACAGAATGTTTTAACTCAAATCGCTGCGTCACAGCGAGCGCCTTCAGAAACTTTACGCTCGAGGACTCGGTCATTGTGGTCGGGAATTACGAAGGTGTCCGTCCCAGCTTTCTAACTACTTGAAAGATAATACTATATAATGCAAGAATTTTAACTTATTACGTTGTTAAAATATTTTGTAGTAATGTCGTTAAGAGTTGTGTGTTATAGCTAAACAAACAATCGGTTAGAATCGGTTCTCTGAACACGTCAGCGCGTTGTAAAGTAACGACATCGTTTAGCAAAACATTGCTTCGGCAGAATGTCCCCATTCACCCTTTTATGCAGCGATGCATAATTTATAATGGACAATAATGAACGCTGTCAGTCAAATATGTACATATTTCTTACTATCATCAAAATAAATTAGGTAAATTTGGTGGACGCCATGTTTGTCCCCGGGAGGGACGCATGTGTGCGTGCGGCGCCCTGCGGATGTGCCGCATTAGTGCCGCTCCTAGGTTATTACGTTCAACAAACTATTGTACTCAACCTTTAACCGAAACCCGCCTCTTTTATTACGTCATAGAGTCTAAATCGGCTTGCTACGTAAGTGTGCGGTCGCGGGCCCGATTCGACTGCGGTTTGGACGCTGAATACGTTTAAAACTGAACTAGACACGAAATTATAGCGTGGAAGTATTGCAGTGTAATTTAAATGAAGCATGCATGAAGCCATTTCACGAAGACTCGCGGTCGTAATAAATCGCAGCGAGTTGCGAGTTGCGAGGGAAAAGTTTACGCGCTGAATCACGATGCGAGCCATTCGCTCGTGTATTCCGATTTGGCTGCAACTCTGCAAGTTTTCAACGAGTTCTTATGAGGCGTGCTCAGGCGAACGACGAGACCTCGCTGTTACCAAACTGCACTGAGAGATAACTTGAGAAGAATGTCTTTTGGGTTTTGTTTCGTAAATCGTTCTTAGAAGTTCAACAATTACTCAGTCCGCTCGGAAGTAGGAAACGATTACCTATTCTTGAATTGCATAACATGGTAATGCTAAAGTTTACGTCGTTCAAAACATATAATATAATTATACAACAATAATCAAACAAATATGATAATGTAACAAAAATAAAATATACAAACTAAACCCATCAGAATTTAAAATCTCTAGAACTAAATAAAATGGTTGAAAATGAATAAATCAACGTAATAATACATAGATAGGTGCTTATATATAGTCGCAGCCTAACTTGAGATTTATATGGAGCTATTCTGATGGCGGCATTGTAGACATTCTGAGCACAACTCAATAGAATTCACGGAAGATTCTGACGAGAGCTTCTCCAGGAATTGCAATATTGCAAATCTTGTTATCTTGAAATTTATCTGATAGCATCGAAAGTATTTGCAGAAAGTTTTAAGACTGAACTTTATGTCAATGAACATTTACATTTTGTCACAATCGATACTCTGGGCTGGTACCCAACAACCCTGAACACTACTAATAAGTACATCATACCGGATAGAAGAATATTTTTTTTAATTCCCTTTTGTAAGTTATGATAATGGATTTTTAGATGTCCAATAATGAAGGTTTTCGAGTCCCCAGGGTTCCATTCGATGATTTAGATAGATGGAGACGGATGGATCTGTGTGTGTAAGCAGTGTGTGAACAATATACGTATATACAAAAGATTTATATCGACTTTAAACTATCTTTAAAACGTGATTAATTTGTCACTAAACTGAATTCAGAAGTTTTTAATAATAACATACCTGCATACAAAATAATATAACTATAATTCAAATATTTCTTTAATTTACAAAACAAAATATGAACATCTAATTTGGACCTACGTTAAATATATAGAATTATATATAATTTATGTTGGTATTGAACAAAACTATAAAACATATCTAAATTATTAAACATATGATTTAATGACGTAGCTCGTAACGGGATATTTACGTGCTATTGCTGACTTTTCCTACATATTTTATGATGCATTGTGAATATATAAATGTTCTCTAAATAAATCTTGATGAATGAGTTTACCACTTCCATCTGCCTGGTTACTGCTACTGGTCTTCACGATGAGCTAACTAAAGAGGTGGTGCGCTCTCATAATCCGGAGGGACGACAATGCGACTCGATTAGGTGACAGACGAGAGCTACAAGCGTCGGAGCGCCGGCTGTACAGACTTCCACTACGCTACACTTTGCGCGGGAGTGTAACACTGCCAAGTTCCTAACTCCAAGCTGAGAATCCCGGTTCCATCTTATAATATATACCTCATTATATTATGCTAAATTGCCTGGGATTATCTAGGTATCGTATAAATGTATCATCTTCCGTGAAAATAAACTAACAATTCTTTACTTGATTGTATGGCTCTAAGTACAAAAATAATTACCTTATATCTCTAGTCCGATTGACGGTTAGGCAAGCAGGTAATAGGTAGTCTATGAAGTCCTAGATATCTTCGAAGTCGTTGAAATAGCATCGAGGCGAAACACCCACCGATATCGCTTTCTAATTCAAAGGGAAAACCGCAGTTAAAAACAGCGATAAAAACGTTTAAATTGTCTGATTAATTTTATTTTATCGGAGCGTTGCTTCAACTGGTCCGAATTAAATCGTAAACGTTATGGAAGATATAATATGTGTATACTCGTGGGTGTGTGTGTGTGTGTGTGTGTTTGTATAGAGTTAAGGGGAGGGGGTTATGTCGGTACCGGGAACGAAATCAAAACATGGTGTGTTTACGGAGCAAATGTTTACGCTTAACGTCGCGGACAGACCACCGCGAAACAGGAGCGAATCACGTTTTAGGGTTCATTGCTTGTCAATTAAATACATATGAATATATTACGTACGTATTCAAAATAAATATAAAGCTTATTTACATATGTATATGATTTATGTATAATTTATTTGCTTAACTTTCTAATTCATTATAATTATAAGAATAACGTATCTATAGTATATTATTTCCAGTTATAGAGGAGCAAGATTTTTTTTATACTTTTTTTAGGTTAAATAGGTTAATTATTATTTCGGATATTGTGTATAAAATTTTACGATATTTTAAGTCATAATTTACTGTCTAGAAAGCTAAGCAAATACGAAATAATTAAATCGCAATATAAATTACGTTTTATAAACAAAACTATGATAAATCGGTCACGAACTTCAAATTGATTATCTTTTCAGCAAAATAAATTAGACATAATATTTTCCGATCGCTGAATCACGCACACGTACTGCATAAAGAAAAATATAAACAAAAGTGTTTACCACGAAACGCAACGCGATGTATCATTAGAGTCGAGTTGAGGTGACATGTTGCACGAGTCGAACTTCCATCTCGACGTACGTAATCAAATATGGAAGGCCGCCAGCCGTTTCCTCCTCGGCCTCCTAGAGCCGCGCCATGTTTTCGCTTTTTTACTTGAGCTCCATAAGGAATGACTCATTTGGCCCCATTTGGCCTCAACTGTGCCCATTAGCTCGATGCGGATAAAATTTCACGACGTGGTTTAAAAAATATCTCTGAACTATTCTTGCCGTTCGCGGCCGAATTGCACAGGGACATATTTTTATGTATCACATGGCAAGTGCTCAGGAAAGCGGAGTTTCATTTCGTATTTTATAATTTTATGTCACACGGTGTCGATATAAGGACGATAATGAGAATCCCAACCCATTAGCCATGCGAGTATTAGCCAGGTGTTCCAGTAAATAATGGAATACAAGTACGTGCTTAGTGTGTACTAGGGACACTACGTAGATACCGAATCACGTTAATAAATCGGCACATAAAACAAGCATGACACGGATCGTACCGCGACGTGCATGTTCTCATAATATCAGAGTTTAATTACAGTTTAAAAGTGCAATAAAGGGAAAGGAAATGTAATAAGCATAGGCAGTAATTACCTCGGCGCGGTGTAATTGAGGACTTCAATACCTCACCGGTACTTCGTGAGAACGTGGTTAGTGCGGTATGGGTTCAGGTACTGCGGGGAATGATAGTCTCCTAATTCTATACGTCTATGTCTCTCAAATGCCACGCATGTTGCACTCACATTTGTTGTTATTACGTTTTCAAAATGTTGTAAAGCTTCAAACTTGCAGGCGGTGATGGTGGTTTAAGTGTCTAATACATTCACAAGACAATATCCTGCTTAATGATAGATATGCATGTGCTAAGTGATATATAGAGTGTTGTTTTTTATTTACATTATCAAATTGCTCAAAATGTAGTTGATTATAATCTATTCGTTTGTTACATGGTCTTAAAAAGAAAGTAACTCGTCACTAGAATAATATTATATATTGTACACGACAAGTATCGTCAGATGCTAAGAAAATATAACTGTATTTATACTTATTTGCTCGTACATAAATATCAACATTTTTTGTTGAACGCTACCAAACAAATCGTATAATTAGAGTGTTCCTTACAAATATGTAATGGCTGTAATTTCGCCGGCTCTTAAAAAAAATTCCCGAACACAAACAAGAAACCACAACACGTGGATATTGTCCGCATCGCCCTCCAATCAGTCCCACCTGACGTTTTCGCCCCCGACGCCCCGCCGCCCCGACGCCCGACGCCCGCCCGCCATCAGGTGTCTAGTTTCGCATCTGCTCTTCCGTGTTCAATGAACCGACAGCCTCGTATCTATTACCCGCTCTTTGTTATCCTTGCTCGCTTAATCTACGCTCCAGATAAGAATCTCTCACTGAGATCATTGTTCGGACGCCGAAGGACTATTTGCCACAAAAATTCTAAAGCCTTCTTTGTAGTAAGCGTCATCTCTTTATCTCAAATCTTTCGAGCAAAAAACAAACGGTTTTAATGTGCCACCTGATGGACACAGAAGTATTCCACTGACTGTAATATCTATGTCTTGCCTCTTATGATTTTAATTACACAGCTTTAGAAAAGTAATAATAATGACGGGTAACAAGGGAAGACATTTTCAATACAGAAATAATGACTTCGACTCGGTCTATAGTTTTGGTCGGTTGGGTATTTCCTGTAAACAACGTCAGTAATATAAACACGTACTATGCAAAACGTCGGTTCCCACCGTATGGCGGCTGTTGTCTGAAAAATAAACAGTCGCTAATGTGCCGGCTGCGGCTTCTGCCAGCCGTGCCCTGACACCCGCTCTCGTTTACAACTTCATGTAGTAATTCGTGTGAATATTATGTAAGCAACCCTAAGAGACTACATGCGTAATTATACATTGCTTTTAAAGTTTTCCTGGCAAAAAATATATAAAGAGCTCATAAATCATTTTGTTCTTGGCGTGTACTCGTATAATATATTTTCAATAGTGCTCTAAAATGTCAACTTTTACGTAGAATGTTTAAACATCAAGAGATTCACAGAAATACGAGAACTCGAAGCTATGTACATCCTGTGGGTGTCTCTCTGAACAGAAATGAACTCAATGCAAGCTAATATAAAATTAATGACTCTTTATAATATTAATGTATTGCTAATGTTGAAGAAAACGTTAAACTAAACATCAAGGATTCCACTCGACGAGTTCGACTGATCCCACATCCACACGCACGTCAGAGCGATTCTTCTGACGAGGCCGAGCTCCTGCGGGGATGACAAATCGATCGGAAACTCGGCTCATGTGCCTGAGTACGGGCTCTAAGCTGAGATATGACAGCCATTCGTACGAGCGGAGATAAGCCGGCGGGCTATTTATATCGTGTAAGTGCAGCCTGAGATTGATAGCTCGCGTGAGCCCCGACTCGCTCGGGATAGCTCGTGTCACGTACACGAAGCTAATCCTACACATTTAGCAAATAGCCTTGATTATGCAGTCGTGGATAATACATTGAATATGTTTAATGTGTGTCTGCGACGATTAATACTGATCGTGAACAGTTCCTTTCGAAATGTTAAAGTCAACTCGATGTTGGTTACTTTATAAAAAATGGTTCAGCTTGCGAGAAGTGATTATCACGTGATTCAGAGTTGATACTGTCTGTTGTAAGATGGTAATTATAAACGAAACATGTTAAGATAACATGTAGTTTTGATACGCCATATTTGTGGACGTGATGATTATACTATATTAATAAACGTAACATATACAAGGGCAGGGCCGAGTGATATTTTTCTATATATAATTAAATAGCCTTCTCTTGTGCAAACCGGCCTTACATTTTGACTCGCTTTCAATCGACCCTGATTAAACGGGGTCGATTGTTTTTTTATGAGACAATTTGCAAAAAAAAATGGAGGAATCAATAGAAAAAGATTTCTCAAAAAATGGAGAGCGAAGGTAATGGTGGACGTAAAAAATGTATTGAGGAAGTGGATCAGAACAGGCCGAGCGTGACCGGTCGTGTCCACTCGGAGTCAACAGCCGATGTAATTTAAGAAGGAAGAAGTAAACCGATGATCTGTCTTGACTCAATGATTAGAAGCGATGCGGAGTAACAGTCTTGTGTCTGATCGCCATAACTCGTCACAATACAACACTCGTGCCGATTACAATACAATTATTTTTACCTGAAAATGAACAAATATAATGCGACTTGATTTAGTATTATGACATTTCTGATCAAAAGTCTATATAGGTAGAAAAGCGAATTTGTACACAATGTAATAATATTCATGAATGTCCGATGCGATTAGCCTTATGAGGTTGTGAGCACTTGTGCCAGGGGAAACCATTTGAACGACTTATTTGGTTAGAAGGACCCGTTAGTTCGTGTAGACATTGAATACGGAGTTAATGTGCTCTTCGGAGAGCTTTTTTGTAACATATACATATGTGCGTTTACAAAGATTAGGACCATTATAATATCTGGACTTGGACTTAATTTAAATTGAATTTAATGAGCCTTGTCTTTGTATGAATGTTTGCTTGATTTTAAATTATATTTGATTACACAGATGTAAAATACATCAATATTTTTGAACAGGCATTTTAATGACAAATCTCTTATAATCTGTGTTCTCGCATTGTATTGTATAACTAGACTCATCTGTCATTATTTTCGGCAAAATTTAAATTTATTAACAGGCAAAATTAAGACGGACGTATCAGCACTCTTATATCTAGTGTCGCATGGCTCGTGGTATGACAACTCTTGTCGTCTCGTCGGGTCACGTCTAGATGCAAAAGTCTAATATCTGTCAAGGCTATCTCGCTCGATATCAGCCTTGTCATGTCTATTTAAGATACGTGTAGAGAGAGTAATCTATATAAAGTGCTGCCAATCTGTATTATTTTCATGGTTTCGTCAGTACGTCGAATTCATTCGAATATAAAAAGTAATATTTATATTTTATTAATATTGTGAACAAAACTATGAATTGTACTTGTAGATGATCAGTATGAGCTATTTGTAATGAATCTGATCACTGTAAATATAGAAAATCATATAATAAACTCTTTGTTTCAGCCAAACAGCTAGTCGGACGTGCAAACTGAGCACCTGATGATGTGTGGTCACCGACGCCCATTGAGATTGGCGGTGTACGAAATATTTACCATTCCTTACATCGCCAATGCGCCGCCAACTTTGGGATATTGTTGTTTTTGTTGGTAAATGCATTGTCCTTTATGACTATAGTTATACCAACAAGTAAATGTATAGTGATTATATAGAAGAGATAGCAAGAAATGGCTGGAATACACAATACACTCAGTATTGTTTGTCTTGTGTGCTAAAATATCTTGCGAAGCGCTGAATAAAAAATGTCTTCTCTCATTCCTTTTGCCAAATTTACATATTGTAGTAGCGTTGCCCAGCACTGGGTTTACTACTATTTTCTTTTTTACTTACATACTCGTATTTGGTTATCTTTTAGTTAACACACATAAACATAATGAAAATAAACGTGATGTCACAAACACTGAAGTGTCCGTAATTTAGCTTTGAATATTTATTAAACATACTCAATTAAAAATACGAAGCGCCACATAATAAATTCGCCCTCGTTATCAGACACTTACTATAATGTCATCGTTTCCTGTATTCATGTTTCTCGTTTATTTAAAATATTTGCTAAGATACCTTATAATTGTCATCAATTAAATTTACATAAACTGTTTGATCCGCACATGTGGTCTTGTAATAGTCTCGCAGACATTGCATTTGAAGTCTTAAACCATCGTAATAAGACATGTAGCCGCTTGGCGTCGTGTTGTGTGAACGCACTCGATGTTTGCACAGTTGAAGCTCACATTTGCGTCTTCGTGCCTCGTTTTATCGAGGGCTTCGAAATTCAAACATTGATGTTACAAAAACGTTTGCATCGCTCCGTACCTACGTATCGGTGCGGCGCCGCAGTCCGCAGATCCAAAATCCAAATGAGGGAATATTTATAACCTTTCGTGATATTTCTTTTTTACTTACTAGTTAAAAAACTATTTGAGAAACAATAATTATTTAGCAAATTTTTATTTTAAAATGTACATGTGATCTTATGCATCGCGCATGATATAGGTACCAGTTTTATATGAGCACTTAAAATAATACAATAGACAAGTTATGACCAAGGTCTTCAGTTTACCAAGTTTTACTAACGTATATTCGACGTATGGTTTTTTGCGTATATTTGTCACTGGTCACGTGCTCGCTACACGGACGGAAAGTAACCCGCCGAAGCGACGACGACGCCTTCGAAATTTGAAACACTACGGCTCGTCCAAGTCCAAGTCATTATATGCGTATGATAGAATCATTAATATGCTGACTCAGAGTTTCTTGAGAAACTTCATGATGTCCTTTTAATGCATATAAATCTAATATAACGACTTGAATTATATGGCAATATTTCACAATTCAGACGTTTTTCTGTTCCATATACAGATTGACGGGCGGATCTAATAAAACCGCACTCAGCTGACGTCACGGGTCATCATGATGTAGAACACAATATATTACCCGCGTAAAAAACCAGCCGCCAGATCAGAAATATGAAAAAAATGAGCCTGATACAAAAATTATAATAATGATTATAAGAAAAGCCAAAACTTGTTCACTAAGTAGTATAATTAATATGAACCTGTTTATTTGGTTTGCGACACAAACTGCAAATCGTCGGTATTAGCATAAACAATAATATTCGGAAGTGTTGGCGCGCCGCCAGACGGCTGGCAAGCGGCTTCAATGACGACTCTCTCTCATTTACCTCGACTTTGCTGAAACTACTCTTGTCTAAAGGCCTCATAAACTTCAGCCATGCGAAATGTATGTCACGTACAGCCAGCGACAGTCTCGCGCAAATAACTACACGCTGAAGTAAGTACATATAGGTACGTATAACTAGTTTCGTGTTCTTATTGCCTGCTGTTTCTATTGAAATACATTACTTTATAAATGTATTGTTTAATAATGTACACGAGTATTGTTTGTGGTGGAAGTTAACAATTTTTTCTCTTCTTCTATAATATTTAAAAAATATGTCAATATCTGATATTCAAGTCTTAATATAATACATTTTTTGTTATATTAAATTTAATATATAGGTATACAGTAATAATTTATTTAACAAATGATTAGAAAACAATCTAAAATAATACTATTCAATGAAAAGGTGTCATATTTTTTATTTACATATTTGCACGAAACATGAAAAAGTAAATACACACACACACACACTACAATATCTAGTCATATAAATACGATTCTGATAAGGCAGGTCCATTGAAGTTTATAATAAATTCTCTTTTCGAGTTTTCGATATTTTCTCTATGGATTGAATGGGATCACTCGACGCTAATAACTCTCATACACTTTTGTTGTTTAGTTATGAGTAATAAAAACCATTTTTAAAAGTAAGTTTTGCTCATACGATTCTATTGAGTATCCGAAATCGTGATAATTTCTAAACAAAAAAATTAAACTAATAAATCTAAGAAAGGTTTAAAAATGAATAAGTACAATATGATTACAATTCGGAACAAATTCTCAGACGCGAACTTGACGTCATCTTCTCTCTATTGACACAAATAGATAAACCTCTTAAATTCACAGCAAAAATTTAGTTCATTTTAAATAATTTAGTCCAGTTTTGTAGAAAAACAACGAGCGCATCATAACCATCTATATAAATTGAAAGCTCCACAAGGCGAGTACTTCACACAGTCTATAATTGGACAAGCCTCGGCTTCACCGAGCCCAATTTGGGGCTCCGAGTCACTCCGAGGTGACATTATCAGCTGGAATGAAATATACTTGTGCGTCGTGCGACGAATATAAAATATCATCTCCCGAGGGCCCCCCTCGCAGGAAATGGAGTTTATGAAATTTTGAATATTATCGTTCCTGATCTTTCATTTATCTTAACATAAGAAGGTTTCTTAATATTCGCAATAATATTTGTATTAGTCCCATACTAAACAATACTAACATAGTTACTAATATAACGAAGGAAATAAATCATACTGATATTATTCCAATCTGCTGAACGCGCAACTTCTTTGCTTATGCATTCATACGAGATTATATTTTATATAATTACCCGAAGAATATTTTAGTCATCAGCATCACTGTATTGAGTCAATTCGCCACATCTGAATTAACTTTTGCCATAAATAATGAGTTAAAATAAAAATGCATCGACACGGATACCACCAACTTCATCTATTTCATTTTTCAATTACATTGAAAGCGTTCAAATCGCATCTTCAATGTTAACGATCGATAAAAATCTGAGAAATATTACCATTCGGAAAGCGTTTTGATAAATTGGTTTACAGCAACCGCAACGTAACCGCATCATTGTTTTATTTACATTGTATTATATGCCTTGTGCCGATAGCAATAAGATCTATAAACGACGCTCATTATACTGTAATATCGTGATTGCTCGACGTTAAATATTGTCACACGGTGTGCCTTTCTGGGAAAGAAATCTTCGCATTAGAAACATGACTGTCGATACAACAGAAAAGAACCGACGTCCTACTTCGTCTCGTTATTGGAAACATTAATTAAATTAGAATAGTTAGAATGATTTTACATAACTATATGTAAATACCATAGATTCAACTAATTGGTTTCATCAATGACCTTGAGGCATCTTTGAATGAATACTGTTTGCCAAAAGTCTTAGCTCTCTAGAAAAGTTTAAGATAAAACTGGTGACGTAGGCGGGTCGTGCACTATCACTGCGCGCGTCATCAAAATAATTCGTAAAGAGATGAACAAACACGATAACACTTTGACGAACCAATTACCAATCGAGCGTGATTTCAATTTTGATCAACGTTTGCTTAGCAGCTACATGTAAGTTTATGATGCCTACGCCGGCAGAAGTGCGTCCAAGAGTTTCTTGTAATAAATCAATGTTTCTATAAGATTATATAATCTTAATGAAAAATATGACACAAACAGTCATTTTTATAATGACTTAGTTCTAAATTGTCATGTACATTTTTTTTACTTCTAGCAAAGTAACAAAATATACGGTCGAATTTTGTCGGTTGTTAGATCGTTTGTCTTCGTCGTATTCTTTGGGCTCTGTAAATACGAGACTTCAAGGAAGTCGTGTATCGAAACATTATTGGAGGTATTGGAAGTGTTAGCGGTTTCGAGGAAACCATTGTTCTTTGTTGAACGCTCGTTAATAAAATTCCACTGCTATTTGCCGATGCCTTAGTTCGCCCTGCGCAAACATCGCAGGTAAATACACCAAATAGAATACAAGATAGAATTTTTCTTCCACACTGAGACTTATTGCAATCCCGTTAGAGCTCAGTTTGGAACGTGATTGAATCGCATAAGTTTGTCACAGACTTAACTTGAATTCGTGTCCAAGTTGTTAGGGACTTCGAATGTACCTGGACGTTATCAAACCACGTTTCTCGAGTTTGGTATTATCGGGCCGTGCTTAATACATTTCTGATTTTCTTCACGCGTTTATAAAATAGGTCACTTTAAAGTTTCAATGGAATGTCAACTCAATTTTTTTTTGTTTACCTAAATGTTATAGTACAAGTCGAAATTGTGGTTGGTCTCGTATTAAGCGGGTATCGGCTGTCTCGGGGGAGGTCGTGTTTGTTCACTATTCTCGTCAGCTCCGGAGACATTTGACTCGACAAAACTCTATTCCATTATGAGTATTTGTATTGGCGTATAGAATAACTTCACAATACCTCCCTGACGAACACTTGTATGTATAACGAACTGTTTAAGTAGTTCTCGTCCTTATGTTTCGGTAAGAGTGCAGCTATTGCTGTGTACGTGGAAGGAAATACAATAGTTGAACTAAATATACACGCACGCAGTTAGCAGACAATAGAAATATTTACGAGCGAGTTTTTAGTGACACGCATGTGAGGTCCGTCCGTGCTGCGTCGTGCGGTGATAACGTCATTACGCCCACGTCTGGCGGCGACGGACGGAGCCGAACGACACAACTGACATTTTAATACGATTTCCTATTATTCGGAACCTTTTTCACGAACAGCTCGCTTTTCATTTCTTATGTCAAATTTTAATTGGATATTCGAATATATTGTGTAAATTAATTGAAGTCAATCTGCATTAGAAATGTAAAAAATATATAGAACATGTTTATTAAAACAATGATTCGTTACAAACTAACGCATTTGATTAATAAAAGTTTATAAATTATAGAATTAAACGATCGCCTCCAAACTGTTTTTCATGTTAAAAGGAAAAACAAAAACAAAGTGTCCAGAGGATAAACAGTAGAGTTTTGAATATCAGCATGAATATATTTGGAAATATCCTAACAAATGCTTATTTCATCATTTTTTAAGTATAAAACTAAAAGCGTCCCATAAAACTGAAGAATGTCATTTGTTCAAAAGCTAGAGCTGGCTATTGGAATGACGTGGATACAAGGAATGTCGCGACGTAACGTTTGCGTCATAACTATAATGCAGTTACTAAAACGAAACAAAGTCATAACAAACAATCCTCTTAAACAAGACATCGGTTTACAAAGTATAATAGTTCAGATGTGTTAAACATAGCGTCTCCGTTTTTATGAAAAAGAACGATAAAATAAACTTTAGGAATGTATTAGGTACTTTAAGAAGAAGGTTCACAAACTATTACTTTTGGAATTTCAATATTATTTATTTATTGATGAGCGCAGACAGAGGCACGGCCCGTCGACCCGACCAAATTAAAATATATAATAAAACTACAATTAGGTGTAATAATAAAATGTTCGACATGTGTTCGACATTCATTGGCGAGTGATAAAATATCAAATTAAATTATTTGCTACAATTTTACCATATTAATCAAGTGTTTTATGTTGTGTTTAATTAAAAACGTAAACAAATTTCCCATTTTGGCAATGTGTTACTAGATAAGAGAAATTCATTCAAAAGCTGACTAAAACAATTCTCTCTATAGGTAGATTATACTGCTTTCGTACAATATCTTTAAATCTTAAAAGGTATAAAACTTCAATAACGACCGCCTGAAATTACGCACACATCAGATATGCCACGTGACCTTATTGAAGTCATCAACAACGAAATAGCGTTGTAAGAAGAAATTAAAAACTGATTAGCTCCATTCAAATGTTTGAAGTGTGACGACCTTTATATTTTTCACATTATAATAAAATCTCCATAAAAATCTACCAGGAACACGTTTTCATGAACAAATACAAATACTTTTGCAACTTGAAAACGGTTGCGCAGTATTGTGAAAATGTTGCCGACTCAAAGATAAAACGTGAAATCCGTTGGCAGAAGCGCTTTTATTTGTAGAAGTTCTATAGGATTCGTTAGTGCGATTGTATTGGTAATCGAATACATGCAACAATAGTATAATAAACAATGTGCGCAGGTGATGAAGAAGAAACTTTGTTTTGTTGCTTAAAATAGAATTACAGTAATACAAAAGCAGTTGCACAAACAAGGTAGCTGACGCTGAGCGGAAAAGTGCGCCTCATATACAATGCACTACTTATAGTTCCTATTACATATATTACTATTTTAAAATGAATTCCAGAATATCAGTTCGTCCGGGGTTTAAATAACAGTCGTGCGACGTGTTCGTGAATCATGTCAACGGTATCAGAGCGATAGTTTAATGGGCGTATCAGTTCGAGGAAAATGAGAATGAAATCAAATCAACTCAACATCGATATTTATTATTTATAAATCGTTATCTTAATTCGCGTACAGATTCGTGTCACGTAAATACCAAAAAACACTGAAAAATCGAGTGTTGTTGGACGTTCAGACGTCAATGTGAGAAGTTGTGATGGATGTTGGGTTCATTTAGGAATCAAACTTATCTGCTCAACGGTAGAGACGGTGACACAAGTTTACATACATATATGTCAGTAGAGCACTGGCCCGCCGCCGCCGCTTCGGTTCAGGTGTGCAACACGTAAATGTCAATAAATATTTTTTAATCGTTAATGGCAAAATAAACACCTTGACGAGAAGTTCATTAAAATCTGGTGGTTGTTTTGGTACTTAAACTAAGCGACAAAATCCTTGAAGACAAATTTGTTTCTTTTTTTTTGTCACGTGTATCGAGAATTTGAATACACGTACAGAAATAGTTTATCTTTAAAAACACTTCACGAACATACAGTCATGAAGTGTTTTGTCACGGATTTATTTTATTTATAGATAATATGTCATGTATGTCGTTCAAAAGCTTCTGCGTATCCGATATCCGCAAGTCGATCTAACTCAGATATATCACGTATGGATCAGAAAACTCCGGCACATGAGATAAATGCTCGAGATGGAGGCGGGAACGCGACAGTTACAGATAACGTTCGCGATGCACGAGTGTGTGTGTGTGTATATCTGTGTGTATATTATATGTCTCGTTGAACATGCACAGGGCAGGGCATGTGGCAATGTTCAAATCATGACGTACATGAAAATATCCACACGTACTGATACGACGAACAGAAAAATACGTCAAACAGAACTTTAGGACTTTATCTATTTTTGATTGATTAGTTTCTAAAGAAAGTGGTTTTGTCAGGTTTTGGATAAAACCGTCATTGCGATCACATGAAGGTTTCATGTGTAATCCATCCATCCGGCACAACACACAGCTCACATATCTGTAATTCCAGGCTCAATTTTTTTTTTGATTTGAAGCATATGTTTCTGTGTTGGGTGTCCCACACCCTATTGCCCTTATTCTTGCTACAAATGAAAATTGCAAGAAGCAGTAACTAACTTCCAATTTATTAAAAAAATGTTGATATGAAATTTTATACAAACACTCGCTGAACCTGAGGTTTACTCGCAAGAAATTTGTAAAATTTTACTTATAACAAACAAATCATCACCCACAGTTTACCCCTCAAGGGGTGAAAAAAGTTACCTACGTCCTTCCTCGGAACTCAACCTATCTCCATACCAAATCTCACACAAATCGCTTAAGCGAATAGGTAACAGACAGAGTTACTTTCGCATTTATAATATTAAAATTTAAACTTATAGAATACTAGCGACCCGCCTCGGGTTCGCACGGTTGCCATGCTGATACTAATATATACTACAGAATGTCTTACAACGTTCAGTTTCTCAGTCATTAGACAATACAAGTCACTAGGTCCCTGCGCTTTAAATCTGTATATCTTTGAAAATGTTCATTTAAATTACATGCTGTAAAGAGCCATATTGATCTATACTAAATTCACAATGTATTTTAGGTACTTCATTGGTAAGGATTAATGCTGTATTGCTTAAAATCGCTTTGAAAATAAGCCATTATTTCTTGTAAAATGAAAAGAATAAAAAATGGTTGTTGTGGGCTATCCCTAAACGATAGACACATACCATCGCGAATTTTTTTGAAGACCTTTTTAAGGTTTACAATACTGTAATACATTAATTTGATCTATCTCGCAAAAAAAGTGTTTATTTACGACATCACTTCAGAAACTCTAAAATTATCAGTGTTATCAACTCTATTGTGCATACATATAAAACTTCCTCTTGAATCAATCTATTTATTAAAAAAAAAAAAAAAACAATTAAAAATCCGCTGTGTAATTTTAAAGATCTAAGCCCACACAGGGACATACAGCGGTAAGCGACTTTGCTTTATACTATGTAATGAAACTACATCAACTTAAATTACAAAGTAACAAACTTAATGTAATTCTCGCATATCTAGCAAAGACTTGTCGTTCTTCGTTTCAGTCAAACAAAAGATCTTAGGGCCAGATAACAACACCGCCAGGAAATGAAGCATTAGGCGTTAGAATCATCCTGGATGAGTCCACATCTTTACTCCTAGATCGCAATTACATATGAACGTAGTATATAATAAGATAAGATGTATAAGATGGTAATGCTATCTCTAGATTTGTATTTTTGATTCCGTAACCATATCTATTTGTCCAAAAGTTTCATCCGATCCATTTTTTTGCCTATCAATTTAACTTCAATAGTCGGCAAGCAGAGCGGGTCACGAGAGGCTACGGTAGATGGTAGTCAGTCGATACATCACTGTCAGTAAGTTTTTATCCTGTCACTGGAGCTCATTAACGTTGTTCACGCTTGTGTGTATCGAGACTGCCTCTTTGATGTTTGTGTGTCTTTTACAAGTTCAGTTTAGTGGTTTTTGAATATTTAAATATTAAAAAAAAAACTATCGCTGTAGAGACTTTTCATGTAGTACAATATACAAATTAGGCTAAACAAATATAATGGAAAAGTTTAAATGGAAACTTTCATTAATTAGAGTTTCCATGACATTGATCGGTACAGCCGCTCCATGTTCCAACCGCAGAGTGCTGCAGTATCAATCTTGTTTTCTATTGGCTGTTAGCCGGCGTCCACAATCAGCTTTGTTTTATACAAAATACAAGAACCAAAATGGTTTTTTTTATATTGCTAAATGGGAAGACCGGCCTAACGAATTAAATATCGATTAACGAAAGTGCGCGCGCTATTTGCTTACAATTCTCTTCACAAAGAGGCTCTAATAATATTGGTCTTTTAAAATATCAAAGACTGCTTTGAACCGTGTAAGGTGTCAATTCATACCTCCCGCTAAAATATAAACTAAACACGCAGGCCTCTTCACACTTGCTCGTAGTGAAGTCGAGCCGAATCATTTATAGTAGTCTTCCTAATACCCGAGTAACACAGTCGTCTTAGTGGTTCTTATTGCTAAGGCTATAAGGATTATAATATTATCCTAAATTCCGTCTTAGCGCTTTTAACATGTTACCAATATTTTAGCGACCATCCGTCAACTTGGAAATATGTGACATCGCATCAACAACCCTGTTCTTTGAGGTATCCACTGCAAAGTAACTTGTGTCTTATTACGAAAATACAAAGTTTATTTTTATATGTGGAATAAAAATAGACCTAATGTCCGCGTATGTAACATGACATGACTCGCTACTTCGTTTAACGCGCGTGAAGAACGAGAAGGCATTCAAGGCAATGAAAGTTTTTTTTATAACAAAGTGCTTTTGTGGGATGTATAAAAAATAACCAACATAACAATATTTGACACTCTAACAATATTGTTATTTAACTTCCATATAATTCTGTCACTATAAATTATTGTTAAAATACCTTAATCCCTTATGTCATCTTTTCAACGAATCAACGATTTTATGTCATCTTTTAAACGAGTCTATATAAAGGTATTATAACGCCAAACCTTCGAACTGTGTCAGTTTCGAATGGTGAACGAGTGTCATTAAAAATCTATTAAATAGGTAAACTATCTGCTCAATTTGAAAAAAGTTTTTAGAATATACATTTAAAATCTGAATGTTTCACCTAATATGTTGGAGTCTCAGGTTTTATGCTGACGGAAAAAATTATGAGGATGCCTGCACATGTGTCGTCTGATTAGTGTTTCTGTTCGCACAAACGAATATAACCCAGAAGTATTTCAGTTAAGCAAACATTCAAATCGAAGTTTCAGCTAACTGACTGAGTTTTGAATTTTCAGCCTAGTTAGTGGTGTTAAAAATTCAGTTAGCTTAAATTTCGTTCTAAATGTTTGTTTGACTGCGCTAACAGCATTCATGTGATTTTATGCATCTCATGTCCTGTGCGAAGTGTTGTTATTTAATTTTACATAAACAGAGGACGCATTGTTCATTGATTTAAAAAAAAATCATTACCTTAAATGATTGCAGAAACAAAGTAATTATTTTTTCCCCTTTAGAAATAGTAACGTATTTCCACCAATACCAGATGGCGCTTTTAACTGCGGAGTGAGTTTCCTTGTACCGGCTAAAGTAAAAACCGTGGCCCCTATCGCCTTACACGTGCCAGCGCCGCCATCTTCCACTTCCTTCACTTGTGCAGCAAAAACTAAAACTTAACAGTCATCAATATTCAAGAAATGCAACTGTGCTGCGTAATTTATGAGTAATTACTCGACTTCGGTATTCAGTTGGTTTTAATTAAGCGAGATTCTTACGAACCAAGTGATTTTTGTTTTCTTTGAAAATATTTAAATTTGATGTTAATTTACACGAATAAAGTTTGGAATTAATTAAAGATAGACATACAACATCATTAACAGGAATAAACAGTTTTGCCCGGGTAGGATATAATATGTAGAGGGAGATAGTTGACTTTATATGTAATCAAATGAATAGTGTTACAAATAGTTCATGCGTGTAAATATTTCAGATTTATCTGTAACTCAAGCACGTGACGTTCACGCTTCGTGCCATTTGTGTAAAATTTAACATCCGGCTAACAGACCAGACATGTAGCAGAAATTACAAAACGAAATTATGTATAATATTTAAAAAATAAAGTAATTTATGCAGATGTAGATTATTATGCCGGCGGTAAAACCGCGTTACCCACATGCCAATTATTCTGTCGCAAAACTCCAACATCGTTTTTGTACCGACGTGACGTGAAGGGCGAACGAACAAACTAATAATACGATTTGTAGCAATAATCAGACCAGCAGATTTGTAATATAAGCTCATGCTTCTTGCGTTGCCTTTTTTTCTCTATCGCTTTCTTCTCGGTAGTGTTCCGCACGCATTCGACGGAGCTCGCCTCGGGGGGTAGATAGTGATCTCAATTCCTCCTCTCCAGATGATTGCTGCATAGCTCTAGGTTGTTTGAAAATGGATGTGCGATTACCACTGTCTTCCAGAGAATAGCCGCAATTCAAATTTCTAAGAAAAAAGTAAAAACTGTATGGCACCACCGCTGCGTCAATCGGCAGTCGTGACTGGCAAGTACCTACTGCAAAAAAGACCGACCGCACCCCGGTTGCACTAAGAGTCGAATCTGGTTCTTTTATATTTGAAGTAAAGTTCTTATATTTAAACTACTTTAAAAGTAATATCAGAACAATGAAAGGTAAATAACGATATATTACCTGTTTTAGTTTAAATAAATTGTAACTTACCGCCGCCCGAGCAAGCTAACCGCTTAATTTACCGCCATCATTACCAACTGGAAACATTCGGATTTATTATTCATCGAATTAGCCTTTCCGTGTCGATTTTCACACGGCTCCGAATATCTCGTTTTGTTATTTTGAAAGTATTAACAGTTTTTTGTACGAATAATTTAGAAAATCGATTATATCGGGTAAACGTCTATGGCCAATCGAAAAAATTATGCTTTAATATCTGTCGTGAGAGAAGTTCGTTTATTACGAAATAACGGTTTGAATTTATTCTTTGGTTGGATATTATGGAGCCGTGATTAACCAGTGCAGAGAAAACGTGCATCTTAACTGAACATCTCGAGCTTAGATCTACGTAGAGTGTATCTGCCAATCTCTGAACCAATTACCGATCCTTTATGATAGAAACTATGCACAACCTTCTCCATAAAAGGGGAGCATGCGTTTGCAGCTAGTACTTATAAAGCGTTAACGGGCTTTTTGAGACGTTCTTAAAAATACGATTTACATTTTAAATTATGGTTTAAGTGGCTCTTATACTCATTTACAATTTTAATTAAAAAATATACCATTAGTACATATACATTAAATTATATAAAACAAATAATATATAAAAAATAACCTTAATACTTTCGTAAAAGTCGCTTCTGGTTTTAATTTAAATGGTGCCAATCTTGCTTGAAGGGAAATGGGGTAGGTATAATAAGACACGTCTGCACTGTTTGACAATGTTTTTAATAATGAATATTAAATAATCAAGTAAAGCTGTTCGTTGATTGAATGAGTGGTGAGCGAATGTGAATGAGTGAAAGATTGAATAATATAATGAAAGAGAAATCTATTATGTATAGAGGCTTGAATTTTTGTATATTCCAACAGTCCCCCTCAAAAATACAAGTTAATATAATATAACAATACCATAACATAATTTCTTTCATTACTCATTTTTACAAATAAAATACTAACTATTTAGTTACATAAACCATAGTTTTATTTATTAAATAAACTCATTCCTTCATTTACTTGATTAACACAAAACATGAATTATTTTTCAAAACAAATTTAAATTCTTTCTTAATTCTATAAATCTCTTGGAGGGTATCGCTTTTGTGAACATGTCAGCTAGTTGATTTCCTGTGGAAATAGGTTCTAGCTTTATTATTTGATTAGCGATTTGTTCCCTAATAAAATGATATTTTATATCTATGTGCTTAGATTTTTTTGTGATTTGTGGGGTTATTGGCAATACATATACAACTATTATTGTCTTCAAATATTACAATAGGCTCTGTTATTTGTATAGAAATACTATTTAACAATGACCTTATCCAGACTGCTTCTCTCACAGCCTCAAAGAGAGCCATGTATTCAGCTTCCGTTGAAGAGACGGCGACAGTATTTTGTTTTCGTGTGGTCCACGAAATTGTACAATTATTAAAGGCCTTAAACAAATAGCCAGTTGTACTTTTTCTGTCGTTCTCGTCACCTCCCCAGTCGGAATCTGCATACCCACTTATTATCTCTTTATATTCAGATTTTTTATAAACCAATTTTAAATTAATTGTACCTTTAATGTATCGTAAGAGATGTTTTAAATATTTCCACAACTCTTCGTTATTTTTAGATTGATATCTACTTAATATATTAATACAAGCACAAATATCTGGCCTTGTGCAAAGCATTGCATACATAAGGCATCCTATAACATTTTTACAAGGTGCATCATAGTGAGTGTCTGAATTTAAAGCTACAAAATTGATTTTAGAAGGAAAAGGTGAATTCGATGGATTACAATCTTTCATAGAAAATTTATTTAGAACATTTTGCAAATATGTTGTTTGATCTAAAGAAATTGTATTAGTTGTTCTTTGAATTCTAATACCAAGAAATAGTTTTAAGTCCTTCAAATCAGTCATTTGAAATTTTTGCATTAAACTGTTTTTAAACGCTTGTAATAAATTACTATTTTTAGTAGTAATAATTAAATCATCAACGTACAGAACTATATACACGTTTTTATCTATACAATTTTTATCTAATATGTACAGACAAGGATCTAATTCAGAGTTCTTAAAACCCATTTCCTTGAGAATGAGATCGAACCGTGCATACCAACACCTGGACGACTGCTTTAGGCCATATAATGTTTTATTCAATTTACAAACCTGGTTATTACTTGCTAAAATACCTTCCGGTACTTCCATATAAATATTTTCTTTCAATATACCATTTAGAAACGCGGTTTTAACGTCCATGTGGTGTAAATGTAAATCAAACTGATTTGCCAGTGCTAATATAAATCTAAAAGTAGTTATCCGAGCCACTGGTGCGAACGTTTCGTGATAGTCTTGTAAATACTCTTGAGTGAAACCTCGAGCAACCAACCGAGCTTTATAACGTGTAGGTTCACCAAATTCATTATTTTTAATTGTAAATACCCACTTGCAACTTATAATATTAACATTTTTCGGTCTAATAACTAATGTCCACGTTTGGTTGCTTCGAAGCGACTCAATTTCATCCTGTATAGCGTTCAACCACTTATCAGAATCGTGCCTATCGAAAATATTCTTATATGATGTAGGTAAAGATTGCGTATCATTAAAAAGAGATAAAAATAAATCAGGATCGTGCATTTGCTTATAATTCTTTGGGGGTAATTCTCGAATTCTTTCGCTACGTCTTAAATTAGTGGTATTCGATGAACCGTCCAACGAATTGTCATTAAAAGAATCTTGTTGTTGATCTATTTTTAGCTTTGCCGAATCAATTTCGGGCTTACTAAATTTTGAAAGGGTTTCAATGTTGTCACTACTGCTACGTGTAGGGCGTGATTTTTCAAAGATTAACTCGTCAAAAATAACATCGCGAGCTATAAAAACTTGATTATTTTCGATATTGAATAATCTATAACCGTTTGCATCGTAACCGATCAATATTGACTTGAAAGATTTCTCATCAAATTTAGTTTTTCTAGCTTTGTTATGAACGTATGCAGTAGATCCAAACATTTTTAAATGATTTATTTTCGGCCTTTTACCATGCCACATTTCGTATGGTGTTTTATTTATCAGAGTTTTAGTGGGTAGTATGTTAATTAAATAAGTAGCTGTTAAAACAGCTTCACCCCAAAATATTTTATTTAATTTCGCACTTGTAACCAATGTTCGAGCCATTTCGGTTAATGTACGATTCATTCTTTCTGATACACCATTTTGTTGTGGGGTGTAAGGAACCGTTAAATGATACATTATCCCTTTGTCAACACAAAATTCTTTGAATTCGTTTGAAAGGTACTCTCGGCCATTATCGCAATATAAATTAACAACTTTAGAATTAAATAAATTTTCACATTTTGTTACGTAGTCTTTCATACATTTATATGCTTCAGATTTAGAATGCATCAAATACGTTACTGTATAATGAGTAAAATCGTCAATAAAAGTAATAAAATAATTTTTATCATCAAATGTAGGTGGTGTAATAGGACCACAAATATCGGAATGAACTATAAAAAGTGGCCTATTTCTGACTGATTTATCTTTTGATTTTGCAAAGGGCAACCGCGACTGTTTACCAAGTATGCAAGACTCACATAATGTATCATTAGGCATAATATCATTAATTAGGTAACTATCATCAATTAAGTTTTTAGAATGTTAAATTTATTTTTGTTTAAGTGACCTAGACGCTTATGCCATAGTTCGTAAGATGTAGAAGTTTGAGACAAATTTAAATTATGTTGAGATCGCGTATGCACTTGAAAAACTAATTTAAATAAATTATTACTGATAACACTCGATACTAAACACTTGATACTATTGTTAATATAAACACTGTTATTTTTAAATATAACAACCATACCTCCTTGTTGAATACGATATACAGATATTAAATTACATGGCACGTCCGGCGCATATAATACATTATTAATCGCCCCTTGAAAACCTAAATTAGTAGTGACATTTATTGTACCTTTACCAAACGCTTGAATGCTTTCATTGTTCTTAGCTATACCAATTTTAATCGGTATTGTGAACTCTGAGTAGGAAGAAAATAATTCCTTACTATTTACAACGTGGTCAGTTGCACCCGAATCTAAAATGAAAACAATATTATTAATATGATGTTTATAAGAATTTGACAACTTACACGTTGAAAACATAAATGCGAAACTGTCCTCGTTATCGTTTCTGATTTGCAAAGCGCTCGCAGCTGCTGTTTTACTGCCGCTACTACCTCCATTTTGTTGTAACTTTTTGAAAAATCGACAATCCTTCTTCATATGATTTCGTCGTCCACAATAATCACAATATAATTTTGAAATTTTATATGATGAATTTCCGGTGTATGACTTCTTTTTATAATAATTATATGATTTCCTTTTATCGAATCCAATTTTGTTCTGCGATTTGAATTTATTCGTTGATGTATGTAAAACTTTGAGTTCTGTCGTCGTGGTATTCTTTAGTTTGACTTCGTGATCTAGAAGACGAGTTTTTACAAAAGATAGATGCAATTGTTCTTCTCCAAGTGTTTCCAGTGCCGTTATAACACCATCGTATGATGTGGGTAGAGTTAAAAGTAAATGTGATATTTTATCCATCTCATCCAATTTTGCACCAGCCGATATTAATTCAGTAATGATATTATCGAAATTGTTAAAATGTTCGAATAGTGTCACATCTGGCTGTAGTTTCATATTAAGTAACTGTTTACGTAAAGCTAATTGAGTCGCTAAGCTCCTCCGCTCATATACTTTGTCTAGTTCGGCCATTATGGATTTTGCAGTAGAAGAACCTCTTGCAAAGCTTAAAAATGTGTCACCCAAGTAATCTACAATCGTACCTTTTGCTAGCATATTCTTCTTAATCCACTCATTATCTGGTATTGGTGGTGGTTCTTCGTCAATAACAGGCAATAACTGCATTTCTTCTAGTAGTGACCTTATACGAAACTTCCAAGTACTATAGCGATCACCGTTAAATTGTTGTATATTTCTTTTACTTCGCGAATCCATTTTGAGTAACACTTTTACTATTAATTTTAATTATTTAAACAACTTTAAACATGACCTGGGCCCATAACCTGAAGGGAAATGGGGTAGGTATAATAAGACACGTCTGCACTGTTTGACAATGTTTTTAATAATGAATATTAAATAATCAAGTAAAGCTGTTCGTTGATTGAATGAGTGGTGAGCGAATGTGAATGAGTGAAAGATTGAATAATATAATGAAAGAGAAATCTATTATGTATAGAGGCTTGAATTTTTGTATATTCCAACATTGCTCGTGCATAATTAAATAAAATAAACTGTCACTTGAAAGTTGTTTAAAGTTATAAAGACTTCAAAGTAACAGCTCCCTTAATATCGAATTCCGATTATTATAAGAAATGAAATAATATGAAATGATAATTCTTAGAAGCGGCATAATATATTTCAGGCAAGACTTTCGAGACATTTTAATTGAAAGCGAAAATGATGAACATCTGAACATTGATTAATATTCTAAAGTCGCAGTTGTCAAACAATATACGTAAAGGCATCGCTCCCCGGAGTGTGTTCGTATAAAAACAAACGGCCACCCAAGCGGACTAGATCTCCGTAGTGTTTACAACGATCCCCTTCAGCATCGGTTACGGCATGTTTTTGTACCGCAGTACCGGTGCAGTGCACAGGATACATCTCTGGCATTTGTGCCAGTTGGCTGGCTGCATTCAATCGGATAAAAACTACGTCAGTACCGCAGCGATCGATTCGTATCAAATTGTCCACTTTTAGATTAAATCGTGACGACCGTCGTACGATTTATGGGACGGTCATTCTCTTCATTTGGATATTCGATCATTACGATTCATTATTATTTATGAATACAATACTTTTCGCACATACATTTGTAACGAGCACCAAATTGTAATGCATAATATACAATAATACCTGATACAAAACAGCTTTGGGTTCCCACAAATTTGAATACTTAAACTTTATTATATTTCGCCTTGTATGAGGTGCTCCTGCTTGTGTAAAATAGGGTTTTATTGTGTACGAGTTTTGACTCCCGTAATCTTAGCGGGACACAAAGTAGCTTTTAAGTCTTATTTATAGAATAGATAGCTGTAAAACAAATGGGACACCTTATGATAAGGGGTCACCAGCTTTCATAGACATCATCACTTTAAGAAATATTAAACATCCCTTACATCGCCTATGCGCCGTTAACCTTGGGAACTAAGATTTTATGTCCCTTGTGGTGGACTGTTACACTGGTCCACTCAGTCTTCAAACCGGAACCCAAAAATATTAAGTATTACTGTTTGGCGAATATCTGATGAATTGGTGGTACCAATATATAAGTATATAAGACGGAATTCCAGTTCAGATAGCACCTACCAGGCTAAAAGTTGACCTTCAATATCTATTCCCTCGTAACAAAGTTTGCTTGTATTCGAGTATCGCTGTAAAATAATTTAAAGGCAGTTTATTCAAAGGCCTATCTCGACCCAATTAATAGGCAGGCTTAATTATCAAGGGCGCGGTGTTTTTTGGCGTGTCAGGTGTCGCCCGAGATGGATTGGCCTGGAGTACTGGACCGTTCTTAATGAGTCTTGATCGATCGTAACGGGACACTTTTGTGGTGTTTTTTTTTCTGTATCCCTCTTGATTCATTTCCATCAGATAAGTATAGGGGCTTTAACAATAATTATTTAAAGTCATTTGCTTGTAAGGATCGTCTGTAACTAAATATACTCTGAACGGCTAATGTTACTTTCCGATTTAAGTATTATTTTCTTACGAATTGGATACACATTCGTATTTTACAGTTTATATTACAGGGTTTAGTCAGATATTTAAATCAGTCGCGATCTTTGGTGATAATTATGAATTTATACTTGTCCCCAATCCTCCGGTAGGTATCGCTTTGGTATCCAAATACGCAACTGTAACCAGGAGCAAGGTTTTAGAAACTAAATATCTTATAAATAAAAAGTCGTGCTTGTGGTTGCTCGTATTGTATGCGTTAACGCTTCGTTCATCTGATTGAGTTGCAACTTTGTACAGTTGGAAGCAATTACGTAAAGCTTTCATAGAACCATCAACGTACAGTAGATAGTGCGCGAGTCGTACCAATTGTTTACAAAATATATAAGAGTCATCGTAAAGCCATTAGCATTAGCTAGCACCCGACAGTAGCCAGTTATATGTGCAGAGTGTATGAATCTATATGACTATATATATACCTTAGTATGTATGTGATAAAATTCGTTTATAATAAAAAGCAATGCAAACTGAATCATTATTTGAAATCGGCTTAAAACAATAAAAACTTTTAGTATTTGCGTAAATGTTTGCAAAACTGAAATATCTGTATTCCAATACATTTGTGTTAAAATGTTTTAATGGATTTTGAATGTAATTTTATTTTATAAATTCCGCCAGAATTGTGCAAATGCATTCAGCGCTTCAGCGCTTGTTCGCGCTGTGAATATTATTTTTACCAAACAAATTATTATACTTCTTGTGTTTTAATTAAGATACATCTTCCTTCTACATTTTAAGCTTTATTTCCGTAGTTTATAAAATGCAACTATTAGAATTTCTTTAGAGATAATTTTAACATAAAATTTTAAGAGTTTTATAAACTAATAAACAAAGGAATTTAAAAAACTTATCGTACTAATTTTACTTTTTAAAAGAGAGTTAATTATTGTTTAGTTCGAAATTCACAAGAATGAGGTCGGATATGTCCGCTTTATAGAGCCAATGTAGTCCGAGGAAAATTTCCACCTCCAGCGTTTTGTAAACATATAAACAAACGAAAACTTTAACTTGAACAAATACTTAGAACTTCGAAATGATTAAAGACTGTATAATGTATATATTCTGTAGATAATAATAACAATAATTGTCTTTATGCTAAAAAACCTAACGAAATAAAAAATACCTTTTTGTTCGGTATATTTGACAGAAAAAAATTATCAATCGAAATAAGAATATTAACCACAAATAAAAATATTTGCACTGAGCAACTTGGATGCTTTCGAAGTTATCAAAAGATATTTTAATAGACGCGCAAGGAACAATACGCCCTACGTGCGGTGAGATAGCTTTTAGATGAACGGATCGGTCACTGATCACAGCTGATATATTCGTGTGCTATTGACTAACATCATTTTTATTCGTTGCACTTGCGAAATCATTTCAAAAAACACGTCTATGAATATCGAAATATCGAATACAGTTTTCACAGTTCTCTCGAACAACAACGCTTTTAGCACTAATACCTACTCGGCTATGGAAGCGCTTGAACGTTTATTCGGAGAGCGTAAATACAAGTCCCAAATGCAAATACGATAAAAGCATAAAAAAAAACTCGTTTCGGGCATTTGCAGATTTTAAAGACATTATCTCAATCGATTCCAATTTCCATGCGAGCTCGCTGTCCCGCCACATAATAGTACTGCAATTATACACCGACCGCAGATAACATCTATGAATAATGTGGATTGTAGTTTTTCTGGCCTTTCCGTAATGTTACCTTTCGTGTATGTTGTATATTTTGAATCTTCTACGCGTTACAATAAGGGCTAGTTTAGTCTGGTGCGTTGATTGTAATCGACTCACGCGCATCCCCTATTCTATTGTTCGCTGCAGCTTTGTTCGGAGACGCCGGTCCCGCTGCGCAGACGTGAGAATCGCGAACGGAGCCGCTATTCACTATGCGCTTATTTTAAATAATGGAAATAAATTATAAGGATAGTGTTTTGTTATTCCACTTTTACGCTCACATATTTTGTTTACGGATCATTTATAATACTTAATGAATTGTCTCGTTTTACTTGATATATGAATATGGATTCTCTATACAAAGATTCAACATAAGTGCATAAATATTTGAAAAAATAAAACAGTTTTTTCCTGTATTGTACCTGTATATTGGAAAGTTTCAACGACCAGTTTGACTGTTTCTTTTTGTCGTTATATAGTCCGTTTGTTGTGGAAGATTACGGGCATTCACACATACGGGCAGGCACTTAGCTTCACGCTACGACCCTAAAGACGCAGCAGTATCCATAAACGTCAAGCTAACTGTATGTGGCATGTGTAACGTGACCGCGTCTCGTATTCGTGTCCCACTGTTCTCGAACAACTCCTTGACGTCCAGCTGTGACAAAACCCGCAGGAAATCAGGCCCACAATGCATAAAAAGCTCCTTAAAAACAAAACCTTTGTTTTGAAGCTAAGACTATAAGAAGCCAGTACCGATAAAATGTAAAAACATAATTAAATAAAAGAACTTTTAGTCGAGCCTTTAATACGACCACAATCACAAGTGATCGCTGTGATTGAAAAAAATAATGGTCATGTAAGACACTAAATTTACCGCGCCGCTCCGGTCAGCTGCTAACTGTGTGTGTGCACATGACGTCTACACATTTTTTTCAAAGACATACAGATTTCTCCACGGCGACTTAGTGGAGATAATGAGACATTTTTTCCATAAACGATAAAAAATATTACGTTTCTGTCAAATTTAGCCGTTGTGAGAAGTGTGCACATCTTATTACAGCGCCAATGCTTCTCTGAGATGTCATATCTATACTCCGTAGTGCCCGTAACTACACTCCCACAACAAGACAAAGTAGAATAAAGTGTGATAGTCCTAGTGGGTGGTTTCTACCACTGGTATGAAAAAATAAGGTATATTTATTTTAGCTCATTACCACGACCACAATTGTGTTATCCATAATGTTCATACATGAATGCTACATTAAAACACACGGAGTCGCAACTAGTTTACGAGTTACAATGAAATAAATGAATATAATAATTGATTACCCTTGCAAATTAAATCGTACAAATGAAATTATGTCGAGAGATTACCGCAGAGCCGTTATAAACATAACGCTTTAATTAAAATATTTTAAAATGTAAATTAATATTAATTTATATTTTTACGCTTTAACTCGAAATCTGTTGTGTTTCGTGTCCGAGTCGTAGACGTTATTTTCCGATTCAATACGACTCGAGCGGTTGGATGAATTCTAATATTTGTAATTGTAGTTTAATATATAATGAAATAGAACGTTGGTTTGAACTATTCATTAAGTATAACAAAATTATAGTAGATATATGCTGACAGAAGCAGGTTGTAAAATAGTACTACTGACTGACTGACTGTCAGCCCAATAACACAAGTCACATACATATACTTGACATTTTGGAAACGTCCTTTCTATTATAATGCAGAGATCTAAAATGATTCTACATCATTTTGATTTAAAGGGTTCCCCTAAGTGTCCCCTCAATGACGATATTATTCTAATCAGCTCATTCATCGTGTGTTTCTTTATTTTGTTTTTTATTTGTTCTTGTGTTTGTTTACTTTGTCATACATATTTTGGAGCCAAGACGGCCCAGTGGTTAGAACGCGTGCATCTTAACCGATGATTTCGGATTCGAACCCAGGCAAGCACCACTGAATTTTCATGTGCTTAATTTGTGTTTATAATTTATCTCGTGTTCGGCGGTGCAGGTAAACATTAAAGCAGCGTGGTGGAATATGCTCCAGACTTTCTCCTCAATGGGAGATGAGGCCCAGCAGTGGGAAATTAACAGGCTATTAATGAAAAAAAAACATACTTAGAATATAAAAGAATGTAGCACTAATCAATTGCACATACCTACTTTTTTTTAACTTTTCATGATACTCTAGTGGTTTATATAACGGTATTACATAATACATACTAATAGCTGTTTATCATTAATTGTCAATTGATTTTTATTATTATTAACCCCAATATTTACTACAGTATGTAGGTGCTACATTGCTGTGACCCTAAATTAATTTGTGTATGATAATGAGTGCAAAATTAAATATATAACACAATTGGTAAATGTTTCTCTACTAATTATATGTACGTATGTGTGATACTCGTATATACAAAGAACACACACAAACTTATCACTCCTGTTACTCGGCTGAAGTCTGCATAGTCAGTAACTCTTTTGTGGAGCGATGTATTCGGATCCCAGAAAGCGTACTGCTTCCATTGTTAAATTTAAAAAACTTGTAAAAAAAAATGTGGTAAAAGGTATGTTTATACAATTATTAAATTCAAAGATAACACATCTCGGCAATAAAACGATCGCATCGGGGCTATTACTTTACTTAATGGAAATTGTAGGCGATTACAATATTTACCAAAAAAACCCACTGAGTTTTTTTTCGCTAGATCTTATTTGTTCGAGGAATTTTCTTTTATGACCGTTTGATAGTTGTTATTCGATTAATTTAAATATTGAATAAAGGAATTAGAATATTACAATAAATCTTCATTGCAAGTAAATATAACTCACAGTTGTATAATTTGCCCAGCGATTTAAAACTTTGCAATACATTCTAAGCACAGATTAAAAATCAAAACTTTTCATTAAGACTGGAGAATTGAAAAATATGAAAGCAAATCATATTTAAATATTCATAGTTTTATTTGACGTTCGTTCGAATTGGCGAGTGGTATCTTCAAAATTCTTTATCTGCAACTAATGAATATTGATACGAGACGAATGTCGACAAAATAAAGGGCACTTGAATTCTTTAAAATTGTTTCAACCGGTCGCTTTACGTCACATCAATTTGGGCAAACTATGCATTACATTTGAATACTAATGGTTCACTCGACGTTAACAATTAATTTTTTCGCTGTTTATTTCTGAGTACATGAACGTGAGTCTTTAGCTGTTTGTTCTGGTACACTGCTGCTTAGACATTACGTCGTGGTCTGTTTTTGCTTTTAGAGAACGGCGAGACACGTAATAATTATAAGGGCGGTTTTTGTCGCGTTATCGATGACCGTTGACAGTTTTTTTTTTTCGTCTAAAATGAAACGAACTGTGTGAACACAAAACTATACACAAAGAGAGAAAAAGTTTGATAAAGAAATGTCTTAAAAAAACCGTTACAAAGCGCCTTAAAAGTTTCCCAATGTTTTGTTTTTGTGACATTTTGATAAAGATCATAAGCGCTACAATGAAAATAACATTTTAAAACAGACAATTTAGTTTTTGAATTTTATCAGTTTTGCTATAAAATGTTTTGTTCTCTAGAACAACTCACGTTCTAATTGCTCTAGTGCTCACTTATCGACCGCTAAGTTCTAGTTTAAAGTTTTGATGAGCAAGAGACTTTAGAAACTAAAACCAAATCAAATATAAACTGACAATATTCAAAAGCAACGCCCAGTCGCAACGGTGTCTGCTAGTAACACCCAACCTTCTCGCTTATAACTTCATAAATTAAAATATATAGGTCCTTCTAGGTTGACTCTACCAGCAAACAACAACATTTTATTGATACAAAATCGATGAATCACTCACCATTCAAACAGAAACAGATTTCTGTTAATGGTGAGCTATCCAATGCTATTGCAGGCTCAAGGAACATAACGTCTCTGATAACGCGTAGACATTGTTAGCAGTGATTTCATAACAATAACACTAATAAGTTTATTCGTTTCTTGGACAACAACAACAACAATATGTGATTGTGTGTGTGTGCATGTAATGTATACGTAATTATTATCTATTATTGTTATTTTTAAAAATATTTCTCATTAACATCGTTATTGTGATTTTATTTAATTTAAATTACCCGTATCTGAGGCTAAGGTCGTTAGATGGTCTATTTAGTCATACGCCTTCCTTTAACGAGTAAAAAAGGAACAGAAGGTAATAAATACATAGATGTTTGCACCTGTTGAATAATTTACATGTTTTTTATGAATACTGCTACGCGGTCCCTGCTCGTTAAGGCTATCGCCGGTCGTAATCAACAATACTACATTGTTTTAATCAAAACAGTTTGAGTAAAGGGTTAAAAATCCCCTTTTATTTTTCGTAATAACTTCGATCAACAACAAACTGGTCTAAGCACGAGCTGATGTTTAAAGATAGGATTTAATTAAAACGAAATGTGTTATCAAAAAGTAAAAATTATTATATCCTTTAAGCCGATACATAAAGAAATTCTGTTGAGCAGATTCTGTTTAATATTATGTTTACTTTGAAAAACTCGACTCGAACATAATCTTTATCCCTTTGAATGTAGCATTATCACACCACAGTATAATCGAAGTTATCAGTCACAGCTCCAGTACCACCATCGGGCACGTGACTAGGAAAACAACACGTGCTGCAAATATAACACTGCGGATAAACGTAAAACAATTCAATAATAACGTAGACTAGTATATATAACTACATAAATATTGTTTATAAAGTCGTGTTGATCAAATGGATGAATCAAGTGACTCTTATCTGAAGATTAAGAATTCGATTCCAGGAAGCGCCACCAAATTCACATTTTAGTTAAAATCTATGTTGGACATTTCGTTATATATTGCATTCACTATCCATATATCCGGAAAAACTATAATAAAGAAAATTGGCAAAATAGTCGTCTGAAACTCAACTATAAACTACGGAAACATAGTCTGTTTACATGTGACCGCATCACGTAATAAAAGGATTCATAGGTATAGACAGTCGACCGTCTTCACATAAACACGCAGTATCTCGTAATTTATGGTGTAATCTCTAAGAACCCGACAGGTGTATATCACCGTATTATCAAGTCCATGCATCCGATGCAGCTGTGACAGCTCTGTTAGCGAGCGTATGCAACGTCACGGCGCGACGCACCCTCACGCGCACACACGTGACCGCGACTAATTAATATCAACAAACACGCTGCTAATTAGTGATTGATAAGCGAGTCATACTTTACTTTCGCCTGTCTATGTGAGTCTTCGTGTATTCTACGTTACATTACTTCCTGCTGCTATACTTGTTTATTTCGATAGCTTAGTTGCCAGCTTCTAAGTCTTGAAGTCGTGGGTTTGAAACCCGAGTCGGACTATTAAACACTTATTCAGAGTTAGAAAGATGGCGGTAGCAGTTCTTGTGCAGAACCTTTGTCGAAATCTCTCTTTGGAGCTGTCAAATTAAAATTATGGTTCAAAATATCTATGTTTAAATATTCAGCAATGATAGATAATATTTTGTTAAACTGGCTGTAGGCATTTTAGATTTATTCATCATATACATATATTTAATAGTTTTAGCAGCATTTGTTTAGAAAGCGTCCGGAACGATGACGACTATATTGACATAGTAAGCTAATAAAGTAAACATACTATCTAGGTTATGTCCAAGTTCAAATCAAAAACTATTACAACAAGTAACTAAAAAAGTCTGTTCACATATATATATGTATTGTTACTAAGCTTACCTATAATTCATTTTTATATTTTCATATGATTTTCTTATTCCTTAAGCTTTTGCGTTCTTACCTTATTGCTTATTATTCGTGTGGGATTCTGTTAAATTATTTGTTCAATACATATACTCTGTTGATAGGAGAGAGGTCACACGTGGGTCGTGGGTGTATGGAAGTTGTTCATACATGTTAATCGAAAAACGTAGGCCTGAATCAGCAGTACAGAGGCGGTCTTGTGCGTTCTGTTGTACGGTTACTATTTATCTTATACTCGGTAATGGAGTAGGCATAGTGAGTTTGCTCATAGTGCTTTATACAGACAGAGTTAAACGTGTCGGATGTAATCTTGCGAAAAATCTACATAATATGTCTCTAACCGCAGTGAGGCTTATACTTCTATTTAAAACTATTTCATAGCATTTCAATATAACGAACTCTTACATAACTACTGCTTGATTTAATATATTTTTTCGTGTAAGTCTCAATACAAAGAAATCGGGTTTTTAACTGGTTATTTGAAGCAACTTTCATAGAAAAATAAAACATACATTTGATGCTTTGCAAAAAATAAATATTTACTACAAGCTACGTCGGAGCATATTGCCTCGAAATATATCACAAAAATATTTTATTCAATTAATCCAGTACGAAACACAATGGTAATTTTTATATAATGCCTTTATTTAAAGAGGTTCCATAAAATTAATCAATATTTCATCTAAACTGGCGGATAGAAACTTAGGTAATCCGCGATACGATCTCAGCGGGTCGCGGCTTCATTAGTTAACTTAATTAACAATCTCAGATGAACCTCTCTCCTCGCGCCACCTCGGCGTCATTATCACCGAGATCACTTTTATCAAATCTTTTATAAATTATTTTTTAAACTATAATTGTGGTAAAAAAAAACATTGCATTAAAATTATACATATCGGTGTCTTGGGGAGGAGATGTAGTAGTCAAGAAACGCTACAAGCTTCGGAGTACACACGTAGGCAGCATTACATATGATACCGCACCGCGAAGATCTCGTCCTCCAGTCCATGTCGGATTACTACAAAAAACTATTAATTAGCTTACAGGCGATATAATTGTCTAAGCGTCCCATATAAAAATGCTTCGTAAGTCGCATGTGGTGTTGTCGCGTGACGTAACGATGCTTACTGCTCGTAACTCAAAAGACATCGGCTACTCATATACAATAACGATTCCTTAAACACACGAACCGAACATTAAACACTAAGCAGAAGAGGTACATACACAATAATAATAAAAAGGAAGGAAACAGCATTCATTTATCAATTATAATTCGTAATAACGTAAATTCCACCAAGCATGATCCACGATCGCTTAACAACAAGTAGATATTTTATTTAGCTACACATGGAGCCGGCTCACATTAATTTTTCCGTTTCACCACAAAGATAATTCTTATATTAAATTGGCAAAAAATCTAATTAAAAAAATAAAAGGAAACACTTCAATTAAAATCTACAAAACGCAATAATTGTTAAGAGCCCTATTAAGAACAGTGAATCAGCGCTGCCAAATGAATTCCTCTCGCGATAACGTTGGCGCGAAGCACGCGCAATAAAAACCCAACCATCGATTATTAATCAGACAACATACAAAACAAACAATTCAAATGTTTATTTATATATCAAATATAGCTATATATGTAAACACGGTGTGCGCTGATTGCAAACATCATGAATTTGTAATCATTTGTATACTGTTTGTTGAACGAATGGGCCTAATGGTTTAGTATTCAACTAACCTAAAATTACAGGTTCAGACACAACAGAGTTTTCATGCGCCTAAGATTTGTTTTTGATTTTGTTCCCTTTGTACGTCATGAGGAAACCTGCATGCTTCGGATTAAAATGCTCCATGTGTAACCTACGACTGCATTGGAACAGCAAGGTTACAAAGAAGTATATGAAGTATGTTACAAATCATCTAATAAAATAATTTTCTGATTTCTTCGCAGATTGAGACTCAGTATATATTATTATTTATCAATGATTTAAAAGTACTAAACAAACCTTTTTATTGCGTTCGGTTTTATATGCAGGGAATGTTCTTATCTAACTCATTTGAAATAAGTATAATTGTGAAGATCATTCGAAGTTGTTATGATGATGAGTATTCCATTAGATATAACTTTGAATAACTTATACTCAATCAATAAGTACACGCGACTTGTATTAAAACAACAACGTTAATTCTGTAGAAATAGAATAGACTGATCCAAAAGTCAACTCAGAAGCGATATTATGAATAACTTACTTATCGTTCCAAGCCATCTGCTTCACTTGGTACATATCTTGTAATTGATTTCGAATACAAATACAACGTACGAACATAAAATACCTCACGATACCGGAAGAGCCGCTACAGTTCATCCTTTGTTATCAGCATTCGCACAAAGACGGCGGATATAGCATTGTATCCTTATCACTGAATAGAACGAGGCCAGCCATTCAGAAGTATCTCATCAGACCATTGAGAATAGCCGCGTCTAAGAGCTGAGTGTATTTCCAACGTATCCACGATCTCGGGAATACAACCGCACGAACACAAAGAATAACACATAACATTTCAATTTAATTTAAATCAACGTTTTTATTAAACGCAGACCTCGCTCCACTATGGTAGAGTTAAAGTTGGTTTTATTTACAAGGTTTTTTAATATATTTATTGAAAACATATAAAATAAAATTTAATACATACGTATTTAATGTGGTAAAAAATAAAGTGGCTAGATAGTCCAGTAGATAGAGCACGTGTAACGTAACCGATGATCGCGGGTTCATCTGAACAAATCCTACTGCATTTTCAAGTGTTTGATTGTGTTTGTAACTCTTGTGCTCGGCGATGAATAAAATGTTTCGTGTTGCGCTTCGTGTACATCGAACAACACTTCCAAATCAATCAAGAAGTATTGGAAGTAGAATCCTAAAGAGGATAGGAAGCCTAAGTAGCATATTCACCAACTGTGACTTTAGTGTAAACTAAAAATCATATCAACAATTTAGTCCCCGTAGTTTGAATTGTATTCGACTTTCTCAGAAATGAAGCGATACGTCTAACGGCTTGTCCCGTTTATTTTTACTCTCAAATAGAACTAAGAATTTCCCTTGTATGAATTTAATGCGAGTATTAAACTTCTGCAGCGTCAATTGTAATCTAAGTTCGTTTAATTTTAAGCTGAATTAAATTACACTTCTATATTTCTTTTTGTAATACTTAATATTTCAATGCGTAAATACGTTTCTTTTTTTAAATTATATTAAACATTTGCATTTCATCAATTTCCAAGTTTCTCTGATAACAATGATCCTCATAAGAAAAAGACAAAATTAATCATTTAGGAATTATTCTTGCTAGACGATTTTTAAAACTATAAATAAACGGTAAATCTGGTTAAAAAAACTCCCAATGTCTCGAAGAATAGTAAAATCATCGGAAATCTCTTTGAATACTCCGCCTTCAATCTACAAAGATCAGTGCGGTGGAACATGCTCCAAGCCTTTACTTGATGGGATATTTACGACCCGTTACTATTATTAATACAACAATAGCACAAAAGTTTATTCCCGGATAGACTATCCAAGATTATTCTCGTATTAAATTATATTTCATCTGAACTTTGATATCTTGAAAGTAATAAATATAATATTGCCTTTCCAATACGAATCAGTGATAAATGTTATCCTTATGGTCCTGGAGATAATAAAGCAAGAGAAACATCTGCTATCGAACCGCTTCGATTGTATAAAGTCAGCCATTCCGGTTCTGTGCGGGTGATAGGAGGGTAAAAAAAGAACAAAGAAAATCATATAAGGGATGTTAGTATTTTAATGGATAATAACATCCCCGGGGTTTCTTTTAGTAATGGACGGTTAAGCCGTCAATGAGAGCGTTAACGACGTGTCTCTTGCAAAAAAAAATATTAAATGCGTTTTAGCATCTACTTATATATACATAGTCGTATATCCAGACGGTTACATTTGACATTAACGAACATGACAGCTTGGTAATTACGATGTAATTATAAAAAGTGTTGAGCCCATCGGTACTATGGCAACTTAGATACAAAAGTTGTTGACGTAAGTATTCGATATATGTAAGTTATTCGAGCCGTACTCATGTAAAAAACATATTTTTTGTATCGTTAATACAATTGACAATACAAAAAGAACGACTAATGTTATTTTAAAGTGTCAAGGAATTAAGGTACATATTTCTTTAGTTTAAAGACCTTTACGGATACTTAGAAACCTCTAAAGAGATAAGGAATGTGAAGATATTATCCGACTGTACGTAAGTGGTCTGTTCTCATGGACATTACAATGTTATGTGTTTTGGTAGGGTGCACATTGTCAACTACCTCGTTACTCTAACGGTTAGCCTCTACACATATCCTGGGTTGAAATCCCATCCTTTGTTGTGTTGTTATCAGCCCGGAATATAAAATTGGCATTGACAGAGTACCATCTCGTGTCTCGGACGTAGCGCCGTTGGTCTTACGTCAGATTTTTCTCCGGTCGTGTCAGATTCCATACATTTATGTATTATATTATACTCTCCAGCGGAGGTCGCTAATTTTTTAGATTGGGTGACGGGACTGAAAGTTGTCGGCATAACTCGTAACGATCTTCGCGACCACTGTCGTCTACACTCTTGTGCGCTTCGTTCTAGCGTCGGCTCATTCGATTTGCCCGATGCAAAGCAATAAGGTTTGAATTTGAGCAATATGGAACATTTAATATGAAATAATATGAAATGAACTTCAGCCTTGATACATCAATATCATACAGCTTGATGCATTCATAAATCATACGTAATTTAAAAATATGTATAGTTGATGTATCTTTAATTTTAAATAAAACACTTGCTCTTTATGAGAAACACATTCTTTAAATCTATATTGTGGGCGTATGTATGGGAAAATCTAATTTTTCTAAGTTAATTAGCGACAATCACACACACACAGGAACTGATGATCTTGGTTCATAGTGACTGTGAATAAGGTATGAAATAACCGTAATAATTGAAAAACCTGTAATAAGAGATGGCACTTGAAGAAGGAGAATTCGAAGTAAAATAATTCAAGTATCCAGTAATTCAATACTACATGCGATGTTGATAAAATATTTATCCGAACTCGTAAAAATAACTCAAGCCAAACATTTCAAGTGAAATAAAGACATTCCTATAAATCTCTTAAAGACGAAATCTGATACGCTTCGTCTAATGGAGATATTCGAACGTCGTATCTTTACAATATTTATATTTAATCTTAACCATTTACGCGTTGTCGTGTTTTATTTCGTTAGTCGCCGCTCGAAAAACATTATCGTCGATCTTCGAATACGTTTCGAACTTAACGCTGGTTATAAATCGGTTTACATCGGGCTCTTTGATGAATGGCTGGCGAAGAGCTCCACAGTCGACTAGGTCGGCGCTCGCATCCATTTCGATATAATTAGGACTGCCATGTGTTTAATCAAACTAGGACAAGAAGCTCGAGTATACGGCGAGTCGAGCTCGAGCCCCAGACTCGCTAGACTGCAGTGACACGCTGTCGTGTATGATTTACTGCTACACGATGGCGTGCTTAAGCTTAGTCGTGATATGATATGATGTCTTTTACCTCGATGTTAAACGTGTTTGTGTATGGAATATACATTGATTTAAAATAATAGCAACCCGATCAGTCGCTACATATATAGTTAGTTGTCACTTCTTGCGATTTATTTTATGAAATAAAACATATCCTATCCTATATTATAGCATTCAAATATTTTACCGATCATACAGAACTGCTACGATCGATCCCTCTTTCCCACTCAATGTCTTTTTTTTAAATATTTACTGCAGCGACAGCAGAGAAGCAGACGAGCAAATGGATGACCATGACCAGCAAGCCATTGCTATATAACACTGTAAAAGCGCTCGCTTTAAATTTGAACTAATTTATTGTGTCTCTTGCGCCTGTAATAACCCAAATTGATTCGAAGACTTTTGCGTGCAGGCGACTAAACTATTGCTTTTTGTGCTTTACCCTATTATTTTTTTTAAGTAGTATGATCGGCCAAGTCAAAACTGAAAACGTTCCTTATTAGCAGATATTTCGTTCATTAATCGACACTAACATTGTCATTAAGTTTATTCGCTGTTTTCCATCATCACTTAGCATGAGATGTATTCTGGAGCTGGTGCTAAAAGGGCCTATATAAATTACCCTTACTCGTGTTAAACTGAATAAAAACAATGACCATAATATATTGATAGTTTTATATAATGTATGCCTCTTTAAGTAACATTGTTGGTATAAGTAAATTTTTTATTGTTACACTAATAAATTTATACTAAAAATGAAATGAAACTTAGCACATTGCAAAATGTTGTGTGCATTTACCTCAAAAATGTACTTTAGCTCTTTTGGACCCAGACCTCAGAATTATAAAAACAAACTTAACAATTAAAATCTCAGAGATCCTCGCTGTAAATTCGGTTAAGATGCAGTTGTTTTATCCAACAATATATATCTTAACTCTAATCTGCACAACAGAGATGGATTTGCCCAGCACGGTACAAGCGGTTTCCATACATAGGAGAATGTGTTATTAGTAAGATACATCTAATATAATCTGTGTGGATGGCTATCCTAGCTATAATTGATCATAACATCAGAATGACGTGGTTGAATGCTGATCGAACATCGCTTAGCGGGTCAGCGTCCTCGCCTTTTCGAAGTATGCGAGTACGTCCCCGCGTCATGTACATTTCTGAAGCTGACATAACCTTATAAACGGCTTCATTTGAGCTTAGCATATTAAAATTACACTAACAACTTCTAAATTTAAAAAAAATCCGAAATATAATTTATATTTTTTTAATATTAAATAGGACGGATTTATATATAATAATATATCATGATTGTACTTCTCTGTTACTTAAAGAATAATGTCGATAAAATAGACGATAAATTAAAATTTCTCTATAAAACCACAACTTTATATGAGTTTATCGAGATAGAATCGAACTCGCGACCAGCAATTCTAATCACTACGCCGTCCGTGTAATCTTCAATAATGATATATCTGTGGTAAATATATCTAAAGCATGTGTCCGCCCATCGCGACGTAACGCGATAGCCACTCCCGCCATTTGACATCTGACGGCCCTAAGGCCCACGACACACCGAGCTCGAATAACACGTGACTCGCAAGACAATACGTCACTCGACTCACAAATTATAATACCCCCTTTTGAATTCAGTGAGCAGACGTAATAGGAACATTGTAGACGTGTTTTGTTTTCAGCCGAGGTTGCGATAAGCGTTCCACTTACTTATTGGATCGGTATATCCCTGATTCGATTATGCACGCACGTCGAGCATAATAATAATTATACAGCATGGTAAGGTTTCGGACACGACGCGTATGTTGATTACACATACCGGAGTGCGTAATCAATAAGAATTTGATGAAAAAACAACGCATGGAACACTCCGCCGACTTGTTACTCACGTAGAAGTTACAAATATACTTAATTGGAATAAAACGTTGTCAATCCCACGATTGTCACCATTTCGTAGTATTAACGATACGTGTTTATTTAAGGCAAATATATTTTAAGGAAGTACAGACAATTACACAATGTGTTGTGTACCATATGTGATAAATTGATATATTTGTGACATTAAATTAATCTTATCTTCGATATTTGCACAGAAAACCTTAAGGTGTATGTAAACGTAAATTATGATGTTTAATAAAATTATTAGTACAATTTATATATATATATATATATATATATATAGCAATATGTTAATGGCATTTTATCAGTTTTGATAAGGATCAATGCGCGGTAAATAAATTGAACTAAAATATCGAAATGGCTCCTGTTGAATATCTATATATGTTTTTCCCAAGTCATATCGGTTCGAAAAAACCAAAAAAAAAATATATATATATATATAGATATATCTCTATGCAGACTTTCCTTTACATATTTAATTCAGTTACAAATATTTCATGCAAAATGTTCGTGTCTTTTGTAGATTTGGCAGCATTCAAGTTTGGATCGACAATTTTCTTTCCAACTACATTCACATAATATATACTTTGAAAAATATGACACATACAAACATACTCTATGGCTTATTTCATCCTTGAAGGTATAAGGTATACACTAAAATGATATAAAAGTTGCATATCAATCGGCTTCGTAGTTTTAACGTGGACAAAACAAACAAAGCACATTTACCTCTTACTCGAGGTCTCGCTCCTGTGAATTGTGATTGGCTAATGATGATGATGTGGATCGGTGATCTAAGAAATAATTATAATAAAGTAAATGTTTTCCTTGGATAATAAATGATCGTGTAAGTAATAATGTTTCACGCTTAATATAACAAACATATAATTATGGAACAATAAAATTATTTTCCATTGCTCATTGAGTTCGTTGTACATTTATTGTTCATTGAGCATAACTTTTGATTCATTGTGAGATTAAAAAGAAATGTAACAAATTTGGTATGAGCCTTAATTTAATAGTTAATTCGTGATTATCTTGTCTTACGTGTAGTGGACTTATAGGTTTATAGAGTTTAACCTTTTACATTTGTTGCTACTTATTAAACTTGAAGTCATAACTACAAGGGAGATTAGTTTCGTAATGATATTAACGAAAATGTGTTATATTATTTATTACAGTTAATGAATTAATTACAGCGACATTTATATAAGACATTTAATAAATTAATAAATAAAGTATTTTTACGTGGATTGTTTTTAATGATATAGGTATGTAGACGGCCCAATGAACCATCTGATTGGATTTTGAGGTTGGCGCTGTAAAAAGATATTAACCAGTCCTGACATTGCCAACGCGCCACCAACCTGGGGCACCTTAGTGCCTGTAGTTAAACTGGCTCACTTGCCCTTTGAATCGGAATAGAAAAAGAAACTAAGTATTGCTGTTTGTCGGTAGAATATCTGATGAATGGGTGGTACCTACCCGGACGAGCTTGCACAAAGCCCTACCACCAAATAAGCGTAAAAGTTTCACGTAAAAAAATAAAAGCAACAGATTTTCGTCATATTCCATCAATCCATTTTAAGTGCTACTAACTGTAGTCATCATTTAATGGTCGTGATTATCGCAGAAATACATAATCAATGTCCTAACGTAATTAGTATATAATCCTAATGCAGTTAATTAAGAACTACGTATGTCAATGCTTGTTAACATAATATAATTCAAACGCTATCAATTAATCAACGAATACCACTGGCGGTGTTTAAGAATAGGAAATCTTGTCGTCAAATAACTCGACTTATATAGGAATAAAAAAGTATGCTTAATGCAAATAGCACGCGATTTCTACCCCATTACGCGGAGCTCGCTAGCGTCCCGCCTTATACGGTTGTGTCGGTGTCGTTACGTGGGCGAAGTGTGCTTTTAGCCTAATGTTTTGTTTTTTGTAACTGCGCGTGACAGGATTGCGAGTGGGCGGCTGCAGCGGCGCTTCGGAAATGGATGCGATTTTTGTTTTTTATCAACGGCACTGTTATAATGTTTTAACAGAATCGCTTCCAATTTTAACTAAACAACAATTTCTATAATTTTGCTTTAAATATTAGCATTAAAGATATCATTCTAACATTAAAATTATTTTGTCAAAAGTTCAATATGTTGCTTCTTACTTACTTTCAAAAACGCAACGACTCTAGAGAATCGTATCAAAGTGAGTAAAATATATTAAAATATATTAAACAGCAGATAATGATGGTTTCTCAGCAATCCTCAACAACCGTTACATGATTTTCAAGATTATTTATACAATTTAAGGCAAATTCTATACAAACTCCATGTACCAAACGTTGACTCGACGTACTATTTCAAACGAACGATATTTACCGTAGGCGATAAAAAATTTAAGCAATTATTTGTTTTGTTAAGTGTCTTCGAAGCGCTTTAACTGTTTGCTAAACAGATATTCGAGCTGCGCTTCGTTCCTACAAGAAACCGGTATTCCTTTCTGTTTGTTTCCTCGTTACAGGGAATCCTGCCATGCACGTTACTTTACCTATCGGCCTCCCAAAAGCTAGATACGTCAACAGTACGGCTCGGGCGATAAAAGACATGCATATAAAACGGAGATCGTGATTTCTAATCTTGCTAAACAAACCTTATCAATAGTAATTCGTTCACAGTTCGGTTCTGGTCGAACAACATTTGTCGCTGGACAAAAAATATTAAAGCAGATGTAAATTGAAACATCAGTAGAAATTGATATATGATTTTTATTATGTGATGGCTTTATCAGATTGACAATTTGATTGAGAGTTCGAACAGACGACTCAAATTTGCTTTCGATTGACAGTTGATCCATTAAAATCAACTGATGTGACCGCGGCTTTAGAAATAAATCCGATCGTGAAAATAAAACTGACTTATGATGACTCTTTTTGTCATATATTTCAAACTATTAAATTAAAATACTTGTTTTAATTTACACCTTTCTATAATTTTATTAAAGATTTTCGTCTCTGTGTCTAATGTCTATGTAATTGTCTCGTGACTATGTACTGAGTTTATCAAAGTGCAAAATGTATGTATACAATTGTTCTTGGCTTTTGAGCAAACGTCGTGAGGCAATCTTCATCTAAAGAAATTTAAAAGCATGTCCGCGTCCTTATCCGAAGAAGGATATACATTAACTTCACAGTGGGACATCCGAGCTGTCGTGGAACATAATTATATGTCATGCAGTTACAGTTGAATACAAATTCCGTCATGTGAGTAAAAATGTGACCGATAACGAGTGATTTCCCAACGGTTTGCTATCACGAGGTGCATGACCTTAGAAATATATCATAATGATCGTGACATGATTCTATTTTTTGGTATAACTTACTGCACCCAAAACAATATCCTCCAAGTGACCTAGAATTTGACCATTTAATCTAAAAAATAATTGCAGAACTTTAGTGGCGCAGATTTAATAATGATCACGTACCCTTTTATGTATTTAAGAGTCAATTGTAGTTTTCATTTACCACTGTGTGTAAATAAGGGTTAAATCATTTTACATTGTAACTTATTAAAATATCAAACAATTTGAGATCAAAGTGTCCAAAGAGAAGATACAAGTAAAAGAATATTTAAAACATTAAATTCCATCGTGCCTCTTGCAGATATTTATTATCATTAGTTTTAATAATACTAATGATAATATTTTTTCTACGCGCACAAATGTATCCCTCGCGTTCCGACACCACGTAGAGTGAACGAGACATGTACAAGATTGATTGATTCCGGTCATAATATCTCTACGTAAAAAAACGTAACGAGTCGTGTCTGTTTACATCGATAATTGTTACGAAAATTACTTGAAAATATTGCCTATCTCTACACGCATCACATAAATAATATTATATATCATTTTAATGAGTTTATCACCACACGTGATAGAAATAAATATTGTTTTAACAACAAAAATAACATTACAAATTGAATTGCATTTAAAACATTACGGGCTAAGATCATGTTAGCAGAAAATTTGAAATAAAGTATCGACAATAATTAAATCGAGATAAGAAGTGTATACTAAGAAGAGGTTCAGTTTTATTTCATCTATAAATACTTTACTTAGTTTGTATTGACAGCAACTCCATTAATGTGTCCAACATTTTCAGGTCAAATGATTGGGCGGTTTACGATTTGACTCACACATGCGAGCCGTGAAGTTTCTAGCTTGTTATATAAAGAATGTCCGTCTGTATGAGCCCGACGTGTTAAGTCTAACATTCCCATGTTTAGTTTCGTAAACACTTCTAAAATAAAATGGTGTTGAGAGCCCGTAATGTATTCTGTTGTCAATTGAAAAATGAGACCAATAACACTCATGCGGGTGATCGAATCAAAGCAATTGTTATTCAAGGTGTCCTCTTACAAGTTTATATAACTCGTTATTTATCGTTATGTTATAAATAGTAAATATTATCTATTTCTTTTAATATATAACAATGAGGACGCATCTCATGCGTTAATTATAAGTAAATTATTCATATTCAAGCAAAACCCATAACATGTCTGCTTTTCAAAGAGTTATTTATGTCATTAAACAGTTCACTTCACTTTATCATATGAGTAACAGCGCAGTAAAGAACCAATTATCTTCATTAACTCAAACGATTTTGATGTTAGATTATTTTAATTCTCAATTAAAATCATGACTTCATCGGGATTTATTAAAACAAATTAAAATATATAGGTTTTATATATTCTCTATTATGTTGCATTTAATGCAGTTCTTTATATAATACTAAAGATAATAATTTACTCGGTGTTCTGTTTTACTGGCTTCCTACAACAGTAGCCCTGGTGTGGAAGGACACTCACTCAAATCCGTGCAAGAACCACAAAGTGTTTAAATGCTTAATTTGTGATTAATATTGATGACGTACTCGATTTTAAAGGTGAACATCGTCAAACCTGTATGTCAGACAAAACTGCCACATGCATGGCAATCCGAAGGGTTGCAGCGTGGTGGAATAGGCTCCTTAACAGGAAGCGACTTTCGCCCAACAATGGTATATTAACAAGTAGCTACCTTCTTTAAAATCACGGGTAACTGCGTAATTATAAGCACAATTCATGTTTAACGGCGAATTAGTAATATAACAATAATTATATAGCCTTCGAAAAAGATTTATTCTTCTCCAACAAAAATGTCAGTCATTCTTGGATAAAAGTGAATGACAACGATGTTTATTGTTCGTTTTGTTCACGGAGCGTACTGTTTTGAGAGGCAGTCAAGCTTAGTATTAACATCAATAAGATCGTGCTATGTTCATCACAAAGAGAAAATGCGACTTGATTCGCTTCCTCTAATTCTCAGCCTTCAAGTCCGCCTGAATTGCTTATCAACGCGACGAACCCAAACCGCAGTCTGCTGTCACTCGCTCGTGACGGCCGTCATTTATTGAGGAAGCCATTACGATGTCTCGATCATCTGCGGCATCTTCGACCTTATCACCGCAGCGTAGGAACTATTTTTTATTTCGCGTCTACGAAGCAAGTTTGTTGGCAGAACCACGGCGAGGCGTGACTACGCGCTCGAATTGCCAATTAAGTAACATTAACTAACTACGAGCACATTTCTCGCGGCGACAATAAAAAATAAATTGTGGTTCGCTATCGAATGGTTTTTTGCGCCGAACGGAATAGCTCACCTGGGGGCCATTGATAGTGTAGATATTTTATCTCTCCATAAGCACATATGGATTTATTGTTCAATTTAAACAGAACATTTTTTCACGTCCCAATAAAATTGTGTGACAATTATTTTTTAGGCTTTGCAAAAAATATAATAGCGTTACATTTCAGATTGCGTTGCAGCTTACTTCCGCTCATCAAGCTGTGAGTTCCTGCTTGAGGATTATGATCGTTGTGATGAACAAAAGTTTATTGATTATTATATACTCAAAAAGCTCTTTTCAATAACGGGTTGGGAGGGGGTATTATTGAAAACATAAGACTCGTCATATCGACTCTGCACCTATATCCAAGATGAGGCTATGTATCAACGTCATTTTAATCTAAGTATGTATATACAAAAAGGTTCTAACTAGGTGATATCTAAGGGATATTATCTAGCTAAAACCTTTTATATACGAGCAGAAAGTACAAGTACTAGTATTTATGAAACAAACGAAAAACATAATCATAATGGCCGCACATACAACAATGAATACTGATGAGAGCATTCAACATTACTTCAACACAATGACTTGCTGATGAAAGACGCGTTAAACACGCACCAGTTTATAAACGTTAAATAGATCACGGCTAAGGCGATACGGGATAATAGTCTGTATTGCAACATCATAAGACTCAATACGGGGTGATGGTGTAGAAGGATTGTTTATATCTCCAGACGTAATAACAGCACATGTGTCTCAAATATGATCTATAATGAAGATTAGTTTAAAGAATGACGTCGGTTAAGCTGCCGTTGATGTGGATACAGCTGAGAAAACGTTTTCGCAATTACTAGACAAAATATACGCAAGCTTAGACCCTAAATTGATAAACAAGAAAGTACTTAATTTCTCAAATTCTCCTCCTCCTCCTCGCGCCTCCAACCATGGAATTTATAACATTGTCGTGTATAATAAATTCTGTAGATTATGTACTTAAATTATCACCATACTGATAAATAAACATTTATAAGAATTTATTCACACATTGATGAAATTAAGTTAATAAATATTCATCTCTAGAGTCTATGATAGCAATGATAAATTATTGATAATGCTCACGGCTATTAATCATTCGAGAGCCGAGAGGCCCAGTGGTTAAAACGCGTGCAGCTTAACCGATGATTTCGGGTTCAAACCCATCAATACATCTCATACTCGGCGGTGAAGGAAAACATCGTAAGGAAACCTACTTGTGTCTAATTTCCACAAAATTCTGAAACTATTTATGAATGAACTATTTTTAAATATAAACACACATAAAAATAATGTACAAGAATGGTTACAAGTCGTTAAAGAAAAGTTTGTGATTACAAGTAATTACAACTACATAAAGTATGTAGGCATCGTGTAATTGAACAAAAAAAATTACGTGCAGCTAATAGCCAGACGGTAATTACACGTTTAGTTATATCTTAAAACATAATATCTTCTTACTTAGATTTAATGTGCTGTACACAAACATGAGCCGCGATTGCTCAGTGTGGTGAATGCTTGGCTTTACGACGTTAGCGGGTTCAAATCCGGCTTTCGATCTATGACTTTTGCCAAGTTTACAAGTTACATTTATAATCAATCTAGTTTTAGGGGAAAACAGTGCTGTATCCTTTGTTATGATAAGGCTTTCAGGCGTCAACAATACAAAAAAATGCATCCTCTACTTAGTATTTGTACGGATGCAATTATTCTAATATAATAGCCCTAAATAAGGAACGCCATGAGCGCCGTATGCTCCAGATTAAACTCTAGGGTTTCCTTATAATGGTTTTATAAAAAGCCGGACGGATAGAACTTTACCTAATACCCATTTTTCCAGATAAAAATGTAGGTCTAATAAGATTACTATAAATTGTCGTCCAGGGCTTCTCAGTCATTGACTCGTGTTTGGACCTTGGGTTGCTTTGGAAATTGCGTTTTATATTTAAATCGAATTATATTTTATAATTGACTCGTGTCATCGTTTAACAACAATGTTCACACATTGTTGTTAAACGATGACACGACATGCATCTCTTACCTCATCCCTTCGATCAGTTCAACGCGCGTTTTTTATATATTTTACATTACTTTCATGTCAAACATTAATGACAGCAAATAAAAAAAACACCCTTTATTATATCAAATGAAAAAAAAATTGTTTAATATTTGATAGAAATTCTAGATAAGCTTTTACCCATGTACTCGCGTAGTCTTCGTCGTTCATCCGACGAGAATAATTCCTTTAATATTTATAAGCATAAAGAGTTAATACCGTCAGAATAAAATAAATGCCTGTCAAGAGACAAGAGGAGACTAACCATTGAAATAGTAATTCATGTTTTCTCAATACGTAAAACATCTGCGGGATATCCGGCAATGCAAATAAATGACAAAGCAATATCAATCTAAATAGCAAGTTACAAGGTTTCATTTCGTCTGAAATGTTCATCGCAAAGCAACGCTTGTATTGAAACGTTATGCCCGCAGTTTACATTTGATATACAGAGCAAAATAAAGGATGAGTAACTAAATGCACTGAAGTATTTTTTGTTATTTTATTAAAAAATATGATACATACACGATTTAAAACAGCAACAAACTTTAGAAAAAAATTCTACGCTAGTAATAAATCTATTTAAGCCCTTTAATGTTTCTGTTATCGTTTAGATTTAGAACATAAAATTTAATTGCTTTTTTTTATAACGAGAATTACTAGATATTACAAAGAAAGTGGTCACTGACCCTTCTATACTAGCACCGTAAAGGCTTTAGCGGTATCTAACATATCAAAGAGTCACACTAGGACCCACTCGGTGTCCGTTGACGTTTAATTACTCTACAAAGCTTCACAGCAGAAAGTGCTCTCAGTGACGTCAGTTATCTTTACTACGTTAAAAAATAGAGGTTTCATTCAATATTTATTTTTATAATTTTTAATCTTTTTTTAATCTATCTTGTATATCGGTCGCTGTTCATATGTATCCGACCAAAAGTTAACAAAAACGTCAACTTTTCAGAATTATTATGATGTAAAGGTTATCGATTCACCCGTTAACGTCGCTAATAAGAGGGCAATACATTGTAATAACTGGAGAAAATGTGAATTAAATATACCATCAGAGTCTGATGGTGTATGGTGCACGCGATGATAGCTAAAATTTGATAAAAATTAAAGTCACAGAACCCTTAGAGTAAAATTATATTGATGAAACTAGTCATCAAGGAACCGCTTATCAGAGTCGCTTCAAACCGCAGCCGTACAATCATTACATACAAATGGTTCGAGAATTACCTTGCGATTTATTTCCTTATTATTTTAGTTAAAGTGATTCTTAATTTTTACTTCCTTGATGTAATTCACTTTTAATAACCGTTTGTATAAAAGTTTAAAATCGTACCGAAAAATGATCATTTAGAGAACCGATGTTCCATGCGAATCCATATTAGAATACAATTCATTATTTCCAGCGAAAGGAAATATCCCAGAGTAACCTGAACGACTTTAAATAACAATCGGAAAATATTTGCTGACGCTGTGGGGCAGTATACCTCGTAAGTGGATTAGACTGCGCGTCTTTCACTAAGAAAAGATACAGATAGGAAACTCTTTATTCAACCTTGAGACATTTCGAGGCAACATATCTAAACAATCCAACATTTCCATAATATTACGTGTACTAATTACATCGAATTTCCATGTAGCAAATCACAGACGACGGCCTTTATTATTAAATTAATCACTTTTGTCCAAATAGAATGAATGGAAAAATTGTGGATGCCATATAATTAATAGTTAGATTAATCGCTCCGAGCCGCCGTGGTTATATGCATAATGTTGTGAAGTCAATTTAATCCCTTGATTTATTAGAGGTTACAAAATGAACTTGGAATAGTAATTATAGGAGTAGGTGTAGCTTCTTTATGCCGGTATCATTATTTACTTCTTAGAAAATTTAACTTACATCAATGTTTTGTACAATTTAATTGGCTATAAAACTAATCGAGACACAGGCGAGCCTACTGCACGACTCAAATGGAATCTAAACTAAGGTTTGACCTTACGTTACATAACAGAAACATTGAATTGTACTAAACCTGTAAATATCTTGTATATTAATCTCTGATTCGACGGCGAAGGAAACATGATAAGTTTAGTCACGTATTCTTCGGAAAAAAATATCCGTCAATCCGCAAGGTGACTTCCTTAACGAGAGAGGCTGTTGTGTTCCAAAACTAGGAAGATTTACGGATTGTTAATGATAAAAATATGTTAGCAATTTATCGTAATCTTTAATCATTAAACTTAATTTGCGTTACTATAAAAAGAGATAAAGAATTTTAACATTAATTTCATATTTAACCTTAAATGCGATATCTTCCTTACAAAGAAACGTCATTGATTTTTATTTCTTTGAATGCATTTTTGCACTTCGATATTTCTTGTAAGAATACCACGAAATCATGCCTTCCTGTTACCGCCTCATAAAATAATTATACGAGTGTTCAGTCGAATATCTCGTACTGTTATGTTATACCATTATTAAAATTTATCACGCCACATTGGTTACACACGCCATGAGAATCGCTAAACAAGAGACCCCATGTATACTAGGCTATGTAGTAAAATATTTATCGCGTGAGCTAGTAGAAGCTTTATGTAATTGTGATAGAGTTTATTTTAGCCTATATAGATCTTATATGAGATTTATCGCGGACAGCTGACAACACGAATTTGCTGACGTCACAATTAATCAAGATGTGTCAATGGATACGGCTATAAATCGTTCGATTGCTAGAGCTATGCGAACCAGAGTTCCATTCTAGATTAATAATATATTCATAAATTATTATTTATTGTTTTAAATACCGCCGTTCTCAATTCAAATCAAACGGGATTTTATAGGTTATCAATATATTTATAAACATCAATAGCAGCCTTCTTGAAGTGACGTCATGTCTTTGGATAGACGAAATAGTGGAACACAATGCATACGTGTTGTTAAGAAATAAACTCTATTTTATTATTTATATTTGCTGGATTCTAAAACCATTAGAATAATGTCATTAATATCGAATGTATTAAGTTCTGATTTTCGTATTATGATAAGATTCCGTTTCGAATCAATCACAAGTGATATATGATGTATATTTTGCTGTTGTCTTTATAAATCTAAGTCATTATGTCCCCGTTGTCGAAGAGAAATTCGGTTCGAGCGAACGCTGTGGAAACCGTAACAGATAAGTAACGATTAATCGGAAAAAAAATGTTGCACGGGTTAAGACACAATTTGTTTAAATACTTCATTATTTCTTCTAATGTCTACTATAAATATATGAGAGGAATTTGTGTTTTTGGGACAACTCGACACGTGGTGCACTTTATCGATTCCGAGTTACGAGGTTTTATGTTAATTAGTTGTGTCAGTGATTATCAATGTAATTCCATTAGTTAATTAATGACGAAGTAATAAACAAATTTATCAGCGCACTTAACACACAGGTGATTAACTTGACGACTAAATTATAGCAATTCTTAGAGCTTTTACTATATCTTTATACGTATTATTTTACAATAATGGTAATAAAACTGTGTGTCGTTTGTTCTAGTGCCGAATTAGAGAAGGATTATTTTTAATTCGTCCTTAATCTGATAAGATTTTGTTAACTGTTACTTATTACCATGCAATTAGGTGCTGTGCTGTATATGTTTAAGGGTATGTTAATTCTTATTTTCTCACACAATAAATATGTAAATAATCTTAAATGATTTAGAATCATTTGTAACTCGATCAACCCTCCCAAATGTAATGCGTACCTGTCGTAATACCAATTATTTTAAGCAATGGTATCTTCAAATGTTTTCACCTACAATACAATAATAACACTTTATATTTATTACTGAATCACACACATTATACTTAGTTATGTTTATGATTGGCTTCAATTCATTTTACATATATTAAAGTTAAATCTTGTTGAGATCTAAGACTCCGACTTAGAGCTTGCTCTACCACGCTGTCCAGATTAGACGTACATGTGGCGCAATTTCAACCAATCCGTCACACACAGGATGTTTCTTCACGATGATTATATTTACAGATGAATTATAAAGGCAAAATAATCAAGCGAAAAATCTGGCCTACCTGGATTTAAACGAATAGTCTTTTATTTAAATCCACTCGTTCCACTCAGATATTACATTATCTATTAACAACAGAAAGCAATTATCCACTGCGGTTTACGAGTTTACGAGTGGTTTATCATTTAAAAGAGTAATAACATTTGTCATTTCGTACACCGTCCACCAATCGTTAATGACTCTTAATTGTAAAGTATAAAAAGCTTATCTCATCGAGAATCGAACCTCGTGCCGTTCGTGAAGCTATTTAAAATTTCACACGCGTTGTATTTAATAACGATAGTTACAAGTTAAGCACGCTTTGCTGCGCCGCTGATTCAATTACAGTAATGGCCGATCACTAAGGCCGGTCGTTATATCATTACGACTTGTGCAGTGCACACGGGAGACTGACGTCACGTGCACGTCAAATGCAACAGCTGTACGCATAATAATAACAAAACTTGCTTACGTATTAATTTTTTTTTCTTTTTTATGGCTTTTATGTGTACCGATGGGGTACAGATTAGTTCGCCAATTTCACGTGCAAACTATTTGTGTAATAGTTACATGCGATGCGTTTTAATAAACTAGCCGAAATTAATCAAAGATTATTAGTGTATGAGTTAATTTGAGTAACATTTTAATTGTAATGTCAAAAATAATCATACAAAATTTGTCGTAATTAGCATTTTCTTTCAATAAATATATTTACATATACATACATATATTTTAATTATTTATTTTCAATTTTGACCCTCACTGTATTAAAACGAAAATATAAATAATAACATAATTATTCCGCCTCGCAGGCTGTCGTGTCTGGAGTCTGCGCCGTTTTCATTAATTGTAAGATGAACAATTCGTGTTGCTGTCGTCAGTTTGTAGCACCTTTTCATGTATTGTATATTATATTATTTAATAACTTCGTTGTGGGATGCTTAAAAAATATAACAAGCTAAGATCAAATCGATAAAAATTGCTATACCCAAGGGTTTCCATTACGTTTAATCGTTTGACCTTAATTTCGGTAACACAAATGTTTTATTAAATGCCCCTTTTATAACTACCGGTCGGCTGTTTGACTAGGTTATTGCCTAAATTGCCTGTCTTAAATATTCGATATAAAAACCCATCACTCAAGACTTTACACCTGTACTTGTTTTTTTATAAAATTACTTCTTTTGGCAATTTTTTTCATGATAATAATTGCGAATAAAAAAAAAACAATGAAAAATTATTCGTACTGGACCCTTATTTTATGAAACAAGTTTTAGCGATTAGATTGTTTTCGAAGTGACTTGTGTGTGAACTTATGTGACTGATATTCGGATTGACTTGACATGTTACGTGAATTTTTTTTTTTTAATTTTTGAACACTTCAAAAAACGAACATCAAACAACTATTTATGAATGTAATAAAAGTGAGTAGATTGGCAGATATAATAAAGCAACGGAAACTCTTAGACACAGAAGAGTTATTACGAGCAACAAAGAAAGAACTCCGAGATAAAGCGATGCAATAAGTAGCGATAACAATCGTATCCGAGCTTGCTCTACTTTACACAATGATGGGACACTACCACACTTCTACGTACAGCACACCACGCTAACACAAATACGAAAATATATACACAAACATACGCTTTACAGTAAAGATATACGAACCATTTTTCAACATACATTTGAGTGGGCCTGGGTACATGTTACCGTATCAAAAAATCTAATCAATTGGCTAATTGCTCATTATGCTGGTTTTTGTAAAGTCGGATGAATGGATTCGTGAGTGTATTGTTCATTCGTTCCCGTACATAATCGTGTAGCAATTTAATTATGCATTTAGTGCTAAGAACATCGAGAATAATGGCTTTTTTGTTTTCATATGAAAATACATGTTATAAAAGTTTCGCCCACGAGGTATCTGTTCCGTTACCAGCGATATTGTGAAATCGACATCGCCTGGCTTCGGTTGCGGAACGATACATTAAAAATAATATATTAGAAAAAAATTAGTGCCAAGTGTTCAAAAGCTTTTGCTAGTTTGAACGAATCGATTGAACGATTGAATAAATATATTGATGGACTCTTCTCTAGCGCCACCTTAAAATCAATATGTTTCTAAAACTTTTCTTGGAAATGATACATAATACAACACAAAGATCTCTTAAAAAAATACACGATTACGTCTTAGAATCTAAGTTATGAGTTAACATTTATGTGAAGAGTCATATGAAAAAAGTTTCTAATACAGAATGAAGTTTGAGCCTAAACACTATTTACTCAGTCATTAGTCGTGTCCCGGCGTCGTAAACAGTGCAATCAAGCAATAAAAGAATTAAATATTAATTGTACTATTATTGTACAACGCAGACTTGCTGTTTGCTAAAAATATATTTACTTCAAAAACTTTCCGTGACGAACAAAAGAATAAAATTCGTATTTTTATTGCGACGTTTCATTATTTTTATCTAATCCATTAAATCAATATTTCTTGTCGCTCGTAATAATTAAAACTTTTAATGAAATTATGAATCACGCGTGTCGTTCATGGTTTTTAGTATCAGAATTTAATTAATCCAACAAAATGCGGAGAACGAGGTAATTGCAGCGATAAACAACATTAGTCGCGGATGCTGTCGCGAATCTCATCTCGTAAGATTAATGCAATTGATTTATAGTTCGGGATTCGGCCTCGGACAACCGAATATGAATTTAATTAATCGAAATATCAACTAAAATATGTTTTAAGGTCTCGCTCGTTTTATAAATACCAAGAATACTATTTCATAAGCACCTTGTAATAAGACGCGACGTTTCTGGGCGAGTAAGCATTGGCGAGGCGCTACCAAACATACATCATTTTGTTTTAGAAACATCGGATTACGGACCACGAATGTTATGCAGTAACGAAACTGTTAGTAAATTAAAAGAAACATTACATGAAAGCCTGCAGTATTATCCCACTTCAATTTATAGCGGCGGCCGATAAGAAAATGGGTCACATTCTGATATCATATCGCAAAGTAAGAAATACGCGAACCTTACAGAACCTAAAATATCGCCCGAGCCAATACCTCGTATCGCTGTGTTTGCCAGCAGAATGATGATGAGTGGTCGGTGCCCACACAGTCATTATACACACGCCATCATTATGTATATTCCGAATAATGTAACCTTATTTTGCAATCGGTTCTTAATTAGTGTAAATTGTATAAATATTCAATTAAAATAGCGGTGCTCATATAATGATGATAAATTATTCATTAGGTAAATAATTTAATATCTGATTCGCTGTTTGTGTGACATGAATTTTAATACAATATCGAGAAGGTGACGAGAATATGTGACGAAGTATTTTAAAATATTGAAACGTGTCTTCGTTACTAGACTAACATGCCAGGTAGTCTGAAGTCAATCTCTGTCGGTCTGATTAAACAAATGATGCTGAAAAGCAAGATCTGCTTTATACAAACACTATTTACTGATCAATTTCCAAGTTCAATTCAATTTAAAGCTGTTACAACTGATTCGGAATGTAGATCCTCTTGAGAAGAACCAACGAGAATCTGAGTATTTAATCTTTATCTTAAATATTACATCACACACAGATACACTGTCACTTTCAATTAAATTATTATTTTCAGACATTCATAAAAACGTGGCATAGTTATAGCGTAGATTTTCATTGTCCATTTATTTTAGGCAGATAGGAGTAGGTAAAATTAGCTTGGAGCAAATAGATTTTCCTTGTAAGATTTTGATTGTAAATTTTATAACACAAATACTTATTATTTGTAATTGCTTCTAATATGAAGTAAGTTTTCATTTCAAATATACTTTAATTATTGCAAGTCGATACACATACCATTATCATAGATGTGATATTCCTTGACCCTGTAATTATACTGGCTTACTCACCTTTCGACCCAGTGCCTGGGCGTTCTTACTGGTAACAAACTCGAAGCACGCGGACGAAGCAAATGCTATACCATGAACTAATTCTTATTCATTATGTATTCATCAATTCATAATCATTTTAAATTTACTGTATTCTTAATTGAATATTTCTCATAATATATACACACTAAAAATTAATATTATATTATCGTATCGATTTAGTAAATTACCGTAGTTTTCGTAACGATCTTTGGAGCTAAATTAGAAACAGTGGCCGACAACTTCGCAACAAGCCTTAATGCAGAAGTATCCGATCCGTTTCGAGAAAGATCCGTTTCGTCTAAAAATGAACAGAAAGTTTTGGTTAGAGTTGTAGAGCTGTAAGACACACAAGTACGTTAATATAAAATAAATAAATCACTATAAGTGTAGGGTAAGGATGCGTCACACATGCCATTGGTAACATGCACTAGCTTCATAAAATAAATAAAAGGCTTATCACTCACTTGACTCGGACGAGATCCTTAAGCATTATATTAATAATTCATGCTGATGTCTAAACTTATGTTTCATATATCATGCGGTGTATGTAATTATAATGTATACTAAAGTTGTAAATGCGAAATTAACCCTGTCTAGATCTCTGATCATTTGTGAGTCTTTTCGTTGTTAACTTAGGATTTAACTCTAAATACAAATGCTACGGCTAAAATTATTTAGACAAAGGATTTGTACTCACTTTTTATTTAGAGTATCGTGATGGTGAAAATTTATCTCATACCTTAATCGCTCAATAGCGATGCATCGCCAGCCATAAGATTTACTAATTTAAATCCTTTGTACCTGTGAGTACACTCACTCACACTTCACATACTTTGACGACAATACAGAAATTGATGTTTGGCGATAGAATTACTGATGGCGGGGGCGCACAGCAGACGCGAGCACTTCCACTGGATGCAGCCTGATAAACCTCACCAGCACTCCGTTAATTCATCATCATTCTGCATTTCATTTATTATTTTGTCGTTTTAGGTTGTAGAGTAAAGATTTATGTTCAAAATACATATTTATGAACTGCAAAATATACAATATTTTACACGGAAAAAATCATTCATTTCCTCAATTTCAATACTCAGAAATCATACTTTCATTTTATATTTACATAAATTACCTTTGCAGAATTCTCGCTAATAATGTAGTTGGTGATTTCGTGTTCAAGTTAAAACTATTGTGACTCCGCACTTTAAGGCTATTTTATACGAACAAATTTGAATCTCACCGCAGAACACGATTGTGAAATGTGATTATAACATTTATAAGAGACATCGATATAGCGTATCACCGTGAGTTGATTTTCACCATTTCACTAATGAGATACTAAGTGAGTATAGAAGTATTACGAAATAGAGCTGCTGGAAGAAATATTGTAGGTAGCTGAGACTTGAGTAGTGTTAATGAGCGGCGTCGCGCCACACTGTCGATTTGTCTTTTAACCTTTGATTCTCTGTCCAACAGTTCTTCAACAAATTAAAGAGGACCTACTCTTATATAACGCACATGTTAATGAATATTGACTGAACTTGGCATCTACGTACGTACGTATACGTCTACATACGTATTTAAATAAATTGGTTCTAAAGTCTTTCGCCATGTTTTTCATCACGTGCTATGTTATATATTATTTACCATATCGTCTGTTTTAAGGCAAGGAGATTACCGAGAACGCCTAAAAACAAAAATATATGAGAAGTTAACATTTTCAATCTTTTAAACGTCGTTCATAAGTTACTTTTTAAGAAGACCAATTCCGACGCACAACATCTTATACTTACTGGCGATATTTTTACATATTTAAACTTTTTTCATTAACATTATTCGTAAGTCACATCTTTAATGTAAGCCATATGTACTCGTATATGTATATAATCCACCGCTAAGCCATAATCCAAAACTAAGTAGCAGCAAGTTTCAGTGTGACATTGGCGTGATAAATATCGTAAGAAAATTCCTCAACACATGACACCGAATGTCATACAGAAACAAAATACAAACAAAATAAATGAAACGATTCTACTCAATTACTTGTCATTTCTTTAGAAGTTCATACATAAAGGTACCAATTGCATTTACATGTTCCAGATAACAATAAGAGTGTAGATTATATATTCAGTTATTGCTAAGAGCTGCTGGTTACAACACTCATAATAGCTCCACTTCAGCACGAGTGTGTTAGAGTGTGTATCGACACTTATAAATATATATATATATATATATATATATATATATATATATATATATATATATATATTTATATAAGTCAATAATATAGAAATACATCACTCTCTTTCGTATAAAATGCCGCAGACAATTATTTAGCGATTAAGTACTTGGACTGCACTTTTTATTATTTTAACTAAAGTAATACTCCAACAATGCCGGCGGGATGACACAGCTCCGATCGTCAGGCGATTGTTCTCTATCTATTGTCACTTATTGACAATATATTGTTCGACGGAAAGAATGCAGACGCGTCGTGAATCGTGATGTAATCGACTGCTGTTGGCATTTCGGCTTCGTATCTAGGTCTTCATTAATTCCTGTCATCTCATTAACGATCGCGTTTGATGACAAGTTGTTGTTGAACTTGTTTAGATCAACATTATCTAATCGAAGAGTTATCATTTCATTGACATCGACCTTTATCAGGCAATACTATTTTGAGTGATGAGACGTACTTGGACTTTGATGTATACTAGTTTCCGCCCTCTGTTTCGCCGCTTTCAAGCGGAGTGTCTGTACGTCTGATAGCGGCTATCGAACTTTGATGATGATTAGTTGAACAGTTCAAACGATAAAGCGTAACAAACAAACTCACTTTTGCAATTATATTAATTATATCTCTCTTATTGATGAAAACCATATTAAAATCCGTTGCGTAGTTTAAAAGATCTAAGCGTACAGACGGCGGGAAGATTAATATTTATATTATATTATATATATAAAATAGTTAAGATATAGGAATAAAGCGACTACACGTGAAGGAAATTGTTATAAAAAGGTTCTACGTAAATACTACATATAGATATTATACATAACTATACAACATGTTAAAATATATTCTTTATGAACACCGACAATGCGTCACCAGCCATGGGAACTTAGATGTTGTGTCCCTTGTGGCCGTAATTACACTGACTCACTCACCCTTTAAACCGGAAAACATTAATACTTTGTATTGCTGTTGGGCGGAAGAATAAGTAATGAGTGGGGTCTAACCCACCCAGATGAGTTTGCACAAAGTCCTACTATCAAGCCTTATGTACTTCGCCACTACGAATTAGACACATGTAGGTACCATGTACAGGTATTAAGGCTTAACAAAGGAGATATCATCTAAAACTAGTTCTGTCTATTTTATATTATAATTATTATTTCTATTGTCTATTTATTATTAATCTTATATAAATTTATACATCGATGTGTAGAAGCGAAATATCAATCAGCCATTGTGAAATCTATAGGTCTGATTGACTTTAAATTTTGTGTATTTACTTCTTTAGCGACTTAACGCTCACTAAGAAAGGATTTTTGGAAATAGGACGGAGTAAGTTGTATTAATTTTACCTTTAAAAAGTCGGGAAGGAAGCAAGTCTTCAAATATCGTGTAGAATAACTTAAATAGATATAGTAGGAATATAAGATCCACTTAAAATGTTTTAACTTTACTATGCTCTTAAAGCCACATTTTTATTTCGTATAATACGTATGTATATTACACACTAATAAAAAATCAATACCGAATAATTAATCGACTTATAAGATAAAATAAATGAAACTTACTTTAAGCCATACAAAGTCTTCTAGAAAGTCACTGCAGAGCACACACACACATACATCTCCCACATGTCCGCTAAAGGGGACCTCAATAGAAGTGATTACGGAGCGGATTCTATACCGACTGCCCTTTGATACGTTACTCTGAGATACCTACAGCAGAGATTAGATCCATCGTTGCGTCTGGCGGCTCCTGCGAGTACCGGCAGGCCATTTGGGCCTTGCCTTATCTTTGAGTGAGCTTATACCCGCAGTTCCATTCAAGCGACGTTTCGCTGTTGATTTGTAAACACATAAGGTTACTTTCACGCCCGTTTCTTTAAAATCATACTAATTCGTTGAAGAATTTGTATGATTTGTATGAATTAAAACTGATACTATTAATATTTTTGGAATGTAAATTTATCTATGCAAATATTATAAATAATAAAGTAACTCTGTGCGTCCGTTTGTGTGACTAAATCCATGAACCGTCGTAATGTAATTCGACAGAGACTGGATAAAGATTCAGATTCCAGCTACGTCATCTAATTCCATTTCATGTTTATTCTATATAACATTCGAGTAACTCGTATGTTATCTTTAATATGCCAAGAAATCATATTGACATTTCCAATAATAATGATTTAGAAAAATGAACATCGGGTTCCGTTTTATTTTCTTTCATGCTTGCTGCAAGGACCACATGCTTCGCTATGCCCGCATAGATCCCGAGATAAAATGCATGAAACAACTTAAAAGATAATAGTGCCTTTGTCCTGTTCAGGGCGAAGCTACCCTTTAAACTTAACCACAACGCTTCCGTGAGTTATCTTTTGTTAAATAACCGTAATAAGCCACGACGTTCGTTCTTAAGTCAACCTTAACATTATCTATTGAACTAATATTGTGCTTAGAAATTGATAATTGTGGCAAATTAAAAGCAAATAAGCGAAGTTTTTTTCATTTATAACTAACTAAAGGCCCTTCTGTTTCTGAGAAGAAGGCCTTAGGGTTTATAATGCGGACTGATCTATATACACGTGGCAGATTTTCATACGTCACGTGTAGATTTCCTCATAATGTTTTCATTCACCCCCGAGCATGATATGAATTACACACACATTATAAGCACACGGAATTTAGTTGTGGTTGGCTGGTGTCATATCCCCAAACAGCATAAATTCGCTGATTTATACCGCTCCACGTTTATCTTGTTTGAATTTATTTATATTGTTATTAATTGTGATCACAACGTATTACCTGTTTACTCGGCCGTCCAATGCCGTCGCTCGGGGCCACTGAAAATGAGCTCGGCTTATGATCCTGACTATAATTGAGTGGCTCCATTTTGGACGTCACACTACATCACGGATATACCAGTCCCGTTTTATTTATCGTAAGCTGATTCATGTTTATTACTGTAACTAATATTGTCACGTGGTTTTGATAGAGTGAGGTAGAGTCAGCCCCGCCTCCAGCTTAGAAACAGTCTAATGGATTTTATAAATCGAAGGCATAACGTTACTGAATATTTAGTCTTGCGATGTTATAAAACTTGTGTTTTCTGTTATGTGTTACATCTATCGAAGGAGGTTTGTGTTCTTAATATATCGGATTACGAAAAGATAATTATCAATTATGATTAAATAAAAACATAATTAAATAAAACGGTTTGACTAAAAAGCACGTTAGAACTGAAATACAATAACGAATAAACTAGTGTATCTAGAGGACAGATGATCATGATCTTTGGCACAGTTTTTAGGTGAAGGTTTGCATGGAAGTTACAGATTTTTTTAAGTTGAAAATCTGGAAATTGGTGCTCCGATATGATTCTGTTTGTAAAAAAGTAAGTTGTATCAGCATTTATGGAAAATAATTCTCTATAGATTTGACAAGGGGTGGTCCATGTCAACGTTCGTCATTTTTATATTCATAAACAAGGAAGTTCCGCGATCGCTTTAGTCTTTATTTTTTTAAATGGAACTAAGCTCTCGCTGTGATCAAACGGTAAAAAAGGTATTACCCAAAAACTTTAGACAAAAGGAAATCCTATTTAGTATTGCGTGTAGTTAATAAAGGTTTTTCTCTGTACCCTTCTGTTGAGAGATTCGTCCATATACCTATACACTGTTATTAATACCATCAGATACATTATGCACGTAGTAAAATTGCATCGCGCCGCCACGCGTCGCTACATGTGTATCATTTGACTGACAGTTGTTTGATTAACAAAATCCCTCTTTCAGGACATTTTCAATTTTTTCTCTGTTCATTAAATCATTGATTGCCTGATAGAGATCAGTTATATAATAACTCCACCTTGGTACATGCAATAAAGTGATAATGACTACAGGGATAAATCTTTGAGTCTTTAGAACCTAAGAGCCTAGTAGTTATTACTTCCTATCGAGTACATTAGCCAGCACGGCCACCTATGCTGTAATAAAAAAATGTATTGTACTCATATTCATTACCATACATTACAATAATGTATCCATAACTAATAATTAACACACCTTCTAAATCGTTTAAATTATCCCTAACATACAAAATTTTAAAGTTTTAAAAGGTAATATAATTTTTACAAACGACTCTGCTGTTGCAACGTATATGAGATGTTCCTTTACATCGCGGAATCGCTTGTAAAGTTATTACGGAACGAAGCGCTCGCCTCACGCAAAAGGTCTTTGATGTTCAAAGTCTGATAGTTTCAGACACGCCAATTTATATTTCAACTTGTTTGATAATCGAATCAAATTTTACATATTTATAAAGAAATTCACAAATGTTGTACATTTTATTCGAGCTTTAATTGCAATCGTAAATGTTTTATGAGCAAGATCAACAAATTCCATTAAAAGAAAACAAAAAACAAATTACTTGCTCGAAATACAGTTAAACCTTGTTTGTTATTGAGTCGGATAATCGTAAAGAATGCTTTCTTATATCTTATGTTGTTCACAGAAAGCGATTTTAAGAAAACTAGACTAAAGACTGAGTAACGGAAACGCAAGGTATACGATGTCCGTATAATGGCTGACTCAGCGTGTTATTCTAACAAGACTCCGATAGAGGTTGGATTTAAAATGTTCAGAACATTTTAAAGTATTTTACTAACGTATATCTTGAACCCAAAGATGGGTTCAAGATATATTTTATGTAGTATTAATATGTATCGACGCAGGATTTCTTTATTGACGTAACAATTATTTACACTGATAAATTAATATAATGAAACAGCATATCCCAGTTCAATTGCAATTTATATTCTCTTGAAGAAAAATTAACCAGCCACCACTCACAATTGAAGAGTTGAGACGAGGTTATTAAATGTTTTTGACCAATTTTCTATTATTATTTTAATGTGGCAAATGATACGATAAATTGTCACCCCCAAACAAATATTGACACTGAAAATACACACACTTTAAAAATTGTCAATACGCCACCAGCCTTGTCTGGTCACCCTTCAAACTGGATTACAAAAATACTAAGTATTGTTATTTGCATACCCTGACGAGCTTGCACAAACCCTGCTACCAACCAAAATCATAAACACAACATTTTATGAATGCGATAAAAACGTTTACGAGTTCAGAGGTTAAAGTTGAAATCGTTTAAAAATTAAACATTTAATTGTGAGCTAGATTCTCACACATACAAACGCTTTGACAAATAAAATTGCCCGAACACATTCGTGGCACGAGCGGTCACCGAACTCTCTGACGTAAAGCCAATTGCTATGATCACGGTCGCCAAATTACAATATTAATACTCTCTTAGTTAAATCGCTACCATATTATGCCGATGGTACGAACATGCAAGCATTAGCCTACTTTTCGGCCACTGAAGCGTTAAATGAGTTGAATATTATCGAAGTTTTCTCAATTTACCTCCAGTCATTAGGCCACCGTTTACTTCGGGTATAATTAGCGACCCAGTTTAATAAACGGTTATTTGCTCATTTGTTTTAATAATAAACGTGTTTGTTTTTTTTTTTTTTTTTTTTTTTTTTTTTTTTTTTTTTTTTTTTTTTTTTTTTTTTTTTTTTTTTTTTTTTTTTTTTTTTTTTTTTTTTATTGTCCGGGAGGGCAAATGACTCTGCTCCACCTGATGGTAAGTGGTAGTAGAGTCCAAACGCGACGACGGCTAGTGCAGTTGGGAAAGGTGATCTGCTCTAGCCGCCCCCGCCTTGCCGGCCCGCAAGATGCCTCTTCACGCCTCGCTTGAAGGAACCCAGGTCATAAGAGGAGGGGAATACGTGCGCTGGTAAAGAATTCCATGTTTTGGAAGTGCGACAAAGAAAAGAGTTGCCAAATTTCTTTGTACGCGATGGAATTGATGTCACAGTTAGGCGGTGACATCGAGAACCAGCACGCGTGGACTTGTGAAGGAAAGGGGAAGCAGGAATAAGGGAGAATAGTTCCTCTGAGCACTCGCCGTGACACATTCGATAGAAAGCGCTGAGTGCCGCTATCTCTCGACGCAATTGTAAAGGCTCGAGGGTGTTGGTGACCTTTACATCGCCAATAATGCGAACCGCACGTCGCTGCAACCGATCCAAGGCCTCCAGTAGGTACTTAGCGGAGCCATCCCAGAGGTGCGAGCAATATTCAACGCAGGACCGTACCTGTGTTTTATACAGCAGGAGCAGTTGAGCAGGCGTGAAAAAACGCCGCACCTTGTTCAGGACTCCGAGTTTACGTGAGGCTGTTTTTATAACAGCCTCGATGTGATCCTTTGGATTGAGGTCGCACCGAACGTCGATTCCCAGTATGGCGACTTTGCTATGTATCTCCAGCGTGGTGCCACAGAGGGAAGGAGGAGGGGAAAATGGTGACTTTTTCGCTGTGAGAGCGCACACCTGAGTTTTCTTGGCGTTAAACTCAACAAGATTGTCAGAGCCCCATTTGGCGATGAGTCCTAACGTCCTATCGAGCTCAACAACAAGATCCCTCCGTCTCTCCTCAGTTTCCGCCCGTCCAGCCGCTGCGCGTCCGTGGTATCCCCCGTGCACTGTACTGTCATCTGCATAGCAATGTATGTTCCCAAGAGAGAGCATATCATTGATATGCAGAAGAAAGAGCGTGGGGGATATCACAGACCCCTGGGGGACTCCAGCATTCACTACATGGGATTTTGAAGCGCAACCATCAACTAGAACGCGAAGGCTGCGCTTGTGTAGGAAGCTAGCAATCCAGGTGCAGAGCTGAACCGGCAGACCGTATGCCGGCAGCTTGGAGAGAAGACTTCTGTGCCAGACTCTGTCGAAAGCCTTGGAGATATCGAGGCTGACGGCCAACGACTCTCCACGCTTATCGATAGCTTCACCCCAGAGGTGTGTTACGTACGCTAGAAGATCACCTGTGGACCGTTTTGGTCGAAACCCGTACTGACGATCATTAATTAGACAATGATCTTCTAGGTAATGGATCAGTTGGTTGTTTAAGATCCGTTCCATCACCTTACAAAGAACTGAAGTGATAGCTATTGGCCGATAATTTGCCGGGTCAGATCGATCCCCTTTTTTGGGAACCGCTTGCACATTAGCTTCTCTCCAAGAATCCGGCACACATCCTGTAGAAAGAGACAGCTGGAACAGGCGCGTTAACACAGGAGACAGCTCCGCTGCACACTTCATCAGCACTATGGCTGGTATTCCATCGGGACCGCTAGCTTTCCGCACATCAAGTGATTGTAGCTCTGCACGTACATCACGTTGCCTGATTTTGATGTCAGGCATCGTGTAGCCACATGAAGGAATTGTTGGTGGCAGCGCACTACAATCATTGATTACGGAATTATCCGCAAAGAGTTTTGCCAGAAGATCAGCTTTCTCCTGCGGACTGTGAGCTAGCGATCCGTCCGGATACCTGAGCGGTGGCAGCGAAGGTTGACAGAAATTGCTTTGCACAGATTTGGTCAGACGCCAGAAGCTACGGGAGCCTCTAGGTTGTGAAATAAGGTCATGGCCAAACCGCGCAATGCGCTGTGCATCCGCTCTTGTGTATGCCTTCCTACAAGACTTGGAAGTTTTATTGTAGGTTGCTTTCAGTGAGTCAATGTTAGATGCCCCACTAACGCAGCCATTGATCCACGCGCGATAAGCCGCCTGCTTAGAAGACACAGCATCGGCACATTCGCGAGTGAACCAACGGTTACGCGTACCCTTACTGGCGAGGTCTGAGTTAGGAATGTAGTATTCCATCCCCAACAGGATCTCACCAGCAATAGCAGCGGCGCTAGCTGTCGGGTCATTCTCACTGAAGCAACGCTCCTTCCAAGGGACTGACGCATAGTAATCGCGCAAACCGTCCCAATCTGCCGACTTATAGTGCCAAATGCGACGTTTGCTTACCGTTGGTGGCGGCAGCTTGGCCTGTGGCACTTTGGTAGATATCAGGCAGTGATCCGAAGAACCAAGTGGAGCCCGAACCTCAACCTGATATTCCACCGGGTGGCTAGTCAGCAGAAGGTCCAGTAGGGAAGGCGCTTGCCCGTCAATGTCTGGGATCCTGGTGGGCTGATCAACCAACTGGGTCAAGTCATGCGTGAGAGCGAAAGCATGGGCAGTCCTTCCCGCATGGTCAGTTTTGGAGGACTTCAACCATGATTCATGGTGAGCGTTAAAGTCCCCCAAAAACACCAGTTCCGCGTTAGGAAACTGCTCTTGCGCAGCATCTGCCACCCGACTAAGATGGTCAAATAGTCGGCTTGTCTCCAAGTCACCATTGTGGGATCTGTAGAGGCACACGTAGACCCGACTCTGACGAACCAAGTCCACACGTACCACTAACAGGGAGAAGGAAGGGTCCTCCAAGCAGCGCAGACGGTGACAACAAACATCCGTCCTGACGAACAAGCATACTCCGGCTTTCGCTTTGAAGGATTCTTCAAGCATGTAGCCGGGATAATTAAGGTAGCTGGTATCGACAGGACGGAGTATTTGAGTCTCCGTCAGAAACAACATTGCTGGCCGTGCTGTCTCGAGATGGTGGTGGACAGCATTGAGGTTAGCGTGGAGTCCACGGATGTTAACGAACTCAACCTCAAACAGCGTGGGAATGGTGGGGGTGTGCACCGCTGTACGACCGTCATTTCTTTTATGCACTGTCATGGATAGGGGGAAAAAAGAGGAAGAGACGTGAAGCGAGCGATGCGTTGCCACGATAAGGACGGTCAAAGTGTGGAGCTGTGTTTCCCCAATAAGTTGCCAGAAGAGAAAATAAACTGACCCGCCGGGCGGAAGGGCCCCCGAACCCTCCCGGTAGTGGCCGCCGGGACCCCACCGTCCGGTCACCAACCGGCACGACGGTCCACACCGGGATTATGCGTGGCCTGGTGGGGCAGCCTCGCGAGCTGGTTAGGAACGCTTGGGCCCCTGTACTCTGCCACGGGCGGCCAGCGGAATAACCGTTTCTACGGGTCTCCCTGACCGGCGGGTCAATATACTTTCCTCCAGCATTGGTTCAACAGCAACATCCACCGGACCAACACTTATCGCGACAATGCGCGCTCGGGCACTGGCTGTACGCCGGCTGATCTCGAAACGCGGCTGCAAGCAGCCACTTCACGAGTGTTTCACCATGCGTACGGTGGTAACAAGCCAGGCGGATGATTAACATCCTACCACCAGATGAGCAGATGGTCGCTCAGATGTCCCTTAGTCGCCTCTTACGACACCCATGGGAGAGAGAGGGGCAGTGAATTGTATTCTTACTCCGTCACTGCACGGAGAAAGATTGTTGGAATAAATGGAAACAGATTATTGGAATTGTACCGAAATAGTACGGTTCAAAACAGAAAATAATTTTTAAAATTTATTAAATTTCCCCTTTCTTAGAATGAGGGGATTTCGATTCGAAACGACAACAAGTTCTTATAAATCAATCACTCGCAATGAATCTCAAAAATACTTTCATATTTCAAATCAGGTATTACAATTTTTTGAAATTGAAAATAATTCAAGCAAAGTTTGAAATAAATGAATTTTGATAAAGTTCTCATCCGAATACGACGAATACAAAACTCCATTAAGCATTATGAATACGAGGACATTTATTTTATTATGTTTAACGTTATTTTGTCTGCATATTTTGTAGTATAACAGCAAACATCTTGTTACATATCTAAAGTCTTTAATATACCAATATATTCAACAACAATCAACAGTCCATGTTTACAAAGTTTTAATGCACTGAATATTTCCACTCGTCTATTGTTTTATGGGATGGGATATGGCGAGGGATGTTAAACGGGTCCGTGATCATGTTTCACCACACACGGACAGCCATTACCACTTCCCGTCTATTTATTTCGCTCGGATCTTAAAGCACCCGACCTAAACAAATAGTAGCAACCACCTGCGAGTATGTCGAACTTGATTTATTTGTGACTAACATGCGATGCGATGCTTGTGTTGGCGTGCATCTTCACCGCGTTATCGTGTATTAGCAAGGCTGTTTCTTAGAAACAGAAGAAGTTTCGCTCATAGACTCTGGAACTGTAAGAAGTTCATACCCCTTCTATACCACAAAGAGCCGAAAACTGTCATAGTCACTCCTCGGACTAATACAAGATTTGGGTGTAGGTTATTAGTAATCGTAGTAATGACTAAAAGCTATTGGTCCAAAAGGACCCTCAAAAAGTCCCATTATTGGTTAAAGCACTTACTTGATAATTTCCTTCCCAGTTTCATAAAAAATCTTCCTTGTTTTCACAAAATACCCCTTGTATGTATGTATGTTGATTAACCTTTCAAAAAAATATGCCATCTAAATTGCGATCCTTCAAGTTGTATTATACATACAGCACGGGCACGCAATTATGTACTTTAATAGAAGGTAGGAAATACTACGATAGCTTGAGAAAGTTTTTGTAACTGGTTTGCGTTGTGGGTGGTCCTGTGTGCTCGTATAATACAACAAATTACAATTTTGATGAATATTGAATAGTTCAGAGTTAATTACTCTCCATGAACTGTAATTTAGTAACTTGTGGAGCATCACTCGTGTTTTAACCGCTCACGAGCCGTTCTACCGCAAAGCAAGAACAATTAGCATTGCCGTTTTCCGGTTATAAGGGTGAGTGGGCCTGCGTACCGCCCCGACAGACCTGCTATATTTAGTCGCACGGTACAACTGTATGGTCTAATGATAACATAAACATGTATTTATTTCGAAAGCGAAAAATTACCAACATTACAGAAGTAACGATGAACAGAGAAGTCTAGATATTATCACAATACAAAATTAATAAACTTAGTTTATAGTCGTCATCCTTTCATTACTGTAGATTAAATTGTTTATATTTATATTATGTGACTATTTCATTCCAGAAAGAAAGTAATTACTAACTGCTCTGGCGATAGCTAAGGGAACTGTATTAATATTAACATTAACTGGGGTTGTTACCTCAAAATCTGGGCACAAAGTTCCGAAGGCACTTTTTTTTGGCTTTCTTAGTCTTCACACACTTGAAAAACAATAACTAAAGGATAGTATGGATAGGAGAAGAATAATCGTTCGCTACAATAGCTGAATGTAAAGCACGTCAACCCCATAACATAGACGTAATTAACGTTTCAATCTACGCCTTAACACATATACACCACACTAGCTTTCTTGCCTGTTCTTCTCGCATTTTAAAATTCCTAAATTTTAAAAAGTTTTACATTGAGTGCTTACTAAATCTTCTTCAGTAAAAATTTGATGGTTCGCTTGTAAACTGTCAACCCGAACTGTAACTATTACGGGTTGTTGCTTGCTTCTAATTTATGAAATAATGTGTTGTAATGTAAATAATTTACTGTAACAAGCATTTGAAAAAATGTCTTCAAGTACCTAATGCTCTCTCTTTTATTATAAGGCACCTAAATTTATTTTATCGTGGTGAAGCCCCAGCGGCGGGACCTGTAAGAGTCCTCAAACAAACATTTATATCTTCGTTAATGATTTATCATTGCGAATAACTTCGGGGGGCGTCACTCTCTACACAAACATTGTTTAGTACCCACGCCACGGCGCAGATATCAAATTATGAAATTCTCCAAATACCACACCACAACTCATCCCTACATGCCGCTCATAACAGATACTAATTAACGGAGCTACATTGTAACGCGCCGTGTCCGGTCCGAGTTCGAACCCGTATCCTGTACTTTGTTAACTACTCGTTCATGAATCATGAATGACATAATGATGGTCATTGTTTTCTGTGTACATGTTTCAACAAGTACATGTTTTCTAAAAGTTTCACGTGTTTGGTTCTGTTACTTATTATTGATAATAACACATAACTGATCAATTATTCCACCGCTAAACAATACAACTTAGGCTAGTTGTGATCCGATTTGTACGGTGAGTGAGCCAGTGTAATCTCAAACACAACAGAAATCATTATTTAAATCCCAAGGTTGCTGCGGCATCGGCGATGTAAAGAATGGGAAATATTTCATATAGCGCCAATTTCTTTTGGTGGTGGCCTATATAATTTACAATCAAGTGGTCCATTTGACAGTACTTACTTAAAATAAAGAAGCCTTTATCTAAACATACACTCCTTATAACTACAAAATCAACTTAAAAATCGAGGTTAAATTTAAACAACACTACAGTGTGTCGTCACAAATGAGATCCACTTAGCTTATGTCGGCAACTCAAAAGCCACATCGGGTCCTCGACATCGAACGCTGATTTTCAGCTGAACTTCTATTGAAAAATTTTACATATCAAATAAGCCGAGATAGCGTTGACGCAACTAATAGAACTCTTAACTTGTCACTAAAAAAAACACAAGACTACTTAAATTATTAAAAAAACAGATTTCAAACTCGAGTCTTGTTTCCGACACATGTCGCAAGAAAGAAGTGGAGATACATCGACTCCTACTAAGATTTTTTTTTATGAAAAAAAAACAGTGGAGAATTTTGACGTCGGCATTTTATATATATTTATAGCATAAGTAGGTATACGGGCAAATGGGCCACCATGGCCAACATTGGTGCCGTAAAAGGTACCTCCCCAGACTGCCTTACCCTACCGCAAATTAATATTGCAGCCAACTAGTTCAATTAGACATTTAGTTAACAGCCTAGGCATTTTACTAAGCTATACTATATGAAACCTACCTACACTCCTCACTTTTTTGTACCTTTGAACCAAGATATATATTTCCCAGTTTTTTTTACACATTTTCTCTTGATGTTTTTATCTCATGGTAAAAACTATTTAAACACTGATAAACTCAAATAAATATTACCTAGTCTAAATATACTGTAATTGCGCAGCCGTCATATTCAGAGATATTTCGATAAAAAATATCTTGATGACAACGTAGGCGCGTGACGCTTGAACCGCTCACATATTAATTCGCTTTCAAATAAAGATTAACGTCAAAGTATTAATTAAGCGTTTATAGAAATATAACGATAACGGACGGTATGAATCAGATCGATTCGTAACTAATAATATTACGTACCGTCAGGTTGATATTAGGGCTGTCGATAAATAATACATTAGTATATACGTTGAGTTACTATTCGTTTACTTCATTCAAGTGGTATGATTCTTGCCGGATTATCCCGTAAAATCTATTTTACAAACCGGTGCCAACTTTTTAATGAATTATATCATAAATGAATTCTACAAAGGTGGTTGTACGATCCTATTGGAATAAATCATACGTTTTATTTTACAAAATACAAATAAAAAATCTTTGATGGCAATGTGAAAAACGTTTCAAGGTCAAATTTGAGTGCAAAGTTTTTATCTGTAACGTTTCCGACGCAAAAAATCGCAAAATATGTTTCGCAGCTGTCACTTGTACTGAGTGGAGCGAACTATTTTTAATACGGCATATCTATTTTGCTGACGGTCGTGCGGACGCACTCTGTAATATACGTAATATATTTTGTATTCGGGCATTCTACATACATGGTTTTACTTTGAAACACGTGGATCTAAGCCCAAGGTTGCTGGTTCAAACTGGAAAAAGTGATTCATCTCATTCTCAGCTCACCGCTGGAAAGGTAACCTTAGGAACGGTGGAAAGGAAAGGAAAACATCACGAGGAAACTCTCACGTATCAGGTTACGCTACAATAATGAAATAACCTTTCCTCAAAAGCACATAAGTCCTCATGCATCTGGAACACGGGACCTATTTTATAAAGACAGACATAAGCTAATGGTTAAATATTTAATAAAAATCTTTAATCTCTTGGGAAGTTTTAAATAACAGAGCGAAGCAGATAAGAACATATGCTACTTCATAAAAAGTTAGAAAAAGTTAAAGCTACCTACCGAAGAAGTCTCGCTATTGGTTAATATTAAGGAAATAATATTCGATAACACCAATAACCCGACCGTATATAACTGGTGGCAACTTACCATACAATCTCATGATATATACCACGCGAGCGACAGCCCTGCATCTTACCCATTTAACGCTCCGTGAGTTGAACTCATAACATTTAAGTTCAATTACTTTGTATAGCTAAAACTGTGGATACTGTTAAGCGTATGTTGAGCTGAAACCACCTCGAAGCCGGTACTTCGCTTCGTGGTTTTAGTTAAAGCCTAGGTCTTGGACTTTGTTGCGATGTCTACGCCAGCGCAGACATCAGACATGAATTAAATTTTTTTTTTTTTAATTTGACATAAGTTATCTATATATTGTATCTATATTCACAAATAAAGGAATTTATAATGTTTTAAAACTAACTACTAAAGATATTCAACATATTAATTTTAAAAAACCAATAATCAATATTTTAAAAAAATGTGTTTCAAATTGTGTAGAGACGCAATAAAAGTGCGTTATAAACTCTAGACGTGATATTATCTCTTCGTCAGTAGGAAACTTGTACCTACAAATAAAAATACCAGCTCACTAGTACCAAATTATCTACAACGTTAATTAATACTCTTATCTGGAGTCTGCGTCGCACCGTCACACCGCACACGAGTACGGCACATCGAAGTTCCATTAGTTCACATCATCCGCTCCGTGGGGGGCGCCGTGTATCTCCCTGCACGATTTCGCATTGTTCCGCTTACAATGCTCGTTTATCACTGTCCCCTCCCCGAGCCCAGCCAACGCGGCTAGCGTTGTAAGCTGACACACTATCACACTTCGCTCGAGGTGACTGACCCAGCGATGAGAGACACGAAACCGATAGGTACGGTTCGGAAATTTTGCATGTACGTAAGTACATTGACGTTTTTGGACCGTAACGGATGCAGTAACTCGAAGTGGGGCAGCGTTGTATGAAGTTCCCAGCGGATGTGTCGACGGAGATATGATAGTTAGTGGAAGGCAGCATCCGGCAGACGAGGGCAGGAAGCGAGCGCGCCGCAATCGATAGTGCTGTATACACACTGTAGCATCTGGTGCCTCGTGTTTTTCATGCAAGCTTGGCTCACGATTTTACTACGTGTCATTCATTACAGCGCGTCGAATTGGACCCCTGAGTGATTTAAAAATTTCGTGAGAGGTGTTAATGGATGAGTTTCATTTTTATTTATAACGATGCCCGTCTTTCGAAATGTTTAAACTATTCGATTTAGACTTTATTGATAAATAATAATTCATCACATTGACTAAGCCATAAAAATATATTCCAATTATTAATATTGCTTTTATTTCTCACAACGCATTTCATATTATTGTCGGAATGCTTGCAAACAATAAATACAGGCAATAAAAACTTAATGGAGGAAACTGCATCATGAAAACAGATGTGGACACACAATAAACACTTTACTTTTTATTTTCATTGCAAATTAAACTTTTCAATCAAAACGTGAGTGAAATATTACAAGAGTTGACGCATTTTTTAAAATCAACTTACGTTCGACCCGTCGCCGCCTCGCCTTAACGATATTCTGACGTTGAAGAAATATTTACTTACAGAAACGAACTATTGTTCAAAAAGGACACAGAATTCTCTTTTCAAATTATCGGAGCGTAATATCATTCATGAGCCGCGCACACACATTGATATTTTACGTCGCTAAATCTTGTTGCACATTGCTTTTCTGAATTGCAATCGACATATCTAGATTATTACCTACGATTACCGATGGTAGCCCTGTGTAGGCCCAGCTTCGCGTTCACCAAGACTGTGTAAGAAGAGTTTTATATTTGTTTCAGCGTCTGTTGGCGCATGTCCATCAGCGAGCGCACACAAAGCATAGAGCGATAGTCGATTGCATATTTAAAAAATCCAAAATACATTAGTAATGTACGTGAGATATACGTATTCAATTTATCAAAATAAAAAAACATTGACGTATTGAACTGAATCATTTAGACGAAAGTGAAATTCAGAGGAGGTTATTTGATAAATTGTGAGCCGTAAAATAAAAAATAAAATAAAACTATCGACCACAGATATATAAAATTTAAGTTTTTAATTAAAGAGGTTCAAAATTCAGCACACCTTTACGGGTATGGAAATTTCCTGGTACACGTTTCTGTCGAATATAATTACAATCTGTTATTAATTACTGTGTAGGTACTTTAAAGTAATATGAACAATTCTCGTACATCATAAAATTCAAATTTAAACTAACTACCTACTTGTATAAATTATTAATTTTATGTTAAATAAAATACATAAGCGTACCGTGTGCATATTGTAATCAATCAATTTTAAACTTAATGTCTTTACATACATATTGACATTATTATAAAACATTTTTTGTATAGAATATATGAAAGCAATTGGTAATTACAAGGAATTACCAATATTTCTTGTGTTAGGACTATCAACGGAAACGAGGATCGAACTGGCACTTTCACTAGGTGACCCAAATAGAAGCGCAGAGCTATTGACGATTCAAATACTTGATTCTTGTAACACTATCGCGATATCCGTCCACACAACGAATTCCCGGACACAAGCTCGCGTAGTTACAGTAAATACAAAGTAATTACATTATGTCATGTCTGTACGTAGCTCGCAGAAACTCGTTTTCCCGCTAAGTATCCGAGAGTATGGTAACTTATGCAGTAACTATTAATTATAGCAATCATTAATTACACGGTGGTACTGAGACGTCTCCCTTCGCCTCACCTGCGGCAATATTAATCTTTAATACTAAATACCAAAGTATTCGTGTCACACTATCTCTTAATAATAGATACGAAGTGTTAATAAATCTGATACAGGAGATTTATAACCGGTTATAAAATTAAATATGTATAATTTGAATTGATTAAAAATAACACAAGACGCTAACCTAGATACGTGTAGGTATTTAATTTATCAACGTCTATAGTTTATCGCGTTTTATCTCGGCGCGTGATGCCAATGATACGACGATAAATAACTCCATAACAACTATAAAGTTCAAACATCCGTTTTACTAAATATTCTCACGGATATTCCTTGGTAGCGAACTGCTCGCATTTCCCGTTCGCCGTAGCCGAATAAAGATTAAACTACTTTCATTATGTCACCTAAACTTTTGTATAACCAGCTTGTATTACGACCTTGCGTCCGCCTTCCTTTGTGTGAACGTTGAATATCGAGATACTGACTATCCCTGGAAATATCGGGATGTATCTTTTTATATATCGGGATTATAACAATTACACTGTATCGACTGGGGGTCTAAGTTTTAACCGTCTCGATTTTCTAATTATAGACGAAAGCAAATTCACATGTAGCCTCAAAAAAACTATTAATATTCAAATTATAATATTGATTTTCATGCAGAATATATAAACATTTAATTATAATGTAAGTAAATTGGTAGAGAGAGAGTACTACTACTAATTCCTGCTGGTTGTGTATGTGAAGTATGTATTTTAGCAGAAGGAGGCTATCGCTGATCAGCATCCTTTCGATCGTAGCTCTTACTACAGCGACAATTATCCAATACCAGGGCATGCTGAGGTCTCCATAGGCGAACACTGTTAGGACTGTCACGCGCCATGTCCACGGCCAACGCATTCGTGGTAATCGAGTTCCTCCTCCTGTCTTTCTAGCAAATACGTTGTCTTTAAAAAATCTCATACGTGTAATTCGATCCAATTTTTGTTGAGTGTATCAATCATTCGAAAAGATAAACTTCTAGTGTTTGCATACAATTCACCACCAAAGCATTTTCAAAGTAAATTTTCGTCAAGCAGACATGCAATATCTTTGCAGTTTACACACCGCGCAGACCAATGTACTTGACATTGGACAAGCTTAAATAAATAATAACAATAAAGGAATAATAAAAGAAGATTTGTTAAAGAAGTGTTCTCGTAAGGAGACTCGGAGCCATTTCGTATTGTCGTTTTTTTACATATACAATATACCAATAAACTATGTATCTCATGTCTCTCGGCTATTGTGACTTGGAACTCCATATGCGAATAATACGAAATAGTATATATTATTTTTATTGTATGTTGAGGCACTTTTATAGAATAGGATCTCTCCTATTCTATAAAAGTGCCTCAACATACAATCATCAGGTCAAGAGCAGGGAATGTTAGACTCATAATATATTCCTATCCAACATCTCGCTTCAAAAGTTAATTCGACTCGACTATCGGTCAAAGGATCATTTAATCCAACCAATTAATCTGAACTAAAGATTTTTACTGCAACCAAGAATTCTCTCCCACGTCTAATTTTAGTTGAATAAAGTTCAAAGTGCCTTACTCTAGCCATTAGTTAAATTAATCTGCAGAATTTTACCTAATAATTTATATAAAATGCGTATACGTGAGATAAGTTGGTCAATTAAAAAAGAAAACAGTTAATTACCACTGATTATTTGCAAGGAATTAATTGGGTTGGGATACATAATTATTGTGGGTATCGAAGCTGTTCATATCGCTTAGTAAACGACCCTTTACCACGGGGCTGCGTTTATGTTAAACTTAGATCTTAAGGTAATATTATCTCTCTATAGTTTGCGGTTTAGTTCCCTGTGCGCTCTGTTCATCGGAAATTCCAAGATGTTATTCATGTATCGGAAGTCGGTGTAGCGTTAGTAATTAACTTAAAAATATAATCTCTCACAAAAGATAATACTTGATATCCTTTTTTACTTCTAACATTAAACGCTTTTCAGCAAGTTTTAACTTAAACTTAAACTTCGTCACGTGTATAAGACATACGAATAAAACTATTTTCTTGTACTCGAGGTCATAAATAAAGGTTGCGAAAGTAAGGCTTAATATTTTCTACTTCCATTGAATAATTATATATGTATTTATTACCTTATTGTAAAGAATTATTTCGGCATAAATCGCAACGAAGGCTTACCTGGGTCGCTTTAGCCACTCACAAGAGTCGCCTTACCTTTAATAGACGCTAATCATACCAATTTTTTAAACATCGTTTCAACTATTCCTTAATTTAAAAAGGCAAAGTATATTTAGACAGTTCGACAGTTAATTTTAAATAGCTCTTCTAAGAAGAGGAAATAGGAAAACGTAAGACAAACGTCTTCCAAGAAGGTCGAAGTGCTTCACATTTAATAAAAATAAATAAGCGCACGATCACCGGATACAAATCTCCTTCGACATGAAAGAGCAATGTCAATAAGATTTAATTAACAAATACTTGCAGCTCTAGGGCACTTGTTCCGATATTTTCATATTGATACACGCACGACAAGTATTCGCAATTAATCTTTTTACCCGACGTCGTTTGAGGCTAGATGCGAATAGAGGAATTTATAATTTTAAATGTCGTCTGCAAACTACTCACAGCGCTGTCACGCATTTGATTGAGTCGCGGCTTTCGACACCTCATTCATCACGCGGATTCGCTTCAACTGGTCGCCAGTCGTTTGCAAGACAAGCAATATTATGAAAACACACTTACAAACACTAAACTTTTCCATGACGTGTCTATTTTCGGTAACAAGATGAATAATGCAAAAAAAACTCGTAAACCGTCAATAAAAATCGTTTCGAGAAACTTATTTCGACAACGCGGCCACTATTGACATTCTCGAGAGCTCTCCATGTATGGTAATAACGCATTCGATACCGAACGCTACGGTATCAGGCGATAAAACGGAACAAACAAACCGAGGCATCGCGTTAGCCGCAGACGTTGCGAGAGTGTCGTCAACACGCTTCGCGTCGCCGCATTATCTTATCGGTCTCGCTGATGTCACTCGGCGATAATTTCGCTTCATTTTCATATTTTCCCTCATTTCCTATCCGTCAGCTGCAGTCCGTTAAAACTCCATTTGGTGGATCGGCTCATTATGTCGTCGCACGCACGCCGCTCTAATGTGGTTTTTGTTCGTCGGTTTTTGCCCCGACGCGCATCTGGGAATGAGTTGCGTACCTAATAGTTCGGAATACCAAGGGGCTACGTGCTTCGCTTATGCCCGCCACTGTAATTTATTTGAAGTACTGCTCGGCCGTCCCTCTCTGGCTCGTGGGCGCCGCCTACAGGGCGAATGATAATGCGATACGAGGCAGAGGCGTGGTGTTATCGTGCGAGAATGCTGTCAGAACTGGGATCCAAATAAAGTAAGATAAGTCGCTCACAATGTTGCTATAAAACCATTGCCCCGCACGGAAAAAACATGTTTGCCTTATCTCAGCTATTTTTACTGTAAAAATAAAATTAGGATTTTTGATATTATTATTTAAGGACAAATACGAGTAATTGTACCGGTTACAAAACTAAACTTTAGAAGAAGTAATTTTAAAAATATACTTCTCCTAAACTATAAATATTGATGACAAAAGTTTTTCTCTAAAATGAGTCTAAATAAAATCTTCGTTCTATTCTGCGATGGTATTTCCATTCACTTATAGCGTAGTTACGTTACGTTACGTCACAAAGACATTTTCTCATCGAACTTGAGTCCGACCTATCACAGCAACTTAATTATGTTTCCATTTTCTTTGAGTCTCGGGAACTCCGTGGAGACGTGCAGAGCGCAAAGCAATTTCCACTCATATAGGGTACTGCGCTTTAGTAATTTGAAATAGAGTTGATCGGACAGCACGACGAAGAATTCCTTTCGACAGACATCAAGCGAAAATAGCATCTATTCCTTTCCAACCGAAGCCATATTCCTCTGTGATCACCTACAGACTTGTGCTCGCCGCGCCCAATTTTAGACCCTTAAGTGGGAGTGATAAGAGCAATTTGTCTTGAGCCATTAGGGGCGCGGATATCGACTGGTAAAGTATAAAGAGCCGGGCCCCATTGTACCGGCACGGGGCTCAGCAACGATCAAGAACCTTGAAGTATGTCCGACTACAACGTCAATTCAAAACAAACTATACAGCTACATGAATACTTCTTTAAAACAGCTTTTAATACCACGCTTAGATTTATTTAAATCAAGCAAGACACTTCGAAATGTTGAGTTCTATTTTTCTGATAATTAAAATGCGTACCAAAAGAGTGCAATATTAGAACCACTGCTCTGCGATATCATATTATATTGTACACATATGTCTCCTTTGGTCCAGTATGGACACGACATTAGTTAAATCTCAAGTTTGGATCATTTTTAATTAATTTAGAATAAGTTTTTATACCCGAATATGAATTTCAATAAAAGTAAATAGATATTATGATATGACTGCTACGTTCATATGTCTTCTGTTTATTCAGCGGTTATCTAATTAATTTGAACAATCCTCTTTTCTATCGACGTTTTGTTATTTATTGAAGGCTATATTGTAATTTGAACATTGTACCTACACGCGTTTTAATGCGATTCTTCGACCTCAGTCTTATATCTTGTTGTAATCTTTATCAAACAAGGATTACTAACGTTGAAGAAATACAAATACGGTGACGAGTTACAGGTAAGCATATTTTAGTGTCTTCTATTCCAAAAGGAATTTTAAGTACTTCGTCCGCCTTATACACATTAATCACATTGACCCCATCATTAAAAACAGACAAAAACATCAAAATTTATTAATCTAGATAATTATTTGTCTAATGTATAAACTATGTCTTACGGTCCCTTTACGGTATCGATACGTACTTTTGCTTTAGGTGGCCCATTTATTGAGGAAAATTAAGGCAGTTTACACGACAGACACCCTAATTGTTTTGTAATATGTGTGCAATTAAATATTTCATGTATCTTTCAAAGTGAATAAACAATTTATTAAAGCTATGGCTTGTATTGTGTTAATTGATCATTCAAAAACGACCTCGGTTCGCGAGCTGTCCTTTCCTAACACTGCATACAATGGTTGTTACACACTCGATCACGCTGACCTAACAGAAAAAAATAATGGTTTTGGATAACATGTTTTAAATATTCACGTCATCATTAGTATTATATTTCCATGTATGTGTAATATTTATTAATGAATGTTCACTTACATTATATTACTTTTAGGTAACTTTTCAAACTTGCTTCATACAATTTTTTTTCAAATTTCGTTCTGTGGTTTGGTGCAACAGACGGACAGAGTTACTTTCGCATTTATAATATTAGTATAGATGTATATGATATGTTATGTTAGATATGTTCAGGTTTTCACAAAATAAATTGTACGATTTTTTTTATATTTCTTGTTCTTCTGTTATAAAAGATATTTTATTTCCTTTAACCCTTGGAGAGATAGTCATTATAATTATCATATAATATCCTTTAAGACCAACGGATTTAGCTATTTTGTGTATATGTATGTATGTTGTATGAACTGCCTTTGGTATTATTGATTTCAACCGATTTAAAAAAAAAAAACCTGAATGCCAAGCAATTTGTAGCCGGTCAATATTTTGCGTGTTTTGGTGAAGAAGTTTATATGTTTTTCAATGTATGTCGGCTGGGTGGGTTGGATTAGTCATTCAGTGACGTGCTATTCTACCATCTTCGTTATGTTCCGGTGATCAAACAATTATAGTAGGTGAGTGATCCAGTGTAATTACGTTCGCAGGAGACAGCAATTGAGGATCCATGGTGCGGAGCGCTTTGACGTCCTTACGTATATTTTGTAATAAAATTACTTTATTACTTTTTGATAATCATTAGCAACACTGGCATACAGTGTTTTTGGGATTTCAAGCCGTGCCAAAATGTAGAACGGAATAAGTAAGTCTCTCACAGAACTGTATCTATCTGCTATAGCAGTATTTTGAAAATAATAATAGTCTAGCTATTAGTAGCAATTTGTAGATTAATCGAAATAAAAAAAAATAGGTTTACACTAAAATAATACAAAAATACGAAGAAGAATAGCGTGCGATGTATTTAAAAAAAAATGGACGAACTGTAAAGTCATTCCGTAATAGAGACTTGAAAATAGCCACAGAAAAGGAGCCTAAGGTGCCAAAATGTAATATGCGACTTTAACTTTAATAATTATGAAATTTACACGAAACTAGTATTAAAATGGCGCATCGCCGTAAATATCTTATCATCATTTGTGCGAAACGAAGTGAATTTTTAGAGAATCATACCCTCCTTTGTAAACAAAGATCGATTTACAAATATCGAATTCTTTGATTTCAATTTTTAAATAGATTAGATCTAATAAAGAGCAAAATGAAAATTCAATCCACTCGATCTTATATTAAACTCTGAAAATGTGTAATCAGAACTACAAAGCAAATAGCGTTCAAATCCTTGATTTAATAGAACTATTCAGTAAGAACAAACTCGAAACTCACCGCAGACCACGATCGTAAAATGTCAGAAAATGATACGCGGTATCGGTTTATTTAAAGGATATACACATCAATATAGCGTATCATATAAGTCAGTTTTCAAAGAGAAAAGTTAAGCTGGACGGCGCTCAATATATTAATAACATTCTAAGACTGGAAAAAATATTTGTTGGAAAGTGCCAATCTCAGGAACTACTTACTAAGAATATAATCCGTAAGAGCGGACCTGTAGCCATGAACGGCAAATATCAATCTATCTTTCAAACTGTATGAAGTATGTTACTTATAACTGTACACACTTGGTCCAAATTTTTGGAGGATGAAACTGGGGACACGTTTCTATACCATATATAATACAAGAGTTGCGAAAGTTCATTGCGGTACCATAATGCATTTACGCTCAGATAGGCGCGAACGTATCCGCTGTCCACACAACAAGCAGGCTCGCTTCCTGTGCTACGTCGTCCACCCGCCGGCCGTCGCCTACATCCTGCATACGGTCAGTGTAACTGTCATCTACATTGCTAACCTCGTATTTCGATTAATTACTCTCGTGAATACAAGAGTTATATTTTATACTGACTTGTTACATTATTATAGTACTGTATCCAAGTTAACAATTTGCACATAGAGGATATAGATAAGAGGTCCTCACCGCCCATAGACATTGGCATTTTAGGAAATATTAACGCATCGTCTATGCGACATCTACTATAATAACTAAGATATCACGTCACTTGTGCCTGTAATTACACTGACTCACTCACCCTTCAAACCGGAACACAACAATATAAGTATTACTGTTGATCAGTAGAAAACCCGAAGGTTGCGTAATCACACGATCGAATTCCACCACTCAAAGAACCTCCAGCGTACTTAATACGGCAATAATAACCTTTGATAAAATTGACTTTAAATAAACGTCGCCTATCAAAATGATTATGAAATACATTTATTTATTATTGAAATTATATCCCAAATAAAAAAAAAGTGCAAGATGTAACATTCACATACAGAGTAACCCTATTCCTAACTAGACTGAATGTTCTAACCAGAGGACCATCTGAGCTCGGTTGCAGCTGAATAATAACCGAAGATTGAAGCTAAAGCCATGACATGCTTATAAATTACAGTTTGTTACTTTACTTTAAATGAAAAGCGATTAAGTTAAGAGCAAAGATACTACTAAGAACCGACAAGAAAAACAAATAATAGTTACTCCGTTTCATAAACGAATTACATCAACATAAATGACGACAACACGATAAATTATTTTAATATAAATTACAATATCACGATTTATAGAGGAAACAGGAACTCGCTAACCGCGCTGTAAATATCAAAATATGGTTAATTAAAATATTATTGTAACTCGTTATGCGTTTCCTAAACATTATTTAGTTATTTTAGCTAAGTTTCCGAGTATTAACTCACTGGTAACTTGGTACGAATGTTTGGGAAATGTTATTGAATTTAATAGTTTTGATACACATAACATTAACACAAGGATCAAACATAAACTGATATTTTACACCTGCCACTCGAATGCACAGAGTTAGAAACATTTTGTAGGACAATGTGTACTGTTTTACAAAGGGATCATAGAAAACGTTACAAGCTAAATAAAAAGCTAAATAAAAATAAATAAAAATAAACGGTTATTGTTCAAGATGTCCTATGAAGGAGCGTAATATAACACGCCTTGATGAAATAATCTCAGGGCTATTTTTTTTTAAAAAGCAACAATACATTAGCTGGTTTATCACAACTCTGAGAGTTTTGTTTTCCGATCCAGTGGGAGTTTTCACTTTAACTATCGATAAATACTTTCATATTAAATAAAAACTCAATTTGACATTGCTCCTTAAATATATGGCTCTTTATATTATACATACATTTGTGTTTTTATACTACGGACGAGGAAATGAACTCAATACAATGAAACAATAAAATCTGTTTTTATTTGGCCGTGAGTGTTCGTGCCTTGACCTTATTCTTAAATAATTTAACTTATAACAATTTGTAAAGTAGGGCATAAGTTTATTATATTGTTATGTCCGCATAAAAATGCATGAGGGGCGCTACTGCGACAACATATATGAATATATATGACATTTACGACAAGTATTTGTGATATTAATATGAAGGTAATTACGAAATTACCGACCTTCCTATCTATATATTCCACTGGCACACCGAGACAGATGTGATCTTTAATAATCAATATAAATGCCTTACTATGACTGTCAACAAACTACACCTTACTGTCAAAATATAATTCTAGAGAATTACATAAATAAAAGTCATAAAAGACTACAATTTCTTTGACATAAATACTCTGTATTAATGTGTCTCCTTTGTGAGTGACCGGTGATGCCTCGGTGGTCTGAGCAGTTTATGTTCCTCGCAGTGCCGGCGTCTATGGGGCGAAGGTATTTTCTTCATCGTTGGTGAAACGCGTCTGCTTTCATGAATAATTATATTTTGTTTTTTAAAACAGCTTTTTTAAGTTATAATCAACATTCTTTATTTTTATTGGTTAGCCTTAAGCATACACAAGTCTTTTAAATATTATTTAGCAAATAAATGTCAATAATAATACGCGTACATATATGTCATCGTTGCAGTTAAAATGACGTTTAAATGGGGATTTTGAAACCTGCTGTTACTATATACTTGCCTTACATTGCCTCAACATACCTGTTTCATACACTTTTTCATATTAGTTGACGTTTACAGTTACTTTTCCGTTCCTTACGAGCAAATCATGAAGTATAGCCTCAGGCCCGTCTTAATCCAGGGTGCATGGAGTGCCAAATCATAGGCAGGTTGGGTGCGCCTCGCCGGTGGTGGTGAACCATCGTAATAGAACCTGTTTTTTGGGGGGGAGATCGAAATAAGACAGTGTACTGACACCCGAGTACTTGTGCTGAAGACGGGACGGGACGTCCTTTTCCAATAAAAAGGCTATTGACGCAAAATGTTTGCCTCAGATCGATCTGGTTGATCCTGAGCTCAACGCATACAAACAAACAAACATTACAACTTCATATTATAAGAATGTATAGAATTATAAAGCCGCTCAATTAGCAAAGATGGACTTGCTAATAAGATTAGCGGATCCAACTATTTCCATTAGTTTTATAGACACTAGTTTGTGCCTGCGACCTCACCGTATGTCCTTTTCGATACCCCGACAACTCGTATGAAATATTTTATGATAATAATAATTAGTTGGTAAGACGTGAAAGTGACAAACATACAAGCAAACTCACTTTCGCACTTACGATATTATGCCGAGCGGTAATGTGTATCGCGGGTGAAATCGTGCGAGACTGCTAGTCAAATGAAGAAATACTTAATACTTGAATATTTAATATATTAATTAATGAGCGGTGCTTGACAAGCCTACGACAATTTAATTATAATTAATTATATCATTATTCGCTACTAAAACGTTCATGTCATAAAAAGGAATAAATAAATTTGTAGAAACTGTATTTTTGAATAAATTTTTATATTTTAGCTCTAATAATACATATTTATGAATTGCAATGTCGTTAACTTAATACTACGGCGTATATAAAAACATATAATACGATAAAAAACTGTTTAGCATGCGATCCTTATCTGTAATGGCGAAATAAAAAAAAAATAACATTATTTTTAATTTCCACATCATAATGTTGAAAGAGAGAATGTTGTAAATTATCGATTCGTGTTTTTTATCACAATCATAAAGCTAGTTTAATTCTTACTTATTCATACTTATTATCGAGGCGACGGTTTGTATGTATGGATGTTTGTTACTGTTTACTGTTTGTTTCACGCAAAAACTACTGAATGGATTTTAATGAAACCCTTTTTTATAATACAGGTGCCTACCTGATGGTAAGCGGTCACCACTGTCCATAGACATTATTGCTGTAGGAAATATTAAACATCACCATCACCAATGCGCCACCAACCTTGGGAGCGAAGATGTTATGCCCCTTGTACCCGTAGTTACACTGGCGCACCCTTCAAACCGGAACAAAATAAGACAAAGCATTTAACTATTGTAACTTGCTGCTTGACGATAGAATATATGATGAAAGAGTAGTGCCTATACAAGCCATAAATAATAAAGACATTGTAAGAATTGTCAAAAATATACCGATATGTAAAGTAAGGGAAATGAAGGTATGAAGCAAACTTGAAGTTCAAGGGAGGACACAGGCCTAATACCTGACAACCAACCCCTCAAACGCGAGCGAAGCCGTGGGCGATAACTGTTTAACATTAAATGTTAATATGTTGTATGTTTGTAAAAGTCGAGTTGACCCAATGTGGAGCACGCGGTAACCGAATACGGCAGACTCGAATCACGCATCACTGATATTTCTCGTTCTTAATTTGTAATTATAATTCATCTCATGCTCGGCTGCTAGAGTTGCACGTGTCAGATGTAATCGGCCTCATGTATATCCACCAAGACTCAATGAGCATGGTGGTATAAACTCCATCAGATTTGTAGGTACATAATCATCTTGAATTGAAAAATACAACTAGAAATTCTAGTTCTCTCGGTAGAATCTAAATAATGGTCGCTATAGGTTTGATTTAATCTTGTAAAAATATGTTTCAAAAGCGCTTGAAATAAAGTATATTTGGATTTGATATATTCTAAAAATCTTTTAATGGGGAATGTTTACGGGACGCTGTTATTCCCATTGTGGTTGGTAATCGTTAAACATTGTCAGAAGGTAAGCGAGAACATTAATATCATGGCCATTATCCTTTGCTTATATATTTGGCTTTGTAAGAGACTTCGCCAAATAACTCTGTTGTTACGTCCCTTTCGAGTGTTGTCACCGTTATACCGGAACACTATTATTGTATATAATTTTATGGAAATTACTGATTGGCAGTTGATTTTAGGTTTTATTTGTAGATTTTTATACTTATCCCTATGACTAATTGGCCTATGAAGGTACGCGAAGCGCATACACATATGAATCCTGTAGCCTCTCCGATCCGGGTCGAGGACGCCCTTGACAGTGTTTAGTGGGCAATTATCCACATATCCCGGACCCATTGTCTTGAAAAATATATCCTGCATAAATAATGGCTAACTTCTACAGCTGTAGATGGCGATGATGACGATGGTCCTAACTCTAATTAAATATTCTATAATCTATAATTTTATAAGTATAATCTTAATTTGATGATAAAAATTCGTTTAATACTAGTTGTAAAATTATATTTTAAGTTTTCAATTAATGTTAATGAAATATTAAGCATGATGTAATTACTTATAATTAAAAATGAAGTCAACCTATTTAGCTGTAATTTGTCAACCATCTGTTTTAAAACACTTATACTTATATTGGTAATGCTATAAATTATTTAAAAAAAAATGGGTTTAATAGTGATGTAAATAATTCACTAAAAGCTAAAAAAAAATAGAATCGTGGGCGTAGCGTAACCTAAGTACCTATCAAAAGCTAAATAAATATACGCTCCACGATTTTAATTTTGAGTCTGATTATTGAGTGATGAAAACATCGGAGTGTCGACTTGCAGCTAGGATCTACTGTCATTTATTGAAAGTTGTAAGCAGCACTTTAAACCTCCAGAAGGAGATTTTTATACCATGTGGACTGGAAGTTTAACGATGTAATCTTACGTGCAGTTACCTCCTTACACATTTCTTTAACAATTTTTTTAAACCTTCTTTGATTCTTTATTTGTTTTTTTTTTCTTATCAAGTAACCGGATAATGCTATACATTAATAAAAAGTAAAATTATATCAATTACAGATTGTCGGTGAATTCTTTCACCTGGATATTGGACGTGACGATGAAAATCATTATTTGTACCTTACATTTATATTTACCTATAAGATAAAGATTACTCCATACGTTGACTCACAGTAGAGTAAGCAACAATACCGAACTTAATTAAGCAAAAAGTCGCTTATGTATCGTATTCGTGGAGTCATTCGCCGTGTCGTAGACATTTCTTAATAAAAAAATATCTTAGGTTCATAATAGTACAAATAAATTTTAGAATAATGTTTTTACGAGACATTTCAATGACAAAACTAACTCCATATATTTTACAATTACAGAATAAAGACCTTATTCTAATTTACATAGAATATATGCAATTATTTTAATTAAGAAATACTCGAATCGTCAGTTTAAACGCGTTATTGTTTTGATATTTCGAAACACAAACTGCAAGTCGACGGTAATAAAGTGATTCACTATTATTACGATAAATATTTATTGATTCGGCGTGTTTAATGGCGTCGTGTATGATTAAGGCTAAATACTTGTAATTAAATCATACCCACGTATTTATTGCAGAGATGTAGAAAAAATAATGATATGGTATTAAAACACGTGTAACATTAGTGGAATAATCTTTTGTTTCTACTATTGTAGACTATGGTCGAGTTATGTTGGTTGCGTGAGCATTTAAGGGCATTTTTTACATTGCGCATAATCTTGTTGAATTTAATATATCTCAATATCCATTTTATAATTGTTATTGTGTGTAAAGGACTACTTCTTTGTTTGAGCTGTCAATTGTCCGTTGAGGAGCTAACATTCAGATATTATAATATGTTAAGCAATTAGCAGTTTGTTTATGTATAACTTATAATCAAAATATACTTTATTCAAGTAGATTTTTACATGTACCTACTTTTGAATCGTAGTTTTATAAAACTATATTAAAAATAAAGCCACCACCGTTTCGGAATGTAGATTTTACCGATAAGAACCGGCAATAAGCTCGTTAGTTAATCTTTTACAACATTTGAAATAACCTATCTATCGTACCTAAAAATCAACAAATATTAGCTCCACGCTTTTTTATCATTTATATAATATCTTACTCCAAGAAGGATTTATTTACTTTTCGGAGTCGGAAACTTTGCGTTATAAGCTTTTCATATGATTGTCACTGATTCATTGTTCTAAATATATTGTGACGCAACTGTGAGTATTCATACTTTGTTAAAATCATTCCGAAGGGAATCTCTGAAACTGATTAGCTATACAAAAATAAATAAACAGGCATCACATCGAATTTAGGGTCAATGACCGAATTTATATTTCCGAAGAACTCAACTTGCTCCAGGCTTTATAAGCTAGCATTATAATATTTGATTGGATGCGAGCACAAACTTATAAATAGAAAACGGAATAACAATATTTAAAAAAAAAACTCTTTGTCCTCTATAGATAACATTGAGAAGTATTAGGTTATCTCCCTGAGATACGCGTGCTCGGCTATAATTTAAATATATTTGTATATAGATTATTTACATAAAAAATCCATCTAACGAGAACCAACTAGTCATGTATATTTTCTACGTGCTGACGTCTTATACGAGGAAATAGATTAATATAATCATTTAAGAAATTAATAACGCAATATAATTTTCCAGCGACTTGAGGTTTCTCCGATTTACATTCCTAGAAGTCTGTATAAATCTAAAAGAAAACGTAAATATAATATTATGATTAATTATGTTAATATTATTACTAGCATCTCACTCAGTATTCTGTCCACAAAGAGCAATGATTGTTTTATTGTTGTGGTTTTTGGTGAGTGAGTGCTAAGATCCCGTGGCGCCGCATTGACGATATAAGAAGTGGTTTTATATTGGATACAGTGCATCACAGTCAATGCACGGAGTTGACCACGCACAAGCTAGTAACCGATTTGCTCATTTATCTAAGCTAAATTAAAAAGACACAATTTATCAGGACTACTTTTGTGGGGAAATCACTTACCAGAAATCAGCTTGTATTTAGCTGGTGTAATATGCTTAAGTATACCACGCAGGGGAAACTTCTGGATAATCAGAAGATTTGCCGTCGAGATCAATCCCTTGATTTCTTACTATATTCAACTGTTTATGGATAAAATTTAACAGATTTAGGGGATTCGATTAATTAATAATTTCGGCTATTTTTCAGGTATCTAATACTCAGCAGATCGGCCATAAAAACAATGACCCCCTCCATTAAAAATTCTAAATCTTTAATGACCACAAACCCCATGGCGCGGTATCAATGGTCGATTAAATTTATTCTTTTATCACGAATAAGTCTACACGTTTCCATCAGGAGTCGCTGTCAGCTTGTAGAATATTAAAGGAACACGTTATCTGAGACTCCTGATTGATGTCGCTTATCAAGATCTCGTTTGGTACGAGTATGTAGGTCGTACTCCACTCAGTGATAAGCTTAAACATTATGTAATGTTATATATAGTCTATTATTAAAAAATATACAGAACAAGGAGTTATCTAATTGTTAAATTCAAAGATGCTTTGGAAACATTTTTGTAATTACCCTTGATCGTACATTGGGATATTTTGGTTTTAGAAGCTTTATTTAACATTACCTGATAGATTCTGTGAGTCAAATCTAGCAACTGAATTTTAAACTCGTTTAAAGCAATAAATTTAAAATTCTACTCACCTTTTGGTGCCTCTGAGTTTGATTGACGATTTATGGTTTCAGTAAAGAACATAACGAAAATGTTTGTTTTTATTAATATTAGGACTGGAAACACTTGGATCTTAGAACCTTGAGGACTTTATATTTCAATGCCATTTCAAATCACTTTCGAGAAACCCAAGATGTGATAGCCTTTTAGGCCAGCACTTTGAATGCTAGACGTAGTCGTATGGATCGCTTTAGATGATGATTCGCTCGGGATAGCTTCAGATCTTTAATATTGCGAGTATGCTTTACTATAATAAGTATGTTATTGTATATTGAGGTATGCTATGACTTGTTATGTATAAACTAGCAATTTAATTAATATTATTTCCATACATTATAACATGAATATACCGTAGGCTCGCCTATCCTCAATTATTCAACAATAAAGTATTTTTGTGTTCCGGTTTGAAGGGTGAGTGAGCCAGTGTTGTTACAGGCACAAAGAACATAACATCAAAATTCCCATGGCGGCACATTGTCGGTGTATAGAGAGGATTATACATTTTGCAGTAACAATGTCTGTGGGCGGTGCTGACCACCCAAAACAAACTCCGGCTTTATATTACATAATTTTTAACGAAAATATTTTATTTAGATATTGGTTAAAGGTTTTAAGTCAAAGATTAGTGCTACAAATATATATATTTTGAATAAGTATGTTATAATTAATTAATCGTCCATTAAATCTTTGCTAATCAAATAGTAGCATGTAATTTGTATGAACGCAATTTTAGTAAGGTAAAACGTAGCCGCCATTACCTGATTTTTCAATATGTCTGTGTTTAGCAATAAATGATAACTTACTCACACCACATGCCTACAAATATAAATATATTTTTATGCAATAGATACAAAAACATTACTTTTCTTGGCTACGCTGCAAGCGAACTCATACAAAACTTGGCAAGAGCCACGGGTCCGAAATATTATATATTTAGTTGATAAAAATATTGCCTGAGTTACATAATCAATACGTACCATTATTTCTCAAACGACACTTGCAGATCTCCCACTAAATAAATTTTGATTTCGGAGCAAAAATACAAGTAATGTTAAATAAACAATGTAACCCAAGGCACGGAGGCTCATGCCATGTGTGCCACTTACCATCAGTTGGCCCATTAGTCAGTCTACCAGGTTGCATAGAAGGCGATCTAAAAATATACATACCTCCCTCAATAAATGGGCAATCTAAATCAAAAATAATTTTGGTTGATCTTGATATTAATGAGTTCATACAAACAAACACATTCTTTAATTTTATGCAATAATATAGTTAAAGGATAGATATAGACAAGACGACGGCAATTATACGAAGACCGGTGTCATATATTCATAATTTATGGCTTTTCCTAAACGATCTTGCGAAGATATGATACAGTCAGCGTATTAATTAAATACAAATAGCTCAGTATTGCGCGGACATACCACCGGCATAACGAAGGATTAAGATCATATTTAGTATGTACGTATTTTAATAATGCCACATCGTTATGTATATGATGCATCCTGTAACAACAAGGTTGGTTTAGTTTGTGAACACGTTGGTCGAATGATTGGCATATGCAGAGATCATAAGGCCGTTTAAAATAGATATCTGAATAATTGCACTGTAAAGACCAGTGTTGAAAAAAACCAGAAGAATTCCTTGAGTTTGTTTTGCCGGTTCTTCTTAGGTCTGACGTGTTTCATACGGAAACGATGGTAACTATATTTTTGACCTGAATGTAATTGAGTAGTGCAACGTTTTTTGACTTTGACTTTGACTAACATCGAATTTAGGGCCAACTACGAAGGACATCATCATAACCCAATGGGATGGGAAATACGACATGCCCGGAAAAATTTAAGACGGAAGACCAACGACTTTACGCGCTTCCAAAGACACGATAGGGAACATATTTCCTACTTCCAGACACCGGGTGGCTTCGATTTGGATTTGGATTTCTTCAATAAAAAAACCCAATAAATTTTTATTTGTTTTTTTTTTATTTGTGCCGACCTGGTATTTGAACTCAGGACCTCGGGATCTGTTGGGCTTTATTTCTAACCACTAGACAACCGTCGCACTCATCAAAGTATTATTACGAATCCTATAAACAAATATTCAATACTATTATGAACCTATTATCCGTAAACATAATCCGTGAGCGCGCGGCTCGTATCGTATCAGAAACCAATTAATACGGGACGAAAACTGCAGTATAAATAGCATTCATAATAAGCTATTATTATTCAATGTGTTTGTGCAACTGTTAATTAGTGGCCGAAGGTATATGGAGATTGATTCGCGGTCGTCCTCCGTTCTGGCGAAGATAATGTGTTTTGACTGCGAACTTGACAAATATGTATCATTGTTTACAGACTCTGTAGTTTGACTGGGTGTTTTTCAATCACACTTGTGGAACAAATTGTCCCGACGTGTCTTTGTTCCACCACTATTCTCTATTCTCGCACTCCCTTCGCCGCGGTGACCTCAATCAATGAGTTCAACATCGATTAGTCACAACTGCGATATTAAGCGACATTCTACAAACAATACTTAAATATACTTTGCAATTTTATTACACGTGTAAATACAGCATTCGTAAAAGCGCTGGGGATTTTTCCATTTAGCCGTGCCGTTACCTTCGCCCATAGATTCTGGCACTGTAACCGGCATGAAGCACTTTTCAGATAATTAAATCGTCGCCCACCACGAGATCTAAAATGTTTTCTCTTATATCTGTAATTACATGCACTCATCCTTCATACCGAAGCAAAGCGGTACCAACTATTTGAACAAACAATTAAAAAAATCGATCGACATTGCTATATGAATTCTTATGTACATTATCCGTATATCCAGAGTTGTCCATTTGTTTGTGACAATCTTATACCCCGTGGAAGAAAACGGAGTTGCAGCTATGATTGATGATATTCTGATATCCATCAAGTGGGTTCCGCCATTTCAAATCGACTTTGGTTCATAATTTTATACAAATTCAAAAACTACATTCGTGACCTTTGTATCAATAGCAACGTCAATATACAATCGTAACTGTTTATCTAGTGGTAGGTATGTATTTTTTTACTTGAAGCATTTAATAAAGTTCTTTGTAAACTTTATTTTTGACACGCCGGGACGACCCCGATTCCGGGTAAGTACGTCCTTGGTAGTTTTTTTAGTTATTAATTAGTAGTTAAAATTAATTCCGTCCTGCGGTAGAGGAAAATCCGTTGAGGAAATCTAGTTTGAAACGAAAATTAACAAAACAATAGTCACATTCAAATACTTCAAGTTACAGATGTTTTATCAACAAATATTTACAATTAAAAGATCTCTTTGACAGTTTAGTTAGGTATGCAAACCGCGCAAGTTATGTACGTAAGCTAATGCAGGAAGCATTTGTATTGTTGATGTTTTCTTTAAAACGGTAACAAATATATCTGTAGATCTATTCTGAAGACACAAAATCGAAAATCTTAAATCATAAAGTAATATCAAATATGCGATGAAATACAATAATTAAACCATTTAATTGATATACGGATCGAAATAGGGTATCAATAAATCATTTATAGCTTCCAACATTTTATGAGTTAGATAGGAAGTGACTTCAAAAATATATCTCACAAATTAAGTATACATAACATGTCCGAACTAAGACACCTTATCATTCGCTCCACAGTCCACATATTTTTTCTCATGTGTTTATGGAAATTATTGGCAATGATTAAAACTATTTATCTAAATTGCTGTGTTAACTTTATTTTTATTAACAGGAAATAATTAATACTAATAATAATATTATTATAATTTAATTAACTAAGTTCCTTGTTGAGTCTTCTCAGTAGAATCTACATTCCGAACCGGTGGTAGCTTCACTTATTAAAGTTTTGTAAAATGACGATTCATAAGTGCATTTTACTTGAATAACGTATATTTTTATTTTGAATATTATTAATTTTTAGAATTGTTTGTAATACAAGCAATTCTAAATTCAAAAACCTGCGGACTTAATCATCTAACGTTTGTTTTCTCAAATTATTTTACTAAATTCACCTACAGAGAATATACCTATAATTAAAAAATATAAACAGTATATCTTCAATCAAGTATATAACCTATTTCGATATTAATAAAACAGATGCAGGGATTAAAATTAATAATATAATGAGTATCAATTTGTCTATTGACGCTTATGAGGTGTTCGTTAAGTTTAACTTATATTTATTTGATTTTCTTAGCTTTTAGTTATTGTTAGGTAAGTTACGAGAAAGGGGTGTTACTTGATCAGTATTTTTAGTTTATGTTTAATATTAAAATTTAATATTAAATTAATTTCTATATATTACTCTATATATTGAGAGCCGAGATGGCCCAGTGGTTAGAACGCGTGCATCTTAACCGATGATTTCGGGTTCAAACCCAGGCAGGCACCACTGAATTTTCATGTGCTTAATTTGTGTTTATAATTCATCTCGTGCTCGGCGGTGAAGGAAAACATCGTGAGGAAACCTGCATGTGTCTAATTTCAACGAAATTCTGCCACATGTGTATTCCGCCAACCCGCATTGGAGCAGCGTGGTGGAATATGCTCCAAACCTTCTCCTCAAAGGGAGAGGAGGCCTTTATCCCAGCAGTGGGACATTTACGGGCTGCTAATGCTAAAAAAAAAAAAAAAACTCTTAACATATACTTGTGTGTTGTGTAAACATACATTAACAGTAATTAATATTTTTTGACAATGTGTTCGTTGATTGTAGGTATATATAATATCAATTAATACATGATACTTGTGAGCGAGATCACTGATGTAGGATATACCTTTTCTTATCTCCCTTTTTTTTAATAAAACTTGCAGATGTCGCTTGGAAACTTGAAGTTTAATTATTTGTTAAGATAATCTACACTTTGGTTTTATGTGTTCAATTAAAGTTTTATTATCTTTGTTTTAATTGAATTGTAATCAAATTTTACTCACAAGTTTGAAAGGAAATGTCGAGTGTTACACAGTACTTGTTACTTACAATTTATGTTTCATTCCAACTTAGTCATATGAGCTGTTTATATATACCCACTTCTGAACCGATGCTTACTATGACACTGTAATATAAAATGCGGTATTTAAGAAACAAAAATAGTTGTAGGTTGCACCTAGTGATACAGCTACCGGCCAGCACTTTATACAATAAGTGATGAATTGATGATGAAATAATGATGAATTGATGATGAATGAAGTGATTATAATCATTGCTGCTAAATATTCAATGTTTATAAGCTTAAAAATGTAGTTAGTTATGTCTATTTTTTAACAAAAAAAAATAATAATATTTAATTAGTTACCTCTTTTTTTGTTCGTTATTTTTAGTTGAATATTTGTTTTCTTTTTTTTATTTGATTTTATACACTACTACTTTATCTAACGTTGTGTTTTCCTGTAATCGGTTGTACATAGTTATTTTAATTCAATCTAATGTGAGTTTTGGATGTTATTTATGTACGACTGTTGGGGATCCAAATAAATAAATAAATAAATATATTAACGCCACCAAAGCGAAAACCAGCGCCAATATAGTTTAAGTTTGATAGGTAATAAATAAACAAAACAAAACCTAATCTATATTGGCGTGTTCGCAAATACTTATTTTTTTTTATACTGCGGTGCCGTTAATACGTACATAGGTCCATCACCATCATATAAATCATTCCAATGATATCATACTCATTATTTATTGAACGAAAATCTCTTTATATTAAGGAATATTTTGATTGTTTAAAAGCTGTTTTAAGTCGAGAAGTGATATCGGACTACAATAAACATATTACTAAAATTGTACAACTTGATTCCATCGTTGATACTTATCATCGTTGGTACTTATCAGTCGCCGTTTAACTTACTAATGATTTTGAAATCAGTAAGTGTCTAGTGAAGAGAATTGAGGAGAAGATATACCTACACTAAATTTATGTGGACTATTTCGTTTAGTTTCGTAATAATACGATAATAATGAGTTTTTTTTTTATATTTGGAGTTTGGGCCCATGTCAAACGTCGCCGCGGTGTTATCGGCCCGATATAGTTAATTGGGCGCCGGTGCCCTCACAGAATGCGCGTGCGCAGCATGCTTGTTCCGCTTAATCTCTGCCTTTGATCGTAAAATTCACCTATATTATTCATTGGTTGATTATGCCAGCCTTGCTCGCGTCGGAAAGGGTATATTACACTATAAAAACTTGGAGATTTTTAATTGATTTAATTATATGCTAAATAAGATTATTTTTTAAATAAATAATAGTTTCTTTTTTTAAATATAAAGAAATCGATATTTAAGACTTAGCAAATATTGCGATGTAATTCAGTTAAAAATTATATAATGAAATGGCGACTTCATTTAATAATGGATGAGAAATGAGAAAAAGAACCTACAAATTAAAAAAGCCTATAACATCCCTAGTGTAAAATATAATAAAATATGAAGTATCAGTAGTAGTAGTATTAGTAATATTACAATCATTATTAAAATACCAATACTTATCTACAAAGAAAAAAAAATTAAGTCCCCTTTTTATGTCTGGTCCATGTTATTCACACATACTTATACGTTCTAATCACTCAATGCTTGTTGGAACAATACACACACATACACGTTGACACCCACACGCGTGTCTTTAACGATCGGCTATTGACCGACATTTACAATCGTTAGTTACAAAAAACAATGCCAGCAGAATCTCTCCGTGACAACCCGCGGTCGCTAATGTGCGCTTATGTGCGCAGTTAGGCTAAATGTAAACAACGAACCACAGGATAATAGAATATGTAGATAATAGAAGAAGAATCGGATAAAAACTATTTAAATAAATTAGTTTTAAGTTGAAAACATTCGTATCTATTAGGCTATAAATTATAAGGCTAAACTGATTTGGTTCTACAATAAACTAAATACAAGATTTTAATAAAAAATCATACTTACTTAACTGCAATAATGCCAGAGATTTGATTGTCTTTTATAGAGAAAGGGTCGGAGCGTACTGAACTAGTAGTATAATTATTGTATTTAACAAATAAGTGTGAACTTGTCTTCTCAGACAATAAATAACATTATGACTACTTATTATAAACACTTCGAAATTACTTTTAACATATTTTTTACAATAAAGTGTGATTTTATTTTATTTTTTTTAAATCCACTTTTCGAATTCGGAAATAACTCTACTATGTTTTGTTTATACTTTGGATTTGGATACATTTTGTTTATACTTTATCTCGTGCTTGGGAAGGAATACTTGAGAAAAAAAACTCGATTCCACCACCGCCACTCTCATTGAACAGTTTTATGATTCGTTACACTACTTCTAAACAAGCGCTCCAAATTTCTATCAAAATCATCCATTGTCTCTATAATTATTAAAAAGTCACAGGAATGCAAATAAATTTAACGCTTCGTATCATTTAATATTTAATAATTCATCATGCGACAATTCATCATACACAAAAAAGTAATCAGCGTCCGTCCGTTCCGTTGTGTTTGTTCATTTCTTGATTCACTGGAGTAGAAAAATGACTCCGGACCGAGACTACTTTCAAATCTAATCAATAATGTTCGACAATCAGACATCAGCTGACATTTTACACGTCAATTCCTTCGGCCGACGGACGTTATAAATTGCATCCAGTCGCCATGACACTGTTGATGACGTACTTCTCAAACTTTATCTTTATTCTTTATCTGCCATCTTGATGTTACTTGTTATTCTTTAGTAAGCCCTAGTGACAGTCTCTTATCCTGCTTAGATTCTATAAACACGCTGCTCTACTACAGGCTGAATGCGCGTGAGGCAGAATTTATTATGAACAAAGTTTTCCATCAGCGCCGAACACGAGATGAATAAAATTATACACAAATTAAACACGTGGAATCTCAGATGTTTATCCGCGATCTTCGGTTACGACCCACGTGTTCTAACCACTGGACCATATAATCGCTTTTTTTTTCTTTTATTGTACACATCAGCATTTAATCCATAATCAAAAAGGATTATACGCTATTTTAGAAGCACAATATTTTAATTTATAGGCGTAGGTCTGCCAAAAAGGGTCTTATTTTTCTATTATTTCATATGTATTTAGATTGACTCGTCATAAATGTAATGAATCCTCGGTATAATAAATTAGATACAATTATTATTGTCACAGTAAATAAAATGAGAGCTTGGGATTTCGAATAATTTATATGATTGCGATGTTTGTAAAGATCGATAAACTCTTCCCAGCGTCATCGCTTCATCGAGTTTTTTCTATTCAATCGTTAATAGTATATATAACACGGTTTAAAGTTCCACGTATACAATGATACATACGATACGTAGTACTTGCTCCTCACAGTACGGCATCTGCAGGCGTTAGTTGAAATGTTATATTATTAACAATCTTATTGATAACTACCATCAATTGTATCGACATTTTAGTTAACCAAGATCGTTACAAACAATATAAGAACAGGTGTTTAAACCGGGGAGATAAATGAACCTTATAGTCAGTATAATTTATTGTTTATTCGACTTTGATTTAGATGATTTGTAAAATTACAAATTATTCGCTCCCCGTTTATGTGATAGCAATAAACCCAAAAGCTATTGACCGGATTTTCTTACGGTTTTTCACCAATGGACGGGATGATTCATGAGAAAGGTTTAGATGAATATTTCACGCAGGTTTCTTGTTAATTTGGCTGAAATAAAGCCAATCATGATTGTTGAAGATAGTCGAATGAGTAATATCCCGACTAAGAAGGTTTAAGTTTTATGTATATACATAATATATAATACATACTGACCTGTAATATATATTGGGATCAATTTTTGTATGTTAGGGATATAGTTGAAGTTTGGATTTAAAATATTTTAAATGTATTGTTTCAATAGAAATGGTTAGTATGTATGCTTCGACAATATTAAATAAATAATTATAATCATAGTATTAAGAGTTGTCTCACGATATAAATTGTCGTCAATTGCAAGGATTTTCAGAATATTTTTCCTCAAATGAGCTGTGAATAATATTTGAGCACGTTAAGACCCAGCGGTGCTCGGACTTGAACCCGCAACCTTTGGATAAAAATAATGTGAATTCCTCTTTCAATTGAAATATTTGTTTTAAATCAAGGTAAGGTAAATAATACGTAGCTTTAAGTAATACGTTGTGTTCATATGGCAAATAGCTTTAGAAATAAGTAGGTAAGTACTAAATAAGTATTATAAATATTTAAATATACCTATAATAATTGTCCTTGACAATTTTCCTTTATATAATCATATTACTTTTCGCTTTTACTTGAACTAACATTTTCTTATTTTATGTAAACAAATAGTAGTATACTTTAAATTTATTTTTCTTCCATTTTAATAAATTCAATAAATTCAATAAATATATTTAATATGAGAATTCAGCTCAACTGCGCAGTACCGTTTTAAGTATGAATTGAAGTATTAAATTCATTACTTTCCCTTACCCTTAATTTACACTAAGGGGTGGATTTATTTTTAAAAATGTAATGCGATTACCCTTGTAACCCTTTTTTTATTAAATAGGGTATGTATGGTATACATATACGTACCCTAAGTAATAAAAAATATATCAAAATTAGTTCATCATACAGGTCGAATGGCCGACCACCTTCTGGTTTGAAGACGACTTATTAAGTTTATAGATATAAGTATAAAATATTAATTAAATTGGTTGTTGTTATTGAGTTTCCTGGAGGCATTATCGCAACGTTTCCGTTCAGTGTTTTGTAAACACTAGCACCTTGTTTCGGTCGTGTGCTTGTCGACTGTTGACTACACATACCGACACGGTACACATTAGCCTGTGTTTTTATTGCATCCGTGAAAAATATTTTCCAAGTATTGACACATTGTTTGGAAGTCCGATCTTTAAATTCCTATTATGTGTACACGTCACAGTACAGGGTTATTTTTAAAAGTGTGATAATATTGGAAATCAATTCCGGTTTTGCTTTTGAAGTTTTACAGAGCAATTTTAATGCTCCACTTACACTAATTACTTTTGCAATCAGAAGTCTTATGAAACTTAGTCGTTTAATTGACTTAGTAATTATTCAGACAATATTACAATGTGACATTACCAAGTATGGGTATTTTTTAATTGACATTCATGTTACTTTTTTTAAATAAATGTGAGCAATGATAAAATTGCAATTATGTTTAACAATGCCGCTTGCCTGTACACCATGAATAAAATGCCTATAATTTTGGATTCCAACCATGTGTTCTTACTTTTATTTATTAATGCGTTTTAAGTTATCTCAATTAACTTTTATTCGAAAATTATTAATATATGAATTGACATTTATATCAATTTTTGAGAAACGAACTCCTTTACACTTCGAATAAAATTAATCTTCTCTACTATAAATTTTATATACTGAGTTATATATATATATATATATATATATATATTATGATCAGGATAACGTCAATCGATGATCGCTAATGGCTATGTTAAAATGTATATGATGAAAGTAAAATTTTACCGGATAATATTTTAGTTATGAAATTATTGTGATATTTAAAAACAAAGAATAATATATACATAGTAGTAACATTAATTTAAAACCTAAAAGCTCGTTTTAAAATATACATTGTCAATAATTGACGACATTTAGTTTGCCTTCCTCTTTAAGTATAATTATACGGTTGCTTAGTTAAGAATAACTAACATACCGTTTAGATTTTTCTACAACTTTCTACATAGCGTGCACGACACTACAATAAAACGCTTAACAGATTTAATACGTTCTCTCTAAAACCATATAATCATAATGCAGTTGTTGGAAATTCAATTAAGTATATTTTTTAAAAGCACTCATTTCATTACCGGTAACAGTAATTACGTTAAATCAATATTTCACTCGTATTCGTATTACGATCCACTCGATGTATGGAGCGCAGTGTAGCGCAGTCTTTAATTACGTGCAATCAACGTCGGCATCAGCTGTGCGGTGCGGGTGTGTGGGTGTGCGCTCGCGTACGTAGCGGCGCGCCCCCCGCACGCACACAGTCGCGACGCCAATCAGCTGATCGCGGCGCAACGCGCTGTCGCTGCCAAAACAACGCCGCGCTGCGTCGAGACGTGCGTGCCGCGCCGCAACTCGACGTCCGTCGCCCACCCAGGTGATAATAGACTTCTTACAAAAAGAGTTACATTCTCAATTTGATTATATAGCCCTGGATGAAATGCGGCCCTAGCAATTTAATAATTATATATTTGTAATTGTAAATATGTAACTGAATGCGATTTAGATTAAAATGTGTTTAATAGATAAGAGTATAAATAATAATTCTTAAGTAAATTTCGGTGTAAAGCTGCGGCATACTATCTGGAGGCTGTGACACCCACAGGGCTGTAATTTATTAGTTTCAATCCTACAGACAACCCACTGTTGAAACCATCAGTTTACTTATTCATAGCGCAGAGATAAGACTCGAAAATGTAAATAGCGTTGTTGTGTGCATTTACTTTAGAGTTGTTTATCCAGCGTATTTATTTAGGTACCTGAAATCGAGCAAAACGTTCCACGAACGAAACATGAAAGAGTTCCGAACCCTATTTACATCCTTTTTACTCCTGCGAGGATGCGGCGGCTAGACAAGGATGGAAAACCAGGACTCCCACCCGTCAAGTTTGGCACTAAAAATGGCCGATGCTTGCTTAGTTTCGTGATCGCCTAGGGAGGGGGCGATGTCGATAATATTATGTTTTATGGCAGCGAGCACGGCCGAGGGCGGACATAAATTGGATATTCGTTTTACGAGATAATACCAACGATTTATACTCGCTTTTGGGATTCGAAGTTTGTGGCATATTTGAAACGTGCCGCCTTAAGTAAGAATTAGCGGGAGCGTTCGTTCTGAGGAAGTCGGTAATTACAGAATTGCTACTTTGATCGTAAAGCGACGTTATCAGAGCGCATCGAGGCCATTATATTTTTGCGAGCATCATTCATACTTGTATTGCCATGTTCGAGTACACATTTACTTATCTCAAGCTCGTTTAAACCTCGCAAATACCGGTAATTATTTTAATACGCACATCAAAGTTAATGCAGCAATAATTTAAAAAGTCGACAATTTATTTTTATCGTAAGATTTTATCAAAACTCATTTTGAGTTACCATATAAAAAAACTTTAACATATAAAAAATGATTTCAGTTATTTATATATTTTTAATCAAGACTTATTAAATACAGTCTAGACTAGTTTATCTAATAAAATAGTAATAAACCCAATATGTTTTATGAGTTTTTGTTTGTTTACAGCTGTATATATGGCGTCCGTTACAAAGCGTATTATACGAATCTGGGTAGGCAGTATCGGAGCCGTAAAAAGTAACAATAAACTTTTTATGATGGCAGTGCTGATAAAATGAATATAGCACTAATTCTCCCCTTCGTAGGATGAAATATAATTCTTTCTCTTATGAAGGCGAAGGAATGAACTCGGACCAGCTGAAGCGAGGGGGCGGCCAGCTATTATCCATTAGTCTCGATGTTTATTTCGTGTTTATTACATGGATGCTAATTTAACAGCGTCGCTCGCTCTGATGTCGGATAATGGAATAGTCTGGGAGCGTGCGTACCGCGCTAATGGTCGATTTGCCGCTTGCTTCGTGACCACGTTTCCACTAAAACTGCTCTAAGCTATTCGACTGCGTCTTAATTAGTTTTACCACGGTTAATTGCATATATGCTTCTCTGTGTGGAATAATAAACTGTTTTACTTTAATGGCCGTATTAAAAAAAAAACTGCTTATTTTCTTCTTCGACCGTGGATTATTCGTTTCATTGTGTTTAAGCACCTATTATGTTAGAAGAATGCCCAGTTATCCTTTTGTTCGACGTTTAAGTGCAATCAGACAAAAGATCAAAATTAAAGAATACGATGATAAATTTTATTACAAGCGTATTGCAAAAATTGAACTAAGTCAGGTCTAAATCTAGCAGTGTTTGTAAACATTGTAAGGGTAACTTGACATACATTAAATAAATGAATCAACCCGTGTTCACCGCTGTTTAATTTTGTAATTTGTTTGTCGCTCGTTTCTGGTTTATCGAAGAATAATACTGTTACTCATTTATCTCAAGAAATGTATTATAAAATCAACATTCTAATGTTATTTATAGCTGCTTTATCTATATTAATTTCTAATTTAATTCTATGACTTGAATATTACTAGAACATGATTATAACTTTTGTACTGGTTAAATGCGCGTCAGAATGACATCTAAAGTTTTGAATTGCCGATTAATATTAAATAGAAACCCTAAGTTTGGTGATGTAACTTCATTTATATACTAGTAGTAGTATTAAATGTAAATAACGACTTTGTTAATATTACTAACGAATGTAAGCCAATATCTATTGGAATTATTAGCAGAGCAAATATTAACAACGCTTTTTTCTCAGGAATTCTTTGATTACGTTGCACTAACGTCACTCAATTTCGATTTTGACCGAGTTTCAAAGATCGAGAGCTATACTTACTTCAGTGTAAGTGCAATCCATTATCCTGGGCTGTTCCCGAGCACAAAACATCCAAGATAAGGCACTGGGAGGCTATGCCTCGTCAACTCTATCTCAACACCACTCCGCACTCCACACACTGGGATGCATGTCCCATCGATAGCCGGACGCCGGACACCGGAAACTTGGATCGTCGCGTTGGAGGTAAATAAAACGATGCTTTAGGGATTTTTGTAAAAAGATAGTTATATTTTTGGCATTGGACTATGACACAATATAATACTATGATATGCTAAGTAAGCGTTTTATAAAGACTTTTACATGCCGAATATTTGTTAATCAGACTATTCATCAGAGGACTCTTTATATATAATTTTAACAAACATAACTGCTTACAAAATGAGAGTAGAGTACGATTCTAGTTTACCACTCAGGACTGTTCTAGAACTCATCACCTATTCGAAAACATAACTATTTCTAGTTTTATTCGTAATATTTTTCTCACTTTCATTTTTTTACTCTATAGGTACATATTTATTATAATACAATTTTTGAACATATAATTATTATCGATATGATATCTTATACAGAAATACGCAACGAATTAGCGACGGTACAATAATTTATCATGAAGCATCGGTTACGGCGACTGCGAATAAATACTTTCGTTGGTGGGTATGCGCCGGCGTCGTCGCGCGGGCGACGGCCGGCGGGCTGCGGCGAGTACGCGTCACATCGTCCGGCACAGAAACACATAAATCAACGTTCAAACAATATCAACGCACATAGGTACTATTTGGTATTCGGTTCATACGCGGCGCGGCGGCGGCGGGCCCGGGCCCGGCGCGGTCGCACCGCGCGGCACTTATCACTAACTAATTACAACGAAACATCACAGAGACCGGCCCCGGCTACATGTAGATCGGCAGCTGTTGCAGCGCCCGCTTGTCGAAGCGCTCGTAGTGCGCGGCGGGCGGCAGCGCGCGCGCTATATCACAGTCGAGCGCTTCGGGCGGCAGGTACGGGTGAGGCTTGAGTCGAGCTCGTGCTGCTAGTTTGCCGCCGCCCTCCGGTGCATACTCGAACCGGTAACGCCGAGCGTCCTCAGGAGCTCTGGCGCGTTGCGCCTGGGCAGGCTGTGGCGGTGGCGCAGGCGGGGCTGGTGCCGCTCGACAGCAGCGTCGGACCGCTCTCCCTCGCGCTCTCGCGTCTGGAGCGGCCGCCGAGGCTGTCGCCGCGGCTCCTGCAGCGCTGGCTACATCTCCTCGGGGAAGGTTGTTGACGAACGGCACCCGCCTGAGGCTTTCGAGCCTCCGGAAGTGCGACGGGTGAATCATGAGCAGCGGCTCGATCTTGACGCCCTGCGGTGGCTTGGCACAATCGGGAAGCTCGTATTCGATACTGCAGTCTACGTGTAAAGGCACCGAGTAATCCTTGGGGGCGAGCGAGGCGGGCCGCGCGTCCCGTCCGAAGCGGTCGGCGGCGGCGAAGTCGGCCTCGCCGCGGGCGTAGCCCGTCATCGTAACGGGCGCGGCCTCACGGCATGTGCGCCGCGGGGCGCGCGCCGATCAGCTGATTGTGCGAGCTAAGGCGCGCGGACGTGCGCGCTAGTCGGCGGCAGGCGCGAGACTGTGGCCGCGGCCCGCGCGCCTGCGCCGCCCGGCACCTCCCGCCCCGCGCTCGTCGCGGACGGTGCGTAGCGCACGGAGCGCTGCGGTGCGCGGCGGGAGCGGGCAGCGCCGGCCCGGCGGCGGGCGCGGCGGGTTCCGTCCGATCGATAAAAATGGCGGCTCGCGGACGAGCGCGATGGTGCGCGGATTCGCAAGGCGCAGGCGAGCGCGCCGGCTCACTGCGCCGGTTATTGTGACGCGAATGTCAAACAGCTGACTGCGAATACGTAGGAAACGGCGTGTGTTTATCGGGGCATATCTCGGCACAATAAAGAAAGGCGCAGGCCTTGCGGCTCACTTTGGCGTTCTAATCGGGGAATTCTCATAGATGTGTATCACATGCCTTATGCAGAACTTAATTTTGTAACGGCGACGCTATCCGTTGCTTTACAGTGAAGACAATAGCAGAATTTGTTCGCATTCTTAGAGATATGTATATTTTGTGATTACAATAGAATAACATTGTGTGTAGTTTGAGCTGTCACAATATTGTGTTTTATATAGAGAACGTTTGTTCATTATGCACATAGCAATGAGAATAAGATTTTACTTGGTAATTATTAACAGACTAAAGGTTAACATAAAGTATAGGAACGTCTTTTCTTTGTTGCTACAACAATAGACCCGCTACATCATTTTAACTTTAAACCTTTGAAATCTATTGTTTTTTAAAAGCTTATAAAATACAATTTAATTAACTTTGTTAGATTACACTTGAACACGAATACGAATAATACGAATGTCTACCGCTTCTAAAAATCGCTACAGTATTATGGACTAATTATTATTGATACCTCATTAAGTAAGTAACAGTTGCCTTAACTTTCAAATATTAAATAATTTTGCAAAAAATCTTTTAGCAAATAAGTATGTTATTTTTTAACAAACCCAACTTGATGGTGATTCAAAACTAACTACAATTCTAAGACTAAATTATACTAAAAGTATATTTTCAAGCGCATCACATCACACGTATTCTCCGTAACTGATATGAACAGAGTATTCTAAGAAAGCTAAAGTGTCTCGACTCAGCTGGGCTGAGATGTAATCAGACACGCGCGAGCTAGCCGAGCTGTGTCGTGACTCGGGATACACACACACATGTTAAGCATACGTTGATGCACACAATTGAAAATGACACATCCTCACGAAACTTCATTAGCATATAAGAAAAACAACATGGCACCTCAAACTGTTCCCTGCGAGACACCATTACGGAGTTTATAGGTCACTATTATAGTCAGGTATTAACGATTATTTACCACACGTTACATTAACCGCATATAACAATTTACATTTTCCATAAAATATTTAATAAATTTATGATAACGTGTATTTATTCAGTTATATGTTATATATTTTACACACACCTTATAATATATACTTGTGTACATACATGCGGCTATAAATACACTACTGACTAAATTATACATCATAAATATTTATTAATACGACTTAGAAGTTATTTGAAATACATTTTATTATACAAATGTAATTTTTGTACATGCAGTTTTGTTTTAGTTTTGTAATTGAATAAAGTAAATTTCCTTTCAGCATTGCTAGTAGCTTGACTACTTCTAGCATACACTGCGACTCATACCTATATAAATAGATACACCTGAAGTGTTCTTAGTCACACAATTTCATTAAAAATTGAATCATCTTTTCAGCGCCCCTCGTTCCAGTTTAAACTCAATTTAAAAAGCATCTTATAAGATTAGAGCTCGATAATTATGGCGTCTCAGAGAGAGCTTATATTGATCACTGCTCGGCCTTCTAAATACACTTATAATCTCCTTAAGTATTTTATTATTTTTCTATTTTTTTATTTGGGATCCTTCTATTGGTCCGTTTAACTGACTTCAATGAATTCCATTGGTTGTTACATTTGTGTGTAGTTTAAAGAAGAGACTTAGTTTTTCATTTTAATAGTAGTGTTGCTGTAAAATAGAGTTCACTTTTATACCTAATTTAGTTTGTTTTTAGGCTTTTAGTAGTGTCAGTATAAATTATCTCGCCTTTGGGACGCGATGGAGAAACACGAACGAGATTGGTCGGTATATCGGATGGAAATGTCAATTACGACAAGTACGTCGTCTGTAGTAACAGACGTCATACAAATCATAAAGGTCGATTAATCGCCTTGTTGGTCTATTGGCTAGCTTATTGGGCTGCAGACCCTAAAGTGCTGGGTTCAGATACCCGTAACAAGTTATTAAGTTTTTCTGTCGACCAATTCTCAGTAGCAGCTCGGGTTTTGGTAATTGCCAGTGTTTACACTCCCCTGCGTCGGATAGCACGTAAAGCCGTTGATTTTTTTTCTATTTACTTTGCAAAATAAATACAACTATGTTACCACTATTATTATGGAGATAAACTTCTTTTTTAATAATATTTTTTTATATTTAAAGTGGTTAAGAATTTCTTGGTTACGTGAATTAAATAAAATTTATTAATTTCACAAAACCCAACGTAACGCGAACACAAATGTTCGAACATGCCTTGCGACGCTTCGTTACTTGCAAAATATTGACACAATATAGTCGTATAGTTAGCTATAAATAATTTCCACAGACTGCAATTAATTCACATTGTAAAGTAAGTGACACCGATGTTGTAATGAATATTTATACAGCTAATATCGGTCCAGTCAGTAATGAAATATTACGGACATAACATAATACTTCTCACGGGGCTATATTTTAATGAAACGCTGAGACTGTAACGCTAGTGGAAGGATAGCCTTACTAAACCGCGTAACCCGAGAGATGAGCAACGGAGCGAGGGAGGCTGCGGACGGAGATATCACAGATCGGGAATACTTATAAAATGACATCGGGCCTGCACCCAGCGCGTGGAGGGACATAATTTTGTTTTTATAATTCAATTCATCGTCTACAGAAGTTTTTGTAATAGGGGGCAGACGGGCTCTTGGCTCACCTGATGGAAAATGACTACCACCGCCCGTAGACATTTGCAACACCTGGCCTGTAAGCGCGCTGTCGGTGTCTAAGGAATATTTAGGCTCTTTTCTTGATTACGGATGTCATTGATGTCTGCTTTCTTCTCGCATGTGTTCTTTGTGGATTCAAATCCCCATGTGCATTATGAGTCGTGGTTGTCAAATAATCTTGACTATACACCGCGAATGCTAACCTTCAGGATACATGCTATGATGAATGATAATCTTCAGGATACATGCTAAGTATTTGTTATTTTGAAAACATGATGTAATTAATTTGGTACGATAGAAAAAAATCACAAAGTTACCTCTAAAAAGATCCTTTAATCAATAATAACTATAAAACCTCCTAAATTTAGTAAATGGTAAATTGATTATATTTACCGGTATCTATGTATGCTAACGGAAAGTAGGGGTTACAAGTTTATTCTCATTTCTTGTATTAATAGTATGTATATCAACTTTTATGGAATACTTTTGTATATTCTTCTGTATAAACGTTATATTATCATGAATATATTATGAAGAAGCCGTTAATACACCTATTTCTTTGATTTTTTCGCGTAATGATGTCCTAGAGATAATATTGTAAATAGTTCGGATAGCTCTTTTCTGTAGAATAAATACTATTTCAAGATCTGCTGCATTACCTAATACCAACATTCCATATGACATAAGGCTATGAAAATTACTAAAATAAACTAGTCTAGCCGTGGTCTAGTGTTTTAATTCGTTACGTACCTACTATAATAATATATCAACATTTAATTCAATAAATTATATGTAACCATATGTATATGAATTTAAAGTTACACCTGCCATTTGACACGAATAAGAAATACCTTTTTAATTATTATTTATCTTACTCTTTTAATTAATATTTTAATTTTTAATGAGAAAAAGCAAATGTGATAACATTGCAATTTTTTTTCTTTATTTATTTAATAAATAAGCCCTGTGATAAAATTTAAAAATTATATAGAAGCTTTAGTTTATTATAGGATTGAGAACATTAGCCCAATAGCCTGCGACGTTCACGCAAGCAGATTACCGTTGAGCTATTGGTGCTTAAAAACGTCGAGTTGATATGCGGCACAACGACGTGTTGACGTGATGAGATAATTTGATTGATCCAACATATTCAGGGATACCATTAATTTAAAATGTGCTATATTCGTCGTTTTTTTCATACAACATTCAAATATCATGTTATTCTAAGCTTCTATATGTGTGCACCGTTGAATGGTTGACGAAGGATACGAATCTAGGAAACTCTGGTTCCAGAATAACTTTTGTATACATAACGAAGCTGGAATCTCACCGCGCTAACGAGGCATTTGAAGACGTTGGCAACCCTTGAAAAAGGCGGTGCAACAAACGGACGGCACTTAAATAACATGAGTAATCATATAAACGGTGAAGTGACGAGAAACGTGCAACAATGTCGTTCCCACGCAGTCTCCAAATTGTGTCCAATTGTGGAGCTTTCTTTGAAGCTCGCGTACATTACTCGTCATTATTTCATTCTTATGCCATTCATACAAAATTTATAATTTAAAACAAATTCGCATAGCCTCAGAAACATGCAATGAAGCAGCACTAAGCACTGAGAAGCATATACAATTATACATATATTTTAATATAATATATAAACTTTTTAGTAAAGTTTTAAGTATAGTTATTTAAATTAAAAACTAAAACCACTGGCAATTAAGTAATCGTTCATATAGTATCTTTGGTTAACAGACGCGCAAGTGGACCCCCTTATAGTGAGTAATTACCTTCGCTCAAAGGCTCTGGCGCTATTAGATATAAACCTCTCCTTACACAGACAATGCGCCGCTAGCGATGGTAACTAAGATGTTATATCCTTTGTGCCTGTAATTATCCAGGGTCGTTCACCCTTCGAACCGGAACTCAATAGCAATACATATTTCTGTTTGGCGGTAGAAAAACGGGCGAGTAGTAGGTACGTACCCACTCACACGTGTCCGCACAAGCTCCATCGCGAGTTAAATATAACTATTAAAATAGTTACTAAATTTAATGCTTAATTTAATTAAATTATCGAAATAGATGAAAACATTCAAATCAAAATTATAATTATACATTTCATAACCACTCGGAAAGGTGGCAAAGTGATTTGATAGAAGTATTTCCCTCATCCCTATGTGAAGAATGTACCGGACCTCCTGTAACCAGTGGAGGCAGTGAGGCGGCGTTTTATATGTTTTATAAAAGTTTCAAGGCCTTATTGCTTTAACTTGTGTGTGATTAATGTAGCAGGGTTACTTATATTTTTAAAGATATCATATATAATGTACATATTACACATACACATATTGAATATACTTAAAGGGCACATAACATTTACCTTTGCAGAAATAAATAACCAAACTTTATAGATAGAAGAGCTGAGTGAGCAACGCTCACGTCACTTGTCCCTTGGGACTTTGTAAGTTCTGTATGTCGATCCACGATAATTTCCCCACTGCTGGGCTAGGAGCATATTTCACCACTCTGTACCAATGCGGATTGGTGGATCCACATGTGGCAGAATTTCGTTGAAATTAGACACATGCAAGTTTTCTCACGTTTTTTTTTCGTTTTTCTTCGCCGCCAAGCACGAGACGAATTTGAAACACAAATTAAGCACATGAAAATTCAGTGGTGCTTATCTGAGTTTGAACCCGTAATCATCGGTTAAGATGCACGAGTTCTAACTACTGGGCCATCTCGGCTCTCGATATTTATAAGCTATTGCTTAAATTAAGTCAAGGTAAAATTTACAATAATTAATCAGATGACATATGAATACTGCTCAATACTATATAATAAATTGAGAAAAAAATATTCAATGATAACGACCACACGGTCATGATATATACAGTGACTTCTTTTTATTCTTATTTTTATATAGTTCAAGACTTAATTTTAATAATTCTTATGTAAATAAATACTTAAATAACTTGATTAGTGAATTGTAAATAAATACGGAAACGATTATAGACTATTTTGAAATTTCTATCACATAATTTAAATTCTGGATTTGAAATTCCAAAATTCTAGTCCATAAAATTAACTTTACAACGGTATCCAAACTATCTTGATTCTGAACGAACAAGAGTGTAATAATAAAAAGATAGTTGCCGAAGTGAGGCGAATAATGTTCGTTCGTAAATCTGCGAAACGATTTTATTTTCAATATACTATCCCCAACTTCTTTCATAATATATTTATAAAGTTATACTAGAATTGTTTACAATTAAAATAATAACAATTATATCAATTTTGAGAAGTTATATAACGTAAAAGACCTTTGATACCGAGATACTTCAAAAACTACATTCAATGCAATCCAAGCTCCGGTTTTAACCGTAAGTGTAGACGGGATTTAAGTACTGTCGTTGAATAGCTCTTCTTCGAAGCTAAAAGCTACTTTTTACGTCTATAGTTCATATCTACTCCATATACGTAGCTGTTTCAAGTTAGCCCGGACTCGTTTCTATCCACTATGATATATGGCCACCGCGATGTATTCGTGTTCTGCACTTCGTAAGAAATATAGCCATTAATTTTAGAGAGTGGACTACTTACAGTATTTATCATTGAGGTTATTACACGCGGGGAATTTAATTTATACTATCTTCTTTGGCTAAAACAAAGTCGTTAGTTTAGTTAGCGTTACCAAGAAATAATTTTTAATGTAATGTTCTCTTATAAAGGTATAAATATTTGAATTCCATGCAGGGACAAATAACCAACATAAAAAATACCATACAGAAAATGACAATCGTTACTATTTTCACGAAGCAAGTTCTAACGCAGTATAATTTATTCACAAATGGCGAAACCACTAGTTTTCCACTTTTGGGGAAGATATTTATGTGAAGTCTAATATCTATATATTTTCGTTATACGATAATAGAATAAAGTTTTCTGTAAAGTGGTTGAAATTTGACATTGATTGACAAAGTTGTGTGCAAAAATATGCCGAATTGGACCTTTACTGGGGTGCGCCACGTAAACCAATAGAGTTATACGTATATATATAACCTTTTATTCGAATGAAGCTATCATAGTTGAAACTATCAGTCAGTTTACTACAACAAAAGCAAAATACACTAACAAAAATAACTTATTAGATACAAAATTCAAATTAAGAACATTATTATTTTTTTTAGTCGGCCTAATATTATAATTACCAAAGTACAGGTAGCACGTAGGCCACCTGACGTAAAGTGGACCTTTGACAACAGACGTTGCTAATACAAGGGGCATTCGGTTAGCCCCTAAACCCAGCGATATTACTAAAGCGCTACCGACCGTGAGACATGGGACATTATGCCCCTTTTGCCTGTAATTACTGACTCGCCCTTTACAATGGAACGCAATTATACGTACACAACTATACATACAGGATTATCTTAAAATTGAGGACACGTTATGTATAAAAGTTTGGAAATGCATACAAGTACATTTTTAATTTGAATAATTTAGCCAAAAATTCTAAACAGTTAGACAGTATTAAGTTATATCTGTTAATATATCAAATTGTATTCCAGTTAGCTTCTGCAAGCACTTTTGAATGCACTGGTTTGCACATTACTGGTTTGAAATTCTGATCTACCATCGGCATCTATAATCGACAAGGATCTCAGTGGTTAGGTACACTTCCATCGATGCATGTATGTACATTACAAAAGTATATTACCTCAGTAATTAAAAAAAATATATGCATATACTACGATGTAATTTACGAGACTCATTAAAAAATGAGGCTAAGCTCGACGGGTTTACCAGACGTTGAAGAGTTTCACTTACACCGCTTAACTACATCATCAGATCAGGTCGATCGTAACAAAATAATTACATAATCATCCCAAATTATAGATATACTCACAAAATTAATCAATGCGATACTTAAAGGTGTAAAATTGGAAGCGAAATTCCGTCAACGCAAATGTTGAACATCTGCAGATAAAATAAAATAAAACGACGCAAAAACTTAACCCAAAACTAAATTAAATATATATAGCAAAATAGGTACATGAACCCTTATTGTCAAACGACGAGACATAACTAGAATTATTCGGTGCCTCCAAAGCATTCCCTCCACGGAGCGACTTTCTCACGAACCCTTTAACAAGATTAATTTATTGAAATTTTTCCACCGTCTCCAAAGATTCTGCTCCGTAAGCAAAAAGAACGGGTTTTTAGATTATCATCTCGAAGGGTAGGAAGGGGACGAGCGACGTTGAAACATTTGAATAAACCTCACGGATAATTTTATTTTGTGTTTTCTCAAGCAATGATAAAACGACCCTTTGATAGAATTGGAGTCTTTCATTTGAGACTCCGGACTTGAAAAGAATATAATAAGACAAAGGTCGAACTATCCATCATGGCCAAATGAATGCTATTTAAATTATATTTTGGAGTTCGCTTAAATAGGGGCAGCTGAATTATTTGTAAAGACATATTATATTTTGTTATAACACACCACATTTCATCCCGTAACATATTGGTGAGAGTTTTTAACCTCTTCTGTGACAATTACCCAATATCGAGCAGCTACTGAGAATTTACTGTCTGAAACCCTGAAAATATTTTAATTATACGGAATTCGAGCCCGGAATCACATCTTCTGCAGCCAATGAGGTAGTAAGTAATGACTAAAGATTCATTTATAAAATTTATTTTCCTCTACTGTTTAAAGGAATCGTTTATACCTTCGGTGGGGGGTAGCCTTAGCATGCTCTCCCGCCATCTGATATAAAATGTAACTATTTATTCACGCTGGATTGAAGTGGAGCAAAAACTCAACACATTTCTCTATAAACCGGAGGAAAGCTATTTAATAATTTACCATCGAGGGTCGTCAATGTATGACGGCGCCGACAGAATAACTCTGGCTAGTTTATCGATCCCCGTTCTCCCCGGGGGCTCGATTGACCCTTTTCTCCTCATTCCTATTTATTCCCGGGGTTAGGTTTCTTCGCCCCATGGTTGTGTTGTTGGTCTGTTGTTTGCGATGCGATTGTGCGACAGTAAGTCGCCTTTTGTTGTTTTTTAAACCCCCCAGACTTCAAGGGCCGTCACTTGTCAATTAAAGCAGACACAAAGAACGGAAAGGTCTCAGCTATTCTTATAAATTAAAACCAACAATGAGGACGCCCGGCTTGTTATGGAAAATGATTTACTTGTGATATTGTAGAGTGCAGGAATATTTTAACTAGTATGAGAAAATGCAAAGTTAAAAAAATCTCGTTAAACAGTTTTTTAAATTTTTTTATACTTCACCTTTTAATATGCTTCAGTAAAATCTTGCAATTGAATTTAAACAATTTCCGTTCAACCGTTTGGACTGAAATTTCACACTCTTCTTTTGGATAATGTTATTAATATTAATATTACAGTCGCTAAATAAGCGAGATATTTTATTTATCTATGTTCATGGTTTTAACTCTTAACTTATTTAATGTAAAGTGTTGTACTTTTCCCTCACAATAACGTGAAATACCATAAAATATTTCACGGAATCGGTAATGTGATTCAGCAAAACTGCTACTAACAATCTTGCCACCATTACGAGCGGTCATTATTTAAGCAGAAGTTACATTTCTACGTCGGCATTAAGAATTAAAAATAAATTGTTCTAAAAATTAGTGTACAATTTCAGAGCCGAGGCTTTCATATCAGATTGCGACTTCAAAACAAGCAACTAGCGCGAATTTTGAATGTACTTAAAGCGCAGCTATCTTAAGTAATTCTTCTTGTGCTATTTAAAGATGGAATGAAACTTAGTGAGCAAACCCGAATGAAACGAAATTCTGCCATATTATACAGGTGTATACCATACATAGTGCATAGTATACACTGCCCGCATCGTAGCCTTGTGAAGACGTACACAGACTGTAATTATGCATGTAAACTTTACAACCTACGTAAGTTACTAAATAACTTTATTTTGCTTTAAAACGTAAAACGTAAACATTTTTAGTCGTCTAAGTACTGGGAATAAAGGTTTCTTATCGACAAAATGTGTTAATATAATATTAAAGATCTTCACATCTAAGCCAACTTTAATTATAGTTTGAGTTATATTTTTATTTTGTGAGTCTTACATCGTTACCATTTATTTCATTATTCATCTTTTTCATAATAAAATTCTTATCGTTTTTCTAAACTGCAATCGTTTACGGCCCTGTTTGTCATGTTTTGTTACATTTTATTGACATAAGCCTGTAAATGAACGATTGTAAAAAAAAGCCGTTAACCTACTTCAATAACAAGCTTTATGTTCCATATTTTTTTATTATTTATTTAACTTCAATATTGTATTTTATAGTCATACTAAATACATGTTTGTAAGTTCCGACTCTCTGATTATACAATAATAATAATTGGTATTACGTTAACTAAAACAAATTACTTACTTTACAATAAACCGTATCCAATCTGCTTCGTCGGTCCAGTGACAGTGACGTCATGAGGTGGTATAAGCCACTAAAAGTTATTGAGTTTTTCCGTCAACAAACGATCAAATCAATGTGGATTTAGAAGGTCTTGAAAACCACGTTAAGAGGCTGGTTCTGCCCGAAGATGCAACTACAAGGAGTTCAGTCTCTTTTTGGACCATCGGACTATGAGAGATGGAAATATAAAATGCATCATTCATAAGTAATAAGTCTGTCCCAAAGGGTGACAAGCAACCTTAAAATCTAAGCAATGCTGTCATTCGAGTGGTGTGATTTAAATGATCTTTCAATGTTTGATAAAAAGCTATAATGCTAATTTCCCATTCACCGTTGAAAAGTCAACGGTTCTAAACGAGTTCACCAGAAAAAAATAATTAAAAGTTAGGTTATATCTACATGCGAATGAAACATACTTGGTCTCAGGTCTTTATGCAAGCCCGTATTACCGCAATGTTTTGTGTTCCGGTTTAAAGGGTCAGTGAGCATGTGTAAATGGGCGCATGGGGCATAACTTTTTAGCTCAAGGCTGATAGCGTATTGGTGATGAAAATTATGTTTAATACTTCTTAAAGAGCCAAGTCTATTGGCAACATACTATCAGTTAGCTTACGGTGGCTGTCTTGATGTAGCCAATACTACGGTGTATTTAGGAATAGCATTGGATTCTAAACTTCAAGAGAGTTCTCATTTATCGTCCCTGACAGGAAGATTCAGCACCGCTACATACGAGGTTAGAAAAGTTAGACAACCAACTGATAATGATATCGCTCGTTTAGTATATTTTAGTTATTTGCTAAATAATCAAAATATATATCATTTATGTCATATGGCATATTACTTTAGGGTAGCACCACATAGGTATATTGAATCTGTTTTTCAATCAGTCTCGAATCTGAATTTCAATTAGACATTATAAAGTTTCTGACTGAGTCATAACTTATCCAACATATAGATAAAGAAGAAATAGATAGATAAGAAAAACTATAATATATCCCCTTATCCATCTTTAACTATACGCTACACGACTAAATGACAGTTCTCGGGCCGCAGTTATTTTCATGAACAAAACATATTTCCACACTGTTATTACAATATTAGTGTGATATAGAGAATATTGGTGTTAGAAATCGGCTTATCAAGTTACAGTATCACCGGTCACGTAGATACGCGGACAATACGGGTCTCGACGTGGGCGACTAATTGGTCCATTCATAGTCACAGGCTCCAGATCACGTGTGATGTTTGTATCCAATGTCTAAATAATGTTGTAATAGATTTAGATGTATACATGAATAATGAAGAACGGATAGGCATTTAGTCTCTCTTAGAATTTCACCCACGTTCAGTTCCACTGTTTTACTCCATTGTTAAACGAAAGAGGGTAATGATTTTGTATTAACTGTACATACTTTAATAGAGTTTGTACATATGTATATGTAATGAAGTTTATCTTCGTAACAACTTCGAATTTTGTATTATTAAAACACATTAAAGTTCTACCCTTTTGAGGAAAAGGTCGGAATTTTTTTAACTGATTACCATGCTACTTGGTGAGTGAAAACAAAATTCGTTATAATAAACACAAACTTAGAATCAAACGATTTTAATAAAATGTTTACGATAAAATGATTAAAAATCACCAATACTAAAATACTTTCTGATACTGGACAGAGCTTTACAGACGATTCCAAGTCAACTTCGCTTCCGCATCGCTGGCTTGCGTAGATATTATCACCTATTACATTAATTCCAAATCTTTGACCTTGATAAGTGACCTTCTTTAAAATATAAATTAGTTTATACTTTTATTTGACGCAGGTTTCAACAATAACATCTTCTTTAACTTCGTTATCAACTTACATAAATTAATTAACCGGAGGTAGGGCTTTATGCAGTCTGGGTGAGTTCTACCCAACCATCAATTATTGTACCATCAAAGGCAGGCGGAATGCGCGTAATTACTGGCATGAGGGATAATGGTCGGCGGCACATCGATGTTGTAGGAAGAGTTTATACTTTCTACAGTGCAAGAGTTTCTACGCGATTTGCAGACAATAGAAGGAAATTCTATAAATAATTTTAATAAAAAACCTTTTTCTTCCGTAATATTTCATACTTTCATTCATTACATTCAAAACGCGTCTCCGAATTCGGAACAACACTGAAGTATCCCTTTGTTATTGTCAATACACATTCCTAAAAGCACTGAAAAGAAATGAAAAATCGATTCACGGAATAACAATCTACCCTCGATTATTCTACGTCACATTGAAGAATAAAACGCATTGCGTTTTGTACTCTAACACTAAATACGAAAGGTTCGTTTTCGCTCAGCTGAAGTCTGCTTTAGGCAAATAGGCCACTTCAACTTGTTCATTGTTATTGCACCTTTCGTGGGGAGAAGTAAACGTTTTGTCCGTGTGTATTGTCGATATCAGGTAAAAAAATATATTTCAGTCATTTAAGGTTCGAATTTATGTTTTATGGAACTAATCTCACTTCCATGACATTAGCACGATTGTATGAAGTAAATACGATGAAGCCGTTAATGGATCTTTGAATTATTCATTGTGAAATAATCGTAACTTAGAATATGATATAATGATTCTCAATTTTATTGAAGTAAACTTCATTATCACAAGACAAGTAAACCTTTTTTTAATTAAATATTGCATGAAATCCATATTCGCAGTCTAAACTCTTAAGAGTAATTCCATTAAAATTTGTTCCTTATATTGCATTTATACTTGTCATATATATTATTATATAAGCTTAAAATAATAACACTTGAATAAATGATTGAATGTTAAAATATGTATACAATCAGTTAATTTGCCAGCGCTGGACAAAAGTCTTTACTTCTCTATATATAAAAAAACCACCTGTCATTTCACACCATATGAATCTCTTTAATGCAAGTTACCGGATATACGTCTCGGAGTTTCATTCGAACACATGTAGATTTCCTCACGATATTTTTTACCATCGATCTCGATATGTATTGTAAACAATCGTGAAATTCTCAGCTACACTCTGAACAGGGAATTGGGACAGAATAATAAACAACAATTGCAAAAATTTACCGTAAACCTCACAACTTTAAACAACACGATAAATTCTCGATTCCTTCTGATTCCGCGGCGCAGTCCCACGTTACTGCTGTAATAAATACCTATATGCTATAAAGAGCAGCAGTTTCACCATATAAGTTATCCCATTACATCGCCAACAATGCAACAGAGGCTAATAAATGTTCGCCTCATTGTTCGTTCACGAGCATTTATGAAGGCCGAGCAGCTAGTGTCTTATAACAATAGCTGAACCAGTTTTTTCGTGTCTCGCTACACAATAAACGAACTATTAGATAATGTACTATCGATCACTAACACCGAGTTTCCGTCTTTGCAAAGTCGATCAGACTTCGTCGAGCGTGCGTAAATGGTTTTTGCTTTGCCAATAAACAAATTTAAATCTCACGTTTGAAACATCTTGACGTCGTTAAATATTCCCGAACCAATATCCAGACTTCAAGCTGCTATTAGATGTTAACAAAAAAATTTCTAGCCCGACGCGGTGCTTAAACTTGAACACACAGATGATAAAATAAACGGAGAATAAATAACACAATTAGCCTTAAAAAAATTGGTAAAAATTAAAATCGGTATTAACCTGTTATGTAGGTTTATACAGTGTTTGTCTGCGGAAGCAGGCGTGCTGCTGTTTCAGGTATTTTTCGAATAACAATAGACGAGAGAGCTTAGTCAGCTTCCTGACTGCACATATTTGGGGACTGACACAAAACATGAGACTGTACAAAAATAAAATAAATAAAACGCCACTTTTTAGTTTTGCAATAAAAAAACCCTTATAAAATTGTTATCTGACTTGGTGTCGCAGATGCTTCCGATTGGTTTACGATAATGTTTAAAAAATAGAAATAATGTTTTATTTGTACCTTTATCTTTATAGGGGACAAATCAATTTAGGGGATCTTCCTTACACATACTAAATCAAAATTAAACACCGATGAAAACATATTTTAATACAATTTAATTTTCCAACGTATTATTAAAACAAATTTAATGAAAAATAAACATAAAATATAATTAAACAATTTCAAAATCAACCGAACGATAGTATTGTTCGCATAATTTGTTTAATGCGATTCCGAACGCTGCGTTTATTTGCATAGCGACACTCACCCTAATTGTAAAACGTTGCATTACAATAGTCACATTAATTCCAGCTATTCAGTCGCGTACTCTTATCTGCACGTCCTTTGTATTTGACAGTTGAATCTTTATCCATCAGTCGTCAATTGAAACGATGTTTTACAATCCAACTATCTCGCTGAATCGGCAACAGCAATCAAATAGAAAGCCACAGCTGAATGGATTCTACAGCTTCGTCACTCGTTCCCTTACCCTCTGTTAGGACACAATATATTTTTACCTTGTATGTATTTACTCACTCAGCCATACAAGACACGAATAGAATACATATATGTCATTTGTATATTTTATGTGTAGAGTCAACAGACAAACATAAAATAATCTTCTTTAAATCAGTCGCATTGCGGGGACGAGTGATTGTACTACTGCGGGGTTATATCAAATTCAATCTTTAAAATTAACGAAGCAATAAAAAACAGTGAGATCGGCTCTTACAAATAAACAATTGTTTACGTCATATACTATCATTACTATAAATGTTGATCACGGAACCCTCATCGCATACTTATGTCATTTCCATACATTTTGCTATTATTACATAGCAGTAAGGCTTTGTGCAAGCCCGTCTGGATAAGTCCAACTCACGTATATATTCTATCTACAAGCGGAAATACGTTGTATATCTACTTCTAGACACAAGGGACATAACGTGTCAGTTCCCAAGATTGCGCGAGCAGTGATGACCACTTCCAATCAGATGGTAGGTACTTACGGCCACGTGCTTACCTTATGAAAAATTTAATTATTTAGTAGTTTACTTCGCGTGTCTTCGTCTAGAAGCGTCGGTGCCGTAATAGTCTATAAGCTATGATATAAAGTTTTATGTATCGTCAAAGCGAAGTCGTTAGTCGAGTTTTTAATTGTTGGTCGTAAAAGCGAGCATAAAGTCATTGTGGCTTCTGCCAGTCGGGACGGAGCCTAACATCTTACTATTGTTTTACGATTTGCTTGCAAAGAACTTGTTCGTTTCATAGTATAGCCCTCGCTATACTTATACCAAGGCATTGCAGATAAACTAAACGATACGTGCTAGACATCACTTTTAAACTAAGTATTATAGTAATACTTTTTAGTATATTGTTGATTGTATTTATATGTTACATAATTATGGTTTTGCTGTCAATTTGCCAATGCTGGCCAAGTTGGGGCTTATTTTACGTTATATATACAAATTGGCAAAAAAATTTAAAACCGTAATTAAACAGATACTCTTAATTAATAAAAAACTAAGCATAATACTTTTCTTACAACCAAGACTATAATGAAGGTCTCTGTGTTATTTCCTATGCTTCAAAATAATTTAAGCTTACATGACACACGGCGCACTAATACTCTCAATTAGTTATTTTTGAAGTACTGCATCAATTATAACGTCCAACACAAGATATTAATTGAACTATCAAAATTCTAACATATCAATTATATACAGAGATACTCAAACATTATATACTAACAGAATAGAACACTGTGTACATAGATAGAAAGTAAGAATGTATATAAATCATCTAGTTCAGTTTAGTTCTGTAATAAAACTAAAATCCCTTTTTATAATAGGGCAATAACCCAGGAGCGCCTAATGACGCATTGTGACGATTTCGCACAAAAAACATGCAATTTGCGCCCCGCGCCGGCGCTGGCGGGACGCGGCTTTGTTGCCGTTCACTTCGGGGTGCCATTTATGTTATAGGGTTCCGCAATCTTTTTAAATATATTGGTCAATAGAGAATTTTCTTTAAAGCGTTCCTTTGTCAAGTTGAAATGACTGACGAATCGGAAATGGTATTGTAATAATATTATTATTATTAGTACTTTAGAGTACGGCTCGCGAAACGTCACTTTTGTAGTTGTTTCCACTGTAAAAGCATAAATACATTATACTATTCAATACAAATAAAACTAGACACATAATTGTGACCCGTAACGCTTATATTTAGCATTCTAAAAAAACGTTCATACGTATAATCAGCGTCTTCAGACCACATTTTGTCTAGATCTGTATACGATATTGAAATATTTTTTTTGTATTATAGCTATAGTAAATGATATTGTAGTTCCATGTCCAATTCATGGACTGGGTGATCACAATATAAACAGATGCCTAAAATATCAAGTTTAAAAACCCTGTTTTAGTATTGTTGCATGGGAACCCTCAGTCGAGGGAGACTATGAATACATTTTTTTAAATCCTAAGTCCATGAGCAGAGAGCAATGTGATCGGGAGCGTCGATTGTCATAACGTTACGTAGTTTTTTATACAATAAGACAATAAATTATACTTTTGCTCGAATCTCATATTTCACGGAAATTTGTAAAGGTTGCGAGCAGCTGTCACGTCGCTTATTTGAAAGTAGGTCGGTGAAAGATTTATGGATTTTCAGGTACTAGATTAGATTATTGTTACGAGAATTGTGTTCGAAACTAGCATTTGAATCGATCTGTAGCTCTGTGTATAACCTTATTTATGAAACAGTCCGTCTTTGTTTTTTTGAAGCATGTAATAATAATAACACACTTCGCTGCACACAAAGACAAAACAAAAAGTTAGTTACAGTGAAAACAAATAAAACTAAAAATAATAGATCTTACAAATCGCTTTTATATAACATTTCTTTACGTATTTGAGGAGTCGACTTGATTGTTACTTTAGGCTATAGACACAGAGACTCATCATCCTCCTGCCCTTATCCCAATTCTACTTGGGGTCGGCGTGTCTTCTTCTTCCATACTTCTCTATCGGACGTCATACATATGTAACATTACACAACAATAACAAAACAACTTTCAGTCATCCCTTTTCTAACCCAACACTCTGATCCATACAGAACAGTAGGTCTGACCTAGTCTAATAGATCCTCCACTTAAGTTTAAGGGGAATACGGAGGTCACATGTTGTTCCCGACACACATAGACACATAAACTGTAAAAAGTAAAAATCCCTACATACACCGTAAATGTGCCGATAGCCTGAGACACAGGATTTTCAAATTTACTTTACGGTTTGACGGTAGAATAATTGAGTGAGTCGACACGCGTTTGGGTAGCGGAAAGGTGACAAATCATGTATTATTAAAATTGTGATGTTAGATACTTAACCAGTATGTATTGTCACCGTGTGCTACATTTCTGTAGCAGGACGCGTCCGGCCTTTCTTTGTCTCAACTCACACTGGCCTAATACAAACACAAATCCATGTTTTATTTACAATCCATGGTTCTCACAGTTTCCCTATAAAAAATATGTTAAAAATCGGGCTTGAATTGTATTCAACTGACTAAAGTTGGATCGTTAAATCACTAAACCCTCATTAACTACGAATATCGAAAGACTTTTATATAATATAATATTTGTATATAAAATCATATGCGCTTTGACGTAAATATAAATATTGTAAACTTGTATTTGAATAAACGAATCGTTACTCAGTGAAACACATTCCATTCATCAACCGTTCTTTGAACTTTTATGAATGTATGAATCGACACATAATGCTTCATATAACCAAAGAACTGTTCCTGAATGAATTTATTTATTACCAATAGAGTTGCAAAAAGAGGTTTAATGCTGCTTAACGTTATAGCTTCATAAATTATATTCAAGATTTTTTTTGTATTTATATGTGGGGTGATAAGCAATGGATATATCATTATTATTGTATATAATACTCAAGATATCAAATACACGTGAATAAAATATAAGGGTAGTAAATAAATTTATATCCCAATTTTATGAACGAGTTGGTTCATAACGAAACTTGTCTCAAAAGGAAGTTTATATAGATTGTGAAACGACTAAATAAAAAACAGCTATGTATGTAAAAAAATCTTTATCAGACGAAGGTTTGAGAATTTATTTCTTAAAAATACTATCGTCTAAATGTTTCGCATTCACGGCATTCATTTAGTCGAACGGTAAATTTTCCAATGACGGCTCGGCAGTCTCTACTCCGTGATGGCTGCGATTTCCTGACATCCCGGGGTTTTAATTCTTGCACCAATTGTATTTTGTACAGATACAGTTTTAGATCTTTATGCAAAATACTTAATTAACTGAGAGTTTCGGATCCACACGAGCAGACTAGTGTACAATCTATCCGTTTTCTGCTGTTCTAGATGAGCTTGACTCCCCAGATTTTGGTTTGTTTGATTGGACCCATTCTCGAGTTTGATTTCGCATCATAATAAAAAACTTTAAATACTGCGGAATATTTTACGTGCTACAGTCACCGTTTTTTGTAAAACACACGCAAAGTGCGCTTTCAGTTCCTAGAGTCATTGGCATACTATCCGCGCCACTCTGATTTGAAGCTTTCATGCGGTCACCGAAACAAACGAAGGTATATTTTCTTTTGAGATACTTTGTATTATAAATTCGAATCCTGGCCAATAATTTATGTAGTTATAAATTATATGTATCTTTTATGTAAATGTAGGCAGATAGGCAAATGGGCTAGTGGATGATAAGTGGTCTCCACAGATGATAACTGGCGCTGTAAGAAATGTTAACTACCTTGCAACTCCAATGCGCCACCAACCTTAGGAACAAAGATGTTACCTATGTCCATTGTGCCTGTAGTCAAAATGTATTTGCTAGAGAAGCTACATGCATAAAAATAATGTAAAAAGTCGTTGAGTTGTAATATCTTCTTCATATTTACGCAATTATTATTTGTCTTAGAACAGGTTATGTTTCCACAGCCAGCGGTAAAAAGTCTGACAAGCACTCGTGTCTTGTTCACGTAGTGGAAATAACTACATTGTCAACACACAGCGTGACTAACGACTGAATAAAATGTCACGATTTATCATATACTCTTAAGCTATAAATATAGGTTAATGTACATATATATTTTTTAATAATTTGTATTTAATTTTAATACAAATAAACTTCATTGTAAAACAGTAAACATAAGAACAAGTAATATAGTTAAATTCTAATTTGGTATCAAACGCGGTTCAACTACTATTGCAGCGAACTCTACCAGACAGCCTTTGGTTAAAGGACATCGTGATATAATAAAATGTTAGCGGCTCCGAGCCGACGGTGTAAGAATGTTAATTAAAATTCATTAAATTATAGCCATCATAGAAAATGTAGGGCCAGTATGCTTTTATGGAATGCTCGTCGCTAATATATAATTCAACGGACAGGTAACATAACGACATACAAAAATATATAAATTAACCAAATCTTGTTTTTGTCAACGCGCTACGAATCATTTGAAATAGGTCGGCACGGTCCTTGTACTTGAATTACACACACACTTCTAAATGTGATAATTAGAGGCATTAACATTTCGCGGTAGAGAGACACTACTGAATTGATGACCTCCATGGTCGAGTAGTATCTACACCGGTTTTCATGGGTACGCCACTCAGATGTCCCGGGTTCGATTCCCGGCCGAGTCGATGTAGAAAGAGTTCATTAGTTTTCTATGTTGTCTTGGGTCTGGGTGTTTGTGGTACCGTCGTTACTTCTGATTTTCCATGATGTTGTCCAATATTTAGATATTTATTATTTATTGTTGGTGCAACTACAGACTGGAGCCTTAACATTGTGTTTTTCAACATAATAGTTTGGAACAACGTCATAGCCGATGATTGCGAGTTCAAACCCGGGTAAGCACTACACATTTTCATAATAGAGTTTATTGCTTCGCGCTCGCCGGTAAACTCTGTGGGGAAGCGCATATGTGGCAGATATAAATTGGCCACACGCGTATCCAACTTCCATTTGAGCAAATGAAAATCCATAATTCATAATCAGTTACCTTTTGTATTGTATATAAAACAATATAAGAAAGTGTTTTGTCATGCCAACCTCTGGCTAAGCTCATGCCCAATCTAATTCTACAATCAGATCGATTCGAGATTCGAGAATCAGGTTTTATTGTATCTATTACTTCCTCTAGCTGAACTCATAACAGGAGGCACATTATATATTTCCAAATAATATGCATTAAAATCCTCTGGAAGAAACATATGCTAAGATAAAAAGTATCCAATAGTGGGTTAGAAGGCTTTCCGTTATATTTAAGGTGCGTTTCGACTAAAATAATTGTCAATTTCTGTGTTTGCAATAGAATGCAATTCAGAGTCACAAATATTGTATCAATTTTTGATGTGAAGGCGCTTTGACGTGACAAAGCAAGAATATCAACGTAAGTTACGACACTTCGTTCGAGACGCGAAGGTATCGGGGTCAGGCCGGAGGCGACGTGTTTAATTAACTTAATACAACTGTTACTATTATCTAAAAGATAATTAGTGTCATAATTCAAGCCTATTTCGTTTAAACCAAGCATTGTTTATGCAACATATGCACAGAGAGTAACTAGACGTAAATTATCGTTAAATCTAAATGAACTGTAAGTTTATCAAATCATTGATATTAATAATTGTGGATCTAATTCCTTAAGGTTTTCCCATTAAGTATATACTTAACACACGCTACGAATCAGCCACTCGCGTTATTTTCCAAGTGTCCAAGAGCTACGGTGTCTACGTGACCACTTACCATCACGTGGTCACAAAATTTCCTAATTAACCACTTATTTCTTGTAACTTGCTTAATACCAACTACTATAATTTTAATTTATTTTTATTAATGCTTAATGCGTGAAATAGCGCACATTTGCGTTTGTATATATGTGCGTACAATAGTCGCATATTATACGGAAAAGCTCTTTAAATGCGAACGCACCGAGTTTGCAGCCTTTGTAACGCATGAAAAAGTAATTGTGAGCCTTCATATGTAACAGCAACGGAGCAGAACTAGTTTCACGCGGATAAAGTCACGAGAAACAGCTAATAAATGTAAAAAACTAAATGATTAAAAAAGTTTTTGTGACATAGCTATTGAAAACTATATGTTACACGTTATGTTTATATCTGTCTTGTACTTTTACTCTTTCTATAAGTGTTTCTTGGCTCTATCTTTAGGTTGCCTGGAAGAGATCGCTGTTTTAGCGATAAGGCCGCCTCTTGCGCATCTTTCTTAAACGTGACTAAATTATGTGTTTATTGGTGTACAATAAAGAGTGTTTTGATTTGATTTGAAAACTGTTATTTATGCAAATACACTTTATTTCTATATCGACATAGCCGCAGTCCAAAAAAAATGAAAAATAGCATATTTTACTTCGTTAGCCCATTTGTCACGAAGCCCTCAAACGCTTTTGAAATGTGAATCTAGAATTTCGGAATATGTTTCTTGATAAAAGTGACGTGAAATTATTATAATTATTATCATTCATTAAATAGGAAGTGAGTTGCTAGTCGGCTCTATGAGAAACTATTTTATAAGTAAGTAATTTCAGATAAGGAGTACTTGAAGCATTATATTGTCTGTGGAGTTGTTCTTCAAAGTGCTATCGTACCTTATTGTATTGCAATGTATTCAAAACGATGCCATAATAAGATTACATAGTCGTGTTTAGATATAACCAAGACTCTGCGATGATCAAAGGCTTGTTTGTGGCATACAATGTGGTAACCGATATCGATGCAAAATATTAGATGTCAACGTGACGTATCCGCATAAAAGAATATTTATTCCCTTTTCTTGGAACGAGAATAAGTTTAATCAAAAAGAAAGTTGTTTAAATAAAAGCCGAAGCCGGAGACAACATCGCGGAGAGCCGAGCCGAGAACACTAGACATTCAAAATGCACCAAATGAAACTTTTGAAGCGCAGACCCTTTCAACAAACAGACAAGTAACTCGTAATAACAGACCGTAATAAAAAGCTGAACGTCAATCCGAGATGAAAGCGTTTTTTTTTTAATTTTATTTCTCTATAAGCCTTTGTGAGAACCGACCTGTCTCGCCGGCTGCTAGCATTGTGCTGTTGAATTGAAACGCGCTTGTACATTACATTGTACCCTCGGCGGCTGCGTTACAATTTCAAAAACTTTCACGCCATTATGTACCTTCTTAACACGCCCTTATTATTAGAATAGCTCGTACAGTTTTCCCTCCAATGTTGGTTTCTTGAATGATGGCTTGTACATAATTATGTAGTAGTGGTGGAACAATCCACTTGCCTGGTACCTCGACACGACTTGCGCAGATGTTACGGCGTCACGGCACATTTATGCGACCCGATATCGTGATACTCCATAATAGTTAGCCCGGCGACTGTGCACAAAAACGCTGAGCGTAGATTATTCTGATAAATGAAGGAAGCGTAATCCGATAAGTCATAACCATAGTGAAAAGCACTGCGATAACAAAGTCCGTAAATTTACAATTACTGAGTGAATACTGTAATTTATTATTATTACGTCGTCCTGGCTGCCACTTTATAAGTCTATGAGCTAAAATAAAGAGAAAGTGCCAAAATAAAGCGGTATTTCTTACTAATTGACATTAGTAATCCAAAACATAGATTATGTACTCACGTTTATATTAATTATAGACTACCGTGCGTCGGAATACACAGGAACTCATTGGTCTGATTGCTGTCCCAGCGTATTTACAATCCGAGTGAAGGCATATGAAGTGCATCTGTGATCGCACACACACACTATATTATCTCCATGACTAGCCTCCATGTAAAATGGTCGCTGAACAGAAATCGGTCAGAACGACATCATCATTATTACAAACTTTATACAAGCCGTGCCCTGCGCTGTCATCCGCGTTCAGATAACACAGGACTATTATATATACTGAGTTCAACCACACTATGTACATCTCCTTGAATACCAGTACAGTTTCCCGACTGGTGATGTTTATAATAGCTTGGAAAAGTCATATTGTGCACTTGTGTAGTTGTATACAACTTCTACATATATAACGTAACGTAACGTAACCTACATAAGAACGTTAATGCTCTTTTAAGTATCTCTTTTTGCAAAATAGATAAAGATGAATATAGATGAATGAAGTACAATTTTACTACACACCATTATTAAATAAAGGCAAGTCTACAATATGAAACTTTTGGAAACATAAGTTTCCTACTAAAGTACAAGATACGTTGTCAAAAACTCATGGAAAATTAAAAGGAGATGTATACTTGGATTTAAGTATGACATATTCATTCCATTGAACTTCAGCCGTAATAGAGGAAAGGGGCGCTAATGAGAAGCATTTAAAAACGCGCGTTACCAAGAACGTAATGAAATGTCATGAAATACGTAAAACATCGTCAAAACAAAGGTCGACTCCTACCGTTCACTGCGATGTAATACATGAGCCATACATCACACTAACAGTACGTTCCGTAAAGAGATATTGACCCTTAATTCCTTCATATAAAAAAATATATTCTATTTATATCTAAAACAATAAAGCATAAGAGTTCAATGAAATAAGCTTTGTATTCAAATTGAGTCGTATTTAGAGTAATCAAATACAGTGTATTCGATAAATACGTAACGCCGATCGTACATTGACCCGAGTCGAAGGAATCACTGGTTGCTATTGACGTGAGGCAGAGGTCAGATGGTAAACACTGCCAACACTTGTATACTGTAATACATAGTATGTTTATATGAAATAGAAGCTATCTCGACATCGGTAATCTGATTGATATGTGAATACAGGCGGTAATATCCTGAGAAAAAGTACGATGATACGAAAGATTATTACAATAGTAAATTACTTAGCTGATATGGTACAGTGGATAGAACTTTGCATGTTTGCCGGAGATCGTAGGTTTAAATTCATCAAGCATTATTAAGTATTTGCATTGTATTAACCTGTATGCGTCAAAGAAAGATGTAACATATATATTCAACCCGTATTGGAGCAGCTTGTTCAAATGAGCTTCCAGTACTCTAAGTCAGTCCTTACGATAAGTAGACCTTTATGCTCAGATGTGGGACATTTTTTTTTAATTTTATAAGTAGGCGGAAAGTAAAGTGGGTTATCCCGTGGTAAGTGGTCATCACTGTCCATAAACATTGGCGGTGAATGATATTACCCATTCTTTACATCGCCAAACCACTACCAACATTGGGATGCCTAAAATGTCATGTCATTTGTGCCATTTGTTCTGTCACCCTCCAAACCGGAACACAACAATACGGAGTATTGCTGGCGGTAGAATCTGCACCGAGTGTGTGTCTTATATATAGCCTTTTAATTTATTTTAATTATTTCATGACGATCTCGCTAATGCCTGTTGACATTGCGTATTTGAATTTAAAAAATGCCTCATTCTGGCTTTCGACTACACCCGTGAATGATAAATTAGCATTACAATTTACGAAGAAATATAGACCCTTTGAAAACACCGCTAAAATGAGACAGGACCGCTTAGATTCGAAAGTCGTTGGTTGTCCGCAATTTGTCATATTTTAATAAAGTAAAAAAAAATGTTTTTGTTTTTTTTTTATATGACAAATATTTCGAGTAATATAAATATACATAAAAAATCGAAATTCAATATAAATAACTCTCTAACCTCATTATACTCTCGCTTACGCGCGGCTTACGCAACTACAAGCACTACTTTGAATAATTAAATATGTTTGATACAACTAATATCAACGTTTAACAAAAGCAACGCGATCCCTCTACTTTATAATTGCGAAAACGTACAATTTAACGAATGCATTATGCATTTATATTACTCATAAAGAGCACTATGTTAACATTATATGATATTACTGCAGTATATTATGCAGTCGGGCCACACAAACTGCGCCGCCGCGGCCGCCGGAGGCAAGCCACAGAGCGTCCCGATGAATCGTTTGTTTTCCGATGGGGAACAGCTTATACGATCCCCAAAACTATTAAGGCAAGGGCTTCTATGTGTGTCATCTGTGGATGACGGCTCGTAATAGAAAAACTTACTTCAGGATATTTGCTTGGATTGTATTTACTCAGACCGACCCTTTCTCTTTCCGTATTATTGAACGCATTCTGTGCGCTCGTCATGTGAACGACGTCCATTGCTCTGTTTGTCTTCACATATCAAACACTTATATATACGTATATAAGTGTGTATTGTGTGTAGAACAATACAATATGCCTATATATGTATGATTGTCGATGCGTCTGTTCGTGATCGTGTAACTTGTAATAATAAATATAAGTAATATTTTTTAAGTAATAAATACAATGAAATACAACGCATCGCGCTAATCTGCTATACTTAATTTGAAATTATATACGGTTTGAAAAAAATTGAATGAATTCTTACACAATATGTGCTATTTATACTTTTACAATAAACTCACATAAAGGCAGCCCCACACTAATCCTGCTATAATTGAGTGTAGAGGGCACCTCGACATATTTCATCGCAGGAATCCACCCCACGACCCATTTGTATGCATCCCAAGCGCTCTACACCATGACGTGACTGGTTTTTTAATTATGAAATTTTATTTAATTTAAATATATTGAATTCGATGAAACGATATTAGGCCTCTTAAACGTGGCACGGTAGGTTCAGTATTAACGTGATGTTGTAACGTCAGCAGTCGTAGGTTCGAATCCTGCTCGTGTATCGGCTCTCGATCGTTAACAGATCATACTCGCCGCATTCCTTTAAACTATCTGCTTTAGACGAAACTTTTGTTAATATTTTGTAATTTTGTAATGTTACATTTTTAAACAGTGTGTTTTCTATTTGATTTATTTGTGTAACTAACTATTTTATTTAAACAAAACAAAAACCTATTAAAATATAAATAAGCATACGTTTATACAGTAATTTGTTATCGTGGTAAACAAATGTTATATAATAGTTATAATAGCCTTTTACTCAAATTTCTTAACAGATTACAATGAATTTATACTTAAAAACTAATGCTGGACTTATTTTGTCTAACATATTCTGTTCCTTAGCTATCATCTCTAGGTCTAGAAAACACAACAGTAGTCAAACTTTTTTTGCGTAGGAAAATGTCGAAAAACATTTTATAAATATATAAATGTAAGTTATTAGTAAGTACGTACAACCCTTCACTCTGATTCAACTCAAAATAAAATACAGTTATAAATAGACTACCATTGTCCTTAAAGGTTAGGGTAATACTTTTTTTGTATAATTTGCGTATCATACATAAATTAGACTACGAGTTTTGACGGCAAAATTTGATACTAAAATTACTCAAGATATCGTACCTAAATACCATATAATTTACGGTTACTGTGGGTAGATAATAGTTTTTATTTTTTATATATATTAACTGCGCATATTATAATAAAATTATTTTAGTAATTTATTATGATAACACACTCATACGTAGTTACACGCACACAAGCTAAAAATAACAGAAATTGACAAGCGACAAAGGGAATAAGCGCTCTTAATTAAAAAAAAAATAGTAATTTAAAACATTTTAACCATTAAAACAATTTCATTACGTTTATTGTTTTGAATACATCATATACTAAAAATGTAAAAGTTTATTTTTATTATCTTCATAACAATTAAATTCTTTTACAAACAGTATTTCTAGGTCGTCAACATAACAGTACACTTTTATAATTTTAGTTCAAATTACAAAACACTTCTCATAAAACTTGTAGGTACTTCATTTCTTGTTCAATAATTACCGCGTTCTCTTTGTTACAATAACCGTTAACAATAAAACTTTTCACGATCATAAAATAATAACAAAAAAGCAATAAATAGGCAACTTTCATTGTGCGCATGCGTACGATATAATTGAGTTTTACAACAGTTGATCGATTACGATTTCTAGTTAATAACATTTTACATAACATAAGGGACCCGACCTCCCATCGGAGAGAACACACACCGATGCACAAGTAATTAAATCAAAACATGATTTACTTTATTGAAGTAGGCTCTTACGAGAAGTTATGGATCGACGTTTTACAGACACAAATTGAATGTAGAGCCGCCGACTCGGAATGCAGATTCTTTCGAGATTAATGCACAGTTTTTCACAGTCACGCTCAAATAAAAGTCGATTTTATCTTGGGATAGAAACAAAACATTAATTTACGCTAAGCAACACAGCCTCGTAACTGCTAGTTCTTTTATTTAAAAATTGTACCCGCGTCGCACGTTGCACGGATTGCAGTATTTCGTATTTTTGATATTCCCTTCTGTATTTGAATTTGAGTTGCAGCCAGTACGACAGCGCGTGTTCCTTTTACTAAAAAAACACTTTTAAAACGTTCGAACAATGACTTTAAATTGTTCATACGTAGCAAAAAATATTTAATCGTTACTATTGAATAAATATTCAACTTTCTTAAACTATTAAACTTAAATGTAAATAAGTGTTCTAAAATATTTAAAGAATTATTTTATTTTCAGAAAAAAACTTCTAATACATATTATGTTAAATGACTTATCATAAGATTCGAAATCCAGTTCTTCAGACAAACACGTACAACATTCGTTATATAATAAAGGACGTGTTCTATAGACATATGAAAATTCATATTTTGCTAATTGATAATCTTTCATCTATAGAATCACACAAGAGAGGATTTAGACTCAGGGCATGGTGCCAGCGCTTACAGCAATTTGTGAGGCTCCAACATCTTGAAACAGACTCGAATTAAAAACGATTTTACTTTCAGTAGACTGTGAAAAGTGTGTTTTCCTTCTTTTATGTTTCAAAGATATTTACGGTTATTTTTTTCTCTCTCCCTGGACTCGTAGAACTACTAAAAAGCAGTGCCCTCTCCGTCACGGTGAGAAATTATCGAATTCTCTACGCATACAACTGTGACGTCTAGACAGCTTGCCCGGATAAAAGATTCACACAACTAGCAGATGAATAAAAGGGCGCTATATCGAAAAAGAGAGGACTTTAGAGGGCATATAAAAGTCAGTAAACAACAGTCCACAAACATATCACAATAAAGCTATGCAAGCATAGAATCAAATAACCACAGATTTCCTCACGATTTTTGCATTTACAGCGAACAACGAAAATGAAATATAACCACAAATTTAGCCAACAATAAGTCAAGTGTTACTCACCCGGAATTGATCCCGCGACCTCCGTTTACACGATTGCAACTCGTTTATGCAAATCACTCGGCAAAACAGCTATTATGTGTAATCTTACAATATTTATTTTGACTCGCACATGAGTTAGGTTTATGTCTACATTCTTTAAAATAATACGAGAATCTTTCGCCTACTGTGGCCAACTTCAAGAGAGACTGCGCCAGCCATATTATAGTACACAAGGGCGTGCGTGAACTGAAATGTACACTCTATTCCGTCGATCAAAATCCGACACAACCGAAAAGAGATCAGGTGCAGGACCAATGGCTTTAATTACTTTCCGATGAATACTCCCGAGTATACACACTGTCAACATCCAGATTATGGGCTGATACAAACATTTTATGAACATAAAAACTCAATAACTTCTTATATCTCCTTTTCAGTGTTTCCACCCAGGACATAGTAATCTGTATGCTCATAAATCAGTTACTAGTCGTCATATAGTGTTGAGTTTCTATAATGAAAATAACTCGTACCACCGAAAACAGCTCACGTTTGACGAGATTGATTAGTGTCATAATTTTTAGCCTGAAGATCTTGACCACTTTAGCTTAGCATTTATAATTCTTATTGAGTAAAGTATAGCAATGGTTAATAAATACTGACGCTATTAAGAGAAATATTGACAAAGGAGAGGGTCCCTCGCCCTTTATGGGTTGATATCCATGAAAAATTGCCTCTTAATGGTAAATGGGTATTTAGGGAACTTTAAGGTTAATTTTATATTTTATGTTATTACTGAATATCAAATTCAGTAATTGATTATTTGTTTATATACAATAAAGTGTATTTAATTAAAAAAATACCTTTTTTGAGTGTAAAAGACATAGATTTTAATGAAACACTAGACCCCAGGAAATTAAAGAATTTTCCAGGGTATACTCAAATTGTAAATAAATGTCATTTTTCAAACGTTTCCAATTACAGAGCGTCCGCGTCGGAGCTAACAACCGCTAGTTTTAATTGCGCCGCCAACGCGAAACCGGATTTGATTGGATTTTTAACGACAATCGAAATGAACGCTTTGTGATGTGTGCCTTTCATAATTTCATGTTTGTGATTGCGTGGTTTTAGTGCGTGAAATCTATAGTGGAGTGGAACTGTAACGAATCTATATAAAAAAATGTTATGTTGCCATAAGGGAGAGTACTCATTAGGAGCAGTCACCTGGAGCGAATACATATCGACTTTCTGCCGGGATTTATTGTATCAATCTATTGGTATTTCACAGAGGTGACATTGTATTTCAAATGCTGGAAAAAACTACTATCTTACCGATTGTTTTCGGTAGAATCTATCTTCCACACCGGTGGTAGTTTACGTCTGATACAAGTCCCTGTAAAAACCTACTTGAATAAAGTATATGTGGATCTGATTTGATCAATGTTAAAAATTTGATGGCGTGTATTATTTTATCTATTTTATTTATTTATACATAAAAGTTTACAAAACAAAACACATAGCTAGGATCAGAAAACCACCCAAGTTTGTAATAAATGTTAACATTGGGTTAAATCTAGGTTCTCCAGAACATTAATGCCAGTTAAACACGTGTATAAACTATCATAACTTACTTAAAGAGTATGTTTTTAGTTTCTTCTTAATGTTACGAGGAGTACTTTGGTCCCGTACATCAGTGGGTAACTCATTAACTAGGCGAGGCACTAGGTAAATAAATATATCACATTATTTACTTGAAATTCAACGGAGAAAATGATCTTGAATTGTCAAAATAATATACAACTATCTAACTATATCAATGATAACACATTAAAGAAGTAAATTAACTATAAGTATGTACAACTCACTTGCATTTAACATATCATGAGTGAGGCACAAAGTGAGTTCTGACAGAAGCGCACTGTAAAAGTATTCCTGCTAATACATTTGCTACGCGGGCAAATATCATATGGACGTAAATCAAATCAAATGTAAATACTTTTATCCAAATAGACATTTATAAGAAATTTTCAATCATGAAAATGTTTACCATAAGTTTGTAACGTACTTGTATATAAATAAGTTGAAGTGTACCTAACTTAAATTAAAAATGATCATCTCGCTACGACATTTACTTTTCGTGGACAAACATACACTCTCGAAATTAAGCACACGTGCTTGGACGCCTAAATGGATCATCATACTCAAATATAATTAATTGCTAACAATGGAATTAATAACCTCCTTTTTTTTAAATCGGTTAAAAAAAGTAACGAATCTGTATAATTTAAATACAAAAAGTTCTAAACGACATCCAAACATTACGACATTAATTCCTTGCATTACAGATTCTGTGCTGATAAATAACAGAGTACGTTGTTTGGCTCGCGGCATTTTTATGTGTATTGTTTACATAAAAATGATATCAATGTACGATCGTGAATAACTCACCAGTGCAAAAGCTGCCCAGCGACGTGAATCCGCAGGTTCGTAACCCTTGGGATTATTGTCGTCCTTACAATTAACACAAAACTTATTTTTTTCTACTATCCTTTATAAAACATCTATTTCAATATATTTTAGAGACCATGGACTGTGTTGGAGAAATTAGTGAGACCGTACCGTGTTATTGTCATGTTATTGTCATTACAAGTGTATGTGTCATTACTACCACAATGTCCAAAGTTGTAACATTACAAGTTTGCACACAACAATGTTCTCTATGTATTAACTGATACAGCTCGTTTTTGTGGGTTACTTAATACGCAAATGCTCTTAAATACATTACCGTAACAAAGATCAAAACACTAGTTTAGAATCTCGTCTGTCTATATCGTGTGATAATATGAACGTAATCGTCAGTAAATAGTTTTCGAAAGTCTCTCTATTGCTATTATATATATGGAATCAATGTTAATTCCATTTTATCGGCACCGATCGCAGAACTCATATCTGTGGGATTGAGTCTATTTATTCCGAGCTGAGAGCTCGCACAATGGTGCAATCAAAGACCATATTTAAACAGATATCCGCCTAACGCGAATCATACAGACCAGGACTCCATTCCTATAATGGAAATAGTAAACTAGTTACGGTATACGTATATACCTGTTCGGACTTTTATTTCAATTGAGTTACCCATAGTTAGTGAGTTTACATTCCGAGCCGGTGGTTGATATTAAATCTTATCTAATTTTAATCTTTTAACATTACATTATAAATGATAGTAATTGTCGATGACCTGATTTAAACGGAGGGCGAGTTTGTTCGTTCGAACGCGACAATCACCGAATCTACGGAAGGGATTTGGAAGGATCGTAGTATTGATAGGCCATTTATTTAAAAAGGTTATATGACATCAAGGGGTGGAGCAGTGACGTGACACGAATGATGAACACGCGTGGAACAACTTGCCAATAAACATAAAAATTATAAGTTTTACTGGTGGGTTGTGCATGACCGTCTGTGTAGGTACCACCTACGCATCATGTATTCTACCGCTCATCAGTAATACTTATTTGTTAGTATTGTGTTAGTTACTTCCAGAGTGACTAAGCTAGAGTAAACACAACACAAGGGTTATAAAATTGCATCGACAGTTCCCAAGGTGGCTAATATTTCTTACAATACCAATGTAATGGTATCTTTGGTGGCCCCTTGCCTTGGCCTGTCTAATTCAATAGAATATAAATAAATATTATGAACGTAAAATCTTTTAAAGTGTATTAAAGCCGATTCAGACAGTTTCATTTGAAACGTAAAATCTTTAAAATATCATAAGTTAATATAAGAGTACCCTCACAATCGCAACCCCGTAACGTGCTCATGAAACACAACATAGCGCAGTAATAAAGCTGTGCCATGATAGGTCGTAAACAGCACTAAGCCTGCAATCACGAGCTTGCACAAAGGGACTTTGATGTCCCCGGCTGAGACACCCCAGCCCGGCGGCGAGACCTTTGTAAACAATATATAATTAAATGCCATTGCTCGGTACATGAAGCGGGTATTAAAGTAATGCGTATATTGCTCAGAAAAATCAATAAAATGAATAAGATCATTGTAGCGAGCTTCTCCGCTGTGTGCGTAATTATAAGACGCTGATTTTAAATTTTCTATATTAATATAATTAAATTTAAGTCGTATTTTTTTCTATTGTATACATTTTTAATATACTAAAGCCTGTAATTATGTAAAGATTTGGATTTTTTTGGGATAGCAGTGTTTAATAACCTCTCTCTATAAATCAAAGCGAGTTCTTGTCAAAGACTCGATTCGAATAGGATAATTATGTTTTCGAAAATGCAACGGATTGTACGGTGTAGCACATATCCGCTTCCCAGGATCATTATCGCTATCACAATCGTGTTTGAATTAAAAATTTCCCTGGTTACTAGAAATACGAACACTGTTTGTCTTCCTGTCCCCTTGAGGAGAAGGTTTTAAAGCTTATTCCACCACCCTCCTCCAATGCGAGTTGGTGGATACACATGTGGAATAATTTAATTGAAATTAGACACGTGCAAGTTTCCTCACAATGTTTTCCTTTACTGCCGAGTAAGAGATGAATCATTAACACAAATTAAGCACAGGAAAATTCAGTGGTGCTTGGCGGGGTTTGAACGTGCAATCATTGGTTGAGATGTTCGCGTTGTAACTACTGGGCCATCTCGGCTGTGCTGTCGACAACATCTCAATAAGTATAATTTATTTCGCTCTTATTCCTTTTTTAAATATATTTTTGGCAGTTAGGTGAGCAAAAAAATGTGTACACCAGCGCCCATTGACACCGCAATTACAAATCACTCCTTGTAGCAAGAACGAAGCACCAAGGGTCTAACACCATGGAATCTAAGTTGTTATGTTCCTTATACCTATAATTACACTGGCTCACTGACTATACAAAACAGAACGCAGCTATACAAAGTATTCATGTTTGGCGTTAACATACGATGAGTGGGTGGTACCACACAAAACTCGTCGACGAAAAGCTCTACAAACTGGTAATTACGCTTTCGACTTCAATTGTCACAACAACTCGAATCGTAATTGCGAATGTCTGTCTGCATATAAGTGCAACTACTAATGCCATATTTGTTGCATCTGTGTATGTTTGTTTGTTGGCTGATGAATGTTTTGCATTATATACTATATATATATATATATATATATATATATTCAATTTTGTAAATCAATATTTCTTTACATTATATTCTTGTTTCTTGCTGTCTTGTTACTATAGGTATTCAAAAAATAATTCGTTATGCTTATGGATGGTAAAATTTCCTACAAGGCGTAATTCAAAAGCGTGTCAATAAAAATATCTCATAAGTTACGAAATCGCAAGTATATATGACCTAAAGGAACTATGTTAACGGTTCGTTACTCGTAACTCGTTCTAACGATTACTGATGTATAATAACGATTCATAAGACGGTATCGGATTTTTAACATTAACATTTTGATGCGCTAAGCTATTTGGTTTAAAAGTACTTTTATTTTCAGAACCGGTAATGATTCTTAAGAATACGCGATAAATATTTTAATACCACGTTAAATAAATCGTGTTCAAGCTCAGAAATATATATCTTTGTAATTCCGTGAAGTATTAAGGAAGAATACCTGTCTGTTACGAATGGAAGTTTAAAAAAAAAAAACATTGACATCGTATGAATAGACCAAATCTTTAGTCGGATTACGGACTTAATGCATGACTGCTCGCGATTGAGTGCGATACACAATTTGTAGTCGAATGTTTTACGAGCGCGTTTACATAAACGAATAACGAATAACGAAAATTCGGCCACGCTCTCAGTCTAAGCTTCTCTAGTATTTTCAGCTGAAACGTGTGCATTTTGTATCGAGCGGATTATATATATACAAAATTAGATAACGGTGGTCGCTTATATGGGACGCCAGGTTTTTACAAATGGTGCACAGACGCAAGACCTAATGGTACTTTTTCATTTAAAAATATTAAGATATGTAAACTACAATGTTTATTCGTTATGAATCATTATCATCTATCATGGAAAGTTCAATTTCAGCATCATTGTATATTTTTTGATTTTTAATAATTATTACTGTATATGCCTATATATCTTTACTCACACTATGTAATAAAAACGGTGGAAAAGAGAATATTGAGTTTCTTGCCGGTTCATCTCGTTAGAATCTACTTTCCGAACCGGTGGTAGCTTTATATTTAATTAAATACTGTAACATGACATAAAAGTGCTTTTAAGAGCTTACTCGAATAAAGAATATTTTGATTTTGATTTTATGAACCCAGGACATTGAACCATGCAGCATTATAGCTACCCAAGAGATCAGTGGAGCAGACAAGATCTGATATCTCCTTACACTACCAACGCGGACAATCATGAGAGTTATATCCTCAGCGCCTGACACCTGACACTGACTCTCTCCCCCTTTAAAACGAAATGAAGATAATTTTTTGTTGGTAAAATAATAAATCAAATTTTAGTCTCAAAGCCTACTAGGCAACGATCAATGCCGTATGGTTCATTAATACTCAAAAACAAATGTTAAAGATTAGTAACATAAAATCGATATTTCATATTAAAAAGTTATATATATTTTCATATTATACTTTCGAGATCGCCTACGATTACTTCTTCAAACAAAAAATTTAATAAACTTTTTATACGTCTGTCTTACTTTAATTCCACGCTTATCGCAGGGTTGGCGGTCGTATTTCCAAGATTCGCTCCAATTTTTAAAATTGTACGAAACATTTTTCAGAAATCCTACATTTATAAATGTCCCGAATAAATGTTGTTTTAAAAATGTTACCTTTTTAAAGTTGATGAGAATTAAAACGACGAAAATAAACCTAGCTGCTTGTTACTTATTACGTTTCTCATATAACATTGAGCGCTTTTAAATCTAAATCATACTGGCCTTTCCGTACGTTACGTTATTGTTCTGGTCTTAACACGAAAACGCCAACCCTACTTAACTTAATACTCTTCAAATAAACGGATGGAATTGCCATCGGAATGAGCTTATCGTGAGATTTGTCTTCGGAACTGAACACCCGCGTCTCAGTAATTATAAGTTTTAGAAATAAAAAAACCAATACGAATCAGTTTTTTTTTATCGATGAAGTAACTTTTAATCCGCTTTTTATCACTGGGAACAAAGAATTGAGTTTCTTTTGTTATCCGAAGTAAGTTGCGATCCGTTACTTGCTTGTTAAATATATTTTTATTCAACTGCATTGAGGGAGGATTATTTCTTCGTTACATACGTTTAAATTAATAATGGGTCTTATTTAATAACTACCTCCGAGACACAGACTGTTTCGAATATATAGGAGATTCAGGCCGCGACACAGACTACTGCGCCTAAAATGATAGTTTATTGACGCCTAGATTTATTTTGGCTACTTATTTATTTAATTTATTTTGGCTCCAAATATCAACCTTGACTTGATACACTATATTTAGAAGATCAATTAAGCATTTAAACATCAAAATGGATCTAGCCGATTTTGATTATTAAACATACGCAAAAACATTCGCGTCAAAAATAATCTCCCCTTCAAAAATAACGTCGCTAAATCCTTTCTAGGACGCATTTACATTACGAAAGGTTCTTTTCAAATCTCAATGACTTTTAGTTTAGGCCGTTCGAAGTTAATTAATCAGTCGGGATATTACTTTCAGAGATTCACATTCAGCGCGGAGTGCTTTCAATCCATTATGTTTGATTTCATAAGAATTAATTATTACATATAATAAAAATACTCTTCCTTGAAACAAAACAACTTTTATTTACCTTTATTAAACTATAAATTCAAAATCAATATTTTCTTTATTCAAGTCTCATAAAAACACTCTTGGATCGACATGTTACAGTTTTGAATTAAATTTAAAGCTATCGATCGGTTTGGAAAGTAAATTCTACCGAGAAGAACCGGCAAGAAACTCAGTAGTTACTCTTTCCCGCCATTTTAATTACGGAGTAAGTCAGTGAAGGATTTTTTTTAAATATCCTAAGTAGAAATCAATAAACACTAAGTACACGCTTTTTATCTTGAATATAATCTTGTATTGGGTAATAAATTATTAATTCCTTGAATAATATACACTATAACTCCCATTAAATAAAAATATATTGTCGTCAAATCAACACGAATAGTCGTTTGTAAGGCTTTAGCGAAACAATATAATTATAAAGCTTTGTACACGGGCTATTCCTCGTAACATTTTAATGACCTCTTCACAGCGAAGGCCAAATCCACAGCCGCCAATAAACTTATTTGCTTTCCATTTAACAGTTGTATTACGTTTGTTAGTTTACAACTTTTCTTCATAATAGCTCTCATTGTTACCTAAGTTTGAATGGCTACGTTTCAAAACATACGCTCCGTTGTTGTGTGTCTAAAGGTTGTGTATGTGTGTGTAGGTGGTAGGAATCCAGTCTGAATTTCCTAAGACATGTCTTATTTTTATCTGGTAGATATTCTTGGATTGTGTTAACACGGTACTGGTAATAACGATTACTACCTGGTTTAAATTGAATCTCTAATGATCACACTGAGAAATTTTTGCTTGTGTTAATATGTGTGTACTCGTATAAGGATTTTTTTTATCTGTCGTTGTTATTTCTGTATTTTGTATAAAACAATTTACTATCATCTCGTTCTATAAAAATGGTAAGTATTATTTCTATTGAAACGACACTTACATTGATTCTCGGTAAGTGTATTCTGTTAGTAAGAAAAAATTACGTCCTATGTATTTATAACTCATGCGACAGATGTCGTAAATTTAATTAAGAAATATAAAAAAGCAGCGATTAAGGACAAGATACCGTTACGTGTGTATCCGTCTTGCTTGTAGCAAATCAATTGTCTCGGGACTGCAGTGCCTCAGTATTCACTGTTCCTCGAACAGTTCGCATAATTGACGACCACTTATCAATTTCTTTAACATGTCTATTGTTAGCTTTTATTACAACTGTAAGCACTTATCTTTCTTTTAAAAGAAGACGGATCATTATATATTTTTTTATTGTAATTATCGAGTAGGCCTCGGGGGACGGCCTTTATACCTGGTCGTACTTGAGACGCAGGCTGATTGAGACCCGAGCTGCGTTTCGAATCACGCAGGGTTTTAGGTTACACTCCAGGGGGTTAATAAGTGTAGATTACAGAGTCCTCTAAACCTATACCGTATACCGTGTCCGTCTGTATCATCAAATAAATTTTATTTCATAATCAAAATGTACTTTAATGAAGTAAGCTTATGAGCATCCGAGTTGACATTTAATAAGAGAAATGTAAACTCAAGTTCAGAAGTATATTCCATAGAGAAGTACCGACAAGAGACTCAATGGTTTCTCTTTGATTAATTAATCATTTAAGTAGATCTTTTGTGTCAAAATGTTTGTCTGCGAGTTTATTGTAGTTACCATGACATCATATTTTAATTGTAAATATTAATTATTCAAAATTCAAATTTACATTACAATAATATTATGTTATATGTAATTTAGCTCTTAACAAGTCCCTGTGGAATTACTAACACAATTATTATTAGGTTGTTTAAAATTTCATAGTGAAATAGAAAACGGAATAGCTTCTTGTAGCAAAAAATACCTACGTGTTTTGAGGTAATTAAAGGTGCGCCAATAGATTTTTTATCTGCGCACCCTTATTACCTGCGAAATTGATAGAATTATACATTTATTTAAGCTTGAATTAACATTAATTATTGATTTATAACATGCATTAAAAATTAAGGCAATCTAACATGAGAAACTGATTTCAAAAATATTGAATAATGTAGGACTTGAGTCGAGGCGAAGGGAGTTCCCATATATTAAACTCGTCGACATATTAACTACTGTTGTAATTACACTCGCTCAAGTCGCAATTTAAACTTATAATGGACTCGCAGATTCTAATGCCCTTAATATTCCGGTCGAGATTCGATGTTCTCAGTTATAATTACTTAATATAACGTTTTAATGACGACAGTTATTTTTACCTTATCAAAAAAGATCGCAACATGTTAACGATGTTTTGGTAAGATGCCTATTTTAAGTGTCTTTTGAAGAATTTTTATTCTCTGGAATAGATTTAAATCTACCTTAGATTTATGTTGGTGTGGCATGTGGATTCACCAAGATAACCGACTTATTTTATAAGAGGTAATTAGTATAGTTTTATTTTGTATACTAAACACCATTTGTAAATAGCAAATGCTCACCAGCAGTACTTACCCGTATCTCCTACAACTTGTTCATTAATAGCTAAAATTATGGCATCAATGATTCAACCGATAATAATGAATACGTAGAGTAGATTTTAGAGACCTGATTATCGTTATGATTCCGTCATCATAAAAGAGAAGAATAAAAGACGAAAGCCGTCGTATTATAAGCCGATACTAAAATCACCCGAACATATTTTTTGTCACTTAAGCAGACACCTATATTTTCGTAGGGGAATTAATCTTTCAGCCCTCTTATACTGTGACAACTATTGAATGTTTTTGAATACAAAATTTCTATATTATCTACATAAGCATAAAAGTTTTCGCACGATACCTTTGTATCAAATTTTATTTTGAGTACAGCTTAGTTCATAAAGAATTGATAAAAAGTTTTCTATACAAATTCTATATTCGTTTCAGTGGCAAATGTAACAAAGCCGATATTCTTATGATTCACTCCTAGTGTTCCGTCTTTCTTTATTCGAAAAGTTGAAACTGGAGTTCTTCCTCTGAGTCCATGTTTCCTCAACTATTTAATTTAGGTACTCTCGTGACCAACATGCTAAATTCTCTGAAAACGCAGGCCAGTTTTTTGCACTGACAACAAATATCCACCTATTGCATTTAATTTTATAATCTTCTGTTGAATATCTCCCAATAGGATAATTTGCACGAGTCACTCTCAGGAATTTGGCTTTCTTAACATTACTTGACAATATATTAGAGAAGACATTTTTATGCTATCACGGCAAATAAAGATCATTAATATTTTATAAGATGTTTTATAAGCTACACATTGATAATCATATCCACGATTATTATTATATAATCGTGGATATGATTATCAATTATGTTGTAATGACATTTCGGTCTGGTCACTCAAAAAATGATAAGTTTGACACGCGGTGAACTTATTTACCAGACGTTATTCAATAGGGTTCCAATTAAAAACATTCTGTAAGTTTCAAACTCAGTATGTGACGTAAGAAATTATAGAAACGGCTTCAACATTACTCGTAACTCTAATTTATCGGTCACTGGCGTACAAGAGCACATGGGAACCGGGAATCAATCAAGTACCAACTTGTGACATATCTCATCAGATTCTTAGTCTGTGACGAGGGTTTATGATATCTAGGTCTCCATTTAAACACATTTCTGAGGCGGTAATACGATACTCAGAACTACATGTGACAATGAAACTAAATAGAATATTCCGCCTCTACCTTTGTTCTGAATCGCCTTTGAGGGCTTAGGGCGAAAGTTTTCTGAGCCGGCGGACTCGAGGCTCGACAGAAACACAATGTCCCATTGTCGTTTTTAGCGTAGAATATTCTTATTACGATTCTTTGTCGTAACAAAAGTCCCGAATACATTTTTATTTGTCTGTGCGATGTATTCTGAGGATTAACCAAATCGTTGACCATGATAAAGTTCATAAAAAACTGATATACATATATATATAAACACGAAATACTTCTTTAGACGATGAGGATACGAAAACCCCACTACTACAGCCTGGAAATGAAAGGATTAAGTTCTAATTATATATTTCTAGTTTAGAAAATTATAATTAAGTTTCATTTACCGGCTCTTCTCAGATGTGAGTATTTTGTTTCCGTAACCGGTGGTAGCTTTGACTATCAACCAGTAAGTTTAATAATACATATTGAATGAAGAAAATTGAATTGAACTATTGGATAAAATGCGCTTACGGAAACTTCTCGCCGTAGCAATTCAGAACAGAATGTGCTTTTATTCTCGTAAAATATTTGGTCGAATTAATTCCCGTGTCACTATAATCTGATACGATCTGATTTAAATAATATGACTAATTATAACGTCATAAAAGTTTATTACAAATTGCATTAATAATATTTTTGATTACTGATACATTCACTAAAAAAACTCTCTTCGTTTCAGATTTACTTAAAATGTTTAAAGCACTACTTAAACGAAATTCCAAGAAAGCTGTAGCATAAAAAAAAGTTTTATTCATTTGTCGATAATTTTAATCGTAGGGCAATTATAAGAAAGCCAGCGACGGCTACTGGAGAGTGTGATTCTGGAAACTTTTGTTGTAACCATTTTTAATCTTAATGTATTTTATTACTCAAACATGTCAAAGGATAACTATAACGAAAACTTTAACGACAATTAAAGGTGTTAGTAGGCTAATTAATAACAATTTATTTACATTCGAAACAATATTAAACCTAATAGTAATGTACATAAGATTCAGTATAACTTCGCATATAATCGTACCTGCAAATTATACGGGTAACATTCGCCCACGGCCCTGTTTAAAATATTTTATGTTAATTGTAGGTGTTCAAATAAAATGCCGCTTCATTCCTACGGACCTCTATAATGCGCTACAATTGTCTGTCCCGCTGTTGCAATTTCATCCTTACCAGTATTCAAATAAGGATTAATAATTTCTTCTCTTCATGAATATTACGTTCGGTCGAAGAAAGTGTGGTGTTCCATTTTAGAGCGTATATCAATGAACTTAAGGTCGAAGTTGTATATGTCGCTCATTTTAGTGTTCGTAGTATGCAAGATTTCTTTTTATATTGTTAAATTACAAAAAATTCACGGAAGGGTTTTAAATTTTTAAATTAACTTTTTTCGTGTATTATTTATAATTACTCAAATATTTTATATTATTTCTAGTGAATTATTTATGACAGCATTCTCGCGATCGAGAAGCGATAATATTTGATAGACGATTTTGTACAATAATTATTTTTAAAATTGTACATAAGCGTCTTTAAAATTTGATTGAAGACAATACATTTTTCTCCGCAGGTGTGATTGTATTCAAGGTACAATGCTAGAAGCGCTTTTGAATGATCAATTAAAGGACGTCTAAGAGTAATTAATTTGGAATGTGGATTCCATCGAGAAGATCCGGCAGCAGAAATGAAAAATGATTTCAATGGTTCCCATTAAAATCGGCGTCGGCAATTATCTCCCAACTTTGAACATACTATCGATCTTAGTTCTAAGTGTTACGGAGCCATGTTTCTATAGTTCTCTTTGTCAAGGAGGATCGTGTAGCCGACAATAGTAATTTGTTAACAATGGACTTTGCGAGGGTTTGAAATAAATTGGGTTACGACCACGCGCATGCTGACGCGGAAGAGGTAGCGGTTAGCGTGTATTCTTTAAATCTACAGCGTAATCGTAATTTTAAAATTAGTATTCATAAAACTACGTAAGCAATGCTTATCCTGGATTTTTTTATATTCAAAATTTGAAAAAACTTATATTTTCCTCTTCGGATTAATTTTACTTAAAAGCGACCCAAGAGAGTGCATTTAGTACGATACGATCGGATTATTTCTTTTTACTTTCCTAATGCTGCCCCTGAGCGACACGGGGCTTTTAGGCCGTTGCCTATTTAGCCTCAGGTTAAGCCGGCCCCGATCACACGTGTAGGAGGGGAATGTTACATTTACCTGCTTATTATTTAGTATTAATCCATACGTCGATATTTTTTTCATATATCGGTATACATAGACATGTTATACTCTAGCTGTATTTATCATATAACAATTTTATTAATTATATGTAGCATTCATTTAAAAAAAAATTAAATGTTCTACGATAATGAATCTTTCGTATATTAGTTTGAAAATTTAATTATCATTGGTAAGCATTACTTTTACTTGGTGGAGAGGTTTCTTGCAAGTTCATCTGGATTGGTACCACCCACCAATACCATCAATTCTTAGTATCGTGATGTTACAGTTCGAAGTGTGAGTGGGCCATTGTGATTACAGGTACAAGAGACAAAACATCTTAGTTTTAGGACGTATTAATTTTAGAAAACGCAAATAAGTTAAAGAGCGGAACTACGGCTGTATAAGAAAAAAAAATTAAAAATTCTTAACAAACAAAATTCTAAACACAATTAAAGTAAATTGTTTTCGATAAATTCCAATTCTACCGAAACTAATGTATACAATTTGACATTAAAAATTTCTTAATAAGGTTTCATAATTATGGCGTCAAATGTAGACTTGCAGTTTACAATGAAATGAAATCAAAATAATCATAGGTACAATCATAGGTTTCGAAATTCCTAAAAAGTTTTTTGAATATACGTGAAGATTCGCGGGAGACCCACTAGTAAATGTAATTTAGCTATCTGTATTGAAAAGTCAGCTCACGAAATTCGCTTACGCTGACATTAAGATGGACTCACAGTTAACACATACCACTAATACCGCTGGTACAACTACACGTTCGAAAGAAATCATTCGAAATTTAAAACGAATTTTAACAACACTATTTTTTTTATCTGGCTTGATATTAAAAAAAAAAATCGCGACTCGCCACACAATGCCTCGCTGAGCACCTAACATTCGTAAATTCTCGTCCGCTTCCGGTCGTGCTCGGCAGCCGGTGATTACTGGCTCATTACTGTAATCACACCTTATCTCTCTAATTAGGGGCTGAGCGAAATTACACTCACATGTCGCGCCCTGTAATACTAACTGTATCCCTTTAAGGCTTTAAGTGATTTTAGAGCTTATATGTATATTTAGAGAGTCTTGTTTTCAATTCAAAGCGCATTTTAAAAACATTATGTTTTAATTGTTAGATCTACACCGTAATAACGAGGGTTATCTATGTAATAATTGTTTTGTAATATTATTTCGTCACGATACAAAGTATATATCTTATTTACTCACGAAGACGTAAATGATTATTTAATATTTAGTTTAATTTTCAAAAAATATTGTACTGTTTGTAGTATTTGTACGAATTGCAAAGATTCGCTGACACAGACAGGCCGACAATTTCAGCGGACACGATAATAAAAATACAAAGTTAACAATAAATATAACTGTAGTGTTATTGTTCGTTATTTTATGAAGAATAACAAAATATTGCAAACACCACAGTTACCAACTATTTCAACGGAAACGCACCGTATTACATTAGGTATTTTAGTGCAACGAAATATTTAGTGCATAAATAGAAGGTACTTTAGTATAATATATGTAAGTTTGATTAATAATAAAAATTATATCCAAATGTGAAATAATTGATCGAAGTCTATCTCAAGTTACTTTCAATAAATAGAAAAAACAAAGTTAATAGGTTTTTCTTACAGTTAATAAAATGAAGCGAACTGTATTTTATTAATTTCCGAAGATATTACACTGACTTATATTTTTAACGTACAATCTGGATAGAAATTATTAATTTGATAACAAAATATTCAAAGTGTTTTTTTTACTTTATTATATACACTCTGAAATATTTCTTCATTATTCTATTAAAGCCTTACAATTATAAACCCGGACTGAACGTTACGTTCGGAACGACGCAATTAAAAACGGTTCTATCCTATAGAAACCGAATGTTTTTTTAAGATAAGTCCTGTATAATTTTCACCCTCAAACTCGGCCTTTCAAAGCCTTTGTCATCTGATAATAGTTCTTTATATAATTTTATCTAAAACGACCCTTCACAGTTTCTTTTATAACGGCGATGCTGAGCTTAGGGGGCATTTTTTAGTGCCTTTATTTTTAGTTATAAAAACATTTTTTGCACGAAATGCCTATTAAGTACCAAGATAATAAACGGGTTAGTTCCCGTGACTTTACAAATGCGAACGACATCTGTACAATAATACTTTTATCACGCATGAGTTAATTCTACAGTTGGCCGCTATATACGCTGCCGTTTTTAAACTCAACATTCAAATCCTTGGTAGGTGGATAAAATATTTTTAAGTTGGTTGGTAGCATAATACTTCGGTAGAAGATTTCGCTTACGACTTATTGCATCTCTAGCATGAAGATTAATAATACTTCCAAATCAATAATCACTTCGTGTAAGATGAACAGATATATCGTCAATATTTCCGAAACTCTAATGTTTTTTTTATCAAACAATTAATCAACGTATGAGTCGAGATGGCCCAGTGGTTAGAACGCGTGCATCTTAACCGATGATTTCGGGTTCAAACCCAGGCAGGCACCACTGAAATTTCATGTGCTTAATTTGTGTTTATAATTCATCTCGTGCTCGGCGGTGAAGGAAAACATCGTGAGGAAACCTGCATGTGTCTAATTTCAACGAAATTTTGTGTGTGCCACATGTGTATTCCGCCAACCCGCATTGGAGCAGCGTGGTGGAATATGCTCCAAAACCTTCTCCTCAAAGGGAGAGGAGGCCTTTATCCCAGCAGTGGGACATTTACGGGCTGCTAATGCTAAATCAACGTATTGGGTTTATAAAAATTATACATATATTATATATGACGTATTATTATTATTATCATTAAAGGATAGCTTTGTGACCTGAATTTTCCTGAATAGAATTTTCAGAGCTTCATATGAAATATCCTAACACTCGGATATAGTAGACTGAACAGAAATATGTCAAACCTTAGATGCTGAGACAGTGTTAAAATTATTTTACACCAGGAAATACGGGAGGTTACGTCGAACGCGAAACGGCGTATAATAAAACCCCAATCCAAGTAGTGAGGTCATTGTATGAGCTTAATAATCTCCAAAATAAAGTAGTTTATTTCAATACCATCAATTCGGACACAAAAGGTGAACGAATTAAATGGAAAAAATATCGTTTTCCGATATAATTCGGAGCGCGCAAGCCGCTAGCCGTCGCGAGCTAATACAATGCTCGCCTCGCATCGGCTCCCGGCAGGCCCCGACGGCCGAGATATAAAATTGAAATGCCTGAAACGTGCTTCAAAATATAATTGAGTCTTTGTGCCTCACCCCGCTTGTGCATCGCCTTATACAGGAAATTTTATAGGGTTGTCGCTCGCCTGCTTACGTAACACTGACTTTAAACATTTTAAAAGACATTTTGGGCGACAAGTCCTTAATTTGGTGGACTATGTGATTTTTATAGCCCACCTGATTATATAAGTATTACTGGAACATACAATTCAATAGTCTAAGCATATAGGGTTATACAAAATACATACTGAAGCCTTTATAAAAGATTTATAAAAACGACTTTATAATTAAAAATTTTAGGCACATCTTCATGTGCATATTTAATTAATTATCAAACTGAATCACCTAACTTAATTATTTACATTTAAAATATATATGATTTTTTTAAAATTAGGTATCTAATTTACATTTAAAAGATTTTATGTAAAATAGCAAAAAATGTATCGCCAACCCTAGCCAGGTACAGACGACCAGTCGCCATGGTACCGATAACCAATTCTGATCTCTATTTTCATAACAATAAAGTTCACAATAGATGGTTTAGGAGCGAGCACATAACATACATATGCAAGCGTCCCCACTCTGTTATTCCAATACTTGTCTATTTATGTTCCATAAAAAGGTTTCTTGTGTATGGAAATACTCAGAACGGAGTACATTTATCATCATCAATACATATTATGTAAAGTAAATATGGTTCAAGCGTGCTCCGTTCAATGTCGGGAAAACTGTATCTAGAATAGAAGTGTTACGGGGCCGTATCTGCTTAAGAAATCATTCTAAACTCAACAACCGCTTTCAAAACGAATTATACAGTAAGCAAAAACACAATTATTCAAAATATTGTTCTTTTTTCTCGGTTTATTATACTCGGGATCACGAGAAGATACTGTTATCTCAAGTAACAAAATTATAAATATACTTAGTGGCTGCTTACCTGCGTAAAACGTTACTGCTCCTTTAGTGAGTTCGTGTTTACTTGATGATACGGCTTTTTGCAAACCCGTTCGGTTAGGGAGCACAAAATCATCATAGCATATTCTAACACCAAACAGCACCTCTTAGTATTGTTATATTTAAAGGGTAAGAACTATTGTAACTACAGACACAATGGACATAACATCTTAGCTCCCAAGGTTGATGGCGCGATGGCGATTTTGGTTGGGATATTTCTTACAGCGCCATTGTATATACGCTAAGTATATCAGTATACTGGGTGGCCCATTCACTAGTCTAACACTTTTATTTTAAAAAATGTGAAGTTAAACAGTATATAGTAATACATAGACGTCTAACGCAAATGGTTTTCTTCAAATAACACTGTTAGTTCCAGTGATTGACACGATCAAACAAACAAACAAACTCTTCTCAGTTTTCAGCAATTTTACTTCCCACAGGGTTTAGTATCTGTGCTGTTTTGAGACCTTTTTTATTATATATGTTTTTATATTTCATTATTCCTTTTCATTCTTATTAATAACTTTTCATACATAAGTAAGTAAATTCTTATATACTTATAATATACTCATTCACCTCATCCTATCGGATGAACTCCTACTATGTGTCTTCATGTATCCATGTTTGTACAATCTTCAATCTAAACACGCTATCCGATTTTGAATTATAAATAGTCAAAGTCAAAGGCTATCGACGTGAGATATCCAAAATGGCCGACCTTATTGACATTACGTTGTATCTTTTTATTAACAATGCTATCTACGTTTGTTTTCAAAGATTTATTGATATTCCTATTTTTCTAAACAAATACGCGCGATATTCGTATTAAGAGTGACGACAATACAAGGTAGCGATCAAACCTACAATTATTTCGTCGCAAAGTGTACACTGGGCTGTTTCAAATTACCACTTTTATTATTAACACTATTTAATACCGATTAAAGTAAATCGCTTTGACTAATTGACAAGCAAAACACTCTTAAGTCTAGATATATTAGGTACAGTAATATTTCACAACTCACAACTTTTTAAAGAGCAGCAATGGCATTATATCTCAGTTATATAATTAAATGTGTGATGATTTTAAAAAGGATTTTATGCGAAGCTCCAAGACCATCAAGCTATATTGTAATGATATTTTTATAGAGACGAAATAGCCGATGGATGCAACAATTGTAGCTCAACCGATGATTGCGGCTTAAAACCTAAGCATGCCAATTACTTTTCATCTGCTTAATTTGTGTTAATAATTCATCTCGTAACGGTAAGGTCTGCGCGGCAAAGGGAAATTTCAAGGCGAATCTGGCCTGTGTCATATGAAGATTTTCCACTTGTTCCACTAATCCGCATTAAAGCAGCGTGGTCGAATTGGCTCCAAATCCTTTACTCTTAGGATAGGAGACCTTCAAGCAGCAGTATAATGATTACAGACAAGCAATATACTTAATATACTTTAAAGTCGCTTTAACAAGATCCATATTAATCACTAAATAAAATTAAACGGAGTCGCTTCCCACCGTATTTTAATACGGTTTTCATAAAGATATAGAGTGATTCACGAGGAAGGTTAATACATGCTGAGAATTCAGTTTAAAAAAAAAACAACAAATTTACTTTTTTGTCCGTTCTTCAATCTAATCAATATCAATATAAACATTTAAAGTATTAGCATTTTTTTTAGCATTAGCAGCTTGTAAATGTCCCACTGCTGGGATAAAGGCCTCCTCTCCCTTTGAGGAGAAGGTTTGGAGCATATTCCACCACGCTGCTCCAATGCGGGTTGGCGGAATACACATGTGGCAGAATTTCATTGAAATTAGACACATGCAGGTTTCCTCACGATGTTTTCCTTCACCGCCGAGCACGAGATGAATTATAAACACAAATTAAGCACATGAAATTTCAGTGGTGCCTGCCTGGGTTTGAACCCGAAATCATCGGTTAAGATACACGCGTTCTAACCACTGGGCCATCTCGGCTATTTAAAGTATAAAGACAAAAATACGGGAAGGTCGGTACAAACGCCGAAACTAATGAAAAACGCCCATTTTCAACAAACTCAATCATTAACGTCATTAACTTTCTGTAACTATTCAAATTGTACCTACTCACTACTATTTATAGAATATTGTATTTTTTTAATTTTTAATTTCAAGTATTGCCTTCTACTTTTGACAGCTCAAACTGTAATGACCTCAACGCACCACACAGCGCAACTAATTAGAAGACTAATTAATACGAACCACAATCTGTCAGGCGGTAATCTGTAATTACAGATACGATTCGTTACGCAGATGTGTTTCCTTATAATCATGCAAATTAGACATCTTTGAGTGTCACAGATTAGCTTATCTCTGAATATTTAGTTGAGTCATTTTGTAAAGCAATTCAAATTGAAGACACCACACCTGCGCGTTAATTGTAATTTTATGTAATGTACTGATTATCTAGACACGCGGTAGCGTGTCAGCCAAGTTCTAGTAACAGAACTGGCGTGCAGCACCGTGTGTAATATTACACGAACCATTTGGAGCCACTTTTGACCTCCTCATAACTCAAAAACTATTTGACATAAATGTGTCAAATTATTCGTATATAAGAACTAGCCAAGTCAGACCTTAGGCAACAATATATTACCCCAAGTTATAAGAAGAAATGATATTTTATGTAGTTATAAATAAATTTCAGAAAGGACTATTTAACTTGGCACAAATTTAGATCTCACTTCTTTTGTCGTTGAAGACAACAACCAAGGTATATATCATAATATTTAACTTGGCTCTCATTTTTACATTTATGTTTTTGATGGGATACATAATACCTCTTACATTAAAATATATTATGATTATGTCCTTCTTGATTATGAACGACTTCGATCACAATAATCTCAAGGGAGACTTGCCCACAGCGCAGAAGATATAATAGCGCACATGTGTGTGCGGAAACACAAGTAGACGCTTTATCTGAGAGTTCTTTGAGATGGCAAACTCGAGTGGAAACAGCTGAGGCCCACGACCAACGGGTGTGATTGCCCACTTCCAAACTCCGGGCTGCTACTGAGAAATTTTCGACTCTCATACGTTAGCTACGAGACCACCAAAGTGATTAAAAATATGTATATTGACCTGCAATGTTGCCAAAGTACTTATAAAGTAATTATCAGCATCATATTAGATTTTGATTACATAGTCTAAAACAAAGTCACTTACCGCTGTCTGTTCCTGCTTAGATCTTTAAATTAGTTTTTTTTAATACATAGATTGATTCAAAAGGAAGGTTTATATGTATAATGCATGCTCAATATAGTGGAGAAAAACTAATCATTTTAGAGGTTTCTGAAGTGATACTGTAAATAAACACATTTTTTGCGCTTTCATTGCCAACGCTGCCTGAACTAACTAATGTATTGTACACCTTAAAAAGGTCTTTAAAAAAGTCAATGAAATGGGTATATGTCCGTCTCTTAGGGTAACCCACAATAACCATTTTTTATCCTTTACTTTTTACGGAGATAATGACTCATTTTCGAAGCAATTTTAAGCAGTACAGTATTAATCCTTATCGAATTATCTACTTTAAATACATTGTGAATTGAATATAGATCAATATGGCCGTTTACAGCATGTAATTTGAATGAATATTTTCGAAGATATTACAGATTTAAAGCGCAGGGACATAGCAGTTCGTATTGTAAGACATTTTGTAGTATATTTAGTTTAAGCATTGCACCCGTGCGAAGGCGGGCGGGTCGCTAGTTTTGTATAAAATATCACTTTTAATAATGCTCCTCTATATAAAAAATAGCAATGTTTGCTTATAAAGATAAATTGACAAATTATTATGACAGGCTTATATGAGCTATTTCGAATGATTCTAATTTAAAAATTAAGATATAATTATTAAGAATATAAAAACTTGATCTTAATGTCAATTTTTATTTATATATTATTTTTGAACGATTTTGATTATAATTTAAATCAACAGTTACACATACGCTCATATCGAAACTACTTATGAGGTAACATAACAGTTGAGTCTTTTTTAACATCTGCTAATTCCATTCTATTATTCTATTCTGCATTTACTAATTTATTTAATTATAAAGAGCTCAAAAGTGTGTTTTAAATCCTTGGATACGAGCTTAGTATTCAAATGTGTGGAGAATGTAACATGGACCAGAATAGAGTTGATAACATTCATAATAAATAATTAATGAATATAATTTAAACTAATAAAACCGTATTATACGTGATGTATTATAATACTGTTTTATTAATAAGAATGACTTGGTATTTCATGAAAATTATGCAAAATAATAATAGTATGTAAGTATCACATAGCAAACTATATTTTTTGCTGAATAAGTTAAATGAAAATTACTCAAGTTCGACGATGCATATTATTACAGTATTTTTATAGGTGTGCATGAAAACTATTTCTTCGGTACGGGTGAATGTGTTGTCCAATGACAAGCACACACTACACAATAACTTCTGTCCTACTTTTAGATATAAAAACCTGACTTGCGGTTCATTCTCTTTGTTATCGCAACTAATAACCTAAGCAGTTGTATTTATTTGTAATACGTAGGTAGTTTTTTGAGCAGCGCCATTTTGCTTCAGTGAATCAATATAATTTGTTATTTGAACCAAAGCCAAACGAACTGGGTAAGATTTATGATCAGAACGATCGTACCGACAGTCACACGGTCAGTCACAATGCGACAGGAAACGGTTAGACGTGCCCATAATCCGGCGAAATACTCGGATGTACCTAGCGGTGTTCGGCTCAACGAATATATGTGGCCGCAGTGCCAGCGAAATGTTTGTGTTGATGATGGAATAATGGTGATGTACACACTTAAACCTCGCCAATTTCCGTCCTTGACATGGATCGATAAAACTGTAGCATCGTTTCCACATGTAAAACCGCTGCTTTCGAGCTGAGCACGGCACGTTGCACGTGCTCGTTGGGACTCTACCCAGGCGCACACTTATAATTGTAATCCATATTAAATAATTTTCTTTATTTGCTATTTCAATTGTAACCACAGATTACAGTACACTCTAACCTGTTATTATGAGTGGTTCAAATCTTGCAATTTAAGTTTAAATCACTTTCACCCAACTGATTCTGCTGAGATTTAGGATACATTTTGGGACTTTGGTGTTAGTGAAAACATAATCTATATATATGTTCACTTGGTGGTAGGTACCACCCACTTACCATATATTCTACCGCCAAATAACAGTACTCTGTATTGTTGTGTTCCGGTTAGAAGAGTGAGTGAGGCAGTGTAATCACAGGCACAAGGGACATAACATTTTAATTCCCAAGGTTGGTGGCGGATAGGTAATGTAAGGAATGGTTAATATTTCTTACAGCGCCTTTGTCTATGAGCGGTGGTGACCACTTACCATCAGGTGACCCATTTGCTCGTCCGCCAACCATTGCCTTAAAAAAAAGGTATAATGAATAGTATTTTTTTACGTTATAATAAATTTTCCGCATGTATAATGTAAAACGCAAGCTTGTTTTATAGCGTTTTTTTTTATTATTCTTTCTTATAAATTTTGATTTCCTCGACAAAAAACTGAGAAATCTTAATAAAATATATGTAAATGTTTTGCAAAAAAGTTCGCTCCGCTGTCACTGTGACCACACGGCTCTCTGGTTGCAGGCAGTGGCCCCGCCTATGATCTCGCACCATTAATCTACTGTCCGCCTGTCCTTTACACGCTCTGTGTATTTAAACTTATTCAGTACATAAGCCGGCACTAGAATACATTTTGAGCTTTATTACTAAAGCGATTAGAGCTGTACACTGCATACGATATATCTAAAAAAATATACACAAACGATAATTAATTTCGCTATTAAATTAATTCGGGTATTAAAACCGATTACTGTGACAGTACACGTGACAGTATGTATCTCTTAGTAAGTAGGTACTCGTAAGTTCGATGTCCGCTCGAAAAGTCGTTTGAACGATGTCATTGCTCGTCTCTGTACACTTGTGCTCTGGGATTTGGAAGTCAATCAAAAACCGCGAAAGCCGACGAACGGACCACATATGTACCATCCCGAAGATAGTTAGTGTATTTACTTGTCCGCCTCCGTTTGAATGTCAATATAATTACTGAATTTGTATTAATTACGCTTAGTAACTAACTAGAGATTATTGTTATATTCGATATTGGTAATTTAATGAGATGTGGGTTTAATATATAGATTAAAATAATATCATTGTTAATATACCTACTATAATAACGAACCACAGTTAAATTGCGAATATAACACTGTATGTTTCCATTTTTTCCTTTTGCCTTTGCAGAGCCGGATTTAAAGCCCTGGAGCAACAGAGGAGTGGAGAAACCTAATCATTATTTTACAAATTAATTTGAACAATTTTTTTTCTGTCAGTAAGAATTATCAATAAGATGTTTATTCTTAGTATCGGTAACTTTTGAAACAGTAATTAGTAATTTTATTATCTAGATATCCAAATATATATTACATTAAGTCGTCGGAATCTCTATTGTGGCCCCTCCCCTAAATCCGGCCCGGTGCGTTTGTAAGTCTCAAAATGTTTGCCATATTTACAAATCATAAAACACTTGTAATTCCTATTAATGTTCGTACACAAATCGTAAAATCGTACACAAGGTGCCCCAACGAGTACAAAAAGTGAATCTTAAGCAAAGATAAGCTTTAATCCAAACAAGAACTGGAATTTCATGTGCTTATAATTGATGTCGTGCAGCGAAGAATAACATCTTAAGGAAACCAGCATTTGTTCAATAAAGTTTTGTAACTTGTGTATCCTTGAGTGCAGTAGTTGGAATAATTTCCAAGCCTTCTTGGAGAGAAGCAGATATTCATGAGCTTCTTTAACAAAGCGACTGTTACTGTTTGGAGAAGACAATCAAATGGCACACCTGGCATATGTGACACTGTCTAAACGCGCCGCCACCGCAAGATCCAATATGTAATGATTCTAAGTTACTCACCATAAAAACTTAAACAGGGATTCATAATGTTCGACGTTAACATAACTGGTAAATTCCATCCAGTGGTACCCACTCATCTAATAGGACACCTGCACAAAGCTCCAGTTACTAACAGTGAATACTAATATCACTTTGTTACGTCTTCGAGTGGAGTGCTCTCAGGAAGAGGCTCTGGGGCTCTTTGTATAGACGACATAATAGTATTGAAAATTTATCACATGAGTAATATTGAACATGTTTTTTCAAACATGGGTTAAATTATATTATATGTGTTTAAGCGCCATCTAGTTGATATGTAACGAACTACTATGAATATTAGGAAAACAAATTGTCAGGAACTACTACTAACAATTTCCATTATTTATACCAGATGGCGAGTTTTTGAGCTAGAAAAATTGTGGGCTGTAATTACATTTTTGATTCAATATGTAGTACTTACCCCTTTATACTTATATTGGTTGAAAACGAAAGTTTTTTTCGCAAAATTTTACTGGCATAACCAAACTTCATGCCCATCGTTCTGCTTAAAGCACGCCACAACAACTATACTGCCTTCATCGCTCGCCGTCTCCTCTAACAACAATATTTATATCCAACTGCTCGGCGAGGTCTCCTCCCTTCTGAGAAAGTTATGAAAGTATTCCATCTAGCTGTTTCATTAGTATATTCACACGTGGGAACATTTTATTCGATCTAATATACGGGTTTTTTACGAAGCTGTCCTTCACCGCCGGGCACGAAATCAACATAAATTAAGATTAGAATCCGTAATCTTCAATCAAAATTCACGTATTGTATGTACTTTACAGCTTATCTAACGATATAAGTCGTTGGTCTTCATCTCCTTTACAAGGTTCTGACCCAGAATTGACCATTAATTAATCCTCTTATTTTAATAACACATATTCTTGATATATCATTATATTAGAAGGGGAAAAAGTAAACAGATATACTACAGTAAATATATATTTAAGCAGCGATTCAGTGTGTGGCATATGTCGGTCACTATATCACGCTAGTGTGGTTACAGCTTTATGGGTCACCATGCTTCTCGGTATCTCGGTATCTCTTTAGTTAATCACGTCCTGTTTGACCATTTATCATATTGACGAGTGAACGCGGTAAAGTCAATCAAATCAAATAGATAATATGATCTTGGCCGGTGGTGGTGTCTCATCATTTATTCTTCCATCATCCTGAAATATTTTGTGTGTGTGTCAGACTGTATAACAAGCCCAAGGGACACGATATTTTGGATTGACCCAGTAATGAATTATCTATAATGCCAGGTACTAAAGTCGAAGGAGGAATAAACAATATATTCTTGATGAGGTACATCTCCATCTTCGCTTTCCCGCAATATTTGGGTGTGATTTCGCGAAAAGGGGTGAAGGTGGGGAAGCGCGCTGTATTTTCTTTAGTTTTTTAAATAAAATAGTTTAAATTCAATCAATAATTTATTAATATATATTTATACGTATAACGCACAATAAATATTAAAAATAGTATAAAATCAGTATATTTGTATCACAGTTAAAATTAAAACTAAAATAAAAAATATAAAAATCGCATTGATTAAAACTATGTATTACACTATATTTTTTTAAAATGAACCGACATTTCATAAAACACGATTATTACATCTATATAATTCATAGGAATGGTACATTAATATCGTATACTTATATACTAAAACCTTCCCATGAGTATATTATTCAAAAACTACACGGTCGGTTAACGTGATTCTCCACAAGGGCGATTTATGAAAATTAACCGTGAAATTTTTAAGAATTCGCGCACATCGAAAGTAACGGGAAAAACAGACATTATTTGAAGTCGGTTAAATAACATTCTTAAAACATTGGACACTTTTCTTATGAGTACGTGACAAAAGTGTAAATACCTTTTTAATGAGGAGTACGGTTCTAAAAGTCATGATACGAATGTTACTTGATTCATTACTTTTAAAACGATAACTTGATAGCAGATGATAAATTGAATTTCCAAAATAAATTGTAACGGTTCTACCGTTCCTAATAATCTTAACATTTTTATATTATGTAATATAAATACTAATTGTTAATTACTTAAAATTTCTAGGAATAATTGTGTAGAATCGAATATCTTCCTATTCAATTAAAATGTTTACTTTAAAACTTCAAAAACACCCTACTGTTAGTTATTTGTCATATTTTTTAAGAAACATGTTAATATTATTTTATTATTAATTAATAATATAATTTATTAGAAAAACGTCAGTCACCTAGACCACCAGGTTTTTATGTCAAAAGGATTAAACACTGTAATTTTGCGATCCACTTCTTGCGACTTGTGGAGGAACATACCCCGAATATTGACGTTGCATTCGTATCCCACTGCGGTCTCATTTCCACTGCAGTGATCGCTGCTCAGCTCGTTCCAACTTTTGCACCTTCGTCCTATCAACGAACGCTCGTTCATTACGGAAGCGGAGAAGAGTTTCCACGACTGTGCGTGATCGCATTCCAAGCTAACGGCCTTCTCTCGGCACTCTGGCTGTGGAGCTGACACGCCATTGACGTACACGTCAGTGTGCCCTATAGGCTGCTCCAGTCCCAATACTCCCGCACTCGTGTGTATTACGTGGACAAACTTCGCGTCGCGTTTGTCGAGTCTATATTTAGAGAGGTGAGTAAAACATGGTCTAGCTGGATCTAGAGCGGTAATCTTTCCTATTTTTCTATTCAGACGGCTTTGTGACGATTTTCCCACCATTCCAGCTACATGAGCTCCTAAACTGAAACCGATTAAATGCACTGAACTTAAGGGGTATCCCTCTGAATGTAGGTTCTTGATTAATTTGAAAACCTTTTGGGCGACACTTTTGACGCGCGAAACTGACGCAACGTAACCTCGACAGAACGTAACTCGTGTGTCCAAAATTAGAATGAACGAATTTTTATGCAGTAGAGCATTGGCTAGAGCTTGTGAAGATTCGTCAGTGGGCGTGTTCCACCATCCGGGGATGTAGATGACGAGCACTTGAGGGAGGCGATGGCGAAGAGCTAAATGAGCGTTGGCCAACTTGTAACTTCTCTTGCCCTTTCGGGAGTACTCCATTATATCCAAGTCAGGCACGGACGGCCAATTGAATATCACATCCAGGGGCAAGGCGTCACCTGTAAATTAATATTTTTCTCATTTTAAATCACGTCAGCGAAACAGTGAAGTATTAAATAAGTTAGTGCAATGGAATATATAAATGTTTATAACAGCAATAAAAATATAATATCATTAATAAATATAAATACACTATTATGAAATTACAAAAAGTTTTAAAATAAATCGATAGCCGGATTCACACACACATGTCATTATTTACCAATTATATAAAATATAGATCAATTATGTTTTATATATGTATATGTATCTTTAAAAATATATATTATCTGAACCTTTTTGAAGACTTTAGTTAGAAGAAATTAATTTTGATATACCTAGTGTTAGTTATTATAAAAATAAATATCTTTAAATAAGAAATCGTTTTAATATATTCGTATATAATATGGCAACACATTTGTCTTAAATATGATTAAATTAAAGTCTGTATTCGTTATTGTTTGTAATAAAAAGCGTTCGTACTTTTGATCTAACAATAAACAGAAATTACTACAAGTATCGTGTTTTATAATTATAACTAACAAAGCATGTTTAATTTTAAATTAACTCTTGTCACGATGATTTCATGTAAAGAGTTAATGATTAAATATCATTCACATAGAGTCATTCCATGAAACATTCGTTCCGTAGATTATATTCTTAAAGATGACATTGTTTGAATCAAGAATAAAAATACATAATTTCATATATTTTTAAATAATATTTAGTATTTTTATGACGAAAGGACATTAGCACGTTACATGGTGATGATGGTGATGGTGGTGATGGTTTTCGGTTGATTTTAATATTATGTTTGTAATTTTCATAGAATTTCATTCATTTACGAAGAGCCCGGTGGCGGCGGGGAATTTGAATCTGTGGGATGAAATTCTCATATGCCCTATCAGAGCCGCCTCAAGTATTTGGCTCTAAGTCTTCGCCTTGAACGTGTGCGTTTTTGCCAAGCGATAAAATATATTATCGAACTGTTAGTATCTCACAAAAAAATTGCCAGAAAATGTTTATGAAAATATCATAGAAGTAACGAAATGTCATCCCAGCGTTCATTTAATTTTCTTAACGCTTCGTTGATATAGTGGCTTGTTTATACAGCTACATATCCAGAGGTCCAAGGTTCAAATACTGGATTGAGCCAATAAAATTAATTGAATCATTTATGTCAAGCAATTATCTTTAATAGCCCGAAGTTAGGAAGTACAGTGCTGACATTACAGTGTCTTGAAAAACGTGTAATTTATTTAATGCGGTGTCTGATCTCTCTCCAGTCGTGTCGAACGGACAATGAGAGTAATATGAAGTGAAAATGTACTTACGCCCACACTTGCGCAGTACAATTATACAAATATGAATAATCAATAAAATAAGACGCTGTGGTCGAAATTCGGTCACGAGGACATTATTTATTAATATTCTCACAAACTACAAAATAAATCGAAATGTTCGTGTCCGTGTCATCGCGTGCAGTGCGCCCGCGCAGGTGTTGCAAAAACAAGTATAATCTGTACTGAACCTTACAACACAGCTGTCGAACTACTAAATAGCAATCATTGTAGCATTTTTACATTTATGTTTTTATATATTTAAAAGTTTTTTTAATATTTACGTAATAATATTAACTTGGAAAATTATTTATATTAATGTTTGTTACTGAAGAAATCTCGAAGGATGAGATGATTTTTATTAGGTCCGTGACACTTTGTAGGTCAATGCACTATTTTTATTTTAAGAAAGAAGCCATTGTTATATCTTAATGAACGATAAAAAGAGACGGGCAACATTTGGTTCGATACATATAAGAATGAAACTCGAATGATAGTTTCTGTCATAATAAATATTGCAAACGAAAAAAATACTTTTATATTTGTATGATTATAATTAAGAAAATGAAGCATATTAATTTATAGTCAAATTTGATAAGACATCATTTTCTTTACAGAAATCCTCTACAACCTTATTCTTATATTCGGATGGTACCACAATTTGAAATCACTTTATGTGCTTTCTAAGGTTCAGGAGTATAACACTACCAACTTCATAATTTCGGGCTACTAGCGCTTCTCAGCAGACCAACCCAACTTGTGATACCCAACCCGGGACTTGAACACGGGATCCCATTTATACACATCCCCTTCCCCCGAGTAACCCCTTACAAGGTTTCAACTAGACCAGCTAACGCTCTTAATTTTTTACCTAACGAATCATTTACAAAGGGATGTTTGTTAATCGACAGTATATTGATAAAATTACAAAGATCTTAAAGATTTATTTAAAAGATAAAGAAGTTAATGATAAAAGTAACCTTATGTTGTTTAGTAAGACTTAAAAATATATATAAATTCTGAATAATTTCTATTTTCTCTGTTTCAAAAGCATTGGCATGATCTAATCGACCCTTCGTATTCTATGATCAAGGTTTACTATTTAAAAAAAAACATGAGTTTAATACTGTCATGTGTTGTTTGCGTGATGCAGTCAGACAGTTCGAACACGGCTTTAAACACCTCTAAATCGATAATAATAACTCGAATGCCTTTTAAAAATTATACTATTATATGTATTCATAATTTATCGGCTTAGCAAGCAAGGTTTCATTTTTATATTATAAATATTCATGTTATTCTAGACAGTTAACAGTATATTGACACAGAAATGAGGTAACTTTTTACCCATATGTTAAAGGAAACGAAGATAATATATCTCAAATATCAAATATTTTAGTCAAAGTTTAAATCTACCAAAACGACAGTGGTAGAGTCGTAGAGTGGACAAATGGTACCGCGTGGTAGTGTGTGGTTTATCGTGATATTTTCATTCACCCCAGTGCAATAATAATAATAATCGGGTACAAATTAGGGCCACGGTATTGTTCGGATTTGAACTGTTAAGCTTCGGTCAAAAACCACTTATTCTATCCACTGAACTATCTCATGGTGAAGAAATTCATTACAAATACAGGATAATATATAAATATAAATAAATATGTAATAAATATTGAACAACATCACATACATTACTTTGATCCCAAGGTAAGTAGCTAAAGCACTTGTGTTATGGAAAATCAGAAGTATCGACGATACCACAAACACCAAGACCCAAGACAACATAGAAAACTACTGAACTTTTTCTACATCGACTCGGCCGGGAACCGAAACCGGGATCTCGGACCGGCGTACCCATGTAAGCCGGTGTACACACTACTCGACCACGGAGGTCGTCAGATTAGGCTCTCCTTCTATCTGACGAACAAAAAATATTGCATCAATCTGAATTTGTAAAATATAGACGTGACAAGACCATTATGAAATTTGTATTTCCTGAATTATGAAAATATTTAGAAACAATTGCACACAGAAATATAATCATTGTGTTGTTAAAAGGAAAACGACCTATAATTATTCCTTTTGTATGATGACATACGGAAATAAAACATTAAAGATTTAGTGTAAATGTGCCATAATTTATACCTTTTAATTTCATGAATTGTACAATTCATTGCACTGTTTTTTTTACCCACAATAAGATAGCATGTGGATGTTTAAAAAAAAGTAATTCACCAACATGTCCAAACAAATATTTCTTTCGAACGCACTGGAAACAAAATAAATGATTTAATTACGAATGTGCTGTAAAATATTGAAGCAAACATTCATTAATTTATTATATTGTTCAAGGGAAACAAAATGGAAAAAAAAGTCTTAAGGTTAACAAAAAATAATTAAAATTTAACCGCATTTCAAAAAATGCTCATAAAATGTTCTACTAAAGACGTAGAACTATAATTTATTAAAACCATATAAACATAATGTTTTATTACACTTATATATTATTTATAAAAACGTCATACGTCATAATGGCACTTCTCTTCCTTGCCTTGTATAATTTCTAACGGTTCGTCCACGTTCAATGCCGCCTGAGATGTCATCCATTCCCCAGATTTTATCATCGAACAACAATGTATTTTATTACAATACGGCTCAGTGAGCCAGTGAGCACGATTTGGTTAAAATAATATTTACATCACGTAAAGTTATCTCTCTGCATATTCCGGTACACGTATTGTGTATTATTGTTAAAATTGAAGTTAAATAGAGGTTTCGGTCCTTATCTGCACCAATCTATTATGAAACGTTAAATAAAAATGATTTTATTTATTTATAATTACAAAATAATAGCTTTCTAAATATTTTATTTAATTAGACTTTGATTATTTCAAAGTCATCGTAATAATTTAAATGATACGGTTTGTTTGTATGGCTTATGTTTTCGTAACTATAATTTAATTCATATTACATATTGTTGATATTACTATAGATTTTAATTTATTTGAATTCTTTCGCCTTGGGAATTATATAGCTCTATGTCAGAGATTGTTTTCGGTAGCCTGTAAGAAACAGTAACTATAACAATAGCAAACTATATGAAATTGTATACTGTACAATGTAAATAATGATATATACACAGATATTTATTGATAAACAGTAAAAATAAGTACGTCACAGAACGTGTTACACGAAATAAAAGCATGTTTACATTTTTCAAAACAAAAGATACATTACAGAAATATCTGAAAAGATCTAACAATATTAAGGCAATCGATCTAACAATATTAATCGGTTAAGGAACCTATTTTTCAAACCTGGAGGTCTTCTATTTAAAATAAAAAAAATAAAAATATGTTGGACAACTTCACATTTATTACTCTGATCCAAATGTAAGTAGCTAAAGCACTTGTGTTATGGAAATTCAGAAGTAACGACGGTACCCAGACCCATGACAACATAGAAAACTAATGAACTTTTTCTATATCTCTCTATCGAATCGTCCGGGAATCGAACCCGAGACCTCGGGTGGCGTACCTATGAAAACCGGTGTACACACTACTCGACCACGGAGGTCGTCTATTTAGCTATCATATTACAATTTAATGAACTGATACTGTTCTGGTTATGAGGGATTAGTTTAAGAATCACCTATAGCCTTAATGAGATGTCACCTACATGTAGCGGACGCGACCCTAATCAGCTGATCCAGGCCCTTGTTGACTGGCGGCACTAGTGCTGTCACGGCTGAGAGCAGCACCGCCGTCACACAAAACACTCCCACTAATCTGTTCATCACTCATAACGTTTCCGCTGGTGAAGATGTAAAATCTATTGTACATGTCTTTCACTTTTTAACCTGCCTATTAACCTACATGATTAACATCAAAATGAACGCATCATTTCACACGGAAGTTTTTAATATATATTTTTTATAAATATTATTATAAACGATTTGTTCAACGTCTCACTAGTTACTGTTAAACATCGAAATAATTCAAAATCGCGAATTAATAAAATAGCACGTTATGTTTTTCAACACACGTATTAGTCGCTAGTGGTACCACGCATCACGTCTGGCAGAGCTACCACATCGCCGGTCGCGTCACAACTGCGTCTAAACACAACGCAACTAACTATATAAAAACGTACATATTACGGTTACCGCCTTGATCTTGAAAGGTTGAAACTAACGTTTAATCTGGTCCATTAACCTTAATCATTTCTTTACCGTTTTTTTTAAGGAAATGAGAAACGATTTTATCAACAGATATTGTAAATATTATTTATGTAATAAAAAATAACAAACAAATGCAAAATATTAATTAATATTGTTGCAAATTTTGTTAAATAAAATAAAATAAAAATGTTAGATGCAAAGGGTTGCTATACCTAAATTGTGACAAGGAAATCTTACAAGAAATTTGTAAAATAATACATACAATATATTTAGTCTATATATATACTAGCTACTCGTCCCAGATAGAGCCGAGATGGCCCAGTGGTTAGAACGCGTGCATCTTAACCGATGATTTCGAGTTCAAACCCAGGCAGGCACCACTGAATTTTCATGTGCTTAATTTGTGTTTTATAATTCATCTCGTGCTCGGCGGTGAAGGAAAACATCGTGAGGAAACCTGCATGTGTCTAATTTCAACGAAATTCTGCCACATGTGTATTCCGCAAACCCGCATTGGAGCAGCGTGGTGGAATATACTCCAAACCTTCTCCTTAAAGGGAAAGGAGGCCTTTAGCCCAGCAGTGGGAAAATTTACAGGCTGCTTATGCTAAAAATATGCTAACTCGTCCCAGCTTTGCATGGATAGTAGAGTCTACATAAAACATTTATACAACAACAAAGTAAATTAAATCCTTTATATAAACTTAAACGCAAAGAACTATCGAAAAAAATATATGAATGTCATAAATTAATATAATATTAACCTCGTGCGTAATAACGTGTGCATCTTAAACATATTATTTATATTTGAAGGACAAAAATCGGGAAACGACGAACAATCATCATTAAAAAAAAAAGAAAATGTTTATTGTGTTACATACAATACTTAATCTTTAACAAATTAGGAACCAAAGCCTAATAAGTCACTAGTAACTTACTACTTGTGTTAGGATGGGATCATTATTTATAAAGAAAAAGAAAATAAACATTATAATAGGCAAACATTTATAATGTGATATCCATAAGATACTCACAGTATATTGCTTTCAGTATAAATTTTACTTTCATTGATTTAATACACCTTAATGACAAGTTCTTTGTAGTCGGTACAAAAGGCGGACTCAAAGGCTGAAGCCTCTACCAGTCAACCTTTAGATTATTCAGAAATACACGAAGGCGTTACTACAATAACACAATAATATTCAAATAAAATCAATTACACCCATAAATATTTAATTGTTATATATATAATAAGAGCCGAGATGGAGCAGTGGTTAGAACGCGTTCATCTTAACCAATGATTGCGGGTTCAAACACAAGCAAACTCCACTGAATTTCTATGTTAATTTGTGTTTATAATTCATACATTGCGTGATGTACTTATGAATATAACAAAAACGTGATTTTTAGAATGTCACATATGTATATATTTTAATATACATAGTTATATAAGTCAGCTTGTTATTCTGTTAAATCATTAATTCAATTTCACACCTTAAAACGTTCCTGCACTTCCTAAAGTTGGTATAGAATCGTCTTAATGCGTCAGACGGCCTTAATTTATTGACCAAAAAGCATGTAAATTATTTAAGTCGTTAAATTTCATCAATGAAATATACAAAGTATACAATTATAAAACGTTAATATAAATCTTACAAAAATAATAAATTGTATTTAAATTTAAATTTTAATGCGTTAATTTTTAATGGTTAATTTATGTGACCTTACGAAACGCCATCTGAAAAAAACAACCTATTGTACGTGTTGTAGATCAAAATGATTATTTAAATATACAAAATAATATCTTTCTTAGACACGAGTAAAATTTTTAAGAATGTATATTAACATGTTCAAGTAAATTATGTATATTTCTAAAAATAATATAAAATCGTATTTTTTTTTTTAGCATTAGCAGCCTGTAAACTTTCCCACTGCTGAGCTAAAGGCCTCCTCTCCCTTTGAGGAGAAGGTTAAAGATGTAAAATCGTATATGTTTTAAAAATTCGTTTGATCTAGTTGAAAACGAAGTCCATATTCTAAAACTATCAGAAGCTTTTTAAATATTTTATCTTTGACTTCAAGTTTTAATTTTCACGTTGGTAGTTTTTCTTTAAAAAAATTGGTTGGATGGTTTTTTTTTTAAAAAAATAAAGATTAAATAAAGATTTGGCGACCTTATCTTTAATTACCAATCTTATATTTTTAATTATTCATATTAAATTAAATTATTATGGTTTTATCTGAAGTTGCTGAGAAGGCGATTAATAAGACAATACTGTCTTAACATTAAGATGGAAATAAATGTTTGACTGAACAGCCGTTAAACAAGGTTTGTGTACAAGGCCGTTGATTTCCAGCAAAAATCAATGTTGACAAGAGTTTGAGCATAAGTCAACCTCCTCTCACATTACAGTAGTATGCTACCTTCAAGAAAGTGTTAACAACATTTGTACAGTTTCAAATCAATTCGAACTGTTTGTTTATGGTATTGACAATTAGTGTCCTCCTGACCAATTTTTAACCTCGAAGGTTATTCTCAACGTTGACTATGAATTACGATGGATATAGCGCAAGCGTCTGTTAACAAACAAAAATCTGCATTTCCTTACTAAAATATTTCGACGTGCTTGCAATCCGACGATAGAAAAGAGTTTAGGCGTCAAAGCAATCGCTTTTACGTGTCTTCGAGGATGAATTTAAGTGAGACAGTCGTCCACTGAGAACGTCTTTTTATTGTTCTGATCCCAGATTTGAACTTCGAATCTGCGGCCGCACAATTAGTTCTATTTAAGCAAGCGGTGCTTAGTAAACATCCGTAAATAAATCATACATAATATTATGAGTAACTGAAAGAAATCGCTTATAGAAGTAAGCTTTGTTTAGAAACACAATTTTTCATCATTTCATTATAAATACTCCGAATATATTATCATATGATATTACTTTCGTAAAGAACCTAGTAGCTCTAATAAGACCTTTTAAAAAAATTATAGGTAGATTAAATGAAAATACTAATAACAATGTCAACTCTAAATCTCAATACAGTTTAACATATACATACATATAACGAGATATACAATCCGGCAAATCTTCTAATAATATAAAATTCTGATCTGTCACGTCTATAGTCGAAATACGTTGCATATTCTGGTAAAAGTTTTACGATTATTAGTTTAGCATTACAAAAAAAACGGCTCCTAATTTATGACTACAGAAGGTATTGATATACTGATCAAAACATATAATATTTACTTATATTGTTATATATATATATATATATATATGTATTTGTATTTAGAATAGTACCAGTTTAATTCTGTTACATATGTATTAAGACGATTCATCATCATTAAACAAATAGTATCGACTGCTGAGGCCTCACCCTAAGAGCGCCAAAGCTGATGGTCTCCGTCTTCCGGGTCCAATCGGCTCCCGACACCTTTATCAGGTTATCGGTCTTCCTGGCTAAGCGTGCTGCCCGAGATTACTAAACAGAATAATCAGATAAAATTATATTTACAAACAATCATAAATATTATCAATCAAGTGAAGTGATTTATATACTGTATAAAAAGGTTATAATCACGTTTGTATTGTATCGCTGACGAATGGACAGACACGCGATGTCCGCTTCGTGATATTATTACTATAGACCTTGCACGTTTTGGTATTTAGAGATATTAAGATATTGTTTAAAAATTATAATTGTCTGTAAGTTAATAAACTATTGTTTCGTTACAAATGAAAGGTATTGTTGAAGGCTTCAAACACTTCGCATGCATTAATAACGCTATGGGAATTATGTTTCTGATTGTCATCTGAGAACTAATATATCCACAACAAAATCATTTATTTTGATAAAACAGTGATTTTATAAACACAAGAAGTAAACATCAACTTGTAACGCTAAGTATTCGACTTCGCATTGTTACTGGACCAGGAAATTCAATTCTGCAAGAAATTATCGCAGATTACTTTACGTTTTCCAATAAATAAATTGAAATATTTTCAAAAAATAATTGAATAATCTTTATCTCAACACAAAAATGTACCTGGATAAATTTAGTAATTTAGGCATTGTACAAGCCCACCTGAATAGGTACAACTCATTGTATTTAACTTTATTTCATGTTAAAAACAATAATATCAAGTACAAGATAATATACATACATACAATTAAATTACATATGTGTGATTATCTAAAGTATGACATGATTGACAAAAAAAAAAGTAATTACTTAGCTTCTTGTTGCTTCTACACAATATAATGTACTAGTATTCCAAGCCGGTGGTAATATAAAATACGAAAGTTCTTATAAGAGACTGTTTCTGTTCTGTTTTATAATTGTAATAACGTTTATTAACTTTATTTTCTTTATCCCGCGTATGAACTAAAAATAATCTTTTATACAGGTATTTATATATCACAAATATTAACGTGCGCTGCTTAAATCAGTCGACTTAATTTTAATCATTAGATATTCGTATTATGTAAGGTTATGAAATTTTAATTTGTCCTTTGAGTCGTGCGATAAATTACATGGAAGTTCGATTGTGAGTGAAAATTTAATAGCAATATTCTTGTACATTGATTGCTCTGTTTTAGCAGTCAATTAATTTTAAATGTACCAGTACTGAGATTTAGTAAAATCCATTCGATTTAACTTATGCTTGTTTCTTGCTTGTTACATTTAAGAAATGTAGATTCAATGGGCCACCAGCCCTTGATATATTTCACCTTCGTCCACAGGCGCTTGCACTGATAGACGTATACGTGGCGACGAAGGCATATAAATCGCTTTATCCCTTGTGTCTGTAACTACACTGGCTCAGTCGCTCTTTCAATCATAATCCAACAAAACAGAATATTCATGGCAGTCCTCACAATAATTTACAACATGGATCTACCATTGACCTCTATAGAATGGATACAAGCCTGACTATTATTCTATTCATAAACATATCTTTCAATGCCTTATATGGTCTTGAAACCGTTATGACTTGATTAAACACAAACACAAGCTTCGAAGATTAATAGTTACGTAATACCACAATACAAGCAGTCTGGAGGTATTGTCTTCCACATCAAGTTGAAACATTATTATAAATATAGTTTTTTTTACGAGTTGGTCGGATGCCCTTTTGTTACCATATCGTACCTCAGTGTCCGTGGTATCCCTTTTCTTATTCTCAACCGGTGTTAGATTGTTGATAATTCATTCATTAATTATGAAAGGAAATTTTTAATAAATCTTTATTGAGATTCACTTTGATTTGAATAAATGTGAAAGTGGTCGTTAATTGAGATCTGTTCTCGTTCCAAACTTGATCCTCGTCAAAATTTAGCACACGGCTTGGACTAGTTTGGACACGAACAGCTATTTCATACAAACAAACATATTATACTAATATACGAGTTGAAAGGTAATAAACCAAAAAGTAATTTTAAAAGAATTTTATTCGCAAGTGACATTATTTTCATTCCAATTACAATCGCGGATTTATCTTCACGAAGAGTCGTGACGTGCGGTCGCAGCATCCGCGGTTATCACAACTATCTTCTCCGGCATCTTCACGATCGGAATGCGCCTGTCTGCCGCCTTTCTGACTTCTCTACATTGCAATTTGCTGTATGATCAAATCGAAATGTTGCCAAGCGTTAACAATTAGAACAAATATTATAATGAAAAGAACCGACAAGATACTCATTAGTTATTTAAACGGTTAGACCGATTTTCATGATTAAACTTTATTTTATCTCATATATTTATGTGTATATTGTTAAGCCTTCATTATTTAAATTACTCAAACTTTACAACACTTAACTTTACACTATAACACTTTATTATCAACGTTAGGATTTTAATTATAGTAAAAAAAACACTTAATATTTATTAGTTAACACTTCCTTCTCGTTTGCGTCCAGTCAAACGAATGGCTGGTTGTCCGACTCTAATTATAAGCTTAATTTCTAGTCAAAATAAAAACCGTATTATTAATTAAAATAAATATTTAAATCTAAAAGGAAAGAATTAATTGAAATACTAAAATATTTTAAGGATATAGTTTGTGATTTATTAAAGTATCGTATATTTCCGCAACGTATTTAAATCTAAATATCTAAAGTCAGTAACAATATACATATGTAAGTAAATTCAAATTTATTTTGCTTGAATAATGAATACAACAATATAGTTTTCATATTGATATTTTATCATAAAAAATATGAATTTTAGCAGTACTGATTTGGATTACGTCATTTATGGACGTACGAATAGTACCAATTGAAGAAGGAATAAAGATAGTACAACCTTAGATTTACATATTTCACGCGATCTTCTAATACCTCTGCTATAATTTGTACTAACAGTTCTTAATTAATATATCTTTATTTATAATACAACACTATTCCATTTGACTACTTGTATCCACTTTAAATTTACTTGCAAAGTGTCACTAACAGTTTCGTTGACGTTCAAAATGAGATTTTTTCGCAAATCCATTGTGATTATCATTGATTATTCATAGTCTCGGCCAATTTGAAGTCAATTGTTGTTTATGTGGCTTTTGCCCTCTTGTGATTGGAGACTAGACTATAGATAACGTATAAATATAATAAATCCGTAAAATGGCTACGAATATTAAAAACTTACTATTATATATTTTAAAAAAGAGGTAAAATTACTGAGCGCTTCCTGAAATAAATAGTTTCATTTTCGAATGAGTACGAATTGAAATATTTAAAAACACTGTAAATATCTCAGTGAAGATAGGCGGACGACCTAATCGGCCACCTGATGGTAAGTGGTCACCTAAGCCGGACATTAGCGCTGTAAGAAATATTACACATTCCTAATCGCCAATTCATTATCAACCTTGGAGAAATAAGATGTTACGACGTCCTTTGTCCTGGCTCGTCCAACACAACAATACAAAAAATAATATTGCTGGTTAGCGGTAGAATATCTAACCTACCTAAACACACGAGCTGGCACAAAGCAAGAGCAAGAGTTGGGTGGTACGTACCCAGACGAGCACATAGCTCCAGTTCATTTTGTAGTTTAGTAATTAGCATAACTAGATTTAAAGTGATAAGATCTGTGGGTGTGTCTGTGTGTACAATATTGACGACGAAATCAATTTATAAACAAACACGACAGATATTCATTCATGTACCTCAAATCCAAGGCTTCTTTAATGACCATCAAATTTCAACATCGTGTTATGATGATTTAAACAAAAAATCGAATGGATCGAATTGTCGTCGCTGAGGACCAACAAGGACAGCTATCACCAATACAATAAATCCTACTATACTACTAATATAATTAATTTGATAGTGAAAGTTTATGTTGTTACTCACACACGCTAAAACAGCTGAACGGAGTAGCTTATAACTTGACTTCAGACATTGGCTTGCCGCACACACATTAGCATTAGCATTAGCAGCCTGTAAATTTTCCCACTGCTGGGCTAAAGGCCTCCTCTCCCTTTGAGGAGAAGGTTTGGAGCATATTCCACCAAGCTGCTCCAATGCGCGTTGGCGGAATACACATGTGGCAGAATTTCGTTGAAATTAGACACATGCAGGTTTCCTCACGATGTTTTCCTTTACCGCCGAGCACGAGATGAATTATAAACACAAATTAAGCACATGAAATTCAGTTGTGCTTGCCTGGGTTTGAACCCGAAATCATCGGTTAAGATGTGCGCGTTCTAGCCACTGCGCTGAAATTATAAAGTAACCTAATAAGAAAGTTCACTATCCTTATCTTAGAAGTATTTATGAAAAAACGAGTAAACCAAAACTTACCGCTGAACAATATTGATATGATTTGATAACAACGGTGTATCTTACACAGTGCGCCCCGCGCGCTGCGCCGAGTCTCACGAACGCGAGGTCAAACGATTCACCGCATAGCTGCTGAGATATTTGTAACTTTATTTGTTGACTGCGGGTTCGTAACTGTACCCGTATATTTGAGCTTTGGTGTGCTTTAATTTTGTCATCTGTGGTCACTTATTGGAGCAGCGTGGGAATAGGTTCCAAATAATTACTATTATTCTCAAGTTCATTTTATCATAATTCGTATATATTGTTTTTAAAGATTTTTTTATTACTGTCTATGGTGGCAGTTTTTGGTTATAGGTTACATTAATAGAAAACATATTCAATCAAAACATTTAGTACAATTATTTAGACAAGATTAGTTCAAATGAAATTCTAAAGACCGCAAAAAGGCCTTTGAAGAAACAGAAACGGGCTATAAGCATTTGTATATATTACTTTGTAATTTAATACCCCCAATAAAAGATTTTTATTATTACGCTATGCATATGTATTTTTAGCCTTGAACAACCTGTGTGTGTCCAACTAGTTGTCTTTGGCAGTCTTTCCGAACTCATATCTCTTGAGTACCTTCAAGAAATCAGTATTAATTCCTAAAGGCTAGCCACGCACCTACCAGCCCTTTTGTGTTGCAGATAAACATGGATGGTGGGAGTTTCCATCCGGTGAGCCTGCTAGTCCGATTTTTTTATTTCTTTAATATATATCATCATCAAGTATGCCCTCCTACTCCTGGAAGTAGGCTCACGTTTAATCTACTCCTACAGCTTCTTAATTATCCCAGTTCTCTGTCAGATCACCACATTTCTGATCAGAAATGTGATATTATGTGGCAAAATACTAAAAAAAAAAACAAATAAGAAAAACAAACTCTCGCTCTTTTATTAAGTTCTAACAATAATTGAGGTAATACATTCTTGAGAGTAAATTGAACTGCAATTGTTAATACAATTGCAGTATTTACTGTACCTATCAACAGTCGATTGCAAAATGTACAACAAGCTTATACAGTCTCCAATTGTACTCCTCTCCGTGCTTTGCATTGTCTCGGCTAAACCAGTACGTATATATTTATTTATAAAAATACACCGTCCAGTTTTTGAAAAAATGTTTTTCGTAAGCGGTACAATTGTTCTTTAAGCCGCCAAGTTCTTAAAGTTATATATTATGTAATAATTCATATTGAAATTTATATATTACCATATATTTTAAAATTTTTGTATTTATGTATTTTAATTTGCCTCGCATATAAAAGGTAATTAACTATACTAATGGAAAATTCATAACCGCAATCCTCGAATCTTTGTGCGAAAAATGAACTAAACCACCGGTCACGGTGAGTCACGGTTCTAAATGTTTGAGTAAAGTTGTTGCAAAAAAAAAATGTATTAGAAATAAAATTTTGGTTTTGAGTCGTAAGCCAATCGTAGCTCTCTAATTACAAGTAAGATATATATTTTTTCTAGTTGTCCATAATACAACCAGATCACCCGCCGCTGGCCGCTGAACTGAGCTCTCGTGTGGCCGCACACACGTCCCGGCTGCAGGAGCCCAAGCAAGACGCGCGTCTCCCTATACCTACAGCTCAGGACCTGGAAGCGGTCAGAAAGATTGCGCAAGTCCTCGTCATGCTAGGCCAACAGGTACTCGGATAGGGTATGTCGAGGGTTTTCAATTGAGGCTCTACAATTGCTTATTCCAAAACATCTTCATTAAAAAGAAAAACATCCCTACTTCATCATCACAACTTTTTATATTTCTTACTATATTATGAAGCGATAAAGTAAAGCTAAATATATGTACATATATATCAATTACAAAAGGCGCAGTAATATATTTTTAATCAGACACTAATTAATGTTTACAATTTTAGGTAATACCAGCTCTAATCGGCGGAACAGGAGCTGGAAATGGGGGCACAACAGTTACGGAGATACCCAACGATATAGTTAATAGCCTTTAATATATATTTAGATAAAAAGTGTAAGAACAATAATGTAAAAGGGGCAAGGGTATATCAATAAAAGGGTATGATGCTTATGGCGTGAACGTTTGATCAAAATTTAAGCAAACAATTGCAATTAGTTTTAAAATGATGTAATCCTTTCTTTAATACCAGTATTAATAACAGTTCATCTCCGATGCTTGAGATAATTTTTTTACACAGAATAATAATAGGTTCTTTATTTAAAAGAAATACTATAAAATATTTTCTAATAGTATTGAAATATATTTTTTGTTACTGTTTTTGAGACTGATACCATAATCTTGTTAAATTAATAACCAATTTATTATTACCGTTTGTTAGCATGTTTAAAAAATGTATCGTTGTATTTACTTAATAATGATAGCATTTAAGGATGTACAAAAGGGAAAACCAGGTAAAAAGCGACTTTCGACATATTTATGAATAAATATTTTTTGAACTTAGAAGCAGTTTGCGTATTAATTAATAAAACATATGTACTTGATGTTTAATAATGAGGTTACTTCTGATAGTTTCTTAATAGAAAAACCCAATAATGCACAAAATTTTAACATTTATAAATAATTATCGATATTGACCTTCTATAAGCGACTGAACATAAATACGCCTTTAATTCGAAGCTGCAAAAGAACAAACAAATAAATAAAAAAAACATATTTAAAAATAGAAAAAAAGTACAGCACTAGTTTTAGTTGGTATCTGTAGTTATGACCGGAAATTTTTGGCTTTTTCTCGATATTTTAATAGCGGTAAACGATACGTGGAAAATGCAAAGGATCATAATTGTAGATCGTAAAAAAGCAGTATCTCAACGGAGAACCGAGTTATTACGAAAAATGGAAATTTAACGCTTTTCTCAAGATGGCGGAAATTGCACAAGATTTTTTGGTCGACAATTTAAAGTTAAGCTTTAATAGGCCCTCCACGTAATATGCCTAAATATAGCTTTCTCGGTTCATTTGCATTTCCAAATGTATGTAATGACTGGACTATGACAGGGATGCTTGACACTGACTAAACGTCGTACTACTTTCTTTTTTGTCGGCATGTTCTCAGCTTTGACAGTCTATCTAGACATAAATAATCAAAGTATTGGTGGTATGGTCGACCATACTTTTTAAATTTTTACCTACATTTAGCTCCTACATACTTTTATGCTACAAACCAGAATTTCAAACACATAGTTAAATATGAAAAGTGTCACGTGATGACAAACAACGAGTAACGTATGAAAGGAATCACGCGCGCTCCGTCGCGTCGGTTACATATCAAATTGATTTGATCATAGCGAAACTTCAAGCTTATCAGCCACCTAGCATGTGTAATGTCTATATCAAAAAATCATCGACACGGAATAGGGGTCTTCTGAACTCTGACTTTAGGCTGCATGACTCGACCTTCAGACGGAGGTACTTTAGTTTTTAACAAAGATGACGCCAAGCGATCACTCGAGTACCGCAGAGAGTTTATAATAATATTCGCAGAAGGCTATTTATTAGTTAACATAAGATATTGAGCAACGATTCTCAGTTATTTTAAACATTTTGACCAACAGATGGCAAGGTCAATAACTTAACAATATACATAGTCATCAATCAAAACAATCTTTCAATTAAATGTCACAACACAACACGGACAAATAAAATATTTTTTTAATATGTCAATACATAATTACAAAATAGCCTTAGTAGTTAACTTTACTTTATATTATGGATATAAATCTAAAATCATTAACCGACACTAATGCAATAAGTCGTACTCAAAAGGCCGCAATGGACCCGTGGTTAGAAGACGTCGATCTTAATCGATGATTTTGTGTCAAACCTGGGCATGCCTACTGAATTTTCATATTAAGCACATACATTATTTACGTACAAAATGCATGTTGTCCTCGGAGGTGAAGGAAAATATCGATAGGAATTAATGTCGCAGGTGAGAATTTGCCTCGTGTATACCCGACCCGCGTCGGAGCTTGGTGGAATAAACTTCATACCTTCTATTTGAAAAGGAGAGGCCATAGCCCAGCAGTGGGACGTGTACAGGCTGTTACTTACTTTTTATACTTATCATTTGTTTAATTATTATCGAATAAACAAACACAAATTCATTTATTAAATAAAATAAATATTGTAATAGTAAAAAAAAAACGAAGTATTTAAAAGATAATAATAAATGTACTTGACGGTAAGGCTTTGTGCAAGCCCGCCTGTTGTGTATAGTTTTGTTCCGGTTTGAAGGATGATGGAGCCAGTGTAACTACAGGCACTAGGGACTTAAGGTATTAGCTCCTGAGGTTGGTGGAGCATTGATATTTCTAACAAAAAGGTAAAGTAACAATTAATCGTGTACAATAAAAAACAACTTTTAATTTACAAAATACAAGATAATCCCACACTTAGATGCATGCAATGTTTGTTCACAAATCCATCCTTAATATTTAATAATTTATAAATTGATCAATTTTCATTAAATTATGGACTTGTATACATATATCTTCTTCAATATAATAATTGTTTACTCAACTTGACCTCTGAAAGTCACGGAACAGCATAGTCCGTCCGTGTCGGTGACCGTATCACAGTAAATGTCAGGGGTCATGATTGTAATATTTGACATTATCATACACCCTTGGCACCGATCTTGACTATCCTAAACTATGGGTATCGATCACGATATATTCTGGTGGGAGGATCTTATATTTTGGTTATTAAAGGTCAATGTTTTCTTTGGTCTTACTATTTGGCGTTAAGATCAAATAACTATAAATAAATCAAATAAGAAACCAAATACCTACTACTCATGTAGTTACTAAATCATTGAAGATGTTTATTAACTTGTCTGCAGTATGAGCCAAGTTATTGTAACTAATTTTAATTAAAGTTACAGCTCGTGAGACTTGAGCGTTCTACCTAAACCTGTCAAGTGATTTTAATGTGTAACTGCAGTAATCATTCAATGTTTAAATGGGAAGACTCGTCTTTTTAAGTTTTAATTATATTACAGATGGTTGAGATTCTACGATCTTGAAGAAAACGTGTAACTTAATAAATTATTTGCATTTATTTTTCTCATTTATCTCCTAAAATAAGGGATTAGAGTTTGTAAGGAAATTCATAATTTCTGATATCAGAAATATGGTAATCTGTATTTAGGCTGATGTTACTGAGCTTAAGAATGCTTAAAAAATTTTCCCTATTCGTAAGCGACTTATACACATGTCCAAATGACAAAGAGCCATCACTGAGTTCATATATATAAACACCTTGAAACAAGGAACTCAATTAAGAAAATAATGAACCATATATTTTAGTTTATTTTTATTGTTAATTATATATAATTAATTTTATTATTAGGTTGTGCTTTTTTCAAATTTCGCAACCGTCGGTCCTGTCGCCAATGAAGCATATAATAGTGGTACCATCTAAAAGTCAAGTGGTATAAGAACTCTATTATACTCAGCACCGTGAATCCCACCACAAAGACGTATTGACTGCTAATAGCGGCTGCAATGTTTAAAAAATACACTATTAAATAATATGAGGAGGTATACCTAAGACATTACAAGTATAAAAAAATTAGGTTCAAGTATGACAATTATATGGAGACCTCCTGACTGACTTTTGGTCATGCGTCGACATGAACCAAATGCAACTTGACCGCTTATGATGCGCTTTCTGAGACAATATAATACTTTAATCTAATAATTTCTTAACACAAAAATCTTGTTATTAAACGAGCCCAGGATGCAACCAAGACTTTGTGATCTACAGTCGTGTAAGTTAGCCACCGTAGACCACCATAATGAACTATTTTATTAAAATAAAGTCATTTATGATACTCAAATTCTAATAATTACCTAAGACCTCGTACCAACGCAGACTAGTGTCTAACAAGTAAAGACGCTGGTTTTCTTTCTCGTAGTAAATTGAAATAATCGTGGTGTTCGTCAAATCCAGCCCTTTGCTAGAAAAAACAAACAACAAACGTCTTGTTACAATTCTTAGCCCAAGACTGTAAAGCAGCATTTTTGTACTACAAAAAAAAATATTCCGTTGAGTTTATATCGTTGATTCTTCTTAGGTCCGAGATACTTATATATTTAATAAAGATATTTGACTTTTACTTTTGACTTTGATATGACTATAAAATCGTATCGTGATCGTTCGTTGAAAACTTAGCTAGTTAAAAATATTCGAATAGGATTCTTCAAAATAGAAATGAGTCACAAGAAGCGGTTGAGGAAGAGCAGCGGCGTGTGCGGCGACGTCACGAGCTCGGCGGAGTAGCGGCGCCGCGCGCAGCCCCCGCCGCACTGCGCGCACCGCACCGAGTCCTGCCGCTCCTCGCTCAGGCTCTCGTGCGCCGCGTCGCCGGGGTACAGGAACGAGAACTTCTCTGCGGACGGGGACAAACTCAGCATTTTTATTGTTCTATAAATAATCATATATAGATAGGCAGGCGGGCAAGTCGGGCAAAGTATTGCCCTTCGACGGTAGGTGTGTTCAATGACTCTTGCGAACCAAAAAATCTTAAGCGAATGTAACTATGGGCTCCATATGTACATATGTACGTGTGTATACTCGACATAGTTAGAGATATACCTTTGTGCTTCGCCAGACAGGCCAGGTGCTCCAGCGAGCAGACGCGCGCGGCGGCGTGCGGCGGCGGCAGCGTGTGCGGCGCGCACCCGCACAGCGCCAGCGCGGCGCGCGCGCGGCACCGCGCCACGCAGCGCGACCACGCGCGCGCCGCCGCCGCCCCGCGCGCCAGCTTGCAGCCCAGCTGTTTCAGGACAATTCAATGCTGTCGATCTACTCTTTCGTATAAAACTCGAGTGAGACTGTGTTTTTTTTATGCGGTCGACCTTACCTAGCTCCCCATATCTATATATATATATATAGATAGATATTGTGTTTACTAATACAACAAGACGAAATGGACATACGATCAAAAGAACGTGATACAAGTCGGAATATTACAAGCTAACCCATTCGTCGCTGTGATGTTGCAAGCTGCTCGCGGGCTCCTGTGCTTGGACATTAAGCTTAAAGAACACAGACGCATTTCGGGCTGCAGCATAAAAACGAAATATACCAGCTTGTATCGTCGGGAACTGAATGCCGTCGAAAATATCCACCTACCGAGAAAAATTATGATGATATAATACATTCATCTTCAATATAAATCAAGTAAAACATTGGCAACCTCAACATTATCACCGGGACGGCGAACTAAAGTAAAGTCGTCGCCGTTCTCCCTCACGACCACTCTGAGTCCGGCGTCCTGACCCATCATGTTTACTTTTCGAGGTGGGTTATTTCTATCTACTCTACTATAAAGAAACAGAATATTTGAATACCTTTAATATTTGTGCAGAAATATATTTATGTATAAAAATAGCTACGAATATCTAGAATTGAAGATGCAACAAAAGCCGGAGCTAGCTAGGCGCGTGGCGAAAAGCCGCTGGCAGTCCGTGCGCTGCGCTCGCCAGCTGCAGCGCACCAGCATCGACTCGCATTTCGGGGACAACTATAAATAAAATAACAAGAGATTCCTTCATCTAGAATTAAAACCTATTATAGTATTTGTACTCTTAATAATTTTATGTAATATAGACTAATAATGATACTTAAACGAATCATAATTTGTTGGTAACATGCATTACTTTGTACAAAATATTAGTGACATTTGTCTCTCGAGCGACTTCTTCAAGATAACTGACGAACCGAGGGTCAAAAGTGGCTTCGCTTCGCGTGGATAACGCACCGAATGTCAACAGATTCTGCTTAATTTCATTCATAGTATAGATGTGATTCGTGTCTAGTGAATATCTAGAAAAAAAATGTATATCATTTTATTATTACATTATTGTTATAAATCATAATTTCACTCCCAAAATTTTTGGCTTTTACAATAACAGTGAACGATACGTGGAAAATGCAGAGGACCATAATTGTAGGTCGTAAAAAAGCAGCAAAAAAAGTGTTCTACAAAAATTTACGTATCTGAGCGGAGAACCGAGTTTTTACGAGAAATGGAAACTTAACCCTTATTTCAAGTTAGCTTTTTTTGATCGACAATTTAAAGTTAAGCTTTTCTAGGCCCCTCTACGTAGCATCCAAAATTTAGCTTTCTCAGTTCATTTGCATTTCCAAATGTATGTAATGACTGCACTAAAATATTTATAGCAAAAGCGCTAATGCTGTAAATAAAATAGTTGCTTCTATTATTTTAACAGGCGTTAAAACAAGTTCTATACTTTGTCGGCTGACTTAAAATCAATAAAGATATCATTAAATTAAATAAAGGCATTTATTATAATTTATTAATTATATGTAGTTCTAAAACAAATTTTAAGATAAATGAATCGAAGTTGAAGATTTAACGGGGAAATCCTGTTAGCATTCTTGCCGCCATTCCACGCAGGGTCAATATTGTATAGCATCTATTTTTCATTTTTATTTAACTTTTATTAAACTTGAATATTATTATTTTGTAAATACAAAAATAAAGAACATTAAATGGATGACTATTTTATAATATTTAACAATTAAACTCACATATATTTGGCATAGTCGTCTAGGGCAGATCGACTAATGATATTGTAGCTGCAAATAGCAACAGCTGGGAAGTCAATTTGCTGCGCAGGATGCTGCACGGACTGCGGATTGACCATCAATCGAGGACGATGCCAGAACCAATGGATGTTCCAAGCAACCACAATGAGTCCACACACCATTGTAACTAAGAGTACAATCAGGTAAAGCAACCTGAAGATGAGATGCACCCATTAAACAAATTAGGTAATTCCGTGGTTTCTTCCTCGACCAATTAGATAGGAATATCGCGCTTATGTTAAGGAAATTAATTAATAAACCCAATAAGCTCCAGGTCCCGCGATCCTGGTTTCTAAATCTGGGTCGGACTTTTGTAATACACCGACTCAGCAAATCATTTCAAAATGTAGGTAGCAAGTAGAAAATAGCTTCAAGATACTGAATACGAAGATAAAGGCGATACTCAAAACGTACCTTATTGGCTTCGGACTTTTCTTATCCAATATGAATCTGAAACCTTCTACGGAACTATTCCTGCAGAACTCTACCATTGCTTTGTGGAAACTTTTTCTCAATCGCGTCTCCTGAGAACCTGAGAATTCATTCAGACCGAATTTGATCGGTCGGGACACATTTAGGATCGGCTTGGTCACTTTTTTAGACCACAAGTCGGGATCCACGGTGCGCATGATGAGTAGTCGTAGACAAATGAAATGCAAGTAATTTTTCAGCAGCATGTAGACACTTCGTGACTGGAGTAATTAGGTTTATAATTTAATGGTGAGAATTTATTTCTAAATACATCCATAAAACATTCAAAGCTATAATTAAGAGTTAATCATTAATAATTGAGCCGAGAAGGCACAGTGGTTTGATAAGTGAACCTTAACCGACGATTGAGGTTCAAAAACGAGCAATCTCTAAATGTTCACGTTTTTTGAGTTTTTTTTTTAATATATAGGTAGGCAAACGGGCAAATGGCACCTGATGCTAAGTCGTCATAAATATTAATAGTGCTTAAGGAATATTAAATTGTATACGCCATATATCTTGGGAACTAAGATGTTAAATCCCTCGTGCCTGTAGCTAGTACACTGGTGCACTCGCGAATATCTGATAAGTAGTTGGTCGCTGTTCAGACGAGATTGCACAAAGCGTGAACAACACCACTATTTTTTATTGGACCAGCGTAATGGAATAAACTCCAAAACCTCTTCGCAAAGGAGAGGCCTAAGCCCAGCAGTGGGACCAATACAGACAGTTTCTTTATATAGTCTTATTTCATGCATTTTTATTTTTGGTAAAAATGATAGTCTTAATTTAAAATAAAACAGTAATTGTGTGTGGTAACTCGTATATGTTATATAGTTCTCTATGACGCAGTACCGATTAATAATTTAAAATACATCAATTTCGTAATATATTATTTTTGTTTGTATTTAATTCATAAAATTTCTAATACAATATGAAACATCAAAGTCAATAAATTTGATTTATTTTTACTGAAATTCTACTTTTATTAACGTTCTAATACAAAAATATATATATATATATATATATTTGTACAATAAATATTAACTTTTAGAACATATACAATATAATGTATGTGATTTATCTTAATTATATAAATACTGATTAGGTACAGTTAGGTCGCACAGTTAAAATGATATTTTCACGAAACACCAACTTCATTGAATGAAAGTCAATAAACTTAACCGGTAACTTAATACTAAAACACCTTTGGCGTTGGAAAATAACAATAAATAAAATCAACAATTTACATACAAAAGTACTAACTTAATAAGATCATTGGTTCGTTTGTAAAGTAGCGTGACGTCACAGATATGTGTCGCACGAATTTTAGATTGTGATGAAGAAAAGAGCCAATCACGGAGCGGTTTGAATAAGATGACCAATGACTGAATTGTAAAAAACTTCATTATCTCATCTATGCGAGAGATTTTCTTGATTTTTCATAAATACTCTTCTCTAAAAAACTTCTCAAGCGTTTTATTTCCATATATATGCAGAGTTCACTTTTAATGAATCGTATTTTGTTGACGCTACAAGCAATGTTAAAATATATATACATATTAATACATTTTATTTTCATCCTTACAGTGGGAGTTCTTTAGTTCAATAGAGAGTTGTGCGTGCTGCAGAGCGCTGTATATTAAAAGCGTTGGATGTGCAAGATATAAAACTTATTATACATTTATAAGAATATTATTTACGTTTGCTTTACAAAAATACGTCCTTTCGCTTCCGTCCTTCCACAATTCTTAAAATATATCACATTAAGAAAAAACTTTACGACTAATACGATAGCGAAGTTTCTCAGAGAAATATTAATAACTAAGATACAATTTTATCATATTATACATTGTTAGAACCGAGCTGGCCCAGTTGTTAACACGCTTGAATCTCATCCGAATATTGCGGTTTCTAATCCAGGCACTATTTAGTTTTTAGAAGAAGAGAGAAAAACCATCATATGTCGGATAAAATCTAGCACATTTATTCACCAACCCAACTAGAGCAACTCGGTGGAACAGTCTCCGAAACTTCTCGTTGTGTGAGAGTAGGTCATTAGTGTAGGATATCACTACTTTTATATGAAGATATACACCAGCCTGCATTAGAGCAGCGGGCTGAATACACTCTAAAAATCGTCTACTACGCCTTTGCACAGCAGTAGGAAATAGATGGTTTTACAGGTGTATGGACCCAGGGATACCGACTCTATTTTATAACGTTGACGAGTTGTTCCTGATTACATTTCTCACAAAAATAAACAACTGAATCGTAACTAATAATTCTTAATAACAGATATTATAAATAACAGTTACGATACGTTCCCGATCCTAATTCGATCCAACTTCGACCAAACCGCAACTTGGAGACAATTCTAATAAGTTATAACGGTTCTGATACGTTCCCGATTCTCTTTCGGCCCAACTTCAACTAACCTCAGCCTTAACATGACTGCGGGCCAATGTTACTTATTTATATGAATACATTAGGATTTATATATCGATTGTGTCGAAATAACTTCGACTGAACCGCTACTGGATTGTAGTGTTAGACTGATAAAAAGAATACCTTTGGATCGATTGCGATACAATAACAATTTGCTGGTAGGATCGGTACCCAGTATATCATTAGTAGATAGAACATGATAGGCCGTCCCTTTTGCTATTTTGTATATACACACACAACAGTAATCATATTGTATTTCGCTGTGCTCATAGCTCAGCCTCATATTCGTCTAACAGTTTATATTGAAACTACAAGCATACATTTAGGCACTTTCTAAAATTTCATATAAGAAGTGATAATCTAGGTATATAGTACTTCAACACCAAGACACAGAAATCCAAGCTTATATAATAAGTTAAAATTTCAAGTCCAAGTTTCAATTAAGCCGCGAAATATGTTTTTTGTAGAGTCTTAGCACGTCGACAGATCTCTATGTAAATATAGTAAAGACATGTATAATTGTATATAATCTGTATTTATCTCGAGTACTTTAAGTGACAATATTTTCTTCACTTGTTAAAGATTCAAGTGACTGAACTAACAGGCCGATACTCGAGGTTTAATAATAATAGTAGAGTCTCGTACTTGGAATTTCGAAAACTCGGGGCTACGAATGTTACTTTCTTCATAATATATACTTTTATTAAAAATAGAATATTCATTTTTGAAAACATAAATGGCACTGATGAAGTAGACCTGAGGACCGGCACAATTGACTTCATTAGGTCCTTTGTGTCGAAATAGTAAGTTTCATATTTAGAAAAGAATTATTATTTTTTCTGTTACAAGTAATCTGCTCATCATTCGGTTTATGTTGTTAAATATATGATGCGTAACATCTGAGATGCAACCTCCGTTAGAATGGAGCGGGGCCAACTGGCGGCAACTCCAGCGCGCTCTCTCCGCCGCACATCGCAGCATTGACTGCAGGCGAGCGAGGGCAGCGACGTCCCGAGTGCGCAGGGAGGGCTCACAGCAGCGCGGGCGGCGGCACGCGCGGCGGCGCGGGTCACATGCGCGCCGCCAGCAGCAGCGCCGCCAGCAGCAGCAGCGACACGCCGCCCACGCTCACGCGCGACGACTTCGACAGGATGCCTTTCCCTGGAGCGATGGGTGCACGTTGTCGAGTTACAAGGTTATTGTCCGACTATACTATAAACTTACACCTCCTGTTTCCCTTCCCCTTTCTTAAACGTCAAATTTCTAGAAATCTTTTAACGAATACGTGCTTTAAAATGAACCTCTGTTCTGTTTTTCTATGTTAATACATTGGCAGTTGCGTCAAATCGAACGAATAGATCTAAATTAGTTTTCTCGAAGTTTCCTCACATCGTTCGGCGAGTTTCTTGTAGCAGCAGCAGTCCCTGAGGCGGACGTAGCGCACGCAGTCGTGGGCGAGCGGGCGACAGCGGTGCGGGCCGACGTAGCACGTGTGCGGCAGCCAGGGGAACGGCTCGGGCAGGTAGTGGCGCTCGCAGCAGCAGTGGTCGGCGAGCACGCGGGTCTCGCAGTACTCCAATTCGCGGCGCGTGCACACCCCACATCCTACCCTCGTTTCTGGAACTGAATAAATTAATAAACTTATTAACTTATACCTCATTTATTTTAAAATTAGACTAAACATAGACGACTGGTATATGATCAAAGACGGCCGTTTCGTCAATTATTTTTTTAATTTAGTTATATATTTCACTTATTGTATTGTTGTTAGCATTAAATTAATTTATATTTGTATATTTTACGCAAGTAAGAATTTCTTTAACCGCAAAATATTTTCCTTAAAACAAAAACACAACAGCTTTGTTCTTTTAAAAATTTTTTTTTAATTTGTATAAAGGTTAGGTATAGTTTTTTTTTCTTATAAATACACACAAATCCAATTTTCAGGGAATTCCTTATCCTTTAAACTAATGTTAGAAGAGGAGACAATATCCCAAGGGATACTATTTTTAAAGTAATAATTATCTCATAAAACCTTGAGCTGATATGCACATTCGATAAAGTATCTACCCAAAATATAACCTAAAATCATCCACTGAATTTAATAAGCACCAAAGAGCTGTTTGCAACTCATCTCGTGCTAGACAGTGGACAAATATAAATTTCTGAATATATCGATTTGCAATCGTGCATGGTCATGGAGCTACTGCTTCTCATTACTTTTTATCATTTATTTTAAAAAGGGTTTTTTTTATAATGCTAGCAGAACATTAACCTTAATACACACATTGCTTTTTTTATGTGATATGTTTTATTTCACCTGATGGAAAGTGAGTACCAACGCCCATGGACATCTGCAACACCGAGGGCATTGAAGGAGTACGCTCCTTTCTTGAAGGTTCCCAAGTCGTATCGGTTAATTAAATCTATTCTTAAAAAGAACATCAACTAAATTGTACAGAGCATGTGCTGGTTCTGATGTCGGGTTAGTAAGGACATGCCCACAATAATTAATTAAGCGTAAAAAAGATATTCCGTCTTCTATGATGTTACATATATTGCAATTACGTGAAGGTGTTATACCCATAAGAGAAGTAAAGTTATTTATTGGAATGCGACCGGAACGAAGTCTAAGAGCTGTGACGATTGAAGAAATGCTCATATTGGCACCATCAAACTTCTTATTGATTATACAATTATTAAAAAAAATTACGATGTGAATTTAATTTTGGATTCCTGTCACTCCGCATCGCGCCGAGTCTCCTCGGCATTCTAATTACATAAGTATGGCATATCGCGTTGTGTAACGCGCGTCATCAACAATGGGTGTCTAGTCATACACGCTACATTCATATCGTAAGTCGGTGGCTATGTGAATATGTTACACTTCATATATTATCTTCGAATCAAATCAAATGTATTTTATTCAAGTAAACTTTACAATACATTTTACAATCGTCAATATTTCAACTCTTCTACCGTTGAGAAAGCCGCCTCTAGAGAGGAGATACACCAAGAAACTCGCATAGTTGCGAACTCATCAGTCAAACAATCTTGTGATGGAAATCGAGACTAAATCCATTTTTCCAAAAAGTATTCTTTTAAAGAATAAAAAGGTTATTAATTAATTTAGTGTTAGTAAACTTTTTATTTGTTAAATGGTAAATTAATTATATTTTTCGAAATCTTATTATTTATGCGTATACCATTCCATTATCGTGTGCAACCAGTATTATTTTTTTTCACCTGATGGTAAGTGGTCACCACCACCCATAGACAAAGGCGCTGTAAGAAATATTAACCATTCTATACATCACCTATGCGCCACCAACCTTGGGAACTAAGATGTTATGTCCCTTGTGCTTGTAGTTACACTGGCTCACTCACCCTTCTAACCGGAACACAACAATACAGTGTACTGTTATTTGGCGGTAGAATATCTGATTAGCGGGTGGTACCTACCCAGCCGGGCTTGCACAAAGCCCTACCACCAAGTAAATGGTTCTAAAATAAATATATAACATCCCTATATCGGGCAAAGGTCTGTCCCTACTCTTAAGAAGATTGAAAGCTTATCACGCAGCTGGAATACATGTTCGTGGAAAACACATTTTCATTCAAATATATATTCTTTATTCAAGTAGACTCATACAAGTTCTTTTAAATCGTCATGTTGTTGAATTAAAAGTAAAGTAGAATGTAACCCGACACGTTTAGGTTGCCTCTTGATGTTTTACATCATTACCGAAATGTTATCATACAGAAGTTATTTGATGTAGACCCGTCAAAAAAAACTGAAGAGAACTGAATCCAGGATCAAAATCAAATTATTAACAAAAAATACATCTTAAAAAAATTTACAAAGCTTTACGAAACAATTTTAAAATCAATATGGATAACTAGCATAAAACGAAATATAAAAAAATACATCAATAAATGCATCTTTACAAAACTAGCGCTCTTTGTTTGAGAAGCTATCTGGTAGTTTAAAACGACATCACTGATAGGTATTGATTGACTAGCCGGGGATGCCGTACGCATGTCAAGTGCAAGGATTGCAGTATTGATTCGCTGTTCCATAAAAATACACTACACTGTCCTTAATAAACCCTCTGAGTTACATAATGGAATACCTAACAGCATCTAGTCGTAGCTTCGTTATTGGACATATATTTTAATAGGATTTTTGTTATCATTCTTAAACGTTAAATTTGAATATCGGGTGATTGAAGCCGATTTGAGTCGATATGCGGTTATTACAGCTTTGAGACTCCGCGCTGATCACCTACGTTATATAATTTTTTTTAATTTAAATTGAAAAAAATACGTTCCCTGTGTTTGAATAAGAACTTACTTTTTCGTTTTGGTATAGGTTGGCGGACGAGCATAAGGGCCACCTGATGGTAAGTGGTCACCACCGCCCATAGACAATGGCGCTGTAAGAACCAACTCATGGTGTAACTAATATAGGAACGTAATAGTTATAGTTAATGTCGCTTATATATAGAAATAAATAAAACTTCGTTATAGAGACCATCACTTTGAATTGTCAAAGATTTTTCATCAGACATTACCAGACCGTTACTGCAGGTATAAACTTTAATAAGGAAATAATTCTGTGATGTTATTTTGAACGACAGCGTATTATAGTCTCAATTTTAGTTAAAATTTACCAACGCATAATATTTCACAGATCCTTACGTTTTAAATTTTCATTACAAATTCACAATCATCGATCGGGTCAGATTAGGTCGGGTGTTCTAACCTCAAGGCCATCACAGCTCACTAACGAATAAGATACCTGTCATTTATGGTATTTTTAAACTAGCGTCGATAGCCGCTCACATGATAATAAAAGAAACAATCCATTATACTATGACTTAATTTCAAAATATATTCTCTTCCTTTGATGGGAAGGTTGGAACATAGGTTAGAGCGTCCGCTAACCAATGCCATAAATAAAATAAAAATGTTTAAGAATAATAAAATTGACTATAAATAAAATTGTTATTAAAGCTCCATGTGAATACGAACAATAAAAAAAAAAGCTTAAATAATATTATACAAAACTGAATACAATAGGAAGAGACAGCGAGAAACAAAAAGAAAGGGAAGTAATCGCCTTAGGGAGACACAACTCGTATTCCTTACGTGACGATTTTTGCCAGTTCACTCGAGTAAGCCGCGTAAAAGAACATCGCTCCAATGGTATTTGTAAAAAAAATTCAAGGCGGTACTAAAATGTGACGGACAAAGACAAATCGAAGGCTGCTCGATTTCTAGCAAAAACTGGACTCGGTCGTGCATGAAATCAGAAAAATATAGAAAATAAATCATTCGAACAACTAACTACTTAGGTTCGGATCAAATGATCACAGATTTTATCTTAAATAAGTGTTATCGTTGCAGAGAAACATCGATATATTTTATTTAAGAGTCGGTGAGTCATTGCAAAATATAACAAAAAGTATCAGCTATCCTTATCTGTGTGCTGGGTTTAAGAGTTTTTGAAGCATATTCCACCACGCTGATCCAATGCAGGTTGGTTGCACACATGTGACGAACAGGTTTCCTCACAATAATTTCCTCTATCGCTAAGTATGAGACTAATTGTTATAAAAACATATTGCCTAAGCTTATTAAAAGTCATTGGTTCTTGCCCGGCGTGTACCCGCTGTCTTGGATAAGATTTATAATATGTGCAACCTCGCATCTTAAAATATAATATAATATAACAGAACAATATTTTTAAAATGACTTTAAAAGTAATCAATATAACTAATAATTTAATCTGAAGAGCAACAACACATCATTACAAGATCTCTGATCCTATAGGTTCGTACTTTTAAAATTTAGCATATACATACATTTCATTCGCGACGCAGAAGCTCTCTTAGGTAGGATTTTTGGATATTTCAATTTCAAAGATTGAAATGAAAACTTTATGTGAATATTACTCGTACGAAACCAGGACGAGAGGGCCGTTTTCGACAAATCTTTTACATGATCACAAATATTGGATAATCTTAAAATTATATCATGTAACGGTATGTGTTATATTAATAATTAATTGATTACATGAAACTTGTACGCCAACAGACTTTTTACTTTGCCGCAACGTTGCTGGAAGAGATCGCTCTGTAGCGATAAGGCCGCCCATTGTAACATACATTACATTTGTTTGTTTTCCCTATAATTGTTTTGTCTCGTAAAGTGTATTGTTATTATATTATCTTGGTCACATTAAATTATGTTACACACAGCCAAGAAACGATACCGTCCATATTAGTGTAAGAAAAAATACGAAAGTATAAGAAACTATACTTCTCAAAAATATAAAAACTTCAAAATTCATAACCTATCTATTCTATCGAGAGCACAGAGCCACATAGAATTACGTGTTATATACTGGAGTACCTATAGTAAAATATAATCTATTCATTGTCATATGTATTAAATATAAAACCAAAACGTCTAATGATACCATAGCTCAGCCGGCACCGCTCGGTATTACGAAGGCGAAGATCACGGTTCAATCCCCAAGACAAGTTGACTTTTTCAATTTTATAATAATATTAGAATTATAAATTTTGATTATAAAATAGCTTTGAAGAGACCACATAGTACTGAAACTCTTCTAAAATATAAAAATGTCAACGATCCAGTGGAACTGTTGCAATGAAGCGAAAGAGGACGAAGAGTATGTGTGTTGTGTAAATTGCAAGAATAGATACCATCGTGCATGCTTACAATCGACCACGCAGTCCGGCATAGACATTAATTTAGACCACGCTATTGACTGGAAGTGTCCGTCTTGTATGCCAAAAAGGCCGAAAGGTAATAACGAGAACACACCAGTTCGTATCAGCGATCATAATGTGACTAAAAGATCGAATAAAAGGGTCGCTGTTTCTTCACCAGACCAATCGAGCTACATCCTCCATGATGATTTACGGGAAATGGTCAGTAAAATTGTTAAAGCGGAAATAAAAGATATGCTATCAGAGATAACCACATCCATCAAAAGTGTATTATATAGTGAATTGAAGGTGTTGAGGGAAGAAATTACAGATATAAAAACATCTGTGACTTTTGTAAGCAAGCAGTATGATGAATTTATGAAGGAGCATCGTGCTAACGTAACGGCTTTAAAGAATCTCAGTGAACAAAACAACAAGTTAGAATCAACAATTGATATCCTAAAAGCACGAATAAATGATCTTGAACAACGATCAAGATCTAACAACTTAGAATTGCAATGTGTACCTGAATCAAAAAGCGAAAACCTGGTCAAAATCTTACAGCAGTTAGGTAGCGTTATAGGAGTTAACATAACAGAAGACAAAATAATGAACATTACAAGAGTTGCTAAAGTTAATCGTCACAGTACTCGACCGAGATCTATTATAGTACAATTTAATACTTGTTTAACTAGAGACAATGTTCTGGCGGCAGTCATAAAATACAATAAATCAAATTCGAGAAATAAGCTGAATACATCGGATATAGGCGTTGGGGGAGAGAAAAAACCAATCTATATCATGGAACACCTGTCACCAGAAAATAAGGCTTTGCATGCTGCGACGAGACTAAAAGCTAAAGAATTAGGTTATAAATACACGTGGGTTCGAAATGGTCGTATACTTATTCGCAAGGACGATAACTCTGATTACAAAGTGGTAAAAAATATGCAATTTTTAAGCAAATTAAGTTAGTGTGTAAGGTAAAATTCATGTATTGGTATCATATTACTTAAAATATATGTCTATTAAGATTTTTTATCAGAATGTTCGTGGAGTTAGAACTAAAACTCATGATGTTTATCGTAACGTAGTAATCAATGATTACGATGTAATTATTTTAACTGAAACTTGGTTAAACAGCTTAATTTCGAACGGTGAATTGTTTGATAATCGTTACAACGTTTACAGAAGAGACAGACAAACTGCAAAGTTAAGCTCTAAGACAGATGGCGGGGGAGTACTAATTGCCGTGAAAAAAAATATCCTGTCGTACAGAGTTAGTGACTGGGAAAGCGATTGTGAAGATTTGTGGGTGGTTTTGGATGTACCTAAAATGAATAGTATATGTCATATAGCCTTATGTGGAATATATCTTCCACCACCTGTATGTAGGGATTTGTTGGATCAATTTCTAAATAATTGTAATAGAGTTTCCGAACAACATAATATGTTAACCTGTATTATAGGCGATTTTAATTTAAGCTGTATTTCGTGGAATGTAGATCTAAACGCTTTAAACTGCATAATCCCTCCAATCGTACAAAGTTTGCTGGATTTTATCTCTGAAAATGGACTGCGTCAATGTAACGCTATTCTTAATAATAGGCAAAAAATTCTTGATCTTGTGCTTGTAGATTTGCCAGATTGTTCCGTTAGTTGTTCTAATAATACCATTAGTAAAGTTGATCAACTTCATCCCCCCCTTGAAATAATTATACCAAACGTCAGACTGGACAGACTGTGTGTGAATACATCTCAGAAGCGATTTAATTTTTATAAGGCTGATTATGACTCGATTGAAAATTATTTGAAAGGAATTGACTGGCACCAATTATTACATGTGGATGTTGATATAAATGAAATGGTTAAAAAATTTTACGAGACAATACAGACTGCTATCATAAGTTACGTTCCATTACACAAAATTAGAAGTACCAGATACCCTTCTTGGATGAATAAAAACATAGAAAAACGAATAAAAGAAAAATGTAAGGTTCTAAAACGGTTTAAAAAATATAATAATCCAATAGATGAAATAGAGTTAAGATTACTTAGTGATCGCTGTGACAAAATTACACGTGATGCCTACAATAAACATAATATTAACATTGAAAAGCAAATTCAGAAAAACCCGAAAGCATTTTGGACATTCCTAAAGAATAAGCGTAATAATTCTAATTCATATCCAACTACTATGAGTAATGGACTTATAACATCTACTAAAGGGGCCGAAATATGTAACATGTTCTCATCTTATTTTGCCTCGGTATATAATAATACTGATGACAGCTGCAAATTAGATTCCACCTTCTATTTACGTAACATTCTTAATTTAGGTTGTAGTGAAAGCCTAACAACAATAGAAATAAGTCAGTATAATATTTTACAAAAATTAAAATACCTAGATACCACAAAAGGACCGGGACCGGATAATATACCATCGATATTTATAAAAAGATGTGCAAATTTCTTAAGTCTACCACTATACATAATATATAATGCCTCACTACGTACTGGGATTTTTCCAACTATATGGAAACAAGCAAAAGTTGTACCAATATTCAAAAATGGAGATGAAAAAGATATACGTAACTATAGGCCTATATCTATTCTTTCAATTTTCCCAAAAATCTTTGAATCTTTAGTTTGCCCATTAATTCAATCACATTTCAATCAATTCATCTCCGAACACCAACACGGTTTTTCACCAGGCAGATCTACCGCCACTAACCTAATGAATTTTACTTCATCATTATCAGAAGCTATTGACTCTCAGAGGCAAGTAGACACTATTTACACCGATTTTAAGAAGGCATTTGACAAGGTACCACATAGAATTCTAGCTGATAAGTTGTTTTTATATGGATATGCAGGATCAGTGCTGCACTGGATTTCATCGTACTTGAGCGACCGATCTTTTTGTGTTGTTGTAAATGGTTTTTGCTCCTCATCAAATATGATCACCTCAGGTATCCCTCAAGGATCACATATTGGTCCAATTTTGTTTAATATTTTTATCAACGACATTGTATTCTGTTTTGAAAACTCCACGCCATACTTATATGCCGATGATTTAAAAATCACTCGAACAATATTTTCACCGAGTGATGCGATTTTACTTCAGAGTGATTTGAATAACCTTATAAACTGGTGTGAATCTAATGGCATGCAGCTCAATCATGAGAAATGCGTACACATCAAGTTTACTCGTAAGATTAACATCATATCAACACAATATAACATGCAAGGTACTACACTTAAAGAGGTTGATCTTATAAGAGATTTGGGCGTTATATTAGATAAAAAATTAACTTTTACTAATCATTTGGATAATGTAATACAAAAAGCTTTAAAAATGTTAGGATTTATCATAAGACAAGGTCGAAATTTTAAAGAAGCTAAAACAAAAATAACGCTTTACAATAGTCTTGTTCGTAGTCACCTGGAGTATTGCAGCGTTGTCTGGCGTCCACATTATGCTGCCCATTACTTAAGACTGGAGCGCGTTCAAAAACGCTTTTTATGGCATTTATCATATTCCGGTAAAATTCATAAAACGATAACCTCATATCAGGATAGATTAAACTATTTTAAAATGATGAGCCTTGACAAAAGAAGAGACTTACTCGATCTTTTGTTCTTATACAAACTATTAAGAAATCATTTGGACTGCCCTAGTTTACTCAGTAAAATAAATTTCAGAGTGCCTAACAGATATCCGAGACACATTATTACTCCTCTTGTGCCTCCACGCACCAGAACAGTTTTCGGCGCCAATTCTAGCCTTCCCCGTTTATGCAAACTCTATAATGGTTTGAGTCATTTAATTGATATTAACTTAAATTCGCCTAATACCTTTCGGAAGTTAATTATAAACAACCTAATCAGCCAATTACAATGAATTTAGTTGTGTCAATTGAATTATTTTGGTCGTTTAATTTTTTGCAATGTTTTAGTCTGTATTTTAAGTATTCTCGTTTTGAATGTTTTTAATTATTATTTATTAATGTCATTTTGTATTTTCAATTGATTAATCTTATATTATATAACTTTTATCATAACTGTTTTGCATCAGAAACCGCATTATGATTGTATCCATTTTTAGAATATTTATGAACTTATTTTAACTTTATTTATAATTTAATATATAATGTAAATTGCTATTCATTATTTTTAGATTTATATTTATCAAACAATACTTAAAAGAAAGAATTATGTATGCATGCAGTGTTTGCTTTTAACTGATTTTATACAGTTTATGCATGTTTTTAATTTTATATGTAACGTTATTTAAATATACATTTGTGTAAAAATCGCTAGCGAATCTATAAATAAATAAATAAATAAATAAATAAATAAATATATATTAATCAATAAAATACCTAAGTAATTAGCATTAGCATTACCAGCCTGTAAATTTTCCCATTGCTGGGCTAAAGGCCTCCTCTCCCTTTGAGGAGAAGCTTTGGAGCATGTTCCACCACACTGCTCCAATGCGGGTTGGCGGAATACACATGTGGCATAATTTCGTTGAAATTAGACACATGCAGGTTTCCTCACGATGTTTTCCTTCACCGCCGAGCACGAGATGAATTATAAACACAAATTAAGCACATGAAAATTCAGTGGTGCCTGCCTGGGTTTGAACCCGAAATCATCGGTTAAGATGCACGCGTTCTAACCACTGGGCCATCTCGGCTCACCTAATTAATATAAATGTAAAATTCAAATGGGTCTACGAGATCAAAAATCAAAATATAATTTATTCAAGTAGGCTCACAAAAACACTTTTGAATCGTTATGTTACAGTGTTGAATTAAATTTAAAGCTACCGGCTCGGAAGAGGTCCTACCGAGAAGAACCAGCAAGAAACTCAGTAGTCTTTTCCATTGTTTTAACTACAGAGTATATCAGTAAAGTATAATTACATTTCTATACTTACATCCTGCCTATATATCCGTTTAAGTACTTTGTACAGTATTCTATTAAAAGGAATTTATTTAATTTTTAAATTTAATAAATCATGTAATACAAGAGTGAAAATGTGACTCAAGTGAACAATCAAACAATAGTTTCACGGCCGCACGACGAGCGCACCACGCCCTTCAACCTTGGACACCCCGTTTTGTTGAAGCCTAATAATTTGCAACTGCTCACTGTGACCCTCGAAAATATGCAAGTACGTGACTTGTAACGACGTTACGTAATTAAATCAAAAATTAGTAAACAAGATGACAATACAAATTTTGCATAAGTAGTTTTCCTTCTATTTTTGACGATATGCTTCAAAAATTAATTCAGTATTTATAAACATCTCATACAAGTATTAATATAATTAATTAATATTTTATGAATATCATATTTTTAGTAAATATCATTCACATAGTAACACTGTTTTGAGTGTTTCCAAAAGTCGTCTATTTTCGTTTAAGCGATGAGATCGGGTCACTAATTTTTTTAACAAGTAATTAAACTATTGAGTCCACTGGTGGCAGGAGGGCTGGTGAATTTTTCACCCAGAGGATCGGGATATACACATAGAAAAATATATACATATTTTTAACAATACGAAGTCGGGTCGGGCAGCTGCCCGGCCTACTACAAGCTTGTAGTAAGTACACAAATCACTTAGTAATTAAACCAACTAAACACAAGCAACCCAACTTAACTGTAATAAAGGAAAGTTACTCCCTTAGTCCCAACGGTTGTTTAGAATGCGCGCAACAGTACGAATGCATTGGAAAACGGAAATCGTGCACTTTTACGGACACATACAAATATCGAGCCCTAGAATAGAGCCCCTACCCTATTTATCGTATGTACTTAAAGGAAACTGCTTTAAAGGCGTTGAATTGAAATACAATTATATACGTTCCGAATACATTTAACAAGTGTTAAATTAATTTATTAATTATACTGTTTATATAACACTCTATATTATATCTGTGGTACGATTGAATGATGAGTGAGTCAGTGTTATTACGAACACAGGGGACGTATTTTAGTGTCTATAGTTGGTGACGCTTTCCGGTATATTTAATACGTATTAAAGACAATATATATGGATTATAGTGACCACTAAAGGTCGACCATATATTTTTATATGAGCTTTCGTTTAAATTTTTAATTAAAAAATATTATTTTAAAATTATAATATTATAAAAATAAATTAATAATTAAGTACTTTAAAAGAGTTTTTAATAAAAATAAATTGAAACAGAATAGACTAATTAAATATAAATATAGATAAAAATTTGCTATTGACCTTAATAAATGGTATAAATTTAAATGTAATATTTTTCTTCTGATATAAATAATAATTTATAATGACAAACTCAATTGGCACCTTCAAGGTGGATCCACCCAATCATGCAACTTCTTTGAAATTATTCTCTAATCGATTTTCATATTCGGTTTTTTTATCGAGACTATAATTAATTTAAAATAAAGTAGAAAGAATTTCAGTTTTTTTTCTAAAAGTATTTATTTAAATAATTTTGCGATAAGAGGGGAACATAAAGGACTGATAACCTATAAGGTTAAGGCTTTCGAATAGAAATCATGACTCAGAAAAAAGGAGCTCATTATTCCTCGAGGTCTGGTGGACAAGCGAATTGAAAAAAAGTAGCCGTAATGGGATGCCCAGCAACTGTGAGACAACGAAACACATATTTAGATAGAACAGATAAATATGGAGTAAAATATATTTTTCCCTTTAAATATTAAACAGTAACGGGTATACTAGGTACACGCCATGCGCATAAACGGAACTTAACTTGTTTGCTTGGTGGTAGGACTTTGTGCAAGCGTCTGGGTAGTTACCAGCCACTCATCAGATATTCTAAAGCCCAATAGCAATACTTAGCGTTGTTCTGTTTCGGTTTGAAGGATGAGTTAGCCAGTGTAATTAATATTTACAAACAAAGAGACATAACATCTTAGTTCCCAATGTTGGTGGCGCACTGGTGATGTAAGAAATGGTTAATATTTTTTATATTGTCAATATCTTTGGCGGTGATGAACACTTACCATCAGGTGGCCCATGTGGTCGTCCACCTTCCTATATCATAAAAAAAGAGTAGCGAGCAGTGTCTTTATTATTTATTTAGTTTTTATCTAGATATCACTGCATTAATGTTGTAAACAATCAAAGCTCATCAAACAACAGCTTCAAACTTATAAGGTCTCAAACTAAACGACTCATTGTGTTTTGTTTAAATTCGAATCATCAAACAAACATGTCAACTCTCTTATTAGTATGATTCCTCGCTAACCTCGGTCACGTTAGATTTAATGAACGCCTAATTAACAGAGGACACTCATGATTGTAGCATGATTGCAGGGTGCTGGGCGTAATGATACGAGTACTACGGAACTCATGACGAACGTAGACAATTTGATAGAGATTGTGATGATGAGACTAGCTCAGAGCAGAACACAGCAATGCGGAGTGTTAATGTTTAGATAGACTAAACGATAATTCAGTATTTGTACTACTGATCCATATGGTTAATATTGATTAGTAGTAGGGCTCTAAGAGCAAGAGATTTCCTATAAATGAACACTTTAGAATTTTACTCACATACATTTCCGATTACTAATGCTATGTAATACACATTTGAAGAACAGCGCAATACACTGTTTACTTCAAATAAAATGTCCGGTAAAAAATATAATCTGCCTTTTTGGCATTGGTTGGCAGACGTGCATATGATCAACCTGATGGTAACCCATATACAATGGCACTGTAAGAAATATTAACCATTCCTTATATCGCCAATGCTCCACCAACCTTGGGAATTAAGATGTTATGTCCCTTGTGCCTGTAGTTACGCTGGCTCACTCACCCTTCAAACCGGAACACAACTATACTGAATACAGTTATTTGGTGGTAGAATAACTGACGAGTGGGCAGTACCTACCTAGATGGACTACCACCAAGTGAATCCGAACTGACGTTTTTAATACTTTAACATATGAAAGGAGAATTAGCCCATTAGATTGAATGGCTTTGGATGATTTAAATGGCTTTAATTACCAGAGTTTTCATTTGCTTGAAAATTTGTTTATAATTCACATTGCGCTCGGTGGTGTTGGACGTCGTGTACCAGCATCTGACGGATGACACCCGAGTTATCCAACAATGGAGTAACTTAACTGGATTCACTTAAAACCTTTTTTCATACAAGTAGAGTAACAAGAGTTCCTAACTAAAGTATGATTTTAGTATATTTATCATAACATCTAGATTTACAAAAGAAACACTGAAGTTCCTTGGCGCTAATGAAGAACTACGACAAACTGCATTAAGCTAATTGTAGACAGTGATGTGCACATTTTATGCACATGACACGAGACATAATTAAAATTAATCATCACTATACCAATCGCTTTTTAGCGCTGCCGGTTTTTTTCCAAGATAAAAATGTCCTACTTGTGTAAGCTGCTCGAAATGAAAGAAGTATTTGTGTATGTTAGCAATGTAAGCATACATACATATACATAAACAGCCTGTAAATTTCCCACTGCTGGGCTAAGGCCTCCTCTCCCTTTTTAGGAGAAGGTATGGAGCATATTCCACCACGCTGCTCCAATGCGGGTTGGTGGAATACACATGTGGCATAATTTCGTTGAAATTAGACACATGCAGGTTTCCTCATGATGTTTTCCATCACCGCCGAGCACGAGATGAATTATAAACACAAATTTAGCACATGAAAATTCAGTGGTGAATGCCTGGGTTTGAACCCAAAATCATCGGTTAAGATGCACGCGTTCTAAACACTGGGCCATCTCGGCTCTCAAGTAACCAATGTAAGCAGCTTAATTATTTAATAACCTTTACCTTACTATTTAATCATCTTCATCATGACAAATGGAGCATGATAGCAGGTGGTCACCAAATAGCTATTGGCATTGTAAAAAATAATAACGATACCCTTGCCATTGCACCTTACCCTATTGCCTGTAGAAATACTAGCTCACTCACTTTTAAAACTGGCACACGACAGTACTAAGTATTGCTGCCTACCAGTATAATATGTGACAAGTGGGTGGTACCCAGACTTCCACAAGATCCTGCCACCAGTTGTATAGTAATTAAAGTATTCAAATAACTCCAATAATATTGTTATTATAATGTCTACTAGGATTAAAGTCATCAATCAGACGCGTTAAATTCAGAGCTTTAATTGATACTAACTATTACATCTATTTTATGAAGCTGACTCATTCAAATGCCACTTAATATAAATTCTCTGATATGTTATATTGTTTAATATTTCCGTACTGTTCGTTAAAAATCTAGATGTAAAGAAGAATCGAATATATTTTTAAATATTAATGTATTTATAGTTTAAAACTATACTAGAAAGGGCATCGCCTTTTTCCAAATAAACCACATTTTTTAATTTTAAATGTCTGCGAATAAAAATATATATTATCAAAATGAAGCCTAAAACACCAAAGCGCAGACAGGTTTGATTAGTTTTAATGCATTGCTCTCTTGCAAATATCTAACAAATATAAAAATTTTTCCAAAAAAAAAAAACATACGAAAACAAGAGCCGAGATGGCCCAGTGGTTAGAACGCGTGCATCTTAACCGATGATTTCGGGTTCAAACCCAGGCAGGCACCACTGAAATTTCATGTGCTTAATTTGTGTTTATAATTCATCTCGTGCTCGGCGGTGAAGTAAAACATCGTGAGGAAACCTGCATGTGTCTAATTTCAACGAAATTCTGCCACATGTGTATTCCGCCAACCCGCATTGGAGCAGCGTGGTGGAATATGCTCCAAACCTTCTCCTCAAAGGGAGAGGAGGCCTTTATCCCAGCAGTGGGACATTTACGGGCTGCTAATGCTAATACGAAAACAAAAAGAACAAAAGTATCTACAATATATTTTACATAATCATTCGCGACACACACAAACGCAAATAAATAAACAATTGGCAACACTAAAAAAATACGTATTCATATGTTAATTTGGCATACAAATTCACACGAACGCCGTCGGTTTGTCGCGCATTCACAAAAACACATTTTACTTCATGATTATTCTTTAACTGGCGTTAAGTAGATAACTACGAGGAACGGTTTAGATCCTTATGTCTATTTTAGACAAATGGCCACTTCGGACCGACCTTGAGAACAATTGACTTCATTCTTTTAATCCACCGTCCTAATTCTTCACTCGCGTTCATAAATTACGTTCAGTTTACGAAATACTGTTTACGAAATCGGGCCTTTTGAAATTTTATGTGTAAAATAAAAGTGCTGTAGACACCGATTAATCTATAAACGTTTTTTTATTTTAAGATAGTTAAGCTTGAAATCTTTTTATAAGGATTATGGTGAGCCGACATCGGCAACACGTTAGACAAGCACCACTGACGTGGCTTTCCACATGATTAATTTCTGTTGGTAACTCATAATCATGTTTAACGGTGAAGAAAAACATCACGAGGAATCATGTGGATGATGTTCTGACGGATATGTATCCAAAACCAGGAATTGGAGCAACGTGATGGAACAACATCAAAGTATCAGTAACAATTATCGTGAAAATATAATTTCAAAACTTGTACTTCTTTATGTCAACTGACTTCCTACTTTCTAAAATGTAAATATTGTTTTTGCCTATAAATCATCTGACTTTTCTTCGATATAAAATATCGACTGGAATATTTATATGGAATATTTTAAATGTTTTTATTTAACTTTATTTGACTTATTAAACCACAAGTGGTTGAGCGTAAAATTTGTACACTGTTAGAGCTCGTGGAAATAAAATCTATTACACTACATTATATTCGTTTGAATACTCGTTTCGTAAAGTATTCGCGAAGTTTTTATTTAATTATATACGTTATACATAAATTGTATGTAACATTTTTTCCAACTAAAGTGCATGATGATACTATTATGATAATATTTAATGCGTTCTTGTTAGTGTGGATACGATAGTTTGTATTGTTGTTTTCCATTTTGTATATTGCCTGATCCATTACTACAAGCAACATAATTGATAAAGTTAATTATTATTAGTGTAAAGAGAGATTTATACTTCTTATAGTGACAAAGTTTAGGCGCTGGTCATCAGTTACTATCAGGTGGCTTATCAGCTCTCTTGACTAGTGTATAGTATAAAAGAAAACGTTTTATACTCACTGTCGTCCAGTTTGAGCACGGCCGCCGCCTGTCTCGCTGCGGCCGTGGAGACCTCGTGCTCTACGAAGTACTCCTCATACTGCACTTCCACCACCGTCTCCCCCCAGCGTTCCGAATCGTTGGTCCGACTGCTGTTTCCCGGACCTATGCCAACTGACTTAGTGCCCGATATTGGGCGTACCTGTAACAAATATTCAATAATCAAATATAACTGTTTGAAATACTATAAAATGAATTAATTGCATTTTAATATATTATCAAGTAAGCAACGTATTAATGGAGCAAAAACAATTAAAAGAGCTTTTTATCTAATTAGAATTTATCCAAAATCAATCTTTTACTATAGCCATACATTTTAGTTAAATACATACTGCAAATATTACGAGAAAGTAAGTTTAAAAACTAAAGTAACAGCGAGTAGAAGGTAATCATTTTTTTCCCACCACGCAACGTAAATATGGGTGGGTGAGCAGAGTTTCATCCAAAATACTTGTACAGTGTTTCCTCACAATCGAACATGAGATTAATTATAAAACGAGTATTCAATGGTCCTGGCACAGGTTTCAACGATAGATATTAAACGACTCTGCTTTAGTGTTGCTGCTATTAAGCAGCACTTCTTACTAGTACTACTGGTAGTTCTTACCACAACTTCTGGTACTCGGAATATGACATCAGGCCGCGCTGGCACAGCGGGCAGCAGAGCGAGCGCCAGCAACCGCAGCGTCCACGCGAGAACCACGTCTCGCGCTCGCCGCATCCCATCTCACTTCCGAGCCAATCACGCTCGGAAACGCTGTAATTAAATGTTTAATTAGATCATATAAAATTCAACAAAATTAAAAAACAATTTTCGATCATGCTCTCAAAAAAATATTGGTAATTATTTTTAAAATCCCAATAAATCGATTCATAAATGACGCAGTTCTAAGGTAATAAAAAAAAATTCAACCAAATCGAGGATCTCTTTTTAAGTCTGTTAAAAGTAGTGCTCATTAGCGGTACGATATGTTATGAGAGGGTGGTACCGAACCAGATGGGCTTGCACAAGGCCCTACCACCAAATAGTTTCTTATGATCATAAGATGACTTTATTAATAATTATTACAAAATATGTTGTTGCATATAATACTACAAACACTTTTAAAATTGCTCTAATCTACTATCTAAATCAAAGCAATAATGGTTGATTTTTGGAATCTTCATTACATGTACTCATATAACATTATATTATATTATATTATATTATATTATATTATATTATATTATATTATATTATATTATATTATATTATATTATATTATATTATATTATATTATATTATATTATATTATATTATATTATATTATATTATATTATATTATATTATATTATATTATATTATATTATATTATATTATATTATATTATATTATATTATATTATATTATATTATATTATATTATATTATATTATATTATATTATATTACACTGTATTATATTACACTGTATTATATTATCGTTTAATTTTTAAGACTATCTTATGTTTTTTGTACACCTATATCATCATTCTTTCTTGTACATCCTAAGGTTGGCTGGTAGAGAATGCAGTAGCATTAAGCCCGATTTTAGTTAATACTTTTGTATTGTACAATAAAGCATTAAAATAAATAAATAAATAAATAAATACTAAAGTGATAAGCTTATCATAAATTCATTATGGAACTTTTCGTGCAGAACAAAATAAAACAAGGAAAGAGACTTGAAATTACAGCATGTACCTACAGATTAATATACAATTTAAACGAGAGTGAATTCGCAATATTTTTACACGTGCGCCGCTACTAATTTCTAAAGAAAATATTGTCTAAGCTTCAATAGTATTCTTGCGAATTTGTAGCTCTAGTTTTATCAGCACCGATACAGTCTAACTTTACGTTTGACGACAATCATCCGTGGATATCTGATTTCCAGTGCACCTTGAAAGCGGATATCGCAATCAAGTCCACGGCACGATTGAACGATTCTTCAAGCCAGCGTCAATACGCATTGACGAGGCTAATTAAAACTGCGCTCCAGAATCACTATGATACTAATCATTCGTTAAGTAAGTATAACTAATGTGTATGCAATAAATATTAAATATCAGAGCAGTTCTAAAAAATATCGCGAAAATTCTAGCGTAGAAATGTCACGTATACCGCATTGGACGCAATTATTTAAATATTTTTTTTATTTGGATGAATAATAATTAGAAGTGAGTAATACTTCTTTAAAACTTAATTTAATTATTAAAGTCTGGATGAATGAATGTATCTCAATTACGCAAGAACAGCAAGAACGGATCTGATCTATATTTGGCATAGAGATAGATTCAAGTCTAGAATAGCAAATAGGTTACTGTGTATCCCTTATACCTGCACCAAAAAGCCGCATATTGAGACTAGTACATAATAAATTTATACATTATGTTACGAAAATATTATAAACGAAGCATTTAACTCAATAGATAATATAGATAAAGAAAGGCATTGGTTGGTGCAATGAAAATTGAATAGGAAAACTTTTTAAGGATAAGCGTTATTATAAAATAAAAACTTTTAATGAGTCAAACAAACGGAAGTTAGGTCTAACGATATGAAATATGAAACGAACATGAACGAGAGCCAACAATCGGCAGCAGGGTTAATAGTTTCACCTCCATTACGGATGGGAGGCGGGTGCATTGAATACAAATACCAAATAATGGAGACCTCAATGACATCGTAACATTCCTGATCAGTTTTGCGAATGCGAGCCATGCAACGCTTTAGTGTCGATGTACAAGTTGGGGACACACTGAGTTTAAAATGTTTTGTTTTAACCAAGGTAACATCCCTAGAGTTTTACCGTTCTGTTTTATGCTAATTTATATATTTATTTGTAGAAGCGTTCAAGTAATCAGAAAAAGAAAATGGTGGACGTCTTTTATTAACACTGTAAGTGTTTTAATGAAGGAAGTTTTTAGTTTTCATTGTTCGTTCGTATAACCAGTAAATATTTCGCTAATGCTGTAATGATAAATATAACCACTCATTGAAAAATAAAAGTTCAAATATAAGAATTCTTCGTAATAACGCTGAGTGTGCAACACACCTTATATTAAATCCACGATGAGTAAGACACGCACGCGTTGCATTAGCACGCTGGTAATGCGAAGACATTCGCCAAGTTAAAAACAATACATTGGATACGCTTTTATACTTCACGATTCGGGTAATTTTTAAGGGAGCGCATCCGGGACTACATCCTCGGGGCCTCGAGGCACAATAGGAAGCGCATAAGAAATTTCCAAAAAAAAAATTCCCAATTCTGACGAGCAAACACTTTTAAAGTACGTATAACATGTAATAAAAATCCGGTAGACATTTTTAACTTTCATAAATTCAAATCATTTGTAAAAAATACATTGGTAAAGAAGGAATATCATTCAATACAAGATTATACAGATGATAAAAATGGTTGTTGACTTCCAGGCAGGATATATTACATACGTATATAATTGCATTTAACTGACATGACTTCGTATTTTTATGAAATGTTGAAAAAGAGTAACTACTGATTTTCTTGCCGGTTCTTCTCGGTAGAATCTACATTCCGAACCGGTGATAGCTACACTTAAAATAGTTTGTTAAATGACGATTCAAAAGTGCTTGTAAAAGCCTACTTGAATAAAGTATATTTTGATTTGATTTGTAACATTTATGTCGAAATAATACGGGGCGCTTTGTTGCCTCAATGCCTCCAGACCTCTTAACGCGACTATGTAAGGATTACTAAAAATTCTGATAAGGGTTTTGAGATCTGAGCCCACCGCCATTCACCTATCACCCATTGAAGCTCTTATTGCTAATAACATTAATGTACATATTTGATTAGAACAATTCGAGTGTCTTAATCACGAAGCAGCTGTAGTTCTATTTTATTTTTATTTTATTTTAAAAGGATCACCAACAGAAATTACAATTGTATTACATAGGTACTTAATATATAATTTACACTCATGATAATTGTATTTCTTTTTATAGGTAATCACAGCATACATCAAATATTCATTAATTAAAATTAGATATTAAATTTATTAATCATTATTAAAAAGAAATTTAATTAATTGATATTATTATTACAAAATTAGCAAATATAAAACGAAAAGAAAAAAAAATGATAATATTGAAAAACAAATTTGAAGCATTCATATAACATAATAATTATTATTAAAGAATTTTAATAATTTAGATTTAAAAACAGTTAGACTATCACAAGCTATATCAAGGCCAGAAATCTTCGAGGACAGATCATTGTAGGTGCGAGCTAGTCTGGCTAATGGGGAATACTTTCCTAAGTTTGACTTATATAATTCTACTCTAACAAACACTACGGGGCTGAATTACACACTAATTAAGAACGTAAACAGTAGGTAATTAGTCAGGTTATAATCTTCATATATTAACTTAAACGTATTAAACATACAGACAGATTGAAATCTAGAACTTAATTGACCTTGAGCTGTTTGTGGTCCCTGCGGTTAATATAGTCATAGTAAAATAATACTATACATATTTATATTTAAAAAAAAAAGATAACTCATTAATAATAATTAAATTTTTCTTTCGCAACTCAATGTGTTTTTTTTTAATTTAAATATATCCAAGGCTCCGTGATTACTGTCGAAATAAAATTATTTATACACAAGGGGTTTTATTTTTGAACAGCTGTTTTAATGTTTTACTCTTTTTTTATTTTAAATGGTGCCCTGGAAAATTGGGCACTTGATTGGCACTCCTGGAAACTATCCCTTCAACATTGGGAACTAAGGAGTTATGTCTTTTCTGCCTGTAGTTACACCGGCTCCTTCGTCTTTCAATCCCGATCAAAAAATTACTAGTAATGCTGTTTGGCGGTAGATTATATGGTATGTGGTATTACCTATCCAGAGGAACTTGCATAAAGTTAAGTACACAAAAGATTTATTACATATAACACAAAAGATTAGCGATTCTCTGCCAAGTAACCTTATGCTGTATTATGCAAGGTCTGAAGAGATCTGCACGATGATAGCAGCTAATAAATAATGTAACATTAAAATATGTTTCGACTGGCTTCCGTGTCAAAAACAAACGCAATTATTTAATATATGTATATAAAAGATTCATTTACAAAGTAAAGTAAGATAGTTAATAACCAGCATCTTCTCAAAAGAAATAAGGCCTTGTTCTTTTCTTTCTGGTGGATTATGGTCTCTTTTTTTTGTCAGATAATCGTTACAGCAAGTTACACCACTGTGGTTCAAGGTGCATTGTGTGTATAAATGTATTTCATGCAGGTTTCACGATATTTTCTTTTACTGCTGAGCATGAGATGAATTACAAACTCTAAATTAAACTCATGAAAATTCAGTGGGCAGTTTGCAACTGCGAAATTTGATTATACTTTGGGTCCAGACACTAGGTCATCTACTCTTTGTATGCTCAAAATTGAACGATATGACCATATATGTGTTTTTTTTATGCTGTAGGTTGGCGGATAGGCATATGAGCTACCTGAAGTGGTCACCATATCATATCAATGGCGCTGTAAGAAATATTAACCATTCCTTACATCGCCAATGCGCCACCAACCTTGGGAACTAAGATGTTATGTCCCTTGTGCCTGTAGTTACACCGGCGGTAGAATATCTGATGAATGGGTAGTACCTATCCAGATAGGCTCGCACAAAGCGCTACCACCAATTGTACACGGTAGCCACTGCAGATTTGTCTCATTGGTTAATCTCATATTTGTTTATATTAAATCCGAAAGGACAGTTTGCTAATAAACGAATCACACAGTTTAACACAAACATATAATACATATAACATATTAAACACAATCTAAATAAAGAAAGAAAAATAAGCGAGATAGCAATAAGCTATCTTATAAAAAGTATCACGTAGTACTAATAATTAAAAGTTGAGTCACGGGCCCTTCGGTACACAGGAGGGCGTTCTGTGTCACCGGGCTCATGACGTGTTCGCGAAAGGGCCGACATTCGTTCACGATTTACTACCGTTAGAAGGGACATGAAAGAATTTCTCTTACTTGGAATAATTAGTGACCTTAACGTCTAATGATAAATTGAACCACTAATTTAAACAAACATCTACTAATTTAAAGAAACAATATATTTTAATTTTTTCCTACAATTTTGTATAAAAACATGTTTATATTAGACAATTTTCGCGTTCTCGTTAAGCTTGGGACTCATTATTGCTTGACAAAGTCCTGCGAATTCTTATCAGTTGACTGTAAACCACATCACATAAACACCTAAGCAATAAAATAATAAAGAGATCTAGAAACAAGAGATGCACTGAAAAGACTTACTAGCTATTTGAAATTAGGTAGGTAGTGATAATATATGTATACGTATAACAATACAAATATACTATACACATGATTCTACATAAAATAGATACAGTACCGATAAATACTAAATAAATATTTATAGTGCATACAATCAATAAAAAGTACTTATAAGAACTTAATTGAAGTAAATATTTACTAGTTTTCGCTAGCGGCTTTGTATGCTAATGGAAGGTTATAGATGTGTATTTGTTTCATGAGGGATATGTGTATACAAAAATTAAAGTTTAAGGGTACTTACGTATTAAAAAAAATCTTCGAATACGCTAATACAGGTTAGGTTAGGTTTCATTTATTTATATTAAAAAACCTAACCGATATTGGCGCAATCACAGATTATTTTTATTGCGGCGGCGTTAATTCGTAAGTACCTTTTTTTTCGCTGGAAAAACGCGTTACGCGCTTCCCCCTCAATATGGAAGTGAGGGGGGTATGGGGTACTCGCCGATGTCCAAGGTGCCGAGTGCGCCCCGGTCAACGGAATACCCACTAAAAAACCAGCGGTATCCTCTCCGTCTTTTCGGCGGGCCCCACGGGATCGCTTTCGCATGCTACCGTGACGCCCTGACGAATACGTAAGTGCCCGGTTAAGTTAAATTGTTATAGTGGAACAAAAAAACTCACTTTCCCATTCATAATATTATGATTTTGTTTCAGCTAAGAACACTATTATAAATTATGTCTTCTTATCAAAAAATATTGTCTGGCGTTTTGTTTAGAGCATGACGTCTCGGCTTCGATACAATTCGACTATGAATATAGTAAGTGTATTGATTACTTAACATAGATGGCAGATGAATAGCATTTTTTCACTTACGAACGCTACATTTATTTCACGCACTTTGTTTTATTACGTTAGTTATTTAAAACGTGATTTATGACGTGTTAACGGCATAAGTGCTTAAAAAACTATATTATAGTTTCAAGGACTTATAAAAACATAATCATAGTTCTTTCTTCGAACTGTAAACTGTTTCTGTTTTTATAAATATTTATTTTAAGAGGCACACGATCATATTATCCAATCATCAACTTCACCCAGAGCCACTTCAAATATTCTTCACTCTTCACCTTCCTACAGCGCCAATGCTGTGTCAATCACGGGATGTAAGATTTGATGCCCCATATATTTGTAAGTTCACTTTCTCAATCGCTTCAACCGGTAAAATTGGTCATCATTTGTTTCTAAAAATAGGAAGTATGAAACTTTACAATTATATAATTAATTTTCCCCATTAATTCAAATACAACGAATGTCTAAATATATATTTAGAGATAATTGTATTTATAAAATGAATGATTAAATAAATAAAGAGTCAATACAGTTACTTTATTTTCAAACAAAATATAGTCAAATAGACAATTAATTTAATAATCAAGCATTTAATCGATTAATATAAACACTAATTGTTATCGTTGTAAATCTTAATATTTTTGAAAATTAATTATTAGGTAAAGTTAAATTATAATTCATGATAGCAACTGTATATTAAAATACCACTGCAGGTACTCGTATAGGATTGATTAATTAACATAGTTATGTGCGCGTCACATAGGAATGCAAGCTTGATTATAAATAACTAGTAATCGCCCGCGGCTCGCTCGCGGTGTAATGGGTTGGTTGTCATATGTTACGCAAAAAGAGTAGCCTTATCCTTCCTTGGAGTTCAAGTTTGCTTCATACCAAATTTCGTCAAATTCGGTTCATCGGTTTGGCAGTGAAAGAGCGACAGACAGACAGACAGATAGAGTTAATTTCACATTTATAATATTAGTATAATATAGAAGTATAGATAAATAATTAAATGATTAAATAATATAAACAACAAATGTTACAAAAAACTTATAAACCTAAGATTACAAAATAACTAAAGCCGTACATAAATATTGATAATATTTATACTATTTAAAAAAACCGCATCAAAATCCGTTGTGGAATTTTAAAGATCTAAGCATATACAGGGACAGACAGCGGGAAGCGACTTTGTTTTATACTATGTACTTAGATTTTTGTTCCGGTTTCAGGGATCTCATTGAAAAGTATATTACGAAAGAAAATCTATATATGTCATTATAAATGACCTATATAGGTTATATCCGCTGACTGAATTTGAATGCAGAACCCTATTATACTGATCCGCACCCAGCCTCTGATTGCTATCGATCCACCGCTCGCATTGAAACACGACACTAAAGCTTCCGCCTGCCGCTTAGCATTCATATTATAATGCGGAATGTACTAATCCAGAGTATATGTTTATTTATTAGAAAACTGAACTTACGCTTTGATGAAAAGGACACAGACAATCGCTTCGAGAGGGTTTTGTACGATCTCTCGGGGTAATCGATAAAAAATAGGGCAAAAAATTGTGTTTTAATAATAATAATGGTCAAGTTAATTTTATCCGTGTATGAATACGTATTTTTTATTACTCATCTCAACTATATGTGTAACAAACAATGTAAACCCCCGATATCTTTAGCCTCAAGTTGAAATACCCAAGAAAATCTTATTTAACGTTTATCTCCGAAACCTTAGATAGTTTGCATCAAATTTCAAGAATACTAATTGCAAAGCAAAAACTAAAAAAAAAAAATTTTGGACTAAAGCGTTACAAAACAAAATTAAACACTTCATGTTTTGAAGTGAAAATGTTTTATAAAAGTCAACTTTTTTACATTGTTGAAGAACTTCTATTAAGAAGTCTGATTAACTTTTTAATCTAAGCTATCAATTGTTTAACGCCTTAATAACATAATTAGTCGCATCGTGGTGTATAGAATCAATTATGAATAAAAAAAAACGCAGAACGAACAGAACGTTGTTTCAGAACTTTAATTAAGAACAAATTAACTTCACCGACTTATTGTTCCAATAGTTATCTTATATTTATTTAAGAAATTGAAATCCTGGTTTCAAGCCAGGAATCGAGTCAATGTAATTTAATTGGTTATTTAGGTTAAGAAATTTTCAATAGCACACCAGTTTGAAAGTCGCGAAAAGCAAGTATAGCTGGAATGATGCGCCTAAACGCTCTCCGGTGTAGTCGGATTGCCATCCCGTAAGATTAAGGAGAACTTTGGTCAACACTATACATATCTCTAGCACATATATCTTGCATATTGGTTAGTTTCCATTGAGGATGACGACGTCACTAATTTGGACTAGGAAGAGCCAGGATCCTTTATCAATCTCATCCAGAACACCTTAAACTTGGCATTGTCCTAGAGAAACAGAAACCTTGTCGAAGCCCAACATATTTAGAAGGATTCAAATTGTACATTCCATAATTTAATAGAAACTGTTAATCATGATATATCCATATTATTGTTATAGATGAAAAAGTGTATTTTATTTCTTTATCCTGTTTCCGCTCGACTAAGCAAAAACGTTTTGTTACAGTTTATGGGTCTGACATCGATGTACGCCGAAATATCGGTAAAGCCAAGCGTACAAAGAAATTGCAATATACAAATATCCGTAAATAAATAACGCCTTCCTAGCAGTACATCATTGAGAGACCTTCATACTTAATAAAGTAACTAACTGCAACCCATTGTGACGTGTTAGAATAAACATCAAGTTTAAACTTATTATTAACACCTAGTGGAGATAAATATTAACTTTTATGGCTTCGACAATAGAATCTAAAGTTCTGTAAAATGTTTTGTTACAGATGGCACACGGCGAACAAACTTTGGATAGATAAGCCGAAGCCTGAACAGTGAAGTTGTATGCGGTGTTTACTCTCTGCGTTTCTCGCTGATAAGCTTCATGTAACGTTGACACAGACATCCAGTTAACAGAATCTAGGTTATTATATCATAAAGCGTTTATAACTTAACTGAATATTTATTGAATTTGTTTGCAAATGAATCCGAATATTTCCACAACTAATTACATCCGCTCTATGAGGGCTGATTTTTCGTCCACATATTCGAATGCTGCTTTTACCACTATTACATTTTTAATATATAATTGTATTTAAATACTCAGTTGTATAAGACAGTAATAATAATATTGTTAGTGAAGTAAGGAAAGATATATTAACCATTTCATATAGAAGCAAGACTCCTTTGGGCGCGAGTAGAATGAAATTTGATAATAATGGGTAAATAACACCTACTCATCAGATATTCTATCGCCAAACAGCAGTAGTTGTTGTGTTCCGGTTGGAAGGGCGACTGAATCAGTGTAACTACAGGCATAAAAATACTTAATATCTCAGTTCTTGAGTTGGTGGTGCATTGGTTATCTAATGAATGGTTAACTTTTTTTTACAGCGGCAGTGGTAACTTATCATCAGGTGGCCAATTTGCCCACCTTTTTATGCTATAAATAGGTGGACGGGATATAACATCATAGTTGCCAAGATTGGTGGCGCATTGGCGATGTAAAAATTGGTTAATATTTCTTACACTGCTATAGTCTATCGGCGCTGGTGACCACTTCCCATCAGGTGGCCCATTTGCCAGTTGCCGCCGATAATGTCACATACACAATACATGAACAAGTACATTGAATATTGTTACATATTTGAAGAATAATCCAAACTACGTATACGGGTTCATGAACTATTTTTTATGTTCAAAACTAATGAACCGAAATCAGTTTGCATATATGTATGTTGAATATGTATTCATTTGTGGGACAATTACTATAGTCGGAATATTCACGGTTCAACGACTTGTGTGTCGCAGGGTTAGTAAAATGGCCGACAACCTACAATAATTATATTTAAGACAAAAAAAAAATCTGACCCGAAATCTTGACCGACATTTATTTAATTAGAGTCATATTATATATCCTATAATATTATTATATTATATTAACATATTATTTAAATATAAATATCATTTATGATATTGCGAGGTCACGTAAAAGTAAATTCTTTACTTTTTGCTTTAATCGCACGCGTGGCCTTTGGCAGATCATTTTGGCAAGCAAAAAATGTGTCAAATAAATGTTTTGCTGCAATTTAAAGATAATAATTAGTAATTATATATTAGGATATGGCAAAACAGACAGAAATTAATTAATAAGATAAGAAGATACGACTTAAAACACAATAGTTATGAATTATGATTGATACATAAACATCTCTACATAGCTACATAAGTTATTACCATAGATATCTAAAGATATAGAATGGGCTACCCATTCGTTGATTCCGATATCAGGTGGTCACTCTAAAGAATGCTCTTTCTTTACTTTTCTTATAATGACAGATCTGACCGTTGTATAGCTATATAAGCTTGCCTAGTTAAGTATGGTACATATGAATATAAATACTAATTAATCTGTAATTTGACATTAACTTCACGTTTTAAGATTAATATTTTAGTTTCATATTTCGGTTATCGTACATTGGCCTTCGCGAAGTCATTGACCTGAACACCCTTTGATACAAAATGTAGGGGCGAGGCAGGTGGAACCCCTTTATGCAAAATTGGGTCAGCCAGCTGTGACATTCGTAGTGCGTGCTGATGTCAAAAATACAATTTAAGAGCACAAGTTCTGATGTCGTTAGCTTGTTAATTATTTATAAAATATTTAATTGAACTTTAGTAAGTTTAATCAATTGCATTTTAGCAGTAGTAGTTGTTTGTTTGTTCTTTCTAATAAAAAATATAAAAAATTAAACCAAATCAAAATCTGAGAGATACAAATCTAGAGGCTACTCTAGTTGGAAAGAAATTCCAACCTCCACAAATGTGTATATGTATATCTGTATTTTAATTTATTGATTTTGAGCGTTGATATGCATTGCAAAGGGCCTTAAGCCTACAATTGAGTCGCATGTACCGGGAACTGCTCGGGGTCTTGATAGTTTTGATAAGATTTATTAGAAAGAATTCGTATTAAAAAAGATAAAAAAATTTAATTTCGGATTTTTATTGTTTGTGATTTGTTTATTGTTGAGTGCGATTTGTTTTCTTTGTCGTTTTTGGTTACAACTCACCTTATATAATAAAAAGTTAGGTATTTTATGTAATAAATGATGTAAATATTCAAATTGAAACTTATCATGTCGTACTTCGTCAGGCACTGGCTAAAAACGTAGTTTTTATATAATATACTTATAAATTTTATTATTTCTGCACATACCCAATAAACATAGGTAAAAAAATTAGTTTTATATTGTAATTTTTAAATATTGGTTTATAAAATTGTAAATAATTTAGGTAACTTTTATAATTACCTACTTTATTGTATTAAAGTTCAACGAAGAGATTTGTCAATAAAATTAAGTACAATGTTGTTTACTTGTTGACGATTTTTTCGAAGACTTGAAAAATTTGCGTATATAAATATTACCAATTATTTTAGAAAGAAGCACACAAATATAGTTGATTCAAGAAATTTCCGACTGATCGACCGAGCACATAATAAAATCAATAAAATTATTTCATTCTCCAGTCAATTCATAAAACATAAAAAAACACTTTAAAAACTAACGTTTGAAGTGTACACTTAAAATGTTCATAGGCTTGGCAGTTGGCACCCACTTCAGACAGCTTGGTAGTATATACTCGTACATATAAAATGTTTTAATAAAAAAACGCAATGAGCTCAAGGCTTTTCCATCGTTATATAGGATTTAATAAGCGAACGATAACTATTTGGCAAAAGAATAACCGATAAATAAACGTGATAGTATTATATAGAATTATATACAAAGACACATCCGGACAGCTGACGGAGTGTCGGTCACGAGGACTGAATGACTTATACCACAACCCCATCTGATACACAGATGAGATATCGATTTCGTATTATGACAGAGCTTTTATTCAAATCCTGCTGCTGCACTGTTCGGCAAACACCTTATCTTCAGAAGATACTTGGAACTTTAATCATGCCGCTCCATAGCGGGTGCACAAATGTGGCAAAATATCATCCGGCACACGCATATTTCCTCACGATGTAATTATACACGTAGCTCGTATAAACACAAAATATGCACATGGAAACTAAGTCGTGATTGCTCAAGATTAATGGCTGGCATTTAGATATATCATCGATTCGGCTGTTTGACATAAAAACATAGCGTGTAAGTTCTCTATATACCAACATTGTATTTTTCGTAATTACTTGCAATAGAGACAAAAAATAAGTTTAAATCAAGAACAAAATTTATTATACACATAAAATTTCTCGAGTGACTTTGACCAATCATCACAGCTCTGACGGAAAATTGCTTGTCGGAAACACCTCGCTCGCAACGCATACGATGAAGTTGTTGAGATGTTGGCATTACGTCAAATTGTCAATTTCAAAACGGGAAGCTTCCTCAGCTAAAAGGCCTCAGAATTTACACGTATAAGAAGGAAATCCTACTTTACGGAAATAATGGACAGGAATAAGTACATTGGAATGTACTTACTTTGGGTATTCGTTCTATGTCAGAACGACCAAATTTAGCTAGGCAAGAGAGCAACACGAGCAGTGAAAACCTAAACCTACACTCGAGTTCCCATGTACCGGGAACTGAGAGTTAGAGAGTCAGTCAGATCAGTCAGAGTTTCCCCCTTGTCCCACACTGTGAAGAAGTTTATCTCTATATATTTTTTGAAAATGATTTCATTATTATTTACCTACTCAATATCATTCTATATTTGAATTCCGGACCCCGAAATGTGCAGCCGTTTAAGCCATTAGAGCATTGAGACTGTCGCACATAATATTCCATAACTCTCCAATCATGAACCCAATATTTAGCTATAACTTGGTCACGCCCGCGTGTGATGGTCGTCTTCCGTCACCCGCTGGTGAGGAGGTACCCTGTATCAATTTCTGTACCCTGACAACGTGTATCACATCGAATAAAGACGTGGAAGCGTAACAAACAAACTAATTTTCGCATTTAAAATATTAGTGAGACGTTCACCCCAATATTTGAGAATAAACCTTTTACCAGAATGATTTCCTCATCAAGGATCACAACGATGAGTAATTCGTTCGCGTGACAATAGCCGTTGGCAGCTGTCTCGGTTAGCGCAATTACAATTAGACAATTTGCAATTACTGGATCGTCCAACCCACTCGCCTCAGCCGTTTATTTCATTTTCTTTGCAGACTCTAAGCTCTTTTTACAAGAATATTTTTATACTTGTTAACGATGTAGGTACACACTAACATAAGGTGAATTCTGAAATCTGAAAGACTAATTGGCATCCAAACGTAACATTATTATCATTAAAACTAATCGATTAAGAGTATGTTATCTGTTCTTATAGTTGGTATATTAAAAGGTTGTATAAAGATTGTTGGTGTATAATATGCGATACTAACGATAAGATTGTTTTAGTTAAATATATTCCAATCGTAAAATTAATCGGAGTGTGTGACGTTACCAGAATACTAATACGGAGGGTTAATAGGTTATTTTAGTCGATTTGCTTAGTGTGTTAATTGGTATGAAGTTTTACTAGTGAAGTGAAAAATAACATAGAAATTATTGTTTTTTTCTTCGTTTTAAGTAGAAGTGTTTAGTGACGTACTGCTATAAGCGCGAGCAAAGAAATTGGTAATGTATTTATTAATTTTTATTTTGTTTTAATTATTGCGTTTCGTACTTGTAAAAATAGTCCAAAGATTTTAGAATACTACCTCGGCACAAGACTTTTTTGTCACGATGCCTAAACACCAGTAAGCATCAGACCCAACACGATTAATCCGAGAAATGACACGCGACATTAGCTCATTAGCACACAATGCGCGGGAAAACAAACAGTGAGGCAATCTTGGGCGGCGCAAGCGCAGGCGCCGACGCCGACGAATTGCTTTCTCACGGAATCATTATAAAGTTTGAAATAATAGTTGTAAGTAATAAACGAATCGGAGATCAATATAACAGTTAATATAAATAAATTAGAAAAAAAAAACATAATCAGGCTTATTTTGTTAATGTCACATATCTTTTTTTAAAGAAGTACTCATTCCATTTAAGGAATCATCACAAATGCGCCGGCTAACTTAGAAACGATGTTATGTGACCTGTAATTACACTGGTTCACCGAAACTCCCTACAAGAATATAATGCTGAGTATTGCTATTTCGCGATAAAATATTTGATGAACGGGGGTACCCAGCGTCTGAGTCATCTTGCAGAGACCATTTTCGAACCAGTCGTAAACTCATGACAGTCAATGAGCAAGTATATGGTCAATGACAAAAGCAAAATCATTTAATGAAACTTTTGCTGCGATTCTACCACCAATATATTTAACAATTACATTGTTATTGTATAATACCACAGACAAATATGAATTTTGTATTCGCATGCAATAATTAAACAAAAATATGGCCCGCTTCGAAATTAAGTGCAATGTTTAATCTACTCGCTAATTAATTGTACCTTTAAATTCATTTTACAGTTTTAAATTAAATTCGGTATCTAGAACATCTTTGAATACGGCATTCATTTAAATAAATAAGTTTGAATTTTAAATGTGCATGATATTGCTGTTGGGAATCATTTGCGATTTAATGTGTAAGTAAACCTCTACTAGTAGTAGTATTCAGTGCAGAAGATTGAGAGTTTTTTAACATATTTTCATTGAATGTCCATCCACAGACTAAAACTTAATCAACATAATTTTTCATTCTTCATGACTGTCTTCGTGACTGTTTGAAAAATATTTGAAACCGGTTTATTTGGCAAAAGTGTCGATAATGTTTGGAATTTAAAAAAAAATAAACAATATATCGTAATTATTCCAATGTTGGACAAAAACTATATCACGCTGCTTCAGCGCTGGTCACGTTAATTCATCCGTAACTTGAAAGATAGTTTCCTTCATCATCGAGCACGAGATACATTATAAACACTGCTATACATATCAAACCAAAGCACTTGCTATCCGGATTTTATCTTTAATTGGTTAAAATTATCCGTTCCATCCATGACGTTTTTATACATACAATATAAATTAGATCACAAGTAAAAAAAGAGATACTAAATAATTAAATAAAATAGACTCCTATAGTAAATCAAAATATAAAAACTATTCTGAAACTACTTGATATATTACATAGGAATCAATTTTAAACATTTAAATACACGTCATATGTTATAAACGCACTCATTCTGTCCCTGAATTTAAAACTGCACTTTTCCAATGTCGGCAGTAATTGTTAGTTAATTAGTTGGTATCGTTTGCGGAAGTTACTCGTATATTTATTTAAGGAAATGTGAATTTCTCGTGTTCTACCTCATCTATACCATTATGAATACAATATATTTTTGGTTTGACTAAGATTTTGGGAAGTATTTAACCAAATGGGAGTATAGTCACAAAGCTTAGAAGTATGTTTGATGGAAAAGATTTGAAGATGATTCTAACTAGGGGACCCTAGGACTAATTTTAATAATTTAAGTATGTTTCAAATGTTCGAATTAGATAGTCTGTTAAATTTAGTTGATAGATCTAACCAACATTAAACTTTATTCTGTTTAAAAGTCTCGAAGAATCGGGAAGTCGCGGCAAATCAGAGTAAAATTTCCTCCTAATAAAAAGAGACGTCCTTGTCCTTGCTGGGCAGTTTGGCCCGATTGGGACATTTGCCCGCAGTTACTTACTTACTTGTATTATCGTTTGTTGCAACTTTCAAATTAACGACTGTCAAATAAAAAAGTATATCATGAAAAGTAAAAGTACAGCCCATTAGTATAACACCGTTGAGCAAATGCTTTCACTTCTACACTTTGTAGAAGTATTCGGAGAATGAATTAATTCATGCTGATTAATAGCGAGTTGCATTTCTTTTCAATGAAAAATTTAAATGAACGTATAGAAATCGAAATATTATTTCTGGCAACTATTTAAAATATATTTAAAATTTTAAACGTGGAAGCTAAATATAAATAAATCCCTGTTCAATTAAAGACGGCAACATTTTTTTATATACAGTATAATGGTTCAATGTCGCCACGCCTGAATAGGATTTAACAAACATTGAAATACTTAAAAACTGTCAATAGGTGTATCATCTCATCGGAGGTTTGATTACGATTGGTATTATCAGTATATTTTAATTCAATTCAATTCTTAGTTTCATGGCTTTTAGTTGTGCCGACAGGGCACAGATATATTTTAATCTGTAGAGTTTTTATTAATTGGACAGTTATTGTAAATATAATAAACGACGATATATGATTTGTGCATCGGCTTATTCAGCGGAAATAACATTTGATGAAACTTCATTAGAATATAATAAACCACCCAGCACCCCAACCCCGCGTTGGAACATTATGGAATGCACTCCAAACCATCGCTGACTTCTCTTATGTTGCTCAATGAAACAAAAGCAAAATCACCAGGTTTTTGTATCGGAAAAACGGAATCACATTCTATATTAGTTTTATTACATTCATTTAACTAATTCCACTTATTAAAGCTAAATTAAAAACAATATTTATTAATTTTAAATCGGGATAAAATATCTCATAAGTCTCAACCATGGACACATTTGTAAACTATTCTTTGTTGTTTTAGTTTTGGAAAAGATTTTCTCATATACATGTTTAGAAGTTTAGTTTAGAAGTCAAATTAGATTATATATATTTAATTACATTATCCTTGTTTTTGTTTTATTTCAAACAAAATTATATAATCATATTTTTTGTTTCTCTTATACTAAATATATACTACATTATAAGTAAGTTAACGATATTTTTATAAGAACAATTAATGTTTGCAAAAAAGATTTGTACTTCGTAATTAGGATTTTTAATATACTTAAATATCTTTACTAAAATTGTTTTTGTATATATGTATTAAAAATATTTAAGTAAGTAGGTACATATTATAATATGTACTATTGTGTATTTTACCTTTGCTTTATTATATTTATTTGATTTATCTTTTATTATTTTTAAAACATTTTCTGAATAAATTAAAAAATATATATGTATGTTAATTTCACTAAAAAACATTCTATGAAGGAACTTACTTCGTTTCGAAATAATCCACCGGTTTCAAGGATACGTTCTTTATATTCACTTAAGTAAATTCACGTAATTCACTTATTCCATAATTTTCAATAAATCAATACACCGTAGACACGCTACGATGTTGAGAACGCGAGTGAACGTAAACAAACGAATCCGAGCGCCCAGCACGCATGCGCCTTAGACTATGTCTTTAAACAAACTGATGTGACGCTTCGTGGCGGGCAACAACGGTGGCGCTCGGAAAAATGGCGCCAAAGATTGTTAGATTATTATACAATTTACAATTATTGTATTAATGTACAATACTGTAAATGCTTTAAATCTACTGAAAAACCTACTGGCTAACTTGTTGGACTTAAATCAATGCATTATGTACCTACTTAGAGTAAATAACATGAAGAAAGAAGTAAAAGCGTAATTACCTATTCAATGGCTAATTATAGTTCATATTACGTTTATCATTAATATAATATACTAACATTTGTTTCTCCGATAAATATGACTTGATAAAAATCTTATGAATACGAAAAGTCGGCTAAATTACTAAATAACTTAATTTTTGAACATCGTTTTAATATAAATTTAAGGATGTGTATAAAATGTATAAATTCAGACAGTTTTCCTGCATTTAAAATATTATAAAATAATAAGCGTTACTGAACCAATTTCTACCAAGAAAAGTGCCCTTCTTGATCACTTAAGCGAAATAAATGACTTCGAAGTCATCATTTAATCAACGTTAATTTCACCGGAAGTGTTTTAATTTTCAATGAAAATTGCGATTCTCAATTTTTAAGCCAAAAAAGGGTATTATCATTCATCCCACGAAAACATTTTGAAATTGATAAAATCGATCCAGCTCTCGATCTATTGACATCATTCGAATATATGGCAATGTTGGTTCTTCGTTTCCGTAATAATTTCATTTACATTTAAAAATAAAGCCGAATTATTACAGCCACTATGTTTGTATAACGAAATTATAAAAAAAAAAACATGTAATTTAATTAATAACGTACCTACGTATTTTATTTTTTATTGCAACATAATAATATCAAGCAACACAAATTAATAAAAAGGAAGAAGGTGACGGGAAACTTGCTCGAGTTACGTGTGACATTTCAATTTGCACTAAGCGAAAAGCCTACTTCAAAATATCTTATTTAATAGTTTTGATTGGATTAGATATAATATTCTTTATTTGTATCGTTTATGAAGGTACAGCAGGCCGACAATTTAACGTGAACGGGCGCGCCTCCGTGGGTTCTATAGCTTTAAGCAAGACCATCCGGGTAAGTGGCACTCATCGCCACTAAACAATAATTTTCGCCAGTTTCAGCCAGCCACAACAATATTGGTATATATATGGTTGGATAGTGGTACCATTTACCATTAGGACCATTTAAGTTCTTATCTATGTTTAGACCTGGAAGAATTCCGACGGGCTCATTCAAGTCGTTATTAATCTATTTAAATTTGTTATAACATTAAAAGGATAACTGAAATAAGACAACAAGGTACTTTTAATCTTTAGTAAAACTTACATAGATAAATGTAACCTTAGTATTAATCACAGTTATTATTAACAAACTTAAAGCTACATCAGTCTGACTGAACTTATCGAATGGTGAGAAATTATTAACTTAACACAAGCGACCGCTCTAGGCGTCGCCTGACCTTCGTCTGAACTTACGTTATCTTTACTTGATTTATCTTCACAAATTGCATTATACAATCCATTTTAATACCATGTTCTGACATCGCTTCATCATAAATCCACGAATTCACCAATGATAACAATAAAACGTAGATCTGTACTTTAGGAGTTTTTGCACAACATTCCATATGTAAAAATATAACCTTTTACTCGTAATCTAAACCGTATAAAATTTTAAGTAGGTATAACGTTGCCTGGTCGTATAAGGAATATAAAAGGTGTTTGTACTTTTTTATTTAATACAAAAATATATATTTTTAATGATTACTACATTTACTTTTTAGTTTAAGCTATGATAACCATGCGGACTGCCCATTTCGATGCCCGTATGGTTGAGTGGTAACGGTAACTGTTATACTTGATTTTAATGAGCGTTAATACTGTTCTTTATACATGAGGTTAAGAATTGACATGCCTTCTTATTTGTGTAACTGTTGTGCTTAAGAAAACGGGAAGAGATGTAGCGTATTTTCTAATTTGAATTGGTAAACACACATGGAAAAATTAGAGTTTTTGTAAAACGCTGACAACTCGTATATATAGCCTAGGAGGCGTCAACCACGTCGCCGTTGCGCATGCCCTCGACACACTCGTAGCCGTACTTTATGATGAACTGAATCCGAGGGTCCGACACGAGCTCGGCCAGCTCCGGCGCCGTCAGAATGTCGTCCAAGGGTGGCAGCAAGAGTTCCAGATCACCACCTGAAATATTTCACGTGATTACAAAATAGAAACGTGCGAAGGTTGCGGTACGCCAGGGCGTGGGTCCCTCACCCATGACGTGCACGAGGTCGACGAGGCGGAAGAACATCTTGGAGTGCAGTTCGTCGGTGGCGTCCTCGCGCGCCGCGCCCCAGTCGTCGCGCCGCAGGCACGCGCACCAGATCTGCGGAGCCGTCAGCCTCAGAGTCCGGGTGGCACACCGGGTACTTAGATTATACATATTGTGCATTTAAAACTCATACCCTCAGCCGTAGTTCATCTCTGCGCTCCATATCTTGCACGAAGTCCGTGAGATCCAAGGCTTTTTTAAAGTCATACTCATTAAGACACTTGCTTTCCGAATCTATATATATCTGTGGAACAATATTGCATAATTTTATACTTTGAAAGTTTAAATTGAGGTGGAAATAAAGAGAGGCAGCCTTTGTTAAAAAAAAAAATAATTATAAATATGACTTTAACATTCGGACTGGACTTGCAGCAGTACGTCTATATGACGTTAGCAACGACAAGCTCATGCCACAAGATACGACACGACGTCATCATTTCAAACATTGAATAGTCCTGACAAGAACTGTTTTATTTGAAACAAGAAGCAGCATGATATAAGCTCTGAAAAGACAAACAGGTCTTCGAAGAAACTCGCATTTTCCATTCTTCAAATCATATCTTCTCTCCGTAGATAAACACAAGACAAGACTCGCCGATGACGTATTTCTACACTCCGCGCTGCGCTCGAACGTAATGAACGAGACGTCGCGATAAAATTACTTTTTATAAAAACTAACACAGACCGAATGCAACCGAGCGAGAGGGAAAGGCGAGAGAGTGAGACAGCTTAAACAATTTTTTAAGCCTATAGTGCACGTTTTTTCATTGGTTATTATTTTTATATTTTTACAACTTATGATTTTCTTGTATTTTTATTTCGCTAACGTAATTTTTATACTCTCCTCCTAAAGACTTTATCTGTTTGTAATTAAATACTCACTTACAGATGCCATCTTGACCATCAGTTAATAAAATCTAATTCAACGAATAGGTACCTGCAAAAGTTCCTCGGGGTCGAGCAGCCTGCTGTTTTCGTCGAGTCCGTGGTGCAAGCACAACACTCGCGGCAGAGCTCTTTGCTGCTCCGCCAGCGACAGCGTGCTCTCTGCTCGGCGCATCGTCTCACTGGATTGTGCGTCCGGCTCGCTCGCAAGCAGGCACAGTTTCGCTATCGAAGCGAATGTCTGAAATCACAGGCGAATATTTTATTTGGAAACTAGCACATGTAGTAGTAGATATTTGACATTGGCATTGCAAAAAAATAGTATCCACTATTAACACAGTAAATGCCCGAACATAGCGGTCCGAGATGTCGATGCCCTCGCGCCAATAACGACAGCGGCTCCCTTCCTTTACCGGCTACCTTTCGAACCGGAACACAGCGATACTGAGCATTAACGCTCACTGATAGAATAAGGAGAGGGCGCCGTAGTAGTCACGAAGGAAGCCCTACGAGCCAGGAAGCTCGCTTTGAAACGGCAACACGTAGAGTGAGTGGGAGCGGAACGCACCGTGGCGCGGTCCAGCGTGGGCGCGCCGGGCGCCAGGTCGGCGTAGAGCGGCGCGGCGCGCGCGGGCGGCTCGGCGCACAGGCGGCGCAGCGCCCGCAGCTGCGCGCGCGCCGGCGCCGCCGCCAGCCACGCGTCGGCGCGCGCGCCGTGCCGCGCGCACACGCCGCGCAGCAGCTGCGCCCGCGCCGCGCCGTCGCGCGACCACAGCCACGCGAACGCCTTCTCCGCTATTCCCTGCGCACGGGACGATATTGGTTCTCATCGGGTCTTTGGTGTTATCGACGAGGCGAGGGGTTCGGCTCTACGAGCGGTCCTTGCCTTTTCGTCTATTATCAATTAATTAAACATTTGGAAATACTCGAGAGTCGAAGTACAGGATATTCATTGTAATCGAATAATTGAAGAATCGGCATATATCACAATAAATTCATAATACAATTGATGCCTTGACGAAACCATACCTCCTCCTTGTACTTGTCGATGTATCCGTAAAGCCGGTCCATATCCCCGCGCATCACACACAGTTCCACCAGCAGGTCAAAGTCTTTAAATTTCTCCGCCAACACGGCGGCGCGTTCTGTCTGGCCCTCATCGACTGTTTCGAATTTGACATTTATAAATATATATAAGTGAATATATTATAATTAGTTATAATCAAATATGACCAATTAGTAATTTCATGAAAATCGTAGAATAAAAATTCGATAGGTTTTTCAGATTGGAATAGGTTATACTCGATTTGGTCTTAATCTTCAAAAAATGATGAGTTCAGAGATCAATATGCGATTCAAAAGGCAAAAGTACTGACTGTAGGGCTGTATGGTGTCGCGGCGGAGCTTCTCGTAGAGATGATCCGTGTTGGACGAGTGCGCGAGCGGAGCCGCCTCCGTCAGCAGCAGGTCGGCCAGCGCGCCCGCCGCCTCCAGCAGCTGCGCGCGCAGGGACGCGTCTGGACACTTGTGTGCGCATTGTCTGCGGGCAGGGAGACACGGGTCGGGTTCTCGTTTATTTTAGAAAAAAATATTGAGTTATATTTCTATAATTGAATATTATTATTTTCATAAATCGTGTAAACATAAATATAAGTAGGTAACGAAACACTGTGTACTCACGAGACGGCGCGCGAGTGCGCGAGGGCGAGCGCGGAGAGCGTGGAGCGCGGGCCCAGCGGCGGGGCGGGGCGCGGGGCGGTAGACATCCACTGAGCGCGACACGCGTGCATCTCGCCCAGCACCGTCTGCGGAGGAGGAGGCGTGAGAGCTCAGCCGCGTGCGCGTGTTCGGCCCGGGGCGTGAGTGGGCGGCGCCCTCACCGTGAGCGTGGTGACGACGCTGAGCGCGTGGTGCGCGGCGGCGCGCGCGTCGTGCGCGGGCGGCGCGAGCGCACACAGCGCGCGCAGCACGCGCTCGATGCGCGTCACGCGGCGGAAGACCACGTCCGCCGGCGACAGCGCGCCGCTCCGCAGCGCCTCCAGCACCTCCGCCTCCTCACCCTCCTCTCCCTCGCCGCCCTCGCCTCCCTCGTTGTCGGCGTTCGCGGTCACCTGTATCGACAGGATTTCATCGTATTGGATACATCTCACCTTGATGTTTGATTAATATTCTATGATTGGTGATTTTATTCTATACCTGGTGCAGCGCGGCGTCCAGCAGCGGCGCGCCGGCGCGGTGCAGGCGCTGCAGCGCGCGCGCGCCCGCCAGCCGCGCCGCCAGCGCGCACAGCTCCCACTGCGTGCTCACGCGCGTGTCCGACCGCCCTGCGCACGACGGGGACCGTTTGTGCATTCTCTTTAGATACTATTCATATCACCACATTAAAAATTGCCAATAAATTTAAAGCTTGTGTCAAAAATTGCAGTTCCAGGAGAACATTTGAAGTAGCATGGTGCGCCATGCTGTTTATTTATACTGATCGGAAAAGAGTGTCAATGGTAGTGGAACGACGTTCTAGTGAATCGTTAAGTCTATGGTAGCGAGGCGGCTATTATGGATGGTTTCCCGCGCACCACGTATGCGACGAATCGCTAATTTCCTACATAATCTTTATTCTTTTGTTGTAGATTCAGTGATTCATGTGTGGTTGAGTATGTGATATTTTACCGAGTCTATATTAATGACTATTATGAAACTTTATGTAATTGATTTAATTAAAAATTTACTGGATTTGTTGATAATCGTTTGAATATACGCCCACTTATTATGAATAACCCTGATATTGGCAAAAAAATATCTATACATTTTATTATATGAAAGTACTATAATCATATGTGTCTTTATTATATAGGGTATATTATTTTTTTCTCTGATATATTTACACGTAGGATTTTGATAGATTCAGTTGTTCTTGCCATATCTATATTGGCCGATCGTAGCGATAGCATAAGCGACAACAACAACAACCTTTGGTGAGCGTGCTGAGCCTGCGCCACAGCCTGTGCGCGCGCAGGAAGTCCAGGAACAGCGAGAAGGCGCGCTGCTTGTCCCGCAGCTGCGCCGCGCCGTGCAGCGCGCACGAGCTGCCCAGCGACACGCGCGACGCGCCGCGCAGCTTCCACCTGCACACGACGCATTCATGTCCTCGCGGGCGGACTCATTGCATTCATCGTACAATTATTCATAGATTAGACATAGGATTAGGCGTTACCTACGTTGTGTTTAAATTCATGAATTAGTTTAGACTGGTTAAAAAGAAAGTGAAACGTCGGGCGCACCTGGGGTCGCCGGCGGGCGCGTCGTCCAGCATGTCGGCGGCCAGCGTCAGCGCCGTGCGGTCCAGCGCGTCGCCGTGCTCGCGCGGGAACAGCTCGGCCAGCGCGCGCGCCGCCGCCGCCGCGTCGCCGCGCACGTGGAACAGGAACGCGCTCTTCAGCTTGCCCACCGCGTCCGTGCTCATCGCGCTCACCTGCGCACGCGGGGTGATACAGCTGCGAGCCCACTGACGGGCACTCGGGCTCCCACGTAGCCCACACCGCTACCGACTACCACTACCGCAGCGCTCACCTCGTGGGGGTCGATCTCGTACAGCGAAAGGTTGCCCTCGTACATGTCGGAGGGGCACGGAGATCCCATCGGGCTGTCGCATATCGACCTAAAATTAAATTCAACATTCATTTAATAAAACAGTAAGCTGGGTGAAAAGAAAAGAAAGTGTACTGTGCAGTGTGCGATGTTTATGGTGCGGGCACTGACGGCGGGCGGTGCGGCAGCGCGGGGTCGGCCAGGCGCAGCAGCAGCACGCCGTGCTTGCGGCTGAACAGCAGCGGCGCGCCGCCGCACAGCGCCGCGCCCAGCACGCGGTCGCCCTCGCTCGCCAGGTCCACGTACTCGCTCTTGTCGCTCGCCGACGCTGCCCCACACGTACGCGATGTTTCATTAAAATTCAAGATATTCGTTAAATTTGCCGGACGTTACTACTTCCCAGAGTTTGATCCTCATCGGTGGAACTCATTACTTTTTATGTTGCTAATTATTATTTAGTGAGTAATTCGTATACTCACGCGAGACGGCGGCGACGTAGGCGGGCGCGTAGAGCAGCGGGCGCGCCGGCAGCGGCAGGCAGCGCGGCGCCTCGTCGTCGCGCGGCACGCGCAGCGCGCACAGCGACACCACGCGCGCGCCCGCGCCCTCCAGCGACACGTGCGCTGCGCGTGCGCAACCACGGTTACTCCGGGACTCACACGGTAAGGTATAGCAAGCGTCGAGGGGGCGTACCCAGCGCGTAGCGCACGTCGGGCGAGCGCGCCACGTTGGCGGCGGCCAGCAGCAGCAGCACGCCGCGCCCGTGCGCGTGCACGTCCAGCGCCATGATCTCCAAGCTGTTCAGATCGCCTGCGGGGCAGAGGTACTGCGTGACTGACGACGCTCGCGCTACTTTGATCGGTTTAATGATATTTCGCTTCCCACACAAACCCTTACAAATACACACACGAGTGTCTCGATGACGTGAGTGTAACAAAATTGGACTCTCTTAAATTTATTTATTAATAGTTATATTTATATAATAATATTATTAATATTATATGTATAATTATTCAGGCTATTTTTGTGTCTTTCTTAAGATAAATTTAATTTACCCTGCGGAGCGAGATGCGCTCTGGCGAAGGCCTCCGACAGCGGGCGGCGTAAGTGGTGCTCGTGCACCTCGGCGCCGCACCACAGCTGCAGCAGCGGCCCGCCCGCCACCAGCACCACGCACTCCGAGTTCTCCGTGCCCTCCGCACTCTCCCAGCCCGGCAACACCACCACGCCCACTAGTTTCTGAGACCAATGGAAGTGGCATAATCAAACATGAAACGATATAATCCATTCTCAAGAAAATAATTTATAGCATCCCATTTTCTTAAAAGTTTTTGGTGCACATAAACATAAAATAAATTTATATGCAATCTTTACCGTATCAGCATGTGCAGGCATGGAACCAAAGAATAGCAGCGAAACACGCCGCCCAATACCACCCAGCCAGCCACTGGGCGGACGCATTGTTTGACACACTACACCTGGACGACCCTCTATGAACAAAGTTATTATAAATATATTATTATAAATATTATAAATTATACATTTTTACACATAAAGAATTTATATTATAAAATTAGAGATTGAGGTAATAAAATCAAAATAGAATTTATTCAAGGTTTTTGCTCTTTAGACGATGATCATGATGCTAATCATGACTCAATGTTTTGGTTAATACCTGCTATTGTGTATTTTTCTAATTACTATAACATTTAAAAATATACTTCATTTGAGGTGATATTGTTTAAGCAATAAAATGGATGAGGAACACATCAGAAAGCTAAAAGAAAATGATTCTGAATCATACTATGGGCATGTAATCGACAATTACTTTGGGTGTCATTTTGAAGAGCAGCAAGAAAGAAGTTTTCCAGAAGCTTATAGTGATTTCTAACAAGGTAAAGATGGCCAGAGCAAATGTAATAAGTGTACTGTCAATGATAGTAAGAACATTTGTGAAGCTAAAAATTTTAAAATACCTATACTATATTCCAACCATAACAGGAAAAAAGCCAAATAAACAACAATTGACAACAAATTGACGCAATATCATTGGTTGAGAGGTTGATTAATCTATGACAATCACTATAGCAACTAATTTGCATAAAATGGCATTTTTAACATTGATAAAACTGTCGAAATAAATAGTTAGGTGTAATAGTGTTGTATTATAAATAAACAAATAATAATCATAAACTCTAAGTAGTGCACAATATAGCTTAATTATTAGTAAATCACATGCTATACATAAATCTAAAGCTTTGTTTATGTTTTTTCCTACTTCCATTGGAATAGGCTGTAGTGATATATGGCATTGATTTCACTTCGATAAGTTATATGATTGTTTAGAATATACAAAACCAAAAGACTAACTAATTAAATGGAAGATTGTCTTAAAAAACTTTGTTTTAAAAGTTTGAAATATTCCTATCAAATATTAAAATTGTTTTAAGATTGATATTTTGGTAAGGTATTTATATACCTCTATTTTAATAATAGAGGTAGTACACTCAGTCTCACAGACCATGGGTGGGTATACAAACATATACAAAGTCATTATACAATTGTGATAATAAATATATCATATTAACTTCATTGTGTTCTCACTCAAACTTTAAAGAATAAATTGTGAAGTTAAATTAACTTAGAGCAATTTTTTTTACCTTTGCAAGTAGTTATCTTAACCAGTGTGCAAGTTGTGGTAGCCAATAGTAGTCCATCTTTAGCTTCGGTGAGGCGGTCGCACTCCTGTCCAGCTAACTCACATGAAACATCAGAGTATGCACCTTCTGTACCTACTGATGCCCAGTATCTCACCACACCTTCAGGGGAGACACCGATGCATGAAGGCATCTAAAATATTATAACAGTACATTAAAAGAGTTATTTTATAAGTCTCAATTATTATTCTCTATGGTCAGAAAAATTTGTAGGAAAAAGTAATATGTTATTAACACACTACTTTGGCTTTTTATATTTGTATATGCCAATCATGCAATTGTGTTACACTGTATGCACATTAACTTAATAATTTATTTTGGGAATAATTTGTAGTGAATTATTAGTCACCTGTGCATCTTCCTCATAGAACAGCATAACTAAGTCAGCCTTGTGTGCTAAATCTGTTTGGGGCAATGTTAACTCTCTGGCAGCTGTTGGAGCTGAAGGTGCAGCTGCTGCTTCCCTCGGCCAGGCTAGCACTTTGCGACCAGCGACCACCCAGCACCAGCCGCAAGGGGCCATACGAACACTGACATCTCCACTTGCTTTAATATAAAGGTTAAAATCTTTAGTTTATATTGAATTTGCAATTTTAATATGACAGCTCGAAACCATTACTGATTTATTCACCGTTCTATTTAGATTTATATTTTTTAATATTTTGAACTGCAGCAACATCAGATCAAGCAACACTACTTGCTTAACTTTTAAAATGTGTACAAAAGTTTGCTTTAGAAAAACTTCATTGTGTTCAATAACTTCTATAGTGTATTACTAAAAATAAAATACTGACCAAATGTGAGTGTTTCTGTCACCATCACAGGTAAAGGCATGCCAAAAGTTTCAATAGTAATAAGAGGTGTTTTGTAAATGACATCACCGGCTGGCTGATCGACTGATTGCATAAAATTGCTGTAATTTAAATAAAAATAAATTAAAACATTAAGATTAGTTAATTTTAAAGAAAATCAGGTTATGTTTATACCATACTTTTGGTTCTTTTTAGACGATGCTAGTCCTATTGGTCTTCTTCCTGCAATAGATTGTCTTACACGAGGAGAGAAAGGACTTCTCATTCCACCAGTGCTGCTAAACTCCATATTTAAATAAAATTATTGTATTATTTTACGAAATTTAATTAACCGTCGCCGCTATATTTTGCCACTTCAAAACTGACAGTTTAACGCTTTACACCCGTCATGGTAAAACTGACAGGCAGAGTGATAGTCATAGATAACATTAGGCGGCAAATTCTAACCAAAAAAAGTTGTCCTATGTTGGCAGTGAAAATCAACTTTTAATATATTACTAGCGACCTACCTTGCTTCGCATGGGTGAAATGATGATACTAAATATACAACAGATTGTCTTACAACGTTCAAGGATTTTTTGTCATTAGACAATATAAACCGCTATGTCCCTGCATTTTAAGTCTGTAATATTTTCGAAAATATTCATCTAACATTTACAAGCTGTGAAGGGCCATATTGATCTGTATTAGATGCACAATGTATTTAACGTACTTAATTGGATAAGAATTAATGCTGCATTGCTTAAAATCGCTTCGGAAATACGCCATTATTGCTCGTAAAACATAAGGGATAAAAATGATTATTGTTATCCCTAAGAGATAGACATTCATATATTATAACTTTTTAAGGTGTATAATACTGTAGTAAATTATTTTGATCTATATAGGATTTTAGTCAGCGTTTGCAATGTAAGCGCAAAAAAAAATGTTTATTCACGACATCACTTTAGGAACTTCTCAAAATTTTAGTGTTTTTTTATTCATTAAATTTACAATATTTTTAAATAGTCTGTCTAACTTCGCCTGATATTAATTGACATTTGAGTGTTGACAATTTGTCAAACTTTAAACAAAATATCGCAACGGTTCCCGCTTACATGAAGGCAAATTACAAGTTCTTTAGTTATATTATTAACTATCATAACTTTCATTTGTGATTAGTAGATTCTTGATATTGATGCGTTCATTAATATCAAAATGTTTATTAAGTCTATAGTGTTAGATGGGTTTAAATCATACGGAAACAGAGTTGAAATTACGGGTTTCGACCCAGAATTTAATGCTATCACAGGTCTAAACGGCACTGGAAAGTCAAATATATTGGATTCGATATGTTTCGTCCTAGGAATTACCAATCTTTCCAACGTGAGTATTATTTCATTACACAAGAGGTTTCCCGCCAATTTTAGGGGAATGAATATATGAATGGATTTTTTTCTGTTAATTTTGCTTACATCTATTTTAAACATAGTAAGAAGTATTCATTGTCACTATTTGAACAATACAAATCAGTAATATTATTTTTATAGGTAAGAGCTGGAAGTCTTCAAGAGCTAATTTACAAACATGGCCAAGCAGGAATCACTAAAGCAACAGTGAGCATCACATTTGACAACCGAGACAAAAGACAATGTCCTATTGGTTATGAGAACCATGATGAAATCACCGTTACCAGACAGGTTAGAAATTATTTGAAAAATATATCTTTTTTATTGTAAGAAGTCTATGGAAAGAAAAATTGATATTTAAATACATAAGTGTGTATAAGATGAATGATAATTGCAGGTGGTGATGGGCGGTAAGAACAAATACCTAATCAACGGAATTAATGTTCAAAACAAGAGAGTGAGTGATTTGTTCTGCTCAGTTCAGCTCAATGTGAACAATCCTCACTTTCTTATCATGCAAGGACGTATCACCAAAGTGCTGAATATGAAGCCACCAGAGGTATGAATGATTTTAGTTATTAAAATAATTTAGTTGAAATGTTACTAAAGAAACGGTATGAATATTACCAATGTGCTTGTATGATAATAGACATAATATATTAGATATTATTTTTGACAATGTATTTACTATGTATGGAGTATTTTATATAGTCTATGCATTGCCCATGTCTATGACTAAAGGTAATCCCTTAAGTTTCCCTTTCAAGATAAATAAAAATATTTTAAAGCTATATCTAAGACCAAACTTGGTTTATACATAATTATATTTGTGTCAGCATAAGTATTAAAAAAAATATAATTAATAATTATTTTCATGACCCTGATGGCTTTGCCAATTTAAATCGTTTCTTTTTTAATAAATAAATTACATCTTAAGAGTCTTCACCTAAGATATGTATATTGGATTTCTTAAACTGATAATATAAAAAAAATATAAAAAGTTGAACATAGATGTTTAATTATGCTTACATAAAAAAAATACACTAATTGGATTACAAAGTACTTTACTAATATTTTGTTCTAGCATATAGAGATTGCTTTATACTTTCGTGTATTTAACACATTCACATTGTGATAATACTATATTAATTTGAATAATATTTATAGTTAAAATACTTTTCACACAAATAAACATATTTGCAATGTTTTTTGTTATAGATCCTATCAATGGTGGAAGAAGCGGCCGGGACGAGAATGTACGAAGCTAAGAAACAAGCCGCACAGAAGACCATTGAAAAGAAAGATGCAAAGTTAAGGGAGTTAAATGATGTAAGAAATCTACTTCATTTTTATAAATTAAAAACATTGACCTTGAGGATATTTATTAACTGTTCATATTGCTTGTTGCTATAAATGTTTGCATACGGTACTGAGAACGTTTTTGGGCAATGGTTTACGCATATATAATAAGATACGGGAAATGTAACCAATTTACCATTTACGAAATTTAAAAAGTTTATTAAGACTAAATTAATAAATAAGTCTTATTATTCATTAAAAGAGTACTTTTTTAAAAAAAACGCCTGGATTTAGGCTCCGGTTCCATCACAAGACACTAATTATTGTAAAAAAACAGCATTGTAAATCTGTTTATTTGAAAAGAGCAACTATGCGAGTTTCTTGCCGTTTCTTCTCGCTGGAGGCTGCTTTCCGAAACGGTGGTGTATTTTAATATTGACGATTAAAAAATGCTTCATTGTGAAGTTTACTTGAATAAACTTGATTTGATTTTGATTTTTATAAATTCATTTGCATTTATCAAATTACTAAACAATAGATTTTTTTTATTGTTACTGCATAACATGTATGGCCAAAGTTTTCTTTGTTCAAGGAGGCATTTCATAGTGGGTTGAAGTATAGAGTTTTTTTTTCTTCTGTCTAATATAATAGAATAATAATTGTGGTATGATGTACTACCAATTCCCTAAAATTTAATTTAATAGCCAAACATCTATCTCATACAATGAGGAAAATTAATTGTTGCATAGCTATAAAATCTGTTAAATGAGTAACGAAGGAGGTTGTTGTTGACAAAATGTTTTCAGTGTCTCCAGCTTATTGTCTTTGCCAGATAAAGTTTGTTATATATTACTGATAGTTTAGAACACAACTAGCAAAAATCTCAAATAAGTGAATTTTAAATAAAGTAAAAAAATATATCTCTGTAATTTTTTTTATTTATTATAATGTTTGTTACAGATAATCAGAGAAGATATAGCTCCTAAGCTGCAGAAGTTACAGGATGAAAGAGCACAGTTCCAAGAATATCAGAAGGTTGTCAGAGAGCTAGAAAACCTCACAAGGCTCTATGTGGCTTGGAAGTTAGTTTTGATATATATATTAGTACTTTTAAAATAATTATACATTAAATAGGAAGGTACGCAAGTAAATAAACCTTGTGATTATGAGTGGTCACTTTCTTTTTTACCATTGACTAACATTGGTACAAAAAACATCAAATGCTGGAATCCATCCAATCCAATCCAAGTCCATCTTGGAATGAAAAACCTCCGAGGAGGAGGAATAACCAGAAAAACTGGGACATTTTTTTTATGCAATTCCTTGTAATGAGTATTTTTGCATTTGAAACAGCAGAAAAATGAAGACTATTTTTTTTTTTCGTTGTTTTTAGTTGATGTTAGATGTACATCATAAATCTACAATAATGCTTTATACTTTGTTTAACACAGATATGTAAAAGCCGAAGAGAGTGCGAAGGAGGCGGTGGACAAAGTCACTGAAGTGCAGGATGAGATCAAAGCTAAGAAAGAAAATATAAAGAATAATGAAAAACAAGCAAAAGAACTAGAGAAGCAAGTTTCTGAACTCAATAAAAAGTTAGACGAGGTATGTAAATCTCATTTTGGAATATTTATTATTAAAATATTTATATTTTACAGGTCTGGCCTGGTATACATTCAAACATTTCTTTAGCTGTGGTTCCTTTTAATTGTATTTTAATTGCAAGTCCTTTATATTTTATATAATTATGTGTATATCCAACTGGTGGTTGATGGTGCTGAAAGAAATGTCAACTATATTTTGCATCGCCAATGCGCCACCAACCTTGGGAACTATGTGTCATATTCGTTAACATCGGCTCCCACGCCTTACGAGCCGGAATATAAGGACAGTCCGCGACGGGCGCTCACGGAGCCCAAGCGAATCGCTACAGCTAAAGAGGCCGAGGTGTCCCGCAGGAGAGCGGCAGCGCGCTGAAGGCGCTGGAGGCGCAGCTGCAGGCGGGCGAGCGCGCGGAGGCGGCGCGCGGCGCGGCGGCGCGGGCGGCGCAGGACGCGCTGCGCTCGCACGCCGCCAAGGCGCGCCTGCTGACGCGCGCCGCCGCCGACGACGCCGCCGCGCTCGCGCTCCGCCGCGCCGAGCTCGACCAGGTGCCCCTTGCCCGCTTGTCGCCCCTTTGTCGGAGAACGCACTGCACCGTTACTACCGCTTCGCCGGTGCTGACTAATGTACGACGCGTACGAGTGTCGAATGAGGTTTTGTTTGTCTGTTGTCGTTGAAAAAAAATTAAAGTGATAGCACTTCTTGCGTATTAACAAAACCGGTAACGGGATTTGTATGTTTATTGCTTCACTATAATGTCTGCGCTCTCCGTATATCATTTGTTTTATAATCTGAATGATGAGATGAAATAGGAAATATAACTTTACTAAAATTAACGCCTCAGATCGACATTATTCGAATATACAATTCCGTGTATGTCCATTCCGATGAAAAAATAATTAACATAAACAGATCTCTGCACTCCATTGAAAATTTCTTATAACTCATCTTTACTCTACACTTCTCCTCTTAACTACTCATACAACATTTAAAACGACAACTTCAAAAGTAACAACAGCGTCGTCAACGTTCAAAGCAAGTTTTTCACAAACCCATAATGAAACGTCCGGTGATATGCCAATTCGATGTCAAATGTGGTTTATTCGGCCTCTCGTGGTCGGCAAAGCAATCGCATGAGACGTTCGAAATTCGAAGTAGTAGTGTGGAGTGTGGAGGGTGGAGGGTGGAGTGTAACGTGTCGTGCGGCGCGCAGACGTGCGCGACGGCGGCGGCGCTGCGCGGCGCCAGCGAGGCGAGCGCGGCGCGGCTGGCGGCGGCGCAGCGGCGCTTCCTGTCCGTGAGCTCGGGCCGCGAGGGCGCCGCCGACTCGCTGCAGGACCAGCTCATGGGTGCGCGCCGCGTTGCCTGTGCACGCGTCTTTATACAGCGCTATGTTTTCCTTCTGCGACCGCGTTTTGTGTTGCTGAGACGCTTTCATTTCGTTTCTATTATTTAGAAAAATTTGCTAAATTAATTTAGTCGCAATTTGTTTGTAACGATTTATTTTTAAAATGAATAAAAAAAAAATGATGGCAAAAAACTTGGAAACCCACTTTAATTATACTCAAAAACTGTTTATTATCCCAGCGGCCAAACAGGAGGCGTCGGAAGCGTCGACCCGTATATCGCAGAGTATGATGGAGAAGAAACACGCAGAGGAAAGACTGAAAGCCTTGGAGCGGGAGTTCCAGTCCAGCAGCTCGCAGTACCAAAAAGACAGAGAAAGTATTGATAAGCATCAGGCGGAAGTTAATAAGTTAGAAGTGAGTCGATCAATTAGTACATTAATTTAATGAATATTTTATGTTAGATCACTTGGCAAAAGTCTTCTCCAAATTTTATATACTTTTCATTTGCACGTAAGGTTTCCTCACGATGCCTTCTCACACCGCTGTGCACATGATAAATTATAAATACAAAATTAAACATGGTGTGCTCATAATTGAACTTGCAATGTTCAGATAATTTACATCACACCCGTGCGCTGCGATATCTTCCGCGTAACCGGCGAGTCATATAATAATGCTCATATTCGAATGTAACTTTTCGCAGGCCGAATTATCAGGTATGAATTTCAGCGAAGACCGAAGCAGAGAGCTCAAGGAGTCGATCCGCTCCCTGCAGAGCAGCATCCGCAGCCAGCGCGACCGCGCCGACCAGCTGGCCGCCACGTTGCAGCGCTGCGACTTCCACTACACGCCGCCGCAGCGGGACTTCGACCGCGCCAGGGTCTGCGGTGAGGCATCGGGACGTTGTTTAGTTTCGTGCATCTACTCTCGACAAATAAGATAATAATTAATGAGCCGTAATCGCACTCACACGCACGCACGATCGCACGTGCGCATTTAAGATACAGTAGAAGTTATGAGAACGATCCCAAGTGTCGACTCGATAATGGAACCGTGATGTAGTGTGGTGACGGTAGTGCGCAACTTGCAGGCACGGTGTGCCGGCTGATCCGCGTGCGCGACGCTCTGCACTGCACGGCGCTCGAGACCACGGCCGGCGGCAGGGTGAGTTATTTTTTTTTTAATCAAACCTGGATATATTATTATAATTTATGGGGATTGGAATGTACGATCGTTGCATGCGAAAAAATCAAGTGCAGCAATAAAAAGTATTTATATATTGTAATAATTTTATTTAATTAGTCAGATGTCATATTTTGAAACAGAAAACCTTTTAAAATAAAACAAATTAACTATGGGCATGATGAGTAAAATAACAATTATAACTGAGTGCATGCACACACACACACACACACACAGATTAATACATACACACACAATCACACCCATACACACACACACAAACACACTTTATTTTTAAATGTACTATTTTATTTTATTTTTTTGTTTACATTCCTTTTTTTATATGTAATTTTGTGTTTTTCTTTTTTACAACACTTGAAGTTATGTCCTATTTAGAAATCTAATGTGCAATGAATTGAGGAATCGCTGACTCTGATATTACAATTTACATTAGTTTCGGGGTCAGATTTAGTTAATAAGCATAAAAATTGTGTACTTTTGTTTTCTTGGGTGTGAATATATAAATTATTATTATTATTATTTTATTATTATTATGTAGTATTAAACTGTTTCTCTATAATAACTAAAAAAACTTTCCTAAAAGATGAAAGCTTAACATATATAATTGTACTCAATGATACAAAACCTAGCGTTTCGACTGACCGACGACACCCATTTCCGCAGCTGTACAACGTGGTGGTGGACACGGAGCAGACGAGCAAGCTGCTGCTGCAGCGCGGACAGCTGCGCACGCGCACCACCATCATACCGCTCAACAAGATCTCCGCCAGCGTCGTGCCGCCGGACGTCGTGGCGCTCGCGCAGGACATCGTGAGTGGCGCGGGGCGAGCGCGGGGTGCGGGTGGGCGGTGCGGGCGAGCGGCGCGAGTGACGGCGGTGTGTGCGCAGGGCGGCGGCGCGGACGCCGTGCAGCTGGCGCTGGCGCTGGTGTCGTTCGAGGAGGCGGTGCGGCCGGCCGTGGCGTGGGTGTTCGGCTCCACGCTGGTGTGCGGCGCGCTGGCGGCGGCGCGCCAGGTCACGTTCCACCCGCGCGTGCGGCGGCGCTGCGTCACGCTGGACGGCGACGTGTTCGACCCCGCCGGCACGCTGTCGGGCGGCGCGCGCCACCAGGGCGGCTCCGTGCTCATGCAGCTGGCGCAGCTGCGGGAGCTGGAGGACGAGCTGCGGCTGGCGGAGGCGCAGCTGGCGCAGAGCTCGAAGGAGTACGCCGCGCTGCAGCACGCCGGCGAAAAGTATACGGCTCTGCAGCAGAGGTGAGCGATCGCCTCGAAGCGTAGCGGTCGGCGCACGCTCCGGTGGCATACAGCAACGCGTTGGAACCCCGCAGGCTGGAGATGTCGCGGCACGCGCTGCGCGTGGCGAGCGAGCGCGTGGCGGGCACGGCGCACGCGCAGCTGCACGAGGAGATACGGGCGCTGCGGGAGCGGGTGAGGGGACTTGCGAGTTTATAGTTTGTGTTCGTTTGGGGATGATAAATTAGTCTTCATGAAAAATGTTCAATTTTGCTCATAGATAATAAGTTAATAAATAAGTTTTGGTTAACTATGTGGGATAAGTTAACTATGTGATGATTCCTATTCAGACAGGTACTCATAAATTTCTTAATTCACCTTTATATTTTAGAGTTTTGTTTAATTAAACATTGACACTAACCGTAGGTTTCGGAATTGACGGCAGCCGTGGAACGAGACAAGCAGACGCAAAATGAAACTGCAGCAAAGGCGAGGGAGTTGGAAGCCAAAGTGAAGGATATCAAGGGACATAGGGAAAGGTTTGTGGTCATTGGATTGATGTAACATTACAAAAACAATTTAACAGTTTATTTTAATAACTAAAATAATAACAATAACAACACATCCTGTTTTTGATGTGGCACAGTAAAATCTAATGTATAAATCCAGGGAGTTCAAGAAAGCGGAAGAAGAATTAAATACGGCCAAGAAGGAGGCGGAGCAGAACAGTCAGTCGTGGAAGCAGCGCGAACAGGAGTTCGAGACGCTGCGCCTCGAGGTGGACGAGCTGGAGCGAGCCGTGGCCGCCAGCACCGAGCAGCTCAGCGACGCCAACGCTGCCAGCGAGGGCCTCCGCGCCGCCAGCGACGAAGCCGCCGCGCACCTCGCCGCCGCCACCGTGAGCATTCGGGTGGCCTCGGTGTAGCTACCGTACCGCCACAACCTGTTATTTCTTTACTTGTATATCATGAATATACTTTCAGTCGCAAACGTCCATACGTAACACTCGTTGCAGGCTGTCGTCAAAGAATTGCAGTCGAAAATAAAGAAGCAGAAGGCGGAAATCGCGAGTCGAAACGGCGACATAGCTCGGTTACTGCAGAAAAAAGATCAGCTCGGAGCGAGCAACAACGATCTGGAACTTAAGATCAAGGAGTTGGATTACAAGATCAAGGAGCTGCAGAATGAGGCGTCCGAGTGGGAAAAGAAGGTTAACTGTCGTTTTTAAAAGGAGTATTTTTTTAAAGGAATCGGGTCAAGTGATTCGTTTGAAGTTAGATCTTCATCGAACCCTTATACACTTTAATTCTCGGCGAGAGGGTCAGCGTAAAGGGAAAAGTAAAGTTTCAATTACACCACAACGATACATAGCTTTCGTCTATAGCGAATAGCGAATAAGTAATATATTTCCGCGCACGACGACAAGGCGATCTCGGAACGTAACGATGTTCCAGATCAGAGCCCTGGAGACGGAGAACCCGTGGATCGGGGGCGAGCGGCAGTACTTCGGGCTGGCGGGCGGCGCGTACGACTTCGCGGCGCGCTCGGCCGGCGTGGCGGGCGCGCGCGTGGCGCAGCTGCGCGAGCGCCGCGACCGCCTGGCGCGCGGCCTCAACGCGCGCGCGCACACGCTGCTGGGCAAGGAGGAGGAGCAGTACCAGGACGTCATGCGCAAGAAGAAGATAGTCGAGGCCGACCGCGCCAAGCTCGTGCAGGTGATGGCGGAGCTCGACGAGAAGAAGCGTCGCACGCTGGCTGCGGCCTGCGAGCAGGTCAACCGGGACTTCGGCTCCATCTTCAGCACGCTGCTGCCGGGCGCCCAGGCCAGGCTGACTCCGCCGCCGGGGTTCACCGTGCTGGATGGTCTCGAGGTAAGATAGTGAGTGATACTTATCAGATGAGGTGGGGACGTTTTGAACAAATATTTAATTATTCTCTGTATCTAACTGTTTTATGTTAGAACGTCAAAAAGCTCGAGTCGTGTTATAGTAGATATATTATAATCAATGAACTTCCATTTACGATGAACACAATCGACGGGTATTCAGTTACATTTAATGCGGTCCTTCGAGCCGGATATTTTAAAAACAAAACTCAAACTCGTCGAAACGTTTGAAACGTCAGGTGAAAGTGGGTTTCAACAACACGTGGAAGGAGTCGCTGGGCGAGCTGTCGGGCGGGCAGCGCTCGCTGGTGGCGCTGTCGCTGGTGCTGGCCATGCTGCTGTTCAAGCCGGCGCCGCTGTACGTGCTGGACGAGGTGGACGCGGCGCTCGACCTGTCGCACACGCAGAACATCGGCCACATGCTGCGCGAGCACTTCCGCCACTCGCAGGTGACGCCCTTTCAGATTTCAATTAATAAGCTGAGACAGTAATTATTTTAGGCAAATATTGATCTTATTTTATACGAAAATACACAAAATGTCCACTATGAAATACCAATATGCAAATGAAATATTTCCAGTTCATAATCGTGTCGCTGAAGGACGGCATGTTCAACAACGCGAACGTTCTGTTCCGAACTCGCTTCGTGGACGGCATGTCCTCGGTGCAGAGGACCGTCAACCAGAGGAGATAGAGGATCCGCCCGGACTGCAACCTAAACCAGTACAAAATCTTAACACAAAAATACGTATTTGTGTGTAAATAGATAATCTCGCGTATAAATAAGTTCAATGTTTTTAATAAACATAATCACGAAAATAATTTGCCCCCTTATATTGAAGAATTGCAGTCGCCTTTATAATTATAAATATAAATATTAATAAATAAATATTTTAGATTATTTGAATTCCTCGCGTCACGTATAATTTAATTCAGGCGTTTTAATAAATTTTTTTTTTTTTTGCAGACCATACATATTCTTTCACATAATACATAAGTTTTGAGTATTTAAGGCCTTCGTGCGTCTTAAGATTTTTATAATATTTTTATATGAGAAATGTTTATTACAATTCAAGGATTCCATGAATATGTAGAGTATTTGACGAAACGAAGTACAGTACGTAGTATTTTTAATTGATAAAGGCCTTAATTCCGTAGCGTCGGGCGGCTTGGAAGAAAGAGATAGAGAATTGTTTATCGTGACATTATTTTCTATTTTCCACCCTTAAACGTCGTAAACGTTTTAAATTTCACTTTGACTTAAGCCGTTACTTTATTTTAAACCCTTTGGTGTAGAAGCTAATAATATTCGGGTTATTTTGATGAATGATGAATGAATTAAGATTTCTAAGCTTTCCTAATTAGAGTGTGTTTCTATATGTTTTAGTTTGAGTATTTTTGTAACAATATTTCTAAGATTGATATTGTATATAAAAAAATCTTGATTAATAAAGTATTTTTATGTACTTATATTTTATGTTATTGTTTTTAATTTGCTACCAATCCAGTGGAAGCAAGCTCCAATCCTTAAGCTCGTTTCCAAAACGCATAAGCTACAGGCGCGCTAAAGGCACGATAATATATCTGCGCCATATTATTGTACATAGCAAAACTATTATTTTTATATTTCCACTAGCTCCCTACCTGGCTTCGCATGGGTGCAAGAGTCTATATATAACTATAGGATTGAAGAACAAACATAAAAATGAATATACTTGTTATTTTCAAGCTGGCAATGTTCAAATTATCAGCTCTTGCTATAATATGTATGTATTCATATAAACCATTTTCTCGGATCACTGTACCCCTCAACACATTCTACCGCCAAACAGCAATGCATAATTTCGTTGCGTTGCGGTTTGAAAGGTGATTGGACCAGAGTAATTACAGCCATAATGGAAATCTTTAGCTCCCAAGGTTGGCGGCGCATTGGCGGTGTAAAGGTCGGTTAATATTTCTAAGTCTGCCAAAGTCTGGGCGTTGGCGACCAAATACCATCAGGTTGCCCAATAATATTTTTATTACATGAATATGAACGTAGAGTTATCTCCGGTAAGCAGTCGGATTAGCGTCTGTAATTATATTCCGCAGTAAATAATTCATACAAAGTAACTCGCCCCGACGTGCGTTCTCATTACTGATGTCAATCCTTCCGCTATTATAGACTTCTTCCGGTATTTGCTGCGTAAGTTAACGCTTGGCTTCCGGGATTAAAATATGAAATTACTAGGATATTTAAATGGGATAATTACTACATACATAAAATGTTTTCTTTAGCTCGGATGTCGAATTCATTAAAAAAAAATATTTGTTTATTACTATTTAGTAATTATATATGGATTCTGTTATTACTCCCAACGTTCGAAGTAACTGCAGAGGGGAGGGGTGTATCATCCTCTCCTTATTAAAACACTTTCGTACAAATACAGTTTATTAATTCCTAGGTTGGCAATGCGTAAATCAATAATATACAAAAAATATATGTTTAGCAACATAATACGTAAAGATTAGACAGCAATAATTTTATGGCCTAACGAGGGCTTGAAGCCAGAATTTCGTCATATGCCGCCTTATATGTTAACTATAAGACCTACAAGAACATTAAGGACAATTGCACGCATCATGGAACAAAAATACATGACGCCACCAGTATCAAATACAGTTGACAATCTTATTTTCTGCGTAGTCGTCATAATCAATTTCTAAATATAACAAAAAACTTTGTGTATCTAAGTCACGAGCGGGTTGTTGCCATGCAGTGCACGAAGGCGGCCATAAAACTTTCACGTTGGTATAAATCAAGAAAATACTGCATACATAAAGCGTAGTATCATTCATTGTCCGTTAAAAATTCTATTAGGGGCGCACAAGTTTTCCAGCAAGTCGCTCACCTGGCTCGAGGGAAATAAAACTTTACTACATATTTCGACTGAAATAACTCCCAGAATTGATCCGGACGTCGGAAGTAACTCTATGTTTTATTGAGAACAGTAAGCTTTTGCATTAGTTCCAAGATTTCATTCGGACTCCCGGAGGTACTATTCTGTGTAATAGCTTATCTGGTCGAGCTAAATGTTCAGTTCTCTGGATCGCAGGCTGTTTTAGTTTTTTTTTCTTAGTTCTTAGCCATTAGCCTAAAATTAGTATTTATAATTTTTTTTATTAAAATCTGTAGTATTTGTTTTATGTTTAAACAATAAAACTACTTACATTAAGCATTAAAATAAAATTATTCTATATTCTATTTTTTATATATAAATAAATGAATCCCTAATTCGTTTCTTATTTAACTTAAAAGATTTCATTCATCTTTTTTTGAATACTTTGTAAAAGGAAAGAAAACCTAAGAAAAAAGCGCTATAACCGCTTATGGCGTTTTTGTATACTAAGATCGAAAAATCCACTTCCGTAATTCCAGTTGACAGTTATTACTACTCTGTGATAATTCAATATGACACAAAGTCCAAAACTGCTTACATTACATTTTCATTGTCGAGACCCTATAATATGTATTAGTAGTATGTAGGTAACCGCGAGCATACAAATTTTCAGTATAATTTAATACATTACAACACTACGTTTTCGAAATGTTTTTTTCTTAATAATTATTCCTGTTCAAGTAGAATATACAAAGTTTAGGCAAGACATTATCAGCCAGGTCAGACAATACAATTGTTGGAAGAGCAAAATGGGAAAAAAAATATCCCGCTGGGTTTCTTTCGCCGGTTCTTCTCAGGTGTTAAATTCAGAACCGGTGGTAGATTTTTGACTATCAATACGCAAGTGTAAACACTTCTATAATGAATAAAGATTTTTGACTTTGACTTTGAGTGTCGACACACAATTCCTTACCAGTATTAATCGGTAAAATTACTTATATTTTGCGATACGGTCATGAATCGTAATTGCTAGTAAATTTATACACGTAATATATTTTTACATGGTTAGTATATAGCATAAATGCACAATTATATGGTTTCAACAGTTAACATAGAATTTTATGACTTCTACCTTACGGTTAAAATAAATGTAATTATGGTCGTATATATCTCTCATTTCCGTAATAGGTACTAAAATGATCCATAAATATCGGGCAGAGCACTTCAGAATAGCTTCACAATCATTTTTTCACCAATATCGAGGACGTGCCCTTGCTTCGAGCAATAAATCGTTTATTACTTTCAATTCAGCTTTTCTTTGATTTATACATTAAATATATCGTACCTAAAGCGGTATAGGCGATGTTTTAAGGATACATGTTATACTTACATACTGGTTACAACTAATCGCAATGATTTACGTCTGCGTTTTATGTACGAAAATTGACGCATCGTGTGTTCTAATTTATATGTAGAGCAATAAAAATGTTAATTTCACTATACGCAGACAACGCTTCTATAAAATAAATTGATATTTTTTTATAATAAAACTTCGGTGACATACATTTTTTTAATTTAAATTAGGCAAGCAAAATGGGCCAGTCGGTAAGTGAACTCATCGCTAACCACCTAATGGAATAGTGATGGATTATATCTAAAGATATATTAATATATAACTGTTTTTAGTGCGTAATATAGCAGATATATAAGAAAATCGCATTGATTGAGTAAATCTAAAGTTTGTTTATCTTTACGATTGGAATAGAGTATGTCTCCAGCGAGCGAGAATTCGCATGACGTTCTAAGAAGTGATACGAACATAAATTATACTGAAATAAATAGAGTTAATTATATTTTTAAGTTTTTCTTCCGAATTGAAGCTTATGAGTCGTATCTTTATGTCATCTCTCCCTCTCGTTTATCGTGTGACACGACTATACGTCTTTCTTAAAAAATATCAGTTTTTACGGAATCTATAATATAATTTATACGAATGAATTAAACTAAGTTTATCGTCTACTAAATCAATTTGACCATAGGGTCTACGTACCATGTCATGGTTATTTGATAGTAATAGTTACTTAATTACTAGTGAATAATAATATGCGTATCTACTTTTACAATTCGATGAGACTATGAAACTTGAGATTAACATTTGTCTCATTGTTGGCACAATATTCTATTGAAAGTGATTCATTTTGGTGCAGTAACGTTAAACTATGCTTCATAAAAGTTGAATAATGATGAGACAGGCGTAAAGTAGGGTATCCACCTGCCTTTATATTATAAAAGATGTCCTGGCTTATAAGGTGACAAAGAATTACATAATTTAAGAAAAAATATCTACCTGCCATATTCTAAGTTTCTATGTGTTATAGCTGACATTTCGTGATTAATCAGTTTGGTGTTGGTATTATCTATAGCAACAATACAGAAGTTAAAGCTCTGTTCAGACTGGGTCTGAAATAAAATTATCAACCATGCATCTTTTCCCGCGTTTAAGTCAAGTGTTAGGATGGCATGGCAACACTATGTAGGGTGACATAAATGTTCAAAATGCACGGAATATTTTATTTAAGTCAAATGTCGTGGAGGCTACGCTGTGCAATTCGTCCGGTGAACGCTTGCACAAAGGAATAAGGATGGGCGGAATTTGAAAAGGTAGAGGAAAAATTATATCACATGTATTATATTGCGACGTGAAATTACTGTTTGTTTAGTTATGAGCCGAGTTTGATGATGTTGAGATTGTATTCCATAATTTTTACATAGCACAAAAATAAAATATATGTTTAAGAGTCTAATCATGGATAAAATTATATCAGCCAAAAATAAATAATGACTATGGGAACGAACAACTAAATATATGGTACCAAAATTATTCAATAGAAATATTATGCTAAGACAAAAAAATGAAATAAGCAGAAAACCGTTAAAGATTAAGTTAAGGGATTTGTTTCTCGATGAAGAAAAAATGTCGCCATTGTGATATTTAAACAAACGTTTATGTGAAGTGAATACTGTATTTGTATTTATGCTAAAAACATTTTTTTTTTCTGTAATAACATGCGCGTCTCGCCGTTAAGCATAACAGCTTGGCGAGAACTATTTTTTTGTAATAACTTTTTTTATAATAAATAAATAAATAAAAAAATATGTAATAGCAATATATAAAGTCAAAATCTGTGCTCTGTATCTGTAGCATCAGACGAGACCTCAAAAAGTTATCATAAACATTTTTAGTGAACCGGCGCTAAATAAATTTCGTATAAAATTGTATTCCATTCCTAATAGACATTTTATTAATATTTTCTCAGAATTGGGATTCAAACGAGGTGTCAATTACTAACAGGCTTAAAAAAAACTTTTCATATGCTTTTTGTGAAACAAAAAACCTAATATATTTATATAAATCTTCTGTATATGCGTATGTTACTGAAATCATCCCAAGTGGTTTAAATTTTGATTATATTTATGTGGATGATTTGTATTGGATCCGGTAGGTGGCGCTATGGATGTAAAAAAGTAATATTGTTAATATACTTTATTGTACACCACAAAAATAACATACAGAAATCTTAAGATTGAATTAAAACAAAAAATAATAATATGAAAAAAAAATATGTGTTAGACGGATACATTCTTCAGATTCTTAACTTGGCCATCTCTTCTTCTAAAGGTAAAAAAATCTTATATTAGCAGGAAGAAGTCGGGACGGGCTGCGGCGTATGTATACGAGTTATAAGTAGTAGATGAAATGACAAATAGGCCACCTTTTAGCAAGAGGTTTGCTTCACCTGCAAACATGTCGGCTGTAAATCGCTAATGCGCCATAAACTTATACATAACTAAGAAGTTATGCCCTTTGTGCTTGTCACACTGAGTCCCTCAACGTTTACACGGAACACAAAAATACTAAGTTATTCTGAGAAGCGATTGAATAAGTGTTGCGTCATAAGTACTCTCACCAAGTCCCTGTTACTTAGATGGATGACGTACGACTCCTACTATTTATACTGTCCCCTAATATCCTTCGATATTTTTAAATAAGATACAATTGCTAGCAATAACTTGTTTTTCAGTCAATTTCCTGGACTATATTAGCATAAACTTTTGTACAGGAATGAGACAAGCGCGCAGCCTCAGTCGGAGATTGGCCATCTGTCTCTCTGTACACGGCCGTAACTTCGTGTTGTGGGTTTGCTCACGTGTCGGGATTATTGCCTCAGCATTAAGATGAGTTATCATGGACGCTATTTGTCATTGCCGGTTAACTATAAATTAATACGTTTATTCAAATGTAACAGACGCTATTTGATTTACATATTAGTGTGAAGATAACAATAATTCCTACTAATATTATAATTATACAAGGTACATTGAAGTTTAATTACACACCTCGTATTTAGTTGCTATAATTGTCGAGGCGTATAGCCGACGTCCTCGTTTCAGCAGCGAGTGGACTAAGATCCCACACTTCTTAGAAAAAGAAGAAGATTTCATTTGATAATCACAGCCCGTTCCTTAGTTATACTTCCAAATTAATGAAATTCCCTCATATACTAAATACGTATATATCATGAAATTGTGTACTAAAGCCTACTCCGAAACGCACTGCCTTTGTTATATTGATGCATTACTACTTACCGGTAGGCATTTAAAAAAAAACACTTCCTTTGTAAATTTTAATACGCTAATTTTCGATTTTTAATACGCTCCCATAAATTTTACCTAAATACACTAAATTAATTTTTTGATTCGTTATTGACATTTCACAAACATAATATGATAGTAATAAACGATTATAATGATATCGATAGTGTATACACATTGCCTATACTAAGATAATAATATAACGCGGTAATTTTTGTTTGTTTGTATATAGGATGTACTTTCCGTAACTGTATCTCTGTTTCTTGGTGGTTGGACTTTGTGCAATCCTGTCTGGGATATCACTCATATATCAGATATTCTGTCAAACAGCCGTACTTAGTATTGTTGTGTTTTTGTTTGAAGGTCGAATGAACTACAGGCACAAGGGACATAACATCTTAGTTCCCAAGGTTGGTGTGCATTGGCGATGGGTGGTGGTGACCACTTACCCTATGCTCTTATGATTGTCCGCCAAGGTATACCAAAAAAATATATATATTGATCTAATTTTAATTCTAATTATCAATCACTGGTTCATCAGAATCATAAATTATATTTATTATATATCATAAGTATCATTTTTATCTGACGACCTCCGTGGCCGAGGAGTGCATACACTGGTTTTCATGGGTACGGTTTCACTCTGAGTTCACGCGTTCGATTATACCGGCCGAGTCGATGTAGAAAAAGTTCATTAGTTTTCTATGTTGTCTTGGGTCTGGCTGTTGGTGGTACCGTCGTTACTTCTGATTTTCCATAACACAAGTGCTTTATTATATTCTTTATTGCACTAAAATATGTTACAATGATGGTACAGCAATATATGTACAGGCAAAGGTGGACTTATCTCTAAAAGAGATTTCTTCCAGTCAACCTATGGAGGTGAGTGACAGGGTGATGTAGCGGGCAAAATAGTGCAGACTGTAGTATAGAAAATATGAAAATATAAATACTTACATAAATAAAAATATAATACATAAACATACATAAAAATACAATACACAAAATACATATACTACGTATATTATTTATATATACTATATAAATACATATTTACTTTAGCTACTTACATTGGGATCAGAGTATGTGATGTTGTCCAATATTTATTATTTATCAGTAAATTTTATTCGTGCGAGTCGGGGCGGGTCGCTAGTGTATCATAAGAGTGATATTGGGACTGTAGGTGTATAGCGTACTTTATTGACTAAATATAATTAAAGGGCCTTTTACGTGAAACAGGGATACAAATAATTTAATGTTACCAATTTTAGTCAAATATGAGTATGTTATTGGTTAAAAAATACCTCGGTATAAAATGCTTAATTTAATGATTTAAAATCTCGATAGACTTCCAGTGTTTTGTAATGATGTATCGTAGAGTATCCGTTCCGAGAAGAGCATGCACAGAGCGCTCCCACTAAGTAAAGCTATCAACGCTTTAACTATATAAGCTAGTTGTAATGCCTAATGCATCAATAATATTTCTTCATATAAAGTAATTAATGTTCTTGGTTGTTACTATAAAGTCAAATAGTCATTAGTTTATTCTTTTTAAAAAGTACTTTTAACTTCTGATTGGTAAGACTAGAATAATAAATACTCGCGTATTTATTAATAGATTCAATTATATTTGAATCTCAACAGCGTGCTGATGGAGTACACTAAATATGAGACGAGTAATTACATTTCTAGGGTAGTTATGTCTTGTATAATTACAGCAGATATTCGTAACATATTGCACGCTAAGCGAATTTGTATTTAGTGTGCATCGTACTTCGATGTTAATGTGTGCAGCCCTTAATAATTAATTTGATTAAAAGTATAAATATAAGTATTGAGTAAAAGTATAAGTATGAAACAGGCTTTAAAATTTCTTTACCAGGAAAGAGAAGACCAGTTCGATCAGTAAAAAGTCATTAATTGGACGTTTTAATTTTTTTTTAATCTTTGTGGGACTGGAATTTGTATGATATGTGTGTGTGTGTATTGGGTGTATGTGGAACTTTCAAGATCTGTGCTGGACATACAAAGGCTAGCCGTTTCTTTTAGGCGGTCAAAGTTAGTATCAACATATGACATACTTCCGCATCGTCGTCTAAAAGTCTCTTATTGATAACGTCATTACCACATTAAACGTCAAATTATCGAGCAGTTCAAATGTTTGGTAGCTGTCTAATTAATTATTAATTATATTAAACGTGTCTACGTGTCCCGAGTCTACCTGTAAAGGATGTCAAATGAGGATTCCACTGGAGCTCTGGAATTTTTATTAATTTTAATATATTATAAACGGAAAGTCTAGCCCGTTGATCAGCTACAGCTAGTATCATAAATTTGAAAATGTGTTTGTTGCGCTATTATTTTATCTCATAGCAAAAGAGTGATGTATAATGTATACCTCTTTTTCATACAGTTAACGGATAGTTACAAGGATTTTTATCACAGAAAAATGCTAGAGCGATGCCGCAATTAGAACTATCATTATGAAAACGGAGCAGCGTTAAATTAACTAGAAAATTGACAAGTGACAATATTCATGTGTCAAAGTTACACTTTTTTCTTATATATATAATTAAATGGAAATATGTTATTTACGAAAATTAATAGACACGAATTCGATACAGTAGCCACTCTCGAAAGGATTCAGCCAACTGCACAGGACATATTATAGTTCACAATTAGTATCCCTGCAGATATAGTTTGGCTATTCTCTAAAGCTCATAATCCGATGGGACGGAAAATTCGACACGACCGGAAAGACTTCAGACGCAAGAACGATGGCCTTGCGTACTTTCTGACGCACGAGAGTGTACACACTTCGAGCTGCGACTGAAAATTCTTCGACATAAAAACCGGGGTTCGAGCACAAGACTTCTGGATCTGCTATCTTATATCTAGCTTCTTCTTCTACCTGGCATTTATTAATCCCAGCTTATATCTAGCCCTAGACCAATAAAGTAATAAAATATTGAATTACTAAAGTACTAAATTAATCTAAGCGACACTAGCGCAATGGTATACACGGGTCACATAGTGATGTAAAAAGTCGAAGATTTAATTCCACTCCTAGCACAAATTTAATTGAGAAAAAAGTCTTTAAATTTTTATTCATAAGATTTATTCATTATCAATATTAAGAATATCTACGGGTTTATATAATAGAAGAATAAGTATTAACTTTACAGCGAATACTTAAAGATGTAAAGTTGTATATATAGGGCTTGTTCACACGAATAAGATTCATATTTCCGAACGACAACATAATATATTAGGTCTGCTTATCAGTGGAGTGGCGACGATGGACCCGACCATTTTTCTGGATCTTCACCCTTATTTATCTTACAAGACCTTACATGCTAATAGAAAATGGAGCCAATATTATGTACTATTTTTATTCATAAGCTGACTATGTTAAAAAAAAACTTAAAAACAATTATATGGCGAAGAGATATTATAAGGTTCACTCACAGTTAGTTTAACTACCTATTAGTATCGAGTTATGGTGGCTATTAATATTCTAATTTAATTTAAACATTTAAAAGAAAGCTAATAAGATTTAAAATAAATAGAAGACGACACCGTCTCTGGATTAAGTAATATTATAATTTATATTAAATATATAAATACGAATTTTACATTTATTGATGCAGAATATTTTATGAACAAGTAACAAACCGAAACCAAATAGTTTTACCACTAGTTAAGATACTTAAATGTAGTAACTACGCGCTCCATTAAATTAATATTTTACAATTGGGCAGGACAAGTGTGACCTACAGCCTAATTGAAATTAAAAAAAAAAAACAATACGAAGAAATTGTAACTGAACTCACTTAATAATAAAACAACATCTTAAATTGGAGGTAGGGCAAGCCCGTCTGAGTAAGTACCATCCAGTCATCAGATATTCTTACAGCGTCGTTGTCTATGGGCGGTAGAGTCCGCCTACCGCCTTTGTTAATGACTAATCTACTTTTTAAACTTATTCTACTCTTCAAATCTGAAACTCTTCTTGGGGCGTATCGCGTAACATGCGCAGATAAAACCATCCGGAGACCAGCCTCGATTTATAAAGCTGGTTAAAAATCGTATACATATTAACCCCATTTCACGAGAATTATTTATTCACTGGGAAATTTAAATAGGATGTTTTTAGATGTCTTTTTGAAAGAAATATTTGCATACGCTGTGTTTTTTTCAAACCTTATTTACATAGTTTTGTATTTGAATTAACAATGTTTTTCAAATCTGACCCGTTTTTATGCTTGTTTTTCTATTTTCAGGATTATATTTCACATGTGATTCTGTTCTTCGTAAGCTTATTAAGAAATACTGAGCGTTTAAAAAATGTTTTTTTTTTTTTTTATATTTAAATTAAATTTACTTGGTGAGTTTGTTGAGTAATTTTGTTGTAACGCTTTTACGCCTCAACTACTTAAACGATCATCATGGTACTTTGCCTACTAGTTACCATCGGCACAGAAAAGGACAAAGAGTTTCAACACAACTGTCCTCCCAAACGCAGTTTAAGCGGGGGTCGTGGGGGGTTCAGAAACTATTAACTGTGAAATAAGAAAACGAATTACGAATATTAATAAAAAATGATAATATTATAATGTTAATATACTTTATTGTACACCACAAATAAAAATACAGAAATCTTAGGATTAAAAAACAAAAAAACAAAGTTAGAAATAATGCTCAAAACAAAAATATAACATTTTTTCAATATAATTAATTAATATTTTCCCCAAACGGGTTTATCCTGTTATTTTAGGCATTATATCGGCTTTTAAAAAATATTAATACAAATAACAATAAGTCGATTTAATCTCCCTTTTTTCTCTATCAACTGTAGCTGTGCCATTTTAAATTGGTTGTAATGAGTTCGATTTTACTCTGTGCGTACTGTGTGTAAAGCCGAGATGGCGCAGTGGTTAGAACGCGTGCATCTTAACTAATGGTTACGGGTTTAAGCCCAGGCAAGCACCACTGAATATTCATACGTTTAATTTGCGTTTATAATTCATCTCTTACTCGGCGGTGAAGGAAAACATCGTGAGGAAACCTGCACGTATCTAATTTCAACGAAATTCTGCCACATGTGTATCCACCAACCCGCATTGGAGCAGCATGGTGGAATATGCTCCAAACTTTCTCCTCAAAAGGAGAGGAGGCCTTAGCTCAGCAGTGGGAAATTTACAGGCTGTTAATGTTGTTGTTGTATGTGCACTGTATGTGTATGTGAATTTTGCCTTCGTCTCGTATATTGTGAGAACTAATGGAGATCCGATGCGTAATATAATAATATCAAGTTGGACGCCTGATAAAGTTTTGATGAAATCATGTGAAGTTATTTTAAATATAAAATAATGTATAAAAAGGATAGTTCGTATTAAGTTCATATTGCGTGCAGCGAAAATGTATCCGAAACAATTTTGACTATACCTATTCTGTACTGAAATTAAAAATCAAATAATTAATTTGTTAATTTATATATTATATTGAACGTGCTTAATTCAGGAACTACGAAAAAAAACTCGAAAATATATTTTTGAGTTTTCTCTTTTAATAAGTGGTTAGAAAGATGGGTCATGATAAGACTAATCTTATGAACATTATTTTTGGACGTATTCCAATGGCGACATGAATTTCTTCTACGTCGTTTCGCTCCTAGCAAGGTCCTCAGTCCTCAGTGCGCCGCTGGGAGTGCTTGACAATTATTTTCCATTCTTCTCTGGCCTTGACCTTGACTTTGGCAGTCATGCAAGGGGACATTAATCTGTCCATTTGCTTTGGTGTCCTCTTCTATTCCAACCAACAGAAGAAAACAAAACTTAGTCTGAACGGTAAGTACTTAACCATAAATTAGTTATTTTTATTTTCACTTATAAATTTGAATTCCAATAAATTTCTAATATGATATTCAAATTCCAAATTTAAATAATAATAGTGTTTGAACAATTGTCAACTTCACAATAGTTCCATTGGTCTGTTGAAGAGGAGATGGCGCAGTGCTATTCTGTAAGAAGTCAGTGCGCAACTGATCAAACTGACAAATGGTCTACGCCTGAAATTTTCGGGTCGTGTCGAATTTGCCGTCCCATCGGATTATGAGTGTGACGGAATAGTTTGCGCCTGTGTTATGTATACACTAATGCACCTGTGCACTGTAATATATTCTGCACAGCAGTCTCCTTTAAGAATCACCGTGGACGAAATCGCTCAGAATGACATCATAGCCAATATTGCATCACACTTTATGACGGTCCCCGATCGTGTACTGCGATGAGTTTCGAGTGTATCTCACAGAATAGCTCAGAGACCGAATTAATTTCCCAGCAAGAGGTGTCGTTTTATCAAATTATCTCGCAGCAGTTACTCAGTGCCAACTGCTTATTATTTAAATTAAATAAACTTCAGAGCTGAATTATTTTCTGGGTAGACAAGGCGACAGTATTTGATTAAAACAATTCATATTTATTTACTACAAACCCACCGCCTTTCTTTAAATTTAAATGTTATAGTTGCTATTTTTTCTTCACTTTACTATATGGACGCTTTAATTATTATAATTTTTATTAAGTTGAAAATGTACAGTAATGTAACGTATTTACATTTGTACAGTATTTATAATTAAAATGAGAGAAATTAAACCAATATGACTGAATCTCATTTGAAAATTAATTTGCCACAGATTTGAATATAAAAAGTCGAATTTTCAATACCTACACTCACACACATAAAATATTCCTATTAAAGTTCTTAAAACAAATGAAGGTGGACGTCAAACATCGAACACGAACTATTGCAAATTTAAATAAACAAAAAAAGATCTCGGTGACTTGATGTCGAATAATAACTGGTAAGCAATAGTGTGATGAAGCAAAATTTATTTCCAATTTAATATATGACTCAAAGCCATAAACTTTAAAATTGATTTCATGAAGACGTAGCATGTATATGTCGAAACATACTCATAAGACATAAGTTATTATCACGTATGTATTTTAACAAAATCTCATAAAATTATGTGAATATATATGTAAGGGAAAATTTAATTAAGGAATGCCTCAATTAATTTGGATTATCGTGTATTTTATTTGTAAGTATAAATTAATTACAACAAAATATTTTAGTATTTAAGTGATTAAATATGATTTACGTTCCGGTTGGCTTCACTTTATGATTAATTAATATTATGTTAATAATTCATTGCATAACTCATCTCGTCGGTCTAGTGGCTAGGTTATTAGTCGTCCCAGTCGTAGGTTCGTTCTTAGGTTAGTCGTGGATTTATCTGTCGGGAAATTCTATGTAGCTGTCAACATGTTCATGGGTCTCTGAAAGCTCTTACAATGTTGGTTCCGCGCGTGATCTCTCAGCTCGTATTGACTTCCTACAGGAAGCATTCGGCTAACGCGTAAGGGCTTACTGGTGTTTACACGCACGCTCATGTAATGTTATATGTTCTATGTACTTTTGGCTAATCTGGATTTTACAAGCACCTTTGAATCGTCATTTAAGAAACTATATTAAGTGAAACTAGTTAATATAGTATTAATAGGTCATTAAACTTTCACCAATGTAAAAGTATTAAACAAAATATGAAGATCCGAGGTGGTGCAGCGGTAGATGGAGCACTAGTATATACAATATACATGTATCATTGTATAGTAATATCGTTTTAACCAGAGATCATCAGATTTTTCTTCTCGAACTCAGAATCCTCGGTTAAGAGTCAAATCTTGTGGTCAATAGTCCATCACGGATCTTGTCCTCTAAATAATTTCATTATTGAAATATAAAAAAAATCGTCCATATATGGCCCCCTATTAAATAGAGTTGGAGATAAGTTGAAATTCGATAAGTTGAAAAAACATTTTCAATACGTTTCTCGAATACTCATCATGTTATGTTTAGAGGAGTAAAATAAACTGTTCCTTTTTTGTATCATTTTGTTTATTTTGACAGCATTACAATAGAAATTCTATAACTACTACTATGTGATTATATGTTAGTGTACCGAATTAACAGTATTCGTTTTGTACTAATGCACGACACATACGTCTAGCCAGGATGATGGATGTGTGAAAACTACGCGCTGCCGGTCTTTCACAGGAATAAAACAATGGCGCTATTCTGTAAGAACTCATTTTATTTCTCACCCGTAAAATGTTAAAAACTTATCACGATAACACATATTTTACCAATTATATTTTCCACCGTATATTTTGCGCAGAGGTACCATTTGTGTAGTTCACCGACTTGAGAGAAACTTATTGCATATTTCATTTGGATTCCATCTAATACAAACGACAATCGCCTGTCGTTTTTATGTTGACTCGAGCACGCCACATTCCGGCAAACTACGCCACAAATGGCACGCCATTAATCGTTCGAGCCCGGGCACATTGAACGACTTCAGTGTTTAAACAATGCTGTTGGTTTGTGACTTTTGATATATGAATTCTCAGTAAAAACTAACTATTACTGCTCTTTTGCCGTTCGATAATTAAATATTATAGTTTATTTTGGGTGTACTTTGGAAAAGCCCTTATCCCATGACATAACTATGTATGGCTTCTAAGGCAGTTTTCTGTGACCTATCTACTGAAATGCAATTTAAACATTTCGCAAGAAAATAACTGCTATCCTTGTGTTATTTTTATGGGCAAAATATTCGAAATACTTGTCTTTATGATAATTACAATCAATTGAAGATATATATCCATTCATACGCGAAGACGCCCTTCCACTCTAAAAAATGGGCTATCGGCTTGCACTAATATGAGTGATGTTCGTGAGTTATTCCGACAATATATCCTAGTGTACATGAGATGTCTGATGTAAGAACAAGTACAAAGTAGACAATATTTGTCAATGGATGCAGAAAATTCAATGTTATCTAGCGCGACTTTGTAAATCAAGCGATCTTTGTGGTTTGAAAATTTGTGTTTTTTATAAATAGGTAAGGGCACTTTTGCGATTTTGTTCAAAATTTCATTCAAACGATTACACTGAGGTAGAAAACTATGTAGCTATAAATTGTCAACATCCACAGCCATATCATTGATCACAATTACAGAGTTCCATAAACAATAATTAAGTAGTTGGTAGTGCTTTTCTGTGTGTGTATGTAGACCCTGTATACAAATTCCTTTCCTGATTCATTAGTTACCCACATAAATAACAAAATTGTTATCTGATGACAGTCACATTCACACAGACACACCTTATCTATTTTTTATAAAAATAAAAATGTTTGTTTATGTTTATATTGTCCTCTGTGTGTGTGAAGCTGATGAATTCAATTGTCTTTGTATGTTTGTCTTTCGGTATAAACGTTGTACGTAGACACTTATTCAACCCGTGCGAATTCGGGATTGGTACCTAGTTTTTAATACATAATTCTCTCGTTGAGTTGATTTTATTTATTGTTGGAATAGAGGATGTTATGTTATCGTTGTGCATAGATTATGATTATAATTTTGGAACGAAGCTCTTTTATAGTAGACTGAACTGTCAGAAAAAAACTCCATACTTTTTTGTTATAATTTTTAATCAGACGTGATATTTGATTCAAATTTTGTCATTGTCTTTTAATTATTCTTTAATGCCACCATAGATATTCCCGCTGTACGAAATATTAACCATTCCTTACATCACATCAATGTGCCACTAACCGCGGGAGCTAAGATGTTATGTCCCCTGTGCCTGTAGTTACTGGCACACTCACTCAAGCCCAAAAACAACGGAACGGATCAGTGGATGCTACGTTACCAGACAGGTTTTCACGAAGCCTTAGCACCAAGAGCCAAAACATGCAATATGAAATCCAAATTTAATGCAAGTAAAACCCCAGATTACAAAACTGCTTATAAAATAGTTGAATTAATTATTTATAGGTATGAAATTGAAGTTAATATTCATTTTTAGTGGAAAACCTTACGCTGCCCTCGATGGTGGCTCTCACTATTAAAAGGGATTGTGTATTCGGGCCGGTCAATGAGATATTATCGAGGAGGTGATTATTAATGTCATTTCTCTACGAGCACTCTTTTATTTTAGTTAATCTTATCATCCTTCTGCCCTTATCCCAATTTAATTGGGGTCGGCGCAGCATGTCTTCTTCTTCCATACTTCTCTGTCGGACGTCATCTCACAAGTAACATTATTTTTAACCATATCATCTTTCACACAATCCATCCATCGTTTCATGGGTCCCCTACCTCTATATCCATCCACATCCATTTTCAAAACCATTCTCACAACATGGTCCTCATTCCTCCGCATAACATGCCCATACCAAGAAAACCGGTTTCCAGATAGTTTTTCGGTTACCGGTGCCACTTTCAAACTTCCTCTTATGTACTCATTCCTTACTCTATCCATTCGCGTAACACCACGCATTCCTCTCAGCATTCTCATCTCCGCCACATGCAATTGTCTTTCAGTCATCCCTTTTATAGCCCAACATTCTGATCCATATAGAACAGCAGGTCTGACCATGGTCTTATAGATCTTCCCCTTAAGTCTAAGGGGAATACGGGGGTCACAAATTGTTTCCATAACCTGCCGCCATTTCATCCACCCTGTGTTAATCCTGTGCTTCACCGTTCGATCTATTCCGCCATCACCTTGAATGAGTGAACCGAGATACCGGAAGTCGGAGCAGACTGGAAGGGCCACTGTATTCAGTCTTCGTTCTATTGATTTTCAAGCCAACATTCTCCAGTTTTTGTTGCCAATCTTCCAATCTGCTCTGGATCTCAGGTCCATCTTCACCAAACAGTACAATGTCGTCGGCAAAAAGCATGCACCAGGGTGCCTTCTCATGTATGTCCACCGTTAGAGCGTCCATAATCAGCAGGAAGAGGTAAGGACTTAGAGCCGACCCTTGGTGCAACCCTACAGCCACACTGAACTAGTTGGTGTTGCCGGCAGACGATCGGACGTAGGTACAGGATCCCCTGTACATAGCACGGACTAACTCCACATGCTTCCCAGGAAAACCTTTCTCTTTCAATGCCCATCATAACACTTCACGAGGCACCCTATCATAGGCTTTCTCGAGATCAATGAATACCATGTGCAGGTTCTTGTGAGCACGTCTGTACTTCTCGCACAATTGGCGGAGTGCAAAATAGCGTCCATTGTCCCTCGACCTGACATAAACCCAAACTGATTTTGGGTAATTTCACTCTTTTCTCGCAATCTTCTCTCTGTTACCTTCTCCCATACTTTCATAGTATGTGACATGAGCTTCATCCCTCTATAGTTGTTGCAATCCTGTACATCCCCTTTATTTTGAAGATGGGCACTAGTGAACTACTGCACCATTCTTGAGGGATGGTTTTTTCATGCAACAACTTATTGAAGAATAAAGTCAACCACATACATCCGTCAGTCTTTAACACCTTCCATACTTCAACTGGTATGTCATCTGGACCCAAAGCCTTCCCTTCTTTTATATTTTAGTTAATCATCATCCATTATATAGCTGGATGTGACTTTATTATATTTTATGAAAATTCCACGCACATAAAATTTCTACATGTTGTCTTTCACGTCAAAAAATTAAGATCAAGTGATCTAATTAGGTCTAACAACAACTAATTAGGTCACGATTTTCAAAGTTTGGTCGTGAGTACCAAAATGTCACGATACAATGTTATTGAACTTGCAAAATACTCTTACAAAGTTGTCGAAAATGATTTATGTAGCAATTTTGCGTATAAAAATTATGGGTAATAAAAGGTGAGATTTGTTTGACTTAAATATACTTTGACATCGTTTAACATATCACCATTAAATGATATTTTTGCATGGAGTTTTTTGACTATACACTTTTATAAGGAAGTCGTCTCTACACGGAGCTGAATCAATCAAGTTGTATACCATTCAGCTAGGGCCAGATATACAGCCCAATAAAGAAATGGAGACCCTGTAGCAACAGAGAAGTAGGCCCCTAATTTTTATTTTACAAATTCATTTATTATAACTAAAATAAAATATTAAATATTACTTATTTTTTAAAACAGTATTTTAGAATATTATTGTAATTTGACTATAAATAGATATCTAAACACATATTACATAAAATGTTCTCATCGGCATCTATTGTGAGGTCTCAACCCTTTGGAGGCTCGAGGGCAGTTGCCCAGGTTGCCCTCTTTAAATCCGGCCCTGCATTCTGCAAATTGCTTACAACATCGTATCCAATACAACGTCTGTCGGGTTTTGCTAGTAAAATATAAACATTAAATAAATAATTTAGCGTTTGAATTGTTTAGGCAAGGTTATTCTTTGCCAATAGGACCGAAAAAAACTGCAAATTACAACCCACACCCCGGCTACGAGCCGTACTGGCCGGGCGGCGAGTGGGTCTTTGAGAGATTTGACATCACCACTGAAAAGCCAGAAGGTTCCGTATGTGGGAATGAATGTCCGGAATTATATTCAGAGTGAGTCTTTACAGTTGTTATTCAATATACAATGTTATGTTATAATCATTTTTTTTAATGGTTTAAAATTAAATGTTAAAAAAGAAGCTTTTATATATTGGGTTAAAAAAATTGATGCGGTTGAGAAAATGGACCATCTGATTAAAATTGGAAGGCAATTTTTTATCCATATAAATAAACGATAGTTGTTTATAGTAGGCATTAATTTTATTCCTTACACCACCAAAGCGCCACCAGTCTTGGGAACTGAGATGATAGGTCTCTTGTAACAATACTATCGATTTCTGATTGACGGTCGAACGTAATTATGATAGAATACAAACACGATGTCCCGGACCGGCTTACACAAAGAACTTCCAAGTAAATCATAGATGTCTTGTAAATTGTTTTATGTGAAAGATAGTTAAATTATTCTTAGTCGAGTGGACCACTCGGCATCAGGTGGTCCATTTGTCATTCCGCTCATCTCTATTAAATAATAAATAAGTTGTATTTCCATAATAAATATTTTTACCGTTTATAAATGGGGAGTACGCGCAAATAACATTTTATTGTTTTACAAACTAATTAGTTCAGACTAAGAAGTAACCAACATGGTCGTAAATTGCACAATATGCTACTGCATTATGATCTTGAGGTATCGTATTCTATTGTTTCGTAATTAGTACCGCTTTAAATGTATTCTGATTGTGTGAACGCTACAACATATGCCATTGTTGATCAAATAACTTCGCAAACGTAATTTCTATAATTTCGTACAGAACAACAATTTTCCATTCGAAAATCCGATTATCGGTGTAGAATAATTTTAATTGCAATTAGGATTGTGAACATCACGTACTAAAATAATTACGATGATAATTTGTCGGAAGGGCTTTTGTATTTGCTGTCTCCAAATTCGAGAGTTGTCTGATGAGATACTTTGATATTCCATTTGATGTTTAATATACGATGAGGCATTGGACTTGTGTAATATTAATTATATTTAAATGTTTTTTGCATGTTCTGTATTTATATTTTAGTAACTGTTGTTGTGTTTTTTGTGTTAATAGATTTGGCGAAGTTTGTGGTAAAAGTAAAAACTTCACGTACAAAACATTCACGAGCTATTGCGAGCTCCTTAATGAGGATTGTACTGGACGATCAAGTAAGTAGGGATTCTGTTGATAAAAATATAAGCCTTATTTGTTCATGTAGCGTAGTATAAGTAACTAATAAAGTGTCGTCCTGGCTTAATTTAAAAATATAAATGTTATATGATGCAGAAGTTTGAAGTTGAAGTTGAAGTTTTCATGGAATCATTTTATTGTTCCAATTTATTCCTCTGACTTGATGATATATGACAAATATGTGGGTGATCGCACTGCTCCGCACAATGAGATGGCGATCCGACATAATGGTGATAGATCAGAGGAAGTATCGACGGCTATACTCGCGTTACATACACTGCACAGACTGACTGTGCACTTTTGGTCACACTTTACTAGCTTCCAAAAATATATTTACCTTAAAGCAATACAAACTTAATTATAATTATGCGCCTCTTGTGCATCTTTCTTAAATGTGATTCTTCTTTTTGTTTACTGGTGTACAATGAATAGTATTTTGATTTTGATTTGATTTGAATTATGACGTCTTTTTTATTATATTACAAATGCTTTCAACTACGATAAATATTTGGCATTTATAACTTCCTAATTTTTGGCTTTGGGGCCCCGAGTCTATGCGGGGCCTGCACTGCGTAATGCATATTTCGGCTTTGGCTACGAGGAACTGGCAGGTCATTTGAATTCTGCAAAATTGTAAGTTAGCCATTAGTTCCATATTTAGTTTACTAATAATGGTATACTTCCATACTAGCCTCAGTGCCTTGAGTGTTACTAGATTGACATACCAACATTTTGTTCTAGATCTCTTTGTTCCTATAGTATCTTCATTTTCCAGTGTACTTAAATTGACATGCCAGTTTAGTAATAAATTGTGGCCTACCTTAAGCACATTTTTTACAAATGTCTTTCGAAATTTGAATATACCATTATTTTCGAAAGTCATTCGATTAAATAATTGATATATTTTAATGTTTACAGAATGGATGATCGTATACAGGGGTAAATGCCAAGAGGAATTGAAGACATATCCAGCAACAGCTTATTTGTTGGTGACCAGAGCTGACGAATATTTAAGCAATTTTTTCGAGGAAAACCCAACGCCAGAGCGTCCAAAAGGATAACTCATAATAGTCACAATAAAATTCTACGAAAATATATTTTTTTGTATACAAGGTGTAATCCTCTGAAGACATCTGATTCTCCGAGGTTTTATCATCTCCGGGATTTGTAGCCATAGTACCGTCGATGACCTTCTTAGGCTATCGTTTCCTTATGATTTTCAAATCTTACGAGTAGGCAAGGGATTGATATCACATCTATCCCTATCGCATGGGGCTATACGGTATTGAAAGGGCTATAACGTCGTGACACTATTTTGGGATATGTGTTTATGTATAGAGTATATGTTTAATATTCTGAACAAGTTTATTATCATCGCATCTAAAGCTATTTATGGTTTTTAATATGACTATGAATGAAATTCAAACTTGAACGATTTTTTAAGTTATAGAAAATTGTGATTTATCAGGCTTGTAATATACGTTGCCATGAAGCTTTATTGAAATATTCTATATACTTGTTTAATACTATTGTGATGAAATTTCACATACATGACATATTGACTTTTCAATTAAAAATGTGTAAATATTTTATGACGAAAATGTTATTAAATAAAACTGAAAGGCTAATCGAGTCTGGTGGTTATTTTAATTTCAATTTCAACTTATTGCTGACGATAAAATTAATTAGTTTTCGTTGTGATGTCAAATCAGTTTCGATATCAATTGATTTTATGTAAGTTATGTTTTTTATTTTAGAATACTTTAGAATATTATATATATTTATTTGTAAACGGAACGCAATACAAATTAAAGAAATAAAATAAAAGCAAACAAAAACAAAGACTATACTTTTTTAAACAAATATATTTAAAAATAAACGAATAATATAATCACTATTTCTCTACACATCTGTCTGTCGGTCTGAACGCGATAAACTCAAAAGATATCGAACGAATTTTCATGCGCAATCTGATGGAGTTATTAATGACTAATGTTTAGGTGTACAAGTTGTTGTTGAAGATGTCGAAAAAATCATGTCGGCTAAGAGCGTACGGCGCTTTTAATGTAGACCTTTATTCTAGTAGGTAGGGTAGCGAAGCACAACAAAAAAGGCAATGAAACAAAACAATATGACATTTTCAAGAGTCACAGTTTAAGAATAAACACACCTTTCCAGCAAAGTATAGAATGCGAGATTCACTTAGCTACGGCCAGACCTGTTAATCCAAGCGAAACGACTGCAACAAAAATACTTTGTAGTCGCTTCGTTGCATCGGTGTGGCTTTTACTTTACAGTTCATTCTATCGGACTCTCCTGTTTCACTTAGTTGCACAGTTGTGTTCAATCACGTATTATGATTATTCAGTCATTAAAAAATCCTTATACATAATTTCCAAGTATAGTTTTGTATTTGTTTAAATAAAAATGTATCTTTCAGTACAACATGTGTTCATCGTACCAGTGCTTCGTTCCCAGCTTCCTAAAGGCTTCGATACAGCGTAATTATTTTAAATAATTATATTAAATATAATATATAATTATAGTTTTATAAAGTTCATCTGTTGCATCCGAGCTCCCTTCAAGTATAAATATTTGAAGCTTGATCCAAGTGTGCTCGGATGCATATCCGAGGGAACTTAGGTAAGGGAGGCGTGATTAGACTTAGGCCTTCATGCACACTCTTTTGTTGCTCTATGCACTATTATCATTACATAGTATAAAACAAAGTCGCTTACCGCTGTCTGTTCCTATGTATGCTTAGATCTTTAAAATTACTCAACGGATTTTGATGCGTTTTTTTTAATAGATATATTGATTCAAGAGGAAGGTCTATATGTATAATACATGCACAATATAGTAAAGAAACACTGATCATTTTAGAGGTTTCTGAAGTGATGTCGTAAATAAATCCATTCTTTGCGCTTAAATTGCAAACGCTGGCTGAACCTTAAGAGATAGCTCAATATAATGTACTATATTACATTTGTACACTTTAAAAAGGTCTTCAAAAAAGTCCCTCATGGTATATGTCTATCTCTCAGGGGTAACCCACAATAACCATTTTATCCTTTACTTTTTACTAGAAATAATGGCATATTTTCGAAGCGATCTTAAGCAATACAGCATTAATCCTTATCCAATTAAGTACCTTAAATACATTGTGCGTTTAATATAGATCAATATGGGGTTTGTATTGTCTAATGTCTGAAAAACTGAACTTAAGACATTCTGTAGTATATTTAGTATCAGTATTGCACCCGTGCGAAGCTGGGGCGGGTCGCTAGTATTATTATAAAAGTGCGCATTTGGCATATTAACAAGAAAAAGAACAAGGAGGGTCGGCTTTAAAAATTTCACTTTCAAATTGAGGGATGAGTTTCGAATTTGTTTTTGCAGAACAACACGAGTTATTTTAGAGAGAAATCCGATACGAGGACATGTAGAGCTCAACTTTAATTTTGTGTTTTTTATTTTTTGATATATATGACACTGGCACAGACTGTTGCTAAATTATTTTGTTTCAAATTTCCCAACTTTTATGCCTAAAAAATAAGCAAAAATATACACAGAGATTTATATAGTTATATATAAATCGTCAAATAAATAAATATGTTATAATAAGTATTTATTGTATAAATTACCTATTGCTAGAAATGTATTCAGGTCCTTGCTCGTTCGATCCAATGTCGATCGAACTGCAACAAGATCGTTGTTTTAGTCGAATAAAAACACGGCTCAACGGCATCGATTGAGTTTCGATTCGATTGCTATAAAGGTCACTTTATTTATTTGTTTGCAGAACTACCACCCAGCCTATTATAATGTTTTATATTTACATGTGCCTTAAAGATTGATTCGACAACAAAACTTATCAAGAAGAAAAGTGGCAATTCTTAAGTTCAAGAATTCTTTAATTCTTGTTGAAATAGTTTAAAGCAGTTCTATTACTAGGTATTTGAGGGCCATTTAACGCTCAGCGTCATTAAAAAATTTTATCATAATAATTTTTTGGTACATTAATATATGTGATATACAATGTCTATAATAAATCTTACCTTGTGCCTTGTAGCCAAATACAATATAATATCTTAGGGGACTACAAAAAAAAATATGGTTACGCTTACAATCCAACGTATGGCTATGAACCCTACTGGGTAGACGGGGACTGGGTGTTCACGGTGAAAGTACCTCCAGATGGTGTTTCTACTACATCCATACCCCTAGTCTGTGGCGAGGAGTGCAGTTATTTGTATACAAGGTAAGTTTTTTTCTTTTCTTATATTTAAGTATCTTCTCTCGTTTACCGCCTATGGAATTAGTATAACTCGCTCTCTGTACCAACCCATAGCTATAAGCTACCAACATAACATTTATATACAGTGCTTTATACTACATTATTTGACCTTTCGAATCGGACTCAGAGTGATGATGTTTTGGAAAATAATATTTAAATTACGATAATAACTAATAGAATTTAGACTAAAAGCGTTCTATAAACCTCAAAAAAGTTGAAATGATGCTCAGAGAACCGAGACAAAAAGCATCTTGTCAAAATTAAAGAGTAAGTACATAGTGTAATACAACCATATAATTATTACAAAATCAAATGAGAGTTCAGCTCGTGATATTTTAATTCGACTTATAAAACTACATTATATAATTGGAAAATCGCCGTCCAACGTTTACGTTTACTTGGCACAGTTTAAATTATAAGTTAATTCACACTCACTTTGTATTCTTGTGTTATTAATTTCGATTTGACTATCTTCTAGTGTATTTCGTTTGTGATTTATTGATGGATTCGCCTTTTTTCCATAGATATACATTGAGAAAGATTTCTCTATATCACTAAGCACGCCACCTGAGATATTACGTTGCAATTGTAATTAACATTGCATAGGTACTTAGTATTTAAACGGAAATGCAGCAATAGAATGTACTTTGCGTTGAGAGGACTAACATATAAACTGCCATTATTATTTGTATAGATAAATTATTCCTTATGTAAAAGTAAAAAATAAAATAACACATTACTATATTTAATAAGTCGATCGTATATTGTAATTGGTAAACTACGAGTTATAATTATATGATTGGTAAGCTACTGAATATTTTTTTTGACCAAGTGGTTGATGGTCGAAGGTCGATGATTTCTTACGTCTGTTAGTTCCGACGTCCAAGTATTTACTTCTAAGTTAATTATTTTAACAATAAAAGTTAATAATGTATCAAACCAGCCCGGAGTTGTAATAAGGAAAGTGTAGCGCGTCTTTATCTATATTGGCTGAGCTAAATGGGTGAGGTTAATCTTAAAATTTATTACAAATATGTTATGTTGATGAAATTCTTTTATTCACAGTATTGGTAAAGTATGCGCTCGTAGATCCGACTACGTGCTAGTCGATGGCTGCTATCCTGGATGGATATTTGGCTGTTATGGACACATTATCGACGATCAGACCAAAGGCTATACGACGTTCGATACTTACTGCAAATTTCTGGATGCGCAATGTCGAGCCCCGTTTCATCAAAGTATGTGCAATATGAATTTTCAACAACATTCACGATTAGCAAAATATATGCTTACTAGCTATACGATATACATATGTTTCTTATGTGACTGATCGTATTGTGTATTAAAAACGATCATCAGCCATTTATATACCAGATAACCGGTATTTGTGGTTCTTACTCATGACGATAACTTTCTTCCTGGGAGCTGCTTTGGTTTTCATACACGAAGGAAATACGAAATTCATTATTGATACAAGCTAAAGGAGGGAGGCAATAAATTTGTTAGTATTTGTGGGTTAAAATGAAAATAATAGTTTAAGAGAAACCGTTCTAATTTACGTAAAAGTGAAAAAGAAAACTAACAGTCGGCAAATGTTCCATTGCAATGCCAATATTTACTCTCCTCGTAAATATTTGGAGCTTATACTATCACGCTTGGCCAATGCGGTTTGGTGGGTAGGAGCATATTTGTAGCTGTGTTTCTCAGCCATACACAATTAAAAGACATGAAAATTCAGTATAATTTGCCCGAATTGGAACCTACAATCTTAGGTTAAGTTTCACGTGTTATAACTACTGGACCATCTCGGCTCATCATGTAATCAAGACGTATATATTAACCTGACCTTAAATTAACAAACATGTCATAATTATAAGCGAGCGTTTTCGTCTTGGGCTTCACCAAGTTTAAGGGTGAGGGCGTGTGTTAGTTACGCCTTTTCTGTACCCTTGTTAATTTATATGCAAAATTTAATGATGGTCGTTTAGATTGTCAAGGAGGGAAAGCGTTTCGAATAAACAAACAAACTTTATCTACTAGTTAGGAACTGCACTAGTTAATTCATATTTATGTTTTTTTTTTTTGACGTTGTCTAAGGAACAAAATCGATGATGAGCAAAAATTGGTAATCTTTTCTTTTTTTTTAGGTTGGATCTTCGTGCACGAAGGGCCGTGTGTCGCTCCTCAGGATCTTGTATTCAAGCCGTTGCATCAAGGCTATGACCCTCTTAAGAGAATGAAAACATACTTCACTAATTTGGCAGAGGTGTTTGAAAATAAATCGCTACCACCTCTAGATTTACCATGACGTATCCTGCTAAAATATAAATCAAATTTGAATAAAACAACAAATCGATTTTTTGTTTTAAATTATTACATCTTTAGTAATAATTATCAAGACATATTTAATTCTAAGCATACTTACATGTTTGTTTCTTATAGAGATGTGTTTGTGGGGTTATTCCATTGGGTTATATTTAATAAATACACATGTAATCAATCAAATTTTACGACCTCCGTGGTCGAGTTGCGTGTACACCGGTTTTCATGAGTATGCCTCTCCGAGGTCCCGGGTTCGATTCCCGGCCGCGTCGATGTAGAAAAGGTTTATTAGTTTTCTATGTGGTCTTGGGTCTGGGTGTTCGTGGTACCGTCGTTACTTCTGATATTTCATAACACAACTGCTTTAGCTACTTACATTGGGATCAGAGTAAGTAAGAGTAAGTATGTGATGTTGTCGAATATTTATTTATTTATTTAATAAAAAAAATGGGTTAATCAAAAATATTGTTGATTATTTTCAATTGATTGGTCGAGGCTGTGGCATATCAAAATTACCATGGCAACGACAAGTTCGGTCGCTATGTAACTGTCTTGAATTCCACATTGATATTCCTGTAATTGGACCGGTGTTGGTTAATTGTGATGAATTAAATGAGTTGAGCAAGATTATTATCTTAGCGCCCTGGCAAATGGGCCGTCTCGTGATAAGTGGTCACATCATTGCCCCTAAGCATTGCCGCTATATGAAGTATTAACCATTCCTTCTAATATCGCCAATGTCCCGTCAACCTTGGAAATTAAGATGATAGTTCTGTCCCTTGTGCCTGTGTCACTGGCTTATGCATCCTTAAAACCGAAAGGTAACAACACTAACTATTGCTCTATTGAAATGCAGTTCCTTGATGATTTATATTAATATTGGAGTTAATAAAAGCATGATAAAGACTGTATTGAGAAAGAATATCATATATGGCATTTAATGAGATTAAGTACTCTTGTAATATGAGTTTTTGATATGAAGTCTATATCGATTATATCTAAATTAACTTTGTGATTTAATCTTAAATCTTTTTAACTACAATACAAGTCTGAGTATTGCTGGTTAAAATTTCTGACGAACGGAAGTCTTTCTACAAAATTAGATAAATGTGATACGTGTAAAAAACATCTCAGATAACTATTAGCCTTGTTCAATAAAAAAATACCATTTATATGATGTTTTTGAAAGTAGATGGAAAGCGTTAAACGACTTTTACAATGAGCAACTCAGTACGACTTCAGCCGCCTTCGGGCTGGGATTTCAATAAAATATATCGGTCATATTTATAGATTTATTGCACTTTTTAATCACAAACAAGATCGACCCTCTAGAAATGTTATTATGCTTAACTCACAAAGACAAATAAGCATGGTTATTTATATTTTTGACAACAAATGCGAAGGTCCTCCTTAACTTATACCGGTAAATAATATGTTACAACTAAATTGATAATGTAAAAATCGGCAAAAACATTATCACGTTGATTTTATAAATATAGGAAGTGAACATCATGGTTTTTTAGTATGGTGCCTTTTATTTATTTGAGGATCAGTTACAGAATTATACATTAATCATTCTCTGACACTCATACGTCCATATAAATTCACACGCGAAAAATACACACAACACACGCGCACACAAATATTCGTATATACGAGTACACACGTATACTCGTACGAAGATCAACGCACGCCTATAAACATAGACGTACACGTGCTTATACGTTCACGAACCATACTAAAGATTAAAAGTTGTTAAATTTTAATATATGTAAATAATTTAAGGCAAAACAAAGTTATATGATTTCTCATTTCCCTTGATTTAAAATAAAAAATAGACGTTACTAATAAAATTATTATGTATTTAATTGATAAAATATCTCATCTGTCTTTAAGAGAGCACAGTCGCCTGAAATACAGGTTACCTAGCTCAGGGATAGTAGGTTTGATTGTATCTTTATAAAACACGTGTTTTGTTCACACAACTTATTTTTTTTAGTTGAGCTTTAAAAATATACTTTTAACATTTATGTTAAGATTGTTGTAGTCGCATTGTAAAGTTTAAAATAAATATTATTATTACATTATTTATGCCTATGTTAAAGTAAAGTATAGTCTAGTATAGTTGGTGGTAGGGCTTTGTGCAAGCCCGTCTGGTACTACCCACTCATCAGATATGCTACCGCCAAACAGCAGTACCCGGTATTGTTGTGTTTCGGTTTGAAGGTTGAGTGAGTTACTGCAACTACAGGTACAGGGGACATAACATCTTAGTTCCCAAAGTTAGTATTGCATTAGTGCTGTAATGAATGGTTAATATTTCTTACAACACTATTGTCTATGGGCGGTCGTGACCATTTACCATTAGGTGGTCCATTTGCTCGTCCACCAACATAAAACATCAAAAAATAACCTATATGTCAAATAATGTTGCATTTTTTGTCACGGGCGGTATCCGAAAATGAGTTTACAACGCACGATAATGGAAGAACGTGATTGGTCAGGATTCGTGAATTTTATTACCGACTCAGTTGTTGACACTGATTATGGCTAACGAAACGAAACGCGTTGAAACACAGAACTGCGAGATATTTGGAAACTATATTTATTAAAAATTTTTGGCCATTAGTAATAATAATAGTAATATAATTTATATAAAATAAGAGCACATGTAAATTGTCTATATCTGGGCTAAGGCCTACTCTCCCTTTACACAACGCAGCTCTCATGCGGGTTGGTATACACAGGTTTGACGCCCTGACGATGGTTTCCTTCAAAGTCGAGTCCTATTAATAAGCAATTTTAAATAAAATATTTTAAATTAGAATATTTATATTTGAATTTGACTTGTTATTATTTACGATATTAATAAATTGCACGATTAGTTTCGAACAATGATTGAGTTTTAAGAGTTAATAACGACAATATATCCAGTCTTGCAAGAAAGCCGCATAAATGGTTATTAGTTTAATACTGTTGTGACTTAATAGGAATTATCCTATTATTACTACGATGCTATTATTAAACAACATCATAAGTTGGAATTAATCATATTTTAGCCGATTAAATTTAATTACGACACGAGGCCGTAATTAAAGATCACTAAAGCACATATTCCATCCGCATAACATTCAATCAGAGAACAAAAGTGTGTTGGGCTAATGTGCACATTCGAATAATCGGGGACTTTTGTTGGACGGAAAAAGGGAGTAATCGCCTGTCATTTATTTCCTTTATCTAACCTTTCATGATTGAGTATATCAGCCTTTTGGAATTCAGCGTGCATTCTTCTAATATGATGCCTTTAGTAACCGCCATTATCTGCGTATATTCAGCTACACGAGTGCCATGAAATATAAGGACCTGTACCTCAAACTAACGAAGAATACGAGCACGTTATGAGAGCCTGTTATTATTATTTTAATGAATGCTGCTGAACCCTTTTTAAGGATTTTTTTATATATGTATCAGAGTATCAGAAAAAATCTCATAAAACGACATTTAATGTTTAATTATCAAAAATGTCTGTTCCTAAATCACAAGACACTTTAATTTTCACAATCATGAGATTGTTTATAGGTTAATATTTTTCATGGCTAACAAAATTTAGTTGTCATGTCACTGCCCGTTTGATGGGCGGAATTCAAATTAAAGAAAAATACATTTTTTTCTTTACATATAAACTTTTATCAGCGGTCCTTACGAACCTTATTTTTTTTTTAGTTTAACGAGGAGGAAATGCATTTACCGAGGGGACCGGGACGGGTATGTGGGACTCAACCGGGGCCTAATGCCCCTTGCCAGGGCACGCAAACAATGCCCTGCCTACCCTACCCTACCCACTAAAACCTCCTCGGGTTTCCACCGCGCCGCATAATGGTGGGGCTACGGGAACGCCATGGCTTACCACTGCGACCCCGCCTGCGGCGGCCACCGTAAGGCGGCCAAATAAATGAATGCGCACCTAAAGGCGCGCCTTCCTCCACTGCCTCCGTCCCGTTAACTTAACGGACTCCCCTGAGTCCGCCACTGGAGGCCGGGGCCAAGAGCTGACGCCCTGCGGCGGATAGGATGACTGGCTCCGCCGCAAACCACCGGTGTACGACCACACCTCCGACACTCATAACCCCCCCCCCCCCCCCTTCTTGCCAACGAGGCCGCTCACACAGTCCACTCTGCTGGTCAGAGAAGAACCAGGAACGACCCCACGGCATTCCTCCGCGTCAGTCTTAGACGAGGAGGCGGGTCCTTACGAACCTAGCCCATTGTCAAACTTGCTCCTATCACAACGTTAAGCGACTTGTGTACCGATACCGTAATAATTAATACATGCTATAATTTTTTTTTAATTCGTAGATTTGTAAAATAATATAAAGTCTAGTAATCCATCGCGTTGAGACACATGGCTCGCAGAACCGTCTACAAAGAGGCAGTATACTGGAAATAATACAATGCGTAACATCACAACTAATTTATAGATTTATCGCATTATAAACCTTATTATGTAGCACCAGAACATAATATGGAGTCATTTTTGTAGCGTTTAGGCTTTAATGTATATGATAAAAGCAGATGCCGTGAAATGCATCGTTCTGCACAAAGGCAAATCCGGGGCGGCTTATCCCTTGCGGCTACAATTGAATACCATAAATGTGCTGATAATAAATTATATTATTAAATATATATCAGACTTATAAGTAAAAGTAAATCTATTCTCTTTGTTTGTTTTCTTGTCGTGACTCAAACACTTTTTTTTTAAATAGTTAGGCGGACGTTTCCTGTGCCACCTGATGGTAAGTCACCACTGCCAGAAAAAAATAATAACAATTCCTTGCAACGCCAATGTATAAAAACTTTGGGAACTAAGATGTTATATCCCTTGTGTTGTAACTACAGGCACAAAGGATATAAAAATAGTATTCAAGAAGCGCAAGTCAATCTATGTTCACATAATAATACACTACAATTAAATGTTTACATCTTGTAAGAAAGTTCACGAGCACTTAATCTATGTAATTTTTTCATTATTAATCTTGTACTGAATAATATGATTTACATATTGATATTAACGAGCTTTAAATTTATTCATCGGTGAATTTAAATTGATCTGCGAAGTTTTATGGAAGAAAGCTATGACTTTGCGAAGTTTTCGACTTCGAAAAGTCATTGTTACAAATGTATCTTTATGTCCCTTGTTTTATAACTTTCGTCATTGTATCTTAATAATTAATTTTATTGTGAATATAACATGATATTATTGTTAATATATCGTGGTATAGGCGTAAAGGAATATAATTTAATTTGACACGGACTATTAGAGGCCATTTCTTTACTTTTACTAATTCACAACCTCAGCGGAGTCTGCTTCGAGCAGTCACGGTCTTCCAGACGAAGAGCAGTTGCATTATTGTATTACCTTAAATGCATTTCTGCCCGAGATTCCGAGTCCAGATATTGCAATGACTGCGTGGGAAACGCTATCGTGAACAACGGTTACAAACATATGACTTTGTTTATAACCCAATACTTATCTTATTTAGTTCGTTTACCATAAATATAGATAACAGCTGAACTGCTATAACCTTTTGATAGTTTTACTACATAAACAACTACATAGAACCCGGTTTTCATTTCTCGGATTCAATTTTTTTTATCAACATGGGTTACGATTTTAACTTCAAATGTTATATGTTGATTAATGGGTGCCAACTATAATAATACCCAATTTCACACACTTAGCATAATAACAAAATTAGATAAGAAACAAAAACATATATTAGCTATCCGTCCTGACGACACTATTTACGTTAACATACATGTTCATATAAACTGATATTGTAATAATCTGTTATTTCTTCAATAGATAAGCATATCAAAGCCGTAATGTCAAGTTTATTATTATTGCCACTGTCATGTGTGTTCCTGCCTTTACATTGCTCGTGAATTCCATAACAAAACACCGAATATTTCAACACCATAAAAAGTGTTAATAAAAAAATATTTCGCTCAATTAACGTCAATGGGGTCAGGAACTTTGCCCAGAATGATTTTACAGTAAAATATAAACGCCGTGACATTGCAGTTCGTTTCTTTCTTATTCAAACAGCTGTTGCGATGGTTCGCTTAACGGAACAACAGATACAGTTCTACAAGGACAATGGATACATACATCTGAAGAAGCTAATCAAAGACGACGAGCTTCAGAGGCTGTCGAAGGAATACGATGACTTGTTCAGGAGGAAGAATCAGGCGAAAACAGAGAGCGCGTGGGTTGGTAGTGATGACACCTTCAGGGAAAGTGATAGCCCGTACACGGTAAGCTTATGTTTTTATATATTAATAATTTCGTACAGGTCTGTGCTAGATCCGATCGAAACTTATCCACAATTATAGATCGTTAAAAAATAATAATTTTTTAGTCTACAATCTTAAATATCAACAAAATTCGTATAATAGAGATGTTTCTATACTAAATCCATAAAAATCAATGACATGACAGTTCAAAAGGCGGCCATGTTTGACGTTTACGGGTGCGTTCAGAAAGTGTGTTCCAAGTAATAATTTCGTGCTGTAGACTCTTGGGAAATATATCCACAATAGATTATAGATCGGTAAAAAATAATAATTCCGAGTGAGTAAATTGGTCCACATGTATGTCAAATTATTCAAAGTGTTAGTTCAATGATAAGTTTATTGTTAAGTTAAAATGTTTTATTATAATATATAAAGACTTATGTTATGGTTGCCGTTTAAAAAAAAAAACTCACATGCCAAGTTTTTTTTGATTATGGAGAGTAAACTCAAATTAATAACCAAAGCCAAGTGTCATGTTTGTGTTGACTTATTATTTTTCTGTGTAAAGTATGGTTATTGGTGGTTTCCACCACCACTATATATAAAATGTAGATGTTCGATAATCACAGTGTTTATGAAATAATTATATGTTATATGGAAAGTAAATGATAAACCGTATTTGTTTTGTTCTAACCATATTAACCGGCGAAGCCGGGATTTCATCTAGTATTATTATAAAAGTGACGTAGTTGACTGGTCCTTTTATTTAGTTGATGCATACAATGGCCACTGATCCCGTGGTCCAGCCTTTAAATCCCAGGTCAGGTTAAAAGTAATTGTTTTTTGTATATCGCGAAATCAGTAGTAGTTTGAATGTTGGTATTATTTACACATGTCGTATTTACCATCCTATCGGATTATGAGAGTCAAAGACTAGAGAGTATATCTGCATTTGCGCATAAATTTGTGCCCTATATCTGACCTGACTTTGCTTGAAAATGACGCCGTAGCCGAAATCGCGAAGGAGAATATCAATGACGTAATTATTTGATATAGAATTTTTCACTTATCACTACAAAATTTCGTGTGCCTATCTAAAAGGTATTTATGACTGACCGCGCATATTTTATAAATAATACACCTGTAGTCTTTTTACGATATTAAAGACTGTTATCAATTTCAAGACCCGTTGAGTTTTTTTTCGATTGTTCTTTAAAACCTCTTAATTATAGTTCTTACTTTGTTTAATAATTGTATGTAGAATTTTTACGTTTTCACATGTTTACTTCTCATAATTAATTAGATGGACTTAGACCTTCCATTTCGCTGTTAGAAATAACTGCTCAAGTGGGTGTTCCCGTAAGTACGGCTTAAACAACCGTCCTTTGTGCTTATAATTATGTAGATTTTCTGTCCCTTCAAAAGAGAAACTACACACAAAACGTTTGATGAATTATTCAGGGCTCAAAATAATAATCTTGGAATATTTATTTTACAGGTGAAAGGCATTCACAACTTGCAAATGCACCACGCTGTCTTCGGCAAGTTGTTATACAACGATGACCTTCTAGACGCTTTGGAAGATGTCATGGGTACAAAGAACATCGTGCTGCACCACACCAAGGCGCATTATAAGCCTCCGGAGAAGGGAGCATCGTATCCCATGCATCAGGTACGGAGAAACACATACGGTTGGATTTTAGGTGACCAAAACTTATGGTTTAAACAAATTATTAAAGTAAATTGAATAAATATGGAATTTGAAACTTAAACTTATAGATGTAAAGATCTCTTAAATTTTCTGTTCGTTTAAAGGCTTTTAATTAAGGTTAAAGATCTGTTCGGAAAAATCAAAACACTTTCGATTTTACAATTGATCGATAATAATTGGTTTTTTATGTTTATTAACATTAGGATGACAAATGAGCAAGACTTAAGATCAATATAACGTATTTTTATTTACTTTAATAAAGACTAAATCGTTTGAATTATCATAATGATTAAATTTTTATCATATAAATCAGCTTCGAAAAAAATAATATGGTTAATTCAAGTATCGCCATTTGCAAAATTAAATTTAATATATTAAGGCATAATATTGACTCTGCCGACCAGTATCAATATCAGTAAGCTGTCTAACTTTTCTAGCTTCGTATTCTGCAGAGCTACCTCTAACAGAAGACAAATGGGAATTCAACGTGAGCTTCGAATCTAAAGTATAAAAACTGTAATATCTGATACACACAGAATTATGAACTGATTTTATTTCTGTTTTATTTTACATTAGATAAACAAAAAGTACTCCTTAGTTTTTGACTACATATTTGGTATCAGTTATAATCTATTCTTAATATTATTTGAATTCGTTTATTTTTAACTTTCAAAAGTAAAGTGGAATCATTTATGTATATCCAAAATAAAACAGGGCCCAAAATTGTCTCTTGCGGAACGCTAATTTGTAGGATATACTCTTTATTTTATGTATAAAAACAGGTTTAGGTTAATGTGTTTTTTGTATGCAAAAATATTGTGTAAATAAATAAAAGAATAACTAAATTTAAATATAACTGTATAACTCTAAAAGTATAACTGAATTTAAGTTTTATAATTTTTTTAGGACTATCCCTATTTCCCATACGAAAAAGATTCTATGGTGGCAGCATTCGTGAATCTAGATGATTCCAATCCGGAAAATGGGGGATTGTTCGTTTACCCTGGCTCACACAAATTTGGTCCTTTGGAGGACTTTGGACCTAAAGAAGGGAGCAGCTTCCATTATGTTGATCAGGTTCGTGTTTTAGTATTGTTGTGTTAATTTTTGTTAAAAACATTTTAAGTAGACATATATGGTAAAATATTATTCAAAGTAAAAGAATCAAAATGATACAGACTTTATTGTATAATTTAATTTACGTGTGATATTTATTCTTAATTAATGTTTCGCCTCAATACCTATAAAAATAATATTTTTTCTTGGATACAGAAAATAATAATATAAATGTTTTTGACAATCGTAGCTTGTCTACGATATAGATTATCTTGTCTATTCGTAGATAATGTCGAAATATTGAGCTCCAACAAATAAAAATAAAAAAACATGGTAAATATCCCGTATTAAATACTGTTAGTATTAAAAATAACCATGTTAATTTAAAATCTAATATAAAGTTTGTTTAGTATAATAGACGTGCTATACAAATAAATACAAAACAATAAATGTGTCAGTGACCCTTCCTTCCGCTACTTATGCATTAATGGGAGCTTATTTTGCTGCAATTATTTACATAATATTCTAGCAGCTATTAATCTTCGTTCATAATTTCAGAAAAAGTTTCCAATAGAACGGGCGACTCCCGTCATCGCGGAAGCCGGAGATGTTGTCATATTCTCCTATTTCCTGGTTCACGGAAGTACTCCTAATAACTCAACTCGCCCAAGACGAATGTTCCTGGCACAACTGGCAGATGCCCACGACAGACCCATTAGCGGAGAACGCGGCCAACCAGGCAGGGGTTGGGTGCTGCGTGGAGTTAATATGGACAGAGACGCTACAATTGCTAATAGAGCTCAAGATTAATTGATTTTATATAATATTGAAAATTGTTTGAATGTACTTGAAATAAAATAAAATACTCATAAAAATAAACACTGCCGTAATTTCCACTGACAGATTTTTTTTCTGCAGAGTTACGCTCACTCCACATCCTTTTCACTGGTGTTAAATTGAAGTAAAAATACATTTAAAACAAAATCTATTGATTTTAGTATTCCGAATTATAAAAGCTGGCAGACATTTTCCTACATCTGTGTTTAGGGTGAAACTTAAAAAATTACTTCCATCAAAATAGGGTTCAGAAGAATTTGTAGATACATTATAAAATGTATATTTATAATAATAACTTTTTTTTTCATATAAAACGATATACTCAAACTCATTCAATTTGACACGATTAACAAGTGATTTTGATTTCATCGTCTAACCTACAAACCGTTATAGCGCCATAAATACTGAGTTCGTTTCGTAATGTTGTCTTATATAAATTAATGAAAAAAAAACTAATAATACGAACTAAAATGAAATTCAGGGAACTATGGAAACAGGATTACTTCCATTCCTCCTTGACGTGTAATACCAAGAACGCTCACCGCATTTTCTTCCTAGATAACAAGGTTAATTACTTTCACCATTTAGAAACGTGTTGAAAGATCCGGAATAATATTAAAATTGAATGAGCAATCTGTTATAATGGACTTATTAAAAATTTAAACGGGCACTAAAACTGTCAAAGTAAAAGTCCTTTACATAGAGTTATTATACTACATAGTACAGTAGTTTACCCGATGGGATTTTCGTATTAGAAAATATTAGAAAATTCTCGAATGTTAAAAATTATTAATACAAAAAAACCTCTAGTTATTTTTGTTCTAAAGCTACCGAAATATTTAAAATTTCTGTACCAAATAAATACGTCACTGATTGATTTCGGATTGATTTTAGTCACAGCGGTCATTATAGCGTGAAGCTTAATTATGCACAAGACATAAGTGCACTTTCATAAATAGACGGGACGGCACGATGAACACGAATGGAAAGAGTGCAATCGCAAGACCAATAGATTTACGTGCTTTTCAAGACACGGAAGGATTAAACTGGCAAGTTCCGGAGTCCCAGCTGCTACTAAAAATTTCTCGACAGAAAAAACTCAATAACTAATTATTATTGGCCCTATGGGAGCTCAGGAGCTAATCATGGATTATAGTTGAATTATTATATTATGTACAAATAATTTGGTGATCCAAAAACATATAATTAATGTAGATAATTATGAAAGATTACGTTCATAAAAAAAGTATTTTTACTTAATTGTTTTACGAGATTGTGTCATTTAAATCGTTTTTGATGTAAATTTAAAACGATGTGATATTATGAGCCGTAGAATTAAGCCACTAGACTATAGTTTACGGTGACAAATAACACGCATGCAAAGCTAAAATTAATGTAACTTCCTTATCTCAAGATAAATAAACAGAGAACATAAAATACATAATTATAGCCGCAAAAAACGACTTAACAAGCTTTCACGGACGGAAATGATTGCACGGATGGTGCTTCATTTGCGCAGGACTCTAATCCGGGATTATACACGGCTCCGGGATTGAGTGGAAGTAATGAGCCTTTCAAAGAATATTTGTATCCACGAAGGTTTTCTCTAAGAAGAGGAATACTTTAATTTTAAAGATATTGTCAGAGTAGAACTGCTGTTCCAGCTTCAAACTTTTCAATTCATTGCCAAGCTGCGTGCCACAAATTATCACCACTATTTTTTGTAATTAAATTAAGGTAAATTTATAAACTAAGTTATTAAAAAAATGCGATTATTGAAATGAAAATTGTGAATTTTCTAGAATATTATGTTTTTTTAGCATAGTTATTAACAAAAATTAAACACTAACTAAAAACCAACCTAACCTAACTTTTTTAACAAAAAATCACTCTCTGCTCAAAAAAACTCAAATGTGGAAAACAATCTAATTGCTTACAGATATAGATTGGTTGTATGTTGAATAAAGATCCCATCGGAATTATATATGAGGAATGACCTCTTACCAGCGAACGATACAAATCTGTCCGTATCAAGCAAGCAAACAAAAATGATTTCTCAAAAATCGAATCAATTTAATTTGTTGGGGTAGGTTGGGCGATAGCAAGCTGAAAGTAAAGTTACTCTATTTCATCCGAAAGGCGAACTATTTTAGTATCTTAATAATGATTGCTTAGGTATGTAACGTATAACCTCCTCCTTTATTTTGAAGTCGGAAAAAATAAGCACATCGTTTCATAAATCGGCGTCATAGGAGACAGGATCGGAATGGATGTCATTTGAAGTTAGAAATAACTCAGAAGGTTTACCCCATTACCCGGTGACACTGTAAATCTCAGTAGGGCAAACGGTCAATCTGATAATAACAGTGTACAACTGAACAAATTTGTTTATAAATGTAGGAGCACATCCTTTCTTTCATTCAATAGTTCCGCGCTGTTGCATCATGACGTAAATACTATAATTAGTTTTTTCCATTTAAATTAACATAAAAATATTAAACATATTATGTTGTTATTATTTTGATACATTCTTGTTTTTCTGCGAATTGGATAAAAAAGATAGCAATACTTTGTGAGTTACGGGTAGAAAAATTACTAAAACCATTTAGGAATATTCATTGAAATCTCTGAAAATATCCCTGAAATGAACTCTTATTTACGAAGTCAGTGTGGGTTGTGGCAGAAATAAGAAAAAATGCAGTTTAAAAAAGCGATCCCGTTTTAAAATAAGCATTCAAACTGGAATATTCCGTGGGAGCAATTCTTGGCTATACGGAAACGGCCATGAATATTGCGCGCACCACATTACCGGTGACAAATGTGACCCCATAACGTGAATTTATGTGGAGTCGTCGATACACACTATACATTTGTAGATTATTTATCATCCGAGCCGTCTGGGTTTATTTACGAATCTATTTATTTGAAAATTTGAATGTATGGATTTGTAATTCCTTTTATGACGAATCAATTGTTGTCAAAGTTATTATTAGTCGTTTTATGATAATATATAAATAGTTAAGATTATATAATATAACGGTGACTTCCAAATGAAAATTATGTTGCACACATACGCCGTGATGGTCTGGTGGATAAAACGGGGCAATCTTAATTGAAGGTCGTTGGCTTTATCCAGACCAGAACTGACTGTGATGTTTCCAAGTAATCAGTGTTGAAGAACATCAGATGATATTTTGTCACACGTGAACCCGTGTTAAGCAGCATGTAAAAAAGGTTTCAAGCCACAAGCACCAGTAAGACATTAATGGTCTGTTACTTTTCTTTTATTAAACTTTTATTTGAGTTTTTTAAAGATATTACAAATTCTGGCTTAAAATTAAGGTATAATAAAATGAGTCTGCAAAGGCAGTCTTATTGTTTCCAGAATCGTCTTCCAGACAACCTTTGATGAGAACATTTAAGGACAAACAAGGACCGTGTGTAGTGAAATTCCTATACGAAATATAAATAAACTCCTATACAAATAACAAAAACGCGCTTTAAAATTGAACTTCATCGACAACTATTTTTATCATTGATATTTTGATGACATTTCACCATTTTCAATAATAAAATTATTTATAGCACATAATTTGGCACCACCGATCATTACATATTCTATTGGCAAAAAGCAATACGGGGTATTTATGAGTTTTGGTTTGAAGGGTGAGTGAACCAGTAGAACTTCAGGCACAAGGGATATAACATCTTAGGCCAGTTGCGCATTGGTGATGTAAGGAATAGTGATTTTTTAACAGAATGTCTGTAGATGGCGGTGACCATTTACCATCAGGTGGCATATTAAGTCATAGTCGAAAATGCATGGTAAGTCAATGTTTTTTTTTTGTGTATTATTATTATTATATTGAGGCGGCTACATATTGGGGCTGTTTAATTGCTGGTGCAATATAATAATAGATCGACTACTCAGTATTTATAATTAAGAAGGAGCTTGTGGCGTCCACCTCATTCCAACGGACTTAATCCGATGGCTTTCATAGGTGCAAATATTCATATGAAATTTTTTATTCAATTTATCTTCAATGATAGAACAAATGAAGTATACGAAATTTCGACCACTGGACTGTCTCGGAGAAGTAAAAATAAAGTTACAAACAAAATATCAAATAATTTAGGAACAAACGGCGGTCGCATTAATAAAAGAGTGATCTATTCAAAACCTTTAGGCAAAAGACTACTACGACTACTATAATACTTATCGGAAGATTCGTCACGACTGTAATTATCTTTCGTATCAGACATGGTAATATTATCGACTAATGAGGGTAGGTAGTAACACAAACACAATAATCGTCTATAATTTAATTTGGCTCACAATTAGCACAATAATCAATCACAATATATTCACATTAATTTAATGACGAGTCCTTAACTAGATATTGTGTGCTTAAAGTAACCGAGGCAAACGTTCCGTCGGAGGAATGCGAGTGCACCCAACGCTTGTCGACCGAGCACTGTGTCTCCCGGCTCTGCGCTGGCCCCAACGTTCCGTTAGTGCGAACTGCCACGCCATCTGCCGGCCATTTACGCACTTTGCCTCTAAAAAAAGTCAAATCAAAGTCTTTTTATTATTTGCGCCGACATACTTATAATAATTATATGTAAAAATAAACTCATATAATACATGTAGCTCTTACAATACGTACCCAGCTTGAGACAACTGAGTCAATGAAATATCAAATTAAGAACAAAGCTGAAGTTTTGCAAAGATTCACAGAAGATCAGCAACATATGTTACTTTCATGGACTTCATTCGACTTTATATGTCTCTCAACCGGATAACGAGCCTGATGTTCACGTCACTAGCAATTTGGTCAATATACTGTAAGATTTTTAAGGTCAGTCAGAGTTTTTAAATACTTTATTCTTTTCAAAATTGGTATTTTCAATATTATTATTATATTATTATTTTTGGCTTCTGTATCTAAGTAGTGGATCACTGGAACTATGTCTTCGCTGTATTTTTGTTTGTCTTATGACTTGCCTTGCGAATGTTTGGCCGGTGGAATAGTTTCTAAATATTTATGGTATTTTTAGCACTTACCAAAAAAAAAATCCATCTGATCTTACGATACATATTGGGTGTTTCTTTTTCGGTTTCTTTTGAGACTACACGGCTAAAAAATTCAAAACTTGCGATTATTTTGTAAGTAATGTAGGTATGTCAACATTTTTTGATAATAATAATTTCAACAATGAACCTCCTTACACAGTGTTTACTAAATACATTTTAAATTCATACACATACATTTAAATAATTTCAAAACAGGATGTTAATAAATATCTGAAAATAATAGACATGTTGACTTAAAGTTTTGTTGTTCGTATAGATCGGAATACAAGCGGGCGGGTAATTGTCAAAGAGTTTGAAATGAACAAAAACTCGTTGTGAAACTTCAAACAAGTCGAGTAACGCTGTAAAAGGGTTTAAACAAAGAAATTGTTGAAAAGAAATTTCATCGCGCAGCTGAGCCGTGGCATTCGTTTACAACTATATTAAGGCGAAATGTTCCACGGAATAGAATATGAGGTTATTTACAGAGGGTTGGGGGTTTCATTCAAATAATTTATGTTTTTTTTTTTTAATTTATGTTCTATTTGTAATTCACTCTTTGGTGATGAATCCTGAATATTCGCCAATCAAAATGCCTCAAATATAGTTATTAAATATTAAAACATTATTCAAATAAACAACTTTAATCTTACTTAATAAAATAGAAAAGCCTATTCTTTAAACACTCAAATTATAATCGAAAATAAACTAAATAAGCAAATGATTTCACAAGAATAACTTTATTTGTGATATTTTTATATTCTGATCGTGAGTACCGATTCCAGTAAAATGAAGATTTAACATTGGTTGTGAAAGCCTACTGGAATAAAGTATATTTGGATTTCATTTGAGTGCTGCATCGATGTGACTCCAAATGTTTGTCGATGCCAGTCAAGGATGTTCTACCTACTAGTGTATTTTACGAGTACATGTAGTACCCGTTAAATTAACATCAAATACAAAATATACTTTACTTAAGATCTTTTGGGTAGGTTATGCAATTTTATTTAAATCCAAGTGATTATACACCGAAGGACTAACAAAAAACTCAGTACTCTTTCTGCCAATTAAATAACAAAATCCATTAACAATAACATTTTTAAACACTTAATCAAAATTAACAAATAGTAACTTCACGCTTTTTTATCCTCTATTAATCATATATTTAGTAACATCATAAATCCTATCCTAATCTAAACTTGTCTTGGGGTTAGAGCCCAGGACATTTATATCCACATTTATTATATAAGCTAGACACCAAATCTACGAGAAAATCACAAGTATGTGAGACGATATGATATCATGACAGCTTATTTGTCATTCTTCTCACACGTCAAATTTGATCAGAGCCATCACCAGGTGCTCCATTTTCGCCTGCCATTCCCTGCCAATAAAATAAAACAACGAATTCAATTGCTCATAAACTATAAATAGGCAGCCAAATAATAAAATCCTAATATCATCGTATTTTCTCAGACCCGCGCCTCGAACACACATAAAAACATAACGAAAGAGCGAAGAAACAATCAACAAGGAGCGTTAGCATAAATTTCGCAAGCGGCCCAACATTCTTCATCTTACATTTTCATCGCAATAAGCGAATTCTGCGCCGTTTGTATCGACAATAAATCAAAATCGGAATGTTTCTTCAACTGTAAGTCTGGTTTCGTACCGAAAAAACGCAAACATTCCTGTACCGCATGACTATTGAAAATATTAATTCAAAGGTGATTCATTCCGAATTTAAATATTTGTAATATCATTTGAGCTTTGATTTATTCCATATTTAATATACGGTTGAAGGCTTCATTTGGTATTTACTGTTTTAATAGCCCAAAATAAGTGTCAAATTTTATTTAGAATCAGATTGAAATTAAATTTTTTAAATTTTTAATATATAATTTAAGTTATCTAAATAAATTATTGCTGGTAATACTATATCTGAGTGAACAAGTTTGTTGTTTGTTCCAAGTTAATATTTTTATAATTTTCTAATAAATATTAATAAATTCCTGCTTAAGTTGATGAAGTTTGAAGAAGGACCCACGGAGTGTCTTTCTTAGTCTGTATCATATTTCTATGCCTGATATACCTTGTTTTTGTATTTCTGAACCCCTAAGACATTCCTTTCTGAGATAAAGAGTTAAATCAAATCAACATAAGCGCACATATAATCTCATCGATTATTTGTTGTTATAATTTTGGTAAAATATCAATTAAATTATTGAAGTTCGTTTGAATATTTAGATTTCATTTATATTATAACATAGCGCTATAAATCTTTAAACTACCACCCTAAAGCCACCTTCGTATTTTGCTTTAAGCAATTTTAGGCTGTATACATAAATAGATATGACGTATTTTTGATGGATACTAAAATCTGAATAGATGTTGGAATATAAATGTTTTTTTTTCAGGTAACAAATCGGACGCGATTCAGTTACAGTGATGGTAGACAGATCGTTTCAATTGTAAGATTTGGAATGATGAATATCATAGATAAAATAAAACATAACAAATATCAGAAACTCTACCATTACAAGGCAATTAGTAGGACACGTGTTTTTGCTCATATATGATCACGCGATAAATAATTTCACACCGACAGTGTCCTATGGGAGCGAATTTCTGATGCGTGGCATCGATAATGAGATTCAATATTCATTATATTAATAATAAAAATAAAATAATGGCAAAAAGTTATTGGGTACTTCTTTCTGAAAATTCTCTGTAACAGTCCGGCGTCGGTCCGTTCTATCGGATTATGAGAGTAAGGAAATAGTGAGTGCATCTGTGTTTGTGCACACTTGTGCAATCTAATAAGTTCTGCGTAGTTGGTTGCGATCAGCCAACTAAGCAGGACATATGAGACTTGGACGACTTCATCATCAAACGTAATAGTTCGATATTTATATTTGAATGAGTGAAGGTTTTCTCTCTGCCGTGTTATTTTCTAACTCACTCGATGTTGAAAGCTCACTCAAGTTATTTTTTTTTAATTTCTTCTATTCTATTCCTTTCTCTTTCCTTTCAAAAAAATTGCAATTGCAAATTGCAAAAATGTTGCAAGATGAAAACTATCTCGTAATAAAATTAAATCAAAGTGTAAACCAGTGAAATATAATAAATATAATTTCAAAGGAATGTATTTCGAGCCTGCAATATTACTTCGTAAGATTTCACGCCAAAACTCGATCGTGAAATGTTAAAACATGACTTGCGGTACACGCTACTTTAAATACACACTAATAAATAATATTGTCAATGTAATCACTTGCTCCTGTTGCATAATCGTGTTCTGTAGTGAGTTACGAGTTCATCTTACATAGATATATGTGAATTCAAAGACCTATTTTCTATTATATCAAATGTTGCGACACTGTCGACACGGGTGTAGTAACTGCTTGACATCTGAGGTTCACTGATATCTCCCTCAGTGTATGGTCAAACAAACTTACGTAGAGTTTATGTTACTAAATACAACCATTAGAATAAAGTGATAATAATTTATACCAGAGTTTTATTAAAAACTTCAAATTATAACATTTATAAATTACTTGGTGGTAAGGCTTTATGTAAGCCCGTCGGGGTAGGTACCTCCCATTTATCGGATAGGTTTAAAGGGTGAGCCAGTTTAACTACAGACACAGCGGATCCATGACGCATTGTCGAGGTAAGGATTGGTTATTATTTCTTACGGTGTTTGTGCATTGTCTATGGGTGGTGGTGACCACTTACCATCCAGGTGGTCCATTTGTTCGTCCGCCTACCTATATAATAGATATAGGTAGGTAGGTATATGTCGGAGAAGTAGTCGGGTTTACAGCTTCCATCGCAGTGAAACGCAATCAATATAAATAATCTTTATTAGTTCTGTTAACAATTTATTGTCTTTTTTTAAAAAAATGTCAATGCAATATGGCGTTGCTATAACAATGCCCGTTTCTAAGGCGTCCTTTTCGAATGAATCAAACGGATATTCACAACTACAACTTTTTATAATAAATTAATGCAATTACTGCAAATTAATTCTTAAAATATAGTTTAATATTAAAGATGAATATCTATTTGGTTATTATTATTAATTATAGCTCTTAATTAATTACAATTGAATTACTTAAAAAATAATATAATATTTTTATTACATAGTCCGTTATGACACATTACAGGTGGCGCTACAAGACGAATCCAAATTAAGTTTTACTTACATAATAAAATATAAACATTAAAATGATAATTGACAATATACTTATAATTATTATTTTATATTATTAATATTTTAAACCATTGCCGATAAATGGCGACTTGCGCCCATACGGCCATACTGACTCCAGCGCGTCCCCTGCGCTGTTACATGTTATGATATAATTTCATACAAGGCATCGACCATGCTGGGATCTAGCCAACACACAAGGCATCACCCATGCTGTGATCTAGCCAACACACAAGGCATCACCCATGCTGGGATCTAGCCAACACACAAGGCATCACCCATCCTGGGATCTAGCCAACACATAAGGCATCACCCATCCTGGGATCTAGCCAACACATAAGGCATCACCCATCCAGGGATCTAGCCAACAAGACCAGGTTTAAGGATACGCATGGTGGCCAACCAGCGTTTTAGGAAGGGATATAGGATAGGATAGGTTAGGAAAAATAAATTAACACATACACGCACATATTAATTATATCATGAAATAAATTATATCAACTAAAAAAATAATGTTAATTACGCCATAAAATAAAATATATCAAGAAAAAAATGTATATATATGTTAATTACACCATAAAATAAATCATATTAACAGAATGCAATCATACAGTATCAACATTGACCGGAGCGGAGGAAGTAGAAGCACCGTCACGTAAATCAGTCTCATTTGATTCCTCCGCCCATACGGTAAATTCGTCCGAGTTGACAGAATTATTAAAAGGATCTGATTGAGCTGTAGGGCCAGGCCGTATGGCATTATGACTTGCAATTTTTTCTGAACACCCACGAAGGTTAACATGTTTAAGTCTGTATCGATCATTTGCCAATATATCTAAAATTTCCATCAGGCTTCAAATTTAGGGCCTAATTTAGTGGTGTGTTGTTCATGGCGCTGCATCAACACGAAATCACCGACTTTAAATGGGCGAGTTGTGGCTTTACCTCTACCAAAGCGCATTTTATCATTAAGGGACCGCTCGTCCATCCGTTTTTAAGCAATTGATCTAATGTCCTCTACGTTGTCTGTCAGTATGTCATCGTCAATTTGTAACATTTTGATGGCAGGTGGGGAACATCTTTTACCTATTATATATTCCATTTGATTTTTTCCTGTACTTTTTATACTGTACAGTTAATAGCTAGTTGTAATTTTTGTAAAGCGGTGTGCCATGGCCTATTAGATTCTATAACGGAAATATTATCTTTTAAGACTTTCATTAATCGTTCAACTTGCCCGTTGGCCCTGCTAGCTCCCTTGCCTACTACATAATATTGAATCTCATATTGTTCGCAAAAATTTTTAAGCTCTGTAGATGTCATGCTTTTATCCTGATCGGTAATTAATAATAAATAAAAATTAAGTAATAAATTTTGAAAACATTTGATAGCAGTTTCGCTTGTACAATCATTGGTATAAAGCATATGGACATACTTAGTGAAACTATCAATAAATACAAAAGCATATGCAGGTTCGTTGCATTTTCCGTTCATTCGTCCGGTTATATCAGCATGAACAGTATGGAAAGGCACAGCCATTTTATCAATTGGATGAAGAGTAACCTGTCTAGCGCCCGATATCCCCTTTCTTACTCTACTCATAACACAGTTTTCTACAAACTTTCTAACTAATCTAGTTATATTAGGGAACTAATACTGCTCTCGCAATTTTTCAAGGAATATTTTCTCAACTAAAGTGTTGAAGATTATTGTGATAATAGGATATAAGATTTCCACCAGTAATTACGTGGAAATATAATTCATTTATGTGTTTTATTATTTATCTTTACTTTACGTCTCAGTAATTTATCCTGAAGTATAACGTAAGTATCTGCTCTATTTTTGGGAGTCGAATCACTATTCAATTGTTCTACAATATTAGCTAGGGTTGAATCGCGTTTTTGTTCGAGGAGTTACGTTCGTCACTTTGACGCCGGAAACAATTTTTCTCTAAATGTCCCGTACGATGACAATAACTACACTCAATAATCTTAGCATTACTATAACTACCACTGGTACCGGGATTGTTATTTGATTGCAATAAAAGAGAGTTAGGTTTAGAGAGATTTTCATCTCTACAATCTCGTGACAAATGACCAGGCTTATTGCAATTGAAACATATAATTTGATCCTTCGAAGGTCCTGTAACACGTATTTTTTTAGAATCGTTATATTTACTCTCTCTATTTTCGATTTTACGTTTCCGAAATGTTTTTAAAATCGATACTAATTTGGGGAGCGATTCGGGTGTATTTCTCAACAACTCCGACCGAATAAACTCAGGATAAATACCTGTGATCAGTGCATCTACCACCTCGGCAGCGGAAGCTTCTGGTCTAACTCTCTTGAAAAGCGTCCAGGCCGTCGAAGCATATTCAGCGTAGCTGCTCGCATGGTCCGAAGTGTAGCTGCGCCATTTTTGCACATCATCCGCGTACCGGAACTCTTCACCAAACGTATGGATCAGCTCCTGCTTCACTTGCTCCCACGTCGTTGAGTGCAGCGACCAGGTGTCGGCCCATACCTTGGCTCGTCCTCTCAATTGCAGAATGGCCTTCATTCGAGCTTCGTGTGGCGGAATATTCAATTTTATAATGGTTTGATCAACATTAGCGCACCAGTCCCTGATGTCATGTGATCTCTCATCAGGGTTGAACGGCGGAAGATAAAAGTCATGGTGTCGCCGCAAAGTTACGGTCTCCTCAGTTAATGTTGCTCTTGTAGCGCTTGTCGCAGCTGTCCTCGTAATAGATGTTAGAAGACCCATAACTTGTTCCATAGTGAATATTGACTCATCCGGAGGTCTTGAAGAGTCTCGGGGCTGTGATCCCACCGCTGCTGTCGGAGAAGTAGTCGGGTTTACAGCTTCCATCGCAGTGAAACGCAATCAATATAAATAATCTTTATTAGTTCTGTTAACAATTTATTGTCTTTTTTTAAAAAAATGTCAATGCAATATGGCGTTGCTATAACAATGCCCGTTTCTAAGGCGTCCTTTTCGAATGAATCAAACGGATATTCACAACTACAACTTTTTATAATAAATTAATGCAATTACTGCAAATTCATTCTTAAAATATAGTTTAATATTAAAGATGAATATCTATTTGGTTATTATTATTAATTATAGCTCTTAATTAATTACAATTGAATTACTTAAAAAATAATATAATATTTTTATTACATAGTCCGTTATGACACATTACAGGTGGCGCTACAAGACGAATCCAAATTAAGTTTTACTTACATAATAAAATATAAACATTAAAATGATAATTGACAATATACTTATAATTATTATTTTATATTATTAATATTTTAAACCATTGCCGATAAATGGCGACTTGCGCCCATATATACGTATATTATATCAATAATATAAAAATAAATAAAATAAATATTGGACATCATCATATACATTACTCTGATCCTAATGTAAGTGGCTAAAGCACTTGTGTTATAGAAAATCAGAAGTAACGACGGTACCACTAACACCCAGACCCAAGACAACATAGAAAACTAATGAACTTTTCCTACATCGACTCGGCCGGGAATCGAACCCGGGACCTCGGAAAGCCGTAACCATGAAAACCGGTGTATACACTACTCGACCACGGAGGTCGTCAATAGATTCAGAGTACGGATCTAATAAATTTATAGATCATTTACAGCTTTCTTTATGTAAAATTAGTAATTAGGGGACTTTGCGTAGGGGTTTTTGCGTATTGTAATGTATCTAGTGTAATTTCTAGTCTACTTGAGAAAGAAGGGTTGCAGTGGTCGACATCAGTAAGTAAAAAATAGTACTCCTCGCTACTTTTACTCTTCACAAGAAATTTTATCACCAAAAATTCATTTAAGTACAACGTTAAAAGACTTTTTCTTGCGGTGAAACCTTCGTAAAAGTCTTTTTGTATACAATTTATTCCCTTATTTTAGTTTTCCTCATGAGTTGAGTCCGTGCGGTTTTGTTTTTGTTCTCTTTGATAACAAATGTATGTGTACACTTTTGACATATTTGTTTGTGTATTGTTTGTTAATTTGCTCGTTTCATTTCTCCGTTTGTATTATTTACACGTATTCGTTATTTTCGGAAGTTAAAAATTACATTTCAAGCTAAAGATCTATTAAAACATCCAAAAATATATCTTCACCATTTCTCCAAAACACTGGCAAGTCGCGTCAGGGTAGCATGCTTCGGAGTGGGTACCATTGGTTTTTAGTGGGTATACCGGTAAGCGAAGCTAACGCTAAGCTAAGCTAAGAAACGCATAAGAGCGATTTTCCGAAAATAAAGCAATGAATATTATTATTAACGATTGCACTAATATATCAAATTAATAAAAATAACTGAATTAAGCATTTAAATTTATTAATAATAATCAATTATCAAACAAATATAAACATATGAATAATCTTATGAATATAATAATACTTGGGTCGTTAGAGATATCCTATTCGAGATAATTGTATACCGTTTGTAGATCAGATTATTTAAACTAAATTGAACATGTTTCCGCGGCAAATAAATGTAGAAATTTATTGACTCACTATAAGGCTTCACCGTCGAGAATAAGAAGAATACACTCAAATTATACATATACACAGGTGACATGAAGAAATATTTAATGGTCAAAATAGTACTTTGGATGTGAGGTTTATTAATCAGCATTAAAACTTAATTTCAAAGTAATACCATTTTGGCGTTTAAGCTTTTCTTCAATTAATGAAAATTTAGCTGTGCTTATCTGGAATGAACCTACGATCTTGAGCTTAGATGCTCGTGTTTTATTTATTGGACCATTTAAATTAAATTTTTGACTTAAATGATGTATTTATTAAATCCCAATTTTCCTAACGTAATTAATTATTAATTAAATAAATGGCGTTAGCGGCGGAAGTCGCGGAGGAAAATGCTAAAACGAGCAAGCGGCGCAAATATTTGCCTCTTATTCCAAATGATATCTTTGTCCTTTGGAACTCGAATTAATTGGAGTGAAAAAAGGAGATAATCGAAATTGCGATTAAAATGAATGTTGCTAGCGTTGTTGCTGCCATTTCTAGGTATTTTGGTCATGATTCGTACTGGAAATATTTTCGATTTGTGTTTCTAAATCTTCTTCACCTTTAATATAAATTTTAGTAAAATAACTAAAGTAAAACCTTATAAATAGCCCACTGCTTGGATCACCCTTAGAGGAGAAGGCTTAGAGATTACTCTACTAAATTTCTCCAATGCCGGTTGATGAGAAATTAGACACATGCCACGGTAACGCATACAGAGTGAATTATAAACACAAATTATGCACATGAAAAATCAGTGGTTCTTGCCTTGGTTTGCCCACATTCTAACCACTGAGTCATCTCGGCTCTGTAATGTAAATAAATAATTTAATTGATATTACGTAAAAGTAAGTCTACTACTTCACCATCAACGAAGATTCCTTTTTTAAATATCCCTTTTGATTGGCTATTCTGTAAGAAATTGTTAATAATCAGTCATAAGAACGTTCTTTGTACTAGACAATAATTAGTTCTTAGAGTCTTGTCCTCTTTTCATGTTGCGTACAATAAAGTTATACAATAAATATATACTTTATAAAAAACGTTGTCTTTTTATTTAAAATAGTAAGATAGACTTTCAAAAGGATTACCACAACTGCCCAAAGACACTACTGTGATAAATATTGATCATACGCTATGCACCTTCGAGAATTAAGCTTGTTCACTCACCCTTGGTTTGCAAAAAACCGACCAGCAGACATGAAAATACGTATCATATATGTATGTATTATGTATATATATGTATGTATGTATGTATGTATGTATGTATGTATGTATGTATGTATGTATTTATTGATATATGTACGTATGCATATTATTGAATATTTATTACTGTTATTTATTTTTGTATGTGTTTAGGTTGTATTTATTTTAAGAGTATTTAAAATTGCACCACCCTATACTGTCTTCCAAACACAATCCTCTAACCCAAGGTAGTCTGGAAGAAATGGCTAATAAGCCATAAGGCCGCCTTTTGTTTCACCATTAGTTTATTAGTTTGTATATTTTGTAATCGTTTGTGATTGTGCTTGTGGTGTACAAAAAAGTGTTAAATAAATAAATAAATAAATAAAATACATAATAATATAATGTACTATATTGTAATGTTACTTCGTTAAAACACCCCGAATCGTTTCTTGAGGCCAATTCTAAACGTACCAACTTTGTATGCTGATTATTTAAAAGAAAATACATTCGACATCTGTAGCGTAACCTTAAAGTAAAATAACAAAAAATATTTATCGAATATATAGCGAGTTATTACAGCTTATAGACATGCTGGCCGTTTTTTAAATGTGAAGCGCTTTGTTTATTTAGAATAAAGTCGCATTATTATCCGATATAAGCCGTAGACGTGAGGTTGGTGAGAGTTTTATATTTTAGAGCGTCTAGACGTGGGGAGGATTTGCGACTTTGATTATTTTAAATAATGAATTTTATGAACAATAAATAATTTATTAGTCGATACAAAAAAATTTCGACCTCCGTGGTCGAGTAGTGTGCACACCGGTTTTCATGGGTACGCCACTCCGAGGTCTCGGGTTCGATTCCCGGCCGACTCGATGTGGAAAAAGTTTTCTATGTTGTTTTGGGTCTGGGTTATCGTTGTTACTTCTGATTTTCCATAACACAAGTGCTTTAGCTACTTATATTGGGATCAGAGTAATGTATGTGATGTTGTCCAATAAAAAAAAAGTTTTATTCGTATTTCTGCGAACTATGTAGTACTTGGAAGCCCGGGCCAGTTACACAAGCTTATGAGTTAAATGTTTATGTACCTCCACATATATGTTGTCCATGCCTTTGGCGTATCTTATCATTAATTAGTATTTTTTTATTTTATTATGAATGCTTGTTTTTATTATCAAGCAGCATAAAAATTTAAGTTTTCGAATTTATTTTTTCTTTGTTCGAAATACGATATTCATTTGCAAGGTATGTAACTGTTTAATGAAATTTATATTATATTGCTTTATTCAGGTACGAGGGTAAGTTCAGGTACAATTTTATTCAGAGGTTTGGTATTTTATGGTTCATTACATAGCTCATTAGTCTGTCTATCTTAATATTGTTTTCTTTTTTACTTTACTTGTACATTGAGTATGTTTAGGCCTTCTTAAGTGCGTTGTTGAAATAAGTCAGCGCCAGTCAGCGAAAAAATAAGTTGTTATCCAACTTCGTTCCATTTCGTTTTGTGTCAAATGGAAACCTCTTGAAATACAGGAAATCAATAACAAAAAATTGTACGTCGAGTTCAATATTCAATGATTGAATGCATACAATAAACGACGAATCAAATAGATTTTATAAAGATTTTTTATTACAAGAAAATCGTCGAGGTATAAAATAAAAAAAATGATTCGTAAAAAACGACTTTGAGTCGGTGAAAATATAGAGTTTTACATACACACCAAAAAACAATAGACACTTCGAAACAATCCATCTGAAAACAAAATCCACATGTATCAGGTTCGTTTAAACATATTTAACATTGCAAGAAATATTTTCAGATAAAAAAGTGTCAGTTCAATGGTGCTAAAAGTGTTATCTTAATTAGTTAAAAAGTAATTAGTCCGCAGTATTGCAATCATTGGCTTCGTAGTCCCTACGGCTTGTGCCGAGAGACTGCCTGCGTCCGTCGTTGTGTGATGCTGCGTAATTAGTTCATTTCGACTTTGTATTACGTTAAATCTAGTTTGGAAAGCTTATATGAGACTACCAACCAACACCCTCCATCATTTATTTCATACCGGTGTTACTATATATCTGTCTGATCTGAAGTTGTTGACATTTGATAAATTGAAAACCTATAATTAAATTAATTTTTCAGTATCCATATAAATACACTCACAAGCTGCACTGCTCATAAACTGCATCAATGTTCAAGATGCCTCTGAAATAATCATTTTAACCAAGTATTCAATATTTGTATTCAAATTTATATTGAAACTTAGTTTACACTTTAAACTTAGTTTGGTTCGTTAACTTCATAACAGCGTAGTATTATTAGTTAAGAGTATGTTTGTATGCGACAAAGCTTCCTGTTCTCCACCATCTCATCATCTGTCATCAGTAGGATCATACTATAAAGGCACAAAAATAAATAAATGTAACAAAAATTGGTTGATTAATTGAGAAATTAGTTTTTACAACAAAGTAAAAAGTTTAAGCACAAGTTTTTTTTCTATGCCTTAATTCTAATCGGTTTCATATAGATAAAATTAGGGTCATTAAATGGTCTTGGGGAATATTCTTCCACTCTTGTGTCGCTGTTCTTAGTTGCCACTGCCACTGTTGTGTTCAGCTATTTTAAACTGTCCCAAACATGCTTAATGGATTATTGGAAATTAAGATCCAAGCTGCGTACTGGCCAATTCATGACACGTATCCCAACCTCATCGCAATATCGTCGAACTTGTACAGCGGCTTTAAATTGAATTTAATCAATTCGAAATTCGATATTATTAAAATTATATTATATTAATTTTCATATAACTTCTAAGATCAAAGCTTCCTGTTCTCCACCGTAGGATCTCACCACTTCTTCATCTTCTTCAGATTGTACCTACGGCGTATGTCATCCTATAGTCTCCATTCTAAGACATTTCTATCACCTACCATCCTTGACATATGTGACCAGGCCACTACGACAGCTAATTTTGCAAGCTATACCTCCGATTATTTGCTACATAATCTCTGATTTTACCCTTCAAAAATACATATAAAATATTTTTACTGATCTATATTATACGCTTAACCTTTCCTCGAGAAATAGTCTGTCTATTATTTTTTATTTCATACAAACTTTTCATACAAACAAAATGTCAACCCCTAAATGTAGCAGTCTCGACCTCGTAATTAGGAATTCATGGATATAAAATAGAAAATTATTTAAAAAAAACATTTAAACTACACAAAACAATTCGCATTTAAAATGTTTGTTTATTTCGTAGAAAGGCGGTTATCCGATGTAAGCCGTGCGGATCGTGTTCCGGGGACAACTGCGGTGACTTCGATTTCTTTATTACCCAGTCTTCTCTCTTTTATTGGATTTTATATTGTGTTCTTAATTCTATTACAATCAAATATCGATACTCTATAATACATGTCCTTTAAAAAAATTTAGAAGTTTTATTACGTATAAAATTTAACGATGAAGCCTTCACAACCTTCGAAGGAATAGTTCCCGATGCCTAAGTTTGTAACTCTACGACTATAATTAAATTATTTCTCAAATTGTATAATGAACAGCGTTATAGAATTATATTATCTAAAATATACCTAATTACAATTTTAGGATGTTTATGCGTGTGGTGTAATCTGTTTATTCTTATGATGTTTCCCGTGAGACCACTATGACCAAATCAGTCAGGAGGACATCTTCATCAAAATCATAGTGTTATTGATTTCTTCAGTATTTTTATTTTTAATATCGTGGCAATTAGGGCCGTCCTATACTATAGTTTTTATTATAATTATTAGTACATCTATATCTTTATACAAAAACATTTTGTTTCGTTATGTGCGTTTAAAAATGAACTTCTATTTGTATTCGTTAAACTCTTTTTGTAAACGAGGTAAAAAGTTGATACCTAGTAAGCCACTGGAACAATTCCTACGTCTAAAACAATGAATTCAACCGGCACGGCTTCGATAGACCGACCCAACTTCGACCGTTATGGTTAGGTTAGGGTTGCCAATCGTAGTTATCAGCCAGTTCCTTTTATAATAACCAGGAAATGCGCGAGCTGTCTTCTTGGATACTGCATATCATAAAGGCATGTTTTAAAATTTTGTTCCTTTTTACGTTGAATATACTTCAAGCTGCAATGTTCACAGAAGATATTGTAAGAGTACAAAATTGCTAATTTAATATGCTGCTAAATGGGTATGGACATTATCACCTCCCCCAAAATCGCTCGGCGTCCCAGTGTGGCGTTGACAACCCTAGACTACACTCTTTACTTGCTCGTACTGTACTTTTGTAGAACAGAAATACTGAAAAAATAAACTTTGAACTGTATTGTGACTTTTACATCCGTGGACATTGTTTATTTTATAAAACAGTTCTACACTTTTTGCTTGAGTTGTTGTGAGTGTTTAATTAATAGTTTTTTGTTTTTACTACATCGTCACTTAATTATTTGTGTAAATAATTTTATTAATTTCCAATTCAAATATTTATTAACACCAGGCTTCTGACCAGAATTTTTAAACAGAATTGCCTGGGGTTCGATCTCAGGACTTTTACAGGCAGGTAGTTATTTGCTTTAGACCAACGGGACTAAAAAATATGACATATATTAGCATTTTGAAGATACATACAAATCTTTCATAAATAGTTTTCGTTTAGATAATAAATATTAATACCGACCTTGAAAATCATGCGTAGATCCGGACTATGTGGTATATATACATATATTATAAGCTACAAGTAACATGAATGTCCAAATTAATCAGATAGGTATTTTACCAAAACTTACCTCTTTATATTAATAGTATTGTAACCACACAATATTCTTGCTCTCTCAAGAATATTATGATACTCAGAACTCGTTATAGAGTAATAAAACTTCCCCGAACAACGGCCTTTCTATTTGGAACACGAAAGACGTATCATAGATAAAATATTATTTGTCATAGCAATTAAACTGACTTGTCAGCCATTTTAAGATAATAATAAGGTGTACGTGCTTTAACGTCGTAATTTTTTTTAATAATTTCTATTAATAATTGTTATTACTATAATATAATGATAAACATAATTACTTATTATTTCAATACGACTATAACACCACCATCCCCAATTTCAACATTGACAATTTACAATTTAGTTTGTTCTAAAATAAACATTATAAAGTTAGATAAGGTGTTAAGTTTTCTATTTCGAGCGAAATAAGACATCATTGGTGGTTTAGCGAGCAGCTTCATCATGTCGTCCAAATGTCACCCTGTGCGCGAGTATCATAAAAAATCACTAACATATTTTTTACATGACGCGCCAAATAAGTACCTACAACTTTAAAAAAAAATAATATCTTTTTTTTAAAATAAATTTATATAATCGTGATTGACATAGAGAAATGTGTGTGTGTTTGTGTGTGTGTGTGATTAATTGTTTTTTTTTGTAATAGGTAGGCGGACGGGCAAATGGGCTATATGATAGTAAGTGGTCACCAACGACCATAGACTGTGACGCTGTAAGAAATGATAACAATTCCCTACAATATAGTAGGAGGTATAAAAGACACCTCGAAGAACCCTTCCAAAATGTTGATGTACAGATATAGCAAATGCAACCTTATAAATCTGTGGCTAAAGGTCGAAATTCCTTTACATCTGGTTTGAGTGAATTTAGGAACGATTATTAATAAAATTTTAATATTAATTAATGATCGGTTTGTTTAGTTTTATTATTCTGAAGGTTCTGTTTACAAAATTTGAACGAAATAGGTCAGCGTTTGATTTTATAATAAAGAAAGTAGCGATGTGTGCTTAACGAACTGAAAATAAAAGTTGTACTGTGTGCTTATAGTTGAAACGCTAATCTTTCATTATGAAGATGCTTTGCCAACTAAATAACTAACTTATTTACATACTTGTAATAGTTTATATGTTGCGAGATGAGTTTGTAAATTATAATACACACACGTCTTAGCTCAGTTAAAGGACAGATGACAATCCACAACATTATTATCAAACATTCTCGAGTAGACTTAAGTAGACTGATAAATGGCCTTTTGAATTGTCCGGTCCTTAATAAAGTTCAAGATTCTTATTATTGTAAATGTTCGTAATATTTTGGCAGCTTAGTTTGCAGGGTTGATGGCGCATTGGCGATGTAAGGAATGGTTAATATTTCTTACAGCGCCATCCATCCATAAGGTGGCCAATATATTCGTCCGCCAAAATATTAAAAAAAAAACGCTGAGGTTTGTACACAAATCAAAACATTAGTACATATAATGTCAATTTTCACGGTGTGTGGACAAACAGCGTAGAATAGCTTTTTTAATAAAGTTCTCTTAACGAAGTGCTATTAGCTCATTACTTGTAATTAATTCCAAGTGAAGGATCCGGTTTCAATTTAAGTCGATTCCCTCGAGGCTCCTCTGTGGTGTATTAGGAAGTTTTGTTCTCTTATTGTTGTTTTCGAACGGCACTCGTAACACTTGCAGACGTCCTTTGTGTAGAGTTCGTTGAAGTTGCGGTGAAGAGGTGTACAAGAGTCTACATAAATTAAAAAATATATATACAATCATTATATAATACTATGAGTATTATTTAACGATTATATGATATATTAATGGTAATCATTAATAATATTAATAAATAAATAAGCCTAAATAATAAATTAATTAACCCGAGTACCACTGTTTTTTTCTATATTTGTAATTCGTTCCGTGCTTATTTATAAACTTACAAACGAATTACGTTTTTACATACATACATTAAAAACATACAACTATGTATAAATTATAGCTAGCTTATGACTTTATATGACACAAAAATTTATAGTGTTGTGTTGAAAAAACAAACGCAATGATTTGTGATACGAAACTATATTTGATTATTTCAGTATATTGAAAAACTAAATCTGGGTATGAATTTTAATAGACCTACAAAATATTGCAAAGGGTTGCTTGTATAACTGAAGTTGTTCATATTTATTATCCCAATAAAAAACTTTAAATAATATCTTTGTTACAAAAACCACCAATAAATAGGGTAAAGGGATTAAATAATCCGATATCGTGGTCGAGAAAACGGCTTTAGCAATAAATTGAAGTGCTTTGTGAGCTAGAAAGTACATGTTCTGTTTGTAGGTAGTCACTAATAACATATGGTTTTATTAGTTTTTTATTTGTATTGCTGATTTAGTAGAAAGAGCCAACCATATTTTTTCAATAATGCTTTAAACCGTTTAAATGAAAGTGCTCAATAGTTCGTGCAAAGGAGTGAGAATAAAAATAATGACGATTTTTTTTTTTTAATTATAAATACGATTAATTAGAATACTTTTTACTGAGAGCATTTTTTCTTATGATAAAAACTTGACTAGCAAAAGGAACCAATTTGTTGAGAATATCAGTAAATAAGAATATCAGAAATTTTCAGCAGCAGCCCGAAATCAGGACATAGGTATTGCTATGCTCTCTTGGAAATCCACCAAAACGCATTGAAGTAGCGTTGTGGAATAAGAAGTCTTAACCTTCTCGCTAATAAAAGATAACCCCAAAGCGCAACTGGCTGTTACTTCACATCGGAAAGCACGTGAAGCTGACCCAGCGTCTGATTACTTTTCAATAATGGCTTGCCAGATTATTGGCCTGTGAAAGTATGAGACCAGGTATACGTCATGTCAGATTTGCCGCACGTTTCACAAATTCTGTACATCAAGATAATTTTTTTCACGATCTTCTCACGAGGTTTTCACGTTGTGTATATAATAGCGTAGAAAATGCCTAATATAATAAGGGACTTTTCAATAATAGGGCCTTTTAGATTGGTAATGCATAAGCGACTCCTCTAGCAGGTTGCAGGGATTACAAAAAGGTAGTGTGTTTACGCCTAAACATTTGCATTATCTACTGTTCAGAAATCATTAAAAATTGTACAGTGAAGAAAATTTAGTCAGGAAAATTATTTTATTATTAATCATGCTTAAGTATTATAACTAATATTAAAGAAAGGAATTTAGCATCCATCAATGAACAACTAATCGCAATACAGATGTTGTCAGAGACACAATCTACCACTAAAAGAAATGATGTCTAGTTTCAGGCATCAGCCTGTCCAGTCGGCGATCACGCCGACTTTGTATGGAGTGTACAGTACAATAGTCGCTATAAGATAAGGATCGTCGTGTAACAATACTAAATAACTAATTACGTTAGTATCTGTTTTCAATCAATTAGGATTTTTTGTAAGTAAATACATAAGAAATTTCATCTCATCATACTATATTATTGAGAAATATTATGTTACAGAATATTAGTAATAAATTCATAGAGAAGGTCAAAATAATTAATAATGTACGTATCTTTGTATATAGGAATCAGGAATCCATACTGTATTACATATACGGTGTTATTGCGGTGTAATTAGTCCGCGTCATTATTTCCACATACGCCGCAACTCCTACGTGTTTTTTCCACTGAATATATTCTTATATTTATTTTCCTCCTGTTGCCATTACGCTGTGCTTAAAGAATGTCTCGTGGATCCGTACAATGAGTGCAGAAACACCTAATGAGATGGCTAAAAATTGGAGTTACGTGCAAGGAAAAAGTAAGAACTAATTCTTATTTTGACATGATGATAATTATGTTGAGTATGAAGCAACGTGGCTTATGTTCAACATATTCAAGTACGCACGTAAAAGCATTTTTGATCTTTATGTTACAGTGTTGAATTAAATGTAAAAATACCACCGGTTCGGAAAGTAGATTCTACCGAGAAGAACTAGCATGAAACTCAGCAGTTACTCTTTTTTACCATTGTAATTATAGTATGTCAATAAAAAAAGTACAATTATTTTTTATATATAAATTAATGCTTGGGTGTATAAGCAAAGCAGTTGTATACATATGTATATCTTGAGTAGTACTAATTGTAAAGCGTAATTCTTCAATATTTGAATCTAAGCATTCCTCGAATTCAAATCCATGTAAACTATTTTTAATATAATTTTTTTTTATGTCAAATGTAAAAGATAAGAATATTCAATTGTGTATGACACTCGAAGTCCTTATTCAAACATAAATACTGGCTTTGTGAGTAATGACGCGTAAAAACGGAATCGCCTGAAACTGAAGGCCCTCTTTACATATGTAAAACGCTAATGCGCAAAGCGATTCAAAACAAAAAAGAACTGAGAAACATCGCAGGAGCTACAAATGTGAAACACAAACAAAATTTAAATAGACATAAGACGAAAAAAAACACAGTTTTGTATCCGTGAAGTAAGATATTGGCTCAAAAAATTGATAAGAATACTGTGACAACAAATTTGTCCACAGCTTGGGGGCAATTCTACTAATTTATATCGATTATGATACGTTCCCGATTTTATTTCGATCCAACTTCAACTGAACCACAACTGATTTGTTCTTTTAATAAAATACGAAAACGGCTAAACAGTTACGAATACAATAAAGTTCGATTTACAGTTAGATTGCGATAAAGTCAAAATTTGTTAAAAGAATTCTTGCCTTGGGTGTATAAACGAAGCATTTGAAGTTCGCGAAAAAAAATAATGGCACTTCACAGACAAATCGTGTTTGCAAATTTGTACCAATTGGTCAAAGTGTGTAGAAGACGTCTGCGGTGGTTTTACTTTATTTCCATAAATGTGGCACAAAACGCAAATAGCGAATGCAATAATCCGTCCATTTGTCGATTATAGTTAAGTAACAAAGCAATTCAATACGGTGAATATTGAGTTGATCGGCTTCACTTGGTTCAATCAGTATCATTGCATCGGATATAAATTATTTGTGAATGTACCAACGTTTCAGTTTGCTATACAAACGCGTTTAGCCAGGTGAGGTATCGCACTAACAGTTATTATATTTTTGTTTAAATAGCATTCATTTATTTCAAGAAATTATAATTCAACAAAAAATGGAGTTTATTGATATTAGAGTAATTGCTCTATACATTTAATACGTTATTTGAACAACCCGCTCATCAGATATTCTATCGCCAAACAGTAGTTAGTATTGTTGTGTTCCGGTTAGGTGGGTGAGTGAGCCAGTGTAACTACAGGCACAAGGGACATAACATCTTAGCTCTCAAGTTGCCACCAAACTGCATTGGTGTAATGGAGGGAATGATTTTATTAATACTTACAGCGTCTATGGGCGGTGGTGACCATTTACCATCAGGAGGCCGGTTTACATTTTGGCATATCGATTACATAAAAAAGAAATTCTCATCCAACTATTTTAATGTAATTCCAATAATGTCACGTATAAGTATTAAGTTTAAATTTAACGTGAACTAAACGTCTAAAATAATAAAACCAAAAAGAAAACTAAAACAGAATCAACCGCCAGTAATACTTTTCGCATATCCATGTCATATGTTATCTTCATTGAAATAAAAACCTATTTAAGGCTTGCGTGCGTCCCCTAAGTCGAATCATAATAAAGCCAACTATATCTTTATTATTCGCGATATATTCTGCTCATTTTACTGTCCGAGTATAAAAACTGGTGGTTTGGAACGCAGCTGCCTCGTAATATCGCTATTCTACAACTGTGACTCGATAGTCTGCATAAAAAAAATGTCTCGAAGTAAGAGAAAAATGAGTCCAACTTTTCAATCAGAGTGCTTATATTTTTTGCTCTTGGTTGTTTTTTCAAAAGAATATAAGAGTACTCGATTTTTCGAACAACCAATGTTTAATTTTGCTTAGTTTTGTTCTAAAATTGGAAAAGTAAAGTTTAGTTCAAAGATTCTAAAATTGAAAAAGTACTTTACGCTCAAAGTAATCTTGATTAATATATAATATAATGAAAAAACTAAGATAATGTTTGGAAGAACGCGTAAGTATCAAAAAAGCGTGAAGGGTGCGCTGGTACCGGCACTGTGACTATCATTTATGAATATCAAATGGTTCTATAAAAGATTTCTGGATAAAACGATCACAACTTGTACGAACAACCAGCTTCTTCACTTATATCGATTTTTAATTATAAGATTTTCGTCTTCTTAAATATTTTTAATCCGTTTACCACTCATGCCCGGCCCCACGGCTCACTAAATCTCAAGTTATTAGTAAAATGCACTATTAAACTATTGATATGGATTGACTGTAGTTTTAGATGTTGAAAAAGAGTAACTACCGAGTTTCTTGCCAGTTCTTCTCGGTAGAATCTACATCCGAGCCCGTGTTTGTTAAATGATAATTCAAAAGTGCCTGTAAAAGCCTACTTGAATAAAGTATATTTTGGCTTTGATTTTTTTATATATAAAAAATGATTGTACTTTGCTGTCATACTCTGTAATCAAAATGGTGGAAAAGACTACTGAGTTTGTTGCCGGTTCTACTTTTAAATGACGATTCAAAAGTGCTTGTAGAGGCCTACTTGAATAAAGTATAATTTGATTGAGTTTTCATGCGCATCTTATGAAAATCTGAATGTATCTGAATGAATTTTGCCATAAACCATCCGCATAGGAAAAGCCTTGTAAATTGAGTATCAAATTAGGAGACCTCCAGACTGTATCACTTTACCGGTCTGTTATTGCTGTTTCTAAGCTGTGGCACGTAGATGACGTGACACATGGTGTTTCTTGATTATTGAAAAGCATTCATATTTCATATCGGGACCCTTTGTGGCTCAACTTCATCCTAACGTTACTTAAATAGGTTTCGTCGCGGTGTCTCTGCGTGTTCTATAGAACATCAAAATATACTTAGACATAAGTTTTTGGTACTTTCAGTTTTCGGGCTTCAAGTTCAAATAGACAGAAAAATATATTATGTTTTCATGAACATATTTTTTTTTGTGTGATAAGAATCGAAATGACGAAATCGAAAAACCGGAAGAACCATTCAGTTTTCACGTTCTTTGCTATGTGTGTGCTTTAAAAAAAATGTATAGCCTTAAAACTGATAAAACAGCAGTACAGTATTAACACTCTCTTACAGAACTTGCTTTTATCTACTAAAATATTGAACTCAGTTTCTTCAGATCTCGAAGTTTTCAATAGCTGTAGTTGATCCTTGAGTATTCGATAGTGCCTCGTCGACAGCGTTGCCGTACAGTAATTCTCTATAAAGTTTGAGTGCTGTTGGGCCACGTTTGTAAACGATAAACAGATTTACTTGTTTCCTATTACAATATTATAATATATTTACGTAATTTTATTTAGTATTTATGCTTATTTTATTTACTTACAAATTCAAATATGTAATCTAAGATTTAAATTATTTATAAGCAATCAATGCATAAAAATGTCATGTAAAATCTACTATCGCGACCTCTATATATCGTTTCGTATAAGTGAGATAAAATTATGATATAAATATAGTATATTGAGCTCCTTATTATTATCAAACAAACAGATTCAGAATTATTTTTTATAAAATAAACACGATTACTGTATAAATATTGTCTCTAAAGCAGGGTCAAGTGTGAAAGGGGTGAGTACAAATAGATTAAAATTAATTAATTTTATATACAATATTGATATTTTTAGGGTTCCATACCAAAAATGAAAAATACCACCCTTATATGAAGACTTCGTTGTCCGTCGTAGAAGTATTAAGTTAAAATTAATGTCGAATACTGAGGTCTGCGGTCCTTTAGGGCTTTGAAAAAATCGAATCTCTGAGTCTACGCATTCAAAAGATATGTCATATGGCCGTTACGTCATATTTCGAATACTTTCCGTTGACCTGCAATTATCGAAATTAGTAAGAAGCAATATCTTGAAGTACAATTGTAGGGAAAAATCCGAAGCCCAATAAATCTTTCAGTACTGTGTCGTGCTATAGAATCCTCAGTATGCAAGTCTAATACAAGTGCGTTATTATTTTATTATATAAAAATATCGTTACATAATAAACGATCACAGTTACAAGATATTTAAAGCTATGGTCACACTTGATACGAAAAGGTAGAAAATCACAAACAAATATTACAAAAGCCTGGACTTAATTTACCTGTTACCTGCTTTACTTCTTAAATAGCTTCTAGTTTGATAGATCTAGAACATTTTACTTTAAATTATTCATATTCTGACTAACTCCTTTTCTACGAAAGTATTAAATCTGATTATCATTAACATAACATTATTAATATTAAAGATCACATCACATTGGTCAAAACAAAAAGCGGTTCGTAAAGCTAAAAAGCTGCTTCAATTATTGTTGGAACCTCTAGAGTCCACTCGATATCGTATTTCTATTTTAGTTACCCTTTGCTATGGTAAATGTATGGTGAAATTGTTAGCGGGTAACTAATTTCATAATGAAAATCAATATACTTAAAATAAAATTATCTTTTGCATTGCAAATGCTCATCAAAGGAGTTAACTAATCTACTAGGTACTAATACCCTTTAACGCTGTAACTTCAAATATTGGATACGGAATCATATTTTGTGGAAAGTTCTAGTACATACATTTTGGCAATTAACAACTCTACCCTATCTTTTTAATTAAAAATTGTTTTCGGCGGTTTTAATTGTAATTTTTCATGTTTCTTTTGATTAGCTATTGTGGTTTGCGACAGTTCCAGCTGATGCCACCATCAGCATCACTGGCTCAGCTTCGTAGGCTCGACAGTCATGACCTCGGGACCTGCAGCCGAGTAAGTCAACCACGAGATCATCTAAGCGATGACTGAGACAATATTCAAGTATTTAAGTAAACGAAAACCAAGGAAATATTTTATGCGTAGTTGGAATTTTATTTTTGTTAAGATGTTAATACTACCTTCTAGAGTCTAGACGGCCAATTATGACTAAACTGATTGTAACCTTTATTACGTCCTTGAAACCGTAGACGTTATTATTATACCTAAATATATAGTTGTATGTGTGGACACTCATTCCTAACTACAAATATCATATTTCGTTCATATAGCAGAAACTTAGATTATTTATATATATTTGCATTAGCAGCCCGTAAATGTCCCACTGCTGGGATAAAGGCCTCCTCTCCTTTTGAGGAGAAGGTTTGGAGCATATTCCACCACGCTGCTCCAATGCGGGTTGGCGGAATACACATGTGGCAGAATTTCGTTGAAATTAGACACATGCAGTTTTCCTCACGATGTTTTCCTTCACCGCCGAGCACGAGATGAATTATAAACACAAATTAAGCACATGAAATTTTCAGTGGCGCCTGCCTGGGTTTGAACCCGAAATCATCGGTTAAGATGCACGCGTTCTAACCACTGGGCCATCTCGGCATTATATATATATCTAAATAAAACGTTACACTACAAATTAACTAAAAAAAACCGACCAACTTTATTATCTTGGTGTGCTACGCAGCTACGCTTGACACTCGACAAACATCATACTATTTTACTAGTGCGCGTGTATAAAAATACCCACGCGTACTCAGCTTTGACAGTCTATCTAGACATATAAATAGTCAAGGAGTAAAAAGAAGAGGAGGACAGACTTTAAATATAGTGATATATTTAAAGTCTGTTTATCCTCTTCTTTTGGATATGAGAAAGGCCTGGTTAGCTTTGAGGAGAGGTTGGGTGCGGGTTCTACTGAAACGAAGATCACGAGTTCTAATTCAGGTAAAGACAGAGCTTCAGAGAATTATTGTACATTAATGACTATTTAAATATAATTATAGACACGCACCCGCTGTAACTGAGACTAAACACAGGACACTTTGTAGAAACGGTACGTTGCTATAATAACCGGTAATATCAAAGCGGCCAGTGCGAGATTTTAGACCCACTTTATGGAAATAGGTAATTGTCTGTTGTCTAACATTTTGTATTATAGTATTTACGAACGACAAATATTTGCCTGAACATAAATTGTAATAAGCGCCAAAAATATCTTTCAGACAATAATTGCTATTGATTTAAAGATTTCCTTAATTATATTAACATTGTATTCGCAAATGTAGTTTTAATTGTAAAACTTAACTTATTGTTATGTTCCAGTTTAAAGGATGAGTGAGCAAATGTAACTACAGGCTCAAGGAACATAACATCTTACTTTCCATGATATGTGAAACACTGGCGTTCTAAGCGATGTTTAATAATTCTTCAACTATGGATGTGGGAGATGGTTACCACGTCTTTTAAATAGGTGAGCCATTTTACAGTCCGTCATTTTTATTGTAAATGGGTAGGAAGACTCACAGAAGTAATTAACACTGATAATAATAACCATTCCATGCATCATCAATGTACCAGCAGGCATTGTAACTAAGATGTTTTTTCCCTTCATTTCTATATTAAGAATTATTTCTATATTAATAATTATTTACTTGGTGGTAGGGCTTTGTGCAAGCCCGTCTGGGTAAGTACCACCCACTCATCAGATATTCTACCGCCAAATAACAGTACTCTGTATTGTTGTGTTCCGGTTAGAAGGGTGAGTGAGCCAGTGTAATCACAGGCACAAGGGACATAACATCTTAGTTCCCAAGGTTGATGGCGCATAGGTGATGTAAGGAATGGTTATTCTTACAGCGCCTTTGTCTATGGGCGGTAGTGACCACTTACCATCAGGTGGCCCATATGCTCGTCCGCTAACAAATGCCATAAAAAAATTCTTATAAACTTATTATATTATTATTATTTTTCCAATGACTATAATGGTATTTCATCAAATTCCCCTATCATATCGTACTAGCTACCCGATCTGTCCTCGCACGGGTCCAATAAAGGTCTACATAAATGGTTTTATCGTAATATTTCCAACATCTTTAACAATCATCCTCATATTTCAGCCAATTTACACAAAACCCTAATATTTGGTCCATCTAAACCTTCATATTTAGATGTTATGTAGATCGAGGGCACACGAAAAGGTATCGCTATTCTGTTAACTCTCAGATTTGGTTCAGGGAGGTGTGCAGTCTTGGCAACAACACGCCCGCATTGTTACGGCCTCCGGCAAACATACGGCTGTAATATATACTTAGATAAGGTGAAACATGAGAATTGTCTTGAGGGTGTATCGAGAAATCTATACCCTTATGATGTTAGACAAATCAATAAATCTGTACGATGAATACATTTAATTGTATATAATGATTACTATACACAAAGAAGAAAGTTGGGGCTTACTTGTGCCGGATAGTCGACGCTTTACAACTTTTTCGTTACACGTTACAGGTACTACGTTAAATTTGAAAAGAGAATCTCCCTTTATTTCTCAGTGGCATTTATTATTCCCATCTGATGGTCGAGTCTGCCTTTCTGATTTTTCTCCTCCATTTCTTTCTATCAGACGTGTCGTCTTCAATTCACTGCAGAAACTTAGATCTTTCTTGACCACATATGTACGAAACTGCAGCGGAGAGTATAGAGTGCAATTTGCTAATTTGCTATTTCAAGTTATATAACAATAATTTTTGTTATTTAGAAAAAGCAAAACAACTTATCCTCATTTAATTGTAATGAGATATGGGCCAATTTATTGAACAAATAAGATTACATGTTGTTATATTGTGTGTATCTACTCGTAGGTTTTTCTGTAATATTTGATATCACCTCTGAGCCTTTACTTTTGGATCCTCTCATCTTTTCATATTTTTTCGGTCATGTGCATTAGCATAATGTTCACAAACCGTTAAGTAATTCAAAATCGATTGTGAAATGTAAATGAAAATACCATGCCCATTCAGAGCTAATGGAATCCAACGATATTGGGCTTTAATATTCGTTGGAATGAAATATAATCATTGTTTTATGTACTGCAATATCATTCAAATTAATTATCCTAACGATTAGGCTGATTACAAACTGAACGAGTGGTATAAAATTAAAAAGTAAACATTGACGTGGTTCCATTTTTAAATCCGGATATCAACCAATAATTAATTTAAGACTCAGCTATCATGACACAATATTATGAGGATTTCTAGGAAACGGAAAAAATCTGACACATTTAGACCAATCAGTGAAACTGTATAGTACCAATGACAATTGTAGCTGAATATTTTTTTTTGTAACGGAGAAGGATTTATTTACAGCTTGAAATATAGCAAGTAGGTTTGCTTCTATGCATATGTCAGATTTAGAAGTTTCATGTTCGATAACTGTTAATATCAAACATAATTGAGTCAATATTATAAGTACCAAAATAAATACTTTTTATTTTGTTTTATTAAAAAGGCAATATGGGCGTTTATGTAAAAGTACATTTGTAGACAGCCTAATAAATATTGGTTGAAAGCTGTGCAATTATATCTATTATATGTATATACGTCAGGCCGTTCAATTAAGTTGATGTACCTAAAGTATTTTAGATACCGTGTAACAGCTTTGTTGGGCCAATTGAAAATTGAGTTTTGCCATGCTAATGTACCAATTTTGTCTCCGAATTCGTAATTACAAGGGAATGGTTAATTAAGTTAGCCGAATCGTCTATAATTAATACGTCTTATTGAGGATATCTCGTTAGATCAAATGGTGCGATTAAAGCGTTTCATTTTTGTTTTATTATTTTAAACGGTGTTTGTTGGAACGATAAAAAAGAAGAGTTTAGGAATTATACTAATTAATTTTTGTTTTTATTCTGTATTCAGTTTTCTTTATCCCGTCTTATATATTATGTATCTAACTAATGATTTTCGTTGGTAATCCGATCAAGATTATAAAAATATATTTAATAATAACTTTTCAATTTTTATTAATTTTATTCGATCGACTTAAAAAAACATTGTAAGAAAATATACGGCGTGATGAAAATACCTACTATATTCTGTTAAAATGTATGTAATATATACAAAGATAATAAATAAGGACCGCATATTAATGAATCCGACATGCTTTCGATGCCTCCTTAAAGATACATCCCAACTAGTCAACTATTATCTCCTAATACGCGCGCCTCGCCGAGAGCCGAGATGGCCCAGTGGTTAGAACGCGTGCATCTTAACCCAGGCAGGCAGCACTGAATATTCATGTGCCTAATTTGAGTTTATAATTCATCTCGTGCTCAGCGGCGAAGGAAAACATCGAGAGTAAACCTGCATTTGTTTAATTTCTGAAACGAAATTCTGACACATGTGTATTCCACCAATCCGCATTGAAGCAGCGTGGTGTAGTATGCTCCAAACCTTCTCCTCAAAGGGAGAGGAGGCCTTAGCCCAGCAGTGGGAAATTTACATGCTGCTAATATGTTCAAGCCCGTCTGAGTAGGTACCACCCACTCATCAAATAGTCTAATTTAATTTAGTTTAATTTATTCCAAACAGTAATATTTATAATTGTTCTTTTCCGGTTTGAAGGGTGACCGAGCTATTGTTACTACAGGCATAAGGAATATAAAATCTTAGCACCTCATCATCTTAGAATGGTTATTATTTCTTACAGCTCTAATGTCTATAAGTGGTAGTGACCACCTACAATTAGGTAGCCCATTTGCCGTAAGTTTTTCTATAACATAAAAAAAACGTTATAAAATTATCATAACTCTTTAGCTAGATGGAAGACAAAGATTATAAACGATGCCTTCAAAATTTTATTAATTTAATGGAATTCATTGAACAAAGACAAAATATTGTATTTTCATTGCATAAACGAATTCCAGTTTCCTATACAACTATACAGTGCTGTATAACGGAAAATTTATTACCTCTTTAACATAATTACAAGCTATTTGTAGTACAGGTAGCAAGACAGAGCTTGGTGTAACTAGCTCGCTGCTAAACGGCCGTCTGCCTGCAGGCACTTAGTCAGGCAAACAAGCCTGCCGATAAACTCGTTCCTGTCAAGTAAATGTTTGTTCCCCCGACACGGGCATTGATTTTAATTCTTCGTGACCTGCGAATACCTATTTATAATGTTTTTCTGTTCCCTATATAAAATTAAATCTTTCATTAAAATATTATGCTTTTATCTTCTTCATGGAAAAACAAACTCAAACTCAACTCAATGATGTACAATCAAAGATCTCAGCATATTTTCTGGTTTATATATTTTAGTGAAAGTTTATTTTTCACAGTAAGAATGTATAGAGATCATTCGAGATCAGAAGATAGGGGAAATAAATATTTAGCATAGTGACCTTCAGCCTATAGACAATTAGTTTTATCAGCGCTGGGCTAAGGCTTTCTCGTCTAGAGAGGAAGCTTTGTAGCTCATTCTGTCACATTTCTCCAGTGCTGGTTCGTGAAACGTATCGCAGAATTGCATCTAACACGTACTGGTTTCCTCACAGTATTTTCTTTCACTACAATAAATGTGAGAAGCCCGAAATCTGAAGACGGTCCCGCAAATATGTAACACACAAAATGAGAAGAACTAAGCATTATAGCGGGAAACCCTTAAATACATAATGTCAGTGGGACAGAAGAATCGATAATTACAGTGTAAAAACAGTGACTCCATTACAGACGAATTCTCACTATCGAATCTTAGATTTGTATGAGTTGGTTACAGACAAGAACTGCCGGCGAAATACGGTTTTTAGGTTAGTAGTTGCCATTTCATTTTTGTAGAATTTTCAAATTAGAACATAGATAAGTATTCAATAATTTGAATGTAAAGCAAATAGTGATGTTATGTATAAATTACGCATAGCTGGAATGTTCATTAGGTTCACTTATTGATTCATTATACATACGTTCCGCGGTCGACGTCGTCAGTCGCGACAACTCGCACTGAACCAGAGCGACAGTTGATGAGAGACAAGGGAACCGGCAATCATTGTCAGCGAAGTGATGTTCTAGTGTCGATGGAAATTTCGATAGATTTATTTAAAATATTTAGTTCAATTGTGGCCTTAAGCTTTGAATTTCTAAATATTTGATTCTACATTTAAAAAGATGAGTGTGTACACCGGTTTTCATTGACACGCCACTCCGAGGTCCCGGGTTCGATTTCCGGCCGAGTCGATATAGAAAAGTTCATTAGTTTTCTATGTTGTCATGGGTCTGGGTGTTTGTGGTAACGTCGTAACTTCTGATTTTCCATAAAACAAGTGCTTTAGCTACTTACATTGGGATCAGAATAACGTATGTGATGGGGTCCAATATTAAAAAAATATATTATATAATAATATTCTGCTGATAAAACTGATGGCAATATAATAAAGAAGTCATTTAACAGGTATTAATTAGTAGATTTATACAGGGATTATAAATATAATGACGTATATATGAACGTATTCAAAAAAGGTTTTTATGGCATATTTCCTATCAAGCTAGAATTCAGAAATCTATAACATCCTATAAAAATAGACTAAAATATTTTAAAATGATTAGCTTAGAACAAAGAAGAGACTTACTGGACCTTACGTTTCTATATAAACTACTTCATAATAAAATTGATTGCTCAAGCTTACTCTCTAAATTAAATTTCAGGGTGCCTTACAGATATCCTCGAAAACCTATTACGCTGTTAGTACCACCTCTCTGCAGAACTGTTTTTGCTCAAAACTCAATACTACCACGTTTGTGTAAACTATACAATGGGCTCAGTGATTTGCTCGATATCAGTACGGACTCACCTAAGACTTTCCGTAAAGTTATTACAGAAAGAATGTTACAATAGCATATAAATGTAAATATGTAAACTTATAGTACTTTGTAATGTGGTTTTTGTTATTTCTGTTCTTCACTTTTCTTTTTTTTTTCTCCTTTCAATGTCGAAATATTGTTACTTAATGTTAATCAAGCACTTTAATATTTAATTATATAATTGTAATCGGAGCAAGAACGCTATGCATGCAGTTTTTGCTTTTGAATGGGTGTACATAATGTATCTTATTTTGTACATGATTTCATTGGTGTGTAATTTATGTAACATCCGCTAGCAAAACATAATAAATAAATAAATAAAATAAAATAAATATAATGATATGATATGATTGATGAAAACTAATTATAATTAGTAGTAGCTTTAAATTTAATGTATCTCGTAAAATTATGATCGAAAAGTGTATTTGAATAATTGGTTTTAACTTATTCTCATGATTTCCGTGCTATAAAATGTTATTGGAAATCATACTCAAATAGGCCAAAGTATAAAAGATTGGAGTAATGACAATGATGTTTTTTTTTCTTGTATTAAATTTATTTTCCAAATCAATTAATGTGGACGTCGATGATCGAACTGATATCAGTTTAGCTGTTAATTTATGTTTAATTTTTTGGTAAAGGATCTAATATGTGACATTTGTAGAACGATGTCCTTTTAAGCGGCTTCTTAGCGTTATGGGCACTTTTATATCTGTCCACTTTTTCCTCTCTTTACTTTCTCTATGTCTCTTTGTATTATGTACTGTTTATATAATATTATTTAAACTTATTTTTTTTATATTAATAAGAATTTACTTGATGGTAGGGCTTAGTGCAAACCCGTCTGGGTAAGTACGAGTCATCAGATATTCTGCCGCCAAGCAGCAATAGTTGGTATTTTTGTGTTTTTGTTTGAAGAGTGAGTGAGCTAGTGTAACTACAGGCACAAGGTATATAATATCTTAGTTCCCAATGTTGGTGGCGCATTGGCAAAGTAAAGGACGGTGGTGACCACTTAACATCAGGTGGCCCATTTGCCATTATATTATTCTAAAAATCTTGTCTTTATATTATTCTCAAACGTTCATAATTTATTTAAATGTCAATTATTTAGTAGATAAAATATATCGCGATAAAACTTCGTTGCGATTGGTTGTTTCATGACATTTATCTTTTTTATAATAAGAACAATAACATTTCGTTAAAGAACCAGAAACCAGTTGGGGTTATGATTCACGAACAGGAGAACGCATACAGGGGTGAGCACGATTGACTCATGTGCTTAATTTGTGTTAATTAATCTCGTGCTCGTCGGTGAAATCAGCTTGTGTTTAATTTTAATGAATTTCTGCCACACTTGCGTCCAACCATTGAAGCAGCGTGGTATAATATTTCGAAACTTGTCATCCAAGAAGCCTTAGCCCAGCAGTGAGACAGCCAGATGTTGCCCTACTTTACTTTTAATACATCTATGACAAAAACAAATACAATTAAAATAATAAAACATATAAATAATTACCATCGATATTCTCACATCACTATTACCCGTTCATCAGTTCTCAATAATTCGTCGCGTCATCACATATCGTGTACGGTCTTGATTATGCAAGGTGTGACAAGCAGTGAAATGCACTATTGATCACCATAAGGGCCTATTAGACAGCTACGAAGCAAGTTCTGTACGCATTAACATGTTATAATAACCGAAGCAAATTCACTTAGCATAGAAATTATATTATGTTCAACATGTAGCTAAGCCATTATGTAAGAATTAAAGCAAGACACACTGCAGAATACGATCGTGGAAAAAAAAGTAACAAAATACCGTAAGTCGATTTTCATTCACGAAAGATATACAATATTAATTCTTACGGAATATCACTGTAGTTAATTTGACCCATATATGGATCTTTTTGGCACTGATTTTAACAACTTCCGCATATATGGTTTATTAAACAACTTTAATAAAGCGTTATTTTTAATCATTATTATAACTTATTACTTAATTCTACAATTAACCTCTTTATTATTATAATTTTAAACCAGAGTAAGCAGAGGCCATTAATAAAGATCGGTCAATCAACTGAAAAATATAATGAGTGTAAATATCTCTAGATTTTAAGTAGCGGTATTTTTGGAGAAAATTTATTCCAGGCACGTAAAGGCTTTCGAGTTGTTTAAAATTTAGTGATAAAATGCAGGAACGGAGCGACGGACGCCTTTTTTGTTTGATCGAAGCTGTTGAATTCATTATCAAATGTTGGGCCATTTTTATTAGTTTGGCTAATTAATATGCATGTAGGTTAATGTTTTTTTACATTAATTTATAGATCTTATTTTACATTTGAGTCTGGGTTAAAGTCTCAGAGAACTGTTGGATATTGTCCATTTCAATCGAAGAAGCAGTAGAGATAAACAAACCTTAGATTTACATCATCCTTACGATTTGTTAATAGCTTTTCAATTTAATGCACTACAAACTCTTCTTGACTAATATATCTTTTTATAATACAATACGAATACACTCAACTACTTTTGTGTGGACAAAAGTAGTTTCGATAATGACTTCGCTGAAGTTTTTTACGAAACCATAATGAACACCATAGATTATTCAAGCCCTCAATCACTACTGCTGAATTTCCTGCCGGTTCTTTTCGAAAGAATCTACATTCCGAACCGGTGTAGCTTTAAGTTTAATATAATTATGTAAAAAGACGATTCAAAAGTGCTCATGAAAGCATGAAAGCAAGCAAGCAGCAATAGATGGTATTGGTAGGGACAGATAATATCTACTATCTATTTCTACTATAGAAGTTTTTTCATCATCATCATCAACATTTCGGCATAAAGACGTCCACTACTGAACAAAGGCCTCCCCCAAAGATCTCCACAACGGCCTTGCACTACTCGCATCCAGTAAAGTTTGCTTATTTGTGTATTATTCTGTCCTACAAAATAAAACAACGTGATTTTTTTATGGCTGTTGTTGATGGAGAGGAGTGATATATATTTTTTAAATGTATAAGCATGAGAGCGAATCGGTATATAAAATCTGTACGGCATATGTACCTCAATAAAAGTGAAAATTAATTCGAACGGGTATGTGTAAAAATATTTTATTTTATTTGTATTCAGTAAAGTCTGTTATATTTCGATGCCCGTCCAAATATATTTGGACGGGCATAATTAATAACGGAATATAATTATAATTAAGGACATACTTACAAAATTTGTGGTTATTAATTTTGGTGATGATTGCGTCGAACACTGACATGCCTTCTTTATTGAATTTGATTAAAACGTTAAAAAATTTTTTTGATATTTTTTTACGATTTTTAAGCAACATTTAAGGCTTACATGGAAGAATTAATGGTTAAGTACTCCATCGATTATATAATGATCCCCTTGAGTTGTTTTCCGGTGTGAAGTAATAAATTATTGCAAAAAGGTCAGGGTACATCTCCCCAACCAGCCATCCAACCAATTCCCTAATTGGTAATGTATATAAACTAACTCTTGTCTGACGTTTCTCTTGGACTATATTTATAAAACATGGAAAGACAGATATCAAGATCCAGTAAAGATCATTCCTAAGTCATACAATTATTTTTATTGGGCGTATAATATAGGTAGGTAGATGTGATCCACTTGTTGGTAAGGGGTCAGTACTGCCCAAAGACATCACCAATGCGGCATCAACCTTGGGATACTTCCCAATGTATGTAGATGTTATTTCCCTTGAGCTTGTACTACTGGTTAACTCATGCTTCAATCCGAAACATAATGCTACAAAATATTGCTGTTAAAATCATGAGTTACCTCGGATTTACCAGTTTTTTTTTTGTGTAAAATCGAAATTTTATCTCATGAAGTTGCATAAAAACAGTACTTTTATAAATCCAGATTTATAATTTATTATAAATGTTAGAGACGAGATTCATCAGGTATAGAGTTACTGTTTTGTGGTAGTTTTTAATCTAGCATAACATAATTCAATTCAAAAGTCCTTGCAAGCAAGAGTCTACTTGAATAAAGTTTATTTTCATTTGCCTTTCAGGAATCAAGGTCAGATAAATTGCTACAACCATAACTAAATATTGTGCGTTTACATCATTATCAGTCCAATCTTAGATCAAAGGAGAATAGATATTTGTCTTTTTTTTATTCTTTTCATTTTAATATAAATAGCTTCCAATGTGACGATTTAAGCAATGAATTATGTATAAAATCTTTTTTAAATCTTTCAGCGGGGAATTGGGGTCACGTCGTCGAACAGCTCCGATGAGTTTAACGAGTGGCTTAATACCTTCCGATAAAATGTACCTTTGTTAACTGTTGTTTCTATTAAAATATATGAATATACTTTATTTAAGTAGGTTCTTACAAGCTATTTTGGATCATCATTATACAATTTCTATTTAATTTTAAGTTGTTATTTGTTCGCAATGTTTTTGCAAAAATCACAATTGAATGGCGCAAAAATCAAATGCTACCAAAATAAGCTATGTATGTATGAGGTTAGAAAATAAGTATACCGATAATATAATATATTATTAGCTATGTATTCTATTTACTTACGGATTTGGTGCTTTACAACATGCCTTTTAAATATGCCTCGTATAAACTTCTACTATGAAAAGTGAAACGTTTTTTGAATAGAAACTGGGCATTAATCAACGAAATTTCGATTGATTAAAATTACACGAATCCCGTATAGTTTAAAATGAAGATTCAGTTCGTTGGTAAAAGTCAAATACTGATTTTTCATTTTCTCCGTCAATAAAGCAACGATATTACATTTGTTAAATAATTTTAAGATGCCTGCAGGGGTAACGAGTAGGATAAACACATCTTCCCTCTCCCTCTTACTTCAGCTTCAAACCGAACATCATCCATTTGTTCAACGTTGTTATTCAAATTGAATTTTAGTACAGTGATGTAGAATACTAAATTATTTACGAGGATACCGTTGTAATAAAGCGTTAACAGTAGATTTTTGTAAAAAGAGGATAGTTACTACTATTAACAGTTTAACGTAACTTTCTTTCTTCCTGTGGCGTCGAAACTTTTAAGCGGCTGAAGTTATTTTGACATATTTTTTGTTCTTAACAACGATTGAAAAAAATATGTTCAGTTGTTTTAATCCTGATCCTGATATCCTATTGGATTACTGGATTCAAATTTTTGTATCCTTGAACTAAAATGATGTTACAATAAAAAGGTCATCCTGACCTAAATTTGCAGCAGTATCAGGATCTTCGGAATGTCTAACCATTGGACTAACTTACAGTTGGACCGATTTCATTGATTTTAGTGTATCTAGTTGAGAAGTGTCTGACACCGAATTAGCGCTTGAAGAAATTAAAATTCTTACTTCGACCTGAATTCAGAACGGCCAATTTAAAATCTAATCAATTCCAAATATTCTTTATTTAAGTAGACTCATAATGGTAATAGAGCTTTTGAAACGTCATGTTACAGTACTGAATTAAATGTTTACCCGTGCAGAAAGTAGATTCTATCGAGAAGGACCAATTTTTAATTTTTTCAGTAGTTATCAAAAAGGGTACCATTGAAAACCAGCATTAGTTGTCCACGCCTATTAATTGCTGAATGGTACACCTATTTGGGACACGTCATATATGTTTATTATAATATAGACATTTTTTTTTCTTTTAATCCTTTTTTGTATCAATTCATAATAGTAATTTAAGTTGTTTTTTTTTCTTTGGTTAACTTTTTTTTATTTTCGTTCTAATTTTGAAGTAACTTATATATATTTTTATAATTTTTGTACGGTCCCAAATAAAAATGTTCTTTCTTTCTTTCTTTTCTTTCTTTCTAATTACAGTGTAAGTCAGTTAAGTACAATTAAATTTATATACATATATCCGACTTAGAAATCAACAAACACTAAGTCCACGCTTTTTATTTTTAATGTAATCTTAATTTTATATTGAGCTTTAAATGTTTTTAATTGGCCCAGTTAAAAATAACTGTTTTATAATCTTGTTATGGAATATAACAAATTATAATATTAATGTTTTATAATTTGTTAACGAATATCGTGCCCCGGAAGGGATGATTTAATTTTGCGAAATCGGAAACAAGGTGTTAATATTTTTTTTTTCTAAAAAGACCAAACATTTTTTGTAATATGGAAAAAGTTTTAATATCTGCAGTACGGCACCCCCCCCCCCCCCCCACCCCACAAAGCAAAATGCCGTAATACATAATACTACGAAAGTAACCAAAGTATACTAATCAAGCAGTATCAACATCAGTTAGTTGTCTAACTTTTCTAACAGTATTCTGCAAAGCTGATTCTCGCTGTCAGAGACGATAAATGAGGATTCCACTGAAGTTTGGAGCTTAAAGTGATTCCTAGAAATACTGTAGTGTTGGTTACATTTCGATCACGATTGTTTAAAGTTAACTTGAAATTTTGCTTTCTTACATAAGGTAAAAAAAACAATACGCATTTTGTCAATTTAGGATTTAGATAAAAAAAATACGTTTTTAACCAAATTTGTACCGGTGATAATGGATTGTTTACATCGTTATAATTAGGTTATTTCTTATCAAATTTAAAAGCAAATAATACATTATTTGTATTATTGTTTTAGTAACATAAAAAGGAAGATCATTTAGAAGAAGAAAAGAACCCAAAATTGATACTTGTAGAACGCCCATTCTTAGTAAAGTTTCAGAAAACTTTATTCTTTTATAAGACACCTAATCAATTCTTAGATTCAAATATAGAGCAATAAGATTAAGGGATCTATCATAAATACCGTAATGTTTTAATTTTTACAAAAGCTTTTCGTGCTATACACAATTGAATGGCTTGGAGAAAATCACAGAATTTGCCATACACATGATTTCATTCAATCATTATGATTTCTCCCATACATCGTGTATATGTCTAAGTAGTACCATTCCAGCATCAGTTGTTGAGCGACCTCTATTAAAACCGAATTGTTTACTATGAAAAAATAACATACCTATTTAACATAATATTTATTTAACAATTGGAAATACTTTACTACGTTTTAATAAACAGGAAATAGACCCGTTTCTAAGCAATTGTTAAAAAAAATTATATATTGATTATATGTTTGTTTAATTTTCATAGTGTTATTTACCAATGAACTAGCATCTACCTCTAAGCGACTGAATATTAAACAAAGGCCTTCTGTCCTTTGAAGGAGAAAGTTTGTTGCTTATTTCACGATAATCTGACAATCCGACGCGGCGGCGATGCGGGTTGAATATACGGAGTACACGTATATGGAGTACACGTGACGGAGTTACAACCGGCTACAATCATTTTATTTTCACCGCTGAATATGAAACACGTTGCGGATATAACGTTTGAAGTTCTTGTTAGGATTTGAATCTGAGACCTTTAATACCTAAGCACTACATTAATTAGACCAAAATGTATGATTGTTTTTAACTAAACTGTATCGAATTGGCTCTGGCACCTGCAAGCCTTCCAATATTGCAGATGTCCATATGTTTGTCACCTTTCATAAAAAAACATACTTTTTTAAAACTAATCTTACACTGACCTGCGATTTAAATCTAAGAATGCTTATTGAATTTAAGCCCAGAACTGAATTTGGTATAATATTATCAGAATATAACACAATAATTGTGTGGATTTATTAAACAACTTTAACTAGAGATTGTTTCTTCGCAATTCTACAGTTTTGTAAATAATAATTCATGTGTTTCATCAGTTATCATCATAATCAACATTCAGCCAATCACGTATCAGAACCAACTCTTCCAAGGTTACTTTTCGACAAGCTCGAGAAAAATCAACCCTGTTGTAATCTTTAATATAGGCGAGTCTTTAAGAGAGGCTTCTGTCGCCAAGAATCTATCGAAAAATCATTCCTTTACGATTTATCTTAGAATTTGTACCACGATATACATTCTGAACCAATATTATCTTCTGCGTGAGATAAGTGAAGAGTAATCTTACTTAAGAATTCCCTTTGAACTTTTAGATTTCAACTAATTTTACTCACTACTCGCAGTTAATATATCACGCAAACAAACATCGTTGAAAATATGTTATTAAGTTAATTAAATTTAATGAATTAATCCTATTCGGTTTGCACAGATTTTATCCATAACAGTTCCGAATATGCTGTATTGGTATAGCTGACAAATCAAATGACCTGTAGCCGACTTTACGACCTGTTTACTATTGACACTCCATTAATTACCAATACCCTTTATTGCCTTAGTAATAGAGTTCAAAATAGAAACTATTAACGCAATTATTCACGAGTTCAGCTCAGCCGTGTTATATTTTTATAGACGTCGTTTATCATCATTTTAAAGTTTTTTTTGACTGTAAAGGTATTAACTACGAGTTAATGCAGGGATTTTATTTTAAAAATGAAATTTTTGTTTGCGATTGTTGTATCTCGTTTCATTGTTCATTCAAAAATTGTGGCAGTTATTCTAGCAATTGAATAGAACTTAAATCTGCCTCACTACGATCAGACTAATATTATAAATACTTTCCATGAACTATTTACAATGTGATTAGATGTCCGCAAATACTGAGATCCTGCGCTCAAAGTCTAGGGTGGGTGAATAAAACTAAGTTTTTCTGTTAAGTCATTCTCAGTAGCAGATTGGAGTCTGGAATTTGGTAGTACTCCAAAACTCTTACCGTTCTTGTTGGATTTGCTGTTCCATCGGATTGTACACGTCTGAATTGATAATGGGCTGGCCGCCTTGGTTGAAATTTTTAGTTTAGTTAGATTGCGAACGGGCAATTGGTCCGCCTGATAGTCAGTAGTCACCACTGTTAATAGATACTGGCGCCGTAAAAAAATTAACCATTTCTTACTTACTGGCTCACGTATCCTTCAAGCTGGAACACAAAACTACTGCTGCTACTGCTACTTGGCGGTAAAATATCTGTTGAGTAGGTGGTACCTATGCAGATGGGCTTGTATAAATCCCTTCCAAGTAAACACACAACATCATAAATGGAATGGAACAAACAAAGTACCTACTTCAAGCAACACTGAAAATAAAAAAAGTCGAGCCCAAAAAAACACTCGTGATTTGTTACTCTTGAAGTGCTATTTTTTTATTTTATACATGAAATAATTTTCAAAACAATTTAATAAATGAACAAGTTTTGTGGTAACAAACTTTAATTATTTATATGTATTGTGTTATTTTAAAACTTTGTTAGAGAAAGAAAGAAGTTTTTTTTTTAATAATTATTTAATTACAAGTTATAAATAATTTGGTGAAACAGTCGGCTTGTCTCCAAGTCAAGATTGTGGGATATATACACACACACGTAGACTCGACTCTGACGAACCAATTCCACACGTTAAAGGACTCTTCAAGCATATAGCCGGTAATTGAGGTAACTGGAATTGACAGGGCGAGTCATTTTTGTCTAGTAAGAAGCAACATTAGCAAGAGAATATAAATAGGCCCCTAAACAAACCCACCGCTTGAAGTAGTCGACGAGATACTTCCGGTCACCAATTAGCAGCACGGACACACTGATATTACACATACGTGGCATGGCGAGGCAGCCTCGCGAGCCCGTAAGATACGCTCGAGCCTTTCTACCACGGGCGCCAAGCGGAAAAACAATTTCTTTCTCATTGTCTGACAGGTCAATATAATTTCCACCGGCATTGGTTTAACATTCCAACACTTATTGCGGCAAGGCTCGCTTGGGTGCTGACTGTACGATGGCTGGCCTCAAAACGCGGCTGCAAGCCACTTTATGAGTTTTTCCCCATGCGTACGATGGTAACAAGCCAGATGATTAATTCTACCACCAGATGAATAGATAGTCGCTCAGATATTCCTTAGTCGCCTCTTATGACACCCATGGGAGGAAGGGGCGGTGAATTGTATTCTTCCTCCGTCACTGCACGGATAAATATTGTATTAGATATTTCTTTTCAAGTGCGACGTTATTATATTATTATGCATATATATTATTGCATTACAAAAGTTTAATACAATTTATAATAAATATATTTTAAAAAGGTGAACGCTCTTTTTATTTTGATCGTTAAATTAACTGATACATGATTGACACGCATATATATTTTGTCAAGAGGCTTTGTTTGGTCAACCAGTAGATTGATTATATTGACATACTTTCCTGACATATCTGAGTAAAATTTTCGACCATTAATAAATAAATTAAAAAATATTATACACGCAATCATTCACACTGATATTATAAATGAGAAAGTAACTCTGTCTGTTACCTCTTTACGCTTAAAACGCTGAATCGGCTTAGGTGAAATTTGGTATCGAGATAGATCGAGTCCCGAACAAAGTCGCTTACCGCTGTCTGTCCCTATGTATGCTTAGATCTTTAAAGTTACGCAATGGATTTTCATGCAGTTTTTTTAATAGACAGATTGATTCAAGAGGAAGGTTTATGAGTATAATACATGCGCTTTACATTGGAGAAATACTGATAATTTTAGAGATTTCTAAAGTTATGTCGTAAATAATATACTTACATTGCAAACGCCGGCTGAACCGTACGAGATATATCAAAATAATGTACTACAGTATTGTACACCTTAAAAAAGTCTTCAAAAAAGTCCGCGATGGTATGTATCTATCTCTATCTCTTAGGAATATAGCCCAAAGCAATCATTTTTTATCCTTTACTTTTTACGAGAAATAATGGCTTATTTTGAAAGCTATTTAAGCAATATCGCATTAGTCCTTATCCAATTAATTAAATCCTCAAATACATTGCGCATTTAATATAGATCAATATGGCCCTTTACAGCATGTAATTTAAATGAATATTTTCGAAGGTATTATAGATTTAAAAGGCTGAGACACAGCGGACATCGTTGTACGATATTCTGTAGTATATTCAGTGGCAGCATTGCACCCGTGCGAAGCCGCGGCGGGTCGCTAGTAATCTACAAATTATTATTTCTCTTGCGTGAAGAACGATTGCAACGCTTTCATAAATTCAATATTTTATAGAGAAATAAATTTATTTATCAACATGTTTTACTGTGATATTTTAATTTATTAATTTGCAGAGCTTTAAACGTCAATTTTCGCGGCTGCTTTTTGTTTATGTTACGAAATATTATTATACATTGCGACTGATTGATGAGAATTTATTTTATATATCAGAAAAAAATTATAGGAAGGATTTCCATGTTAAACACGCGAACCAAAAACTATTTTGCTATATATTTTCATGACCTTTTAAACTAAATTTCATACACAATTAAAACCCATTCAAAGATTTATTGAAAATAGTTGTAAAGTTTTTCAAACAGGATAGAAGCAGACCATACTCTTTTTTTAAAGTCGGTTAAATACAATTGTCAAATCTGTCTGATGTTAATTCGGTAATTCGACCAGAGCCAACTATATTCCCGTTTATATCTTGGAACTTGAAGTACAATGAAGATGGTTGACCCGTATTCTCAGAACTGGACCAGTTGCCGCCAGCGAATAACATTGTAGTTAAATTCCGGTTTATTGATTTTGCTGCACTAAAGAGGCTTAATAAAGGTTAGGTATTGCAAATTGTGATGGTAATTTTAATACTGCATAATAAGCAATAGCTCTCGTCTTTGCTTAAATAATGTATATTTTTATACAAATATAGTCAAGCTTATTAAACCGATTTGGAAAATTATGTTAAAGCCATCTGATGGTAAGTGATCACCCATAGACAATGGCGTTGTAAGAAATATTGACCATTCCTTACATTGCCAATGTTCCACCAACCTTGTTCTCAATCTAATATATTATATCCCTTGTGTCTGTAGTTACACTGGCTCACTCACCTTTCAAACGGGTATATAACAATACTGAGTACTGCTGTTTGTTTTATGAGTTAAACCTGTTTGAGTCAGTGGAATAAGTTCCATCCCTTTATCTCAATAGACGAGGAGGCTTTTATACAAGACACATTTACAGGTTTTACTTGTAATTCATTCATACTGCCCAGTATATAACAACAAAGATCTCTTCCCTTACAAAACTAAAGAACTAAATATTTAGATGTGTCGGTTTATTTCACGATAGCTTTGTATTTATACGGATAAAGATAAATATAAATTATGACAATTGGCCACTGCGCCATTCTCAAGCAAGACAGGAAATATTATAATGTACAAGTGTCGGCAAACAAAGGTGCATTCTCTCGAACGAGCGCTCTCTCAGTAACTCGTTAATCAAACGTTCATGAATACTATCGTGTTGCTGAGTTTTATGCGTTTCGAGTGATATGATAATTAAAAATTAATCTAATTTTTCATACATAATCGTATTTACGAAACTGACAGACAACTGTCACGAATTATATTATATTAGTAAAAAGTAGCAAAATTGCCTATGAGTATAATATATTTATTAGTATATACAGGGTTATTGGTAATTCGATGTATTCCCGTTAGGAGGTGATAGGGGTGACTATTTGAGATAATGTTAATTATAATTTCCACCAACGTCTTATGTGGTCATATTTTTTTCGGTTGCTTTGATATAAGTTCCTAGTTATAAATTTTTGGAGAGCTTATAAAACGATTACGGTTTTAAATTAATCTGCAGGACAGGTTTCATAGTTTTTTTTGGATTTTAAGGCATTTTTGTAGAAAAAAAAGGAAAAAAATATTGAAATAATATCGTTTTCCTTCTCGGATTTTGAAAGTTGTTTTAATGTTGATAAATGACCAGTGTTTAATCATTTTTATAAATCAGAACAAAAAAATAGATTTATTCTTTTCTTAAATACATTTTGGTACATTCGGTAGAAGTCTTTGAAGGGAAGAATAGGGTCTATACCGGGGATATATTATATCATTACTATTCGTCGCCCGTGGCTACACTCGCGTTTTAGGGATTGGTAGTCAGGTGTACTGTTAATATAGATAGCGTGTCAATATTTACTAAATAAGACTAAGAACTCAATGGTGATAATTATACATCGACCTTCGCTAGTCGGAGAGGCATTAGAAGGAGGTAATCCTACCCGATGAAACCTCTGTCAACTGTCTTTGTAAACGCGAAATAAAAATTAAAATGAATAAACAATTTATTTAAGACGTCACTTATAAACACGTTGAATTTTAAAGCTACCAACAGCTCGTACTGTAGATTCTATGGAGGAGAACCGGTAATAAAATGAGTATTTGGAGTTTTTTTTACTGGCAAATGGGCCACCTGATGTTAAGTGGTCGCCACCGCCCGTAGACATTGGTTAGAAATATTAACTATCCCTTACTCCACCTTGGGAATCTTGGGAACTAAGATGTTATGTCCTGTAGTTACCTGGCTCACTCATATTTCAAACCCGAACAAAACAATACCAAGTATTGCTGCTTGGCGGCAGAATATCTGATGAGTGGGTGGTATCTATCCAGACAGGTTTGTACAATGCGTTACCCCCAAGTAACGTTTCTAAGTAATTACAAATAAAATATTATTCATTCGGTCAACTTGTTCTTTATAAATGTTTTAAACGCTTTATTTATCAATGTTAATAAAAGATTTATATTTATTAACTGGCAAAGTTAAATGTATTTGAGGAATTTTATTATAGAGAGAACACCTTGCCCGAGGAAGGATGAATCGACTACGTGGACACGGGAACTCTGTGTTCTTTTAAAATAATATTATATAATACACATAATATTGTTGTAAAAACTCTGCGATTCTACTATAAGTATGCCATCTTCGTTAAAACATCCCAAAGGGAGTCGAGCACCGAGCTCTGATTAAGTTAACGATTCTTAGATGGTCGTTTTGTATTTCTGACTCCTTATTCCTATTTGATTTTGTGCGAGCCTCAACTTTAGCCGGTCTGTTTGCGAAGTTAAAATTTAACCTATTTATTAAACTAATTTAATTAACTAATTTAAGCCGCCATAAAAATATATAAAATTAGCTATCTTATTTCAATCGTGCTATTGGTAGCATTTACGCTAAAAAAATCACATTAATTATACACTACCATAAATTGAGTCTACGGAGAAAATACTAGGTCTGTCAATGCAGTCTGTTAAATGATCGCACTACGTATTTTGACAACCACATTCAAGTTGGTAATATTTAATTGTTTCTCAAATCAAAGGCACGTCTCACAATTATATATTTGGTAAGTACATTTAATATGGTAAAAATATATTTTTTTTAATTAATTTGATGGAGAACTTTAAGGAGTGTAGTGTTGTAGTAGGTAGCGTATTGTTATAGTATTAGTATGTAAATGTATACGTAATGAATTAACATAAATATATGAAGTCGTTGTACATGTTTTTATAGTGTAACGAACGAACGTAAAAAAAAAAACATTTATTATGTATACAAATGCCACATCCACAAAAAAATAATTTCATGTATTTAACTAATGATGCGACGCTATTAAAGTATTCTGCTAGATATTAAAAATAGTGCTCTCAGGCAGACTGTGCATATTTTATACGTAATTGTTTGTACTAAGACTAGCCTAGGTCAAAGGACCGACTACCTCAGTAGCCATATTACTAAGCTGTATATGCTTCAATAGGACGGAGCCATCACGGTTCATTCGGTTTAGTTGGTTTTTTCATTGAATAAGCAAAAACATATTTTCGTTAATAATTATATTATTATAAGAGCCGAGATAGCTCAGTGGTTAGAACGCTTACATCTTAACCAATCATTTCGGGTTCAAACCCAGGCAAGCACCACTGAATATTCATGTGCTTAATTTGTGTTTATAATTCATCTCGTGCTCGGCGGTGAAGGAAAACATCGTGAGGAAACCTGCATGTGTCTTTCGACGAAATTCTGCCACTTGTGTATTCCACCAACTCGCATTAGAGCAGCGTGGTAGAACATGCTCCTAGCCATCTCCTTAAAGGGAGAGGAGGCTTAGCCCGGCAGTGGGAAATTTACAGGCCGCTAATGTTAATAATAAAAATACCTTTTTCATATTATTATTGTAGTATATAGTAACCAAAAAAAGGGAGTAGAGAGCGGCAGCGGAAAAGGAGTACGATAGGATAAGAGTGATACACAGATCACAGCCGGCCTTACCCCAAAGCGCGCCAATAGACGTATGACATTGATAATCGCAAACAGGCAAATCTCTTAGGAACCACTTGAACTATAGTCGAATCTGTATATTTTAATTGTATTATTAAAATAACAAAATAAAATAAAGCAAGTATATTCTGTATTATATAGTAGTATTTTTTTTTATAAACCAGGTGCGTGGGTTTGATCTCGGCTAAAATAGACTCATCGATTTCCATAAATTTTTAATTGCTGCGAGGCTCCTTTGAACATTTTCCTTATTGCTTTGGATTTGGATATTGACACACTATAAAAATATAAAAAATAAAGTACAAAGTTTAAAATGTATTTTATACGTTTAAATACAGTATCACCTCACCAGTTCTCTAACCTAACACTTTTTCATGTTTTAGATTTTTTTTTAAGTATTAGAATTATGCATCTAGTAAGTGCTTTTGCCTATTATATAGTTATAATATTCATAAAAAAATATTAGGTCAGAGTTAACGCATGACGTGTTCAACACTGACTCTATATATTCGCATCAACGCTTTCCACAATCAGTTGTACATTTATTAAAAATGACTTTGAATAATACTTCTAAAACGTTTTTAACACACAATTATATTAAATGTAAAGCATGTACCATCGATTAAAAAAAAGGTATATTAATAAACTGTAACTAAATGTATCTTGCCTAAAAACGATACAAACGAACTCCGCTTTTTATCATTTAGCGACCCGCTAGCTCTGCACGGGTGCAATGCTCATACCTACTAAATATACTACAGAATGTCTTATAACGTTCACAGTTTTTCAGTCATTAGACAATACAAACCGCCATGTACCTGCGTTTTATATCTGTGATATCTTCGAAAACATTCATTTCAATTACACACTGTAAAGGGACGATCTATATTAAATGCAGAATGTATTTAAGGTTGGATAAGGAATAACGCTGTATTGCTTAAAATCGCTTCGAAAATAAGACATTATTTCTCGTTAAAAGTCAAGGGTCATCGCGGACTTTTTTGAAGACCTTTTTAAGGAGTACAATACTGTAGTACATTATTTTCATTTATCTCGTAGGGTTTAACCAGCGTTTGCAATGTAAGCTAATCAATATATATAGGTATCTATTGAAAAGAACCGCATCAAAATCCGTTGTGTAAATTTAAAGATCAATAATACAAAGTCGCTTACCGCTGTCTGTCCCTGTGTATGCTTAATACACAGGGACAGACAGCGGTAAGCGACTTTGTTTTATACTATGTAATGATATAATTTTGTATTTACTAATCGTGAGTACTAGTAAAATATACGACGTATGTAATAACATTACGTGGAATATTCTCAAATTATTGTGACGTGACGCGGGTAAATAATATTCGCGTTTATATTTTTGTCTAACAAGCACATAATAAAACTTGAAGTATTAAGTCCTAACTCATAAATTATCCTACTTCTAGAGAAGGCCTCCTCTAAATTATGTTTTAAATAGGTAGGCAGACTAGCATTTGGACCACCTTAATGTACGTCGCCACCATATAAATAATATAAATTCCTTAGTTCGGCTATGCACTCTCAGTCTTAGGTATGTCCCTTGTGCTGTTAATCACTGTGGCTCTCCTCGTCTTTCCAAATTCAAAGCTTCTTTGCCGGTCGGTGGATAACTGATAAACATGTGGTCGAATTAAAGCGGACCTCCACACACTTAGTCACAATGTTGTCTTTCAGAAAATACGGCATGATTTATTTATTATATTAACAAATTATACACATACATCAGTAAGTCTTGAACCAACAAACTTCGGTTAACTCCACGTTATCTATTCACTAAGTCATCTTGACATAAAAATATCAGTTGATTAGTTACACTATGTATAAATTATAAAGCTATCATAGGTATATAATAAAGAAATAATAAACTATTTGTAAGCCAATCGCAATGAGAGTGTGAATTAATAACGATTTAAAATAAACTTGTTTATAACGGAGCGCTTTCAGCTTTAATATTATATCGGTGAAGTGATCAGTTCGCCGCGCGCCGCTGTAACGCACGCACGCAACTTAACGAGACGATTTTTATGTGTATACAATCACGTGTTAATAGCCGTTTATGGACCAAAACAATATTGAGATGTGACGTTTAATTGAAGATGGTTTAAAGTGTGTTAAATGGAGCGAATAGGTGTTGCGTGGGGCAAGTCGGGCGTTTGTATGCAGTGCTTAGTGATTTTGGTTGCCTTATCAACCATGGGTCGGGGGCTTGTGGAGACGGAGGAGTTCATGAGTGACCTGGACTTACCTAGTAAGTATGGGACTTAAGGCTTAAATAATATTGCAATTGAATGATTCGTTCGCTTTATATATAAATAATGTGTTTATTGTCTTTTTAATATATTTTGTAGGGATACTAATGTGTTATAATTTAGAATATTTAATTGGAATGTAATTCTGAAATTATATAATTAATCATTGATTTAACTTTATGTTATTTTACTTATTTTACTTCTATACATAGATTGTATTATAGTTGTTTTTGTAGTCGTTGCTTTAGAAGCATTTTTGGTTAATATATTATAATATTTTTTTAGTTATTTATTGATATATAGCGTATATACAATGAAATCGTCTGACTTCCACTGATCATCGCGAAGGCGTTCCCCAGATTACGAGAAATTCAATGTTGCAATTTTCTTACAGTAAGTAAGCTGATCACAAATGTTGCTCAATGATGAGTTGATTCGGAAGTTCACTTTTTTATATTGACTTTTCCATATATACTTATTTTGTATATGTGTGTCATATACAACTTCAAATCGACTGGATAGAATTTGACGATTGTTTTTAAGTGTGAGATGTTGTAGATTGGAACAGGTGGGTACTGTTTAGAGAATATATATTCTTTTAAAATAAAAATCTTATTACACCCATTTTAATTTTTAGTACGGACATTATGGATGTGTATTTATACAATACAATCATAAAAATTCTCATTCGTCATTTTGACGGGTAATATTAGACTAATATTTATGTGTAAATGATAAAAGTACCTTACCTAAATGTTAATTGAATGATAATGATTGTAATTGACGTTTTATTTTTTCTGTTTATTTTATCTTTTAAAAAATGCCTACTGTGTCTAGGGATCTGATTATGGTAATGCTGAACTTGAATGTTGATTTCATTTGTTGACATTAAATATACTATTGGCAATCTTTATTAAAACCTATCAATTGTAAATGACCTTTATTGCCATAGTAGACGATGTATAAAAAGTCGAGATGCTTCAATCGTAAATCTTAACCAAACATTCTTGGTTCAAAGCCGGGTAAACTTATAAATATAAAGGAATTATATGTATCTTAATTTGTGGTAAGTGACTAAGCCGGTTAGCCTTTAAACGGGTATTAGTTTGAATTAACTGAGTCAGTTGTGTGTACAGATATTCAAGTATTGTACGAAAAATCAGCTAATCTAAGTCGCTCGAATTTTAATGTATGTTATAAAATACTTATACATATATAACTTATTGTATCAATTCATATATAACGAGTTGTTCCTGGCTACTCCATACACGTCGAGTTTTTTTTTTTAAATTAAAACTCGTATATCATGACAAGCTCAAGCTACTTCAATATCAAATTTCACTATGATCAGTTTAGTGATTTAGTCGTGACGTGGCAACAGGCACAAAAAAGTTTAACTTTTCGGTCGGCGTGTGTGTTTTTATATGTTTCACACACGTATAAAACTTCATAGGGTTCTCGTATGTGTGGCGCCGAATTTAGATAAAGATAAGGGCGTTATGATATGGACCCGAGGGATTGCGTAATACAGATCTATCTGAAGTTCAGGCAATTTATTCTTGACATCATGAACAGATAACAGATAAAACGATCCTGTCCTGCGGACGTGGATGTGTGAACACATCAAACGGGGCTTTGTGATACCCTTTATATGCGTCACGTTGCATATTTTCTGGTATTGTCTCAATATCGACTAGACTTACAGGCTTCACCTCCCGATGGTCCATCTACTCTTCCAATTTCCGCATCCAGCTAGGTCCTGCCACTTAGGTACTGGACGACATCCTAAGTTAGTTGATTCACGGCCTACTTAAATACTTTTCTGTTCTAAGGGCCAACAGTCCTTCACAAGACGTGACTGACATTTTGTATCCATAGAATATGCGAAAGTGTGGTTACTTGTTTATTTCTCCGTTGGTATAGTAACTGAGCAATACGTTATTCTGTACAAATAATCTCTGATCCAGAGAATAATTTCGAACCAGACGATTCTAATGGCATGTACGTTACCTGTCGTTATAAGAGTAATACTGTTCTGCGTGGAGTTCATTACATCGCTCGCAATAACATTAACAGTAGTTATTTGACTTTAAAGGTTACGTCATATTTTTTGTTCGAAATTCGAATTAGCCGAAATTGTCACGTCAGGAAAATGCATTATGACCGCTCCAGGCGATCTTCCACTCTTTCTAATTCTATTGTATATGATATTATTTAAACTTCTTTTTTGTTTTTGTTTTTATTCACACGGGATTTTTATTATATATAATTGTTCTAAAATATTATTTATTTTTTTATTGTGTCTATTATTAAACATACAATATATAGGTAAGTTACCACCTACCATTACAACAGTCACCATGACACTTCTCTTTTTTTAAATATACGAGCATATACTTCAGATTTAAAGCCGAGATGGCCCAGGTGTTATAACGCGTTCATCTTAACCTATGATTACGGGTTCAAACCCAGACAAGTCCACTGAATTTTTACGTGCTAAATTTATGTTTATAATTTATCTCGTGCTCGGTGGTGAAGGAAAACATCGTGAGGAAACCTGTATGTGTCTAATTTTAACGAAATTCTGTCACATGTATATCCACCAACCTGCATTGGAGCAGCGTGGTGGAATATGCATCAAACCTTCTCCTCAAAAGGAGAGGAGGCCTTAGCCCATCAGTGCTAAAATTTACAGGCTGTTAATGTAATGTAATGTATTATTTAAAGCTGGGGAGTTGCTTTTAACGCGTTAATCTGTGAATTATTTAGTATGATCTAAAAAAATTACCATAAATATCAAATTAATTGAAAAATGTTGTAGTTTATATAATAACATCACGCTACGACTTACGGGCGGCACGCGGTTTGAACCGCGCGGAGCAGCTTATCGTACAAGCGACATTAAATTGTTCACTAATTGCAATTAACGATACGTCATTTCATTTATACAACAAATAGTTAAAGGATATATACCCAATTATTTAAGTGATAAGATAATTACGAATTACCAAAGGTAAGTAAGGTAAGTTCATATAGTACACTTACCATTCCGTATTCCTTCCAAGCTGAAACAAACAAAGACTATTCTCATGAGTGTAAACTTGTAAAGCTCTTCTTTGTTTACATTTCATTAGATACGGAACTCGAGCGTTCAACGTTGAGTGGATCGTTTTATTTTTTATTTTTATACACAACTAGCTAACCGTCCCGGCTTTGCACGGGTAGAATAAGGTAACATAAGATATTCTTATTGAAATACAAACGTTGAAAGAGTAACTCTTGTCTTTCTGTGTGTTCTTGTTGGGCCATTCATCTTCGTGATCGTTGATCAACTCACCAAAGATTAATCACAATCGGATAAATTATTATTATTTATTTAGAAGACTAGAACATTCGTCTCCTTCGTGCTATTAAAACCATAAATAATTAGGGGGCCTTTCGGAAGATTTTTTTATTTAAATTTTCGTGTGCGCGCGTGAATTTTTATGTTTACTCAATAGTCAGTCAGCCATCTGGAAATCAGTGTTGTGCATTAGCACAGCATATACTGAGATGAACCCCTTGCTACCTACACTGTATTCCGTGAATTTAATTATTTTCTTGTGTATAATCGTTGTAATGCATGTGTATGTGTAGCAAAAATAAATAGTTTATATGGTTTAAGGATACGTTTGTCCAATCCCAAAAACTTATATCATCATCGTCATAATTATTTCTTGTAGTGTGCTGAAAATAATGTCCTTTTGAACTGATAGACTAAATGAAGTTAATCAAAGTTCTACAGCGCCCTCCTTTAAGCCAAAATTTCACACAATTCTGCCTTTATGTTAGACATTAATTACAAAACGACCTTCTCCTCAAGACAAATAACTTAAGCTAGTTTAAGCTGTACGTCGATAGTCTGTCGGGACATTGACTTTTAAATATATATACATTGTTTTGTTTCAAGATATATATATTCATCCTTTATAAATCCTTCATTTTTTTTTCTAATTATTGGAACGAAGTTGAGAGTGAACTGGTAGAAATTGTCACGTAAGAAAAAATCATTATGTACTCTCCAATCGACTCTATCCCTTTGTTTTTATTTTGCTGGAAAAACGCGTTACGCGTTCCCCTCACGCGGAGTGCGCCCCGATACACTCAGTCTCTTCGGTGAGCGCCACGGGATCACTTTCGCATGCTACAATATAGCCCTGAACTTTACTCTGTCCTCCTTTATCTGTTTCTTTCTTTTAGGGTTATATAAAAACTGTTTCTTTCTTTTTGGGTTTATCTGTTATTCCAGAGCTGCCCAAAGGTTTGAAATGGCAGTGTTGATAATCCTTAAAGAAGAAGAGAAAGTCTGAAGTTTCGGTGATCGTTGCTACTGCTGTCACAATTGATTATGAGAGTAAGGGAAATGATAATGCACGCGTAACTGCGCATGCTTGAGCACTATTATATCTTACTTATATAAAGCGTACTTGTTTCACAAAATGTTATATTTTTTTCTCGTTTTAAATATATTCTACGAGTGTCTTTTTATGACATTGGTAGACGAAATAGCAAATGGGCTACCTGATGGTAAGTGGTCATCACCGCCCATAGTTAATGGCGCTGTAGGAAGATTAACCATTCCTTACGTCACCAATGTGCTACCAACCTTAGGAACTAAGATGTTATGTCCCTAGTGCATGTAGTTACACTGGCTCACTCACGCTTCATACCGGAACACAACAACACTGGATACTGGCTGTTTGGAGGTAGAATATCTAATGAATGGGTGGTACCTACCTATACGGGCTAACGCAAAGTCCCTACCACCAAGTAAAAGAGTCGAGTGTGCGAGTAAGCCACAGATGGAACATTTATTTAATACAAGGCTTCTGACTGAAACTGCCAAATTTACCTTACCGATTTTTGATTTACTTTCTACGATATTCTTGCTGGTGCTATTTTCCAAGGATACAGAGAGGTCTTGGAAATACATTTTTTAATTTGCGTACATTTTTTTAACATAAAAGGAGACCCTTTGCAACATCTATATCCGGGTCATGGAGGCTAAACATCCAATCCCTTCTAGAAAATTTATTATACTGCAACATAACCAATAACTCATATCAACACATGCAGCTTTTCTCACGACGATTTGCTCCAACTTTGAGTACGAGATGAATTGTAAACACAAATATAGTTCTTGAAAAATTCAAATTTGTTCGGATATGATATAAAATGCGCTAAGACTTGCATGTTTTATGTACTGGCTGTATTAACATAGCGAGTATATTCGAGGGAGGGCCTTGAAGGCAAAGACGGCTTATACCATCTTTGGTCGTTGGTTTTGGTCGCAAATCTGTTATATAATATAATATATATTTATTCTGCCTCATACGTATATATGTAATGAGATGTGAGAAATGTTTTTTATCATAGTTTGTAAAGATTTTATCATAAGAAACGAAATTCGTTGTCTTTAAACAGGTACAATGTTCTAAACTCTGGTGTCTTTTCGACATAAGTTTTACCTGATAGAGTTTTATGGAAGCCTGTCTGCTAGCTACTACTTATTATCTATGGATTATTATCTTTCATTACAGTAAAAGGATGAGTGAGTCAATGTAACTCTGTAGTTAGTTGGCTCAAGATTTTATGAGCCTCGTGCACGAGGGATATTATTTTCAAATTATGATTAATATTTCTCAAAATGCCAATGTCTAATGAGAATGACTTACCACTAGGTGTTATATTTGCTAGTCTGTCTAAATTAAATGATAATAATAATAAAAACTTGGTACATATCATAGATTGCATTGAGCAACAACAGTGAAATTTTTTACACTTAACTTTTAAAAGGACTTCTGAAATATACTTTAAGAAATAAGGTGTGGGACGTACTTTGTCATATTGTATGCTTACTCGGCGTGGGACGGTTATGGGTGGAGAGATCACGCGTGATACTAATGGTATCATATATAAATAGAAAACATTAAGCCTCATAAATTGGGTAGTTAGTCTCGTATAATCCTTTATTTATCAATATTTTAATTCCAGTTTCAGGAAAGTGTCAGTTTTCCGTGTGTTAACTACTATTTTGAAATCTGCTTTTTTGTTGTTGATAAACTTTAATTCTTATCTAATTGTGTCTGTGCTTAAATTTTTTTTTCACTGAATATTTGTAATTTGTAAGATAAAATATATAACACATAAAACTATTATAAAGAATTACTCAACAGCTTAAAGTGCAAGTTAATGAAATGCTGCAGATAATTAATCAGGTTGTCAAGAAGTACAAAAAGACGAAAACGACGCAAAATCACAAGATCGTAAGCCGAAAATATTGATATCTCTTTTGTTTTTTAAAATTGCATTTTGCTTGTTTATTTATTTTTTGCATTGGTAAGTCGATCTTAATATGGAAATATGGAACAATAGAACGAACAGATTTTTGAAATAAGTAAATTCCCGGCAACATTCTGATACGAAAAACTAGTTAAAAATATTGTTTTTAGCATGCACAAGTGCACTTAGTGAGCGAGATCTTAAGTTTGAAATGCTTCTATAATAAATAAGCCATTTTCTCAAGAAATCTTAGAACTTCCTTTAGATAATAATAAATCTTTTATGAATATTTTACAAGTATTTAATATAAACACCAATAAAATAAATATAAATAAAAACCTCAATAAATTTTCATTTTACATTATATTTTGTTATTTTAAAATAAACTGGAGTGGCTGGTTCGCGTGCACTCTAGACTTGCAGATAAAGTTTTTGGTTATCCTCTGGTAAACTTTCGAAAGTTGTAGCATTTGTAACGAAGCGTACAGGTTATGTCGTAGAAGTCCTACTAATATTACAAATGTGAAAGTTTGTTTTCTTGGAGATATTTCCCTCATTCATAATATGGATGGATAGATGGATTCTTTTGATGTAAGATGTTAGGTTAGTTAGGTTAGGTAGGCTTAAAAATCTTCAACTAGATTATACATATATGTACTCACGACATCTATGTAGTTTGATTTATTTGAAATCAGCCATATGCAGTATATGACATGATAAATAGTCCAATATACCTATAAACATCGTTGAGAGAGTTTTAAATAGTCTTTTTTGTCCCACGTCGGGTGCCAAAATTGCATTTTAAGATTGGATGTTCATCTCTTATGCAATCAGAATTCCGTGAACTTTCTTGCCTCTCTACATTACAAAACGAAAATCGCCACTTAGTATGTCTTATATTACATGTACTCACTTTGTATACCTTCTATAGTAATTAATCAGTCAGACAGGTCATTGCCCTTTGTCAAATATACATCTTTGAAATAAGTGAGTTTTTATTAAGTTAATAAATAGTTAACGTAAATAAAGATTGACAATTAAATTGAACTATTCGTATTGAACAAAAGGTCTTCATAAAATCAATTTATATGTATAACAACTTCTAGATCGTCTTTCTAGTTTGGAGAAAATCAATTGATAGTCTGCTTTAAATTCATATTTCTTAAATTAAAATAAGTGTGATTTTTTAAACTAATTAAATGTTTGAGACCTCTTGGTAACAATTTTCTTTCTCTTTTTTCTTCAAATAAATTGTATTTTTTTGTACAGTTAATGTATTATTTTAATATATTATAAATATTTAGAACTCTTGAATTTTGAATCTAGGCTTTTCTATTGGTATCGGTATAAAGGCAGTTACCCTCATATACAGTAATCGTTGGTCCGAACGATTATCTCGCGAACGTTGCACAACTAACAGACATAGTAAAACTTTGTGAAAGGAAAGTTCAGATCTTATAATTTCAAACTCCTTTTTATTTCTTTTAAAAGACTTTAAAAGTATATAATTTTAAAAATAACACAAAGTAATTACTTTAGATTTTAAGGAAAAGGTTTTACGACTACCTAGACAGTAAAATTTAAGAAGATATTACATAGATTAATTTATACAATTATCATTTAAGAAATATCAGTGAGTCGGAGCTACTACAGTACATGGGATATAACACCTTAGTTCCCAAGGTTGGTGACGCAAAGGTGTTATGAGGAATGATTCACTTAATGCCTATGGGTTAAGGCCAGTGGTGAGCACTTAACATCAGGTGGTCTATTTGCCAGTTTGCCTATGAATGACATAACGTTATAAGCGACATTACTAATATTTTCAAAAATTGATATTTATTAACAAAAATAGCCTCGAAGTCATCCGAACCAGCACACGTATTTCCCCCTCATGTAACCTGGGTTCCTTTAAACGAACCCGAATAGGCATCTTGCGGGCCGGCATGACGAGGGCAGCTAGTTCAGTTAATTTAGTTAGTTTTATTTAAGCTCGGTGTGCTCAGCAAGGCAAGACAGTATTTCACGTCGGCCGATCGTCTAAGTCTATACAAGGCGCAAATTCGGCCTCACATGGAATACTGCTCTCACCTCTGGGCGGGTGCTCCCCAGTACCAGCTCCTTCCATTTGACCGTATCCAACGTTGAGCGGCTCGAATTATCGACGATCAAGCCCTTTCCGATCTGCTTGAACCTTTGGCTTTGCGTAGAGATGTTGGATCGCTCTGCATCTTCTACAGAATTTATCACGGGGAATGTTCCGAGGAATTGTTCGGATTAATCCCGGCTGCTGAATTTCTCCTTCGGATATCTCGTCAAAATTCCAAATATCACCCGCACCACCTAGATGTCCGAAAATCCACAACAGCGCGATTTTTAAGACATTTTCTGCCTCGCACAACCACTCTGTGGAACCAGCTTTCGCCGGCGGTTTTTCCGAACCGATACGACTTGGGAACCTTCAAGAAAAGAGCGTACTCTTTCCTGAAAGGCCGGCAACGCACCTGCAAGCTCCCCGGTGTTGCAGATGTCCATGGGCGGTGGTAGTCACTTTCCATCAGGTGAGCCTCCTGCTCGTCTGCCACCTTTTGACTTAAAAAAAAAAATCCTGCGTGTACTGGCCGTTTGGACCCCACTACCACTTACCATCAGGTGTAAGTGGAGTTATTTACGTACGGGGGAAAAATATATATATTAAATGCTTCGCATAAATCGCCTCGACTCCAAGTGACATTAAAAAAACGAATAATGCTATAATATGTACCGTGAATACGAAGATATTATTAATTCAATCTTAACCTTTAATTAGTGTGTTTGGTATATTACTTTTGGAAATAGCTTTTAATTTGATAATGAAAACAGTGTATTAATAATAGCATTGATGGTCACGCGAGTAAGAAATATACACATAGTTCTATGGAATACAAATATAACATTACATTTATGTATGTATATGTAGATTATCTATATAGATAATAATAGCCCTTCTAGTATTGCTAGTCATACAAATTAAGGTAACTCAGAAAAGTGTAGTACAATCCCTGCATCTAAAGAAAATTTCTATTTTAGATGCTCTTAAAAGTTCATGTCTCAGACAGAAAATAAGCATAGTCTCCTCCGAGTCTTGATATAAGACAAGTCCTTCAAGGTAGGGTATCTTTAGATGTTGAAGAGATATATCAGTCCACTTATATGTTACGCGAAGAAAGAATGACAACAAGACATGCTATTTCTGGATATTATAATACTATAAAATTCGACTTAAAATATTTTAATAAAAAATTAAGTTTTTTATTTATAATAAACGTCGCTTACACAAAACATTAACAGACAAAACCAAATATAGTTTAATATTTAAATAAACAATTCCAATATACAATTATGATATATTAAGCCAATACGTGAAAAAACTTTCCACTTTGTCGCAATCGAATCGAAGTATAATTGTGCCCGTATCGAATTGTATCATAACCTTAGTAAATTAATAGAATCATCAGCTACGATCCAGATGGGTATATTTTTATGAAGAATATTCTAGAATAGTTTTTTAATCTGAAATAGAATTATAAAGTGGATCAGAATAGAATCGGGAACCAATCGTAATCGTTAGAATTATTGGAATTGGCTCTCAGTAGAGCTATTTTGTCGGAAAAGACTGGAACTCACCGCAGAACATGATCATGTAATATCATAAGGTGATATATGACATTGACTATAATAACTACGTATTACATGCCTTAGATCAGGGCCGGAATTACGGTATGGCTTTTTGGTATTCAGCCCAGGTCCCCGTGGATTCAAGGGGCCCAGCTAAGTCAATTCAAAGTCAAAAATAGACGATAATGGGAAAGAATCCATCATTCTATTAAATTAAACGATCGTATGGTTTGCAGCCCTGCGAATCCTGCAATTAATCAAACCCATTCAATTAATTAATTCAAGTCTACGTTCAGGTGTGTCAGTGGGCCCCCTAAATAGTATTAGCCCAGGGCCCCCTAAACTCACGGTCCGGTCCTGCCTTACATAACACTCAAATTCGGTTTTAAACATTTTATGATTGAGATTACGAATTGAGTTCTTACCGAGAAGCATTGTTGAGTATTATTAAATGATGTGATTCTTATTTCTAGTAAAAATATTAATAATAATGTGTGACCTAATTATTTTTATAGCCTAAATATTGTCATGAAATTGCAAAACATGTTCGTGCCAATAGCACGCAGATTGTTAACTGGTTCCAAATTTTTGAGATATTTTATGATGATATGATATACAATAAAATAATAGATATATAATAAATAATATTTTATTTGCTAACTGATTACTTGTTGTATGATTTGTGAAAGAAACCTTTTATTTACCTCCTTTTATAACAGTCAAAGGATAGAATCATTCAGCCAGTATAATTATACAAAAAATATTGACAAATTATTATATATTTTGTGATAAATGTATTTCATTTCATTTATATGTATTAATGATATTCACGTTTGTCACATATTCGAATTTTAAAATGAGTGAAACTTCGAAAATATACTAAAAGCTTTTTCGAGACGCGTTCCATCTTCTTTTATATATTTATGTATTTTGGTTTACTATTTTTACATTTGGTTTATTTTTTTTTAATTAAAATATATTGAAATTTTTTTGCTGATTACCGATTGCATTCGTTAAAAACTACGTAAACAGCGTCGAGATGTCACAACCTACAGTGACGCGATGAATGTATTATTGCCAAACCAATTTTTGTAATGTTGAAGAACTGAAGTACGAGCGCAGCAATGAATAGTGCCCTTAAAGAATAGAACACCCGTTGGGACGGGGGAGGGCAGTGTTGTATCATATTACGTTAATACATTAGTCCTGTCAGTGCCTTCGGGTATGGGAAACAAATACTTGACTTTAATTCCAAATTGCATCTTTGAACCAATTAAGGTTAAAATATCTAATTTTGGGATAACAGTGCAAACAATATTTCTAAAGGATTAAACATCCCGTAGTCGCTAATATCAGGAGAGCTGGTTCATTTAATATCTATGTAATTGAAAATGCGAAAAAAAAAATCTTGGTAGAATTTTTGTGTTCACTTGAATAAAGTTTTCAAATTAACGCATATACTTTTTGATTATATTATAAGAATGCATGTTCCTAATTCAAATAGCGTCACTATAACCTAATGTAAACACTATTACATTTGTATAATAAGTTCGTTACTACCAAAGGAGGAACCCGAGCTTCCTAGTTAATCTGTTGGTCTATCACGATTTTTTTTATAAAATTTTAGATAAGCAATACCTAGTTATGGAAAATTAAGATTAACCAGTTATTCGAACTTATTAGCTCAAGATTTTATTGGAACTAGTGTAGATATAGGATTAATTTATGAGTATTTCGCGTATCATTATATATTTTTATTACCTTTAATTTTGAATTACTTACCTTTTTATTTTCAGGCAGTACCACAATCAAAATTATAAGATTGTGATGCCTATGTCAAATAGAACGTAACGTAAAAAGAATGTAGACGCAACGGAAGTGTGACACTCCCCTTCCTTTGAAAGGTCAAAGGAATGGGAAAGCCAACTTCCCAAATCCGGACTGTAAATGAGAATTGTTTATAGTAAAACTCATTAACTTTGATGGCAGTGCCTGTACCGTACCTGTTAGCAAGCAAGCTTAACTAGTGATATTAGGTAGGTTAAGGTGGTATCACACGGTTCCTTTCCTCGCATTTTGCTTGTTAATTCAAAGTGATATCACCTTTATGTTGGCAATCAACACTAGTAAATAAATAATTTGTATTGGTGTTGGTATTATAGAGATGTCCATTCCTGTTTTATCGACAAGGAAATAAAAGCTCAATGATTAAAAGTAACAAAATAACATGTTTATGAAATTACCGACAATTCATTTGTAATGTTTAAGCATTTTTTTCTCACCTTTTTATCCTTGAAAGCGAGGGATGATTAATGTTCTTTCCGCTGTAAGTACATTCTTATACAGATAATATGTAAATCACTTAATAAATAGCTGGAGCATCTTCATTTTGAAAATTCAGTTACATATTTATACTTTTTCATAGAAATGAGTGTTAAATTAAGAGAAATAGAATAAAATAAAAATTAACCTTTGTTCAAAAAGAATATTTTTGAAAGATTAAGAAGAGAAGAGAGGAGATATTAAAAGATTAATGTGATTTTATCACATCACCACCCATCTCATAATCTATGAGCTATCCACACCTACCCACACCGTTGGTTGCCTGGAAGAGACCGCTTCGTAGCGATAAGGTCGCCATAATTGTACGCTTTTATTTAGGCTGTATACATTTATTAATTTTCTCACTGTGGTGTACAATAAAATGTAAGTAATATTTGTTAAAATAACATTACACATTAACGCCGAATAGAGGTGACTGTTAATGCTTGTGTGTGGCCGTCTCTTGACTACTAAGTACACGCTCACTAGTTAAAAAGAATGACGTTTCGCGAGTGTCAAGCTTAGGTTTTATGCACACCAAGGTGTTACAGTTGGCTTGTTTTTGAAGAGCGACTCTCTCTAGACATACTGGTATAAAAAATCCAATTTTGAACGTTCAGATTAACTTTACAGACTTAAAATTAAGCGTAACAGAAGTGTATATAAATTAAGCAATGAGTTGCTTGCAACGCAGGTACGGAAAGAGAACACAACACGAATATTTCTCTACTCTGCGATTCATTGTGATGCGAGCATTAAAATTTCTGAGCGACGTGAATTTTATTATTATTACATATTTTCTGAATTCGCGACGTATGTAAATTCGCGAGTAATGACATAAAACATAATTTAATTTGTCGTGTACCAGTTTTCTTATTCATTACCAAGACTACTATAAAAGTAACTAAAAGAGCAACTACGAAGAAATAACAAATTAATATCAAGTCATTATTTCAACATTATTAACATTATCTCAACTCTTCCTTTGTTCGTTCACTCAACAACTATCTGTTCTGAGCACCTTTGTTTCCGTGTAATTTAATTACGAAACAGTTAAATATCCTAAGTCTACTGCCATTTTTTCGTACATAGTTTGTTTCTTTGTCTTCGTCTCAATATCTATACTTCTATAATATATATATATATTTATAGCTTATAAAAGCGAAAGTAACTATGTCTGTTACGATTTCACGAACCATTGAACGGAATTTGATGTCATTTATTGTACAACACTAGCACATAGGCTTTTTAATATCCAACACCAGACGACTGACCTCTTAGACACAAAGTCATAACTAGTACTTATAACATGGAACTGCGAAAAGAAATAAAATAAAATCCGTGTTTGCTTTGGATACACTTACATTGTATTATTTATCTATTTTCAAAATAGTTTTATTATAATATCATCAACAAAAAAAACAGCCGATTGAATCACAATGATTAAAAAACTAACGCTATTCGTTATTTTTATATTGACGCGTGTATTCTATATTGACGGGCAATGCTTATTAAATATGATGAAATCATTGTATCTCTCTTTAATTCTTAAAGTCAAATGAATATAAATACTATTGTTATATTCATATACTTTAAGAAGGTTAAAAACGCATTTTTTATATCATATACAAATCAAATCAAATCAAATTATACTTTATTCAAGTAGGCTTTTACAAGCACTTTTGAATCGTCGTATAACAAACTATTCAAAGTAAAGCTACCACCGGTTCGGAATGTAGATCCTACCGAGACGAACCGGCAAGAAACACAGTAGTTATTCTTTTTCAACATCTAAAAATACAGTCACGTTAGTTAAATACAATTAATTATGTATGTTATGTCTCCTGCCTGAAAGTCGACAAGCATTAACTCCACGCTTTTTTATCATCAATATAATCTTGTATCGAATAATATGCCTTCTTTACCATTGTATTTTTACAAATGACTTGAATTTATGAAACGGCAAAGTTAAAAATGTCTGCGGATTTTTAATATAGAAGCTTAAGTCCTTAAATAAATAATATTTAAGGACTAAAAATAGTTCCTGTATAAATCTTTACCGCGTGGAATGGTGGCAAGAATGCTGGCAGCATTTCCCCGTTGAATCGCAATTCCGATCCTCTGGGCAAAAATCGAACCAGACCTCCTGTCAACACTGGAGGCCATAAGGCGAGGTGTTATACTTTTAATGAAGCTTTTTGTACTACTACTCCAAGGACAAAGTGTTTTGACGGCTAATGGGACAAAAAAGTAATTTCACATAAGACAGGAATATTTGAATTTTTTTTAATATAATATTGCACTGGGCAAAATGTCTTCCTAATTAACATTTAATCGTTTGAATCCAATTAATTGTAAAATTCATCTCACTATAGAAACAAATACCTCGCAGGGGTATAAAATATTATATTTTATTGGAATTGATAAAATTAAAAACTTATAAATTTACTTGTTAGGTATCATTCATCACGTAACGTGTCGTGTTGATTTCGTAGATTACGTTATCTTAATTCCAAAGGTTGGTGGTGTTTTGATGATGTAAGTGATAAGATGGGTAAAAATTCTTACAGTGTCATTTTTTATAACCAGTAGCCAGGTAAATTAGGTAGCATTTTTTTCAAAAACCTCGTGTACCAAATACTTGGTGGTAGGGCTTTGTGCAAGCCCGTCTGGGTAGGTACCACCCACTCATCCGATATTCTACCGCCAAATAACAATACTCTGTATTGTTGTGTTCCGGTTAAAAGGGTGAGTGAGCCAGTGTTATCACAGGCACAAGGGATATAAAATCTTAGTTCCCAAGGTTGGTGGGGCATAGGTGATGTAAGGAATGGTTAATATTTCTTACAGCGCCTTTGTCTATGGGCGGTGGTGACCACTTACTATGCTCGTCCGCCAACCAATGCCATAAAAAAAATACTATTAAATATGATGATACTAGGGTAACATAAATCCTTGAACGAGTTACACAGTCCCTTTTACGTCTAGATTGAATTACTTTTCAAATGAATATTAAAAAGTTTTTATACGAATTGTCTGTTGTATATAATACTATGAGTTAAATTTAATTATAGTTTCTAGTTAGACAAAAGTTTACAATATAATGTTTAGTTTTAATTCAAATCCAATTATTATAAATTTCGAAATGGTTGGTGCTTAAAAGTAATAGATACTTTAAACATCGACGAAAAGAGTACTAAGGTCATACAAGATGGAATAATTTGAAAGTGGTTTAATCATTTATCAGGAGTAAACGAAATTGAAATTTAAAATTTTAGCGGAGATAAACCCGTAGTGAATTTTGCAGATTATGAAAATTGATACTTAAAAGAACATCACTTTGGAACTGTTTTACAATAATAAACCTTAGTTAAATCAAGTCAAAGTTTTTGCTAACTAGATGATTTGTTTTAATAATAATTTTAATATTTTATGGGAAAAGATAGAAGAACAGGTCTTTAAGATTTTTTCGAACGTAGCGTAAAACTTATGCTTTTGAAGTTTTGAAATTTCTCGTAATGTTTTTCTTACATCTTTCAAAAATAAAAACAACTATGTTAAAAGTAACTAGTTTATTGGAATGTTTTTACATTTCAAAGTAATATTAATATGACTATGATATTAATTTGGTCCTTCGAGCCGGATTAAAATCGTCAATGATTTTATATTGTAAGTATTTGTATCTATAGGAAATAAAGATCAATTTGCCTGTTTGATCGTCTAAATTCCTGCTGAAAATAAATTTTAAAACTAAGTGAAATACAATCTAGTTTCATAAAGCTAGGTTATGTTGCAATTCATAAAACTGAAAAGTAATATGAGATCAAACGATATCCGTTTTCAGAAGCTGCTGACAAAAGCCAGCATCCGATGCCCTTATCTTTGTTCCAATAATACTTGATTACAGTCGAGATAATTCCAGTTGGGTCGTGCTCCTCTAACTTTGTCGACGCTTGTTCCAATTTCAAATGAAACTAGTTAAGGTTCGAGATATTTTGAATTGAATTATATTAAAATTTATTACTAACACATAAGATTTTATGAGTTCTAATTAATTTTTTTATGTTTTATAGTCAAAGTATGAAAGACATACTTTGTCATGTAAGAAATCGGAATTGAAGAATAAATGAAAGTCTTTTACAGATTGCTGTTTATTTAAGATTTTCTTTTGATACTAAGTTTTAGAAATGCTACCAAGTTAAACATGTATATAATGTACAATATTACTTGATATTAATTGAGAAGACGGTATTATAGTGTGAGTTAACAAAGGGCGTCTCTATTCCTGATCGTTCATGTTCCACTCTGATGGCAAAGGCCACTTGACCTAAGAGTATCAGGCCAATGATCAACATCTATCCATGTTTTTAGAGAAGTGACATTACGGACTGCAGTTCAGAATTTCTTGAAAGAAAAATAACAATTTCTGCCTAAAGATTTGGTTAACTCAAGATTTAAACTCAAGATTTCAGGAGCTGGAGCCTTTTTCCATCTTAGTCAGTAATCAAAGAATCGGTAGAAAATGTATGTATTTGAATGTATATGTGTGTGTATACGTAATATAAGACATCGTTGAAATTAACTTCATCTCAAATATTTAATAAATAGCTCAGAAATATCTTTTTAATATAAATCTATTCCCCGTTTGGATTTTCGTACGTTATATTATATACTAAATTCGACTAAAAGCTCAGCTTATTACCTGAAAGGTAGTTGAAAATATTTGTCAAGGTGTAATATTACTCGTGTTAGCATTTGTGTAATACCGTCAGCTGAGAAAAAAAGAGGGAGGAGGGGGAAATGAGGTGAAAGAAAGGAAAATAAATAAGTAAGGCAAGGAGGTGCAGAGAGCCAAATCATATTTGTAGTATAATGCACATTAATTTTCAAAAATATATCGCACAGAGCCTCGACCTCGTTATAGTTTTATTATATTTATAGATTATGAGGTCAAGACGGATCTACGTGACCTGTAACTTAAAGAACCTTGGTTTTAATAAGAGTTTTATAAAGTAAAATACGTAAGTGCTAGTTTTTAATTAAATTTCATTATAATGCGTGACTCAATCTGATATTTTAATATAGAAATTTGAATATTAAGCGAAAATGCTTTAATTATAACAGTTAAACCTTATTGTTATCATAAATGTGTAATATTTCATGAAGAAATTAAATTTAAGACACGAGCGTTTATTTAAATATTTTACTAGCAGCATAAGTTTTTGAGAATTTCGGTTGATTCAGTCTTGTGGATCTGTTAAAATTTAATGTTCAAGATATTTTGATGTTTGATGATGTCTTTGGTGGTAGGGCTCTGTGCAAGACCGTCTAGGAGGATACCACCCACTCTTCATATATCTTATCGCCAAGCAGTAATATTGTTGTATTTCGGTTTCAAAGGTGAGTGATAAGGGACATAACCAATTCCGAAGGTCAGTGGCGCATTGGCGATTTAAGGAATGATATTTACGACGTCAATTTTTTTTAGGCGTGGTGCTCACATTTATTAATAGGCGATATTTAAAAAATCTTAAATACATCGAATTCTTGAGCAGGGGCGTATATATATATATATATATATATATTTATTTCTGAGTGTTTGACGTTTGTCAAAAGCGGCTATTCTTACCTAAGAAATCGCCCACACACTTTCACACACGCACACATCCTTTATTCTACTGCCAATTAGCAATACTTAATGTTATTTGAAGGTTGAGTGAGCGCACAAGGGATATAACATCTTAGTTTCCAAGGTTATAAAGACTGGTTAATATTTCTTAGTGATGATATCACTGGGCACGGCACTATGTCAGTCTACCAACAAATATTCAATAAACAAAAAAATATGTCTCGGTTTATGGATTATTTCATTTTTATTACTGTATTGCCTGTAAGGTCTTAAAACTTGTGTCTTGTGTGTTACTAGATAAGAGATAAGGGCTGTGAAGGCTAAGTAGTCCTCGACATTGTCTCGCGGGAAATTATCTCCGTATATCTCCATTCCGGAGGCTGTTCATCACAAAATATGTAATTCTTGTCTCGAGATGATCGTTTTCGTCAATCTAATTTGACTTTTATTATCATAATACTGAGGTTTGGTTTAGTTTAAATTATAAAGAAGTAAGCAAAGAAGCGGTAAATATAAATATTTTCTCTATATAATTATTATTTGTTCAAAAATGGACGGAAAAATGTTAAACATATTATATACGTCGTATTTTCCAGCAATTGTGATGCTAGGCATTGTTAACACTAGCAACAAATGTCCAATTAGAAAAAGTCTCAAAGTATCTTTTATGTGGGACGATGTATACGTTTATACAACAGGATCTATAAATTTTTTGATATTTATATTAATTATATGATTATAATTATATATTATGATAATGATTTATAATTTGATTATATATTTATAATGATTTTTATGGAATTGATTGATTTATTTTAAGTCTGTTTTCAGATGGCCCAGTGGCTAGAACGCGTGCATCTTAACCGATGATTTCGGGTTCAAACCCAGGCAGGCACCACTGAAATTTCATGTGCTTAATTTGTGTTTATAATTCATCTCGTGCTCGGCGGTGAAGGAAAACATCGTGAGGAAACCTGCATGTGTCTAATTTCAACGAAATTCTGCCACATGGGTATTCCGCCAACCCGCATTGGAGCAGCGTGGTGGAATAAGCTCCAAACATTCTCCTCAAAGGGAGAGGAGGCCTTTATCCCAGCAGTGGGACATTTACGGGCTGCTAATGCTGTTTCCACAACAACTTTCAGCGACGTAAACTTAGTTGTTCGATTTCCATACAATATAAAATCAGAGCTTCAAATAACATTCCGCATATAAATAAACAGAATGAGATTTCTTATTATTTCCAGTCGAATACATTCAAAATACACAACATATGTCTGCATAATCTTTATTATCTTCGTTTGAGCGATATACTGGTTTGCACAAATAAGCTCGAAGTACTGGAGCGTGTTGCCAGTTTTAAGTAAAATATATTAAATTCTCGAAATTCTTAAACAATAAACGTATGAAGCAGCTTGTGCATTTCAGAGTTTAAAGTTACACGTGTAAATTAAATAGTTTTAAATGTTTCCTGTGAAATTGTATGATATTTTGGAATATTATATTTTAAAATATAAAATGTTTCAGTGGATTCAGGTTTCAAAACTGTTTTCTTATCTTAAAGCAAATAACGCGAATGTTTCTTTAAGATCGTTCTTAAAACTCTCTTAAGTTTAGCCTTCGTAACACAAGGTAAACATAATTTTTCAGACTTCAAAGGTTCGCCTTTCGGAAAGTTTTCATCTTGTCTATATTTTTTTGGTATCCTCTTCGATTATGAACTCATTTTAAAGTTTATTTTTTATAGAACGTACTCCAAGCACCAACTATTTTAATTTAAAATAAAAAAATTTAGTTGTTAAGGATTACACTAAATATTGACTATAACTCGACATTAGTGTTTTTTTTGTGAATTGAAAAAGCCAACAGCCTGAATAAAAATTAAAAAAAAAATCGAGTTTTATTTACCAAGGAGTGCCATTATATTTTTATCATGCCGGTAAGTTGGCTGATGAAACGGCCAAAAAATATCACCAAAATTTTGGATGTTATGTTTCTTGTATTGACTGCATTTATACTAGCGGTAGAATATTTGATGAGTGTACCACTAAGTTAACCTACGAACACGCTAATTGCTTAATAACCTTGTGACAAAAGTGGTATTATATTATTTGATTTGGACGCTTTCAATTTCCGTTGTAAAACCGAATGCTTTGCGAAACAAGAAAGTTACTGACTCTATACAATCGAGTAACAGGAGTACTAAGTTTGGTAACCTCATTGATGTAAATTATTGTAATATTGGAATACGCACAGAGCTTCGCGGGTAGTAACTATTACTGGTTGCTTTGTCTATTGAAGAGGTGAGCAAAACCTTCGTTCCGCATCTTGCACCTAGTTCTTAATAAGTGGACTTACTTTATTATTCTTAATTATAATTGTCTATTCAGCTACAACCTTCATCCTTTAATTTACAGAATAACTTGCGGTAGCCGCTGCGTTACAGATAATTAATTTGTTTAATATATATTTGCTATAATTTTATTCGCTTGTGGGAATACTCGAACAAAATTTTTGAATTGGAGTTGAACATTTCACGAGCGAGATATATTTGCGGATATTTAGTTTATTTTTCATCATCACTAAAACTAAATAAAACAATGTATTCATCGAAATTGAGATTTCTTTAAAACTCGCAATTGAAAAGTTAAACAAAACATATTCAATGTTTTTCCCAATCAATCCGAACCAACAGAATATACATTCCGTTACTTATTCGAACAGATACTTTTCAACAGAAGCTTACGTCGTTCGTATAAAATAGGCGATGAATGAAGCTAAACTGAATAGAATTATGGTAAAATCATTGTAACTGGATCATAGTTCTAGAATTCGTCAAACGTTTTCGCCCATTACTTTGACAATTTAAGTCATTCTGTATTTAGTGTGAATAGTTACTTCAATATAATCATCGTCATTGATATGTGTACCGCTAGAATCATTTTAATACGTTTGAGTTTCGGTTTTTAAAGCCGAGTGAGTCAGACACAATTCTTATTTTTTTCAAATCTCATGGTTAGTTAATAAAATAATAAATAAAAAAAATTGAATAGTCTTGATTTTCATGCTGTATAATTAATTCGAATTTTGAATTCAGAATACTCACACCAATGTAAAAAGGTAGACGGTGCGTTTGTAAGCGAACGTTTTCTATAAAATGAAGCATCATTTGAAATGTCTGTGTATATATATACTTATACCAGGCGCTATATGCTAAAATGCTGCCGCTGCAAATCCATTCATCCCGCTGTGACACATTAAATTATAATTGATCACACCAAGGACAAATAGAATAATACAAATCTCAAATTTTCAATTTGCCATACGTAAAATAAAGTTTAAATGTTTCGTTTTCGTAATAAATATCACTCATGTTCGGGATGTTTATATGTTGGCACGCTGGTCACACCGATGACATTACGTGAAGTTTTCTGTTTAATTACGTATATTTATTGTTATTTTTATGTTAAATAAATTCAATAAAACACTCAAACTCAACTCAAACAAATTAATTTTTATAGCTAATATTTAACTTGCGATATTTGTTAAGTTAAATCTTGCATGCTTCTTCTAAAATTTTACATATTAGTCGAGTTCCGATTATAATGCATTTTTATGTAAAGCATAATTTGATTCCACGCCTAGAATCGTCTCTGGAGGAAGGAACGTCTCTATAGTCAGACATAAAATAATACTATTCACTTATAAAAAAAAATCGCGCGTGGTATTTTACAAAGTTTGATAGAATAGTTCAAAACGCCGCTTAGCGTTGAAGACCTCGTTTATAGCACTAGTAGTGGCTATTTAGCACTCCTGCTATTTCGAGTGCAGTTTAACGGCTATAGAAAATATCATGCAGATTGCTGTTAATATTGAAGTTTTCATTCATTAGTTAAAGTGTTTAAAATGTTAACTTTTCTAAATATCAAAAAGAAAAACAGATGAGCATCGGCAATGCTCTATCCTGTAGTGATGTTAATCCTTAACTATATATAACATTACAATTGAAATAATTAAACTTTAAATGTAGAACAAGATTCACATATGAAAATAAAAGCTATGATACGTTTTAAAATTGTACAGAGCCCTCTTCACGCGAGACACACTTGGTCGGTCGCTTTGCTTTTATGCATAGATCTGCTTAATTAAGGGTAGGTGTAGTCTGGTTTAATTTACAGCATAATTGGTACGGTATGAATATATAAAGAAAAATTTAAAACAAAAATCTATGCGAAAAATGTATAAAAGACTCACGCAGACGGACCAATTTAAAAATGCAAGAATGAGTTTATTTTGAATTTTAATTGTAGTGGTTCATGAAAGGCGAATAAAAACCAGCGGTTATGACGGCCACTGAAATAGATTGCTTTCATTTTTAATAACGGTAATTATTACTGAGAGGGATGAGCAAACACACACTCAGAAATATAACTTACTCACGTATTGCGCTTATTACTAATGAATCATTTTACTAGATAGTATTAAAACGTACAGTTATTATAGGTTTTGTATCTGTATTCAGGCAGAAATAAGACAGGCAGGTAATGGGGATAAAGGGAAGGTACCTACCCAAACGGGCTTGCATCAAGTAAAATATACATATTATATGGTGTTTAACTAACGCTAGTTTCAAATTTTATTATACAAACAATGCAGACAAAAAATCGTCAGAGTGAGTTCTCTTGTGGAAATATTTGTTACAGTGGTGGTGACCACTTATCAGTCTGTCAATCTATTATAAATTGAAAGTCAAATCACATCCAATTACTGCGAGGGAACTAAGAACTAAGTGAATGAACCAGATAATTTGAAATGAACTCGATTACGCCCAAAATGTATACAAACGCACATTATACATAGCTTGAACTGTGTGCGGCGGTCGATTCCTAAACTCTATTCGTTTAACAAAACAGACTTGTGCTGGCCGTCCACTGAATAAGAGCTATGAAGCGTTACGCAAAACAAATAAAGATTCACGTATTTTATGATCATGCGTTGTGACATATTGGACGTAGGAGTTCTAAGCCCAAGACGATATGATGGGTTATAGAGATATGTATCCCTGATACTTCAATTAATAATGTACAAAACATTTACAAATTTTAATTTATTACATGCCTGGATACGGAACCTATAACTCTACATTTTAATACTATTTCATTAGTTGTTATAAGAGCAATACTTCAATTATCTCACTCTACTCATCAGGTATTCTGACGCCAAACAGCAGTACGTATCGTTGTGTTCCGGCTTGAAGGATGAGTGAGCCAGTGTTATTTTAGGCACAAAAGACATGAGATCTTAGTTTCCAACGTTGGTGGCGCATTGGCGATGTAAGGTATGATTAATATTTCGTACCGCGCGATTGTCTATGGGCGGTGGTGACCACTTACCTTTTCACCTAGCTATATAAAAAGTGATTGGTAAGTTTTTTCTAAAAGCACAATGAGGATCATGAAATATATCGGTCAAGTATTGATTTCAAACTTCTTTAGGATTTTTTTTAAGGTTGGAGGGCAAATAGTTCGTGGTAATTGCTTGTTATGGCAGCATCCAGTTATGACCATTGATTTTATAATATTATAATTTTAAAATAGGAGGAGAAAATCTTCTAGAGCCCATGGGTAATGCATTTATGGTAACAATAATTTCCACTATATGAAAGAATGCATATTATTCGATACAAGATTATATATATGAAAAAAAAGCGCGGAGTTAATACTTGTTGACTTCCAGACAGGAGACATAACATACATATATAATTAACGTTGAAAAAGAGTAACTACTGAGTTTCTTGCCGGTTCTTCTCGGTAGAATCTACATTCCAAACCGGTGGTAGCTTTACTTTAAATAGTTTGTTAAATGACGATTCAAAAGTGCTTGTAATATTTGTTAATAATTTCAAATTAAATAAAAATTGTTTTAAATCGATCGATTTCTGTGAATTATTTGATCTTTATTATCAATATGAAAAATAATTTAAGAGCAGTATCGATTGCTCTGATATGTTCGGGTAAAATATTTAATCAGTCAACGTATAAACCAAAAGTGGTAACGACACGCCGTGTTTGGACGCTCGGCCTATTTGTGTGACAAAAATAAATTATACGGCCGTCCGTTCGTTTGAGGTAATTATTCCCTTTATGTGCACCGACGACTTATTTCGGTATGCTGGCATGTTTAGGCACAAAGTAGGTATATAGCTCATATAACTCAGTTATATATATAATTATATATACTTTTGGTTAGGACAAATATTAAGTGTGAATATAATAAAAACGGATTCCTAATTATTTTTTTTAACGTGTCTAGATATCACATGTGCACTTTCTGTACCTTAAATCTCAAGTCTAATTGATGACCGAAGAGAGTCAACTGCAGGAACATCCGCTGTATTTTTTTTCCTAGGCACGTGAGTTCAAATATCCAGTTTATTACAAAAATATTTTGTCAAAAAATTGCAATAGCTACATAGAAATCCGGGATTCAGAATGTGGGATTTGTAGCCTGTCATGGCATGATAAAAATTTATTAACAAAATAGTTTCCTGAGGGTTTTACTAAGGTGAGCTGGCCGAGTCACTAGATCAACGAGGTAGGTCCGTGTTGGCATTTAGGTTATATAACTTACGTATTTTACATCACCAATGCGTCGTCAACCATAGAGACTAATATGTTATATTTGTGCCTGCAGTTACACTGGTTCAATAACCCTTCAAATTGGAATACATCATACTAAGTTTGCTATTTGGTGGTAGGATATTTGATAAGTTAGTGCTACCTAACCAGACGGGCTTGAAGAAGCCAGAATGATTAATTTATTAATTAATTTTAAAATAATTCATTTGAGTGACACTGTCGAGTGAATTATATTTTAATTATTTTAAAATTAATAATTACGATGATTTCATAACCAAATCAAATAAAAAGATACTTCAATAAGCACCTTTGAAGCAATTTTGTATCGCTGTTATAAAAGATTAATTAAAATTGAAGTAACCACCGGTTCAGAATGTAAATGTTAGCGAAAAAATCCAAGAAACGAGTTACTGTTTTAAACGGATTACGATAGATTCATATTGTACTGCACTGTTCTCATTGCATGTTTTAATTTTATACATCCTGTATAAAAACCAATGAAAACGAAACATTCACACGATAATACCGTTTTTGTAAATAGTGTTCTAATTTTAAATAAGTTTGTTCGTTTTTAGATTCGCACAAAACTTCGTAGGTAGGGGAATAGTCTAATTGGCCAGCGGATGGTAAGTGGTAACCACTGCCCATAGACATTAGATCTGGAATGTTATTTCATTAATATAATGTATTGCTGATTTTTGTAAACAGTTATAAATATTTGACGTAAAAAAACCGCTTAGTTTCTTTTGACGTTTCTTTCGAACCAGTGGTAAATTTTATATTGTGTATTAATTAAATATAATAATTATTCTATTTTTTGTAATTCAAAAAAAATGTCATACCTTGATCTATGGTTTTCATGATAAGGCGTAAATGTACATGACTTGACACTGACTGACTGACTTCCAAAAGTGAATAACGATTATATAATATGATACGTATACGAGGTAATGTGACATAAAGGAATCCTATGTACAATTTAATGACTTTTGATAACCATAATTTTGTTACATATATTTAAATATTATGATATTTTATTTGTCAGTATAATATGTTTCGTATGTATTCCAAATATACTTCAAAATTTAGTTCACAACTTAGTCGGAAGTTAGTGAGCTTAGGACAACATTTTCAAAAGTTTATTCTCGGAATATACAATGTCACGTACACCATTATAAAGTTTTAATAACAATATCGTCGTGTGTATAATTATATATACCAATACTTAAACTATTTTTGGAATATATATCAATATATGTTAAATTATTCTAAATAGATATAAATTAAATCAGTCTGAGAGTAATGTCAAACTCAAAATAAACATCGTTTTTGTTTCTGGCTGTCTCTCTTTTTAAACGAAAATAAAAATAAAGTTAGGTACAAATTGAAGTGTTATAGGAATAATTCCAAGGTCCAAGTCTTCATCAAGATCGGTTCAGACTATCGAAAGGTATAAAACTTAAAATATACGTTCAGACTTGTTTCCCGCTGTTCTGGACTTATAAATATAATCAGGAATCAAACGTTGCTTTGCTCTCTTTACTATTGTTCGGTATTTATTGATTTATGTTATGGTACATAAACGCGGGTAAATCAGCGGTTCGCGATTTACCCGTAATTAATTAAGTGTTAAGCTTGTATTAAAAGTGGGAATGAAAATACTTCAACTTACCCTCAACAATAGAGTTACAACTATTATTTACGATATCCTCCTGGATGAACCCGGCGACGGTCAATCTCAAGGGAGAGTAGGATACTGCGCAGGATACATGGATAGCCCACAAGTGTGTGGTCAAACACACATGGACATTTTTTTTTTCGAATTGACTGTTACTGTTGGCCAGGGTGGCATCTACAGCGTCTCAAGGCGGGAGGGCGAGTCGCGGAAGACTCTGCCGGATGTATACATGGACACTTTTTATTCACTTTTATAGTCCGTTGGGACGGCAAATACGATCGGAAAGAGTTCTTTACTAATTTGTCGATTAAAAAAACAAATACAAAAAAAAAAATGAATGCAAGAAAATTTGTAAAAGTCTCATTTCGTTTCTTTCGTCGGATCGTCTGAAATCTCAGATTTTTGTTTTACGAACCGATACTATAGTTTATGCAATCCATAAACAAGTGTAACACTTTATTTTGAATATTTTGATTTTGGCGTTGAATGCTGTGTTAGAATAAGCTTTTAATATTTTGTATGCAAACAATGAAATCAGATTTATTTAGGCTTTTGAGCCTGTAATTGAAGTGGCTCACGCAACGTTGTTTGGTGGCAGAATGAAATTTTTAGTGTAGTCTGGTTGGGTTTATTCTGTATCCTATAACAGCAGTGGTCGATTATTCTCGTCTACTTTTGATGAATTTATTGAATAGAAAAAAATTAAAAAATATCCGCTCATAATAAAGGTCAAAGGGCGATTTTACAGCCTCGATCGTCAGCTGACTGAAAGCGAATTGGATAAAATGGAATGACATTGCAAAAGCTGTTTAGCTGTTAAGCAAAGTGAATGAAATTACGAAACAAAAATTTTAATCACGACGATGGAGTTAAGTTCTCGCAACCGTGGCCCGGTACTAAATGAATTTCATAAAATTAAAGTGACTCGAACAATGTTCGCGCAGTACGGTTGTATTAGTGTAGTGTGTTCGCAGCATTATATGGACATAGATGAACAAACTCGGGTAGTCGACGTCAAACGATGCAATTATATTGAATCGTGGGGCAAAAACAAACAAACGGGCCTCAGTAGTCGCAGTGATGTGTATCTGACATCTCACTCCGGAATGAACATAATATATGTATACAAGATTAATATTATACCTTCTCGAAAAATGGTTCGGCCGTCTAGTATATTTTGGTTATTTTCACAGTCACAGTAAAATCAAAACATACTTTATTCAAGTAGGTTTTTACAAGCACTTTTGAATCGTCATTTAACAAACTATTTAAAGTGAAACTACCGAGAAGAACGGGCAAGAAACTCAGTACAGTTCAGTTACTCTTTTAAAATGTTTAAAAATACAGTCATGTTAGTTAAATACAATTTTATATGTATGTTACGTCTCCTGCCTGGAAGTCAACAAGCAGTAACTCCACGTTTTTTTATCACCTATATAATATTGTATCAAATGATATGCCTTCTTTACCAATGTATTTTTACAAATGATTTGAATTTATGATATTTCACTTAACTACTTATTACTTCAAAAGTTCCGATAACAGTCCGACGTTCAAAACGCCATTTTTATAGATTATTCAAGCTCTCGACCAATTATATGGCGTCAATTCGATGTCAATGTTGTTTATTTTGTTTTTGTCCTCTTGTTTTGTTGGAGTACCCCGGAAGAGAATAGTTATAAGGCATAATAGATAAAGTAAAGTATGAAATTGAGCTAAAAATATTTTCATTCTACGTTCAATGATTTTCAGAACCATGAGTAGAAGGACGTAAGTTCCAGGAGTAAGTTTTAAAATATGTAAAGATACGTATAAACATTCAAGGCGTTCAAGTATTGTAATGTATTCATGCACCGTGTCGGGTCGCAAATGTAAACAATATGTCGTGGTAACAAGTGATAAACTTTAGCGTTGTTAATTTTAAATCGTTTATTTATATCGTATCCGTACGACATTAAAATTTGATTATTATTTATGATGCCGTTAAAAACTAAATATATACTTGTGTATGATTTTGTAGTGGCTTGAAGGGGGTAAATCTCAAGGTCAAGGAGTAGGGCCAGTAAGAAATATTGTTATTGAGACTTCCTGTCAAAAAATGTATTTTATTTGTAGCATATAATGCGTATACAGCTTAGATTACTCTAGAGCGATATTATTATCTTATAATGACAACGAATCTTGATCAGTAAAACATTGAATACAAAAGATGTTAAGGTGTAATCACGTGATATGCGTTGAAAGATTGTTAAAAATATAATATAAATATATACAAACTGGCAAATGGTCCACGTGATGGTAAGCACTCACCAGCCACGGAGTTTGTAAAACTAAAAATTGCTTACTTGGTGGTAGGGCTTTGTGCAAGCCCGTCTGGGTAGGTACCACCCACTCATCAGATATTCTACCGCCAAATAACAGTACACTGTATTGTTGTGTTCCGGTTAGAAGGGTGAGTGAGCCAGTGTAATCACAGGCACAAGGGACATAACATCTTAGTTCCCAAGGTTGGTGGCGCATAGGTGATGTAAGGAATGGTTAATATTTCTTACAGCGGCTTTGTCTATGGGCGGTGGTGACCACTTACCATCAGGTGGCCCATATGCTCGTCCGCCAACCAATGCCATAAAAAAAAGATTGTAAAATGGATAAAATTATATTCTCTATGACTTGGACCGAACACCAATCGACACGTATGTAAACAGATTTTTATGCATTTCGTACAAACCCAGTTGCAGGCGATCAGTAATTTATTTGTTGTACGAACCCTCAAAGTATTCCTTGATGTTACGCAGCTGCGTAATGAGAAACGCCTCGAAATAGATCAACTGATTGACAAGTTTAAGGTTGATTTTCAGATAAACCATAAAGCTTATCCTCTGAATTTTAACCGGGATCGAAGAAAGCATCGTAAATTTAATTTTGTTTGTTGTTAAAAGGTCCAGTACATTTCATTGTTAAGTGGAACCGATGTTGGTGGTATGGTGATTAAGGATTAATTAATTAATTGATTATAATCGCAATTAACTCATATATCTGATAAAAATAATTACAATTTCGAAATGTAAGTGAGTTGAGTTTTTGCCATTCCCAGAGAATATCAATGTGAGCGCTACCTTCCTATTTTTAGTTCTGATCTCTTGCTTTTAAACGAAAATATTATTTATTTAAGATAAGCCATTTAGAATCGCTATTTTTCAAGATTTCTTTAGTAAAGCTATAATTACCAATCAAAAGTTGGGTGATCCAAATAATAGTAACTAGTTAAATAAATGAAACAAAACTGCTTGTGTTACGATCGCAGAAGTGTAATTTCCTCGTAATACGATTCGAATAGAGTACAGCTATTCTGTAAGTTTATAAATAGCCCACTATTATGCAAAGAGCTGGATTTGGAAATTAACAAAGTTGCTCAAATGTTCAAACACGTGCAGACTTCATCACGACATGAATGACAAATCCAATTAAAGTATTCGCATTTTATTACTTACCTTTTTTCAAATATATTGAAATATTCTCTTTTTTTTGTTCAATCTCTAATATAATAAATATAACAAAATAAATGAATCTTTATATAATAACATGAAAAGCTGTTGGTTGGTTAATCTTTAACACAAAAATGATAATGATCTCTTGACCTGACGCAGGATCAACTGTTTCTGCTTTTCGAGGCACGTATTATCAACATTCAGATTCTGGGCTAATGTGAATTTTCAGCCTCATTATAGGCTCCTATACTCTTGTAAGCTAGGCACTAACCATCGAGGTTGTTGAAGTTTGTCAGACAAACGATACAGGTATGAATCGAAATGTTTTTGTATAAAGATTACGTTAGCCGATTTTATTTTTTTAATTATACGGAACCAAAGACGTGGGCGATGCATGTTGATTAATACGCGTTGTCCCTTGTGACATGTTATATGATATCCTATATATCGTTTCCCATGGCAACAGTGTCTGTTGTCAGTGGATATCGTGTGAAGGCTGCCTGTCATGCTCCATAGATGACGGCCGTTCACCTACCGGATGTCTTCATGTGTGAAGTACATTTGATATCGAATATCTAAATCAAATATACATTATACATAACAGCAGCTGGTCTGCATGGGAAGTATTGACATTTGTGTATTATTACTGCGATTTAATTATTTATTATAAAACTAGTAATTAGAAGAATTAAGTTATTTTCTGATGATGTTGTCCTTCACACTGATTTCGGCTACACCGGCTGACGGACGACGGCCGAAATCCATATTCTAAGATTTATTTTTTATTGCCATTTAAATAGTAATGCTTATATTACTCTGGGATAACATGTATTTTTTAATTATTTCATTTGTAATTAATCATAATTCGCCATATTTGTAACTTTTATCCACATCAGCACATTATTATCTTTCCTTGTTCACAGTTCCCACTGCTCATGTAGCTGGCGTGGTTGGGAAGAAGGCAGCACTGCCATGCGACACACAGCCATTATCGTCTGATGACGGGGCTGCAATGGTGCTATGGTTTAAAGAGGCGGACTGGGAACCATTATACAGGTAAGATAATTCATACACAAAGCTTATGATTCCCTGTTCTTCATATTGAGAAAATGGACAGGGAATTGGAGGAGAAGATTTAATCATTTCTTTAAAAGATTTCTGCCTGAAGCTTGCATTTCAGATAAAAATACAGACGTGTCTAGATAACAATATTACTACTATTAGTTTTATAGTTTCGACGAGAACTTTTAGTTCCAGGTGAAACCTTGAAACTACTACGTAAGGAATACCGGTTGCTGATATATTATCTGGCAAATTTTATTGATAATTTAAGAGATATTTTATGTAATAGTATTTTCAATAATATGTTCTAGCTCAGTAAAACTATTTTATATGATATACTAAAATCTAGCTTCTCTCAGCTATGACATCAGAGGTCGAACACCGAGCCAGCCCAAGCTGTGGTCTTCCCCGAGTGGCTTCGGGTCTCGGGCGTATTTTCGTGCTACAGCCGTACCAGCGATCCTGCTTCTAGATAACGTCAGCACCGCAGACACTGGGATTTATCGCTGCAGAGTTGACTTTAGGAACTCACCAACCAGGAATTTGAGAGTCAACTTTACAGTTATTAGTAAGTAAACTGCTCAAAATTGTCTTTGTATTTTATCGTTTTAGTCCACTGGTTCTGTAGTTGTCAATGCAAAAATAATTATAATATACAAATGTACGAATATAAAATTCTATAAAATTATATAATAAGTAGCTTATTTGCTAGTAGAATAAGCCCGTTTGGGTAAGTAACTATATTTAAGATCACACATTCTATCTCCAAACAGTTATACTTCTTTGGTTGAGTTTCGTAAATAAACCTGTGTAACTACATGTATAAGAGACATATAATCTTAGTTAACAAGGTAAGTGGCGTATTGGCAATGTCGGGAATGGTTATATATAGACATAGATATAAATGTACATAATCTAATAGAAATTAAAAATTAATTAAGCGAAACAAAACAACACTCGAATAATGGCAACGAAACAAAAATCTATGGAGGAATCAAAATCGGCTGATAATAATCTTCCGCTACTATCATAGTAAAAGTTGTAAAAACTCAATTCAACTGCAGCAGACTTTCCTAGGCTACGTTTCATTTTTAATTATTTTTCTGAGGAATCCATAACTTTTGCGAATACGAGACAAAAATATTTTTAAATCTCCCGGGACATCGTATTCTGGAATATTGAAAAGCGTAGATTGTGCCTGTCTCTTGTCTATCCAATATTTACTTACTGGAAATACGGCTGAAAAGATTCTGTATTTATAACTAAGCTGTGGAGTGGATTTTTATCATTTGCCAATCAATAATTTGTCTATTTACCCATCCGACACCGTATAATAAAAAAAAAATTATATAAAAGGGCTAAAACGTAATATTAAAATAATAATTGAACTTTTTGTATAAAATCATTCGTTACATAATTCGTAGCGTATCTTATGAAACTATACTACGACTAAGAGTCGATTTAGTTCTTTATAACGTTTTTATTTTATTATACTTTTATAGCGATTTAAATGTGAACCTCGCGAAGATAAAATACTGGTTATATTTTTAGGCTTCCAACGTTTTTATTTAAAATTATCATTTTCACTTTGTTCTCTTATAATTAAAACCTCTTGTAATAATTCCAATGTCAAGTTGTTATTACTCTTTTAATTGCACTTTCAAACATTTGTTTTAAATTATATTCGAGCAGGCATTTAAAGGTTTCGATGTTTTCACGTTGTGTTGGGTGATGCGTGTAATATTATTATACATATACTTTGCTGACATTTATAATTGAATAAGAACATTTTATCTCTATTTTACTCTATATAAAATATAAATATTACCTCAAACGAAAGTGTACTATTGATATTCATATAAAAGGTTGTATAATTTATGTGCTGATTTTTTTTTTAGTTTTTTAAATCGTGTATATTTTGAAGTTATACTTCTATTGGCACTTTAGAAAAAAATTTAGATATTTTTTTATGACACGCGCACACAGTGACACCGAGTCTACAAGATTATGTTGCTCGCTAAAACGCCATTTAAGTGTCAAGTTGCTTTAAATAGACAAATTTAAATATCGAATTTTCATATTCGTAAGTTAGTATTATGGGTGTCGGGGAAAAGATAAATTAAACTTATTAAAAAAAAAAAACTTTTTATTATATTATTGTTACGCTTGATTTGCATGCAATTAAAAATTATTTTCTAATTAGGTCGAATAAGTAGAACTCCTGACGTGGTTATAGAATGTACACGCACATTTTTTTTAAATAAAAATAAATTAAAATTAAGAGCTTTAAGTGAAATAGTTCCGACATTTTTAATATAACACATAGTGTCTCTCACACTTAGTTAATTTTTCAAGCGATTCAACGTCGATGTTAAAATTTTCTCATTAGTGTAAATATCCTCGCATTACCGTTGATAATAATGATACATTCGTGAAATTACAACGTAATATGACGCAAATTTTCCGACCAATAAGTACGATTTCATAAAAGTTAAAGAAGATTTCGCATTCGCAATTTGAAATGAAATGGTTTTACGTGAAATCGTGTATTTCGTTATTAAAATCGTTCAAAACTTTTGAAACGCTTAAAACATTTATACAAATCGATTTCAAGTTGAGATTTAATACCGGTAATATTATTTATTTGGTAATATCGCAACGAAAATGGAATTTATAAACATTGGTGTTAGTGAAATGAGAGTATTTAACAACTTACCACTTTCAGCACGACTGTACTCTTTTATTACGTTATTTTATTTATATCCTATACGTGTAGGTACATTCAGGAAGACAGTGCTTTTCAATTTACTGAAATGTCTATTAGAACGTATTCTTTAAGCGTTTGTTAAATTCTGTGTGTTAATTGAATTTAAAATGGAATCACAATTTTTGTGTTTGTATCGAGTGTTTTAATCCAATGTACATTTTGGCCCATAATGGCCAAATGGCTTGAATGCTTGTATCTTAACCGACGATTGCGAGTTTAAGTTCGGGCACCACTGAATTTCCATGTGCTTAATTTGGTTTTATAGTGCAGTAGTACCTCGTGTTCGGCGGTTAAGGAAAACATGGTAATCGGTATTTTTTTCAATTGTTCTATTTGATGTCTAAACTTTATCAGTCTTCCCTTTGTCGATAGGTGAAGTTTTAAATAATTTAAATATAATAATATTGATAAAATGTCGTTAATTTTTCTTTACTATTTAATACAATTGAGAATACAATCCAGATAGTACCGTTAAACTATAAAGAGCTATGTTAGTACTTATAACTTGGACTGATTAAGTTCTCTGTACAAGTTTCTTCATCAGAGGATTAGAGGAAACTTTGCCTGCCAATACGAACCTTTACCTTTATGAGGTTTTACCTCTTCCTATAAGCATTAATTCCTTACAGCTCCACCGAACCGACCAGTCATAATAGACGCAAAGACCAGGGACCACACGCGGCTGCTGGAACCGTACGATGAAGGTGAAACCCTGGAGTTACTCTGCGAAGTTCATGGAGGTAAGAACAACATATATTTTAACCATAGAAATAGATGATGATGACGTACGAAATACAAAACGAATCGGCCTCAAATTTTTTCTTCAAATTTAAACGAAAAATATATCAAATAAACAAGAATTTTCCAAATCGTATCATAAATCAACAGTCATTTACTACTTGTTGTGTATGTAACTCCGTCTGGGTAGGTACCACCCGCTCATTGGACATTCCACCGTAAAACAATACTTAGTATTGCTGTATTCCAGTTGGGAAGGTGAGTGAGCCAGTGTAACTGAAAGCACAAAAGGGCATAACATCTTAGCTCCCAAGGTTGTTGTTGTGTAACGATATTTGGAATAATTAACTTTTCAAATCAATGCCAGTAAATGTTTTTGGGTGGTGTTGGTCCATTAGTCGGTTCATTTACCACTTCGCCTATCTTTATCATAAAAAAGTCCATCTACGTCACATTAATGTAACCTGAAAACTCGATCATATTCGAACTATACTAACAAAGTCGTATCATAAAACAATTTAACGTGATTTCACGAGAGCTGGTTTACAATAAGTCGGACGAACAGTTTTGTCGGTGAGTCTCGACTCTTGGCTGTTAAATCTTTAACCGTATATTAATTATACAGTACTTTAATAATAATTCATAGAGTAAAATAAAACTGTGTAAAATTAAAATAAACTTTATTTAAGAAGAATTTCATAAATGTAAATAAAATCAGAGGAGGTCATTGAAATTGGATTTATGTATAAAATGACTTCAATTATATCCAATAGAATGATTTATCCGACGGTTAGATAATGTCAGAAATTTGTCGCGACCGATAGTTTAATCGTAGCTGTAAACAATTTCCTTGTCCTTGTTGTAACACATACGTCATATCTCAATATGCATCCGACACGATTGTCGGAACGATAAATATGTCGTTTCAAGGTAATGTGAAGAGGCCTCGCTGTATTAAAACATTAATTTCTTTAACAAGATGAACCGTTATTACACGTTATATTTTCAGCCGGCCCCGGAATAATACGGAAAGTATTGAAAATGCATTAATATGTTTAACAGCAGCGCAAAATATAATTACTGGTTTTTTGTAATTTTAAAATGTAATTTAATGTACGTCGGCTCGGCAATTATTATTTTATACTTTCGATATAATATCATTTAAAACATTCTTTACCGTGATTTTAACAATTGTTCTTAGATTAAACTTCAAACGGTTTTAAAATTTTATCAAATAACTTGATGTCATTATTTACTTACTTTATTAAAATATGTTCTCAAGAGGTTTGCCATCTTTAGAATTTTATTTTAGAAGCTTAAATGTATACTGGCTGATTCGGAATGTTACCGAGAGGAGCCGGTTAGAAACTCAGTTACTTATTTTGAATTTAGGCATCCTGCATCAATGAATAGCAGTTAAATTATATCTGACAGTTTACATGTCGTGTTGGTTATTGTTAGACGGTATATTTATGTGTAAATTTATTAAATTTCTCTGAAAAACGTTTAACGAAATACGTTAAGGCCGGCTTCTATTTACATTAGAGACATTAATTGGTATTACAAAATACTCGCAGAAATACGTTTTGCAAGACAAATTCTCGGAAATGATTAATATGCTGAATATATTTAGGCAACCAGTGACACAAATGTTGCTACTTAATATATACAAATAAATAAAATTTATTGTAAATATTTGCAAGTTTTCAAAATAAAAATGAACATTAATTTTATTGTTGACTGTTTGTGATCTTCAAATTTTTTTTAAATTAAAAGAATAATTACATCTGAACAGACTGAGTCTAAGTTATACTTAGGTAAAGCTGTGGTATTCGACCGCCAAACAAAAATTAGAGTGCGTGTTCTAGTTTGAAGGGTGAGTGAGCCAATGTAACGATAGGCACAAGGATCATAACATCTCAGTTCCCAAGGTTGAACGCTAATTGAAGATGTAAGAAATGGTTAATATTTCTAATACCGCCAATGCCTTTATGGGCGGTGGTGAACACTTAATATTTTATAAATAAATTAACAAGACTTATCGTTTTTTCCTGGGTTATGACAATTTGAGTATTGATATACTGCCATTGTATTAATATCATTAGGTGTCAGATATACGAAGTGTTTTTATATTAAATTAAGACACTGTGATTATGGTACTCCTGTAATAAGTGGCAGCTTGACCTTGCCATGTTTGGTACCTTCTATTACACCTTTTAAATATGTGACGCCAATGTTCCCCCTGCAGAAAGAATTGATCGTAAGTGAGATTGAATTTAAAGCGTCCGATTTTAAGGGAAATGTTGTCAAAAATTACGTTCGGACTTCCACGTCTCCAATACGCTAGTATTAAAGACATGAATATTAAACTATCTTATGACAGAGAACGTTTAAATGTGCGTTATTTGCATTATAATTATTTAAATTTAATACATTTATTTCATTTAACAGGTGATCCTCGGCCGAGTTTGATATGGTATTTAGAGAATACAGTTATAGATGACTCTTATGAACAACAAAATGGCGGCGTGACGGTAAATAATCTGACGTTCCCGAGCATCGGTAGGCAGCATCTCAACGCGAGGCTTATCTGTCAGGCATCGAACACTAACCTCGCGCCGCCACAAGCCAAACTTCTGATATTAGATATAAATCGTGAGTAATTTGCCAGTGTCGAAGGCTAATTCGCCTTTCAGACTGTGAAATTAGTTCTTGAATATAATAGGCATACGATTTTGGTTTAGACGAATGGGTCGTTCTGAAAACTTACTATTTTAATATGCCAGAGAAAACATATTACCAAAATAAAAATTAAAAAAAAAAATTGATAAATTTTAAATTTTTAATAGACGTGTCTTGGTCATATCTTGGCAATTGGTCAGTTCTTCCTATTGTTCCCATTAACTCAAAAAATACAGATTCAAACCGTTAGCTTTAATAATATTGAAGCCCTAATTGAAATTGGAATGAATTTTATTATAAAAGCCGTTTACTTACAGTAAGGCCGCTCACCGTCCAGATATTGAACAAGAACAGACAGCTCTCAGCAGACAGAAGCTACGAGGTAGAATGCAAAACATCTGGATCTAGACCCGAAGCCCAAGTCTCTTGGTGGAAAGGCTTTAAGCCTTTGAGGAAAAAGGCTAAGAATGTAAGTAACTAATTATTTTTTTCGGTTCAATAATAAATTGGCTTAAAAATCCTCATTATTAACTTAGAATTATTATACTATTGGGTGTAATTATTGCAAATCTGTCATTTTAATTAATTACATTATTTTTTCCATGATTTTATTTAACTATAATAATAATAATGATGATGATACCCTGACAAAAATGACTGTCAGTTTTAAAAGAGTTTAACCAACTGCACAGGTGATATAGTGCATAAGTGTGTGCACAAACAGTGCTCTCTCTAATCCTTCGCTATCATAATCCGATTGGATCGAAGCCCAACACAATGGAGAGAGTTCGCACATCAACGGCTTTATGGGCTTTTTGAGTCACGAGAACATAAACGCTGTCAAGAAACTATCCACTAAGCCAACGAAGGAGTAGATATTAATTTTATTTATGAAATGACAATTCTTTGAACAAGACAAGTCGAGACGTATTCAAACGGTCGTCGTTATAATTTTGTTAACTATATATTAAAATTATCGGGTATTTTGGTAACATTGATTTTAACATTTATAAATAATTGTAGTGTAATAATTAAAGGTAACATTTGTATTGACGTCGGCTTAAATTTATAATAATAATGTCATTAAATTATCTAGGAACTATATTGTGTTTAATTTGTAATAATTAATTTGTATAATGAGGTTATATATATTCTCTATAAGGTCAATGTCAAGTTTAATGTCAATAATGTTATAACAACATTTAGAAATTTCAATGTTATTTGTAGATATAATTAATATATTTATATGATTGTTTGTATGTAACTGAACTCCTAAATGGTTGGACCAACATTTTTATGCGTGTAGTTGTGACCTGAACGGAAGGTTGCTAGTTTATATACGTATATTTATGTATATATATATATTTATTATTAAAGCGTTACAAAAATGTGTATTCAAAACGTGTACACTCATAACCACTTTCGATTCAAACTTGATACCACTACGCGGTAATTACATTAAAATAGAACCTTCCAGAAATGCCAATAGTATACTTTTAAGGTCGAGACCCTATATATATTGAAGTGATCAAAACGCTAGCGTGATTCAGAACCTCCAAATTGCATAAAAATAATTATAGTATAAACATATATTTAATTTTTTACCAGATATACAATTAATAAATAACAAATCAAGGATAACTATTATTTTTTAAATCGTTATAAATTGTTCTGAGTGTCAATCAAGACTAATTTGACGTTATTTTTTTGAGAATAATCTTTCATTTCAAACATTGAGTTTAAAAAAGCATTCGTACGGTAATCAACACTGTATTACGTAATCTTTTTTGTATGCTTAATTTCTTCATAGTTTAAAAACATATTTCATTTAATATAATCGGCGAAATAAAATATTGTTTGTTAAATAACCTGACGAGATAGATCTATTAAATAAATAAAGTATTAGGAAAGGATGGAAAAGGAGGAGAAAAAAGTCTATAAATATCATATATACGTTCCGTTTGTTTAATTAATCCTTCAAACTTGACGTGTTTAAAAAGCATTTATTATTCATTGCATATCCAGTGACTGCAGCCGCATTTAGAATATCCGTGTGTTTGTTTATTGAATTTTTATAAATTTCTAGTTATTGGTGAGGGTGGGGGACTGGTGATTGGGTCGATGCAAAATTTTTATGGCATTCAGTCGAATGGTAGAGACTCGAAAGAGTAACAAAAAAATTAAAATATACTTTATTCAAGTAGGCTTTTACAAGTACTTTTAAATCGTCATTTAACAAAATATTTAAAGTAAAGCTACCACCGGTTCGGAATGTAGATTCTACCGAGAAAAACCGACAAGAAACTCAGTAGTTACTCTTTTTCAACATATAAAAATACAGTCATGTTAGTTAAATACAATTATATATGTATGTTGTCTCCTGCCTGGAAGTCAAAAAGCATTAATTCCACGCTTTTTTATTATCTATATAATCTTGTATCGAATAATATGCCTTCTTTACAAATGTATTTTTTACAAATGACCTGAATCTATGAAACGTCAAAGTTAAACAACATGACGAATACGATTCCACATTTGTAATCAGTTTGTTTTAGGACCAGTCTAAAAATAGTTAAATGTTTTTTTTTTGAATATTTCGTATTTTATTCCTTAAAACCTGCCTTTGCTTCGAACGAGTGAGATTTATTAATAATGAAAATGAGAAGTGATATTCTAGTTAATCTTACGTTCAAGTAAATTTCACGGAAATATGGTATGGTAGTCTATAGATTCTTCTTATACTTTTAGTTTGCCCAATTACTAGTAAATAAAGTATATTAATAAAACGTTCTTTATAGTCTATTCCAACCACAAGAGGACGAAAGCAAAATATACAACATTTGACAACGAATTGACGCGATGTCATTGGTCGATGGCTTGAATAATCTATGATATACATCATGGATTTGCGAAAAAATTGTGTTTTGAATGTCGCCGAAGCTATTATAGGAAATTTAAAGTGAATATAAGTAGTGAAGATGAATATTTAATCATCTTATATTATACGACAATATATATTAATCAAACGCTCTTAATTGTTAACCATATAGCCGTAGAATCAAAATTTTGAATTGGTGACAATTTTAAATAAAATTTAACCTAATAAAATGAATATTAGAAGACCGTATATTTTCATTGATATGCATATTGATGATTGATTAATAAATTTATGTAAATAATATATAGACGAAACAACATTAAACGTAACGTACTCTTATTAATAGATATATACGTCATTTCTTATAATCATTATGTTTTGTTTCTTCATCCAAATGTAAATTTATTGATGACAGAAAGAGAGCCAATACTTTTCATCTATACCTGCTATACAATCTTTGTAAGTATTTCTGTAAATTCATAGCGGTTATGGCGACAATAATAAACCATTCAAACCTCAGATATTCAAACATTAAAATATGAACTACTAACGATAAATTCACTCGCTTAGTTAGTTATACACGATAGCTTTATACGGCATGCCGTGCCTAAACACGCTGTGTAATCAAAGCCTTATCCCTACTACATGGTATGCAAACTAGATACGCTGGCAATATTACTTGCAGAACTAGGCTGCAAACTTGCCAACCACATGCGTTTGTACAATGAGCAAATTCTCATACTAACATTATAATCACGAGGAATTATCACCTTTATTGCTTGAACAGTAAGACTGTTATAACACGCGATAATTTAAACCACAAATTAAACGTTTGAATAGCACTCAAATGTCAAGTTAATTTTTATGTTCGACCTGAAATTCCTCCCGTTTGTTAGGAATTGTTCATTTTGCATTATAAAAATAGGTATAGAAAATAGAACGGTCACACATCTCTTACACTACATAGTGTGTAATTTATACTTGATCGATTTGCAAAATGTTTTCCTATTCTTTCGTTATATTATGTAGACACAGAGATAAAAAGAATTGAATGTGTGATTGTTGTGTTTGTATTTATAGTAACGTCGGGAATTTCTTTGATACAATTTCCTTTGTTTTATTTCGTATCTTGAATTTCTGAATAGTAAACGAAGATTACTTCAAACTACCAAAAAATATAAATGTAACAACAATAGGAGAACTTTTGTTTTAAATCGATTTCATCGTGTTGTTGGCAACGAATTCTCGGAAAGGGCGTAAGAATTCTTACAGTGCTAACTCGTCTTCGCGACTTGTGTGTTCTGTGTTTAATACTTAGCTCAAATTTAAGCTATCAAGAATTATATTAATTTGGGTTTTCTCCGTATAGTTTTCTGATAGTAATTCAACCACGAGCATTCTGACGTTTGTTCCTGAAGCTGAAGATCATGATAACCAACTGATCTGCCGAGCTGAGAATCCTCGGGTCGCCAATTCCATTATAGAAGATAGTTGGCGATTAAATATACACTGTAAGTATTTTGTGTTCAAACTATTTTATAAGAAAAATGGTGTGAAAGAAAAAAAATATTAATTAGGTTATTCCAAAGAATTTATTATTTAAATCGACTTTGAAAGTAGAAACGGGCTTAGAAAAGTTTAATATGGCTTTTTTAAATTATGAAAAGAATATACGTGGACACTTTCAGACATTTATTGGAAATTTTTATATGTTTATAATTCATTTCGCGCTCGACAGTGGAGAAAAATATTGATAACCCCTAGAACATGATAATCAGCCACATGTTTTCCAAACCTTGTCTTCAAAAGGATACCTCAGCCCATCAACGGGTCACATACAGGCAGTTTTGTTTATTTCGTACATATTTTTTATCTGTATCGTAAATACAAATTTTTCCATTATAAATTTCTAAATCTAAACAAATAGTAAGTTATGTGTTGTTTAATATTGGAAATGTATCTAAGAACGGTAACAGTGTTCATACACAATGTTATCAATTGAAGGTGTCTTTGTTCCTGCCCAATTGTTCGGTTGCCCAATCGATCACAAGATAATTATAGCACTGCAAGTAATCAGAGGAAACATCCCAATTCACTCGCACCTAATCTCTCTTAATTAATATAATGACAAGGAACGTTATCTGGTTCGGCTTAAATGTGTAGTAATTTGGCACTTACTTCTTGGTTATCTGTACCTATAAAGGTCCAATTGTATAATATAATATATGAGCCGAGATGGCCCAGTGGCTAGAACGCGTGCATCTTAACCAATGATTTCGGGCTCAAACCCAGGCACCACTGAATTTTCATGTGCTAAATTTGTGTTTATAATTCATCTCGTGCTCGGCGGTAAAGGAAAACATCGTGGGGAAACCTGCATGTGTATAATTTCAACGAAATTCTGACACATGTGTATTCCACCAATCCGCATGTGAGCAGTGTGGTGGAATATGCATCAAACCTTCTCCTCAAAGGGAGAGGAGGCCTTAGCCCAGCAGTGGGAAATTTACTGGCTGCTAATGTAATGTAAAATGTATGTATAATATATTCAAGGAACATAAGACTACCATAAAAAGGCATTTCTGATCAAGAGCACATGTATTGTTCGTATTTAATCTCGTATTTGGTTCTTCAGGAAAACTTCCTAAGAAAATTTGCGTTTTTCTGAGAAATCTTGACATACATATCTTTCATTTCCCGTTAGCAGCGTGGTTAATTTAACTTTCGTCTACTGAATGAGTGAAAAAACTTTCAGAAACGAAATAGTTAGGCTGATATTTATTTATATCTGCAAAGTTATTGAAGATATAATTGTAGATCTAATTTGGTTTTATACTTAAAATTAAGTTTGGTTCTTTTATAGTATAAGATATTCAATTATTTTCATTCTGTTGCTTATTTTATTCTTTCAGAAACCTAATTTATCGCAGACTTCTTTTGTAACGTTCAAGTATAATAGAGTTATTTCAATATTACTTAGTGTTTTATGTTTAGATTAAAAAACCTTGATATTTTAAGTTAACAAGTATTATATATTTGGATAAAGAATATTAAATTTTCAGATGTACCAATAGCGACTCTCAAAATGGGTTCGAATTTAAACCCTAATCACATAAAGGAGGGAGACGATGTCTACTTTGAATGCAACGTGCAGTCCAACCCCAAAGCGAACAGACTGGCTTGGTATAAAGACGTAAGTGCTTTTCAAAACCCATCTAAAATATATAATTATTGACGAAGGAATAATCTATCTATAAATATTTTATCTATGTATTTGTATAGAACTAAAAGTTGTTTTTATAAGTTTTTATAGGTATTTTTAAACGATTCGACTTTTACGGCTATTTACTTCGGATAATGACCTGCTCAAGGTATACTGAAGTGCTCAAGTGTGTAAACACACGTGCAATCTTTATATTTACACTTTTATAATCCTCTAGGATAGCAATCCAACACGACTGAAATAATTTAGACGAAGGACATGTTTTCCAAGCCACGCAAGTGTAAAAACTCCAGGTCGTTACTGTACATTTCTCGACAGAATAAATCAATTAATCGTTTTTGATTTGACATAAGTAGGTGATCCTAGGACCTCAAGATTTACAGCTATAAGCTAGCCACTATACCATCGACACATTCGTAACAAGTATAATAAATTTGGGAAAACTATTTTTTGTCGGTCATGCTGACCGCAAATATTTATCTAACGAAGTTATCTGAAATACATTTCATTTAATACCGAAGAGAATTCTGTAAATGAAATATGTATTTGAGAATCGCAAAATACTCACGAACGATTTTTTAAAAGTGCATTTGCTGTTTATATTTATTGAAAATAATAATGTTTTTATTTGTCTAGTCACAAGAGATCCAACACAATGCCAGTTCAGGAATCATTCTTAGCGATCAAAGCCTTGTCCTGCAAAGCGTGAACAGAACAGCATCAGGCGATTACAGCTGTCTCGCCCACAATAGTGAAGGCAGTGCTTCGAGTAACCCCTTCTCTTTACAAGTTAGATGTGAGTTTCGAGTAGTTTGATTGGTTTCGAATGATCGTTGAACCATGACTTTCGATTGCAAATCTTACTTTTAATATGTTGCAATCTTATTTTTATGATTATGATAAATTAAAAAACGAGAGGAAAAAAGCTATCAATTTAGTTTAAATATAATCTGTTTGTGTAGTAGTGATATTATTAATACATAAATATTTGACTCTGAGATAATGTATCTGTATATTATATAAACTAATGATTTTGTTTTCCAACAGGACACTAGTAAAATATTACTAAATAATGTAAATTATTTTTTTGTTATTGTTATTCATCTTGTGCTTAGTCGTGAAGAAAGACCTACATGTGTCAGATAAAATTCTGCCATATTATCTCTAGCCCACACTCTCCATAACAAACTTAATTAATAAATTATTTAGTAAATAATAGTTTTTTTTTTATATTTGTAGCGTTGTTAAAACCAATGAGAGCTTGACTTATTAAATCTGTACTATTTTATCTAAACTATTCTTATAAAAAAATAAAATCTTTAAATTTTATCACAGATGTTCCTACCTGCAAATTACCAGAAGTTGGTCAAGTATTAGGTGCACTAAAAGCGGAGTTGATACAATTATCTTGCATTGTTGACTCCAACCCTGAACCTTCTAACTTTGAGTGGACTATCAGCAGAGCTGGTGACCAGAGTGAAATACCTCCTAGGTAAGTTCTATTTTAAATGCCATATTCGCATTGGTGTTACTAATTAATAATTGGTTCAGAATTTTCGGAAAACTGCGAAAGTCAATAATTACGTGTGGAAAAAGTTCTTCGTTTCCAATCCAGGGAAACAATATTAACTTTATGTTTATGATTTTTATCATCATTTTTATCTAGCGCTCTACAGAAAAAAAAACATTGTGAGGAAACTGTATTTGTCGCACGAATTCAGTCACATGTGTTAACTATCCTCTTAAGTTGAGGGGGCGGCGTTGGCCAGCTCTTACGTGATGTTGCTTTACCTTTTTTTATGAACAATCTCTGCTCTTAAATATTACTTGCTGCTACATGTAGTGTAAGAAGATTTGACTTCCATATATAAAGTTATAACATAAAAAAATCAACACCCATAAATCGCAGAAGTGGCTATAATAAGATATGATCTCATAAGCCTGTGTTTGCAACGAATGGCTTCTGCGTGATACGATAACCAGCTACAGAAATCATTTTCAGAATTGCGTTTGCACAAACGTGATTTTTAAACAAGCAATATTAATTTTATTTATTTTTTAATTAAAAAATCAATTTATTATTATCATTTTCTTGTTTGTAGCTTGTATAGGATAAAAGGTAAAACATCCGTGCTGAATTATACTCCAGTTGAAGACAGAGATTTCGGTACGATATCCTGCATAGCTACTAATTCTGTTGGAAGACAGGAGACACCTTGTATTTACAACCTCGTTGCTGCTGGTAGAGTATATATTTTATATATGTTCGTGTATTCCGTACCACCGATCTAAAAATTGTCTTGAATCTATAATGTCTTCCTGTCTATCAAAATAGTTTTTCTATTATTTAAGTCGGATAATTAAATTTGTTAACCATGATAGTAGCCATAGCTATACATAGCCAGTACAGTTTTAAATAATAATTCATCCAGTACAGATATTATATATATATAATTATATATATATTATCCTTGATTCTTTTTTTGTGTGGACTTTATCTAAATAAATTGTTTTTTGTTATTTAGGTCGACCTACAGCGTTACAAAATTGTAGTGTGTTAAATCAAAGTGAAGATAGCTTGCAAGTGGATTGCTTAGAAGGCTTCGACGGAGGACTCCCACAAGTGTTTATTCTTGAAGTACTTGAGCTACCGTCCAAAATTGTAAGTAACACTTTGCATTTGAATAGTTAGAAGGTTATAAATCATTAAATTATCTTTCAAAGGCATTTGTTATTGTTTCTTAAAAGTTTTTTTTTAATGTAAGTCATATTATTTTTACCTACAACACTGGCGTGCTTCGTATCCCCACACATATGCAAGATTGTATTATGTGTTTGAAGATAATATTGCTTATCACTACATTCATAGAAACTGCAAGAGATAAAGTACGTTAAAAGCGAAACTTATATTCCTTAATTTAATAAGAACAAGCGTTGAATTTCAAGAACAGTTTTAACGTCCATTTGACGCTATGAAATTCAAATTTTTTTCATTTCACTGCATTGAGATTCAAGTTAGAATATTTTCATAATTTTCATTATGTACTCTTTATTTCATTTCAACTGAATAAAGTTACAATAATTTTCAGGTGATGAAGAAATGTATTTACAGTATATAGTTAGTTTTTTAAATTATCTCTGTCGTGATTACACTTACACACATAAACATGTAACAGTAATTCGTTGTTTCTACGAATAAATTGTTTTCTATTACATAACGATAGGTAATGGTCACAATGATATTCGATTATCTGTAAGAAGTCATGACCACTTTGGGTATAAGCCTCGTATAATTTTTTACATTACAATTGCCTCCACATATCCGGTCTAGCTAGGCCAGTTACAGTCTCTTCATATTTTGATGACCTCGTCGTTCTTTTGAACTATCTCTTGCTCTTTATCCATCCCTTGGAAAAAAATCCTACTCCATTTTGGTGCCTCTGTGGTCCGCGATTCGTTGCGCATGTTTTATTGCGACTATTGCTCTGAGTCTTGAGCATGATGTTATTGCTATTCTGCCTTACAATCAGTTTGATGCGTAAAATTAGATGTACGTATGTATAAATTACAGGTGTATATACTTTAAATTATACATAAAGATACTGTTATTCAGCTGCGTCTATATGCATTCAATTCTAAACATAATTTAAAACATACATCCTGTTATTCGTACTCTATTCCAACCATAACAGGAAAAAAGGCCAAATAAATACACAACTTTAAAAAGTAAATTGACGCGATATGATTGCGAGCTTGATTAATCTATGATGTTCACTATGGATTTGCGAAAAAATGGCGTTTTGAACGTCAACGAAATTGTTATCGGAATTTTGGAAATATAATTAAAATGACTTATTTCAGTAATTAAGTGTTGTATTATAAATAAATATATATTTGTCGTAAAATCTTAGTGATATATGCAAACCGCATGAAATACGTAAATCTAAGGTTTGTTTAACTTTTTTTCTATTTCCATTGGGATAGGCTATAGAATACCTTCTATTCTAAGGGGGTCACTGAAAATCAGCTTTGAACATTGAAGTTCTTTGGTGGGTATTCCCCCGTGTTTAACAAAATGAACCGTATAAACTTGCTTTTTGTCATATATTGTAACCGTTTATGTATATCTTGTTCTTTTTTAGTTCGTTTTATGTGTCTTACAGATGTGTGTATTCTATTCTTAAATAATATACAAAAGAAACATTACAAAATTAAATATGTAATTTATATCACGCTATATTACCAACGGTACATTTACTAATCTGACATGTATTGATCTCTCTGGTTTCCCATCAACCAATGAGCATCCTGATCAAAGTCAAATTAGTTAATCTCACTTTGATCATCGTTTCAGAAACCGGTGGTTAATAATTAGTTAAGCGTATTTACTAAATCATGAACGTGTAATGGCAATGGTTAGCAGCATTTATGCGGTCAATCGTTATTTCGATTCTCGGGATAACGAAACAATTGAGGCCATAAGGTGGTGTTTTAGGGATTTAATCGATTTAAAAAACAGAGGAGGTTCTTAATTCGTATTTGTAATATCATTTTGCGTCTAGTTCCTCCTATTAGTTTAAGTTTATATCGAAGGGTCTATTCTATCTATTCAGGAATAATTTTGAGCAGTTTTGAATTTTAGAGATTTTTTGCTTAATTATAGCAATAAATAAACAAATCTTAAAGACCTATTAAATAAATCGGATTCATACTTCAAACAATGTCTATCTTTTAAACGATTATCTATTTAAAATTCAATTGCATATGCTCAGAGTCTAATGGAAATATTTAAATTACGTATGCATTACTTTATTAAAGAATATATATTCCGCAGGTCCATGCGAACATAACTTCAAACTTCACTCCTAGCTTCGAACTGTTAGGGTTGGACAAAGGAATGAGTTATGCCCTCAATTTGTATGCAGCGAATGCGAAGGGTAGGAGCGAAGTGGTAGCCCTATACACAATCGCTGTCCAATCGCCAGATAAATATACAGGTAATTTGTCGTCTTGGCCGTGTGGGTGGAATACAAACATATTTTATTTTATTCATAAATTCCTATAGAAAATAAGCGGTTGTGAAAAATCTTATATTAATTCTCAGGAGTCAGCAGCCCATTTAACCTCTCTCCATTGATCACGTCACTTGTTGCAATGTTAGCGCTTCTCAGCGCTGTGGCGTGCGCTATTATCATAGCGGTGTATCGTAGACAATTTATAAGGCGACACGTGAAGCAACCTCCATCCACGTAAGTATGAACTTGAGATGAACTGAACTTGATGAAAATGTACGCGACTCATCTTCTGTTGTAAAATAATTTTTTTGAGATATTTGAATATAAATTAAATAGTAATCTCCTGTAAATATTCCACTGCTGAGCTAAGCCTCTGCCATTTAAGAGAAGGTTTGAAGCTAATTACACCACGTTGCTCCAATGCGGGTAGGTAGATGCTCATGTGGCAGAAATTCATTGAAATTAGAGACATGCACGAGATGAATTATAAATACAAATTAAGTACCTGGAAATTAATTGGTGCTTGTATTTGACACCGCAATCATCGGATAAAATGCATGCGTTCTGACCACTCGGCTTTCATGGTTCTTATTTAAACTAACCAATATACAAATCTCAAAAATATATAAAAATCACCTTAAAATTGTATTCACTGTTGAAAATAAATCAAATGTTAACTTATCATTATCAAAGTCAGTCTTCCTGATATATCTCGAGTTATACTAGAAAAATAAAGTGAATGATAAACACCGCTTAAACAGGAATGCTTTATACTCGGACGACAGTGTGGAATCCTTCCCCAAGAAAGATAATCCCCCGACGTACACCGCTTCCCCGAAAGTTGACTACAGCAGCCAATATGAGCTGAAGATGGACGTAGAAATGGACGACGATCCTGACATTATACCCGTCCAATTTGGTGAGTCATGTGGTTTAAAAGAAAATGGTGTCGATAGGGTGCCTATTTCTTACGACGAGCCTATAAGTCTATTAAATTACCTAACAACGCTATTTCGTATATATCAGACATGAGAAGCCACTTTAAAAATGTATGCGTGTGTATTTTGGTATTACACATTAGTATTGAATGAGTGATTAATGTTTTTTTGCATAAATGAATAATCTGTAATTTATAGAAGTGATAGATTAGTTTTTTATTTTCAGGGAATAATTAATAAAAATAAATGTTTTATTTTTTTTATTTTAGCATTCAATTGTTTGATTATATTATTGCATTTTTTATAATTATACAATTTTGTGTTATATCGTATTAGATTATGATATAGGTACGATATTTTGATAAATCGATTATAAATTTCCTTTCATTACGTCCTATGCGCTGCAATTTGATATGAAATGGTTTGATTTTCGTACATCAGAAAACAATTAATATAAAAAAAAAAAATTAAATAAATATTGGACAACATTACATACATTACTCTGATCCCAATGTAAGAAGCTAAAGCACTTGTGTTATGGAAAATCAGAAGTAACGACGGTACCATACGGTACGGTAAATATATATTAATTCTTATTGAAGCCAATTTACGAATTCAGTAATCCATCTAAAAATATTATGTGCTTACTTAAAGTTACGTTTATATTTTGGTGCAATGGTTAGTGCGATAATCACACGTTTTTTTTAATTATATATACTATGTTATAGAGGTAAAATTTGTTTGTTTATATGTAGGGGGTTATATCGCAAACTAATGACCCAATTCAAATATATATAGCTACATTATTCCTGAGTGCTAAATGGTGGTTTATTAAAAAACAGACCATGAGCCATCTAAGTAATTATATTTGTGTTGTAGATAAAAAACCAATTGATGAATATTGTAAATCAAAGTTGGGATTGGAGGATACTATGAAAACCAACCAATCCATTGCCGTAGCAAATAATGGGGTAAGTACAGAAATACATCGCGATTCTCTGAGTGGACATTGAGATATTGTTTGTTAAATCTTCATTAACAGTTAAAAGCGGGCGGGTTTCATTTATTTTTAAAAGTAAGTGGACTATCCGATGCTAAGTATATGCCTTCACCTTATGACCGAATCTGAAAGAGATATGAGGCATTCTTTACACCGTGCTTGTAATACACTGGCTTACTACAACAGCAATATAGAGTACTGATGTTCCATGGTAGAATAAAAGGTGCGTTAATGGAGTCAGATGAGCCAGATAAGTCCACCGAAAGCCCTATCACCACAACAATAGATAGACGCCACGTCATGGTCACCACTACCACACATTATCATACACGACATGGCTTCCATTAAGGAATTAGACACACTGAAATTGATATGTATGTTTAAAAGTAGAGTATGTAAAATATTTTATATTTTAATTCAGCAGCATAATAATGTATTTAATTATGAGTTTTATGTTATTGACACTGGCTCACTCACCTATCCCTTTTTGATAGGTGAGTATGCAACAATACAAAATATGCCTACTTGGCGGTAGAATATATGATGAGTAATTACCCAGGTAGACTCCCACAAAGCCCTGCCATCAAGTAAATCATGATAGAACGGCTGTTAAATAGTGTAAAGTGTGTCTGTATTTTGTTGAAACTATAATAAATAAAGAATAATAAAAGGGTGTAATAAGATAAGTGCCTTCAGCAATAAATATAAGAATCATAATCCTTATTATTTCTTCAGCACATATCATTCGTGAACCGAGGCGTGACAGCGAGGAGCGTTGACATCTCCGCCTCGAGGCACGAAGTCGTCACTGCCTCGAGGCGAGTGCGGGAATCCTGCATATAGGAACAGTAATTCGCTATTCAAAAATGTCGTACCAAAATTATGAAAAATGTAAATAAAGTATATTTTCTTGTGGATACATTTTGGTTAGAATGTTATGTAATAAGTTTTAATTAATATTTATGACTCATTAAGAACATTCGATCTAGACATACCTATTTATAGTTAAATGTGTACGATTGCCATTTAAGATAATGTCTTATTGCCTACGGAAAGGAAGAATTTAGCAGGAATTGTTATTGTATATACCTAAATTTTCCACGCTTCGTATGTGGAACTACCAAAGTCAGTCTGTAAAAAAATCTATGAGGATGATTTTAATATACTATTTGATTGTTGTATCAATTTGCAGATATTATATCTAAAACAATTTGGTCGAATCTAGCTGATTTAATGGCTTGTCTGGCTAATGGAAGCGCATTGTACGAGAGATAGAAATTAACTTTGAAATTAATTTTATGGTCAATTGGTTTGTTTTAAGAAATTACATTTTGTAACATTCAACTTAAAAAAATTAACGTATAACTCTGTCTAACTGCTTTTTCAAACACTGTTGTGAAAGTAGAGATAAGGAAATATTTAAGGGTAATTTTCACTATGGAATATAATATGTATGTTCTATTACATCCAGATATATAAATAAATATCACATGTATACTCGTGTCCATATATTATATATATTTCGACCCAGATTGCAAAATTGAGCTTATATCTCGAGAAATAATATACATTATATCCCACAGTGATAAGCCGGCTTTATTTTTGTCTGGTTGTTTTACGTAGTTACGAATACGTACATGTATTACGTCCTCTATATAAATTGTGCAATATATTTTTCGTCGTTAATAAAATATAATTCCCGAATCTTAATTAATATAAAAATACGAATTGCTTATTTTATATAGAGTATTTTTTAAGTTAGTTGATATGCTGATTTAAAAAATCAAATAATTCAACATCATGTTTGTGTGATGTCGAGATGAGTACTTAATTGGATTGGGGAGCGGTCAATTGTAGGCTATGACGTAATTTTATTCAAAATTGTTAAGAAATTGTGAAAAAACGAATATATGAGTTTCTATATTAAGGTTACCTAAATTGTAAGTTCGATATTTTTACAGGGTTATTTTAAAATTGTAGCAAACATTTTAGTATTTATATTTAGTATACCTTCGTTGCGCATTTAAGATCCAAAAAATCAAAAATCATGATTAGTATTCATTTACTTCGTATAAAATATATTTATTTTGTTGTAATTTGTAATTGGTATTCCATTTCATATGTGGATCAAATTTAATTTGGAAAAATAGAAGTGTTAATTTCTTTCCGATTCTGCTGTTAAATTGAAAATATAAATATTCTTTTTTGTCAGTCTAAATTAGTTTTTCCTTATTGGGTGTGCTAGAAGATTATTTATTTATAAGAGTAAATGTTACAAGTTCTCTTTTAACTTTCGTGTTTTATATCTGGTACGTATAAAGTAAAAAATAAATAATAAATTCGGAACAATTTCAGATTCGTAACTTAAATCTATTTATTTAACAATATTATATATTTTTTTTAGGAAAAAAATTCTCAATTATACGTATGTTTTTTTCATTTAAATAAATAAAATATATAGTTTATAACCCTGTAAAAAATTGTAGAAGCTTAGTGGCAGTTATTTCGATACAGCTCAACTATTTCTCAGTCCTTAGGAACATTTTACATTAAGACTAAATATAAGTCTTATAAACAAATTACCTTTAGCAAACAAAAGAGTCACTTAAGCCGGGTTATATGTTTATAACGAATCGTTATCAGTAACCGACCCACTAAGTTACAATCCGTTAACCGTCTATACGTTACGGACATATTATTTGAAAAGTATTTTGTAGAGACACTTTTGTTATGTGTAGAGTCAATTTTAGCAAGCATGGGTATTGGTCGTGAATAAAACAGGTGTAGAGAAATTTCACATTAGCTCTATAGTTTAATTTACTATACGTTTCCAATTCGAAATAACTGCAACATAATGTACAGTAGATAAGTAAATAAATACAACGCGTTGATTGTTAGATAAATAAATGGTTGATTCAATTGTTTTAGGCCAATTCGACTGACAACGTAACAGTGATATCGTAACAATGATTGTGAATGTTTTATTAAAATAAATACTTGGGTATTGTTGGGTTTTTTATTAAAACTGATACAAACCGATCCTATAAAATGTCGATTGAAAAGTGATCAACATTATCAGCCTGTAAATTCCCCACTGCTGGGCTAAGGCCTCCTCGCCTTTTGAAGTTTGGAGAATATTCCACCACGCTGCTCCAATGGATACATATGTGGCAAAATTTAGTTGAAATTAGAAACATACAGGTTTCCTCACGATATTTACCTTCACCGACGAGCAAGAGATGAATTATAAACACCAATTAAGCACAGCAAAATTCTGTGGCGTTTGCTCGTGTTTGAACCTGCAATTATCGGTTAAGATGCACGCGTTCTAACCACGGGGACATCTCGGCTCTTTGAAAAACCAATCGAAGGAGAGCGTCTCGAAAAGTCATCGGAAGAGCCTAATTGTTTTTTTAAAAGTAGGCAAATGGATTACATTTTGCTAAGTGGTCATCACTATACATAGACATTAGTGCTGCAAGAAATATTACTCGTCAATAATACTCGTATCCAATCATAAAAACTATGATGTTATGTTCCTTGTCTCTGTAGTTAAACTGGCTCACTCCTTAAGCCGGAACATTAAAACATAATAGTTACCTACTGCGCGTTCGAATCGAGGCAAGCGACAATGATTTTCATGAGTTTGCTTCTTTTATGCACTTTGCTAGCTTTTGATTTTTATTTTGTCAAAATTATTTTACTATTGATATTATTCGTAAATATTCAAACCCTGTTCCACGTAGAATGTTCAAAACTTCGCGAAGTCGGAAACTTAGTGTTACAAGTTTACCCGTACTTCGCGTGTTTGTGCAATATTTGTCATTATTATCTCAAATTCATCGAATTTGTTGTTAATAATATATAATATATTTGTTATTTTACATAGCATCGAATACGCGTTACAGTTTAATATTAGGTTAAATAAAAAAATAAATAAGACAAAATAATATAACTATAAAATAAAATGACTGCGATAATTCATTGTAGAACGCGAACGACTTGAGATTACATATCTACACACACACACACACACTACTTACTACTTACACACCTACAGAGATTACATACTTACATCAGATCCAAAGGTTACAGTGACAAAAGGTAATAACTATAAAAATATATAATAAATAAAATTTTAACAGCCTTACTATTTCGAGTAGCAAGTCAACACAGAAATGGTGGTGACTGGTGTCTTTACAGTTTAAACATTTATGTATAATCAAGACTCGGACTCAGAACTGCAAAAAGACTGCAATTTAAGGTTCAAGATGAATTATTGAAATAAAAATGTATTCCACTAAGGAATATTAATATTAGTATTATAACGTGAATTAGAACAGAAAAAGTTCACAAAACAAAACGTGGCCGTCACCAGTCGCGGGCTTATAATTACAGAAAACCAATAAATAAATATACATAATAATATAATAGATAGTATCGTAAATTAATTAATAATTTTCTTTATATGCGCCATGCACCCATGAGGGAGTAAACACCGACGGAGAGGGAGCATGAAGGCATAAGAGCGCTTCACGCCGTTTTCGTCACAGCTATGAGTCGGACTCAAGCTCAAAGCTTACCAATAAGTATATGTTTCTCAACATCGTCTATGTCAATCGCCTGCACAAACAATATAAAACCTATAAATCATAAAAATTTTTTATATGTTTTTTATAAGGTAGATAGGCTAATAATGTATCAGTGACATTAACTGGTCACTACTGAACAGAGACATTGGCATTGTAAAAAACATTACGCATTACTTACACACTCTTCATAACGGAACTCAACAACACTGGGTGTTGCTGTTTGGCATTAGAATATCTGATGAGTAGTACCTACCTAAACGGACTAGAACAAAGCCCTACAACCAAGTAAAACAACTCGGCACTGATTTTCAAAAGCGTAGGAGCAACGACTGCAAATGCGAGTAGCAGCCAAGCAGTCAATAAATCCTTTTTGGGGCAAGGTATCAGTTTCTATAATAAAATTCCGTAGAATTTTTTTAACTTTGCCGTTTCATAAATTCAAACCATTTGTAAAAAATACATTGGTAAAGAAGGCATATTATTCGATATAAGATTATATAGATGATAAAAAAGCGTGGAGTAAATGCTTGTTGACAATGTTGACTTCCAGGCAAGATATATTACATAAATATATAATTGTATTTAACTAACATGACTATATTTTTAGATGTTGAAAAAGAGTAACAACTGAGTTTCTTGCCGGTTCTTCTCGGTAGAATCTACATTCCGAACCGGTGATAGCTTCACTTAATGACGATTCAAATGACGATTTGATTTGAATTAATAAAGTAAATCCACATTGATAAGAATACCCTGGCTATGTTTCTTGAATAATTATGAGGATTGAAACTATGTACATAATTTTATCTACCTTTTATTTTAAAAATGATATTATGATAATACTGCACATACAATAGAGTTATTATTGCTGAAAACGCAGAACGCTGTATTTGATGGCGTTGGATAGTAGCTTACAACACAGGCTGTGTTAAGAGTTAGCATACTTTTTATCCATATAAATAAAATTATTCTCAGTAAAATTAATGAATAAAATGCCGATTGGGGCTTATTTCATACTTTAATGCGAGTCGGTGGAATTTATTTCAAAATTTCTGTTATCGCCGTCCGATTTCCGGTCAAATTTCGTCTCAACGGAGGGCAGCACTGTGCAACGTGAAGTTCCTAGGAGTCAACTTCAGGGATACGCTAGCGGAATCAATTACTTCGGAACAGTGCTTTGGACAGTGTAGACGTGTCTTTGTTGCTTAGTTATTACAAAGTATAATAAGTTATAAGTGTGTATAGTGTTGTATTGTGTTGATTAATAAAGTAGTTAATATCAGAAGTGGTGAAAGTAACAACGCCCAGGATGCCTCGTAAACGGCAAAAGAATAGGAATCCATCACGGAGGCACTCTTCAACTTCTAGTACGATATCATCATCGTCAAGTAATAGCGCTGAAAGTAATTATCACCGCAAAAGTAAGAGGCACCGGCACCGTTCGCCTACTGTGAGTCAAAATATATTATTATCGTCTGTTATACCTGAGTTTGATCCCTTGTTAGATGATGTGAATATGTGGATTAATGTTATAGAAGCAAACGCGGGTAGTTTTGGCTGGTCAGATCAAATGATTAAGTATCAAGCTCTCCAAAAGTTACGTAATACTGCAAAGACTTGGTACGATTCCCTACAAAAAAACGAAACTAGTTGGACTGATTGGAAATGGAAAGATTGGCGTAATAAACTAAGAGATACCTTTCAAATTAAACGTAATGCTTATCTTTTGCTTAAAAAACTTCTGGAAACCAAACCGATGGAGGGTCAATCATTATACGAATTTTATTTCCAACAAAAGGGTAGAATTGATAAATTACATTTAGGGTTTACTGAAAGTGATGTAATATCCATAATCGTGGGTACAATAGGCGACAGTAATTTATCTATGGCGGCGGAAGCAGGTAGTTTTAAATATTGTGACGATCTGGCTTCTTTTCTTCATAGTAAAGTTCATGTAAATTCAAATTTTAAGCAGACGTCATATAAAAATACAACTTCTTTTCAAAACCAAAAATTGCCTTACGTAACTGATAGAAAAACTGAAATAAATATCGATCCTTCTACAAGTAAAAATTCGAATAATACGTCGTATAATTTAATAACTTGTTACCGTTGCGGTCAGACCGGGCATAAACGTAATTTCTGCTCTATTCAAGATAGTGTAAAATGTTCACATTGTAACAGAATTGGTCATTTGGAAAAAGCTTGTAAAAGCAAATCTAAAACTAAGACTGAAAACGAAACAGAGGTTAAATTGTTAAACATACCCGCTGAAAAAAATAAATTTTATAAAACTATTTTTATTAACGGTAAAAGTTGCAAAGCTTTTATAGATATGGGTAGCGATTGTTCTCTGATTACTCCAAATATAATTAATAAGTTTGGATTAAAAAGTTATCAACTCAATAGCCCAATCAATTTAGTTGGATTTACAAAAACAATTACGTTTACAGTAACAGAGGCTCTGGACACGTTAGTTAAAATCGATGAAGTTCAATTGATGATCACTATGTACATTGTAGAATCGGTTACGGATTGTGATGTCTTGATTGGTCGAAATTTTACAGAAAATAAAGATATTATGTACATTCGCGTTGGTTATACTCTAAAGTTTGATTATGCTAAATCATTGCATATTTTAAAAATTACTCCAGATACGTTAGATCATAGTAATTCCAAATACAAAAATATTCTAAATGATTTATTTAAAAAATATTCTAGTTGTTTTTCGGAAGATTTATCGACATTAGGTAAAGCATCATGTATAGAATTAGAAATAGAACTTACTACTACAAAACCTATTTATCAACGTCCGTATCGAATGGCTAATCAAGAAAAAGTAATTACGCGAGAAATAATTGAAGATTTATTAAAAAACGGTATTATTCGAAATAGTAATTCTCCATATGCGAGTCCAGCATTATTAGTTGACAAACCGTCTGGGGAAAAACGTTTATGTATAGACTATCGCCAGTTAAATAAAATCACAGTAAAAGAAAAGTATCCTATGCCAATGATAGAAGAACTTATAGATAGATTACGCGACTGTAAATATTATACTTCGTTAGATTTGAAAAGCGGATACTATCATATTACCATTAAAGAAAAAGATATATACAAAACGGCATTTATTACACCTGATGGACACTATGAATTTGTTAGAATGCCCTTTGGGCTCTGTAATGGGCCAGCAGTATTTCAGCGACTAATGAATACTGTTTTAGGTAAATTGCGTTTTGATCGCGTTATTTGTTACATGGACGATTTGTTAATTGCAACTAAAAGCTTAGAAGAAAATATCAGTTGTTTGGAAAATATTTTAAGTATACTAAGTTCTCACGGTCTAACACTTAATTTAAATAAATGTTCTTTTTTTCAAAATAATATTACTTTTCTTGGATATGACATTTCTGAAAATAACATTCGCCCTAGTTCAAAGAAACTTAATGCTATTCAAAATTATCCTAGTCCCAAAAATATTCATGAATTAAGACAATTTTTAGGATTAATTAATTATTTTAGAAAATTTATTAGAAATTGTGCATTAATTAGCAAACCACTTACTAATTTATTAAAAAAAGATACAGTTTGGATATGGGACACGAAACAGGATCAAGCTGTTTCAGATTTAAAAAAATATCTAATTAATAATGCGGTGCTTAATATATTTAACCCAAATTTACCTACAAATTTATATACTGATGCCAGTCGTAATGGAATAGGATGTATTTTAATGCAATTAACTGATAATGGGGAGAGGCCCGTACATTTTTATAGTCGTCAAACTACAAACGAAGAGAAATCATATCATTCGTTTGAATTAGAGTTATTAGCCATTGTTGTTGGACTACAAAAATTCAGACATTATTTACTGGGAATAACGTTTAAAATTACAACCGATTGCAATGCTGTTAAATATGCATTAACAAAGAAAGACATTATTCCACGAATTAGTCGATGGGTTCTATTTACACAAGAGTTTTCTTTTGAAATTAATCACAGAGCTGGTTCGCAAATGCAGCACGTAGATGCACTTAGTAGAAATCCCGTCAAAAATGATAACGAACAAAATACAAGTAGTGTATGTACGATAATTACAGAAAGTGATTGGCTATTATCTGTACAGCTTCAAGACCCGGATATTAGTAGAATACGCGATATTTTGCAATCAGGAGAGGCCGAGTCAAATAAAGAAATATTTAACAATTATGAGTTATTAGGGAATAAAGTATATAGACGAACTGAATACGGTAGGAGATGGTTGGTACCAAAACAGTGTATATGGCAAATTATTAAATTAAATCATGATAATATTGGTCATTTTTCCGTTGATAAAACAGTTGAAAGAATTAGGTCTCTATACTGGTTTCCGCGTTTGAAAAAGGTTGTTACGAAATATATAAAAAATTGTATTTACTGTATTTATTACAAAAACATTCATGGTAAAAAACCTGGTCAGTTATATCCAATTCCGAAGTATGCCAGGCCTTTTCACACCCTACATCTTGATCACTTGGGACCATTTGTAAAAACTACTCAAAATAAATCCTATTTATTAGTAATTGTAGATTCTTTTACGAAATTTGTTTTTATGTCTGCTGTTAAAAATACCAAGAGTAAATTAGTTGTTAATGAATTAGATAAAATTTTTAAAATATTTGGTAATCCGAAAAGACTAGTGTGTGATGCAGGCACCGCTTTTACTTCAAAATTGTTTACAAAATATTGCGAAGAACGAGGTATTAGACGCCACATTGTAGCTACAGCTGTGCCACGTTCTAACGGCCAGGTTGAACGCTACAACCAGACTATTTTGGAGGCTTTACGTACTATGGGTGCAAATACTGATTACAACAAATGGGATCAACATATCACAACTATACAACAGGGTATTAACAGTACGATTAATAAGACCACAGCAGCGATACCAAGCGAAATATTTTTCGGGTACCGGTTGCGAATGGACGGCGACATTATTATTGATAATGATGAAGAACAGATAATAGACGTCACGCTACTGAGAGGCAAAGTTGATGCTAATATAAAAAAGAGCGCAGAGAAACAAAAAAATGCATTCGATTTAAAACGTAAAGAAGCACCTAAGTATCAGGTTGGTGACCTAGTCGTTATTAGAACGCCTAATTGTTCAAATGATGGTCAAAGCACGAAGTTGATGGCACAATACAGAGGTCCGTTTCAAATCACGGAACTACTGGGACATGATCGATACAAAATTACTGACATGAGAGGTGCGGAAAGAAGCACAAAGCCGTATAACGGAGTAACATGTGTGGAAAATATGAAACCATGGATAAATCTACAAAATATGACTTATTAACCGGATGTTATCGGAGGTAAAACATAGTATTGTAAGTATCTTATAAGTGAGTATTAATAACTATAATACGCCTTTTAAAATTAGATTACTATTGTTGTGCTTGTGTCTTATGTAATTACTGTGAATTGAACAGGATGGTGATGGTGCGGTAGGGTCCCCAACTTGCAACAGATATCTGTGATGAACACTGTTGCAAGGGTAACATGGTGATATACGTTTAGAGTGGCCTCAGGCATCTCTATTCCAAGCCATGATGAACAAGCTAATCGATACTTAGTATGGTTGCTTATATACCAGGGGTCTTCAACCGTTCCATCCAAATTTTAATGTTACTTGAAATATAAACACTATAATAAATATAGTACCGCGATGTGACAATTTATATGTATGAGACTAATTGAATAATTAATTGTTCTAACTATGTTCTATTTCTGTTACAAGCAAATACAACATACATATACGCGTTCGAGGACGAACGCGTGAGCAGGAGGGCCGGATGTTATCGCCGTCCGATTTCCGGTCAAATTTCGTCTCAACGGAGGGCAGCACTGTGCAACGTGAAGTTCCTAGGAGTCAACTTCAGGGATACGCTAGCGGAATCAATTACTTCGGAACAGTGCTTTGGACAGTGTAGACGTGTCTTTGTTGCTTAGTTATTACAAAGTATAATAAGTTATAAGTGTGTATAGTGTTGTATTGTGTTGATTAATAAAGTAGTTAATATTTCATAGGACGCATCAAGATTTCCTCTAAATATTACATCGAATATTAACACATCACAATTCACTGCTGGGATATATACATTCCACTTGGCTGGAGGGTGCAACTCGCTGCATGTGCCTGTACATATCTGCTGTTAGCTACTGTCAAATATCTACTGTTAAATATTTAAAGTGAAAATAAATGCATGTTACGAGTAAAATCCTATAATTGTAAAATTAAAAGAGTACGAATAATTAATTCATCCCTTGTGTCAACGGAGTCTAAATACAGTTTTTAATTCAGTTCCTCAATTTAATTTCAAGTGGAGAGGTAAAAACAAAAGCCGCCATTAAGCGCTCATTTACAAAATGCAAAAATAGCCGTAATGGTCTGAGACAGTCTTAACGTGGATATGATTTTAATATTAAGTGTAATTATATTAAATAAATTAAAGATTTATTAACTTTATTAAACTCTTAATTAGAATAAATGTAATTGGTGTAGTGAAGTTTCAAAATTTGCGTATTCCTGACATAACTACAACGTACGTATTCGAACATAAATGTAATCATAGACGAAATTTATAAAACCGCATCTAGTTTATTGAATTTACATTGCGTTTCAATCTAAATTATCTCCGCTTTGAAATTCCTGTATTTCACGATCGATGCGCGAATATACGATGAGTTCGCGGAACATTGGCACGTATTTATAATCGAGTATTCGATCCTAAACCATTACTGATAAAAGTGAGACTTGATATTTATATAAGTAGGTATGAACTTATATAATTTTTCTTCTATGCATTTGTTTTTGAGTTATAGTTGGCGGTAAAAAAAAAAAACAGAAAATGGCTTAGCTTAGCAATATAAACGTAAACAATTAATTTTTTAAGATATTTGGTTTCTACAATTTTAACGTTTTGCACCTCTACTCTGTCAAATGCCGCTCTACTTCGTCCACGTAATATGCTTAAAAAGCGGTACGAAGTTTTCTCTTCGCGTATTAATAATATTTAATATCATATTTTCGTTAATTTCACCCAATGAATGAATTTCTTTGTCGAGAATAGGAGCGCGAAACATGACAAGGAAGATGTGGCCTGTGCCTTGAAAAGCATGAAAAAGTCGAAAAAGCCTTTGTTCATTCTGGTCGTGTCGTATTGTGGATTTGGATCTCATCCTATCAAGAGAGTGCAGTTGCGTTCCCACATTTGTTCTATAATATTACTTCCAGTGCCGTGGACTTCTTGGAGAATGGTTGCCTCGGGTAAATTCTATGAGAAGAACATATTTTTTATATTATAGGTAGGCGGACATGCATATGAACCACTTGATAGTAAGTGGTCACCATTGAAATATTAACGATTCTCTACATCGCTAATGCAACCTATTATGTTTACTTGGTGGTAGGGCTTTGTGCAAGCCCCTCTGAGTAGGTACCTCTGAGTAGGTATCAGATATTCTACCGCCAAACAGCAATACTCATTATTGTTGTGTTCCGGTTTGAAGGGTGAGTGAGCCAGTGTAATAACAGGCACTGGTTATGTAAGGAATGGTTATTATTTCTTAAAGCGCCATTGTTTATGTGCGGTGGTGACCACTTACCAACAGGTGAACCATTTGCTTAATGGTTTAATAAAAAATATATATATATGATTCTTGTGCATGTAGTTTCACAGGGTCACTTATCTTTCAAACCGGAACACAATAATACTATATGTTGCTGTATGAAGGTAGAATATTTGATGAACTGGTTCCTACCCAAGTGGGTTTTCTTTGTGTTTTTATGGATTTCTTCTTGCATACAATTATAATTTATCCGTCTTATCCACACAAAATAACGATTCAATTTTTCCAGTGAAGCAATCAGGGGTTAATTTTCAACGGGCTGTCAGGGCGAGCGGCGCGATATTGGAGCGACGGGTTTCCGCACCTAACGACTCATTTCCGTGTAAAAATGACGTTTTGTAGCGAGATTTGTTTTAGACGTTGGCAGTATAACGGTTTTGCACGAGATTAATTGAAATTTAACTTTTTTTAATGGAAATGGAATTGTTAACTGATTATTTTGTTTAATATTAAAAAGTAAATTTATAAAATGGAATTTATGCTGCGTTATTTGTTAATAATTTATTTTGTATATAACGAAAGTTTACTGTAAACTTAGGTTGTATTAAAAAAAAGTGGAAGTATTTATATTTAATTCTATATTATGAATTTGGTTTAACATAATTCATTAATACAAGCACTTTTGAAACGCCTTTTTACACACTATATTAAGTGAAGCTACTTCCGGTTCGGAATGTATATCGAGAAGAACGAGCAAGAAACTCAGTAGTTAGTGAAGCTATACAAATCTCCCTGTACCTTCGAGATGTTTTTGCCAGAGTAAGAAAACTCACTATTGCGTCACAATATATTTACAACAATATTATGTATGTATGTATGTATGTAATTTATATGAATATTACATACTTATAAATTGTTTTACTGATTTTCGTCTCATTTACTATGTTTTTATTGGTACTTATTTTGTATGCCTTATATATATATATATAATATATATATATAAGAATATATATATTATATATAAGAATAACCTAAAAATTGTATAATCCATTTTCTAATTTCACATGCTCGTTAAATTTATTTACTCTTATAATTATTTTTTATGAAACCATAATCTTAGCAGGTAACATCGCTGGCACGGTTGGGGTGAGCACGCTTATAACTTCACACCCTTTAACGTTTAATTGCAGTCGCAGTTTATTTCCTTTCTGAAATGGTGTAGCTTTTAAGGGTTAACTTCAATTCCCTATGAACCTTTACCGATGTTGGTAAATATATTAGAATATTTTACTTTAATATTTTGAATATATATACATATTGGGTATTGGGATACACCACATACTAAATAATACAAATTAGTGAATAATAACTGTCTGTAAAAACATATCTACAAGTTAGTAAAGCCCAAAAAACATCATTTTTATCTATGAAACTGATTTAGTGCTACTTCAATTTGTGTTTTGAGGTGGGTAAGATATTTCTTGGTGGTAGATAGCTTGGTAAAATCCTACCACCAAACAGCAATATATTTATATAGCTGTGTTCCGTTTTGAAGGGTGAGTGAGCCAGTTTAACTACGGGTACAAGGGACATGAAATCTCACTTCTTATGATTTTTTTTTTTTTGCCATCGGTTGGCGGACGAGCATATGGGCCACCTGATGGTAAGTGGTCACCCGCCGCTGTAAGAAATATTAACCATTCCTTACATCACCTATGCGCCACAAACCTTGGGAACTAAGATGTTATGTCCCTTGTGCCTGTGATTACACTGGCTCACTCACCCTTCTAACCGGAACACAACAATACAGTGTACTGTTATTTGGCGGTAGAATATCTGATGAGTGGGTGGTACCTACCCAGACGGGCTTGCACAAAGCCCTACCACCAAGTATGTACCAAGTAAGTATGTACCACCATGAGTGGTAGCGCATTAGTGATAAGAGAAATGAATAATAATTCTTACGTATTACCTATTTCTACAACCTTCGCTGGTGACAGGAGGGCTGACAGGCGGGTTCGTTTTATGCTTAGAGGATCGGAATTGCGATTCAACGGGGAAATGCTGCTATCATTCTTGCCAACATTCTAAGCGTTCAATATTTCTATAGTAATTATTTTTAATTCATATTTGTATATATACATACTATTAATTATAGTAATTTTAATGTAAATATATATATATTCTTATAGTGTCAATATGTATATAACGATGATGAACTCTTTCTATCAGGTAGCCCATTTATAAGCCCAGAAATACAAAATACTTATACATGTTAAAAAACTGGAAAATGCACGTAACATTTTGACAATATAACGATAAAGAGTTAACGATTCCATATGTGTGAAAGCAAGCTGTTCTCAGATCACATTAAGAACCTACATCTCATTTTCAGCAATATATTATTTGAGACTGACGTTCCATTCATTTGTCATTCGCTTCGACTCTGAATTTATAAGTGTCGAAACCAACAGCTTCATTTCTCTATAATATTCTTAAAAAATTATAACATTCAATGTTCGTTTTATGACACTAGCTGAGCATAATTGCTTTGAGTGCCTTCAATTTTTATTATTTGTAAGTGGTAGAGCTTTGTGCAAGCCCGTCTGGGCAGGTACAACCCACTCATCACATATTGTATCACAAAACAGTATTGTTGTATTCCAGTTTAAAAGTTGAGTGAGCTATTATTAATAAACATTATGTTCCCATAACCAATCTGTAGAGCCAGCTTTCGCTGGAGGTTTTTCCTAACCGAACCAGTATCTGTAGGTGGTGAACACTTACGGTGGTAATTTCGGGTGATTGGGCCTCCTCATTAGGTGACCCATTACCCCACCAGTCAGATTACCTATATTGATTATACATATAAAAATCGGATGAATAAGCCTTACTGAATTTTTTTTTCTCCAAAGCAAAATTGATGAACTGATTATGAGGTTTACTTCATAAATAAAAAAGCAGTCTTTATAATTGTACATAAAAATAAAACGACCAATAAATATTGGGATATGATACTTTTATTTAACATACGAATCAAAAACTCCATCGCAACCTTAACTACGTGAATTTCTTTCGTATTATATAAGTGTCCGACAAGAGATTCAAACTTTACTTCTTTAAAGCTTTTTGAATCTGAAAAATTATAAATTATTATTATAGAACTAATGCAATAAACAAATAATAATACTTATTAATATAATATATGCGAGTTGATACCAATATAATCAAATTGTTTGTTATGATTCGGGTTGGAAACTTTTATTTCTCATTAGGAATAGTAATTCACTTACACGTTATGTGATATGATATTATTCACAATAAATAAAAGTTATGTTTTAATTTTAATAGCACAGGAGTAACCTTTAGAAATAATATAAAAAGAAACAAATCAACGAAACAATGCATAGCAAAGTACAAAGAGTAAAGCAGCTATGGAAGTGACATTTTAGAAGTGATAACTTCTTATAGGAGGGTAGACCGCTTCGTTACGTAACGCGTTACGGCGCTAATGTCAGGCTTTCTTTTCTCTTATGCAACAAGCAGGCAATAATGATACTATTAATGTACATACACAAAATTCTAATTTACATATTAAAGAATTGTAACCAAGAATGCAATATATTTTAGAATCAATAAAAGATTTTATTAATAAATATCTTTCCTTTCATTATCATATTCAACTACATGAAATTTAAGTAATAACCTTAGGTTTTTTCAAATTAAGCAATTTCAATATGAAATAGTTCAACTTAGATTAGTTTAAGTTATTAATTCTGTCGAGCATACCGAGACGCACACGTATTTTTTAAAAATTTAACGTTTGAGAATTTTTTTGAATTTTGTGTTAATATTTACATGTCTTAACTACCATGACACTTTGCATACAGAGGAATAGGGCAAAATCTTGTGCGGATCTAATTTAAACTTACTTGCGCTAAAACGAGGAGTTGATTATAGATGACGTCGAGCACAATTAGCGGCAACGAGAGATCTATGGAATATTTTTTACTGTCCGAATAGCACGGTTGTAAAGATTTGGCGCAGTCAAGCCAGCGCTTCGTTAATTTGTAATCCATGGTTTTTTCTTAAAAAATAAAAAAAAATATCATCATTTTGATTATCTCCTCAAAATTTTCAGTTATAAGAAAAACTTAGATTGATATTTTACGTTAGTAATTGCGATACATTTGTGCGAGTGTCTTCTCGCTGGAGGCTTCTTTCAGAAACGGTGGACTAGAAATATAATATATACGATTTGAAAATGCTTTATTATAAAGCTTACTTGTATAAAAACATTTGATTTGAATTGTTTTGATAAATATATTGCTATTTGTGAATATAATGTAACAAATACTGACAATATAATTAGTTATTAAATTACAACACAGACGCCTGAATATGTTTTAATAATAGAAGTCTTTGGTATTGTTGTAAAATATTCTGTCTACTCTTATTTCAATTTAATCTAGGTAAGCCAGTTTCTAAAATGGTAAAAGTTAAAGTTTGGCTTTAATTTAACGCTCATTGGTCGGTGACAAATGATGACGTAATACGCGACCAATGAGCGTTCAGATTAAATCGAAATAGTTCAGAAACTGAAGGATTAAACTATTTTTATTTAGCATAATATGAGTTTAGTGGTTTTGTTGCCACAAATTAGGGATACTATTCATCATTATTATATTTAATATTAAAACCATATGAAGAATATATTTAATTAATTAATTAAAAAAATGTTTTCGAATTGGTTTCATTTTTCTTTCTTTAATGATGTTGGAAATTTAAAATTCAATATAAAAAAATTATTATTTGAGTTTTATTTATGCTTAACAAGATGAAGATTTGTTTTTTTAATGATTCAAAAACATTTATAACAAGTGTTACTGTAAACTATGATAATTACTATTTTTTTAATTACCTTTGCCATTTAAATCAAAGACTAATTTTTTTGTTAGATGTCGCACCAGATTAAGGCAATGCACTTTAGTTTCGTAGGAAGCCCAACAAAGGACCAACAACATATAAATATATCTTATTCCCCGCCAAGCAAGAAAGCCCAAGCAATGTAGATCCTGTGAAGAAATTAAAAAGTGTGTGTAGCTCAACTTATCAGAGAAGTTAAACTTCTTAACTTCAAAAGGAAACAAAACGTTAACTTTTGAATTATTGACAGATGTGAAGCTAGCAACTGTGTTATGGATTAAAGGTTTCGTTTGTTAACTTTCGTTTTTTGGTACAATCTGTATCTTTAAGGTGACTCACCAATTCCAACACGGTTTTATTCATATTTTTGAGAGGAATTTAATTTGATATCCAATTAAAAATTTGTAATTTATATTTAAAAAAAGGTTTATTAATCTATACAGGATTTTATAAATGAACGAAGAGTTTGACGTTAGTATATGATTATTAGATATAGATTTTATTATGAGTTGAACAGACTGAGAACTGTGTTTCTTGCCGGTTCTTCTCGGCCGAATCGATACTTGGATGGATTATAGATTTATATTAAAATCAACCATGAAAAATGTCAACCAATACAGATTTCATTGAAGCTCTTACAAGCAGTAAGAGCTTCAATGAAATCTGTTACTGTTTAAATTTTATTTTTCAAAATATGACATTTTATAAAATTTTATTTAAGATTAGTTTTAGTTAGTTTGTCTCGATAAACCTTTGAAACTAAATTTGAACCGACTAAACTAAAACTTTGTACACCTAGAGCAGCGGAATTGCAATCCAACGAGAAAATACTGTTAACATTTTTGCCAAAATACTTCGCAGTAAAGATTTGTATAGTCAATATTTCTGCTTGGATTTCTAAACTCATATTTATTGCACCTCAGGTAAAGTTACATAAAGAAGAATAGCTTGTAAATGTCCCATTGCGAGGCGAAGGTCTCCTCCCCTTTTGAGTAAAAGGATTGGAGCTAATTCCACCATGCTTTTCTGCGTTTGTGGAAGAATTTCATCATCTAATGTAACTCAAAGTAAATAATTCTATCGTGAAAAATATATGATCTATAATTATTATGTGTAGATTAAATATCTATTTATGGTTATCTACGTGGTACGCACCACCCATCAGATATTCTACCGCTCAACAGCAGTACTCATTATAGTGCGTGAGCCAGTATAACTACAGGCACAATGGACATAACATCTTAGTAACCAAAATTTGTTGCGCAATGGCGATGTAAGAAATGGTTAGTTTTCTGCCTATTAATATCATAAAAAGGAAAAGTTAATGTAATAAGCCCATAACTTAAATTAAAATATAACAATAAAGAAGTATACTCACAGTATGGTCATTTATTAGAATGACGACAACGCCGAATACAACACTAATTAAAAACGTAACTAATATCATTACAGCAATCTGAGGAGTTGAAAATTTTTATTAGAATCAATTAAATATTCATTTGTTATAATATTAATAGTATTCTCCTGTTCGACGACAGCAAAGAAGGTCAAAATAAGGTACATGCGCTAACAGATATCCAATACACTCATAATCCAATGGGGCGACAATACAAACGCAAACAAATCAGGCACAGAACTAACGACTTAAGTTACTTTTCCACTTAAGAAAATATAACACTACCAATTTCCTGATTCTGAGCTGTTCTTGTAAATTTATTGACAGCGATTCGGAGTAGCTTTAAATTAATGAAGTATTTTGTCTTCCAAATCGGGATTTAAATCCAAGACAAGGAATTTTTAGCTTGTATTTTTAGACCGACGAGTAAGCTTTAAACCTAGTTGTGTTTGGTGTGATGATATAAGTAATCTTGTACTGAAGTCATACGAATTACGGTTCATCAAAATCTACTCAAAGAAAGCAAAAAAATGTATTTTTAACATACAAATACTCACAATGAAATGATAGTCTTCATTAAAACGCGAGGAACCAATCAATATATGCCTATAAATTCTTGTTCCTGTTTCTGTATCGACGTCGTCATCGGTTAGTTTTGATAATTTTTCATTGAATTCGTTTATAATTGCGGAACAAAAAATAATTTCTAAATCATGAGCCGAAAATCCTACCGAGAGTGTTACAATTTTACTCAGTGGGAAATTAATCAATTTTAATAGCACAGCATTGAAAACGATTGACGAAGCTTCAAAATACGTCACGATGCGTATTGCTTTAACAACCAAATCATTTTTTTTATTATTACTAATCGATATCCTTGGCCGTATGTAGCACTTTTTGTCTAACGTCTTCATAGTTTTAAGGAGTCTTGTACACCGTATCGCTGTGACAGCTAACAGAAACACTTCCAGGAGAACGATGCGTTGTATAATGATCACATATTCATTATTGGTTGTATCTTCATCATTTTTAGAAAACACATCAATAAATACAGAAGCTATCGTGATACTAAGGGATGTGACAAAAATCAAATTTCCGATAATTTTTAACTTTCTTTGCTCGAACCAAAACGATCGATTGATGCAACAGACGTTTAGCAAAAGTATTATGCTTCTAAAACGATCTATAGCACTATTCGAAGCCATGGTATTAACCAGTTTTCGAAGCAATGGTTGTTCAGAAAATATGACTTTAAACCAATTCATTTCATGACATAAGTATTTTAATAAGAACTTACTAAATTTGATTTAATAGTGATTGCTTTGTAAATCATTACACTGATTAATGCCTTGGGACCAATTAGATTACAATTATAAAAATTAAAGGAAAATACGTTTGTTGTGAATGTAAAATTGGAGTCGATTGTTTTATTTATTTATTTTATTAGACTGCGTGAGCGAGAAGCAAGATTATCCTAATTGCGTTAACGTTATTAGCCACATATATACATAGTATATATAGTACTAGCCAAATAGTAAAAAGTCTTAAAATCCATCGTTTTTGTACTATTAGTATGAAGTCGAATGATAATCTCTCACATGTATTTTGTGGCCACATTTAATTGTGTGGCCACCAACCCGCAATGGAGTGAGCTAGGTGTAATAAGCTTCAAAACTTCTTCTATATATGTTCGATATGTATTTTTCTGTGTGTGTTATCTTCTATTATTATATACTGAGATAAATCTGATCATATTACGTTTTAAAACTATACATCAACCATAAAACTTTCATATCGATTACACTAATAGTTGCCGCACAGAAAAAATACATACATTTTTATTATAGTATTAAATATATAGATATAAAATGTTTTGTATATTATTTTTTGTAATAGTTTTGTTGAAATTTAGTTTTCATTAAAATTCCTACGGGAGGTTATTATTTTCAATGAACAGTTAATCCAATTAGTTTTTATATTGTACGATTTCAATACGATTCTATTTGTTTTTAGAGACAGACAAAATATAAGACCTTTTGAGTTTTGATTTCCACCCATCGAGGTTAATGTCAAGCTGAATGAACTACAGTTTAAATTATTCGTATCGATCAAATTGTTAACAAGAAATCGGAGAACATAAATAAAAAAGACATAAACGACGATCAATTGAAATATATTATTTATTCATGACTTTCATGAACACTTTTGATTCGTGATGTTACAAGATATAATGGATGTAAAACTGTAACCGGATCGCTATGTAGATTCAAGAATAACCGGCTAGAGACTTATCAAATACATATATATAATTAATTTAAAATATATATCTTCAAAATCAGCGAATATTAATTCGATTTACTTGGTGGTAGTGTTTTGGGTATGCCCTTCCGGGATGGTACACCTACTATGTATATTCTTCCACTAAGCAGCTATCTGTTGTGTTCCAGTTTGAAGGGTGAATGAGCCAGTGTAATTAGGCACAAGGGACATAACATCTTAGCTCCCAAGGTTGGTGGCGCATTCGCGATATGAATGGTTAATATTTCTTACAGTAATGTGTGTGTGTGTCTATGTGACCACTTACCATAAATAGGCCCATTTGTTCATCAATCTACCTTTATCATAAAAAAAATGATTTGAAAATAACTAATTCCGTTATTGAAGTCGTTTAAACTAATCAGTGTCATTATTTTCACGTCACACAAAATCTTTGAAGGGGATGGCGAAGTGTCGTGACCTGCCATAGCCTATTATTAAGTTCCCGTTACTATTCAACGCCTTCAATTTTCACGTGAAAGCATTAATTTTCCATAAGAAAAGCGAACCCTCGATGTCCAACAATTCTGGGCTTAATTTAGCGGAACACTTTCGCCCCCCGACGGCATCGAAACCTTACCAAGTGGACGATAAGTGCAACCATCAGAACGATTTTATATGAAATTTATCAGAGTTTCATGAATATTACATTGTATTTGAATCAGGCAGGTTGGAGTTTTTTATTTAACTGACTTAAGAAAGGAGGCTATAAGTTCGAATTTAATCTTTATTTTTCTAAATATGAGACAAACAGATGTATGGGAATTGCTGGACCGATTTGAGTTATTTGAACTCTATCGCACTCTACGTTCTGGCTTTTTTTTTTTCTTGTAAGTGAAAACGTTATGAAATTAACTACTATAGATGCTACTTATGTGAAATAAAAATTATTTAAATTATTTTTATAAAAAAGTAATGAGTATGTTTGTGGCAGTATTCATTTGACGAGGATTGCGATGCGGAGAATACATAGTAAGTATTTATTTATTTAATTGCACAACACAGGAACACACAATACTTTATTGCACAACACAGGAATACATAAGGGGAACACAAATAATATAGTAATAAAGTAATATTTTTTCCTCGTATCTTTTGGTTTCTTAGTAAAGTATTAAAATAAATGAAGTGTATTTTGAATACTGCGGATATTTCGCTTGCCTTCTGTTTATTTTACTTTCTCGTTCTCTACATTTTGCATTTTTTTTGTAACTTAATATTAAATAAGTGCATTTATAAATTTATTTTGCTATATACTCAACATCAATTCCTTTTTATATTTTTGCCAAAATTTCCATCCGTTTATATTTTTTTGCCTTTAACGAATAGTAATTTGTCTAATAAAAGAAGCATCACGTCATATATATATATATATATATATTATATATTTGAAACACACACATAATGTAACTACAGACACAAGGGACGTAACATCTCAGTTCCCAAGGTTGACGCATTGGTTAAGTAAGTAATGTTTAAAATTTTATACGATGCCAATATATTTGGGCATTAGTGACTTTTTATCTTCACAAAAGACCAAGAATTGGTCATTAAAATCTATTTTATTTAAGAATTTTTGAATAGTAATTTAAAAAGGTTAATTTTGATGTAGAATACCAACGATTCGGATTGTTGATTCACTTTAGTCCCAACAAGAAATTCATTAATAATAATAAATCACAAAATACATGTAATAATTATTTATAATGCATGTTTTCTCTTAGAAAACGAATTATAATAATTGACTAGTGGGTCTCCCGCGAAATTTCGCGTTTATTCAAAAAGATTTTTAAGGTTCTGTTTTGATTTCATTTCATTGTAAACTGCAAATCAATCATTTACATTTGGCGCCAAAATGATGAAACCTTATTTAAAAGTTTTTTTTTTTCTTATACAGACGTAAAAATTGTAACAAGTATAAACCTAGTAACCGGTTCTACAATAGCAATCAAGATTCCTCTTTAATTTTCTGCACATCTAACGATGGAGCTCTTCAAAATGAGACAGATCTTCTACGTGCAGCTATCATCCCATAATCACTGGGACAAGAATCGGCTCACGCTATTAATAAATAAGATGACGATTTATTAATAAGAGCTTTATGTATTTATTTTTAATATTCTGATAATATTATAAATGCAAAAGTAGCTCTGTTTATCTGTCGATCTGTTACACCCGCGGCCAAAATACTGAACCGAATTTGATGAAATTTCTTTTGAAGCAAGCTTAAATCCCAAGGAAGGACATAATCTACATTTTTTATCCCTAACAATTTATGAACTATCCCTAAAACGCTAGCGAAGCCGCGTGTTACAACTAGTTAATACCTACATAGATTATATGAAAGTATTAGAATTTTTAATTCAATCTATACAAATATTTTAAATGCAAAAGTATTCTTTCGTGTCACGCTCTTTCGGGTACGCCAGTGCAACGAATTTGATAAAATTTCCTATAAAATAACCTTCAACGTCTCGGAAGAACAAAGGCTACTTTTTAATAACTAAAATCTACTAACACGCGTAACGAATATTAGGTGTAAATCTATTCTAATACGTATGATGTCTTAGCGGCTTAAATTCAACCATTTTTAAAACAATTATCTTGGAACGCAGTGTTTGCTTATAAGAGTTATTTATTGTAAACACAAGCAAGTTTAACCGAAAATGTATTATTGCGAGCAATTTTAAAGACAAAACTTTGTATTATGGAAGTTTAATATAGTTCGTTAATTAGCTTAGCTTAGTTAAGCTAGTTTTAATTTTAATAAGTTTTCTATTTATAAAAGACGATGTCCCGAAGCACAGATAATGAATGCACGTCTTATGCTATGTGACAAAGATTATTAATGTTTAAGTTAGCTTAAGTAATGATAGAAGAACACTGAGACTTTTTTTACAAAATGTAGTTTTCATACTCAGTGTTATGGGATACATGTTTAGCGGTCAAAAAATTCTATTTTATTGTTTTGAAGCACCTATTCTTAAATATAAAATGAATACTTATTTTGGTTCGTATTATATTTGTCGGCGCAAACGCTTTAAATTGATTATTTAATCAAGTTATTTCTAATTAATTTGTGTTGTTTTTATGATGTTTGCTATAAAAAGCAGTGCGACGGTTGCTCGGGGTTCATTCTCATTCGAGCCGTCGGACTGTTCTGGCGAACGTTGTGTCCTGATCGATTGTTGAATAAACCTATTATTTTGCTGAAATAGTTTTATTATTTCATTGCAAAATGAGCCATCAAGATCATGTTGGTGAAAGTGACGTCAGCAATGCTGATGCTTGACAGCATCTAAAAGCAGTATTTCTCGTTGAATAACAATTCTGATTATCTTGGCAAAAAAAAAAAAACTGTCTTCGCGTTATTAGCAGAGGCAATGAGACATGTGTTTTAAACTGTGAAAATGTTTTAACGCTGTTACACTATGGTAGGGCTTTGTGCGAGCCCCACTTAGGTTAGTTCACTCATCATATGTTCTACCGCAAACAGCAATCCTTAGAGTTATTTGGTATGGTCGCATTGGCGACGAAGTGATTGGTTAATAATTCATACAGCACTAATGTCTATGGGCGTTGGTGATCACTGACTGTAGTATCAAGTAGCACATTTTTCCGTTCGACTAATTGTTTAAAAATTATAATAATAAAAAATATAATCCAAGGTCCTTCAACTGCAAGCGATACAAAAATATAATTTTAAATTTGAGACGAGTATTTGCAAATTTTCGCTCAAGTGTATTCCGATTTTGCGTGTGTTCTTTATCCTCAATCCTAAGAAGCTTGACCGAAATTGATGAAATATTTTTTTTGTACATGGATTACCTGGATCGTTCTTAGGTATAGTTGAAATCGGACGCTGTTGCGAACAATAAGTAGTTTTTTAAATGTCTTTAAGCATTTTTTTTGGATTTCGTTTTCGTCTTAGTACTCTCAACATTTTTTTCATGTGGTATTTGACATTTAAAAGAAATTTTATTTCAACCATACGAACTCGCAACTAGTTGTAAACATGTTATAATATTTTAAAGCGCTTTCCGACGCATTATTATTGGCGTTAGCTAATACAAAATATTATTATTCAGACTGATGCACTTATTTATGCTAAATTTCTGTCTAGAATCTTGAAATATTGTGTAGCGGTTGCGACCTTTGCGAAGGGTCTAAGTTGGTAAAGGAGAAAATTATAAATTTTAATTAGACTTAAGAGAATTTACTACGAGTAATTAAGAATCTTTGAAATACTTTCAGAATACTGAAATCAGTGCTAACTGAACTTGAAATTTTAGTTCAATAATGCCTTTGGGTATTAATACATCTTTTGACCCTGATCATATAATTATATAATGGAAGTCTATTTGTGTGTTTTTTTATGTTATAGGAGGCAAACGTGCAGTAGGCTCACGGTTTTTTTTGCCCCTATACTATATACGCGGGGGAATCTAAAGAAGTGAAAATAACGCATCTGTAATTGTAAAACTGTTTCCAACCATTATTTATTATTTTAATTATATTTTATTCACATTAATGTCCAACATCAACTATATGATAGCTAAATTATATAGAAGTATGTATATTATGTAAAGATTAAATATATATTCAACTAGCTGTTGTTCACTTTGCTCGCGTTGTAGGGGTTGGTCGTCAGGCGCTGTCCTTCCTTTTGTTTCAAGCTTGCTTCAAAGAGTAACAAACAGATAGACTGAAAGAGTTTACAGTAACATTATTATATATATATCATCTATGAGAGCATTTCTTTCAATTTTAAGTATAACAAATATAAATAGCAGAAAACGTGGCAAGAATAAACCACGTTGACCGAGTAGATAGAACATGGAAATCTTAACCAAGAATTGCTGGCTTAAAATCACCTTTTTCAAGTTATTTTTTTAAGTTCATTTTGTGATCTACGGTACATAGTAGGTATTAGGAGGATGAAAATCTATCTTATGTGTATATTTACTAACCCGCATTGGATTAAAGTGTTTAGATAAGGTTTAATAAGCTACAAATCTTCTGGAGAACGCGTATGTCCCACTGGGTTTTTATCCATAAAAGACCTTAGCCCATCAGAAGAACATATATTACCAAACTTAAAGAAATATATAGTAAATATATTATTTGTATGATCTCAAATAGAGAGTAAATATTTTACATAATGTAGTTTAAAGCGTTTTAAATACTAAAAGGCAACTAACATTAAACACGAGTGTTATTCAAGCTGTTAAAAATTCCAAAGGCGCTGTAGAATCCTATTCAGCGCTGAAAACGCTGAAGTGTCGTGGATTTGCATCACAAAGTCTGTTTATCCGTCTGTCTGTCCATCGTCTTATTTGTACAGTTTTGGAAGCTATTTTAAGTCGCTTTGTCTCCTTTTGGCTGGCTTGAAAAAGTACACTATTTTGTACATTTGCAAGCTTTACAATAAACTTGCTTTAAAAATAATTTTTATTTATGTTGAACTTAATTGCTTTGTTTTTATAATGCTTGGAGTACGCTTCACATGGCGTTTCAAAAGACTTATCAGTGCCTCATTTTATAAAAAAATATTTAAAGGTGATTTGATTTATACGTGTGTTATTTTTAATCATAAGTTCAAAGCAGCATTCCTGAGGGTGTACCACAGGGTTCAATTTTAGAACAACTACTGTTAATAATAATTAATTAACCTTATTTTGTTACTAAGACTGAAGCAGATGATACATCTCTTATTTTTAAACTCGACAGAAAGATAAACAATTGTGACGTTGTACAAAGTGCTCTGTCGCAGGTTCTTGGTTGGTTTGACATTAATAATCTTGTCCTAAATGTAAGCTATTTTCCCTGCCAAAGGTTAAGTTAAATTCTTCCACAGTTTTTTTGAATAATAAAAGATTTGAGTTTGTTGAGTCGAAGGTGTTTCTAGGGATATTCTTGACTCTAAGCTTTAGGGGGGCATCCATTTCTGGGCCCTGGCAAAGAAATTTAAGTAATGCCATTTACATAATCAAAACAATTCGAAAACTCACAAACATAAGTATATTTCATATAGAATGTTGTTATGACGTCATTACGTCGATATTGAAATTGTATTTATTCTGAGGACAATAGCTCTCCGAACTATTTATAATATTAGTTCTAGCACGTTACGGAAACCTTTGAGGAAATAGGTATGTGGCTGCTTCACAATACATTTATGATAATATAATGTTTATACGGAAGAATATACAAAAATATTCCATAAAAGCTTATATACATACTATTAAAACAAGAAATAAAAACAAACTCCTCCCGTGCTTGCCGTTTTTGGGCATACACGTATATAACATGATACCGAAAATTATAATCAATATATCATTTAAATTTAGAAAGTTTATCAAAACTTAATGAATTAACATATATTATTATACATTAAAATAATACTTTGGAAAAATAACCACCTGGATTTAAGTTCGGTTTCCATCACAGGATTGATAAAAAAACATTGTCATCTGTAACGAGAAACAATGGGAGTTCTTGCCGTTTCTTCTCGCTGTAGGCTGCTTCCCGAAGAGTTGAAATATTAACGATTCAAAAATGCTTTATCGTAAAGTTTGCTTGGATAAAATTCGATCGCCTACCCCGACTGAACCGAGCTAAGGACTGACCGTCAGGCGCGTACGGAGCGGCGGCACTAACATTTCGAAAATCCAAAATAAAATGCTACAAATAAACGTCAAGAATTATTAATTAAAGTGACAGCACTTTTTATCTGTTCTGTCTGTCACTGTTTCACATATTATGTAAATAGATTTATTTAAGCATTCCTTACAATATAATAACATAATCAATTTCACATAAGTAACTAAGCTAGTATTAAGTAAGTAAATGCCATAAGTGCCATTTCTAATTTATTCTAGTCTGAGGAAGAACGTTTACAAGTTTTGTTCGGATGATACTTTAATAGCTGTTCGGGTATAAAGTGCAGATATATTTCTGTTATAAGTTGTTGTCTGAATTGTTTGCTTAAATTAAAGCAATTTGTATCTTTTGCATGCAATTAAATAGTTGAAGATGGTCCAAATTAAAGTCTTAGTAGAACGTATAGTTTTTCTTTGCTAATAGTATGTGTTATTTTCTAGAATTTTAATTAAACCTAAAGTAATTAATGGATTTTGTATGCAGTTCTTTAAAAAAATATAAAAATTCTTCGGCTACATAAAATACTTTTTCTTTAAAAGAATTTAAATGACTATTTATAGGCCGAAAGTGCGGGAAATAAAAATAGCTTTGCTTACTCTAAATGTTGGTACAATTTATATTTTTATTTCTTACAGCTAAATTATCTATATCCACATATTTAATATCGGCAGTGTTATTCTCTAAGAACTCACTTCAAATTTCACACGTAAAATGTAGGAAACCGGCTTACGCTGTTTTGACACGTGTATCCTTTACTCACTCATTTTCTGATATTTCACGATTGTGCTCCTGAGTTTTTTCTAACAATATCTATTTTAATGGTCTTTTGTCAAAATGTATTGCATTCATTTAATCTTACCCGCTTATTTATTTTAGTGTTAAATTAATTATAAAATATAAATAGCACAATCAAAATTTAATTATTAAATTAGAAGGTATGCATTGTAATTCATGTAAGTTTTGAAGATAATTTAGCTTAAGCATAGAGTTTATTTAATTAAGTTAGAGCTTATTAAGTTACGTTTGGTTCAAGTTATGAAATGAAACAGGATAAATTATCCCTTTTAGATATAAAAAAGAAGAATGTTAGTTTTGAAATCAGTATAACGTTCCTATAATTTTATTTTGGTCAATTTAAATTTAATGAAACAAAGACCTTACCTCAAGAACGAAGCAAGATGGCTGAGAAAGTGCACTATATATAAGTAATTTAATGAAATTAATGTATGTATCATTTAATCAATCAAAACTAATGATTACTCTGCGACACGTTCTTTAACGCACAACCACACACACATGAAAATCCAGGGGGTACCATTAACTTTCAAATGATTGTACTCCCAACTTTATATTGGCATGTACACTTAAAATTCCATATACCTACTTGGTGGAAGACCTTGAACAAACCTATCTGGATAGATAACAACGTCTCATCCGATATTCTTCCTTCAAACAGCAATACTTAGTAATTTTTTTTTCAGTTGAAGGATAAGTGAACCAGTGTAAATACAAGCTCAAGGGACATAACGTCTTGCTCCATATGTTGGATATTAACCATACCTTACACACCGCCAATGTAATAAATAAATTAAAATGTATAGCACGAAATGAATTATAAACACAAATTAAGCACATGAAAATTCAGTGGTGCCTGCCTGGGTTTGAACCCGAAATCATCGGTTAAGATACACGCGTTCTAACCACACTAAATATTTTTTTGTTTTATTTCGTATTCTGAGTGTTCAAAATATGATATATCCGATTGTGAAAACGTGCGTGAAATTTCAGGAAAGCTTTCCAATATAACATTAACGTACAAATCGCTCAGTTCCTAACTTGATTTCAAAATTAGTAATGCTATTGCATCCTTTGTAGATAATTATCGCGTTCTCTGGACAAATTATTGTATATTGAGGATACAATGCAGGTATTATTTTTTTTATATTTACTTGAAATATCCCGTATAAATAACCCCAAAAAGACGCAAGTTTGCGCGTTAACTGCTAAAAAAACACCATTTGTCGTATCTCCACGATTCGAGAACATTCCGTTAGCCGCTACAGCTAGTATCGGAATACTTGGCGTTGATGTTTCGAGTCTCGTTCAGTTCCGCGGTCAATTGGAAGGCAAAGCCAAATTGGCATCAAAAAAGCTTGGTGTGCTCAGCAAGGCAAGACAGTATTTCACGTCGGCCCATCGTCTAAGACTATACAAGGCGCAAATTCGGCCTCACATGGAATACTGCTCTCACCTCTGGGCGGGTGCTCCCCAGTACCAGCTCCTTCCATTTGACCGTATCCAACGTAGAGCGGCTCGAATTATCGACGATCAAGCCCTTTCCGATCTGCTTGATCCTTTGGCTTTGCGTAGAGATGTTGGATCGCTCTGCATCTTCTACAGAATTTATCACGGGGAATGTTCCGAGGAATTGTTCGAATTAATCCCGGCTGCTGAATTTCACCTTCGGACATCTCGTCAAAATTCCAAATATCACCCGCACCACCTAGATGTCCGAAAATCCACAACAGCGCGATTTTTAAGACATTTTCTGCCTCGCACAACCACTCTGTGGAACCAGCTTTCGCCGGCGGTTTTTCCGAACCGATACGACTTGGGAACCTTCAAGAAAAGAGCGTACTCTTTCCTGAAAGGCCGGCAACGCACCTGCAAGCCCCCCGGTGTTGCAGATGTCCATGGGCGGTGGTAGTCACTTTCCATCAGGTGAGCCTCCTGCTCGTTTGCCACCTTATGACATAAAAAAAAAAAAAAAAAAAATAAATAATAATAATGTATTACGAAACTTTGATGTTATTCTTAAAGTGAAATTTTTATTAGCCATTTGTTGTCCACTGCTGGAAACTATAGAATCATATCAAATATTTTTTATATATTTTTCTTTTTATTTTTAGTATTATTATTATGTTTGTGGTGTACAATAAGGTATATGAAAAGCTAGGAAGGGCTTCACCATCATTTTCTTATTGAAACTGGGAAGATATACGTGGCAGAATAAATGACCAACTCCGAGGTACAGTCGATGTAATTTAATCAGTATGAAATAGTACAAATTATGTAAATTGGAACACTTCGAAACAAAATTACTTCAAATAATAAAATAGCAATTCGTCACAAGCGTGGTGCACGGGCGCCATCTCGTTTGAGCGTGTCGTTCAAGATGGCTGCTCCCACTCCATCGACAATGACGTTTCGCTAGGTTGACAGCTTGTCAACCTGACATCTGATGGAAACGACGTCATATATATTAACTTTAGTTCTATGGGGAATTTTCTCATTTCAGATTCTATCTGCCAGAAAAACCCCAAGCATTGCGAATTCCATTGCTCGCTGAAAGACCTTGTGGACCACTTCTATGGTGAGTGTCCATGTTTCCAAGTAAGACGCTCTGTCAAACGTGACACCTGATTATCAGTGGTCACCACTGCTCCTAGACATTGATACTGCAAGAAATTGTAATAATTTCTCATAACACCGATACCAACCTTACGAACTAAAATCTCCATTGTACCTGTAGTTCCACTGCATTTTTTCAAATTGTGAAATCACTGAAAATTTACTCGCAAGTATTTCCAATATTCGAAATGATTTCGTTTAAAGAGAACGTTGCATTGAGAAGGCTTTTTGCGATATTGAATATCAAAATTGATGGTTCTCGAATAAAGACGATACTTGTGATAGAATTTAACGATAATATTAAAATGTCTTCGTATTCATTAATTTTATTTTTCAAAATAATAAATGTTATCAAAAAATGTTATGTTTAGAATTTGATGATATCCTGTCATATTTTGCAATCTAAAGTAACCCATGTCGGCCCGATACTTTTGATGCATGTGCATTGTGCAGACATACAGATATTTTTTTATTTCTTGTTCTTTAATATGCTGCACTGCTTGTAGGTATTTTTGATTGACCACTAGAGCTTTTAGACGGTACAAAATAAGTGGGACCAAACCTATTCTGGCTACGAATATTATTATTATGTTTTATGATGCAGTTAGGCGGACGAGCAAATGGGACAATTAGGGTAAGTGGTCGCCATCGCCCATGGACATTTATTTTATTCTTCTGCTAGCGCTGTAAGAGCGAATTAAGAATCGCCTATATCGCCAATGCACCACCAAGTAGAACTGAGCTGTTAAGTTCCTTGGGCCTGTAGTTATACTGGCTCACTCACTGTTCAAATTGGAACACAAGAAAACTGAGTGTGTAATGGTAGAATATTTAATGAGTGGGTGGTACCTACCCTGACCTACCCTTCAAGCCCTACCAACGAGTGAATTATTGTACTAAAATTCTTAACGTCGTGTGGCTTTATAAATTAATATCTATCCCATGCATGCTATTATGAAATCATGTCTTCATATAATTAGATTTTAATATTTGCTAATGTGTGTGTGCCCAAATAAAGTTTTATTCTACTCTCACAACTAACCATTTGATATGTACTTACAGCTACGGTTTTGACATACGCATTGTATGACGTGACGTTATCTTCAGAATGGGTTATCAAGTTATTGAAAAATATAACAATACGTGTACTGATGAGAGCCTTATAGAGATGGTGTTTCCCGATTTTCTGAACAACTGTATATTTTACGTCAGTGAAAAATAGGAACCATCTGGGAACATACCTCAATAGAATACAGCTTAAATCATCTAAAACGATGGACATACATAAAAATGCTGCTGACATGGAACGCCCAGCTGATGTTATATTCGAAATTGATGGTCATGGAAAGAATTTATGACTAAAGAAAACCAAATAAAAAAATCATAGTTTCAATAATAAAATGAATGTATTTTGGTATTCCGGTTTGAAGAGTGAGTGAGCCAGTCTGACTCCAGTAGTCACACTAGCTCACTCACCCTTCACAATGACATACCATCTTGGCTACCAAGGTTGGCACACATTGGTGATGTAAGGAATGTTTAAACCTACGTCTATGGGTGATGGTGATCACTCACCTTCGCCTACCTATAACATAAAAAAGACTAAATAATGTTCTTGCACTTTTAGTTTAGGTAAGAATAAAAATTTTAAAGAAAAACTTTTACAGTTGTTTTGATTATCAAAAGCGGCTCGTTCAACTTTATACCATTTATCGAATAGGGCAATATTTTACGATTATTGTTGCTATAAGTAAAGCAATAAAGGCATTTAACCAAAATTCATAGTGTATTAATTACAGATATATTATTTTATTTATTTATACTTTATTGTACACCACATGGTACACATTAAAATATGTTATAAGAAAAATTTAGATATTATTGTAGAGTGCAACGGGCGGCCTTATGGCTAAGTAGCCATTTCTTCCAGACAACCCAACAATTTTACATGATTAATGTAAAGGAACGTTTTTACGTTATATGTACCATCGCAAATTAGTCTAAGATTTAGTCCCATGGATTTTAAACGCCTCAATTTATGACAGCATTAATAATATTTGTATCAGAAATAAATGTCTAAAGTATTAGTCGAGTGATAGTTTTTTTTCTGAAAACAATTTTAACATTGAACAGTTGCTTTTTTATTTTGATAAAGAGGATTAAGAGAACGTTTGAAATTTTCCTTAATTGGTCGGACACGGGAACAAAAAGTAGTAATAAGGTTTCACGCTTATTTCTCGGCCATTTAAAATTATACTGATTCGAGCCCCTTGTTGCCTGCGAGCTCATTAACGCGTACTAGCTTCCCGCTTCATTTTTTCACAACTATGAACACTTGAAGGTGCTTTCTAAAGACATAAAAATATTGTAGTATATTTAATGTCTTCAAATAGATTACAAATAATTTCGAATTGTTATTTTACGAAAGAGTTGTTGGTGTTTAAAAGGAAAAATGGGACAGTTATCAGATCACTTCGTTTACCGCCTTCACATCTGTTAAGATACGTTTTCTCAGAAGCGCGTCGAGGACTTAAATTGTAATTTCGAAATCAACACAATCCAAATACATATACGGCCGTTTAGAAACGTTTTGGCACTTTTACCTATAGGGTACTTCACACTGGCCTAAATCATTAATTTTGGCAACGAGATGTTATGTAGCTCAAGTGAACTAAAAATTCCGAAAAACGTAAATTTATAAATTCGTCACAAAAAAAAAGTCGATTCTCTCGATGGACAAAATTATTGCATGCCTTAAAGTTCGTTCGCAATCCGAGGCTGCACTTGGTTGCTTTTTAAGAAAAGTTCGATAAGTAGATTCTGAGATGAATCGGCTGGTAGTCTAAATGTATTCTTCATTTTTTCCTTAGCGTTTATGTTGAAAAGGAGTAACTTTGCTAAATTTCAAGTCAATCGGAACAATAGTTTAAGAGCTATCGTGATGAGTCATACAGTGATGTTCGCTTAGATACGTACGTATATACATAGATTGCTATCACATTGTTAAGTCCGTATTCTGTACTAATACTTACAGGAAGTATTTATTTATTTACAATATCCTTAAAATACAGAATTATAAAGTTATATTGGAATTTTATTCTTATACATTTGAAACTTCATAAAAAAAATGCTAAACAATATATTAACTTGGTAGATCAGAAATAAAATCAATCTTCCATTTTCTGCGTTAGTAGACTCTTTTCGTGATCTCTTAAATGTCCCACTGATGGAAAAAGACCACCATTAATCTCTCTTTCCGATATCAAAGTCACCGTCCTCCTCTAATTGAAAGGACTCGAGAGCTCTCAACTTAAACAACCGTTTCATATCTTACATCCATAATATCATACATTTCAAATAATCACTTTATTAAGACTCAAAGAGTCATTCTTCTTTACATCTATAAAACCTTTTTCACCTGTCTCTGTACGAGTAACACTCATCTACCCATGTCGTCTACGGTATCCTAATTAACGTACACAAGCTCGTTCTGATTTCACATCGTTAATAATAATATATACAAGGATATAACACATGTAATTATATCTCCTCCGTTACGGATACTGCAAAATGTAAGTAGATAATAAACTTGTATAGCTTGTACGGATAAGGACATATTACGGTTAGATTATTTATCTCATAAGAATGATAATAAAGTAACAGTTAAATTAGCTACATACACACACAAATCCAAGATGGCCCAATGGTGCGCGTGCATCTTAACGATGATTTCGGGTTCAAACCCAGGCAGGCTCCAATATGCTCCAAACACTGGAGAACCAGTTAGATAAATACTTATTGGGAACTATGACAGACTCAAAGATACACAGATATGTCGACCATATAATACTCCCACTTTTGAGGTTTAAAATCACGCGAATGGAGTTGCGGGTACCAGCTAGTTATTAATATAGATAGCACTAGAGGATTTAATTAGAAAAAATAAACTACAGGAGTTGAGTATTACTAGTATTTTCAACTTTGTATATTCAAGTAACATTGTTCGTTAGAAAAGCTTAGCTCTGTGGATTAATAGTTAGAGTGGTTGAAACTAATTAATTAAGAGCTGAGTGGTTCATTTCTATCGTTTACTATGTATGTGTGTTGTGTAATGTTAGTACATTGGGAACAAACAGAACATACTAAGAGGGTGCCAGAGCACGTGAATCGGGACCGGTGGGGTCAAAGTCTTCGCGTTTGGACTCGACTAGCACTTACCATCAGATGGAGTGGAGTCATTTGACAATATATTAAAAAAATCTACATTATTTCATATACTTAATTCTCGTTGATAATTCATTCTTGCTTTACAAAGAAGAAGAATATTGTGGAGAAGAGTGCGTGTATGGATGAATCTGATTCGTGTATGGTAACTCGGATTGGAGCATCGTGATGGAATAACCTTGAAATCTTATTACTTAGTATTTTTATAAGTTATAATTACCTTACTACATAGAACAATTCCTTGAAGACATTGTATTTTAGTGTTAGAGGGTCGAATCAATGAATTTTAATTAGCCGTTCGAGTCTGTATTAATTTATTTTAATCATTCATTATTAAATTAGTGGTATAAGTTATCAGCTTATTAACGTCTTACAGATGGTGTGGCTTTAGTGAATACACATTTGGAAAAATTTTACGACACATACAGATTTCTTCGCAGTGCTTTAGGTTTTAGGTTAGCACGAATTTCTTTTTTTATTATTAAGCACATTCAAACTAAACGGTGCTTACTCGGGGTTGAACTTGCATTCTTCGGTTAAGATTCACTAATTATATCCACTGAATATATTTCAATTAAAATTTAATTTAATTCATATTTGCGTTAGTAATAGCAAATGTATTCACTTGGATTTCGTCTTAATATCCAAATATTAAATACGAAAGCTCATATAAGTATCAAAAACGTATAATTATTTAAAAAATAACAAATGTCTACTTAAAATTAGTAACTTACTAATGATGGTTTTTTTTATGAATCAGGTAGGCGGATGCGACAATGGGCCAAGTAAGTGGGTACCACAAGTAAGCAGAGTAAAGAAATATTGATCACACTTGGGAACTAATTTGGTATGTCCCTTGTGCCTGTAATTGCACTGGCTTACTCACCCTTGTATTTATAGTAATTGATTTTATTTGCTAGTATTCACTTAGTTATGTAAATTGCAGGCAGTCTTTTGAAAATTGAAGCAGCACAGTGACATATAGTATGTAAAATAATAGCGACTGTACATGATTTTATTCGCGTTCCCGTAAGCCATAGCGTGATTTAAATAGCCTATAACCTATCTGAAAATTTGGGCTATCAAATGCAAATCTAACAGAAAGTGCTAAACAAAAAGATTAACAAAATCTTAATCTTATATTAGAATATATTTACAATCACTGTCTAACTATAATTTCAAACATAGTTTTTCATCTAAAATCAGTTGTAAATAATTTAAACTAGGCCATATCCATTTGAGCGTAGTTTCCAAAGATTACGCGATCGAACATCCCTCGATGCCATCAACATACCCGTGGTTGGAATGGAAAAACTTTAAATGGTTTTCAGACCGCCCCTTTCGAGACGTAGCAATTATAAAAATTGCCCCTCGACGATCTTGTTCGATGGAAGGAGACACACGGCTAAGTATTAGACCTATAAAGGCAGTTTTTGATTGTATTTGTTTAATGATTACTGTTTATTGTTTACGATATAAAGTTAGTTACTTCGCTTAGTATCCAAATTGTCTTAACAAGTTATATTTATTTAAGGAAATTGAACAAATAAAATTTTATATTATCTTTTTTTGTACTATCCTAATATATTTAAGTACAAGTTAAAACTTAATAATAAGTCTAATAAATGTAAACACTGATTGGGATGTCAATGGCCCCTAAGATACGGGTTCTCCTAGTTTAGGGGTACAGGGCCTCTTTGATTTATGTAATTTGATGTATTAACAATAAATATATTTGATTTGATTTGATATAATAATCCTTAAAGCATTACAAAATTTTGTGATATTGTAATATGCGTTTAAGCGCTTTTGTGTTATGATGTGTCATTGACGTCACTAGGCATTACAATAGTTTAAGCGCAATTCGCAATCGCCTCGATTCACTAGTTAGTAAAGTGCGAGTCAGCACTAATAACGTTCTGAATGTGTCAGCAATACATTAGGAGCCAGATACGAATTAGACTGGCACAGTTTTATAATCGAAACATACTAATTAATATATCTATTAAATTGTAACAATTGTTGATTTATAAATCAATAATAGTTTAGTTTATTCTAAAAATTTTATGAGGGTTGATTATAGAGTGTTTCTAAGTGCTTATAGAGTTATGACGTGTTGATGTTGTCATGACGGATTTCGGTCACGGCGGTGGACTTTTGACTATCAATAAGCAAGTGTAAACACTTCTATATTGAATAAAGATTTTTGACTTTTTGACTTTGACTTTGAATCCCAAGGGAGATTAGCTAACTAATCAAAACATAGTATAGCGTACAAGAGTGTGGGCAAACATGAGTGTACTCTTATTCCGTCACTGTCATAATCCGATGCGACTGCCAATCTGACACGACCGGAAAGAGTGCAGGAGTAGGACCAACTTTACGTGCTATCCGAGGCACGGATGTACTTACTGCCTATTTCCAGACTCCGGGTTGTTACTGGGAATGTTTCGATTGAAATATTTCATAACTTTTTTCCCAGGACGTTTGGGTATGCGGCCTAATATCGGACCGCTAGACCAACAAATTAATCGGCAATTTGAAATTTATATACTGACCAGGATGCCTATTCTAAGGTCCTGGGTTCAAACCCCGATTTGGCCATTACGATTCGGATTTTCTGACAAGAATTTTTTAGTCAAAGACTTTCTATAGTTTTACTAATTGTTTGTAAACAGCCAGGAATAAAAATCATCAGCCAAATAAATCGAATCAAAGTACAATTTAATAAATATGCGATTGAAAAATGGAAAAAAAAATTATATTTGACCATAAAACATAGAACAGAAGCTACAAAATAAGTTTTACTTACTCTAACATTTCTTTCGTCGTATTAAGTATAGACCCTACAAAAAACCGGCTGTCATAATTTTTTTAAAAATATTTGTAAATTAATTGCAGTTTTTTCCGTAAACACACTTATTGTCCGTATGTTTTCAAAACGGTTTTCCGTGTTGTGCATTTTGTTCGATGACGTTCTGCTAAGAAGGAAAAATCTCATCTGTTTAAATAATCCATTATTATGGAGGACAAACGATTATAAAATATATTTAAACAATTGAAGTTTAAGTTAAATAAAGTTGTATGTGTGCGTGTGAGGATCTCCTATTTTTGGCAATGTTATAATTGTCACACAAGAATTGGAGTTTTTTTTTCCTATAATCAGAATAGTCAGCGCTGAGAGAAGTTAATTATGGAAAATCTTGAACAGTTGTGTTGCTAGGCGGATGAAGGCCCCGTCACGGCAACAAGCGAGAGAGAAGAAGAGGGCTATTCGCGCAATCTATAACCTAGGAGCCAAGGAATCATTAAGGTATAAATTTAAAGAAATTAAGATATTAACTGTTGCTTCTCAATATATATTTTGTAATGTATTGTATGTACAGAAAAATATTAATGTTTTTATGAGAAAATGTGATTCTCATAACATTGGTACAAGGAACAAACACAATCTTGTTACTCCTGTTACTCGACTGCATAGAGTCAGTAACTCTTTTGTGGGGCAATGTATACGCTTCTACAACAGGATTCCATAAAGCGTTCAAAATGATTCTGTTGCCAAATTTAAAAAAAAATGTTAAGGAACGCTTGCGAAAGGTTACTATACAATTAATAGTTTATGTTTGATAGCACACCTTGGGAATGAAACGATCGCCTCCTGGCTGTTTCTACTCATATATAATTATGTATATAATTAATTTGACGTAAAAAAAAAAGACCCGCAGAGTTTCTTTCGCCGGTTCTTCTCAGGTCAGGGTGTTTCCTTTTCCGAACCGATGGTAGTGTTTAATTTGACCATCAATAAATAAGTGTAATGTTTCTATGTTGAATAAAGGAATTTTGAGTTTGAGTTTGAGCGATCCTTTGACGCTCGTCGTAGAGACTGAGAAGATATCACTGTTTTTTAGTGGGTATGCCGGTGTACTAGGGCATGCTAGATAGCCCCATATACTCCCCCACTTCATGTGGCGAAAATGCATAACTCGTTTATCGAAATAAAAACCATCACAATTGGTATTGTTTGTATGGAATTATATATGTAGTTAGATTAATGTACATACCTCTAGTGGGCCCCACGCTTTTATTCATTGTATTTTTTTCGATTCGACACTTTTTGATACTTACCCGGGCCTCTGAAGAACCGAGTTATGTGGGTTTGATAATCACTGCAAGCACAGCGATGGCCGTCTTCGGCACAGATCAGAGAAGCTGCGGGATCGTTTCGATATGACGCTTTCAAACCTATTATGTTGGTCTCTGCTCTCGGCTTGGTGGACTTTTCTTTCGGGGGGCAAATTGTAATTTTGCTCCGTTGTAAACCTCGTTATTATATACCTTGTTCACATCCTCCTCAGCAACCTCTGAAAGGCAATGTAAGGTCCCCACTTCACGCGACATTTTATTTCACAACTTTATAAATGGAAGCCAATCCCATATTGGAGTTTGTTCCTTAATGTTATTGTTGTCTCAATATTCAATGCACGTGCTTACACGTGTAAAGAATGACACATAAAACTGTTACATTATAACAAAGAAAGCAATTTCCGCGACACCGTTAGTGAAGGGACAGTAATGAGGGTATCGGGTATAGAATCCAGTTTACGTTTTTTGTTCTGTATAAAAGAATTCGCCATTTTAACACATCGTTTAAATTCACAAGAGACTTTTGGGGATTGGTGCAAAAGAAAAGCGACTTTCAGTTAAAATATTAGTTACAAATTTAAAATACACGTACAATGTCTACGTCCTAAATATACTCTTGCAGTACAGACTGCCGTCCAGACTTTCATCTCCAAATTTAACTCCTTAAGGGATGAATTTTCAAAACCATTTTATCGAATGATCTTTTGGTAGAGTTTATTATAGTTAAGTAAGCAATATTTTATAACGAATTTCCTATATCTAACATCAAAAATGGCGAACTTTGATACTAAGTCTCATTCCCAATTTAACTTTCTCAGGATGATGAATGTGCAGAAACATTCTTCTTTTACTTATAAACAAAAACCTTTATTTATAAACGCTTTTTCGAGTGACATTCCTTATAAAGCAAACAAGCTCTTATACCAAATCCCATATTTCAAACATTGAAAAAAGTTCGAACTTCCCCAATTGAACTCTGGGTTCTGACCTTTAACATGGTTTTCTTAAATTCAAACTATTGATTAAAATTAATTTAATAAAATTGTACTACAAATTACTATTTAATAAAAATAACGTTTTTAATATTATTTTTATCGATGTAGAGTTTTTACACATTTCATTTCCGCCAAGTCTTTTGTCAGTAATATTAAATTGTTATCTCGTCCTTAGTAAGCTGCCTAGATAATACTTGAATGTCTTCATAAATATATAAAAAGTAACCTAACCATCCATTTTTTTTAAAGATTTTTTTTGTTATTTTTTTTATTTTCACCGAAATTTTACCTACTTAGCACCATAACATTTTTAAAATCTGTTTTAGACTGGATGTTTTTACTTTAGCTGAGAGAATTTTTAATTAATGACCTGCCGGAATTAGTGAGCCACCTGCCGAATTTAGAAGATGACCGGGTAGTCGTATTTCAAAATGACGGCTGCCCGGCTCTCTACCGGAACTCGCGTACTGTGCGAGTATCTCGATAACTGTTTTCCTAATTCATGGATAGGAAGACGTGGCATAATAGAATGGCTCGCACGTTCCCCAGATCTAACACCGCATGATTTTTATTTCTGGGGACGTGCTAAAGAGTTGGTGTACGAAGTGTAAATAAACACAAATTGAATTCTAATCAGCTTAATGATATCAACCATGATGTAATATCCCTTATCCCTTTTACACTGGCTTACTCATCAAACTAGAACACAACAATGCGAATAATACTAAATATGGGAAATATATAACACGTCGTAAAGTAAAAAGTAAACTAATAGCCTGTAAACGTCTTAAGCTTAACGAAGGACTGTTTCCCCTTTTAGCAAGTCTTTTAGAAGGTTTAGAGCTAATTCTACCAACTCCAAAGCCGTTTATTGGGTATGCATGTGGCAGAATTTCATTGAAATTAGTCACTTGGTTCTTCACGATGTTTTCCATCATCACCGAGCACGAGATGATTTATAAATACAAATTAAGCTCATAGAAATTAAAAGTGTTTCCACATTCCGCAATCTTCGGTTAAGATGAACGCACTCTGATCACATCACATCACAGGACAAGTATATTGTTTTTAAAGGTAAATATTTGAGAATAGAAAGATAGAAAATATATAGCTTTTGAGGTAATTTCGATTCTCATTGGAATAGGCGGCTTATTTTGAACTATAATTTAAGCAGAGTGACCGCCTTTCGATTCGACTTGCGCCACCCCCTAAAAAGTCTTAGGCGTAAAAACAACATTAACCCTAATTTACTCTTCATTGGTTATGCATACTAAAGCTTTGAAAAGAAATCTCGTTACGCTTTATACAATCTTTCTAAGTAAAACGAATATTTTATAATGGACGCTTAATTGGTTAAAGAAATTGAGAATTAAGTATAAAATATACTTTAGTAATATTTGAATATTAATATTAAAATCACAATCAACAATCATACGTTATCATAAGTAATCATCTCGAGGAGAACTGTATGCGTTGAAATTTGTTGAATTGTCACTTGTGTAACTGCATTGGAGCAGCTTGGTGGAAAAACCTCATAAGTTCTCACAGTCAGTTTTAAATACTTTCTTCCCTTAAGCCGAGTAGAACATTTATAGGTTTAATTGACAGTTTTTTATACTTTTTTATCTTGGCCATTCGTACACTAAGAAGTTATAGATTTGGTGTATCTATTGCCTCATAAATTTTGAATTATTTTTGTATTTCCATTATTATTAATCTAATGTCCTTAAGAATATGTGTGTTTGAATAATCTTCAAAATCTTTCCCGTCTGAATTGAGTCTTACAAGCACTTCGTCGTCATTTAACAAGTTAATGTGAACGTTAGTAAGTTTAATTAGTAATATAACTAAACTTACAACTTAATAACCGCCAATATTTCTAAATATAGTTCATACCGAAAAAAACTGGCAAGAAAATCAAAATTACACATTTCAACAAAATAAACAACATAACACTATCATTATATACCTGGAATTAAATTTATATAACCAGGCAGACATTTGACAGCCACTACATTCAGTCATTTATATAATCTTATATTGAATCATTAAAATATTCCCATTTTGGCGTTTAAGCGTTTCTTATCACTGTACACATACATACATATGTAAATTACTCCGCTACAGATTGGTTGATATTTATACATATCAAGGATAGGCTGATTTTTTTGTTAATAAAATCAGAGTAGATCATGAAGGTTCAGCTATTAGAAAAAACTTTATAGTCCCTTGAGGAAAAGGTTTCGAGTTTTTAACACCAAGCCAATTTGTTTCCTACTGGTACGCCTTCATGATAACACGTAAGTCTTCTCGCGATATTTTATTCAGCTGTCAAAATCATAACCCTCCACCCTAGTCAGGTGAATAAAAATTAACTCAGTCGCTTATTAAATAAATACTTTACACAAAAAGCTCTACACAGTAATGGTCGCAATTTGAACACTACACAATGTGTTAATTTATTATTATTTTGACAATTTCAAATTCCCGTAGTTTGAATTTATCGTAGACTCTTAACGATAACCTTCAGAACATAAATTGTCTCCATGAGCTTACAACGATTAATCAGGACGAGTAATATTCGTAGCATGTGTAATATTATGTTAATTATGTAATATTATGTTTTGAATATATTAGTCTCGTTATTGTGTGAATGTGTTTTATCAAAATCTATTTTATAAAGAGAAATGATTTGTATATTTGTCATCGAGAAACTTTGACACTACTGGAATAGTTTTAATATTTTCATTAGAAGGCTAGGTGTGTATGTATTCTTATAGTCACAAACTGACTTTTACGTGGGCGAATTTATGGACACATCTGGTATGTTACTAATAAATAAAGAAACGTTTTTTGTAATGCTTAGCTGAGTAATCCACTAAATCAACATAGATAAAACTTGTACCAGAAGATGTAGCACGTTTCAGACAAGGTTTCAGTGTATAATAGTATTATAAAATCTGCTCCCCTTTGCAGATTCACCTACTTTAAATTTAGATTACAGTGACGTAGACGTTTAAACAATTTAATATATAATGCTCCGTTTTACAAAATAATACTAAATGAAACAGCTCAGTGGCTCAAACAGCTGCACCATAACCATAAGATATAGTGGGTTCAACACACTGAGTTTTCCTTCATCGCAAAGCACGAGATGAATTCTAAACACAAATTAACCTTTTTTTTTTAATGTAGGTAGGCGGACAAATAAATTGAACAGCCGATGTCAAGTAGTTACCGCTGCCCAAATACATTAACGCTGTAATACGAACATTACTAAATAATACTTCTTACATTAGAGGAATACTAGACGTGCTTGCACAAAGCCTTACTAAATAGTTAAGTTTAGTGATGCTTAGCTGAGTCAAACTTGCAATGTTCGTTTCATTTAATTCAACCACTGTAGTTATAGAGTCAAGTTCGGGTCTATAGTTTCATTTAACGCAATCGTTAAACAAGATTAACAATAAAAGATGAAATCATTGAAATCAACAATACAAGAATATATTTCAAAAATATTTGCTTAGATTCTACGTTTGGTAAAAGTCATCACGTACGATGTTTCGTTTTTCCTTTTATTCGTTAAAAGGTAGACCAGGAAAAACTTGTTTTGATACAGGTCTCTGCATGACAGGAAGCTGTATTTGACAGCTAAAAAATACACGAAAAACAACGATAAACGTCATGACGTGGCGTGACGTGTGACGTATAAATCCATAGATTTCAACATTTATACAGCAAGAGAGAATAGTCACCTAAATTATTTGACATCTAACTTCAAGTTTGATTTCAATTAATAAAACTATCAATCATAATTTTTCCATTGCTGGTCTGAGGAGGAAGTTTGGAGGTTATTTCAGCACGCTCTTCCTATGCAGGTTGGTAGTCTTGTTTATAATTTTCAGTCAATAAGTTCAATATAAAAATTATTATTATTATATTTTTCTAAAAATATTCTTGGAATTCAAGTTCGAACTATTATCAAATAATTCTAAATTTTATTAATATTCAGCTTTATAAATAGTACATATCAGCTTACATCAGAAGAATTGAATTAAAGGGAAATAATGAAGAAGAGAGCCGAGATGGCCCATTGGTTAGAACGCGTGCATCTTAACCGATGATTTCGGGTTCAAACCCAGGCAGGCACCACTGAAGTTGTATGTGCTTAATTTGTGTTTATAATTCATCTCGTGCTCGGCGGTGAAGGAAAACATCGTGAGGAAACCTGCATGTCTCTAATTTCAACGAAATTCTGCCACATGTGTATTCCACCAACCCGCATTGGAGCAGCGTGTTGGAATATGCTCCAAACCGTCTCCTCAAAGGAAGAGGAGGCCTTAGCCCAGCAGTGGGAAATTTACATGCTGCTAATGTAATGTAATAATAATGACGTTAATACAAATTATTTATAAAGATAATTTATTAAGGATATAGTATTACGCAGACAGACAATAATTATTGATGGGATTGGATTGTTTGTTTACTGATTAAAAAACCAGTTTCATATAAACATAATAATTACAAATATCAACAGTAACCGTGAAATATTTAAAAAAAAACCTGAATCAACACAAAACAGTTTCTATTTGGTTTTTCACTATAAGTTTAAATTTTGAAAAATAAGTAGCGTTAATTATGTTTTTTGGCTAATACGTCTTTTTAGAAGCTTTTATTTAACTTTCAATGTATGTTTGTTGGGATGCAATCTTGCTATTCAATTTTGAAACAGATATCTTCAAGCGATTGAGCTGAAATTTTGTACACACGTTTAGTTTGGATGACAATACGCTGTGTGACGTCATTCTAAATCCGATATGGCAAACTTGAAGTTTTTTTAGTATTACGAAATTTGCTGGCAAACGACCTTTCAACAATGATGCGTTGAATGAGATGAACAGACTCAGAAACCTAGCCAGCGATAGCTATAAAGTAAAAAATAAATTCAAAGCAAAATGCCTTTTTATTTTATTTAAATGCTCTAAGCTTATAACCTAATACACAATTTATGTGATTATAAAAGCTTGTCGCGAGGTTTGCGTAACTACCTCTGAGTATTTAATTAAACTAAAAAAAAAAATTGTATTAAGTTACTCAATTAAATAGAGATTAGTTTATTTACACAAATAAATCACTTATATAATTTAATTAATCTAAGAACTAAACTATATGACAAAAACATTGTTTCAAACAAGTACAGAAATAATGAGAAATAATTACGAATAATGAAATTTACCAAGAGATATTTAATGGAAATTTAATTTAACATTTAACTATGACAAGGCATGACAAGTTGTTGAAAAAATTAAATAATAAAAAAATTAAGTTTAATTTAAAAAAAAACTAATATTAAAGTAAAAATAATATAATTTTCAAAATCAATATAAAAATAAGTAATTTACTTGGTGGTAGGGCTTTGTGCAAGTACGCCTGGGTAAGAACCATTCACTCATCAGATATTCTACCCCCAAAAAATACTCAGTATTGTTGTGTTCCGGTTTGAAGGATGAGTATGCCAGTGTAACTACAGACACAAAGGACATAACATCTTAGTTCCCAAGGTTGATGGCGCATTGGCGATGTAAGGAATGATTAATATTTCTTACAGTGCCACTGTCTATGGACGGTGGTGACCAGTTACAGTGACCATCCGATTAACTATTAAAAAACACTTCCAAGTAATTATAAAATTTTCTGTAACAACAAAAACTAGAACATATAATAAGAGAGAACACAGGACAAGATTTAAGTCCTTCGCATTATTTTCAATGAAGATAATTTTACTTTGCAGATATTTGTCTATATTATTCACATCACGCAATAATATAACACTAGAAAATATACCGTGCATTTCATAATGTTGAACCGTACTCTAAGCGATATGTTATAATATAATTAAATCTAATGACTATCACAACGATCAACGATGTTCTTTCACCAATTCACCCTGAGTCTTTTTATTATTATTTTCTAGTTTTACAAACAATAGTATATGTATATTTTTAAAAGTTTTCATAAGTCAGTGGTGACCCTATAACATCAGGCCGCCTATCTATTACAGATAAAAAAGTAGCGCAAAATTAAATTTAAATATTCAAATTATTATGTATATTTATATATATGTATATATAAGCAGGTTTACTCCTATATTGCATATTGTTTTAGATAGAGCTCTCATCAATAATTTCACGTTATATTTAGTTCAGTGTTACTGTATTTTCTCGATGCAAATAATCTTATTCAGAGTGAGCAAATATCCACAGCAATTAGTATCCAGAGAACTGGGGCACCGTGACATTTATATTCTTGATTTTACATATTATTCGCTGCCAATTTAACAAGTGTGATGAAAGATGCTTTTAGTCAATACCAAATAATGTTTTTTTCTAATAATAATCTTCGATGGTAAAACTTTTTTTATAATTTTCACACGGAAAATAATAAGGTAATACAATAATAAGTCTCGAGCGTTATCGTAGCAAATCTCGTAGCACCGTAGCATTGTAGACCCTCGTAGCTCGTGTATTATTAATTAATGTTTTTGTATGTAAATGAATTGCTGTTATCTTTGTATGGGAATGATGTTTTTGTTATTTTCATATGATTTTACAATAATTATAATATATATTATGCGTTGTAATATTTTTTATATGATAAAATGGTTATCATTTGACTTCCATTATCTTGAAAAATATGCAACTCTATCAAGGTGGTATAGGTTATATATATTTTATATAAATATAATAAGATATGACATACAATCTGTGTTCAAAAATATTAATATTATAAAAAATACTGGGCCTTTATTACTATCTGTTTGACGTATTAAATGTAAATTACGCAACGTGACGGGTTAATTGAAATACGCACATACATTGGTTCGTATGAAATTCATTTGACGCCAAATTTATACCTGTTCATATAATACAGGCTTAATGAAAATTCGTTTTAATGGAAGTATTTAATTTCAATATTATTAACAACTTCCATGAACCTAAACACGGTTATCAATGACGTAACGACTACGAGACAATTTAACATTTGTACATAAAGGAAAATTAATATTGTATGAAATAAATATATTTGTCCCTTTCAATAATCAAAATCAAAATAGACTTTTTACAAGCACTTTTGAATCGTCATTAAACAAACTATATTCCGATTTAACTCTTCCGTCATACAGGGCCAGTTGTACCTATTTGGTCTTTTTGGGATGTCTACTGGGGCTTCCAATGTTGTCAACGTTGATATAAGACAACCAAGTAAAGAGTTCTCGCTTTTTTATCTGTGTTTAAGTTTAGGATCTGTAAAGGCATATCGTTTTCGGTCTTTCCGATCTCATCAATCGTGCTTGAGTTAATCTTAAGACTTCTACAGATACCATGTATATGTTTCACCCTATCGCGTAAAGTGATATTTCCTGCCATCATACTGTCTTATTTCTGTCACGTACTTTCATTACTGGTTAACATTTTGGATTAATTTTATTAATACACACTTATATAATGATATATAGGTGCAGTATATACAAAATAGTTAAAGTTGTTTCGTTTACAAAAGCTATTCATTTTCAAATTGATAAATTATTTCAATACAAAATTGTTACTGCAATTTGTGTATCACTAAACATTAACGCGACAAGCAATTATCTCACCCCTTTCATAAATATAATTAAGGTGTTGGAATTGAATGATAGATTTTAATGAAATTTAATTTAAACAACTCCTGAATATTGGGAACTCTATTTAATTAAAAAAATATCGACTTTACAAAACTTCCTAATACTGCTTATATACTTTATAGCGTTTTATATGTAGAGCTTTATGCCGAGCCTTTTCCTGGTGGTAGAAATTTCAATCATTCATTTTTCTTTACAAAAAGCAATGCTTAGAATCGTTGCACTTCGATTAGAAGGGTATGTCAGCTGTAACTACAGGCATAAGGTTAGGCTAACAATTTAGTTCCCAAGATTGATGGCACATTCACAATGTTAGGGATGGTTAATATTTCTTACAATTTCAATGTCTAAAGGCGATGTTAATCACTTTTTATATTTCTTATTCTGGCTGTCTTATTTAGAAACAAAACCGTTTGAGTAGATACGGTTTGTACTATGCATTCTATTTTCAGAGACAAGTAGACAAATGTGTTTCGATTCGAAGGATAAATGAGATAGAAATAAAGTAATTGTATTGTAATTGTTGTGTGGCAACAGATACTCGGTATATCTGAGTAGAATCACATGACTAGTTTTTAGACATTCCCTTTACGAGCCGCTGTAATTAAAGGAACACAGGAAATAGCATCTTAGAACTCATGGTTGGTAGCGTATTTACGTTCTGCTTCTTGCTACAAATTAAAACTAAGTAAAATGTTATTTTCCGAGTAATTCGTTTTGTTTTAATATAATATTATTGTCTTCTTTTCATGTTTACTTTTCCAAGTCATCTAATTGAGATATAAATTTGTACATTTATTCTTGGAATTTGTGTGAACATTTTGACGTAGAATTGCATCGCAATAGAGGACTTAGGATAATTTTGCAGCATATTTAAGAGGAAATTGCAATGCAATTAGGTTATCTAGTATCAATTTGACACGTAATTAGTGTACCTAATAACACAGTACTTAAAGGTACTATGCAGCATCTCCAGGCATGAATCTCAGACTTCCATCAATGAAATAACATAGATATGTTTAGTCAACTTTTAGAATATCTACTCAACGAAGAAAAAAACTCAAATCTGAAGCTTTACCAAAACTACACGACAAAATCCTTCGCAGAGCGTATAACATTTCATCCAATATTGTCACACGCAGTCCGTCTCAAAAACTTATTTCACTGAGGGTCCTCGAAGATGGCAGCAATCGGTTAGAATGATAACATTGCGATTCAAATAAAGGGACGATATTTTGCGGGGCCTCATAAAGCACACGCGCCAGGGAGTGGAGTCAGCGTATAAAGTGGTATTTATATGTCACGATACGGATAATACACGACATTGAATACTCAATAGATATTCATAAGTGATTTTGTTGAGTCCTATACCAGTATTGGGTATTGTTATTTGAAATTAATTTATGTTTAAATTATAATTTCATACGCATGCAATAAATATGATACAATACATGTTATAAAATCATAGAGTGAACTCTATCATTTATTTTCAGTAACGATGTATGACTATAATAAAAATTAATATAACAATATCAAATATAAATTTAATTAATTAAACAGATTCATTATTAAGTATCTTGTTTTTTATTCTCTATCATTTATCAAAATGCAACCATTTTTAATTAATTTTACTTAAATTGGTTGTCTATTAGTAATAGTTGAAAAGATAAATTTAAGCTAATTTATTTCGCAATTTATGATTTCCATTGATAGGTTACGAAGTAAGAAAAGCAAATTAATATTGCTTTGTAATATCAAATTTTGTGAAGAAAAGAATATTAAGTAATAATGATCTATAGAAAGCGATCTATGAATAAGAGACGTGAGTCTCTTATTTTATCAAAGTTTTATTACTCTATATCAACTAGCATCGAGATTTGACTGAAACAAAATGAAATGTACTACGTATTTATTTCTTATATTTATATGCTCAAAAAATCCGTAAAAAAACATAGTTTATTATTTATTATATAGGTACGTATATAAGGTTTTAAAAGATGTCCATTATTACAATATGTACAGACATATTGTAATAATTGTAGACACAAGGATGATTATATTCTATTATCATCATCACTATCATATCATATCAATATGTCTTCCTTCTTATATTATTAATTCAAAATTATCATATATTAATTTCAAAAAAATATTGAAATTTAATTAATTAAAGATATAATTCATCCTTATACAATTTGCAAATAATTCATCCGATACGACTTTATGGTCGTATGGTGTAAATATATTTGGTAATGCGATAAGCGAAACGTGATTGAGCATATGTGTTGAAACGCGAGTGCGATCACGTTTTCGCCGTTTATTTATAATACAACAAATATACAAGGAAATGTCAAAAAAATATATGTATAGTGATGAATGGTAACTTTTAATCCACCTGGATAATTTCGGTCAGTATTCATTGAACAATTTCGTGTTCGCTCATTTGGCGTAATAAATGTTCGCTTATAGTTTGAGTATGTAATAAAACTGCAACGATCGTGCCCGTGATAAATATATTTGTAAAATTATTTTTTTTCTAACATCGATAATCTTAAAAACTTTTGCTTTATTGTTCACGTATAAGGAAGATAAGGATGTTTCTTTTTTCACTTTTATTTATCAATTTGATAGTGTGGTGTGATGATGACGTTGTTCTCAGCATATTATGCACAAGTATGTGCATAAACACCGGTGCACTCCCGTAATATGATAGGACGGCAAATCTGATACGATTGAAAAGATTCAGGTACAGGTTCTACGTCCTTACGTCACTTCCGAGGCATACACTTCCAACTTCCATACTCCAGACTGCTACTGGGATTTCGTAGAAAGAAATATCTAGTAACTTTTTATTGGCCCGACGAAGAGTTTGAACCTAGAATCTCAGAATCTTGGCTATATGTATATCTAGACATTAGACCGATGAGGCCGTCAAAATACAACATAATAGGTGTATCTTGTATACATAATTTGCAAATGTGGTGACTGGAGATGACTAATGTTGAGTCCGTCGTCTTTGCAACTAATGCGGAATTAGTTTAACCCACAAATTACATACACATGAATATGCGATCAAATTTTGTGAAATAGAAAAATCGCCAGGGCGAAATACCTATTGCAAAGTACCTCTTTCAAATAATTTTATTTGAAAATTTAATAATATAATTTTCTTAGATTTCGTTTTTGTAATCATGAACTTTAATTACAGGAATACGATTGTCATTTCATTGGCTCTTTACCCAAGGGTCGGAATGAATAAAGTCACGTCTGGTGTGTCGGCGTGACCGCGCACGGTTCATTTCGAAGGGTTCATTATGTTTTTGAAACTCTGATAAAATAATGTCGTACGTTATTGTAATACCCAGCGGCTTAATATTGCTTTGTAATATCAAGATTTGGAATGTTGTCGCTAAAAGTGATTCGGTATTAGGTAAGGTGTATATCTTTATTAAATTATTTAATTTGTACTGTTAATATGTAAAATGAGGTCTTTAAAATATAATTATTGGATAAATGTGACTGTGATCTCGAAACGTCTAATTATATTTGACAAATAAAACAAAATCATTGAAAAGCTTTCATTGATGACAATCAAGTAACTATTTTATAAAGTAAACCAAAATAAAAATCTTACTCGCTCGAGCCGTTTCTTCGTAATCGCTTAAAATACACACAAAAAGTGTTCACGTAACTTAAACGACGTATACGTTAAGCACATAATATCTTCCTTTTTTATAGTTCGTAATTTATACTTTGTAACATGAGATACATTTTTACCCAACTTATACATAATGAAGTACGCTCTTTCAAGTATCAAGACGACGTCGAATAATGAATTATCGGAATAGTTTAGTAACAATAGAGTAAAACTTTGACACAAGAATGTATGTATATCACATACGCTTTTACGAGTATGTGTAACTTTGTAATGGATATAAATTCTTATGTAGCTTTAAGAAATTTCAATAATAACAATTTATTCATGTAGTTCAATATAAAATATACTTTACAAAGAAGGCTATAAGTACTAAATTCACCCATGACCCTAAAGTATGCTTTATTTTACGTCACAGTAAAAATTTATTTCTAGAAACAAAGCTAAACATAAACTTGCTCAGCGAACAGGTATTTATTTATTTTTATTTTATAGCATATGTAGGCGTAAAATAAGCCAATCTTGAGTTTACTGGATAATTTATTTGATGGTTTTATGCAAACCTGTCTAGGACAACCAAAAACCCACCTAGTATTTTAGGCAAGAGGTGTAATATCTTAGTTCTCAAGGGTGGTGGTGCTTTAGCGATGTAAGGCGATTAGTTAGGCCTCAATGTCTATGAGCGGTGGTGAACTTTTAGGTGGGCTATTCTATTCATTCATCTACGTACCGGTTTTATAAGCAAAAAGGTTAGTTTGTATTTATAATCTTGAGATGAATGACATCTCAAGATTTTATTATGGTTCCCACATAATGACGTAAGTTTTGAAGTTTCACAATTTGGTTTAGCATTATATTCTGCAAGAACTCACTTCGTATATCATTCGTAATAAATTGAAAACTGACTACGAGTATTCATACATTCCATATATTAACCTTTACGAAAAGACGTGAATCTTAACCGACAACGCTGAGTTCAAATCCAGGTAAGAATGGAATCGTGGAGTTCATGGAAATTTAATATGCAAAATTTTTTTTTTTATAATTCATATTATACTCGACGGTAAAAAAAAACGTCGTTAGGAAATCTGTTACATTGTCAATGCTTGGTAAAAATCTGTTACTTTTATCCATCAACCCGCAGTGGAGCAGCGCTATGGAGAAGACTCAAGTCTTCTCCTCAAAAATGAGAGGAGACCTTAGCCCAAAAATGGAACATTTACAGACCGTTATTTTATTTTTACTTTTACAAAGTTCCCTGGGATAATATATTTTTATAGCTAATGACAGGGTTATTTGCACGTTTAAAGTACCACCCATTCATAGTAATTGACAAACGGCACCCCTGGATACCCCCTTGGTACCTTAGATACGGATCTAGTGAAAAGAGTGATCGAGGTGCTGTCACCCCTATATTCAGTCAATAAAACATCGAAAGAAAGTCGTAACAAATAATGTACAGCATAGTAAAATCGAGTGCAAAACTATAGCGAAGTACTATTATATACACTTCAAACGTCACGATATTTTTTTGTCATATTATGGCAATAAATACTTTGTTTTAAATACACTGTTAAAGGGCAATTAAGTTAAAAAAGTTGGGTCATTATCGGATTCGCATTAAAAGTCGGCGTTAAAAGGCATTGTGTCTCAATTGCTGTAAAGACATTACTGGGAGTTCGGAGCAAATAGGACCTCATCACAGAACACATCCAACAGGATAGCAATAGCGACTGATAATGTCAAAGTCATTAATAAAATTATATTTGTCTTAGTTTGTAATATTTGATTTCAATTTATTTTGCTACTCAATTTTAAATTTTATTTAAGATGCTAACAATAACATAAAAAAATTGATCGAAACTTAGGAAAACTGAGGCTTAGCTGGCTTAAAACACAAAATATGTCAATTGAATCTTTATTGTTTTTGTACTTTGACATGACGTATATTGTAATTTATAGTATAAATGTAAAATATAAACAAACTGTGCCAAATTTAATAATCCTCTCATATAATATTTAATACAAAGTGTTTGCTTCAAGTATTAATTATGATTAATTAAAAAAAAATTGAATATTTATATGAAATTCGATTATGATGAAACTTTGGTTTTGTGTAGTGAAAGTTAAAAACCCAAAAATGTTGCAATTTTTTGACTATTAGTTAAAGTTAGAGGTAACTGACATGTACATAGGTGTAATTAGTCTAAGTGAATTTAAGATACGTGTATTTTTTGTCAATTATACACGTTCTGTGATAGCGCCATTATGATGGACACAACTGAACCGTTTAATTAAGTCGCAACCCTTATTTTGATGGGCTACAAATTATTCATAGCCACGAGGACCTTTTTTGGGATTCCGTAACATTTTAAACAAGGGTTTGTCTTAATAAAAAAATTAAATAAACAGTTTAGCCGACATGGATTGTACTCTCGGTTTAAATTATATGATTAAGATATTGATGAGTATTTACTAGATTCTAGATAACTAATATTGTAAATGCAAAAGTGTGCTTGTTGACTCCTTCACTCAGTAACGAAATAACGAACTGACGTGGTTTGCATAGAGATAGTGTATGAAACGAAGAGTGACATAGGCTTTTAATCTGGAAAAAGGTTGCATATTGAGCTCACGGTAAAACCGATTCTACCCTATCAAGATATATTTACCGAAGGCTTTTCATGTGCTTGGTTTGGTTATTTCGTGTTTCGCGATGAAGGCGAACATTGTAAGGAAATACGAATATGTTCGATCAAATGTTGTCGCATGTGTAACCCTTGCATAAGAGCAGCGTGGTGAAATAAACTCAATAATACAGGAGAGAAGGCCTCCTATGAAAGTCCAGCTATGGAAAATTTGCAGGGGGTTGTTTTACTTAACTTTATTCAGGAACGTAAATTATTTTATGGACAAACTCATTGATAGTCCTAACTCTTTAGTTGCCACGATCACAATTTTTATGATTTATTATAGAAATTTTACACTGTATAAAAATTTTATCACTTTTTAGATATAATATCCAAAAACGAAGACATATTTGGATGTCAAATCGTAGATTAGATATTACTTTTTGTGTGAATACTTCAATTTTCACGTTCAATAATACATTATTGCCTTCATGTAATAAAGGTTGTAAAATAATTACCAGGCTGCAATAAAAGAAAATACTTTTGTTACTACATTTGTAGTTTATATTTATTTTTTAAAATATTGGACAACATCACATACATTACTCTGATCCCAATGTCAGTAGCTAAAGCACTTGTGTTATGGAAAATCAGACGTAACGAAGGTACCCCAAATACCCAGACCCAAGACAACATAGAAAACTAATGAACTTTTTCTACATCGACTCGGCCGGGAATCGAACCCGGGACCTCGGATTGGCGTACCCATGAAAACCGGTGTACACACTACTCGACCACGGAGGTCGTCAATTTACTTCTAATGATTGGATATTTTCATCACTATTTCCATAAAATATATTTATTTGAAACGTCGTAACAACTACTACAACTACTATTGCTGTTACTATTAAATTCGACCATAATCATCAATCTCCAGTAACAGTAGATAACAGTTATCAATAATTATCAAAAAAATATTCGGGTGACATAATTAACAAAGAAAAATGCCACTGAATTATTTTATCTTTGCCTCTGTATATTATACACTATAAATAATATACTGTGTGTTTACCTCCTCACATAAAAACACCCCGAACGATATCTCGAGCTCAAAAATTATAAAAGATATACGTAAGGTGAAACTTACCAAGATTTTATTAAACCATTTTCCATAAAAAAGATTCAAAATATTTTCTCGTGTGAAAATTTGTTGAAAAACATGTTATTTTTGTTCCATTAAATAATTTCAGCAGTCCAAGTGAATATTATGTTAAATATCAAGCTGCTACAAAGCGCTTTAAAAACTTATCATAAATCCCACACCATTAAACTATCGTAAAGACTACATGGTACAGTCGGCTAGAAAAAAATACGCTGAATATCTTTAGTCGTATATTAAGACTAATCGTCCACTTAGCAGATTCACTAAATATAATAATATATTATCATAATATTATTCATATTTTAAAACATGTATGTCGGTTATGCCTTTTTATTTCTTATGTAGTAAAATTAAAATTCTTTACGAAACTGGTTACTCGCGCGTTTAATCGCTTATAACGTAAATAATAATTAAAGTAATCGGATTTACTCTGTGCAATGAAAATGTTGAAATTTAAAGGGTCGTTTTACTAATTGGAGATGAGCGCTTTAAATACACCACTAGCAGCACAAGTCGCGGCTTCAGCTGCACAAAGATAAAATGGTCTTTATCAATATGTTTCTAGTGCTATACTATTATTTAACCATATGATGTTATTTAATAATAATATAAGCTAAGCTCTTATAATTTACAAACAAAACAAAATTTATAATTACCAGCGGTTCGGAATTTATATCTACCGAAAACCAAAAACAAACGCAACTCTTTTTCAGCAATTAATTGGCACTTCTCTTGCAAGAGACAAAGGTCAGATTGAAGACATGTGGCGAAGAGCACGTGACACGTGACCATCATTGATATATAAATTATTAATATCTTTAGTACGAACTGAAGTTTCCTTTAAACTTTTCTTTTTATCTATATCTATATTTCTTGTATGTATATGATAAATGGTAAATAAATTATCTTTTATGAAAAGATGTAGACAGCTTTACAGCGCTATGAGTTCGGTGAATAGCTAACTTAACATTCAGTGACTTCTTTACATTAAGATATTCCTGCAAACAGTGTGCAGATGTCTGCTTTAGTCGTACCAGCGGAGCGCACAGCGAAATAATGTTTTGTTTTAAACAAAGAGAAATTCGAATTAAAAGTCGTGTGGGAGTGAAGGCTTTTTAGGATTTCGTTTTCGTGTACTGTCACCAGCTTCTTCTATTTTTCAGGATATGTCTTATATTGTATTGCATCCTAAATTAGACTGAATTTTAACCGTCATTCACCAACTATCGTCATCATCATAATTTTCACCATCACCATCGTTGCCATCATTTTCGGGCTACATATGCGGTGCCTTTGCGTAATATTTTTTTTTGGGTCTGAATTTACTGTATTAATATCGATATCTGGAATTTAATATTAGACTAACATGTTCATACAAGTTGACCTATATTTTCGTCTACCTTATTGGAAAAAAAAATCGTAAAGTATATTAATAAGATAATCTACATTTTAAGTAAAGGCCTGTTTCTAAAAAAGTTGTTCTCGACGATGAAATACTCCTTGGTGTTATCATTTTCCTGTATTTTTTTATAGCATAACACTAAATTAAATTATAATTCAATAATACTTTGCATACAGCGATTAGGAACTAAGTAATATTTGTATAGATTTAAATTCGTAGCCGTCTCCACTCATTATAACCATAGTTATATGTTGTAGGTCTTTTAAATCAGTTGCCGAACAGCCAGAGCGATTAAAGCGGCCATTTTGATCTGACTTTTAACATTTGGAAATGGTTACCCTATCATATTGTATAGTCACTGGTGATTCAGCTCATGGACTCTGGACTAAATAGAGCGTTTTTAGCAACAACCAGATGCAACAACAACAATTTATTTACTTATAAATTGAATCAGGGATTATAAAATTAACATAGGTATTGTCTACAACGTTAATCCGTCGCGTTGCTTTAATACGGGTTGCTCGATTTACAGTTGGCAGATTTTTTTTCGATACGTGCTGGCTGTCTCGTGATGTTTTTTTTCAGCGTTGAGCACAAGAGAAATAAATTTATAATAGGAAAAATCATTTTTATAATAAGCTTATGAGCTTGTACATAAACACAAAATAAATTGTCGCAGTTGATCATTGAGGAGCTCCTTCATCTGGAGCGAATCCTGGGAGGAGGGTCATGCTTACCATCAAATGAATCAGCGAAACTAACTCATTACATTTTTACATTAACAGCCTGTAACTTTCCCACTGCTGGGCTAAGGCCTCCTTTCCCTTTGAGGAGAAGGTATAGAGCATATTCCACCACGCTGCTCCAATGCGGTTTGGTATAATACACCTCCTAATAAATAAATATTTCCTCACGATGTTTTTCTTCACCGCTGAGCACGAAATAAATTATAAACACAAATTAAGCACATGAAAATTCAGTGGTGCCTGCCTGGGTTTGAACCCGAAATCATCGGCTAAGATGCACGGGTTCTAACCACTGGGCCATCTCGGCTTCGTCTGTTGCCTTCTAGTATTTAAATAACATAATATATCGGCGTAAAAAAATTTAGTCAATGTAAAACCTTCATTCCATATCACAGATGTCCCCCAGCGAGTAGTGACGCGCCATAAAATCGCTAAATCGCTCGATAGCGCCATTTGCATAAATACGAAACAAAGATGGCGGAGCGTAAATGATAACGTCCCACTATCGATAAAAATAAACGAAGCAGAAGTTTTGCGTCGATAAACGTATTTCGCGACAAATGGGCCTTGCCTTCGTTCACAGATTAATTCAATTTTTTAAGTAAAGGAGGTTTTTTACAGAGCAATTGGAAATTTCGACGCTTTGTATCGTTAAGTTCGAGTATTAAATTTTCGAAATGAATGTTACAAAGTATTACGATTATTAACAACTTCGTTACGTTTGGCACACCTTGTGCTTTATAAAGCAATTAATTTGAATTGTTTTATTTTTCATAATCATTCCAATGTTACCAGCGAAATTTTATTTTGGACGGATAATACTTTTATGAAGTAATAACAGTTAACTAATTAGCAAATATTACTATGGCCTTAAAAGAATGACGCGAAGCAAATATAAGTATGCTTCAAAGAAGTTTTTTGGTTTTCGCAAAACAAACATATTTTGCAACCGAATCGTGACGCAGTATTTTTTATTTTAATTATATTTATACGAGTATTTTTTCCCGTTCCCCCGAATGCGCTACATTTCCCCGTTGCAATTTGAATTTCAAATTAAGAACAAATCCTGTTCTACGGTTATTCAAATTTATATTCGGTTGAGGGCCAATGACGCGGAAATATGAGCGGGATCTTTCATTTAGCTCGAACAATTTTTAATAACACTTTAGCATGCGATTGTACATTTGGTTCTTTATTTAAATTTTTAAAATCAATTTTTAAATGTTTTAAGACCTAACTGTTTTAAGTTTGTATATTAAGATTTTAAATCAAATTTTGTACGGGACGGGAAAGTCCTACCACTAAGTAAAAATGTAGGTAAAAAAGGATTGTGGTGTGAGATGCCCGTAGGTAATAGCAATTGCTGTCTAACTAGAAGAATGTATACCGTAGGATGTGAATCCACGATTTTTTGTTATTTTAATGTTTAAATCAAAATTCAATTGAACTGTTATAAGCACCTCAGTCAGTTCAAATCAACGAATTATGTCAGTATTCACGCTTTTTCATTATCTATAAAAAAAAATATTGAACGATGTGCCTTATCATTTTTTTAAAGTATAAGGTTTATATTTATTAATTAGCAAACATAACAGTATTTTTAGTATGCAGGATTTTACTATAGAAGCAAAAATCTTGCCAGAGGAATTATTGCTTTTGCGGAGACGGTACGGACTAGTTTATCTTTTATTCTTATGTCAATGATTGTCACAGCTTTTGTCAAAATAACAATATTTAAATTACATAACAATTATTAACCTTAAAGGCTTTAACTAAATACAAATAAAAAATAAAAATAGTCATTGTACAAATCTTGACCTCGTGGAATCGTGGGAAGAATTGTAGTAACATTTTCCCGTTGAATCGTAACTTCGATTCACTGCGAAAAAAATTAACCAGACCTCCCGTCACTAGCGGAGGCACTAAGGCTAGGTGAACTTTGAATGAAGGTTTTTGCACTACTACACCACGGTCCGAGTATTTTAAATGGGACAAAAACATAATTTGGAATAAGAACGAACATTTGGAATCTTTACATTTATTGAATATATTGATGGCTGTAAATAGTTTAAATGTTAACAACATTTAAACTAGGGATTGCGAATAGCACCGAATGTATTGAATTGCTTAATAGTGGTATTGTTATGTTCCGGCTTAAAAGGTGAGTGAGAAAGTGTAACTGCAGATACAAGGGACATAACATCTTAGTCTTCATAGTGGGTGGCGTATCCACGATTTAAGGGTTGGTTATGTTTCTGAGAGCCGAGATGGCCCAATGGTTAGAATTCTTGCATCTTTACCGATGATTTCGGGTTCAAACCCAGGCAGGCACCACTGAATTTTCATGTGCTTAATTTGTGTTTATAATTCATCTCGTTCTCGGCGGTGAAGGAAAATTCTGCCACATGTGTATTCCGCCAACCCGCATTGGAGCAGCGTGGTGGAATATGCTCCAAAAACCTTCTCCTCAAAGGGAGAGGAAGCCTTTATCCCAGCAGTGGGACATTTACGGGCTGCTAATGCTTTTGAGCAGCGTGGTGAAATATGCTCCAAACCTTCTCCTCAAAGAGAGATGAGGCCTTAGCCCAGCCCTGGGAAATCAACAGGCTGCTAATGAATATATTTCTAATATTGTCAATATCTATGGACCGTGGTGACCACATATAAGCAGGCAACCCAGTCTCTGTTAGTTTACATAGCTATTCAAAAATAGGTTTGTTTACCACTGAATCATTTTAATTCACTATTATAATGTATTGAGATATTTACTTAAAACGTTTCTAAACTGTCAGTCTGCTTGCAACTTTAAGGCAGCATACTGCTCGGCGTACGAATTCCTTTGACGAGTTTAATTGCAAGTCAACAAGAGCAAGCTCATTAAGCCGAAGGGAATGGAGTCCTTAGGGGATGTACATAGTTATAGATATAAAGATATAATATATACATTTGTGAAGATTTATTGTTAAATAGATAACAAAATATCTTGTCATTAAAGATAGAATCGGTAATATTTTTTTTTAATTGACTTCAAAAAGGAAGACGTTCATTTATTATATTGTATTTTCCGTTAGACAAATTTGGCTAGACCCATTTGGACGAAACTTTATTCTAAAGAGTGCTATATGCTTATTTGATGTACAGTATACGGATAACAGTTTTTTTATTTAAATGTTTTTGTATATTCACCCTGGCGATTTGCGAGTGACTTCGAAGCATGGACGCCATTTTGTAGACTCGCTTAAAACAGCCCAGCAAAGTCGATATGACCGAGAGATTAGAACACGTGCATCTTAACTGATGATTGCGGGTTCAAAGCCAGGTAAGCACCACTGAATTTCCATGAGTCTAATTTTTATGTATTTTCATATCGTGCTCGGCGGTAAAGGAAGACGTGGGAGCCGGCATGTGTACAAACTCTTACTTATTATTAAAAAATGAGAAAATAATATAACGTAATATAAATAAAAACAAGCTCAAGAATTTATTTATTCAAGACTTTGCAACGTTTGTTAGTTTTTTTAAGTCAAATATTACAAGTTGCATTTGGAAAAATCCTCTAAAAGTTGAAATTTTATGTGTTGGTTCAGTTCCGATGTACATACATTTTTTTAAAAATTATTTTTTCTTTTGTATAAAAACACATAATAGTAGCTTTCTTCCCGTGGATTAGTTTATAATGGATTCTCCCTTTCATTTTCGTTTTTTGCTTCTTCAAAGTATACTCGCTGGAATCCATTCTGTATTTAATGACCAAAACGAGGATTACAGCGATTGCGCATCGAATTCGTGACGAGCGCGCTGCGTTGTCGCTATTGTAACAGTCTTCAATACTAGACTATCACGCGACTTTTATACACACAACCTCGATGCCTGAAAATTCACAACAGCGGAATTTTCTGGTTCAACCACTCTATGAAACCAACTTTTGCCAACATATTTTCTTAACCGATATGGTAGTCACTCTCCATTACTTAATACAAAGCTCTTATCGTCATTGTTCAATAATCTAGTTTGTAACTTCTTATTGTATCCATTATTAATAAATTAAGTAGTTTATGCTTTGTGAAACATATTTCATACTTTGTAACAACTTCAAACTGTATTATAGTACATCTATACATATAATAAAATTGGAGGGTCTGTTTGTAATATTAAAAAAACTGCGTTTTACTAAATGCCTATGTATTTTTTTTTTTTTTTTTTTTTTTTTTTATTGTCCGGGAGGGCAAATGACTCTGCTCCACCTGATGGTAAGTGGTAGTAGAGTCCAAACGCGACGACGGCTAGTGCAGTTGGGAAAGGTGATCTGCTCTAGCCGCCCCCGCCTTGCCGGCCCGCAAGATGCCTCTTCACGCCTCGCTTGAAGGAACCCAGGTCATAAGAGGAGGGGAATACGTGCGCTGGTAAAGAATTCCATGTTTTGGGAGTGCGACAAAGAAAAGAGTTGCCAAATTTCTTTGTACGCGATGGAATTGATGTCACAGTTAGGCGGTGACATCGAGAACCAGCACGCGTGGACTTGTGAAGGAAAGGGGAAGCAGGAATAAGGGAGAATAGTTCCTCTGAGCACTCGCCGTGACACATTCGATAGAAAGCGCTGAGTGCCGCTATCTCTCAACGCAATTGTAAAGGCTCGAGGGTGTTGGTGACCTTTACATCGCCAATAATGCGAACCGCACGTCGCTGCAACCGATCCAAGGCCTCCAGTAGGTACTTAGCGGAGCCATCCCAGAGGTGCGAGCAATATTCAACGCAGGACCGTACCTGTGTTTTATACAGCAGGAGCAGTTGAGCAGGCGTGAAAAAACGCCGCACCTTGTTCAGGACTCCGAGTTTACGTGAGGCTGTTTTTATAACAGCCTCGATGTGATCCTTTGGATTGAGGTCGCACCGAACGTCGATTCCCAGTATGGCGACTTTGCTATGTATCTCCAGCGTGGTGCCACAGAGGGAAGGAGGAGGGGAAAATGGTGACTTTTTCGCTGTGAGAGCGCACACCTGAGTTTTCTTGGCGTTAAACTCAACAAGATTGTCAGAGCCCCATTTGGCGATGAGTCCTAACGTCCTATCGAGCTCAACAACAAGATCCCTCCGTCTCTCCTCAGTTTCCGCCCGTCCAGCCGCTGCGCGTCCGTGGTATCCCCCGTGCACTGTACTGTCATCTGCATAGCAATGTATGTTCCCAAGAGAGAGCATATCATTGATATGCAGAAGAAAGAGCGTGGGGGATATCACAGACCCCTGGGGGACTCCAGCATTCACTACATGGGATTTTGAAGCGCAACCATCAACTAGAACGCGAAGGCTGCGCTTGTGTAGGAAGCTAGCAATCCAGGTGCAGAGCTGAACCGGCAGACCGTATGCCGGCAGCTTGGAGAGAAGACTTCTGTGCCAGACTCTGTCGAAAGCCTTGGAGATATCGAGGCTGACGGCCAACGACTCTCCACGCTTATCGATAGCTTCACCCCAGAGGTGTGTTACGTACGCTAGAAGATCACCTGTGGACCGTTTTGGTCGAAACCCGTACTGACGATCATTAATTAGACAATGATCTTCTAGGTAATGGATCAGTTGGTTGTTTAAGATCCGTTCCATCACCTTACAAAGAACTGAAGTGATAGCTATTGGCCGATAATTTGCCGGGTCAGATCGATCCCCTTTTTTGGGAACCGCTTGCACATTAGCCTCTCTCCAAGAATCCGGCACACATCCTGTAGAAAGAGACAGCTGGAACAGGCGCGTTAACACAGGAGACAGCTCCGCTGCACACTTCATCAGCACTATGGCTGGTATTCCATCGGGACCGCTAGCTTTCCGCACATCAAGTGATTGTAGCTCTGCACGTACATCACGTTGCCTGATTTTGATGTCAGGCATCGTGTAGCCACATGAAGGAATTGTTGGTGGCAGCGCACTACAATCATTGATTACGGAATTATCCGCAAAGAGTTTTGCCAGAAGATCAGCTTTCTCCTGCGGACTGTGAGCTAGCGATCCGTCCGGATACCTGAGCGGTGGCAGCGAAGGTTGACAGAAATTGCTTTGCACAGATTTGGTCAGACGCCAGAAGCTACGGGAGCCTCTAGGTTGTGAAATAAGGTCATGGCCAAACCGCGCAATGCGCTGTGCATCCGCTCTTGTGTATGCCTTCCTACAAGACTTGGAAGTTTTATTGTAGGTTGCTTTCAGTGAGTCAATGTTAGATGCCCCACTAACGCAGCCATTGATCCACGCGCGATAAGCCGCCTGCTTAGAAGACACAGCATCGGCACATTCGCGAGTGAACCAACGGTTACGCGTACCCTTACTGGCGAGGTCTGAGTTAGGAATGTAGTATTCCATCCCCAACAGGATCTCACCAGCAATAGCAGCGGCGCTAGCTGTCGGGTCATTCTCACTGAAGCAACGCTCCTTCCAAGGGACTGACGCATAGTAATCGCGCAAACCGTCCCAATCTGCCGACTTATAGTGCCAAATGCGACGTTTGCTTACCGTTGGTGGCGGCAGCTTGGCCTGTGGCACTTTGGTAGATATCAGGCAGTGATCCGAAGAACCAAGTGGAGCCCGAACCTCAACCTGATATTCCACCGGGTGGCTAGTCAGCAGAAGGTCCAGTAGGGAAGGCGCTTGCCCGTCAATGTCTGGGATCCTGGTGGGCTGATCAACCAACTGGGTCAAGTCATGCGTGAGAGCGAAAGCATGGGCAGTCCTTCCCGCATGGTCAGTTTTGGAGGACTTCAACCATGATTCATGGTGAGCGTTAAAGTCCCCCAAAAACACCAGTTCCGCGTTAGGAAACTGCTCTTGCGCAGCATCTGCCACCCGACTAAGATGGTCAAATAGTCGGCTTGTCTCCAAGTCACCATTGTGGGATCTGTAGAGGCACACGTAGACCCGACTCTGACGAACCAAGTTCACACGTACCACTAACAGGGAGAAGGAAGGGTCCTCCAAGCAGCGCAGACGGTGACAACAAACATCCGTCCTGACGAACAAGCATACTCCGGCTTTCGCTTTGAAGGATTCTTCAAGCATGTAGCCGGGATAATTAAGGTAGCTGGTATCGACAGGACGGAGTATTTGAGTCTCCGTCAGAAACAACATTGCTGGCCGTGCTGTCTCGAGATGGTGGTGGACAGCATTGAGGTTAGCGTGGAGTCCGCGGATGTTAACGAACTCAACCTCAAACAGCGTGGGAATGGTGGGGGTGTGCACCGCTGTACGACCGTCATTTCTTTTATGCACTGTCATGGATAGGGGGAAAAAAGAGGAAGAGACGTGAAGCGAGCGATGCGTTGCCACGATAAGGACGGTCAAAGTGTGGAGCTGTGTTTCCCCAATAAGTTGCCAGAAGAGAAAATAAACTGACCCGCCGGGCGGAAGGGCCCCCGAACCCTCCCGGTAGTGGCCGCCGGGACCCCACCGTCCGGTCACCAACCGGCACGACGGTCCACACCGGGATTATGCGTGGCCTGGTGGGGCAGCCTCGCGAGCTGGTTAGGAACGCTTGGGCCCCTGTACTCTGCCACGGGCGGCCAGCGGAACAACCGTTTCTACGGGTCTCCCTGACCGGCGGGTCAATATACTTTCCTCCAGCATTGGTTCAACAGCAACATCCACCGGACCAACACTTATCGCGACAATGCGCGCTCGGGCACTGGCTGTACGCCGGCTGATCTCGAAACGCGGCTGCAAGCAGCCACTTCACGAGTGTTTCACCATGCGTACGGTGGTAACAAGCCAGGCGGATGATTAACATCCTACCACCAGATGAGCAGATGGTCGCTCAGATGTCCCTTAGTCGCCTCTTACGACACCCATGGGAGAGAGAGGGGCAGTGAATTGTATTCTTACTCCGTCACTGCACGGAAAAATGTATACACGGTACATATACCTAAATAACATTTTTTATGATTTTTGTCTGTTTGTCTGTCTGTCTGTCTGTTTGTACCGGCTAATCTCTGGAACGGCTGGACTGATTTTGACGGGACTTTTACTGGCAGATGGTTGATGTAATAAGGAGTAACTTAGACTACTTTTATTTTAGAATAATAATAAAGTCACGCTTTTTTATTAAATTCAAACGCGCACGAAGTCGCGGGCACATCTAGTAATAATATATAATTAATTAGGGTTAAAATTAAATTTAGTTTATCTTTCTATACATATATAATTCTTCTGTATGGATGTATGTTACTGAATTTCTCTTAAGCGTCTCGACCGATTTTGATGAAATATTTGGTGTGTTTAACTCCCTTGTTGACTTAGGTTGAAAACCCATCGAAAAATACACACAAAAAAGTACAATTTCTTATTTAACCCGCACTAAATTGGGTCAGTCAGACCGTCATATATACATATAAGTCACATCCGGTCAATCCGACACGCGAAATGCGAGCCTACAGTTGTGAATTTGACTTTGATGTGGTTCGGGAGAATTTCACAGGAGAACAGAGTCGTAAAGGTATTGCTCGGATTTGGGCAAAACACTTACTACAACGCATTGGAGCTGTCGTCGAGTCGAGTAAAGTCACGGTACTGTCTTGCCGTTCCTTAAGTGATTTGTGTGTTGTTATATTGATAAAGTTTTATTTATTTCATGAAAACCCACTGTACGCCCACATGATGTACAGGAATAGTAATCGAAATTTTGATGTCCCTCCGATATATTTATATTTTGTAAGAAATAAATAATTATATTAACTTTGTCAGAGAGATAATTGTCTGTACATTTAGCACGAATTCTGCTAAAAATTAGAATACATATTAGGTACGGCAATTATAAGTTGATATAATTATATTAAAATATTAACATAATTTCAAGATATCATCATAGGAAGTTTTATTGTTGAATCACTAAGCTATTTATTTGTAACTCAGCAAATATAAAAGATTTTTCTTACAGTAAATTTTCCATACACATTTTACTTTATTTTATGGTCGTCTTAAAAAAGGAGGAGGTAATCAGTTAAGCATTTTCCTTCGTATTTCTTGATAATTTCATTGATCGTAAAACGATTTATAAATAGCATTTTTTATTGTATAAATAAAAAATAAATAAACCAAGGTTGTCTATGATAAATTTGAAATCTGATACTAAATTAGTTTTTTACTATTCGAAGTTAAAATTATAGTATGTTTATAGAAGTAAGACTCCACAATAATTTGTCTTGAAAATATTAACAAAAAATATTCGTGAATATTTTTTTGTTTTTAAATTTTCGATTTGAAAATATTACATAACGTGAAAGAACAAAAGCAAAATAGGTTTTAAGTAAAATATTCAACTAAGTGTTTCTTCGTCACCTCATGTTGGCAACATAACTTGTACCTCAGTATCAAAAAGGCGTATGACGTATCTAATTTAATTAACTTACACATTTATTTACATGTATTTTATTATTACGTTTAATTTTATATTCAAGCATGAAACGACGAACGAAGCATAATTTCGAATATACTGTCTAATTATCTCACTTCGTACGATCAAATAAAACACAAATTAATTAATTTAAAGTAATTAGAAAATAAATTTAATAACCGTTATTTTGTTATTACCGTATAAATAACGTTATAACATATTTTATTCTCAATAGAAGTGTTGGGGAGCGATTTCGCGAGAAATATCACACCTTATTCGTTTCGCTTTAATTAAACTTTCGATGGGTACTCCACGTCCGGAAGACGCTGACGAGTATGTAGCTGCCTGTCGCCAATTTGCAACTATTTATCTTTATAGACAAATATAACATTATATTTTTACTCGGTGGTTAGGCTTTGTGCAAACCTACCTGGGACACAGTCCACTACACTTATTGGATATTCTACCGCCAAATAGTGATTATTATTGTTGTGTTTGAATAATGAGTCAGCCAGTGTTACTAGAGCAGCTCCCAAGGTTGGTGGCGCATTGGCGATGTAAGGAATGGTTTATTTCTTACAGCGCCAATGTCATTGGGCGATGGTGACCACTTAATATCAGGCTGCCTAACTATATTAAAAAAAAATACGTAATTATGAAATGCAAATGATGACTAATTTGATAAATCGTACTATGAGGGAATAAAAAGAGTAAGCGTGCTTGTGATGCACGCTAGTTCAAGATACTCGTACTTGTTCTATGATTTCAGCTGGTCCCCTTTAAGAATGGATGTCCCGAAATCGGCCCGTAAGACTTCCATTAAAAATAATTGTTTAAAAATAGCGATCTATCTAAAGCCGAATGTTTTTTCAATACGCAGAAAAACAATTCATACCAAACGATCAATCATCTATCCGTAATTCAATTAAATTAAGCGTATAATATCGTAAATTATTATTCCTTTTTTATATCTGAATTACAAATTAAATATCGTAATTAATGTTTCAATAAACATATAAATGATTCATTTATCGTATTATATTAATTTAATTCTCATAAATGCATTTTATTAGAGACCAATTGTTTTCGACGACTCCGATCGCGTTCGCTATTTTTAAAGTTAGAAACATTCATCGTTACACCGTTTTCGAATAATAATCATCTGAACGAGTGAATTAGTAATGATCGATTGCATCCAAACTATTATTTTTTAAAGTAAAGTTTTCTAAAGTAAGAAACATAGAAGCTGGATACATTGTTTCAGTTTATGAGTTAAACAAATGGCACTCTGTAAGATTTCCTTTGGTCTAGAATTATCGTAGCTGTATCCTGTATTAATCAAGACTACTTTTTTTCGTTATAATGAAAAGGCCTCGTTCAGTTGAGCCTCATTTTTCCTATATTTCAAATTAAAGTGTCTTATATTTTATTATTAAACGAATTACAGACGAATTTTGACCAATCGGTGACCTCTACTATAAATAATTTTATTGAATATAATAACACTTGTCTGAGGTCAGAAGTTCTAAGACCTCTTCATATTATGTTCTAATGTATTGTCCTCGAATATCTTACAAGACATATTAAATACCTTAGAATTATATAATTTGGAAATGGTATAGTTTTGTATGAAACAGGCGTAAGTGAGTCTTTTTACATAGGTACTTATATTAATTGTAGCACCTACTGGGTGGTAGGTCTTTTAGCAAGCCCGACTAGGTAGGTAACACCCACTCATCATATTTTTTATCTCCTATTAGTTATACTTATTATTGTTATTTTCCAGTTTGAAGGAAGTTAGCCAATGTACCTGCAGGCATAATGAACATAGCCTCTTAGTTCGTAGGGTTGACAGCGATAATCCGATTAGATGGCCCATTTGCTAGTCCACCAACATAATTGGCATACATTTTTTTTTTTAAAAGTACTTTAGTTTGTTTGGCCTTTTTTCTCTACGTATGGATTCGCGTAAACTATAACGAGTATATTCTGTAAGAACATCGACATGCACTGATAAGATTTAAATTCATAAATATGACATACCACGTCACATACCGGTCTTTGATATGTCAAGAATGTGTTTTGATGTGAATTTATATAATTTAGAGATTATTCGAACAGAAAAACTCTAAATTATTCGTCAGATACAAATAACAATTTTCATCGTACATGTTTTCATAACTTGAATTTGGTTTTACTGTTTTTATTATTTTTAAATATACAATAGTCTTATTTTGTCTCTTGTAATGTTATCTAATACTAAGGTCTGCTTTAAGTGCCCCATTTTGAGAAGAAGATTTAGAGCTTATATCTATCTACTCTAATAGAGGAGTAAGCTGCTCTAAGAAATAAATTAATAACATGAGCTCAGAGCGCTTGCTTAAATCCGCTATATTCACTAAAGATTAGATTAAGGTACCTCATATTTACAAGTACAACAGTCACTGTATTCGAGTCTTGCAGTATGCTTAAAACATTACACGTAGCAATTTTAAGTCGTTTATTCTAAGGAATGTACACGATATGACCTTACCGATATGATTTTTAAGATTATCTACGAACTTTTTAATAAATCACACACTGATGTAGCATATCATAAATGTATTATAAATGTCTCTAGTTCTGACCATTGAAACTTTAGTTCTCAAATAAACAAGTGAATTAGATATTACAAGAAACATTTCCGATCAATATATAAAAATTGAGACGTTCAAAAGTATTATGGCAATGGCGATTGTCGGAATTCACAAGAGTAGGCAATGGTTGTAAGAATTTTAAAATTAATTATAACTTTATACAGATGTATGTAACCAGTTTTTTCATTCATTAGCTATGTTAGTGCCTACTCAAAACTATTCCAACGAGTATCTCATACAGCATAGTTACACATATGATAAAATATTATTGCCGCTCCGGATAAATTTAAAATGTCCTGGAAAGTTATTAATTGCATAACTGGAAGAGACAAAAATAGCATCACCGACTTCAGCCAATTTTTTTCCGGACAATCCAATTTTGACTACTAAATCATTTATTATTCTAATAAAATAAAAACAATGTTAAAGAATTTAATATACGCTTTAAATTTATTACTGTAAGTGTAAAAGACATGATAATTTCTTTCAAATCATTAGATAGACATTTCGATCTGTGGGGAATATTTTTTAAGGTAGTCGAATTAATAATTGATGTGATAGGATCTTACATTATTACTATATTTAATAATTGTGTTCTTCGTGGCATGTTTCCTGATCTCATTAAATATAGTAGAGTAATCCCAATATTTAATACTACCAAGATCATTGAAAAATGATCGAAATCAAATGTTTTGGAGCCTGGGAAGACACACAGGATACTTGTTCCTTATTTTGTGATTTATCCAAGGCTTTTAATTGTGTGCAACACGAAACTTTGGTCAGGAAGCTACGTCAATATGGCATTCGAGACACTGCACTCAATCTTCTGCTTTTGTATCTGAGAAATCGGATTCTTCTTCTAATTTCAGAGGGTTGATGTAAATGAAAGAGATTTTCAGTGGCTCCCGTTACTATGGATCCTTCAAGGATAAATTTTTGGTCCATTTACCTTCCTTGTTTTCAGAAATTACGTACAAAATGTTTGAGAAAGTGAATGTATTTCCTGATGCGAATTATTTTCTTTTAAAATAAAAATACGTCTTTTAATATATAACTATCAATCAATCTAAGCTCCAATGGAGAATATAAATAGATTGGTGCCTAGACTCAGATCTGCAGTCTTCGCGCTAAAAAAAAAATACTATTGACTGATCTTGACACGGCTCGCCTAGTATATTTTAGTTATTTCCACATTGTCTTTACACCGTGGAAATATCTAAACAAAACAAGTAGAAAATAAGACTTTTCTTGAGATTACTCCAGAGTAATCTCAAGAAAAGTCTACGACTGCATGACCCCAGGGTCATGCAGTCGTTATCAATACCATTATTATATTGCAGAAGAGCAATCTATAACCTGGACGGTCGCTCACTTTTCAATTAGTTTTTGGCGATTTTTTCAAAAATTGTGATGTACATACATACTATTAATAATAAGATCAAGCAAAAACTTGTAACTTCAATCACCCGATTACACATACACCGTTAGTAATTTTGGTGGGACAACATAAACGTTTTTACAACGGGATTTCAGAAAAAGTTCAAAAATATTCTTCGCAGGTCCGAGTCAGGTGGTAGTTTTTATCAATAAGTAATTCTAACGCTTCTATGTTTAATAAAGATTTTTAGTGTTATTGAGCTAGCTAAAACCGAGAATTTCTACTTTTGATCTTATTTTGAATAAGGGTAAGTATCGTTGTTGCGGAATCTATGACTTTCTTAAAAAATGGCAAACTTTCATTAACCCTTAGCATATCTGGTTAATAAATAGTGCTAGCATTATTTTAAAGCAAATTCTTATCTTGTTTAATTTTTAATATATACAGAAAGATTCGAGGGTTTCCTCCTCTAACAACAGTTATCACCTGTAGTCGAGTCGGATTGGAAGATGTAAAATTATTGATTGTTTATATTTTAGGATATGAAAATAAATCTTTTTGTTTTATTGATTTCTGAATCTGAATATTTATAATACACATTGTGGAATATGATAGTGCATGGTGAGACTATCTGTAAGTAGTAGAACTTTTGCCAAGATAATTTTGAAATATTTTTTTTTTATTTTGATGTAATATTTTATCTACTGTTGGTTGTCCTAATGAAAATAAAATAAAATGATATGATATGGTTCAAGAGATCATTACATACTTGCCTAGTTTAGTCTTACAAAGCGGTAACTGGCCTTTTCAACCTTGGTTGGGCATTCTTTCATGAGAATGAATATTTATAAACGGACCCTCGTCCTTTATCTGTGGCTCGAAGTGTGGGTGCACTGGGGGCTTTAATAACTCGATTGTCACGTCGAGGAAAGATACGCGCGTTATCGCGTGGATCGCAGAGAGGCATAGAGCTTATTATTATATCAATAGTCTGCCGTTATATTTATTATATATGTACATATAATTAATACATATTATTTACATATTTTTAATAATCTTATTATTGATTATGATTGTTTTAGTGTTCGATAATTAACCAGCCGATTATCAATATTTCAGCTAGCATCTTGAACAATTGCTATTAATATTTTAAATTGAGTAAGTTATTTGCAGTATATTTTATTACATAAGACAACAGTAGATGTGAACAAAACTTGACTTTAATTATTTCAAAAGAATTTTATTAACAACACTGAAGGCAATAACATAAGCTGATAATGAGAAAAGAAAATCTGACATTTGATATCACATCAGCTGGCTCGAAGTAAAGAGGTCAATAGTCACAGCGATATAAGCAGCAAGCGGAAACTTAGTAGTGATATCAGGCAAAGAAAGTACCAGTCGTGAAACTGTCTACAGTTTTCGTCATCTATGACGTCACTGTAATAATGCCATCCATCGTAAAAATGTGTGACGTGTGAGACTGGGTATCACTATCCTTCGGCAATGGTTGGTACACCAGTAGAGTTTGTAAACGTCCTACTACTGGGCTAAGGAAATTTTCACCGTAGAGGTTGAATTGAATTTAAGCATTTGGTATTCATTTCATATCTCATATGTATATATAATATGGTTTGATGTGTTTAATGGGCATTAAATTTTTATTTACAATTTTAATAATAATACGATTTAATATTTCAGTATTTGTTTAAAAACTGAGTAACCCTTCATTAGAAATGATTATTAATATTATTTTAGTTGTAAATATAATATGATCATTACAATTTAGTAAATTAAGAAAAAAAAACAATTTGTTGCTTTTGTAATTATTATTAAGTTCATTTATTCTAATTATATTAAAATATAAATTATAATACTGGTATCTAAAACTATATTTAAATAAATAGAACATTTGCAATACAGATACACGGGAAAAGAGTTACACTCAACCCCATCCGAAGAAGAATACTTGAAAATTATCATGAGAATGTATGACGGCTACATACATCACCGCTGTCAGATGAAAGCAGCGTTGAGGCTGAAGCGTTTAATAACTGAACTGATCAATTACAGTTCTCAAATGTTAAGCGCGGTCTGTATGGCCTGTATAGGTAGAATAGGGTTAAACTTATGTGCCCACAAATGGCCTTCAAATGTGTCTTATTATATATAAATAGACTTATATTTTAATAATATAGTTCAAGGGTTTTGATATACTTAGAAAAGGTGTATGTTTTTATTTTGTTTAAAATAAGTAGGCATGCTGGATAATTCCACCTGCTGATGGTTAGTGGTCATTTTTTTCATACGTTAATAGCCTGTAAATTTCCCACTGCTGGGCTAAGGCCTCTTCTCCCTTTGAGGAGAAGGTTTTGGAGCATATTCCACCACGCTGCTCCAATCCGGGTTGGTGGTATACACATGTGACAAAATTTCGTTGAAATTAGACACATGCAGGTTTCCTCACGATGTTTTCCTTCACCGCCGAGCACGAGATAAATTATAAACACAAATTAAGCACATGAAAATTCAGTGGTGCTTGTCTGGGTTTGAACACGAAATCATCGGTTAAGATGCATGCTTTCTAACAACTGGGCCATCTCGGTTAGTGGTCATTGTAAGAAATATTAACCATCCCCTGCATAGTTAATGTGCCACCAATGGGAAATCAGATGTTTTGCCATGTATCTGTAATTACACTAGCTCACTCTCCTCTAAAACCAGAATACTACAATATAAGTAATGCTGTTTGGCGGTTGATATTTAATGACTGCCTCGTTGCTCTACTGGCTAGAAATAAGGCCACCGATTCCGAGGTCCAGGGTTCAATTCACGGTGATATGATCACCGTGTAATGACTGGATACTATCTACCCAGATGAGCTGGAGCGAAATCCTACCACCAAAGCTTCCTCACGAAGTTTTCTTTAATCGCTGAGAATCGCTATCTAATCTAGATTACCCGCTTAAGATTTTGTTGGTCATCTCATCTCTATGCGCATATAAAAAGACTTATCACTTGAACCATTTATATCTTGATTTTATTGCATTGATCATGATATTATAATTAAAGCGAACATGATAATTACAAAGAAATATTTAGCATTTATGTGACGCAAGGACTTCGCAAATGGGATGAAGGAATTTGGGGCAAATAGGATATGGAATGCGGAACCTTTGTAAGCCAAATTTACACTTTAGTTTTATAGCGATACTTAGAATTGTTGGGACCCGAAGTCGAGCAGCCAGCATAACTAGAGGAACAAGGGACATAACGTCATATCTCTTAACGTTGGTGACGCATTGGTGACATAAGGAATGGTTAATATATCTTCGCCAAAGTCTATAGTTGTCACCTCTAACCGCCAGGTGAAGTTGAAATAAGTCGGATCGTATAAATAAATTTCCCACTACTGGGTCTCCTCTCACTTTGAGGAGAAGGTTTAGAGCTTATTCCACCACGCTGCTCCAATGAGGTTTGGTAGATACACACGTGGCATGTGGATTTCGTTGAAATTAGTCACGATGTTTTACTTTTACTATACCGCCGAGCACGAGATGAGTTATAAACACAAATTAAGCACATTGAGCACTGTTTGAGCTCGCAGTAATTAGTTAAGATTCACGCGTTCTAACCACTGGGCCATCTCTTCAACAAATAAAGCATTTACAGACATTTGTTTATAAATACGTATATAGATAAAGTATTGTTCAATTGACGTCCAAACCCCTTGTTGCGTATAACCACTAATAAAATTAACAAATGTTTATTTTCCCACACATTTAAAAGTTGTATAATCTCTTCGGTTTAACGCTTGAAAATCATTAAAAAACACACCTCGTGTTATTTGAAAGGGACAAGTCCCCAAGTAATTTGCCGGCCCGCACATTTAACCCTTCCGCTGCCGGATTTATTCTGATATTATTTTTTAAATTTCTGTTTACGAACTCGTACTTCAGTAGAGATTTTAATGGCGTTAAGTTAAATGTCAACTACATAATTATAAATCCGGCGTTTATAATTTCTTTCGTTTTAATCGAGCGTTTTAAACTATTTGTAATTTAGAATTGTCAATAGATTCTTATTGAAGGTATTTTTTTTTTTTTTTTTAATAACATGTAATTAGAGAGTTAATTTTTTTATACAAACGTAAGATATATTTAAGCTAATTTTGTATACTAAATATACGTTTATTTTATAACAAACCCGCACCCGATTTGAAAAAAGAAGATTTTTATAGTCTTCTATTGAAGCAAATTTCATTACTCAATAAAAAAAGTGAGTAGCAGAAGTAGAGAAGAAATAAACTGTAGCATTCTCCAGCATTACAATATTAGGACAGTTTAACAAACATACCTATATTTTATAAGTCGATTAATCATATAATAATATAGATTCACGCACACTTTTAAAGCGATGCAACATTAAAAAATGTTGAATAGGTGTGTAGGGGTTGCCAATTTATTAAAAATAATAATCATAACGTGGGTCGAAGTTTCTTTATTTGGACCGAAATAAATCCTAATGACTTATGTAACGCCGCCTCGGGGAGTGGGTGTGGGGGGAAGAGGGTTACAAGGTGAGAGATCTTTAACGGAAAATTACAGCAACAAGAAGACAATTTTTATATGAATTATTCGATACTCAATGTATTGATATAATCACTTTTATTTTTAGGAGCACTGGAATTATTGTGACGTGTTCCTTGGGAATATGTGCTTGGTCTATGAAAATTTTACTTATATTGTTTACAAAACACATTATATTTATAATAAGTTCTTAATAATACGATATTGTCAGTGTATTTGTTATAAATATAAGGTTTTTTATTTCACGGTGATACGGTACATACGCGCGGTACGAACGCAGCGCAAAGCCAGGGGAATTTCCGCTTCGTGCACGGTGGGCAGAGGATTATAATGTTATATATAATTAGGGGCACTTTAGGAGAATTAAATGAGAGACTAAGACTGATTGAATATAAAAAGTAATTACTGAGTTTCTTGCCAGCTTTTCTCAGTTGAATCTATATTCTGAATCAGCGGTAACTTCATATCAAAGATGCCAATGTCATCACCATAAATTTATTGTTTACAAGTTACTAAACTTCCTATTTATTTTAACGATTGAGTTAGGAGGAGATGATTGAGGAGATGATGAGAGTTAGGAGGAGGAGTTGATTGAGGAGAATATATAATTTATTATAATACTAAATATTGTAATTTCTACAACATGGTGTTATCGAGTGGGATTTTTCTGTTAATGTATATACAGAATACCTATTGTTATTGTTCTTGCAAATGGAGACGTTTTTTGTACTCGAAATCCGCGCTTAATAGCAGGCGAATATCGTTAATATTTAAATATCTAACATTGTCTATGACTATGTTTTCCAATTACGCGCTTTCAAGAAGGTATTTATTTACTCTGAAATGAAACCAAAGCGGGGACTGCCCGTTTAATTATGACCGTTCATTACACTGTGCATGTTATAAACTTAATATTGTTTTTTTTTTTAATTCCTAAAACCCTTAATAGACTAGAGTTTGGTCTTGTCTTCTAATGTTAAATATCGACACGGTCTACGATGTCGCTTGCCTAGAAGATACCTGTTAACTCTAAATTTGAAGATACCAAGGTTGTACCTAACGGGAAATAGAGACTTCGAAGCGCTTCGTACGTAGGCGGGGAATTTTCACTGTGGCGCTTTGGTCGTTTCTGATCGTTCGATTAATTACAAAAATTGTAAAATATTCCTTGTGTTTTGCTTAAAATACTGCACATCCTGAGATAACTGAGATTACTAATACTTGTTGACTCCCAGGCAGGATATTTTATATACATATATAATATATATACAAATATGAATTAAAAATAGTTACTGTACAAATCTTGACCGCGTGAAATGGTGGCAAGAATACTAGCAGCATTTCCAGCAATAATTAATAGGATATATAATTGTATTTAATTAACATGACTATATTATTAAATGTTGAAAAAGAGTAACTCCTGAGTTACTTTCGGTTCTTCTTGGTAGAATCTATATTCCGAACCGATGGTAGCGTCACTTAATATATGTATTTTCTTAAATGACGATTCAAAATCAAATCAAAATCAATCAATTTAGATTTTTTGGTAATTCTGTTTTTAAATAACGGGTGGGCTATTTATAGTATTAGCGGATATTTATGTTCCAAATTTAAATTCCAGTAGACGCTTGGGGTCTAGAATTTAGCAGTGACTACATACGTATATCGGAAAGTAAAACGTTGGTCTTTCAAATTCAGATTTTAGGTCCCATTGACTTATTATAGGCCCATTATATATATCACAACTATTGAAAAATGGTTTTTATAAATACGCGTCACACAGACATGCTTCTGGTGCATTATTCATACATTTTTATTATAAGTAGTGAAGTAGAAATATTGTGTCCTAACAAGTTTGATTTAAGTTCACCTTTCTATGTTTGTAAAAAAATAAAATAGTTTTAAAATAAATTTAGAGGGGAAACGGTGTGATATGAGGTCGTTACGTCATTGAAGAGAGCTCTCACGGGCGAGTGTTTGCAAACGTCGTGACGTACAGAGAAGCTTCTAAGAAAATCATGATCTCGAAAACTACACATTGACGGTGCTAAAACACGGTTACTGTTTGTTTACCAAGATTGCTTTAGAATAACTAAATATTTTTATTTATCTCTGTTTTTTATTTTTATTGATTTATGTTAATGATAACAACTTCACCATCAATATTCACTAAAGCACATAGAAGAAGCGTAGTGAATAAGCTCCAAAATTCTCTTTAAATGGCGAGGAGACATTAACCCAGCAGTGGGAGACTTATAGTAGAACAAACACTAACGTTGGTTGTATTGTATTATGGTAAAAGGTTCTATTTAAACATGAATAGCTTTATGAGTATAGTATTAAAAGACATTTTTCATCTGTTAGCGAACTTTGCCAAAAAATACTAAAAATACTGGTACGATTTCATTGAAATTCGAATGGTGAATGGTCGCGAATTGAATGGTTCCTAGGTGAATAGTGATATATTATACCATCGTAGTCCAGTTACTTCAAAACAAAAACAAATGGTCAAGTGTGAGTTGGACGTAACGTAGAGAGGTTTTCACTTATTACGATAGAGAATAACATGGCTGTTGAATAAACTACTTATAAAAATATTGGGTAATATTTTTGTATAAGTAAGCTGACTGATGGTAAGTGGTCACCACCGCCCGTAGACATTGGAACTGTAAGAATTATAGTATAATATAGTAGTAATATAATTACTTTGGCTTACTCATCGTTCAATACAACACTAATAATAGTGTGGTTAATAAACTAATAAAATAAATATACTTAACACAAATTAAGCACATGAAAGAATAGCGGGTTTCACCCGGGTTTGAATGCGCTACCTTTGGTTAACATTTATGTATTCTAACTAAGAATGGATAGAAGCTTATTGGATGTAAAATTAAGGAACAAGATTAAAAATAAGCACACTCGCAACGAAACTAAACTAACCGACACTTTATAATTAACCGACTTTCTCGCTGGAAATGAAATGGAGATGGCCGGGACACGTAGCCCATTACGACGACGACAAGTGGACAATCAGAGTGGTGAAATAGCAAGGTCCTAGATACCGTAGGGCGAGAAGCCGCCCAGGCCCTAGATGGATAGACGAACTGGTAAAGGAAGCAGGAGGAAATTGGATAACCTTGGCTAGACACAAAAAACAATGGGCGTCGGAAGAGGTTTTTACCCGAAGTGTATAAGTCACGAAAATATAATTAGCTAGAAAGAATTTACTTACAAATAATTAGTTAAGAATACTTTTAATTATTCTAGTTTATTAAACAGAGTGTGGAATGCGGAATCAAATAAAGCTTTATTATTATTTGATAATATAGTTAGGAAGATAGTCTCACGCATATATAAGTTCTACTAATCTTATATTTCATAATCGATTGTGTGTGTGTGTGTGTTGTGTCTTATGAATTAAATATAAATACATTGCTTTGTGTTACTTCCATTAGCATTTAGAATAGGATTATGAAAGCATTGTAGGTAATGATTAATACGTTTTTAATTCATTATTAATTGGCCCATTTTAGTTTCACTGAGAAGTAGATTTATAATTGAAGCGTCATTAGCGCAGTGGTTTACGGGCCGCCTGGCGATGTAAAAAGTCTCAGGATCGATTCTGACCCCTCGGTGTCGTACCCACTCCTAAGACATGTGATAAGCTTAATAGGAGGGGTAATCGGAATATTAGTAATTCCGTAATTAATCTCAAACTCAAACTCAAATTCAGATTCTTTAGCTCCTAGGTTATTGCGCGAATAGCCCTTTCTGCAGCACAAATATAGTATGGATAGCGGCTGCGTTACCCCAAAGCAAAAATATAATAAGGGGCATAACTATTATACTTAAAAAAAAAGTTTAATTCATACATAATATGTATCTTTAGACATATATATTATTTAAATAATATAATATAGGGAAATCATATTAAATAATGGAAGAAATTAATAAAATATAGCTTAACTAGTTACCCGTTCCGGCTTCTCATGAGTACAATAAGGATCTATTAGAAAATGAATGAAGGTCAAGCATAAAAAGAAAATTTTTGGTTTTTTTTTTCGGTTAGTTAAATTATAATTTTCGGCTTTTCTCTCTAATACGCATGTGTTAAACATATAAACCTTTTCCTTGAATCACTCTGCTTATTGATTGATATAACCATAATAAAATTCGTTCCGTAGTTTAAGATCTAAGCGTTAAGATAGCAGGAAGCCACTTTTTTTATACTATATAGAGATTAGGCCTGGTTTTTAATAGTATATAAACGGAATGTCTAATAAAAACGAAGTAAACTATTTGTCACAAGCAAACATCTACGTAGGCAAAGCTATATAAGGAAAACGTACAAACACATGCTCTAAATTATATAAAAAAAAAAGTTAAAAATCTGGTTGTTTTGTTCCATATTAGCCCTAGAGCCAGTGTAGTGTATTGCTACTTACAATAAAAATTACCAAAAAAAAAAAATTCAGCTCAAAAGTCTAATTACAGTTCAATAGACGTCTGAATTACTACAGCACATCAACCTCACTACAAGACATCCAATTAAAAGATCCTTTTACACTCCAACCTCAAAAACAAATTTATATAAATGCGGACCCCTCAAAGTCAAAGTCAAAGTCAACAGACTCATGAAATTATTTAATGACTATTCATCTGACGGCGGTATTGACATCTTTCATAATAACAAAACTTATTTTGTTAAACTTTCCAGAGATGGATCGATCTCAAAGTTTATAAGTAAATTATTTAATTTTATTGGATTTTCTAATTTTTGTATAAGTTCGTTTGGTTTATATTTTTCAGGGTCAATGATGTGTGATGTGATGTGATACACTCTTCGTATGACTGACTTTTATAAGTTATTAATTTTTAATGATTTTATGGTGTAACTATGTTAGTAAATAGGTAATTTAGAGATAAGCATCGCTGCTATAATAGCTCTCGTTTCCTTTCCTGAGACTCGCCTTAATTCAAAATGTCAGTTATATAGTTATTTGATTCGGTAATATTTTAAAACACTTTATCCATATTAATAAAAATACTGAAAAGAAACCATTGAATGTTCCAGCTTTTTCTGTGAAACAATTCTGATGTTAATAACAGGAGGTATTTACGTTTACATTAGGGGAATTTTATTCAGATATTCTGTATATTAAATTTATATTTGACGGTGATGTACTATTAACATAAACTTTATTTACATAAGAATTATTAATATTAAGGCCTTAATTATATACATTTTACATAAAAAAAATTACATTTGCAGCCTGTAAATTTCCCACTGCTGGGCTAAGGCCTCCTCTCCCTTTGAGGAGAAGGTTGGAGCATATTCCACCATGCTGCTCCAATGCGGGTTGGTGGAATACAAATGTGGCAGAATTTCGTTGAAATTCGACACATGCAGGTTTCCTCACGATGTTTTCCTTCATCGCCGAGCAAGAGATTAATTATAAGCACATGAAAATTCAGTGGTGCCTGCCTGGGTTTGAACCCGAAATCATCGGTTAAGATGCACGCGTTCTAACCACTGAGCCATCTCGGCTCTCTCTATTAACCACATTTGAATATTTCAATAATAAATAAAAGCTAGAGACGTAAAACATATCACTTTTATTTACACATTTTACTTTACATGTGCATACATCCTTATCAATAAATCAGTCGGCTCTGAGACCGTTATAAATTTTTCGGTCAAGAAATTGGTCGGACCTGATATACGGAGCTCGTCAGCGAGGTACGTGGGTTAGAATTTATTGCAAGCAATATGCGACTTGATGAAACCGTAGGAGCTCGGAGATGGACGAGGCAATGCAAGCGATATTGCACCTTATTTAACATAAGATAAATGCGAATACAGCTAGATTCATCTGTCGATATGCAAATTGAAATGTTATTTTTAAAGATTTTAATTAGATGAATTGTAAAATTCGTGAGTAAGATTGTGACACAGTAGTATCCACATTTATTGATAATTAATTAAAAGTAGTTCCTTATTTAATTAAATAATAATATATATATTCATTGTTTGTATAAAATTCTTTAGAATATATGTAAAATGAAAATTCTCTTAGTCCTTGTTTAAAACGCATTATTTTTCAATCGTTCAAATTTTGATTGACATTTTTTATTATATTTTATGTTTGGCTAAAGGTTTAGTGGCACGTTTATACAACTGGAGATCTGAATATCCAAGATTGGACCAATAAAACAAACAAATAAATTATATACTAACGTAGAAAACAAATGTCACAAAAAAGTTGGCTTCTTTCACGTCCCTTTGGATAGGTACGGGTGGTACCTATGTACTTACCATATTATATTCTACCACCAAACGGGAATACTTAGTATAGGGGAAGAGTGTGTCATCCAGTATAAGTACAGGTACTAGGGACATAACATAGTATTAGCTCTTAAGGTTGTTGGCGCATTAGCGGTGTAAGGTATGGTTAATATTTATTACAGTGCCTATATCTATTATCAGTGGTGACCACCCACCATCAGGTAACATTTGCATGTTTAATTACAGGTAATAAAAAAATAATGATATAGTTAAATATTATTAATAATGGAGTACTCTTCTTACATGTAGGTTTTGCATTTCTTTGATTGATACTCATAAATAACCTTCATAATATTATCTTAAAAATAAATTGAAAATAGAAAGTTAAAAATGTTCGAAAACTGCAAATTCGTGCGTTATTTTTTTCTCAAAGTTTTAGTAGTTTATTAGACCACTAGTAATTAAAATTAAAAATGAATCAAGAAACGAGACTTTAACTTTATACTTAGCTCAACTATTCTTATAAAGACTCCGACACACACGATCTCAGAAAATATTACATCTCATGCAAGTTTCCCAAGATCCTTGCTCAGGTGCGAACACAAAATACTTTAGCCGAGATTTCACCCAGTTTCTTCTTTCATTTTGAAATCTTATAAGCGTGAAGGTAATTTAACAAATAGCGTTCTTTTATTCAGAGATTTTGTAGAAAAATAAAACATACGTAACATCGTGTAAAAACAAAAAAAAAACTAAAAAATTGTTTCTAGGCCTATAAACACATTTTCTAAGTTATCAATACAAAAATACTTTTTTTCCTTTAGAGTTGAAATTTGCGATTTAAAAATGCATTACTGAAAAGATTAATTGAATAAAATACATTTAATTTTATTTGATCCTACTTTGACAAGCACTTAACGGATATTGTAAAAGCTCATTATAAACTACCAGCGATTTGCAATGTTGATTCTTGTCAACTAACTCTTATTGACTAAGTGCAGTCCATAATCAACTAATTTAATGAATTATAAGAAATTACAAACAGCAAAGAGTTCTAGATATTTATAGCTAAAACATAAATACAGTCATGTCTTTGTATCATATTTGAAATATTCATATTTGAATAGTAAAATTACAATTAATAAATGTTGAGCTACAGCCTACATTGTATATTCTATTAAGAAGAATCGGCGAGAAACTAAGAAGTCAATCTTTTTCACAAACAATACCTATTGTATTACTATGATGAACATATTTGTTTTCTATAAAATATAAATGACTTTTTGTCGTATTCTGTCGGGAACTCCATTCCCTCCAATATTGTAGAGGACAAGTGCGTCGCCGACACAAGTGCACTTTCTATTTATTCACTCTGATAATCTGATACGACAGCTCATTCGACAAGACGCGACGAATAAATACTACAACCTCAAAACTCCAGACTGCTGCTGATCAGTTCTTGACAGGAAAACCCAAAATTTTCTACGGACCTGACATGGAAATTAAACTTACTTGATGCCTTTTATATTAGCTATTAGATAATCGGTAGTAAAAAAGTAAATATAACTTCTTACCGCATTGCATTTCCAGATAATATATCTTACAAGATTCACTTATTTCGACTAAGAATCTCGAGGAAGTCATAACCAAACATGCGATACCGAATTCCGGAAGTTTTTCAATTATACAAAACTTGGAGCTCACGAAAATATTTTCCACATAATATTTTCAGAAATTTGAAATCGGTACGCGCAATAACTCAGTGTTGAAATATATGACCAGTGAACAAAGTTTATCTTGTACTGTTTGGTGTGAGTGATAAGAGGGCTCTAAACTATCATCTAAAAATATTGATGCAGTTCGAATTGTAAGAATAAGCAAATGAGAACTCGAGAAAGAGGGCAAAGGGGCAACTTGATGAGAAATAGTCTGCCTGTTACCACAAATAATGTTTCTATGAGAAGAACAAAACATCTCAGATATCCTATGCTTGCAATTTCTCTGGATCTAACTAATATAACTCTGCTAAGAATACAGACAGACAACCAGTAGAGAATATTGTTGATTGACATATAGAGCCATTTTTTTTGGGTACCACCTTAAAATTAAAATTTTCTTGTTGCACATTTCAGCTATATTCAATTTTTAACAATTAATAAAAACGTAAATTAATAAGAATTACTAAATTAAGAAAAAAATTAACTATTTATTTAATATTGTATTTATTTCTATCCTTTCTTTCTATAAACTTTTAATTACTTCATTGCAAGCTGAATTAGAATGAAGTTCTCATACTTTGGATGCTTCTGGACTATTAGTTCTGATGGCAATGTATTTTTATGGTAGGCATGAGCTGTCCCTGTTCCTGTTTATCGTTATTAAGTTATTTTTTTTATGCATGCTTTACATGTGTAAAAGCCTATTACTCATTTCTAAAGCATCTTCGCTCATAACCCAAACATTGAAATTTCTTTAGTCATTTTTATAATATTTCTATCTATTCGAAAGTAATAGGATTATTAATTGTCTTATTATTCTGTGTCTTAATATAATTATTGTTTTGTTATAGTAATTTTATATGGTTTTATTATTTTCTTCTTTATAAATAATAATATTCTAGATATATTTATTTTTTCATTTTATATATTGGCACACAAGTGCCTTAAACAATTATTTCTATTAATACGATTGTTATTTTATTTGTAACCTGAATACTATGGATTTTGATTTATTGAAATATGTCTCGATCTGCTACTTCTCTCAACTTATACCACGGTACACATCGGTTCCAGGCAAGCATCGCTATTTGCATACAAATTGCTCGCACTCCCCGCTTCGGACCACTCGCGATTATGAAACGTCGATTATGCATACTTGCATAGCTATTCCCGGTTTTTTGTTTAACCTTTTAACTTTATCGACCTGTAATTACACTGTGTTTGAAGGATTTGTTTATTCTTAGTTTAATAATGCGTAGTTTTAGAGTTTCTACTTGCTGTGGATAGTTATTTACTTTTTTAATATTTTATTTAGGTATTGTATTAAGTTATATTTTTTTAAAACCGCAATGGATATTGGTTGTATAAGCCCTAAACCACATTAAAAGCAAATAGGTATTAACCAGCAGTGTATTTACGGGATATTATTTTTTTTAAATGGATTATTAATTTGTATTTTATAAATTAAAAACATTTGTTGTTTACAATGTTAGTAAAATCCTTGTAGTTCAATCCTTTTACAAATAACGCTGTGTATGTATTTATTAAATCTACTTAATAACATTTTAATATATCTGCCTGACATACAACGCACAGCTTAAGCCGGTGCGTAAAACAGGATTAAACTTCGGGCAGGAATTGCTTATGGAATGTAAGCAAGCAATTGAAAGATGTTCTTTGGAAATTCTAAATGACCCACTGTAGGTCTTAGACCTCCAATTTTGAATATATAATTTGTAACTTAGAGTTTGCTGCGAGTTGGACTATGTTCTTGCGGCAGTGAAGCTTTCATTCGGAGGAGATCAATTACACAGGAATTACAAAAATTCTTAAGTATTAAAATCATGTTACAAACTTTATACGAGAACATAAACTTAATCTACAACTTTTTAAACTTCGAGAACTTTGCCGAAGAAGAAACAAGTGCTTCTATATCGAAGCACTTGTTGAAGCGAAACAAATAGATAACATTAATTAAAATTCGCTACCTACGTAGTAACACAATCACGTCTCAGAAACGGAGACTATTACGCGGAGTCACGTGATATGGGAGATTATGTCGTCATCTCAAGGGTTCATTCAAGCGGTGTTGTCTGATAACGCGAGTGTACACACGGGATATAAAATCTATGCGTGCATTTTTTCAGTTAACAAATATATTTAGAATTTGAACAGTTATTTATAGTAGAAATTACTTTGCACCGTATGTTTACAAGTTGACAGTAGGACGATTGGGATGGATGGTCATTATTTACTAGTAGACTGCCTAGAATGTTTTTCTTTATAACATTGCTTTGCCCTCACAGATATAATTATAAATTAGTAAGCGATGGCGTAAAGCTAATGAGCTTTACTATGAGAACTTAAAAGTTATTTATTTTTCATGTTTCACGATCCAAGAAATATGCTTTTCAATGATATACTTACAAAAGTTTAGTAAAATTAAAATAAATATTATTACAGCATACATTAACAGCTTGTAAATTTCCCACTGCTGCTGTAACGCCTCCTCTCCCTTTGAGGAGAAGGTTTGGAGCATATTCCACCACGCTGCTCCAATTTGGCTCTGCCCCGTTTTTCGTTGGCAGAATTTCGTTGAAATTAGACACATGCAGGTTTCCTCACAATGTTATCATTCACCGCCGATTTTTTTAAACCAAAAAAGCTTATCAGTATGTTAATATAAAGTTTTCTTGGTATTTTTTCTGTAAGAAACACATGACAGTTAGTAACCTAATCCTTAATAAGAGCCATAATGGAGTGGTTACAAGACGAGAATTGTGACCGTCGCCTTGTATTTTATTTGTATTATAAATCATTTCGTGTTCAGCGGTGATGGAAAATATCGTTAAGAAACATGCACATGGTGGATAAGAATCTGCCAAGTGTACCCACTAACCGTTATGTTGTAGTGTGTTGTAGTAAGCTCCAACCCTTATTTTCAAAAAAGGAAGAGGCCTTGCCTAGAGAAACATTAACAGGCGGTTACTTTATACTGTCCATTTCTATCCATATTTATTTTTTTATTTATGTATTCATTCATTCATTCAATCATTTCTTCATTCTTTCATTAAATAATTCATTAATCCATTCTTTCATTCAATTATTAATTCATTCATCCATTGTTCCATCCATCCATCCATTCATTAATTCATTCACTCACTCATTAATTCATTAATTAATTCATTTATTTATTTTACACACAAGTTTCATTTATAATTTTAATACCAGCCCTGAATTCTAAAATAGCTTTCGCTGTGTTTTGGAAGTCAGTTATTAGAATAGTCATTACTCTAAAATAAAATCAATCCATACAATATAGACCCGTATTTTTCAAGAAGCATATGATGGTTGAATAACGCCATGTGTAAACGTTCTCACAATGGAAAGTCTCTTATGATTCCGTAACGCTTCCATCATTTATGGTAACTGCCTTTGGTATGCGTAGATTTGGGAATTTATTACATCAATTCCATTGGGTTTGTTTTTTTAATAACCATTATGGGTGCGTTTTTAGCAATCCAAATAAGAATTAAATTATTTTACCCGCACAGGCTTAAAATGTAATCGTGTATACATTATTGGCACTTAGCATATGACTAGAAGAGTAGATTTATGTGTGTGTGAATGAGTCGAATTATTGATTTCATTATTCACAGATGTTTTTATTTTTTTATCTAGAGAAATGTTGTAAATATATTTAAGTTATATATATCCTCTCATATATGTTTCTCCTTATTTACCCTCATATTACATAACAAATTGTGAGAATATATTATATAAAGTTTTAAAATGATATTTTATTTTAGTGTCCGAATTCATTTAAAATGACATAAAATTATTAAATACAACACAACTATCTTAATCTTTTCCCTATCTTCACAGTGTAAGTGTACAATCATTACATAGTATAAAACAAAGTCGCTTCCCGCTGTCTGTCCCTGTGTATGCTTAGATCTTGAAAACTACGCAAATAGATAGAGTGATTCAATGGGAAAGTTTTTTATGTAAAATTAATGTATAATATAGTACAGAAATACTGATAATTTAAGTGGTTTCTAATGTGATGTCGTAAATAAACACATTTTTTGCGCTCACATTGCAGACGCTAGCTGAACAGTACGAGGTAGATCAAAATAATGTACAGTATTTAATTGTAGACCTTAAAAAGATCTTCAAAAAGTCCGCTAAGCTATATGTCTAATGTCTATATTTTATGATTGATTTCAAGTAACGCAGCATTCATCTTCATACAAATTTAATTATATTATATGCATTTAATATTGACCAATATGGCCCTTTACAGCATGTAATTTAAATGAATATTTTCGAAGATATTATAGATTGAAAGCAGGGACATAGCGGTTTGTACTGTCTGATATAAAAAAAGCTTTTAACTTTGTATATAAACACATTCTGTAGTATATTTAGCTATGTACCCGTCCGAAGCCAGGACGGGTCGCTGAGGTTATACACACTTGCGCTAGAAGGTTGATTCTATTGCAACTCCCAGAGCACACGCATACTAAGTTTAATGTCGGAAAAGATTCATAGTTAATATGAAATAGAAAAAGAAATGAGCCAAGATGGCCCAGTGGTTAGATCGTGCATCTTAACCGATGATTTTGGGTTTAAGCCCAGGCAGGCACCACTGAATTTTCATGTGCTTAATTTGTGTTTATAATTCATCTCGTGCTCGACGGTGAATGAAAACACGTGAGGAAACCTGCATGTGTCTAATTTCAACTAAATTCTGCCACATATGTATTCCACCAACTCGCATTGGAGCAGCGTGGTGGAATATGCTCCAAACCTTCTCCTCAAAAGGAGAGGAGGCCTTAGCCCAGCAGTGGGAAATTTACAGGCTGCTAATGTAATGTAGAAATAGAAATATACATATATCTGATTTCAAATGACGATTTTATTTATGCAACGTGCAATATTCCGAATTATTAAATAAAAGTATATATATATAGAACATCCTTGAATTTTAAACATATTACTTTTTAAAGTATGTACCTCATAAAATAATAAATAAATATCAGAATAGCGATTCATATTAAAATATTTATTTATTTAATTGGCACTCATATTAAACAAACGTTCAATTGTAAGTCTGTTTGCCTAAGTAAATTTTAACGTTCAACCTTTGAACTATATATAGTGAATAGTTATCTGAATGGACGTTTTACTTAGAAATATTTGATTCAACCAAAATCTAAATCAAAGCATTTCAAATATTCATCTTCAATTTATTCAACGTCACGTGAAATATGCGTCAACGTTTATTTGAACAAACATCACTGTTTATTTGATAAAAAGCTTTATTTTAACCGTCAATCATCAAAGTACAATTTCGATCAATATTTACAATATATCCTAAAAAGTAAAATAAAAATATTTAGAGTAACTTTCCTTATCACTCAATATCCCTCAAGGAAAATCGTGGGACGTGGCTTCGTGGATCGAACTAACTATTTGAGTATGGTTGACTTTGGCATATCCATTAAATTATTTTCTTTGACATACTGAAACTTTAGAGCTATTCCAGAATTTGAAACAGACTCCTCAGGTCAAGACTGTGAAACGTCTGAAAGTGATAAATGACGTTTACTTTTGTGATATATATTTATGTTATAGGTAGAAAACCATCAGGAGACTCACCTGATGGAAAGTGCATAACAATGACTATGGATATCTGTAACACCGGGGGCTTGCAAGTACGTTACCGGAAGTTGCTTCTTGAAGGTTACCAAGTCTTGTCGGTGGATCAGCTTTCACCGGCAATTTTTCCGTGTGTGTGGTTATGGTTATCCGAGGCATAAAATGCGTTAAAAGTGGTGATTTTGTGGATTTCCGGACGTTTAGGATGTAACTTCAAAATTTGATGCATCGGATCCAGCAATATTTCATCAGAAGGTAAAATGCAACTGCAGGGATGAATCCAAACAATTCCTCGGGACATTGCCCTTGAAAAATGTGGTAGACGATGCAAAGTGAACCAACATGTCTACGACAAGCCAAAAGCTTAAGCAGGTCGGAAGGGCTTGACATTAAAATTTAAACGATACTCGCCTCAAAATAGGCAATAAACTCTAATTCGGTTTTTAAGATTACACGAATGAATGTAAAGTGAGATCTTACAGAAAACGACTTATAGTTAATATACTTTATAAAAGTCGATTTTTTGTTAATTATTTGTATAAAAATTCAATAAACGTCAATCAGAAAACAAAACGGTCCGTTCCTTGAAAACATATTTTCAGTTCGCTAGAGCTTCGAATTTAATTTGGTATCGATAAAAAATAATTTCATTCCTTATATACCATGATGGAATAATGGCGGTGCAGCCAGTTGAAAAATTAAATTTCCTTGTATTTATGAAGTGAAAATACTGAATTGTGATAAAAAAGTATTGATTTTATTGTTAAAAAACTCCATGAAAAATGCGTTTCACTGGAAATTAAGTCGAGTAGACTGAAGGAAGATAACATTTACCAATTACCTCAAGAATTTCACCGAATTTCTTTAATAATGGTTAACGTATACAATACCAAAATTCATATTGAAAACTTTTTTTGTAAATATAACAGATTTGCGGCTTGCAAATGTTGCAAGGGATCAAAATATCGACGAAGGAGGTGCTGGTTCTTTTCTGGTGATATCGACAGGTATCTAGTAAATCGTTATTTAAAGTAAGATAGTACATGTGTACCAGTTGAGTGACATGTTGCATAGTTGGCTGTCATTCCGTAACAGACCCTGACTGTTTTTCTTTTGGACAAAACTCCGTCTTTTATTTACGAAAAGATTTGGAGCACACTCGTAAGTCTGTCAGACTCGATACTTTCGTTCTTTTTGGTCTAGTTAGAGTCTTAGTATTATCATAGAACAGCACCCAATAAAGTCCCAGGTCCCCAGTCCCAAATTCATATCATGATTGCGCAATTAAGAAGATGTTTAGCAAATGGTAAAATAGTTGCAATGTTTACATTGTTCTGCTTGGACACATATAATAGATATCTATCTGGTATGGTCCTCTGGTATTTCCAAGAATTAAAGCCACGATCTCGGTTTATAGTCTGCGTATTCTTTCCATAGTAAAATGCACGTAACTAAATCAGATTAGTTGACAAAGCTTTATCTGTAACATTGTTACGTTGGACTAAGAACAATGATATTCTGTTTTCTAGCTATCGTTATTCATTCGTTTACTGATATAAAATTAATTTATGCTATTTAATGACATCGATAATTTTTAATAACATTTCAAAAAAAAAAATTGTTAATACAACATGTAGCAAGAAAGTATATACTATGTGTGCCACGCTCATAAAAGGAAGTAGAGAGCAGTAGACAGAGAATATAAGAGGATGTATGACGACCAAAGGCATTTGCGGTCACGACATATACCTAGTCATTCTTACCTTAAAGGCACGACAACAAATGTTTCACATCGAAAACTATAATGGAGAAGGCTTAGATTATTTATATAAATAATCAAGACATATGTCTAGTCCAGACTGTCAAGGCTGAGAAAACGATGAAGACAATAGTAGCCAACAGTTGGCTACTAAGCACGAGGGTACAAGTAAACGTTTGGCAAGTGTCAAGCGTAACGCACTCTAATAAAATAGACACGTTTGCTTTAGTTCTTTTGTATATTCAATATATAAATAATCTAAGGCCTTTAAAAAGAAAAAGAAAGTGTTACTTGTAGAAAATTGTAATAGGTCAAGTAACAAAAATTTATTTATATTAAAACAAAATTTCACTTCTCCTATTTAGTAAATATGAAATGAAGTTGAACATTTAGTAAGTATACTTTATTCTTACTCTGTAAATATTTACTGTTTTCGAAGTAATTGAAACAGTTCACATGATTTTCGGAATCAATATTTATTTATTCAAATGTATTTATTTATTTTTAAAGTTAACATTAATAATTTTTTGTTCATTTTCTTTAATATAGTCTATAATTTGATATATTATATAACGTTCTTTTTTAGCTTAGGGTAAGACTTTGTGCAATCCCGTCTGGGTAGGTTAAATATCTTATGGTGCCAATGACCAGTGCGTCAATGGGGAGTGGTTACCACTTATCATCGGGTGGCCCATTTGCCCGTCGTATAACAGCTTTAAACAGTTAATACATTACATTATTCATGCATTCATTAAGAGAAATAGACATACAGACGCACGAAATGTTTGAATGTTACCTAAAAAGGTTAATTTAAGAAACGTTCTATTTTCAAACCAAGATCGTTCTCCCGAAAAGTATTACCTTATATAAATAAATAAACGAGATAAATTACAAGATTATAATTTCCTAATCAAACGTTCCATAAGAAAACACTTCTCGTTACGTATTAAAATGTATCTTAATGTGTTTTTCGTCACAATAATGAGCTGTGCCAGTGAATTCCATTAGTACTGCTTTCATTAAACATCGTTCCCGTGTTTTATATACAATAAAATATTGTAATATATGTATGTTGGAACATCAGGAAGGTCCTTAGAACGATCCTGTTATCCTCCATGGTGGGCGTGGTAATGGCGGAATTTAAGAAATAAAACACACTTGGAGTTTTCAGTACACTGTCATTTGTTACCGACTTTAGATATTTCATTGTTTTAATAAATCACAAAACTATATTCTACCAATATTTTAGTATCTCAGTTGATTCTTTCCGTTTAGATAAAAATATTTATTTTGATTAATAATATGGTTTTTATTTTGACTCGAAATTGTACTTATAATAAAAGTCGGAAAACCAGCCATTTGTTGTAAATAAATAATTATAACATATAAAATGAGTAAGTGTCTTTAATTATAATTAAAAAAAATAACGTCGTACAAAAAGTTAAGTGAAAAATAAAGCGTTGTGCAGTTTGTGTTACTAGTATAAAAAGAGAAGGCAAACGGAATATTGTTATATTTCGTTTGACAACCCACTACACGAAAAGACAAACAGACATACAGAAAAAAAATCTATAAACCTCATTTTTGTGATCTAATGCGCTAATAAATACCCCCAGTACTATTTTTTCTCAAAAATCTTCTATGTACAGATTTAGATCAGCTAAGATTTTATTTTATGTATACATAGATATAGATAAAAAACAATGGAGATAGTATTCCTTAATTTCCATGCATGACAATTCAATTGTATTTGATGATGATTGTATCTATGTAACTGATTGTCGAAAAAGTTTAAGTACTGAGTTTCTTGCCGGTTCTTGTCGGTAGAATATACATTCCGATAATCAAGCAAAATTATTATTATTCTTATTATTATATGAGTATTCAAAATTGCTCACAAGAGCCTTTTTGAGTGAAGTATATTTTGATTTACCGCCATCAACAGTACTCAGTATTGATGTGTTCCGGTTTGAAGGGCGATACTATAGGCACGAGGGATATAACATCTTAGCTCCCAAGGTTGGCGGTTCATTGGCGATGTAAGGATTGGTTAATATTTCTTACAGTGCCATTATCTATGGGCGGTGGTGACCTAAGTGGTCATCAGGTGGCCCATATGCTCGTCCGCCAACCTATACCATTAAAAAAAAAGTTTTCAATTTGAAAGTTGATGCGATCGATGATGGTACTTGGCTATAAATTACGCTGATATTATTATTAGTTAGCTATAAGATTGATTTTGTATCAGAGGTTATTTGAATTTAAATTTTTTTTAAGATGTTTGAATCGGTGTAATTTGTCCTCAAAGGGTTTTTGTGACTTATATTTGATTTTTAGCAACTGGGATGCAATGAATGCCAAATTTAAAGTTTAACATAAAGCATTTATCAAAAAGGTACACTCCTGTCAATTCATGTCATGGAATAAGCTGAAGGCGTATTTTTTTAAATTTACATTCTAAAAATAAAATTAAAACATATGCATTGGAGCTATTATATTTCTGGAATACTCAAACACAGGTGCACTCTCAGTTCCCTCACTCTAATAATCCGATGGAGCGGCAATCTGTCACGACTGGAAAGATTTCAGGCGCAGGACGAAAGGCTTTAAGAGATTTTCGAGGCACGGGAGTAGGCACACTACCTACTAGCGAATTTCGGACTACTAATGATAATTTAAAGACAAAAAAAATCATTTGTTTTAGTGGCCCGACCTGAGCTTTGAATCCAGATTCCAGAGACTGGGATCTACAATTTTGCAGTCAGCAAGCGACGTAGTCAATACTCAATTCAATAGTTTGAATCATTACTTTCGACGACCTCCGTGGTCGAGTATTGTCTACACCGGTTTTCATGGTTACGCCACTCCGAGGTCCTGGGTTCGGTTCCCGGCCGAGTCGATGTAGAAAAAGTTCATTAGTTTTCTATATTGTCTTGGGTCTGGGTGTTTGTGGTACTGTCGTTACTTCTGATTTTCCAAAACACGAGTGCTTAACCTCCTTACATTTGGATGAGAGTAATGTATGCGAAGTTCAAAACAATATATATATTAACTTAGCAATAAAGAGTTACATTGTTTGTATTTATTTGCAGTACTTCAGTATTTGCCGAATGATCTTTGTTATATAATTTTTCGTGTTGTTATATATTATTTACGAATAATTGAGGAGTATAAGTTTATTTTTTATGAAGTACAGTATTTAAGCGCTATCCTAGTTTTGGCTATCGTTGGTTAAATATGAATTTTAAATCAGCACATCATATTGTGCCAGCTGCAACGTTTCTCGAAGTAAATGATTAAGGAACACGCGAGGATTTACATACGACTGGTACCAGCGCATAATTACATGCTAAAATAAATGGTTGTTTTTCTAAAACGGAACACAATCTGGTACAAGCTATAATTCAATTATAACTAAATTATGTACATTTCATTTTTACAATAAATAGTAGGAAAAAATTCATTACTGAAGTCTAAAAATAAAATGAAAATGTATGAAGTATGGTGATTGATTAACTGGAATTTCTGTAGTAAAGATTTATAGGTACAAATACAACACATAATGATAAACAAAATTCATTGGAAATCATCACGTATAAATCAACTTTAATATTTAAAATATAAGTAGCATTATATGTTTATGAGATTATGATTGAAAAGTTGATCAATGGCTTGGAAGAGCCTAATTGACAAAGTTAATAGAGCATACTTTAAAGCTACAATATATGATAGACACTTGAGTGGTATATAAGCGACATCTCACAGTAGAGCTTAGTGGAATAAAATCCTAACATTATCCTTAAGAATAGAAACAATTACACAGCAATGGAACAATTACGGGGCTATTACTGACTTACTTAATAACTTGAGCCGCGCTAGATCGGCAAAGAAAAACTTTTACTTAATTTCAAGGCAGTTTTTATCGCAACTATTTGTATCTCCGGAGACTTTTCTAAGCTTTCCTTTTTGTATTCCTTTATTTTTTGAGTAAGGTAGGCGGAGAAGCAAATGAGCCACCCTATGGTAAGCGGTCACCACTACCTGACGTTAAAAATGGCGCTGAAAGAGATATTAACCATTACATTGTTAATACGCCACCGACCTTGAGAATATCCCTTGTGTTTGTTACACTAGCTCACGCACCCTCTAAGCCAGAACACAACAATGCTGAGTATTGATGTTTGGCGATTAAATATATGATGGCTGGGTGGTACCTGTGCAGACGGACTTGCACGAAGCCCATTGTCAAGTGAAATTTATTTTCATTATTTAGTTTCCAATATTTAATGTTATATTATTATTATTTGCATGAATTAAAAATAGTTACCGAATAAATCTTGACCGCGTGGAGCGATGACTCTTATTTAATTTAAAATTATAACTATCCATGTTATGTTAATTATGACTATTTGCATTATCTCTGACATATAACTTTAAATCCAGCATTTGTGGTTTCCCTCCTTCCCTACTTCTTTTTTTTCACTTCCTCTATTACCATGACGTTTAACCTATAGCCTATTATTTTCTTGGACCAGTTTCAGCCTTCCAGGTGAAGAGGTCATAGGTGAAATACACTTCCACTACAAGTATATTTATAGCATCGTACATAATGGGCCATACTATAGGCAAATACCATATCCTCACCAGGGTTACGATGTCCGAAATTGGTTATTCGGTTAATTAACTTCGTGACAACTTAGCGCCTCGTAGAGCGCTATAACTAACTGCAGTGAACGACTCAAACCAGCAGTTCGGTTTGTGTTATACGACATTGTTTATGGATGATATGCATCGTTGGATGAGTTTTGTGTGTTCAAACAATAAACAACTCATGACTAACTTATTACTAACTTTATCATATGAATCGCCGTGTCGATTTCGTCGTGTAATAAATACTTTAATAATAAATTTGAGTATGTTTCTAATTTCAGGTCGTAATGGTACTTTAAAGTACTAAGTTTATTTTTTTATTTTAAATTGTCTGATAAACGAGTTGTTAAAGGTTAAACCAATGATATTGTTGAATAGCTTACTTATAATAATATAAAGAAAATTGTTATTGTGTTATTATGATGATAGTATATGATGTGATGTGAAAAAATGTTTTAATAGCTTAGCTTGTAACTTCTAATACAGAGATAGACTGGTACTCCGAGGATAACGCGTCGTAGGCGTTGCTGGCTTTCGAATATTACTTTAGTACTCCTGAGAAGAGCAATGCCGAGCAACGAGAGGAGCACTAAAAAGGAGATGCTATGGATGCGCTATATAAACATGATCCAACAGCCAGTTCGGAGAGGCTTTGTTAAAGATGGCACAACCTCTCAGAGGGAAGTTTCCCGCATAACCCGCTCTCTTAGACAATGTTTGCGAGGTCAATCTAGGGCCTGTCCATAAATTCAGTTTCTAAATCATCTTTTCTTAACGTTAAAACATTGTTAGGCGACTTTTGTGTCTCAGGTGAAAATATAACCAACATTCACACAGCCAAACTGATACTTAATTACTACTTTTATTGTTACGGATATTAATAATAATATTAATATACTAATGTAATCTGAAGGAGTAAGTCAATCGAGTCTTTATTTAGACAATGGCTGTTGAATGTGTCTGTTAAATCGCGACATCATTGTTCGAACGATTAATGGGTATCGAGTTGATGAGTTGCATGATCAATATGGGTGTCAAATTCAATGTGTGTCTGTGATAACACGATTTTATATAACTAGTTCTAATCCGTGACATCGCTTACGAATGAAATGTCTAAATCAAAACAAAAATGTTTCGTTTGTGCTTACTAATTAGGACTTTCTGCCCCTTACCGCTATCTTTTATTCTATCACCAAAGCAATACTTATTATTATAATAGATATTTTTTCTTGGATTCAGTTAATTAGATGATTAGGAGTAAAACCATAAAAGTTAATTATATAGAAACGAAACTACGATTAACCTCATGCAATATCACGATGACAGCTAATGGTCTCGCGTGCCTTTAATCTAAAGCCATATGTAATATCCGTAGACAGAATGACAACAGAGGATGTTTTTAATAGTTTCCGTGGCACATTTATAAAAAGTTAAAAGAATTCTACCTTCTCATACCCAGTTCTCACAGGTTTCCTTTAAAATTGGGCTACCAAAAATGCATTTCTTTTAATCCGGTAGCTCCTGTAGTTTGCGTGGTAGACCCGAAAACTAACTCATCAACTTTATCATATTCATATATTTTTCATTATACATTGACTTCTCACTTGATTTCTTGTATGATATCTTATGTCAGTATATATCCAATTGAATTATATACAGTCAATAGGTAACGCTTCAATGTGTAAAATATATAATCGCATATGCCTTTGCCAATTCAAGAGGTTGATGAACTTTTCATGACTTCAAATATTTTATCTTGACAGAATTATTTTTTTATTTTATTTTATTTTATTTAAAAACTTTATTGACCAACAACAAAAGTTGGAACAAAAGGCGGACTTAATGCCTGAAGGCATTCTCTACCAGTCAACCTTTAGGCCAAACAGAAAGTCATGAAGGCGGTAACAATAAATTTTACAATAAATACGATAATAATAATAATGAAACAGAAACATAGATAAAATATTATATATATATGCATGATAATACACATTTATAATTAACAGAGACATAATAGAAATTTTAAAAACACAGCGTAGTGAGAGAAAGAAGGAGAAACTTAAGAGAGGTTTTTAATAAGATGATCCTGTAAACGACGCTTGAACAATGCCTTAGTAGGAGCCTTTCTAATTTCTACCGGAAGTTTATTCCATAATCTGACAGCTTGGACAGAGAAAGCGTTAGTTAGGAAACCAGAGAAGTGACTGGGAAAAGAGAGAAGGAGAAAATCAATAGAGCGTAGCTGTCGATCGTGATTGTCAGAAAGAAATTTGAATTTATCCTTTAAGTAATCAGGGGAAAGAGGGTCAAAAAGAATAGAAAAAAGAGAACACAGTAGCCGTAAATCTCTGCGTTGGCGGATAGGGAGCCATTTGAGTTCGGCTCGACAGTGGGAAATGTGGTCGAATTTTCGAAGGCAGAAGATGAAACGCAGGGAATTATTTATGAGGCGATCGAGTTTGTTTAAAAAAAATTCATTGAGATCGACATAACACACATCAGCGTAATCGATGATCGGATATATAAGGGCTTGCACTAGCAAAACTTTGGTTTTAATAGGGAGAAAATTTCTTAATCTATTGAGACACCTTAAGGTGGCGGTAACCGAGCGACTAACTTCATTAATATGCACCTTCCAGCTCAAAGTTGAATCAATGTGCAGTCCGAGATCTTTAACATTTTGAGAGTAAGGTATGATATTGTTATTAAACACGATATTTGGCAAAGAAGAAATATCGCACTTGGAAATGATACGCGAACTACCAACAATGATCGCCTGACACTTAGCTGGATTTACCATGATACCATATTTATTAGACCAGTTATATATGTAAGTAAGGTTTCGATTAATTTTATTTACAGCTGAATCGATATCCTCCAACTTAGTATGAATATAGAGTTGCAGATCATCGGCGTAGAAATAGTAAGAACTAAGCCTAATGTTTGTAGAAACTTCCATATTGAGGCCACAGACGAGTTACTTACGTTAATATGACAATAGTGGCGTTTGGCTGTTCTTACCATCAAGTTACACCGGTTGCGAGCAGCCTTATATAATTCCCAATTTTCTTTGCACCTGTCATGTTTATATTTGCGGAAAGCACGATCACGACGAGACATAGCCATACGCACCCCTTTAGTAATCCAAGGAGCGGGCGGTCTTCTTATCTTGACAGGACACATTGGTGCATGTTTATCAAAAAGTGATGAAATGGATGTATTGAAGTGAGAAACTTTATCATTAATTGTTGATGAATTATACACTAAAGACATGTCAAGCGATTCTGCATCATTTTTTAAGTTTTCTAAGTTAATTTTAGCAAGATTGCGCATCCACACTGTAGGAGGTTTCATTTTAGGAGGCTTAAGCTTGTAGGACACATATAAAAGATCGTGACGAGAGAATCCGGGAGCTGATAATTGACCATATTTAATGACATCAATTGTGATTTCATGTTTCATCATCAAATGTGAATTTTATCGTAGATAGGATTGTTTATGAAGAACCGACACAGCTCTTTCTAATAAAATCAATTGAAATTAAACAAAATGAAACACACAGGTACGCTCAATGTACAGATAAAATAATTATATTTATAATAGATTTATTTATATGAAATGAAAACTTCTCATTGAAGTCGGCTAAAAAGGATTACTTATAAAAGTCGCATTATAAATCAATGGATGGCCTCAGGCAAAATGTACATTTTATACAACGTACACAATGAAATACGCAACTAGTGCATTTATCCAATAAACAATCTAATTAAAACATTAATCCTCATGTACTATATTTATGCCTAATAATAAATATATATACAATTTAATAAAATTGTGAAACGTCTGTTTGATTTTTTTTATATAGTTTAGGAGACAGACATGGATTGGCTAATGGGCTAACGTCTTAGCCTTATGTGGTGTATGGTGATGATCCTCTAGGTGATTATATCGCGCAAGAATTATTTTTTTCTCACTCTTATGGTCCAATAGATTAGCAATCTGACAACACTGAGAGGGCACAACCTACCGTTACCTAGGTGAATTTAAGGCTACTATTGCGAAAAAAGTAATACATACACACATATGGCCCCATAGATTATAAACCCAAGACCTTTGTGATATAACTACGTATTCATAAGCTACATCAAATATAAAATCATTAAACAGACTCAAATAGGTTTTATCTATGAAGTATCGTTTTCGTTTTTTAAGAATTATTATAGAGTTGGGCAATACATTTGTCTAAAGTTGAGCCGAGTTGTCTAGTTTCTAGTTATACTTGTTGAGTTTGTATTTATTTACTTAAAGCTTCAATTCACAGAACAATATACTCGTATATATATTTATATACGTGACATTGTATTGTATATAATAAATAATTCTCAACACATTTTTTTAACAACGCTTCCCCTGTATGCAAATTTCCTGCTATGGAACACTTTGCCAATGTATAATTTAATATATATCTCCCTCTCGTCTTATACATTTACTTAAAAGATACGTAAAATATTATTTTTAAACATAAAATATTTGGCTATATATATATATATATATATATATATATATATATATATATATATATATATATATATATATATAACACGACATATATGGTATTGCAGGTAAACGAGCTGGTTCATCTGATGGAAAATTACTACCACTGCCCATGGACATATTAAATATCGGAAAGCTTGTAGGAACGTTTACGGTCTTTCAATGAGAACATTTGTCCTCTAACTTGGGCGTACAATAAAGTATTTTTATTATTAGGGTAGAAGAGCAACAGGCGGAGTTATCGCTAAAACAGCGATCTCTCTCGCGTAACATTTGGACAAAGTACTTATCTTAAAACATGTGTAAATTCCGTAATTAAATAAATCACATTTATAATTTATTTATTTTTTACATTATTGATGGCTAACGGTAGGAGGTTCATCTGATGGAAAGTAATTACCCCCGCCCATGGACATCTGCAACACCGGGAAGCTTGCAGGTACGTTGCCGCCTTTTAAGTAATGAGTACGCTCTTTTCTTAAAGGTTCCCAAGTCGTATCGGTTCGAAAAGACCGCCGGCTAAAGCTAACCAGCTTGGAACCCCACATAGTGGTTGTGCGAGACAGACAATGTCTTAAAAATCGCGCTGTTGTGGATTTTCGGACTTCTAGGTGGTATGGGTGATGCTCAGTTTTGGTAGCTTTCCCATTCTCAGCGTAAAGCCGTTTGCAGAAACGACCAAACCAGCAACAGCAAACAGAGGCAGCAACAACGCTCGGATCATCCTGCCAGAAACAAACCTGCCCCCATGGGTAAGATGCAAAGAGGGACCGCTTCCTATCCCAATCTGATTACTTGTAGTGCCATACTCGGAAGCAGCCCACCAAACGAGGTTGTGAGGACCGCACAGCCGACATTGTACTCCGGACGAGACAGTGGTCCGACGAGCCCAGAGGGGGATCGACGATAACCCGATAGCCATCCGAATGGAAACTCAGCAGAAGGGCCAACAAGGAAGTTTAACATAAGCAGCCCGTAAATGTCCCACTGCTGGGATAAAGGCCTCCTCTCCCTTTGAGGAGAAGGTTTGGAGCATATTCCACCACGCTGCTCCAATGCGGGTTGGCAATGTTTATGTAATCTGAACATGTCCGGTATTGGCGTTGGCGAGGTGACCAGTGGTGTGAAGTCATTTGCGAAATGCGAATATAAAGCGAAGTCGCCAAGAATTACGATCTGGGTTCTGCTGCAGCACGGAATCTGTAGCCATTTGGACGTGCTCAACCAGTCGGTCGGATTCGGCATTACCACTATGGGACCTATAAAGGGCCGCGTAGATTCGCGATTGCTCGTCGCAGTCCACACGCAGCCAGATAATCAATAGGTTCTGCCCTTCAAGGAATCCGAGTCGTCGAGAGCAGATATCATCTCTGACGTAAACGCACGCCCCAGCTCGTGGTACAAAGGAATGTTCCAATTTGTACCCGGGGTAAGAAAGGAAAGTCGTATCGGCAGGAGAGGATATTTGGGTCTCGGTCAGCTTCGCCGTCTCAAGGTGAAAGTGAACGGCGTTCAAGTTGGAGTTGACTCCTGGGGTAATATAACCGAATTCTGCACAACCATCATGTATCGGGCCTCCGAGACTTACATAATGACGAAATGCGGTAGCATAGGTAGTACTTTAGGCTGGTTTTAAGTGAGAGAGTGGTACTTCTCCGGTCGTGCCGGCCCATTCGGCTGGAACCCGAAGGTAAGCACTACCACTATAAAATATAATGTAATATAATACACTCATAAAACATTAATATTATATATAGGTATATACATGTATATACAACACAATATATTTATTTTAAAAACAAAAATTGAGCGCGCATTATATAAAGAGAAATAAAGAAACTAGTAAGAAGTGTAGTGTCTCATCCCTAGGTTTTATATACTCTCGTAAATACTGTTACTATTATACTTATGTAGTAGTCCTCTCAGAGTTTGTCACAATTGGTTAAGTGATTATGGAACAAATAGTGAATAGAGTTAACTTTACATTTATAATATTTATTTGAGAGTAACAGATTCTGAAACAAACAGAAACTTTACAAAGGATTTTAAAAATTTAATTTGTCAACACAAATTCACTTCGCGTTCCATCCTGCCATCCTGTATTCAAAACTTCTCAACGTAGTGCCCAATGAGATTTTGCCGCGAAGGTCCATTATCAATGCCACGAAATGTTACGTCACAACGAAACTTTTTACCGGAATTGTTCATGCGAGATTACGCCGTATTGTGTTCACTGAAATGTCAAAATCGGGTCACTGAATTTTGTTAACAAAGGCGTGCGGTGGACGTAGCGGAGAATCATGTTGTCCCGTAAACTCGCTAACCACGTTAGTAACTTGCTAAAGAGCGTATAACATGTGACCGAGATGGAATAGCGTCTCCCAGCTAACAAGTACTGGCTAATTCGATTCGGCTCCGTTCAACGCTTACGAAAAACGTCATTGGGACCTTGACATTTTCGAAAGCTATAAGATATTTTTATTTGCATTTTCGCCTCTGAAGATCGTATGAAACTCATCATAGAGGAGCACACCGGGAAGTTGTAACTAGAATTCCAGGGCGATAACGTTCCGAATAGTGTTGTGTTGTTTTAGAAGCAAACATATATTTATCAGATACGTAAAAAATAAAGTTTACATCCTGATAAATAATATATCCTACATATTCTTAATCTATTTATCCGATTGTGATGAAACTTCGGTGAGTAATAAGCTCAAGGAAGTACATAGACTTTTTTATACTTAACTTTTTGCGACCAATCTCTAAAACGTGAGAAAGAATAAATTAAGAATAAAATATTTCAATTTGTAAAAAAATAAGATAATTCTCTGAAATCGTGACTTTCATACTGTTAATACCAGAGATGCATAAGCTAATTACCTTTATTACATTACACAGAGTTAAGAACTCTTTTATGGGGCTTTATTTGCTCTTACAAAGAATTCCAGAAAACGTAAAGAAATGTGATTTGTTAAATTTAAAAAAATCTTAACAATTTATTGTGTGTTACAGAATATAATTAATCTAAAGACTTTTTAGTTGATAACATACTTGAGAAAATTAAAACTTCAACATATTTATAACATAATAACATTAATTGTAAACAACGAATCATAAAAAACAGAAAAAAGGTCTCGATGAATTTCTCTTGCCGTTTCTTTTCAGGTCTGAGGTGGTATTTAAAGTGAGGTTTAATTTTTTTGATAATAAATAAGTGTATGTTTCTATATTGAATAAGGATCTCGACTTTGACATTGTATAACGCTAAAACGTTTAAAACCAATAGACGTTGATTTCGTCGATTTTCCTTGCAATTGGTAATAGTAATTTATGATGAATTAATCAAAATATTCAGAATTCAATCAGGCTCTTAAAGAACTTTTAAATCGTCATGATCATCGAACATTTGTATCGTCACATAATGATTTAAATCTACGTAGAGCGTTAATATTGAGTTTAGGACTCTGAACAAGGTTGACCTAGTATGTATAACCGATTAATTTGGTATTCTACCACTACACATCAATACGTTGCTTTGCTCCAGTTTGAAGTATAAATGAGCCAATGTCAGTCATACGATTTCTTCGTCCACGGCGCATTCACAATGCGCGTGTGTTGTATTTCTTATAGCTTACATAACTTATTATCCGACGACCTATTTTCCTGTTTGCCGTTTTGTAAATCCAGGTAAACAAGAATAAACAAGAGCGCCACCTATGACGACAAATTCGTCAACACACAGGAACTGATACAGGTTTATTTCATTTAAGTTTAGATGTTAGGAAACTCTCAGAGCGTTAAGATTGTTAGAAATTCTCAGATGAAACTCGGCGTTAACGTACTAAGATGCTTTTATGTATGACACAGAGGTCTGGATCGTTAGGAAGCAGCAATTTCCCTGTTAATTTACATTTTACTCAACGTATAGATGTTTAATAAGCTCCTGGAAGTTAGTTTTAGCGCTCTGTAATCTTAGTTTGTACTAAACGGAGCTGGTGTAAACTGGTTTAAACTGGTTTCAACTAGTTCACACTAACATTGAAGCAATTTATTTCATTTCGTCATTTGATCAAGTAAATGGCTTTGTAGCAACTAATTACTTGTTTGACGTAATGCTAGATGGATTTCATTGTCTTAGATTTGAATTGAATTTGATTTAGGGCTATATTTTATTCATTATAAATATGGATGGGGAGTCTCAGCTCGGCAGCTACGCAGTTAGAAAAGTTAGACAACTTACTGATGTTGATACTTTGGTAACTTCCATAGTATTTTTTCTTACGAAATTTAGATTTGGGGTAACGCTAAAGATATTAAAAAAATTTCATCATGCAAAAAAGATATATTTATAATTTTGAAGCTAGATACTTCCTTCGGGATGTTTATAACAAAGTGGGTATACTTACAGTTTCTTCACAGTATGTTTGCAAAAATATTATGTATATTCAGAATATTTCTTGAAAGAAACGTTGACAATAATTGTATAGACACGCGAAGGAAAGGTAAACTAATAACATCTAGTTTCCGTCATCGCAAAGTAAATATATCCTTCCTAGCATTGCATTCGTTTATATAATAAGATTCCACAGTTGATTTCAATTTGGCCACTTAAAAAAATGTAATCTCAAGTCAAGATAAAATTAATGATAGGAAAGCTTGAACTTAGTATTTGTTGAATTCTAGGCAGGATTATATCAGTTTAATTGTACTTTTTTGTCTTACCCCGTAATTAAAATAGTGGAAAAGAGTAAATACTGAGTTTGAGTTTAAGACTGAGTTTCTTGTCAGTTCTTCTCGGTAACAGTCTTAGCGTAAATAAATCCGTAACTTAATCGATGTCGGTAATTATTTATAATGTGAATTTAAGTTTTTATATTTTCATTTTTGTTTTTATTTTAAATTTATGAATTAATTTTTTAATGTATTATTATTAAAAGTGCTGCTGTAAAGGCGCATCAAACATTTGCAGTAGTAGTAGATTACTCTTCCTATTTTTTATTTATATTGTTTTTATTAATGGTTTTATATAAACAATATCTTAAGTTTGATTTAATTTTAGGGTTATTTGACTATATTGTAAATTATTATTTTATATCCTCAGCTACTGGTAAAGAGAAAGCCACTCCTTGTAACGCTCATAATTTGAGTAATGAGTTCAATCACCCGTCAGATCGGAACGTCAATAAAAATGATTAAGCATTATAAATCATTTTAAGCTTCCTCATTATAAATAACTTTAATTATAAGTGATTTATTACGACACGAATGTTCTGCTATCTGATTATTATAATAAATGCTCCGAAATACATATGTATATACGGAAATTATTACCAAATATGTACATTACTAAACAGCTTATAATATCTTAAAATATCTCTGTAGTTAATGTTAAATGTCATAATTTATTTTTAATCAAATAATAATTTTAACTACTACAGCGCTGCGCAATTAGGTTTTAAACTAAACGCGTTATGCCGTAACAAAGTTGAGCCGTTCACTGGTAGATGGCGTTAGTTGTAATTTTATTAATGACATCATTGTGTTACGTAAGTTATGTTATATTTTATTTTAATAAAATATATTTATTAAATAACTGCGGAAACATAAAACATGTTTCCGCAGTTATTTAAAAAATATTTATAATAAATAAATAAATGTAATTCCAATGTAAGTAGCTAAAGCACTTGTGTTATGGAAATCAGAAGTAACGACGGTACCTCAAACACCCAGACTCAAGGCAACATAGAAAACTAATGAACTTTTTCTACATCGACTCGGCCGGGAATCGAACCCGAGAGACCTCGGAGTAGCGTACCCATGAAAACCGGTGTACACAATACTCGACCACGGAGGTCATCAAAATGAAATTAAATCTAAAATTTACTCCTAATAATTCTTCAGGATATAATGTATATGTCACAATCAACTGGTTTAATAATCAGCTGCGTTTATTCAGAAGCCTGAATGACATCAGCCAATTCATCTTCTGCTCGTGGAATGGGACCGTTTGCTTAAGACTCTTTTTTTTATTTGGTTTAAGAAATCAAACATTGTTAACACCTTACTTTAATAAAGTGTTTAGGCGTTTCTTTGATTCGTTAATGCAAAAAGTTCCTCACGTAATATTTACATAAAATATAATTCAATTTTCCTATTGCAGGATTAAAATCATCGTGAAGATACCACCGACTAGAAATTTAGATTATACAGAGAAGAATAGAATAAGTTTTAATTTAATACGTTTATCAAATGCGATCACAAGTATTTAGTAGACCCAAGACAACATAGAAAACTAAAATTTTAAAATCTTATGAGACTTGCCCATCTTACTGCACACTCCCAAGCCTGTAAGAATAAATAGGATTATTGTGCCAAGAATTAAAGCAGTAACACAGTAACACTAATTTATATAATATAGGCGGACGAGCAATAGGAGCACCTGTTGGTAAGTGCTCACCAATGCTCATAAACATTGGCGCTGTAAGAAATATTAACCAGGATGGTTCGCCAATGCGCCGCCAATATTGGAAACTAAGATGTCATATTATCTCTTGATGTCATTCTGATCTGAAGAGTCTTTCCGATAAACTAGAAAAACAGCAATACTCATTCCTGTTGCATTCTGGTGTAAACTGGTTTAAACTAGTTCACATTCTAACAAAAAACCCCAATAAAACCCCAATTAAAGTCAAATAAATAACTATTATTTTTATATTAAAAGGTAAATAAATTATATAGGGATAAGAAATGTGCCTGTAATTGCACTAGCTCACCAACTCTTCCGATCAGAATGCAACAGGACTGAGTATTGCTGTTTTTCTAGTTTGAACTACCTTGAAATCATGTAAAGCTTATTGGTAGGACCGATGGTATGAACTCTGTGTCGTTATGTAGGATTTTCGTTCCCATGGACTGTATATAAATAGAAGCCAAGAAGATTTGGCACACACATTTACAGAATACATTCAGCCCAGTTAGCTAGTCTCTATTGAAGTTTACTGCTCGGGGTGAGGATAGTCTGAGATCATCACTATTAATTCAAAAGAAATTCTAATCTTATGACATACGATACCTGAAGGTTGCAGATATAATTTCGACGCTCGATGGGATCTATAATTTGATGAACAATAACAAATTTAAAATTCAACCAAAAATTAAAGCCAATATTGGTATTTATTAAAGAACCCTTAGCTATTATCCAGCATTGTAAATTTAAGTTGTCCTAATCGTTAAAAATTGAATGACATGAGTGACAACAAATTAGGCGTAATTGAATGTGAATATTATTATATTTACCAATTCAAAAACAAAGTAAGCTGTCTTGAAATATGCTAATAATATCCTAAAAGACCTGAAGTTGATTTTTCGTAAATATCAAAGGACTAAACCATAACAAACCCTCTTGAACCGAACAAACCCCACTCGTTATCTTCGAAACAGTGAAGCGAGTTTTAAAGAGAAAAACAGCCATTTTCCAACTCAGCTCATACTATGTTAAAAGATCTTTGTACAAACCAATACCACAGCCTAAGCATACAATTATTCTTTCCATTGTTACTCTGCAATATTTGATAATGTTAAGACGAGATTTTTGGGAAGTTTTCTTTGTCTGTGGCACAGTTCCGGACTTATTATGACACGGTCCCAATCCCGAGCTAAACGAGCGGGCATTTGTAACTAATTACGACTTTTTCTTTTTTATGTTGGATTTAACAGCACTGCTGAGGGCTTTTCAAGATAATGTACGGACATTTTATTGGTTTTAGCGCGCAGAAAAATTTACTTCGTGGCTTGAATCTGTGTTTCTTATTATACGCCTTCCATTTAGTAAAATCTCGAAAAACTCCATGTGATAGAAAGTTATATTAGGTATCAGAATTTTGATTTAAAGATTAACTAACACTGGTAACAAATTTATTTTTATCAAAAGATAAAACTATTACTTGTGCATTGATCAACTATGGTTGGAACAACGAAGTTGATGGATATTCTATTTATTATTATTGTTATCATTTTTAAATTAAAGAAAATCAATTCTTTTCCTTCTGGCCACGTACCCGCAAGAGTGTAAAGAGTGCGATGGAGATGGAATTCAATGGATTAGATTATCGTGCTGTTTGCCTTCAAGGCAAAGTAGTCGGTCTTACTCCCAAGGCGCGCCAATAGATGTTTCACATCAAAACTAAATACCTTCATAAGTAATTGGTGAACCATTTTGTGCTAGACATTTTGACGCTTTTTAATATATACTTTTTATTTTGTCATAGGTGGCAAACGAGCAGGAGGCACACCTGATAGAAAGTGACTACCACCACCCATGGATATCTGCAACACCGGGGAACTTGCAGGTGCCTTGCCGGCCTTTAAGGAATGAGTACGCTCTTTTCTTGAAGGTTCCCAAGTCGTATCGGTTCGGAAAACCCGCCGGCGAGAGCTGGTTCCACAGAGTGGTTGTGCAAGACAGAAAATGTCTTAAAAATCGCGCTGTTGTGGATTTTCGGATCCGGATGAGGTGGTGCGGGTGAAACTTAGAATTAGATTAGAATTTTAATATATTAAAAGCTTTTATTTAACTTGCAATGTATGTATATAAGTATGTGCGGGTGGAATCTTGCTACTCAATTTAAAAAAAAATAAACTTAGCAGATTAAATTACTAAATTATATGGTACTAGTTAATTTAAGCAAGGTTATTACGCGACAAGCTTTTATGATTAAAGAAATTGTGTATAATGAGGTTATAAATTGATAGTTAAAATTTTAAATGAAAATTTTATTTTCTTTATTTTTTGAGCATTTAAATAAAAGCTTTTTTTAAAAAGTATTTTTACTTTGAATTTATTACTTTTGAACGTTATTTTAATATACTAACCTCCATTTCCCTGTAGACATATTGCATCAATGTCTTTTGATGTGTATGTTAATGTATTAACCATATTTAATAAAGCTAGAGATCATTTACTCTATTACAAAAAAATACATCGCATACTTTTTTCAAATTTCGAAGTTTCTATACGAAAAATAATAAAAAAAAAAACAAAAAACAGTAAAATAAAAAACAGTATTTTGAAATTTGATTTCAACGCAAGCAAACTTTATGGCCATGCTTATCGTCTGTTTGACTTTACTTGGGACGAGTTTAACCCACTTTGCTGTAGTTTCTTAATTTAATAACTATCTGTCGCCTGAAAGAAAATTAAACAGACCAACTTCAGCTAACAGTTGCTGCTTATTTTGTATTCGCTTGATTCATCTTCGACTTCAGAAATTATTAATTCGTCTGAAGTTCCTTATTTCTTTTGCATATTTTGAATAAATTGATAAGTTGACCTTCGGGATACTTTAGAAGGTTACTCTAGTGGACTCAATAATAATTATGTATCTACTTAAAATGAAATTGACTTCGTACACATTTAGTTCTTAGTATGGGGAACCCCCAAAATTTATTGTTTTTTTATATTATTTTTGTGAAAAAGTCTTAATGCGGTTCACAGAATACATCTACTTCCCGAGTTTCAAGGATAGTTCTTATAGTTTCGGTAAAAAGTGGCTTTGAAATTCGGAAGGATAGACAGACTGAGAGACATGACGAATCCACAAGGGTTCCATTGGCTGCGAAACCCTAAAAATACTTTTGATCGCATTTGATAAACGTATTAAATTAAAATTTTTTCTATTCTTCTCTGTATAATCTAAATTTCTAGTCGGTGGTATCTTCACGATGATTTTAATCCTGCAATAGGAAAATTGAATTATATTTTATGTAAATATTACGTGAGGAACTTTTTGCATTAACGAATCAAAGAAACGCCTAAACACTATTAAAATTAGATGTTAACAATGTTTGATTTCTTAAACCAAATAAAAAAGAGAGTCTTAAGCAAACAGTCCCTTTCCACGAGCAGAAGATGAATTGTCTGATGTCATTCAGGCTTCTGAATAAACGCAGCCGATTATTAAAGTTGGCTGTGACATATACATCATATCCTGAAGAATTATTAAGAGTAAATTTTAGATTTAATTTCATTTTGATGACCTCCGTGGTCGAGTATTGTGTACACCGGTTTTCATGGGTACGCTACTCCGAGGTCTCTCGGGTTCGATTCCCGGCCGAGTCGATGTAGAAATAGTTCATTAGTTTTCTATGTTGCCTTGGGTCTGGGTGTTTGTGGTACCGTCGTTACTTCTGATTTTCCATAACACAAGTACTGGAATCAGAGTAATGTATGTGATGTTGTCCAATATTTATTTATTTATTTATTTATTATTTAATTCCACTATGCTGCTATATTCTTTATTGGGGTCCAAAATCTAAACTTAAGTAAACGTGAGAATATCAAAGAAAATTACGAAGGTGAATGAGGTGCAACAGGCAGCCTTATCGCGACAGCGCGATCTCTTTCAGACATACATTGGGCAGAAAACAGTTTATAAAATATGTGTGGATAAACTTAAAATCAATTTGTGAAATAAAAGTGAATATTTAATTTTGTTCACACATGGAGGTTAACACGCACACATACATATTATGTGAATGTGTTAGCATGTATAATGATATAAAAAGAACGACAACTGTTTCTATGATACTAAAATAAAAAATTGGAAAGTTTCTATGGATGAATGTTTGTAACTCTATCGCGTCGAACAGCTGAACAGATTTGAATGATATAATATTTGGCACAAAGATAGATTATGGTCTGAAATAGCATTTGGTTACTTTTATCCCGGAAAATTTTCCTTTAATAATAAATAAAATCTGCCAGCATTCTTGCCAAAATTTGCTTCACGTTTTACGCGGTCATGTTTTGTATATACGCTTGAATTTTATATATGCTTTCTAAAATTATCAAAGTCAATAATTATTTTAATATCATCAGCATGTAAATACCAGTTGGTTTTCATCTGTTCGAATCGAATTGATATCCACGAATCGTCATTTCTAAATTATATAATTTATTATAATGATTTTACGTATCTCTTTTAAACTTAACGTAAGGTAGAATTGTATTTGCTCAACTAGAGCAGTAGTCGTGCATACATAACAGAAAATAAGTATTTCTTACGGAAAATCTTGCATACGTAACAAATATTTGTGTTGAGTTGAGTGTTTTTCTTTTACGTATTCCTGTTGTAGAAGGAATCATCTTTAAAATGGAAAATGCTTACGATTACTATTTAAAAAAAATCTAAAATATAATACAATTAACAACTATACTTAGTTTTGTTGTTTTTGTTAAAAGTAGTTTTCATAATTGCATGCAAATAATTAATACCTATAAAAAAATACTACTTATGAATGTTAAAGTAATAATCATTGTTATGATAAATATAATTTCTACTTTTTTACTGCTACTATAAACTTACGAATTTAAACAATCAAAAATAAAATTTGTTATAAAATAAACATTTTAAATTAAGATAAGGTGTGAAGTTGTCTATTCCAAACGAATGGGCACTAATTGGCGGTTTAGCGAATGGACGTCATCATGTATAATTCAATCTCACACTTTTAAATGACCACGCCAAAAGATGTTTTCCTTCAAAAATGAATTTTAAAAACACAACCCTTATTATTTTCGTTTACTTATCAAAGTTATTAATTTACATTACACACCTTACATACATTAGCAGCCTGTAAATTTCCCACTGCTGGGCTAAGGCCTCCTCTCCCTTTGAGGAGAAGGTTTGGAGCATATTCCACAGTGCTTCAATGCGGGTTGAAGGAATTCACATGTGGCAGAATTTCGTTGAAATTAGACACATGCAGGTTTCCTCACGATGTTTTCCTTGAATGATGAATTATAAACACAAATTAAGCACATGAAATTCAGTGGTGCTTGCCTGGGTTTGAACCCGAAATCTTAAACCCGAAGTCTTTACATTATTTATTGCTATTTTTGTAATTATATATGTAATTCGTAATTACGGAACTGCCTTTATATACACACTGTTGTATTATATCATCATAAATTTAATACCCGTATAAAGATAATAATATGATCAAGAAACGAATTTCTGAAGATAAAGAAAACATTTAAGATTTGATTAAAAAAATACGCAAAATTAATTTTAATAAGAAGATAATTAAACATAAATATTGCTGCTTTGTTTATTGTTTACTCCTACTGAAATTTGCAGACCTTCAAATTAAATTAGCTATAAGTGAATATAACAACGTACAATTTAAGTACATAGTGATATTAATTAATTGTTAATATAATTTTTTTGTAATGTTTATAATTCGATTGCAGATATGTCTTCGTCGGTTAATCTTCATCCACAGCTGGACAAGGACTTCTCCCAAGATGCGCCAAAGTTTTCGGTTCTCCACCATCCAGTTAAGTTCCGAAGCCGCCATGTTTTCCTTCACCAAGTACAAATTCAAAATTCAAAATCAAAATCAAAATATACTTTATTGAAGTAGGCTTTTACGGGCACTTTTGAATCGTCATATAACAAACTATATTAAGTAAAGCTTCCACCGGTTCTGAATTTAGATTCTACCGAGAAGAACCAGCAAGAAATTCAGTAGTTACTCTTTTTCGACATCTAAAAATACAGTCATGTTAGTTAAATACAATTATATATGTATGTTATGTCTCCTGCTTGGTAATCAACAAGGTGAATTATAATATTAATACCATCAACTCGAATCAAATCCATATACTTGCACCTTGGTAGTAGTAGTGCCTTAATTCAAATGTACATATTGCCTCAATGCCTCCACTGATATGAAGCCATTTTTGGTGATCATCACGCGGTGACGAATAATACAGTAAATTAAGTAAAATAGTTAAAGCCTTACTGTAAACCAATCTTAGATACAGCAACCATTTATGATTTTTAAGTGAAAGAATTTTAAGATTTCTGTTGTAGGTTTAGTACAATTCTATTAATAATATAATTTAAAAATCTTATATAAATTGAATCAAAAGTTATTCTACAGAATACTCTATTTAAGACTTATTCTGAAACACGTCTTAAACCCAATTTGATAATTGTTCAGTTCGTAACTGGTTTAAGTGGACGGCAGACGGTATTTACAGAACTAACTGGATTCTAAATAGAGATGGGCAATAGTACAATGCTATAATCGCTCAAATCGAGTAAAAAGAATCGTATTCGATTCGAACAATTATCGGAAGACAAATCGATTAAATACGACTTGTGTATTGCAAAAGTTGGTAGATGTACAAATTGAATTTTATTTAAAAGAACAGAACGTATTGAGTTTTGAACACTTTCCAAAAAAAATGGAATTTAAAAATGGGAATGAATTGACAGCTTCCTGTATTTACAAGTTCTATGGAATGATAATAAAAAGCAAACGGTTTTAATAACAAGCATATAAAACAGATTTGGTTACATTTGGAGTCTGAGCTCATGCGTATTCATTTGGCGTAAAACTAAAGCCATAACTTTTTTTGTATTGAAAGATATATTAAATCTTCGGTTAAATCTAAAATTTATACTTAAAAGTGGTTCAAGTTCTTCGAAACTATTGAGGGACACACACATAAATAGATAAGGAGGAATTGATGACCTCTTTCTTTTTGAAGTCGGCTTAAATCGCTTGGCAATAAGAAAAGATTGCGTACGATTCAATAAATGCGACAGAGGTGTGTCCTTTTTTACTGAAATATATTTTTTTTCATAAAAGTTATATTTAGAAATGCAACGTGTATTTAAATTTCGATCATAAAACTATTTTTCAAATATATTTGACAAGCAGACCCCGCGTTGTTGTCATAAGTCTATGTTATACTTTGAATTGTATTGTGTTATAATGCTTAGACAAAAATCTTTTCTAAAATACGATGAATTAATTAGTACAAATTTCATGTCAAAATATGCATCAGTTTATCCGAGATGTGCGTTCAAAAAGAACAGCGATCTTTTTATAAGTATAGATAGACTTCAAGTCAAAGTTCATACCATAATTATTATACATTTTCGCACGTGACGTTGGCGAAAGAATCTGTGCCCTCTTGGCACAAATAAAAGCCAAAATTAAAAAAAAAAATTATACATTTGACAGCTATGAATACTATTATATAATATGGTCAATATAATAGTGTAGGATAGTCTTTGATATCGATTCTGAATCGATTTTAAACTTAGGTCGCGCAACACTATTTTCAAGACGTCGAGTTTAAGACGGAAATAATTTTAACCGTTCCAGCTGTAAGCTTACTTATTTAATTTAACCGGCGTTCATATTATGTATTTCAAGGAATAATTTTAATTGGACACGCCGTTCAAAGTTGTATTAATCAAAGTTTGTTTTGGAAATTTCAGGATAACGCTCATTGAACGAAAAACATTAATTAACATGATTAAATTTGAAAACACTTTTTATTTCCTATATAACTGATTTTTTTTTTGTTTTCATGAACTCTCGCTTTGAATTCGTCACCATTTTTTTTTCATTTTTTCGTACGTGACCAACACGATCCAAAGAATTGGATATAGTAAAAAACTATTGCACTAAAATTGACATTTTACTAACTTACTAAAATATTTCGAGTTAAAATTCTTATCACCATGGTTAAAAAAGGAACCACGTTCAAAGAATACCCTAAATTTAAATTTAGAATTATATTCGTTCGTATTTAAACATTATTTTTAAAATAAGTAATATTCGCACACATAAATAAACAAAAATAATTTAATTAAACATAAATCAATCATTTATTCATTTATCGACTCCCCAATCGTTCATTCGTTCAACGCCGCGGTCCGGGAACGCTGTGACAACCAGTCAATGGCAGGCGGCCTGTGGTCTCAATAAATAAAACAAGAACAAAATGGCCGATAGCTTCACATACGAACGAAGTTTTTATTCGGCAGGTCATTATAAAGGGTGAATGATTTTGATAAAATATTCATTTGCAATATTGTTTGAATAAAACTTCAAAATATACAATATAATATTTTTTTTATTATATTATATTATAATTAACATTGCATTTACTAGGAAGATAACGGATTCCAAGTCACTCGTAATCTTATTTTTGGGTACAGGTTATTTTAAGTTAGAATTATATCTACATCATTAGCAGCTCGTAAATGTCCCACTGCTGGGATAAAGGCCTCCTCTCCCTTTGAGGAGAAGGTTTGGAGCATATTCCACCTCGCTGCTCCAATGCGGGTTGGCGGAATACACATGTGGCAGAATTTCGTTGAAATTAGACACATGCAGGTTTCCTCACGATGTTTTCCTTCACCGCCGAGCACGAGATGAATTATAAACACAAATTAAGCACATGAAATTTCAGTGGTGCCTGCCTGGGCTTGAACCCGAAATCATCGGTTAAGATGCACGCGTTCTAGCCACTGGGCCATCTCGGCTCTATATCTATATCTACATCATTTAAACAAAATCAAAATAATAAAAATAGATCCAATAAATAATACTATTCTGTAAACTTGATTGCATCTTAATATTAATTTTCAACGAAGTGTTATTTAATTATTTTAAAATAACGTCAATTAAATCTACTCGAAATTCAGAATATTGTTTCATAAATATAAATATCTAAAATGAAAATATCGAGATCGATTATAACGCCCTTCGGCTTTGTGATAATGTTTTTTCGTCTTTGATTGGAAATATAATTAAAGGCCTTCGAATACTGAAAATGTCTCACGTCTGTTGAGAATTTTCTAGTTTAAAAATAATTGACGAGTTTATTAATTCTCGACGACCTCCGTGGTCGAGTAGTGTGTACACCGGTTTTCATGGGTACGCCACTCCGAGGTCCCGGGTTTGATTCCCGGCCGAGTCGATGTAGAAAAAGTTCATTAGTTTTCTATGTTGTCTTGGGTCTGGGTGTTTGTGGTACCGTCGTTACTTCTGATTTCCATAATACAAGTGCTTTAGCTACTTACATTGGGATCAGAGTAATGTATGTGATGTTGTCCAATATTTATTTATATTTATTTAATTGAAAAATGATTACTTAATGCGTATTACTGATTTAATTCTTAAAAATATTATACTAAAGAATAAACGTATACTAATACTATAAATAGGAATGACTTATTTATTTGTAGTCGATTGATGGAATCTATCGAAACAATTTCAATGATCCTTTCAGCGTTAAAAAGTTTCTTTACACAGAATTAAACAGGATATATTTTATTTCAATAATACAATTTTAGCTATAGGCAATGGTATTTGTAGCTGATAAGCAGCCCTGAAGAAAAGCCGTTACAGAACACGTATATACCCTTATTGTCAAGACTAGAATTCCAAGCGGGCAAAACCTCGAACAGAGTGAGACGATTATCTTAACTATTATATTTTTTTTAATGAAGTAGATTCATACAAATGGGCCAGGTGGCGGTAAGTGGTCATTAGCAGCCTGTAAATTTCCCACTGCTGGGCTAAGGCCTCCTTTCCCTTTGAGGAGAAGGCTTGGAGCATATTCCACAACGCTGCTCCAATGCGGGTTGGTGGAATATACATGTGACAAAATTTCTTTGAAATTAGACACATGCAGGTTTCCTCACGGTGTTTTTCTTCACCGCCGAGCTCGAGATGAATTATATACACAAATTAAGCACATGAAAATTCAGTGGTGCCTGCTTGGGTTTGAACTCGAAGTCATCGGTTAAGATACGCGTGTTCTAACCACTGGACCATCTCGGCTCAGGTAAGTGGTTACCAACGTCCATCATTCTTACATCGCCGAAGCTGCACCAATCTAGCTAAGGTGGAGTTTATGTGTTACGTTATTTACACTTTACTCTGTAGTTATACTAGCTTACTCATGCGTCAAACCAGAACCCAACAATTTCATGTATTGCAGTTTGACGGTGGTAAGTGGGTGGTACCTATGCAAAATAATTTGTATTACCTGGAGAAAAGAAATTTACATTTAAGCGTGATATGTCTATTCATAATAATATACATTCATTTTTCATTGTATTTATACGAAAAAAAAATTAATTACGACTGTAAATTTATGACTCCGAGCTTCCGACTCCGTAAAGTCAATACATCCTTCCTGGGGTAAGGTGTTCGTTTCAATGCCTATTTTATAAATGTATATATAGTGTTATATTAAAAAAAAAAAACTGTGGAATGGAACAACAAGAAGAAAGCAGTTTTGTTTATATAACTGTTTATTACAAACTTAACACGTTGCAAGTTTCTTAAGATATTGGTAGGTTATACGCAACGCTATTACAAATGCAGATCTTAATATAGTTTTATAGTTACTTAATATAGTTACAGTTCTTATTCTACAATTAAAAATTATGTCAGCTAAACTCACCGTGGGTCACTTGGGATAAAAGAACGTTTGAAAAATCAATGTATGTAAATTAGAATAATTTATCTTATTTAAAATTAATACTTAGGCGCCACTAAAACTTGAATTTAGAACACCGTTCGCCGGGCCGGTGTAAACTGAGTTTGTATAAAAATTAAAGAGGGTACATCACCAAATTACAAGTTACACGTGGATAATGCAAATATGTAAGGGAACAGGTATGTCATCTTTGGAGTAGCATCAGCAGGAATCTGGACACACTCCACACACACACTTCACGTCCACACTTAATATTTCAGCTTAAAATTTCTTATTTGCTTAAATAATTATGTAAATAACCAAAAGATAATAAATAATAAATACCTTTAACGAGGGATGTAAGCATGAATTTACCTTATGGAAGTTCAAAGTTCTGCTCGCTTTAAATGACGATTTCAACTCCAGAGAATCATTCCATTGGGTCAAAAATTAAACATAATAATAAGCCACAAATTAAATATGACTACGACTTTCTGAATTACAAACTAACGTATTTAAGCAAAAACAAGGCCTACAAATTTTAATGGTCGGTAGAAACGTGTTAGAATAGATATATGCTGTTAACGCACTAAAATACTAATCAATCACAAATTATGATACTCAACTATTAGGGTAACACACCGGTATATTCAGTATATCGAATTTGAATTTGAATTCTGTGCTAAACCGATGCAAAAACGACATCGAAAGTTCTTGAAACTTTGAAAGGTTTAGGGAGTGTGACCAGTATCATTACCAAAGATACACAAAATTAAATAGGAATTATATCCATATTTAAATCAAAGAAATAATTATTTTATTTAATAAAAAACAATTACAATCAAAATAAATCTGTCATAATTTTCATACAAATATAAACCTTTATTGAGGTAATAAATTGATCTGGAATGATTCAGAATGACTTCTAAACAAATAAAGCAAACGAATTAAACAGTAAAATATAATTTTAATATATTTTTCACTAAAACAAATGAATTAAATTTTTTTTTAACATCACAATTCATTAAATTACATTTTTTATCGGTATATTTAAATTTTAAGAAATTGCTAATGAGAAATATGGAGTTAGCAACACTCGTATATTGGAAAAAGGACATTTATTTTTTTAATTTTATTTGTGCCAAGAGGGCATAGATTCGCCAATGTCACGTGCGATGGAGAAGACACGATAGAGATTGATCGGTGCGGTCGAGAAGGGCATAAGGTACTGGCACGGATTCGAGACAATTGACACTTTAGTGACATTTTTGATAATAATTAAAAAGTTAAAATTGGAAAAATATTATTTAATCTAACAATACTTAATAACTAATTTCAATTGAAATGTTAATCTGATGAGGATTTTGTCAGTTCTGTATGTATTATTAACATTTTTCAAGTGCCCATTAAAGCTGATAAAAATAATATTTGATATTGTTTTCATGACAAGAAGAAGAACATATTCCGTTTGCACCTCACTAATTTGCACTGACATAAGAAATGCAGTTATATCTTGCAATTTTTAAGAAAAAATAAAATATTTATTGTATCTATAATATCTGATTCTTTATTATGAAGTTCAATTCATTGATTATATAATAATAATGATCGACGTAATAATTTCTGGCTATGCTATGCCATGTTCAGCCTACTGTCACAGAATATGTTAATTACAGTATTTCAGCTATATAGAGCATTTGAACACTGAATGTTTTAAAAGCATTCCATAAAAATAAAAACTATTTCTTCTATAGGCTTTTACGAAACAGCAAACAAAATATCTGGCAAAAAGTACATCTCTAACACAATTAGATGCATAAAATGGTCGCTCAAAACAAACGTGTCACTCTAAAAACCGGTTATTGGACGCGATACCAAATGTTGTTACAATCATGGAATTCGTTTATCGACCTTATGCGTTCAAATATAAAGTTCAAAATGTATATTTCGGAATGTATTAGGGATGTAGAATAGAGACAAACGACATTGATATTGCCAGTGAACTCCACTACGGTTTTTTTTATACTTTTTTGAAAGTGGAATGTAGCGGTATTAGAAAGGGTCGATATATTTCAACCAATTTATTTATTAAAATAGAAACGGGGAATTTAAAATCAAAATTAAAATATACTTTATTCATGAAGGCATTACTTATAGCAGTAGATTTAGAAGCATATTTAAATCGTACCGAACCCCTACCTTTTTTACCTCTGTTTCTAATTAAATTAAAGTTGCCTAGAAGAGATTGTTTATTAGTGTTATAGCCGCCTCTTGTGTCTATATGTGTATGTTTGTTGTGTACAATAAAGAGATTTTACAAGACTTTGAATGAATTAATGGAGCATTTTATTGCAGTCAGCGTTATAAATACAGATTTTTACATATTTATAAAGAGTAAACTAACATAACAGATAATAAAATTACAAAGTAAATTAAACTAGACGTTATAGAATATTCCGTATTTATATAAACACCGAAGTCCGCCGGCTTCTCTAAAATAAAGAAATAGAACATGGTCGTTTAGTTTAATGTTTGATGTTTAAGTATATAGAGAAGCAGATTAAATCAGATGATATGAAATCACAATGAATCAAATTAAATTAAATTAGACCAATTTGAAAAAACCTTGATTCCATACCGTTAGAAAAAATCCGACAATAAAATGAGTAGTTACTCTTTTCGACGAGATTCATTACATAGTTTTATTACATGCAATAAATGTTATAATTAGGTCTCACAATATAAATTATACTACATGAAAGTCGAAATATTAATTCTATTTTTAACAAATATATATATATATATATATATATATATATATATACGCTCTTATGCGCTTCCCTCACATGAAGTGGGGAATATGAGGAAATTGCCGGTGCCGAGAACGCCTGATGCAACCCAGCTTACGGGAATACTAACTCAAAAACCACCCCGACGATTGGCCCACCTTTGTGAGCCTCCAAGCTATAAGAGTTTCCAGGATATAGGTCTTCTCGGTAGAATCTACATTCCGAACCAGTGGTAGCTTTACTTAAAATAGATTGTTAAATGACGATTCAAAAGTGCTTGTAAAAGCCTACTTGAATAAAGTATATTTTCATTTTGATTTATTTTTTTATTGAAGTTATACTTCTTTTGGCGCGTTATGAAAGAATGAGAGTAAATTTTTATGATGCGCGCATACATGTAACATGAAATCTACATGATAAAGTTGCTCGCTAAACCGCCAATTACGCGTCAAGTCGCTCGTAATTGACAACTTCACACCGTACCTTGTTTTACAAGGATTTTTTTATTACAAATTGAAATTGTGAATGTTCAAATTTTTCAGCCGTACTATAGTAGTGGTAAAAAAAGTACATTATTATTATTAATAAGTATCTTATTATAATTTTTATGTTGAACTTTTCACGCACCTTTTTTTGGAACAAAGTTCTTTTCTGCGGCTTATAGTAGTGTGAACTTGTAGTCCAGTTGTTATATACATTTGGAAATACAAATGAACCGAGAAAGCTGTTATCGCAAAAAAACAAATGCAACCCTTCAAGATGGCGGCGAACGCACATACGAAATCTAACGCGACAATTTTAAGTTAAGTTTTTCTAAGCCCCCTACAACATATCCAAAAAACAGCATTTTCATTGTTTGTCGGTCTATTTTTTATCTATAATGACTGGACTATGGCAGAAATCGTCACGTAAGGATTAAGCGTCACGCTCCCTGCACGCGAACTTACCTTTTTTTTGACACTGTATCTTTTAATTATACGGTTTTATATAAAATTATTTTAAATTTATTTTTAATAACCTTTTTATATCTAGTAATTTATATATTCTCAAATGTTTTTAAAGATGATTGCGGGTTCAAGCCCAAGCAAGCACCGATGAATTTGTATATGCTTGATTTGTGTTTATAATTCATTTTGTGCTCGGCGGTGAAGGAAAACATCGTGAGGAAACCTGCATGTGTCAAAGAAATTCTGCCACATGTGTATCCATCAATCCGCATTGGAGCAGCGTGGTTGAATATGCTCCAAGCATTCTCCTCAAAGGTAGAGGAGGCCTTAGCCCAGCAGTGAGAAATTTACAGGCTGTTAATGTAATAATATAAAAAAATTATAATTTATTCAATTGTGTCTGTCATTTAATATATAATATAAAGAAAGCAACTTCGTATCAACCGGGCGCCCGACGAAACTTCTGCTTTATTTTTTATATTTTTCATTGTATTTAATAAATAGCACGCTAATAAATATAATGTATGTACATTTAAACATAGGGTTCCATTTCAATTTCATTGTGATCATAGATAGTAATCCAAATATAAATTTAGATGAAGGCGCAATAAAACACTATTAAAGTCCGTACGTGTACCGTTCACCGAAATGGCTCATTAAAATGAATTATACATGTTGTTCCGTCTAATTATGTATTGTCATATAGCATCCATGACGCTCCCGTTGTTCTCGTAGCGAGAGCTCGGGTTTCCATTGTCCAATAACAACATCGATAATTATGAAAAAATTGTTAAACTTTGAACACGAACACGAGGAGTAAGGATAAACTTGTTACACCAAGATTTTGACTTGTCAAACTTAGTACATACCTAAATTAAATTATCTAGTAGAATTCCGCTAATAATTTTATTTGTGCTTATATATAACGAATATAAATTTAAAACGTATGAAAAAATAGCACACATAAATTGGTATTAATATTCGTTGAATGTCATACAGGATTCATAAATATAATATATACATAAATATAATATAATAAATTGTAAATTATTATTACATGTAAAAAGTTTTTACTTAAAAAAATGCGATTGAAGTTCTTACAGATTCTTCTCGGAATTATCGACATTCTCGACTAGTGTTAGCTTGATATTAAAATTAACCTTCTAAAATGATAATTCAAAAGTACTTGTAAGAGACCTCTTGAATAAAGTATATTTTGATTTTTGCGGTACGATTGTCTTTGACGTAAATTTAGAGTTACTTTTATCTTAACTTATGAATGACGAAGGCTTACAACTTCACGTTAAATTATATCGGCCTACACTCACACATACATATGCATATCACACTTCAATTTACACACACACAAATTCACAAGTTTTTGTAAAAAAGATTTGTATACACGTACTATACGGTACGTATACCGTTGCACTTCAATTACAAGTAGTTTACAATTAGTTAAATATTGACGGTAACACTTATACGATATTTTGATACTTTGACGGATTGTGACAATGGAGACACGTATTTGAGCTGAATGCTGAAATATAGTTTGTGCTTTATATCAAACGTTTTCATATGATGCTTTATTTAAATATATGTAAAATACATATATTCATAAATTTAACAGAGTATTTCTAACTATTGCCATTGTTTGTTTTGTTAATTAATATTAATTACAGACATAAATGTCGAGATGATCAGATTTCAATTATAGGTTTCAAAAAAGGTTGTTGTATTCTATTAGTTGTCGCCCACGTCTTGCGTTTCAGAGGTCGATTGTCAGCTGTTACGCATAAAAAGCCTTCATACCAAATAAAATAAATAAATATTGGACAACATCGCATACATTACTCTGATCACAATGTAAGTAGCTAAAGCACTTGTGTTATGGAAAATCAGAAGTAACGATGGTACCGCAAACACCCAGACCCAAGACAACATAGAAAACTAATGAACTTTTTCTACATCGACTCGGCCGGAAAACCGGTGTACACACTACTCGACCGTTGTTTGACCGCGAAAGAACAACACAAATAGACAGAGACAATTTCGCATTTATAATAAGCAAAATATAGATTGATAAGGTTTGTTTGTATACAAGAATAAACGGTCAAAGGCGTCAAAGGCGTTGGTGTGGTCGGTTCTGGATACGTAATACTTAACATTTTTGTATTTCGGTTTGAAGGAAAAGTGTTCTAACACGGGGAACACCCACACAGTTGGTTGCCTGGAAGAGATCGCTACATAGCGATAAGGTCGCCAATATGGTACGCTTCTTTTATTTAGGCTGTATCCATGTAATATTTATTTATTTTCTCTTAACAATAATAATAATAAAGTAAAGTAATATACTGCATTGGTATCTAAGGATGGTTCCTTAATAATTGCTTTTAGTTATATTTGCCCATATTCCAGTCCAGGTCTACATATTTTTAAATAAAGCGTATATTTGCGTTATCCATATAAAATTTCAGTAGAGATAAGAGTATATGTTTTTGTAAGGTATGCATGAGTAAAACATGACGCGGTTTTTAAGTTGAGGCTTATTAGTTTCAGAGATAGTAGAGTATGCTCGATTATCGTAACTTTTTGACATCATTTGAAAAATAATTTCTCTGTAAAGGCTGTTTGTTACACATTACATATTGATTTTATAATTTTTGGATAGAGGGGTAAGTGAGTCAGTGTAACCACAAGCACAAGGGCTATGACATCATAGTTCCCAAAGTTAGTGGTGGATTGGTGGTAGATATTATAGGACTGATTAATATCTTTCACAGCAACAATGTCTATGGCCCGTGGTGACCATTTACTATCAGGTACCGCTGATGCCACAAGCTCCAAATATTCTACAAGAACAAGAAGCGTCTGCTCTGCAAGACATTTATAGGCACTTTTCACATATTTAATTTAATATCCAAATGTTGTTTGTTCGTTTAGGTCAAATCATGCAAGGAAATAAGTACCACTTCCTCTATCATATTTGCATCCCTATTATGGGGTACGCATGACTTGATCTTAAACGCTGAATTGGCTCCAGACGAAGGAACTCCTCAACGTTCAATAACAGATACACTAACTGTTATATATAAAAACTTAAATACTTGTAAATGTCTTTTTTTTGTTTTTTTTTCACTTTTAAATTTATTATAATCTTTATTTCTATCACGTAAAGTTAAAAATAAACTACTAAAAGAAGTATTCATTCTTTTAATAATGTGTATAAGGACGAGACTATGAAGCGGGACCTTTTAAAACGAGATGTTCTAAATACTCACTAGAAGGATCCAAACTTGTAAACTAAATAATTGTACATTTTGTCAAAGAATAAAATATTTTTTTTAGTTTTTCATGCAACATGTAGTAAAACTAGAATCATCTTAATATTGACCGAAATATAATTAATGAATATATACTAAAACTTACATAAGTAAGTAGAAATGACAAATTTGTATTGTATAAGCACCAGAAACGTTACATTAAACGTAACAAATACAAACGCTGCACTCGAATTTTGATCAAAAAATAACATCGCGCATAACATAAGTCTTCAAAATTTTTTACAAGTCTGTTTCAGTTGAACTCTATTTTTTAAATATACAATAAATATATCGCTGGCTTCTTCAATCAATGAAGGAATTTTCGCTTTCGTGTTATTTAATTTGCAGGCAGAATTACATTTGAAATTTCAAGATTACTCTTAGGTATGAAAATGCGTTAGTTATAATTGTAATGAAGTTTAAACAAGGTGTAAATCACGACGCACGGCGCGCCGCACCCTCTGATTTATAGTGCAATTTGTCGTCGTCCGGAACCATCTCTGATTCACAGTCTTTGTCCCATTAAATGGTAAATTTACTCCCCATTCACTAGTTTTATTATGCGATCAATTTATTTGTTAAATTTTAACTAATTTCATTTGAAAAAATCATCTATATATACTTAATTGCTATATATAATTTCTTAAGTTATATTCTTAATAAATAATTAAAGTATTAAATATTTATAAATAAAAGGTATGATGTTGATCGATTCAATTCCGTATCACATCGCATGTCACGACGTAATTTAAAAATAACTTATGTTGTAGTGTGACCATCGTGTAAACAGGTAATCTGCCTTTGTAAATGATGAAAATAACTTTACAATGAGAAATAACGAATTTAATTATTAAATATAAGCATATGGTGTCCATGAATAAGCAGATAAGGAGTGGACAATTCCCATATAATGTAGAATACTGTTTTAATTTTTCCAATCTGTCAATATACTTTTATAAACTTTAATAAATATAAATGCGAAAGTAACTGAGATCTAAGGTCTGTCTGTTCTTCTTTCACGGGCAAATCAAGCTTGAACACCAAGAAACGACATGAGCAACTTTTTAATTCTTTGAATAAAACGAAAACGAAGCTGCGACAACTAATAATAGTCACATATAATAGACGAATAGAATACATATGTATAAGAGAATATATACCAAAAGTAAAAAATATGTACTAAAATCTACTTCAAATCGCAAAGGCTAACACTTTAGTGATGAGTTCGTTATATTGTTTACAGTTCGTTATTTTACAAATAACTTCGTATCACTTTCTGTTAATACGAGATAAAATTTCCCCATAGGTATGCCTTTCCGAGAACGGCACTGTAATAATCTAATTCTTAACACAACCGCTGAACTTGCAATCAAATCCCATAGTCAAATCAATCATTTATATTTTGTTTATATTATATGATATTTTTTAAGTCTACACTATATACTACGTTTTTCTTAAATCTGTGTATGAGTGTTAATTTCTAAATAAAAAAAGTAATGTAATAGACTGTGAGTGTCCCAGGGTAGGTGGGTAGGTTGATAGCTCCGCCATATGTAGTTTTCCTCATGATGTTTCCCTTCACCAATTATAACTATAAACTAACCAAAAATTCAGTGGTGCTTGCTTGAGTTTGATATCAGCATTAGCATTAGCTATCAGAATCATCGGTTAATATATACATTTTCTAATCACAGGGCTAAATAGGTAAATATTTTATGCAAATAGTAGGTAAATAGTAAGGCAGTACTTAACGAGGGGTGAGTCGTAAAGTACGCGTCGCGATATGCCGTCTGATTTACGCCACGATTTGTTACAGTGTAACTCGTCTCTGATTCAGTACTTTTGTTCTATCAAATGGTTTTGTTTTAAGTAAAGGTAGTTAAATGGAAATGAAAATGGAATACTGTTTCATTCCACTAAGTGCTTAGGTAACTTTGATTCCCATGATTTTTATTAGGTTTAAAGATATAACGCATAGCTTTGACGGGCTTCACTGTAGATTTCTGATAAGTTAACTGTTTTAGTTGGTTTTTATATTTTTATTGAAGAATTTATATTTTTAAATACCATTATTAATGAGTGCATTTTATTCCGTATTCCGTATGACTATTTATAATTTTATTTATTTAATGTACTATATTTGGGGGATATATCACTGGCTGATTATCGTAGTTGGCAGTAAAATGGCACCGAAGGGTCTTAAGTCAAGTTGCAAGTCTTCAACCTGTGTATTTTGTCAGTGATGTCGTATGGATCATTAATGTGACTGCTTACTATGGGGCTCATAAGAAGGCTCAAGAACGTTAAAAGAGACGGCTACGCTCGGAATTTCCCTGTGAAATCGAATCAGTAATAATTAAATCCACAGTTGACCAAAATAGTCTAAATAATTGCGTAATGAAGTGGCAGTGGATGAAGCACATCACTGACCTGAAGGACCTGAAGGACGCCGGGGCCGAAAGATTCTTGGGTTGCGACCACGAACGAAGATGCAGTGTGGGCGGGACCCCTAAAAGGTGGTACGACGAAGGGTCGCGGAAAACCTTTTGATGTGGACGACCGGGCATCGTTAAATTTTTTGGGGGAGGCCATTATCTCGCTAGCGTCTCCGGGCTGATGTATTGATTTAATGTACAATTAAAGATAATACACAAAACTAAAGTTGATCTTGTGATCAATTACAATATACTGAACCATCTAAGCTATTACCTTAAGCTTGATAAATCTGAACTAATTCCATTAAGTATTTTTAGTTATTAAATTTCAAAAACAACTGTGTAAATGTATAATTTTTTTTTTAATTTAACGTTAAGCTTGATGTTTTTTTAAACACAGAAGGAGAATAAACTGAGTGGTCACCACTGACAATAGACATTGGCGTTGTAGCAAATTAAGCGTTCCTTACATTGCCAATCCACCACCAACCATATAAACTAAGATATTACGAGCCTGTAGTTACACTCATTATTCATAATAATATTGTTGTGCAACTATTTCGAGTAGCTCACGCTTAATTGGCAGAATAGCAAGCAGCCTCCTGGTGTAGTTTTCATGTCACAATATGCGCGCCAAAAAAGTTTAACGTCAAGCATCCTTGATACCCTTCGCAGTCTCACCAAGAGTCTCATCTAAACCATCTACTACATACAAACATACACAAAAAAAAAGCATCAAAAGCCGTCCAGTCGTTTGGGATAAGTTCAGTGATATACACACACACAAAAGTCTTATATATAAATTTTGGCTGAAATTGTTCAAAGGCATCCGGGTCTGGAGAGGTAATCGCCGTAAATTGGATCCTGATCTACGATATTTTCATACTCATTCAAACACCGGAATGAAAAAAAAGATAGTGTATAAAAAGTGTTAAGCTATTAAAACATTTTGTTCCATATTTTTGTTTAAAAAAAAATATATAGTCAACATATCATTTTTTTTAAATAAAAGTATGGAACAAACTTGTTCCATTAGCATATTTGGATTATTTCATGATTATATATATATATATATATATATATATATATATATATATATGTGTACTCAATATAAGTAACCGGAACAAAACGCAGACTTAATGTCTGAATTCTTTCTCTACCAGTTAACCTTTATGTCAAACATAAATCATTGAACCGCGGTAATTAATAATAAACAATACTAATACTATAGAATAAACAGTGCATCATAGATGTCATGAGAACTATTGACTTACTTTACATACTATTATGTATGTAATATATACGTTATATAAAAGATCGAACATCCGTTCATTGTTTCTGATGATGATGTTATCCTGACTGATTAAATAGATATTTGTATACGGTAGTATTTTTTATGGTATAGTTGTTATCAGAACGGATAAAGATAGTATTACCTACATATTCGTATACTATGTGTCACGTCGTATACACTACAATATCCCGTGCTTGAATGTATTCCTCTGTATCCGAAATCACTATCACCTGCGAACCACGAAATATTAGTCCGTGTGCCTTTAATTAAACTGGCTTATTCAACCGTTAAAACTAAAAAAAATAAAACACAACTGAAACATAATATATAGTCAATGTATATATATATTAGCAAATAACAAATTAATAAAAAACTACTACGCGTTCAAATAAAAACACATGTTTAACTTATGTTTATAATCCATCGAGTGGTCTATAATGAATGGAAACATCCTGTGAAAATGTAACTAATGAAATACGACAATGTGTATGAGTATGTATATCTAGAAGAATAGATTACTCTTATATGGATGACAGTACTTGCCCAGTAGTGTTCGTACATTAAATAACTACCAACAGAGGTTGTAGATCCGATGTGCAATTTTCAAATTAATATTTAACTTATACATATGTATACCTATAATACGATGATATATTATTCAAATAATAAGGTTCGCTTTGATATACGGTTAGAGACATTTATTTTCTCAAAAGATTTACATCTAAATCACTTACAGAGAAAATTACAAAACAATTAGTATATAAATTAAGTCGAATAGGCGTACATAATAGGAGTAATATTACAATAACCCAATAATATCAGTACAGTGCTAAACAATACAAGGATATTTTGTGATGTAAATGTAGGGTAGTCTACAAAAAACAAAATACATAAATATATATGTAGTGCGTAAACAAAATAATGATAAGTAAGGAAGGTTGTCACCTTTATTATATCTATCTGATGGTTATAATTGGTGGTTTTTATTGTTTTTATTGTGTGTTCCCATACTCAACTGTATACCATCTGTAAAAGCCATCGCCATCTAGTGACGAGTCTCAAAGTGGGCAGCAAAGAACTTCTGAAAGTAAGTTAATTTCAAGTAAATCTAAATTAAAAATAGCTGATGTATAAATTGTAGCCGCGTGGCGTAAATGCCAGTAGCATTTCTTCATTGAATCGCAAATCGGATTATCTAGACAAAATTGAATAGAAAAAGACGAGGTGTTCTATTGCACACCTCGAACGCGATGCGACATGATAGTGCTCTATTGTCGGCAAAATAAAGTCGCGATTCAATCAGAATTCATTATTCTTAACCAATTTATGGAACTCATTGAATTCTTATATATTCTATATGAGTATTTTCATAACCGTGTTTTCGTTATTTTGTAAATGTATCAATGAGACAATCTTGAAATTGATAAATAGTAATATACCTTAAAAAATAACTGTTGAGTGTATCAAACATTATCATCATATTATCATGATCAGCTAAGGTGGTTCAGTGGACAATATAAAAAAATATCCAACGATTGATTATTGGTTTACATGATCAAACATTAACAGCCTGTAAATTTTCCACTGCTGGGTTAAGGCCTCCTCTACCTTTGAGGAGAAGGTTTTGGAGCATATTCCACCACGCTGCTCCAATGCGGTTTGGTGGAATACACAAGTGGTAGAATTTCGTTGAAATTAGACACATGCTGGTTTCCTCACGATGTTTTCCTTCACCGCCGAGCACGAGATGAATTATAAATACAAATTCACCACATGATAATTCAGTGGTACTCGCCTGGGTTTGAACCCGAATTCATCGGTTAAGATGCACGCGTTCTAACTACTAGGCCATCTCGGCTCTCATTATTAGTTTAACTCAATATTATTTATATTATTTTATGTTTATTTATTACACATCGTAACATAGAAGGATTGTCACAGCCCGTTCCAGCTAAAAACGGTACCATTGAAAATCAGCGTTGGGTTATGGAACCCAACTTGGAAGCTGGGACACCTATTTGGAATACGATTGCAGGAATTTCTTCTCAAATCCTCGTTTTTTCTTATCTTTATTGTTGTTTTTTTATCAGATTAAATATTGTATAAGTTGTCTATTTTTTTTTCAGATATATAATTCGGGTCTTAAATAAACTTTTTCTTTCTTTAATGCCTGATTTGTTTTTATATTAACATATACATTCATCGTTCTACAGTGATGTAGCGCGTTTTTCATTCACTGCAGGAATCAATGATCCACTTATAATTATTCCATTAAACATTTGAATCCAATCATAGTACATCAAATTATATAAATATCATAATAATAATACTTTACTATGAGGAAGCATATTCTAAGCACTTTTGAACAGTAATTTTTCAAGTTAATATAAACAATTTATGTAAAATTGACAACGTTTCTTTAGCTTTTTCTACAATCTTTTAAAATAAAACGCTAATGAGTTTTCAAAATAATTAGTAAGCTTACACAAATTTGCTTAAGCATACAAAAAAGCCACCAGATTATAAAATTTGTATAAATAAGGAAAAAAGAGATCCATTTTCATAATACATAATGATTAAAACTGTACAACAACATCACCCGAACAAAATTGTGATTCCTCGTTGCTTTACCGGTCATATGCTGGAATTTTATGACAGTCGTACGCTTTGTATACTACACATATATAAAACGCATAAAACGCGGTTGAAAGGATGTTATAAAAATATATACAAATATATGTTCACGAGAGAAATGAAGGTTTTTTATATCTGAGCTGAAGGTCAGTAAAAGTAGCTTGTAACTGTTATGTTAAAAACTATCCTGAATTATTAGAATCGTTTAATCTTTTAATCTTATATTAGAATTCTTATTGACTATTTTTTATTTATTTGGAAGTTATGGCTATGATTTTTATGAGAATATGTGCTTGGGGGTCCCCAAATCTGACATTTTCCAGCCAACTTCAAATATCTTCTTTCTTTTCAAAAATAATAGTAAGTATAAGAAATCTAACGAAATATATATTAATTTAGCTTATTAATTAAATTAAAAAAATGCATTAAATCGGTTTCATATTATATTATCAATCAATGAATCAAAAGCCAATCGTTGTCCACTGCTGAACATAGGCCTCTCCCAAGGTGCGCCAAAGCTCCCGGTCCTCCGCCTTCCGCATCCAGTCGGTCCCCGCCACCTTCATGAGGTCATCGGTCCACCTGGCTGGAGGGCGCCCTACGCTGCGTTTGCCGATTCGCGGTCTCCACTCTAGGACTCGTCTGCTCCAACGGCCATCGGTCCTACGACATACGTGACCAGCCCACTGCCACTTCAGCCTGCTAATTTTGCAAGCTATGTCGGTGACTCCGGTTCTTTTCCGGATAATCTCATTTCTGATCTTATCCTTCAAAGATACTCCGAGCATAGCTCGCTCCATAGCCCGCTGAGCGACTTTGAATTTGTGGACTAGTCCCGCAGTCAGTGTCCACGTTTCGGCACCGTATGTCATGGCAGGTAAGACGCATTGGTTGAAGACTTTCGTCTTCAAACTTTGCGGTATAGACGACGTGACCCCAATCGAATTCTTCGATCGGCTTTCTTTCGAAGTTGTTCCTACCGACTTGAATGACCTGTCCTAGGTAGGTATATTCACTGACAACTTCGAGAGGTTTCCCTTCGACGTATATCGGCCCCGGCACGACATGCCTATTGAACATGACCTTGGTCTTGTCCAAGTTCATACCGAGACCGACACGCCGGGAAGAATCGCTTAGGCTACGCAGCATTTCGGTTAGCTGTTCCAGCGACTCTGCTATAATGACGATATCGTCGGCAAATCGAAGGTGTGAGATGCACTCGCCGTTTACATTGACTCCATATCCAGTCCAATCCAGCGTCTTGAAGACGTCTTCCAACGCGTTGGTGAACAGTTTCGGGGATATTACATCCCCCTGTCGCACCCCTCTGCGCAGTTGGATCACCTTCGTCTTACAGTCCTGGATGTGGACAGTCATTGTAGCGGCGTTGTACAGACACCTCAGTACCTCGATATATCTCCAATCGATATGACATCTCTGCAATGAGTCGAGCACTGCCCAGGTTTCGATGGAGTCAAAGGCTTTCTCGTAATCCACAAAAGCCATACACAGCGGCTGATTGTACTCTTCGGTCTTCTGCACAATCTGCCGAACAGTATGGATGTGGTCTACGGTGCTGTAGCCTGATCGAAAGCCGGCTTGCTCTGGGGGCTGGAACTCGTCAAGTCGTCTGGCGAGACGGTTCGTGACGACTCTTGAGAACAGCTTATACACGTGACTCAGGAGGGAGATTGGTCTGTAGTTCTTCAAGAGGGTTTTATCACCTTTTTTGAAGAACAGTACCACCTCACTCCCGCTCCACGTTTCCGGGGTCTTGCCATGTTGGATGACGGAATTAAAGAGGCTTGCTAGCTCTTTCAGGACCGGAGTCCCGCCTGCCTTAAGCAACTCTGTTGTGATTCCGTCATCTCCCGGAGCTTTGTTGTTTTTAAGCTGTTCTAGAGCCGCCCTAATCTCGCCTTGGTCAACGACCGGGAGCTCCTCGGAATAATGGCGCGTAAGAGGGGCGCGCTGGTCATCAATACTGATTCCCACAGGTTTATCCGATCTTGAAGAGAACAACTGCCCATAAAACCTCTCTACTTCTCCGACGATCTCAGGCCTTGAGGTAACGACCTTACCATTTTCAGTTTTAAGTTTCGTCAGACGCGGCCTCCCAAACTTGCGAGCGAACACTTTCGATCCCCGATTTTGCTCAATCGCAGCCTTGATGGCGCGGGTATTGGAGCATCGGAGATCGCGCCGCGTCAGCGTTTTTATTGTTCGGTTTAAGGCCTTATCTGACAAAAACGATGGTAGTTCTCGTCGTTTCCTCATGAGCTCGAGTGTCTCAGCAGAGAGTTTTGGTGCGCTGTCTCTTTTCTGTGGCGGAAAACACTTGCGGGATGTGTTTTGCAGTATTTTGACCAGCGTGTCGGTTTTCTCATCAATACTGCTTACGGTTTCCAACGCGGTGAATTGATTTTGAAGCTCCATTTGGAACTTTTCGGAGCCTTGAGCAGCCTGGAGCATGGTAGGTCGGAGAGTAGACCTCATCTTTCGCGATCTTTCGGCTTTGAAGTCGATATCTAGAGCGCCTCTAACCAAGCGGTGATCACTACCGGTATTAAACCTGTTGATCACTGAGACATCTCTAAATATGTGCCTTTTATTCGAAATGATAAAGTCTATCTCGTTCCTTGTCACGTTATCGGGGCTTCGCCAGGTCCACTTCCTCTGGGGCTTCTTTTCAAAGAAAGAATTCATCAAAAACAGCCCCTGCGCTTCGAGAAAGTTTACCAGCATTTGCCCCCTGTGATTTCTGCAGCCCAAGCCGTAAGGTCCGACTTTCGATTCACCTCTATCTTGTACTCCCACTTTAGCATTAAAGTCTCCCATAACAACATTGCAGTGGGCCTTCGAGGTGTTGTTGAGGGCCTTTGCGATGTCCTCGTACATCGCTTCTACCACATCATCAGAGTATGCCGAAGTTGGCGCATATACCTGTACGACCTTCAGGGAGAACCTGTCGGAAAGTTTTAGGACAAGGTACGCTACCCGGTTCGACACACTACTGATTTCTACAATGCTGCTAATGAGATCCTTTTTGACCAGAAAAACGACACCACCCTGGGAGAGTTTATCACCTTCGCGGAAGTAGAGTAAGTTACCGGACTCTAGAGTTATCGTGTCCTCCCCCTGTCTTCGGACTTCAGATAACCCCAGTATATGCCAGTTTATATGACTTAACTCTACTTCTAATTCGGCGAGGTGATGGTCCAGCCTTATCGAGCGTCCATTATACGTTGCCATATGTAGTCGTCTTTTATGGTAGCCTGCCATGAACCGGTGATTCTTTGCACCCCCTGCCCTGCCGATACAGCGACCGCTACCTTGGTCGGGCCAAGCGGGCTTGCCGGTAACTGGGGGCCTTTTTTTAAGTGCATCTACCATTTAGGAGGATTTGCCCATACTCGCCACGCTGGGTAGGCGTCTTGGCGAGCGCAGTAGGGGTTAGTTGTTTACGGGGGAGACGCTGCTGCCCATCCCCCCTTTTCCCCGTCCCTTAGTCGCCTCTTACGACACCCACGGGATATTATATTAATGGACGTCAAAAAGAAAGTTATTCTCACACTACTTAGTATATATGAGTAGATTCGATCAAACGTTACAGGATATTTTTTTAATATATGTAATGTAATTATAATATGTAACGTTTAGACAGCAGTCACTGATCAAATTAAAACTAAAATGTATTATTAAAATAAGTTTTGGCAACTATTTTCAAAGTTTTGAATATAACAAAACAAAACTAAAATGTTGTTTAATATACTGAGTTACATGACCTCACGTGCGATTTAAAATATTTTGTAGTAGTTTATAATAAATTAAGTAGAATGTCGGACATTATTATTAACAAAGATTTTTTAATAAAATATTAATCAGACTCGCATAAAACGAGAAAACATTTCTTCGGTCCCTCTTCGGGCGCCAGTTTCAAAATAAATAATTCTTGAACATTTTTCCTACTAATATTTCCAACATAAACTATGCATGTGTTCTGTGAAAAATGAAGGTTGTGTTACATAAATATATCTCTTTACATCATACGACATTTGTAACGATGTCATTTTGTCATGAGATGAAATTACTTAGAAGGTTACATACGAGTAGCATATAACTGATATAAATTATTTAGCAGTGACAAAGTTATAAGTTGGTCTAGTGAGGACTTTAAGTTGTAGTTAATAAATTGCCGATGCAAGCTCTAGCCCCAACTTCGTTTGGGTTGACTTTGAATAAGTCAATAGCCTTTTAAACTTTCTCCAGGGGAACCTAACATATCCCAGAATTAAATATATATTTTATGCGCTAGTAGTTATCTCCACGTGGGGTCAATTATAAAGTCATCAAATATTTTGACAACTTGTTCCTCAGAAGTACAGTTATCTGGTACGCTAATAGCGACGGGTATTATCCCCGTTCATGACAAATATAAGGAGAAGCAATAGAGGCGTATCAGGATGTTATTGTGCAAACGTTTGGGGATAGGTTTTTATAACAAGAATAAAAGAAAAATAGCAATAATTTGTTACAAATACAAGTCACCTTCAAATTATATTATGTAAAGATAAACACAAGAAAATTCATCTCTTGCGGTGAGGGATATTTGTAGGTAAAATTCATAAGCATATGTATGTTGAGTTGAAAACTTAAATTAATAGAATCTTGAATCAAAAGGTTTTAAGACGTGACAAGATCGAATGTTACGTTGAAAATATTTATATAGTACAAGTTTTGTGTGATGTAAAGTGTTTCTAGATTAGTTAATAATCTTTATGAACTTATCGTGGTTTACTTTATGTATTATATATCTTTATAATATTTTATAAATATACTATTTACATTTAAAGTCAATAATAGATACAGTAATTTTCGTGAATTATAGTAATTTAAATAATTCATTTGTTGGTAGGATTTTGTGCAAGCCCGTCTGGATATATCTCACTTATCATATACTCTGGCGCATCGGCGATGTATGGAATGGTTTCTAACAGTGCTGTTTATGGGTGGTGTGGACCACTTACCATCAGGTGTCCGATTTGCTCGTACGTCTACCAATTTAAAAAAAAATGTATACATTTTAAAAAGTCCACACATCGAAATTTACATGAATTGTTAATTAAATTAAATTCTTTGGTATATCTATATACTCAACGCAAATCGGCGAGGTGAACAACTAAAACCTAAAAGTTGTCTTACAAAGCATATCATATCGTATGATGTAAAATAAACTGTATTTATGATGCAGTACAAGTGCACATGGCGCCGACCGCGGTTTCGTGATTAATAGTCAAATTACCCACGACACCTCGTGTGCCGCTTAGTTGAGACCAACGCCGTACACTAGCTCTACCGCTGATTTAGTTTCTGTTTAACACTTATTATATTATAAGCAGTAATAAATAAACTCCTCGTCGGTTTCAATTATTTTTATTTTTATAACTAATTTAATACAAAAATTACATAACATAATGATTTAGGGTATTTTCTTTAGAATGCTTTATAATAATTCTCAAAATAAATTAATATGAAACTGATACGTAAAATTATGCTTCAGCAAAATGTCCGACATTTTTAAAGTTCAAGGTGTCCTTTTTTTCAAAGTGAATTGGGATTAAGTCTTACACGTCGTAACGTTTCATGGCAATTGATATGATACGTGGGATATAACACAGTGGGACATCACTGTTATCTACTGGTTTAACAGATAGAACAGAATCACGATTCGAAAATATAAAGTCAACTTATAATAATTGTAAATTTACGAGTGTATTATTGAAACATACAGAAAAAATAAACTATACAGAATGGTTTCGTTCGAAAGAAAACAACTAATTTTATAATAAACTTTTTAAACGATCAAATAATTTAAGGTATCTCATTAAATAAATTAATTAAAACCACATTAGAATTAAAAAAAATATTTAAAATTAGAATATTTATCCTACAAACAAAACGTAATACAAACTCTCGCACGTTATTGAGAGCTCAGAACTTATTACATTAGACCGTAAAATAATTTATAATACATACGTACAGCGTGTCGCAATTAATCTAGATAATCCTACGGGATGCGCTCCGTATAAAATATATGCATCCACGCGAGTATTACAGTTGAAAACTGTTTGGAGACTATAATATATTTGAAACTTCGTATATTTTAGAGGCAAAAAAGTAGGGTAATTAAAATTGCAACGTTATTTATTTGACGTAGCAAAATATATGCGGTGGGAAGGATATAAAACGATACATAAGTAGATGACAGGTTTCTATTTATTTTACTTTAGCAATGCAAGAGATCTGTCCATATAATTAATGATGCCCTAAATTAAAAGTTGTTTTATAGTGAGTACGTTTAATCTTTCGGATGATAGATGGCGCTGCATGTATTATGAATCGCGCTATCATTTGTAGTTCTAACTTTATATGAAATTTAAATTTCTTTTATAATATTATGACTCTTTTTACTATTTATTTAATTAGGGTTCCTTCATCAGCAGCCTGTAAATTTCCCTCTGCTGTGCTAAGGCCTTCTCTCCCTTTGAGGAGAAGGTTTGGAGCAAATTCCACATGTGGCAGAATTTCGTTGAAATTAGACACATGCAGGTTTCCTCCCGATGTTTTCCTTCACCGCTGAGCACGAGATGAATTATAAACACAAATTAAGCACATGAAAATTCAGTGGTGCCTGCCTGGGTGTGAACCCGCAATCATCGGTAAAGATGCACGCGTTCTAACCACTTACCCTTATAAAAAAAGGAACCCTTATAAAACCTCTTCGTTGTCCATGTCTATTCGTCAACGCCTATTTTCTTTACTTTTTTTAAAATAGAAATATAAAGTTGAAATTAATTCCAAATACAGAGTTCTGCGATCCCTTGGAACTGTGAACCTCTTAGTCTATGCAATCGAAAGATATGTCCATTAGCAAAAGAAATAAAATTTCCCATACATTAGCAAAAGGAATCAAAACCTATACGGTACTTTCTGTTGTCCTAGAATCATAAAAATCTTGTAGCACAAGCAAAAATGGGAAAAAATCTGAAGAATCTTTTACCGGAGTTGGTACGGAACCTTCAGTGCGCGATCCTGACCCTTGCCCAATTTTAGCAGAAAAAATAATATATACCGTTGGTCATCAATCGACTGAGACTCAATATAGAGTGAGTTTTATAGAGGAATCGGACATTGTACACTGTGTGTGTTTGTGTTTAGGTATTATAAACCTAGATAAAACAACAGTACATTATTAGCTTTTGTATGTTTTACGTCCCATATGAATAGAGGTAAATCAAAACCCAGACTAATTTTAAGTTGACAAAATAAAAATGTATCCACAATTTTTTAACGGTTATTTTTCAACTTATTTTGTTTGTCAACTCTTACACTATTAAAAAAATACCAAATAAACGGCCCTCGATACAATACAAATACTGCATTAAAGTTGATATTGTCATGGGTTTCCAAGTGACCTTTCATTTTCCGATCTGAAGAACTTACAATAACATTTATGATATTATACTACAACTTCGCTTTGGTGGCATTTAGTGCAGGGTCGTTGAAAACTGAGACCCCATTAAGATAGACTTGAAGAGAAGCTCACCTTATAGTAGTTTCACTTAATTGTAGAAAAAATGAACTAATATCATCAACTGATGAAGTGAACTATGTAGCAATTTTCGGGTCTCATAAAATTCGAATACTGTGATGCTCAAATTTGTATAATGTTCTACTTACTCATTGCTTTTTGCAAGTCACACATCACTTATTCTACCGTTAAACAGCAATACTCAGTTTTTTAATGTTCCATTTTGAAGGGTGAGTGAGCTATTAAATACAGTTACCGAGGTCTTGATCTATATTAATATTAAAAATGCAAAAGTAACTCTGTATGTCTGTTGAACTTTCAAGGCCAAATCAGGCAAACGGTATGAAGCAAGCTTGAACTCTAAGGAAGGACATACCTGACGACCAATCCCTAAAATGTGAGCGAACCCGCGAGCGACATATTATATTTAATATTTTACAGCATCAATCTATTTAGGTGATTGCGATCACTTGTAATCAGGCCCGTTTATATATATATAAATCATACAGAACTTAAAAACAGACAATTTACAGATTCATAAAAGTAAAAGAAAATACCTCCTAACACTGAAAACCTAGCTGCTAGTATTTCTACTATTGTATACCCCGTTTTTATTAAAACCGAAGTGTAACTTTATCTAGGTCATTGTGTGACTGTATACATACATAATAATTGGGAATGAAACGATCGCCTCCAGGCTCTTTCTATGTATATTACATCGAAAGTATTACACAACTATAAATTTGACACAAAAAACCACTGAACTTCTGTCGCACATATCAGGAGAGACTACTTTCTGTCCCAAACCGGTGGTAATTTGACTAAGACTGCCAGTAAGTAAGTGAAATGCTTCTATAATAAATAAAGAAATTTGAATTCCAATGCATTCCAGGTCCACCAAGGCATTTAATTGTGGAAAAGATCTATTAAAACCATACAAAGTTGGGAAGGATGGCTTGTTTAAACTAAAAGTGCAAGTACACGAAGTTCGTAGCGTCATCAATAAACCGTCACGCTGCTGTGACACGTCACTTGATGACAGATAGATGTATTAATCAGACATCACACCTGCAACTGGAACGGGCAACAAATATTGCTTTAATCAATTAGATTGAGATGAATTAAGGGTCGGTGGCACCTGCGCATAAGACTAAGAGTAGAGTGACGATAGCTATCACGGGAGGGCAGCAATTTTCTTTCAATAATTAATATGATTATTAATAACAGCCAATCACAGGCTTCGAGGCTTTTCTTTAAAGCATTTCCTAATATATACGTTTTGAAGTGGGATTTATTTTTAACTAATAAGGACAGCGTCGATGACGTAATTATAGCTGACCTTTGTTTCTATCGTGCAATTGATTTGAATAAATTTATTGTCATTTCTGTGCAATCGTCTCTCTTTACGGTTATCAATTCAGGTGTCTACAAAATCAAGCAACGAAGCTATTAAAGTTTCATTTACTTAGGAATACAATTTTTACATTTCTCATAATATATCGAAATAAAAAAACACTTGCATTCTGTGATATTAATACGATTTAAAAATACAACAAACACTTCGAATCAGTCAGCCTAGTTATTTGCATCGGATTTTATATTTATTTAATTTCACTGAAATTTTCATATTCATAAACAAATGCGTTCAAAGTATCAAACTCTATTCAGTTTTTCGAATCAAATAAATCATTCAAATACAAACACATGTAGGCTTTTAAACTCCATTCATCACTTGTATTGTTTTTTAATGCAATAAAACTGTCATTAATTTCTCTCGACGGCGATATATCATTTTCCTGCTTCGGATATTCCACTATCTCTCCACGTTTATTAATAACATGTAAATAATTGTCAGTACGAGCTATGATATTATTTTCAGGTTCCTTACGTTATAGTTCAGAAATATTAAAATTTAATCCAAAATCAAAGTTATCAGATCCTTGTTTATATAAAACGACCTCCGTGATCAGGTAGTGTACAACGGGTTTCATGGGTACGCCACTTCGAGGTTTCGAGTTCGATTCACGGCCGAGTCGATGTAGAAAAAGTTTATTAGTTTTCTATGTTGTCTTGGGTCTGCGTGTGTGTTGTACCGTCGTTACTTCTGATTTTCCATAACATAAGTGCTTTAGCTACTTACATTGGGATCAGAGTAATGTATGTGATGTTGTCAACTATATATTTATTATATTCTGTCAATTAGTCTGTGTATCTTTTAAGTTTTTTATAACACTGGTATTGGACATCTGCCCTTCCACCACCTTTTTATTATTATCAAGTAGCCCAAAAGAATAAGTAGTCACTAAAGCCCATGGACATTGACGCCGTAAGCAATTTTAACTATCCCTTACGTCACCAATGCATAACCAATCATAGAAGCAAACATTTTATGTATCTTATTAAAGACTCACTCACACTTCATGTCGGAACACGAAAGTAGATTTGACGTTTTCGAAAAAAAAATTGTGGTACGACATACAAAATCCAACTGTAACAATAGACTTTATTTCAATATTCCATCAATTTACACGCGCACTATATATATGACGATAACGTAGTAGAATTATAATACGATTTTATTAAAATACCAACATTTGCACGGAACCCTATAAATGCAATCCGCCTATTTGTCAGGACGCGTTATCTGTCCGGTATAAGAGGAAATTGTGACTCCACTGACGTCACAGATAACCAACCGGCGTATTTTATTCGCGTTAAAAGTATTATAAGTATCGTACTATTTAATTTTATATCCTATTGAGTAACAATTCACATTTAAAATATATAAACTGAATTTTGAAATATATTGAGCATACTGAGGTTTTGCAATACAATAAAAATCAATATATATAACGTGACTAATATATTATATTAGTTGTAGTCCGCGTCTCCGTTCATCTTTTAGGGGCTGGTCGTTAGTTGTTAGACATAAAGAAGCCTATAGCCTTCCTTGGAGTTCAAGGTTGTTTTATACCAAATTTCATCAAATTCGATTTATTGGTTTCGTAGTGAAAGAGCGACAGACAGACAGACAGAGTTACTTTCGCATTAATAATATTAGCATAGATATCTATATGTTTTATTATAAGTGTTCTATTATTTTTTATATATTGTATTTAAATATTCTCCAAATGATCCGGAATGTTGGTAAAGAAGGCATATTATTCGATACAAGATTATATAGATGATAAAAAAGCGTGGAGTTAATGCTTGTTGACTTCCAGGCAGGAGACATAACATACATATATAATTGTATTTAACTAACATGACTGTATTTTTAGACGTTGAAAAAGACCAACTACTTCTTGCCGGTTTTTCACGGTAGAGTCTACATTCCGAACCGGTAGTAGCTTTTTTTAATATAGTTGAAATGACGATTCAAAAGTGCTTATAAAATACTACTTGAATAAAGTATGTTTTGATTTTGCCAACAGGAAAATCTTTTCTCGTCATTCGGTGGTCCTTTTTATTTATTTTATGACTGTGTTTTTACGGTGGAAATGACACTTCTCATCAAGGTAAGTATACAGTTATACTATCTTGCTCTTTTAGGCAGAGTGGATATATATCCAAGGATAGTGAACACACAGAAACTCTATTGTTTCTGTACCTCCCTATGGAGGTAACCTATTCGAGCAAATACCTTTCACATACATAAAATCGATTTATGGACTTTGGAAATCAAATTAAGTAGTGCAGAATAGGGAACGCAAGCTTATCTAGGTAGATACTAACAAATTATTGGACAACTGAACATCAGTACTTTGATATGGTGTACTTCGATTGGAATAATGAGCGAAACAGTGTATTTACTTGCGTAAGATACTAATCCTGTATTTGGTAACGCAAGGACGATGTAAAAAATTGTTTCCACATACCAATATCCAGTGCAATGAATTTGAGGAGTACTTATTTAGGACAGAGAGTATGTTTGCCCGCTATATCAAATAAACTTCTAACTAGGAGCTTTCTATTTTGAGATACCGTTACGAAAGTTTCTGGATAGGTTCGAAATAATTCAAAGTCGAGGAGGATTACCGTTTTTAACAAATATATTAGAGACTAACTTTGGAATGTTATTGGGACACAAACACGTGATTATAACGCCTGGAGACAATCAAATATCCTCTCAAGTATCAAATCATTCGAGCGAAGTATCGGCACCGCTCATCTTCGCATAAGGAACTCCCGATCCAGGATATTTATGGCTAAAGGATAATGTAGTGTCCCGTTAAAAGTGGCACGTGTAAAGTATGCGAGTTGAATGCACGCCATAAATTCTACAGACTGCAGCTACAGCCGCATTGGCAACGGGTCGGTCGAGACATACGGCTCCTGTGTTGGGAAGACTTGATGTTTAAGATTTTAATCGTGAAAGTTACGACTTTTATCTTCACGTTTTATTCTGTTCTTTTAAAAGAAATAATCATTTGTTGTTTTGATATCTGAAAACATTACATTGTTTAAGAATTTTGTAATAAATATTTGACTTTTATTAGTATATTTTATGATTTTAATTTAAAAGAAATACCTTTGTTTTTGTACTTTTTATATCCATCGATACAAATATCAAAAGTACACGTCATTGAATATTTTGCTATGTTAATAATAATTGACAAATGTACGCAATATATACATTTACGAACAGGTTAGGATTCTTAGCTATAATTTCTTTAAAACAGTAGTTTTTTCTTAATGAACTCTTGTACACGTTTTATTATAAAGAAGTTTTATAAACCACATGCCCGTATACATCAAGTAATAGTGCAAAATGTTATTTGTGTTGTGGTAATTAATGTAAAATGCTACTGGTTCAAGCCGCCGGAAAACGGGGCGTTATGTTTTGAAGCCTTTTGTTCTCCAACTTAACTCGAAACGTATTTAACCCTCGCTAACGCACACTTATCAAATAGAAGGTTGTATCACTTCATACAGATGATACGTACACATCATATATGTACAAATATATCAAATTAATTTTTTTTTTTTTTTTGAGAAATAAAGTATCTTTAACCATAAATTAAAGGGTCTATCTGTGATTTACAAAGTGCCTACTAAACTACAGCCTTTTTAAAGTTAATTTGACTATTAGCAACCAAAACCAAAAGAAACGTAAATTTTCGTTTGTGTGTTTTTCTGTCTATTGGTCTACTGTCAATCTTTAAATGGAATACTCCATTTATATTATTATATAACAGGAAGTATTCATTTATTATAGGTTATTTTTTATTTTATAAAATCTATTGAGCCATTTGGTGGTAAGGCTTTGTGCAAGCCCGTCTGGGTGGGTACCACCCACTCATCAGATATTCTATTCTACCGCTAAAGCAGTAGTTAGTATTTTTGTGTTCCGGTTTGAAGGGTGAGTGAGCCAGTGTAACTACAGGCACAAGGAACATAACATCTTAGTTCTCGAGGTTGGTGGCGCATTGGTGATGTAAGGAATGGTTAATATTTCTTACAGCGCTATTGTCTATGGGCGGTAGTGAACAATCACCATCAGGTCATCTATGCTCGTCCGCCTACCGATATCATAAATAATAAATAAAAATAATAGTAAGGGCACAATTTCAGCTCAATCAACTCAAACTCAAATTCCTTTATTCAATATAAAAGCATTGAACTTTCTAATTGTTTGTCACATTTATCACCTACCACCGGTTCGGAAAAGAAAATAACCTTACCTGAGTAGAAATGGCGAAAGAAACTCAGCGAAAATTTGATAGAACTGGTTTAAAGTTCAGCTAGATTTGATCCAGAAACAGTTGAAATAAAAGCATATGCAATGATTCTTAATGAAAATAATATTGTCTCATAATGTCGTCGTTTGAAGATGCCGTAATTAGGATGTGTCCTTATTGCGTATTTCGAGGAAGTAACTTGAGAAGGTAACGGGCTTTCATTAATTTTTAAGGGCGTTGCTAAAGTCTTCTATCCTCTTACCCTCCAACATTTATTTGTGTATAACGATTCCAAATACTGAAATTATTTTGCCTCCATTAAAAATTATTGTTTGTTATTCGCTGCAGAACCGAAGTGGCTCAGTGTTTAGGTCAGGTTAGATTTCCGGCCTAGGACAAGCTTCAAGCAACATTGAATTTTCATGTGCGTCGTTTTGAAAATAACTTTCTTATGTCTTATAAAAATCAGCGAGATATTTATTCACCAACACGTATTCGGATCGGTTCTTCTTACGAGACCTACTTTCTGAAGCCTCTACCGTAACTCTTTAATTTCCTAGGTTACAATATGGGTCTTGAAGATCATTAATATCCATAGATGATTGTCGAGAAGCAATATCTTGTATTTTTAAGTTGAAATGTAGATGATAAATATTAAGCGTGTAATTTGAAATGAGCTAGTTGTGTTCAAAGTTAGGGCATACTGCTGTAGTATTTTCCGGCTGGTGTTTATGTTCGATGCGTGAGTCAGTGTAATTACAGGCACAAGAAGATAATTACTTAATACGTAGCGATTATAGCGCACTGGATAACCACCCATTTGCATGACTTACTAAACGATCTCTAAATTAATATTAAGTACTAGCCATGTCCGCGACTTCGCACGCGTTTGAATTTAAAACTTAAAAAACAGACTTAAAATAATAAATTTATTATTAATTTAGATATTATATAATTCTAAAATAAAAATAGCCTATGGTATTCCTTATTATATCAGCTATCTGCCAGTGAAAGTCCTGTCAATCGGTCCATTTGTTCCAAAGTCTAGCCGGAAAAAACAGATAGACAGACAAAAATTGTAAAAAATGTTATTTTGGTACATATACCGTGTATATATGAATTTAGTAAAAAGCGGTTATTTTAATGTTACAAACAGACACTCCAATTTTATTATATGTATAGATGATGATAATATTTTTCTACTTTAATTAGGAGGTCATTGTCAAGGGAGACAAGCCAAAAGTGTCCCACGGAACAGCAAATTCAAGACGATCGGAAAGAGTTCAGGAACAGAACCAAAATGTATTTCTGACTTTCAAATTCTGGGCTGCTCCTGTCTATTTCTGCAGATTTATTAACAGAGACCTTACAGTTTTTGACTGACCCATCCTAAGGTATCCAGAACTTTGTATTTTACAGTCTTACACTAACACTTTTAATTTACCTCAAATTCTCATTTTACAAATAAAAGCTGTCCGGTCTGTTTATAATCTTAGAGCTCGGGATGTCTTAACAAAGTAGGAATACTTTCATTTGCGTCAATATATATTTGAATATATTTGAATAATATAACTTTGTATTTCAAATGTTGAGAAAGAGTTACTACATAGTTTCTTGCCGGTTCTTCTCAGTGGAATGTCACACAATCCGATCCGGTGGTTACTTTAAATTTAATTAATTTTTGTAAAATGACGATTCTAAAGTGCTTTTAAAAGCCTACTCGAATAAAGTACTTATATATTTACATTCCTGTGATTATTTTAAATTTCTAGTGTTCCGAAGTAATTGCCATCTCATATGACCAGTTACTAGCTAAAAGCGTATATTTTTCTTTTTATTCAAATACTGTTTTAATAAATTAGTTTTATTCATATATCAACGCCTATTACATAAAGAAGAGATTATCAGTTATCTATTTATATAAAGAACTACGCCAAAGCTATAGTATAACTGAAAAAAATAATAACAAAAACAATACAAGTGGCTTAAGTGGACAGTTACTGGTGAACTTACCCAGTATTTTGAATTTGATTTTAAGTCAATCGGACTGACTTAGATGAACAATATTTACTGGATTATATCAAAATTGGTTATAAGCAATTTCGATTAAATCCAGTATCAAAATAAGTCATACCTTCAGTTGGGTCTTAAACTCTTTCATCTGGAAACAGATTTCTCTATGAAATGAGCTCACTCCCCCAGTCCGAATTTATTAGGTTTGACTCACACAGTAAAAATGTAAATATTTTTGCACCATAAGAAAGTTTACTAACGCGAACATACTTCAAAACCCGAGATTTTTTTGTTGTTTTAGATTGACATTTCAAGGTCAGATTCGTGTAAAAACGTTTTATTACGTAACGTTTCCAATGTTTGATCTATCACGTATAATGAGTTGTACGCGTTGCTCTCTCAAAGCTTTAATTTAATCTTCCAACTGAATTTAAAACTAGTTATACATAATTTGTTGCACACATATATAATATTTCCAACAAAAGATTAGTTACAAAAAAATTAATACTAACTTTGTAGGACTAGTTTAAAAATTAGTACAATTGCCTCATTAGCTTCAAAATTGTTCTATTAGAAAAATAAAACAACTGAATGTTGGTAACTTTCGATATCAATCAAATCAATCAATCAAAACATACTTTACACAAGTAGGCTTTTAGAAACACTTTTGAATGGTCATTATACAGAACTACATTAAAAGTAAAGCAACCACCGGTTCGAAATGTAGATTCTACCGAGAAAAAAACAGCAAGAAACTTGAACACAGAAATACAATCACAACAAAAGTAGTTACTCTTTTCCAACATTTGAAATACATTATGTTAGTTAAATAAAATTTCATACAATATAGCCCGCCTGAAAATCAACAAGTATTGTATGTATGTATGTATGTATGTATGTATGTATGTACTCTTTATTGTGTTTATAGCACATTTGATCATACAAACATTTGTGTAGTTAGTCTATATCTAGCTATTTTAGAAAATCAATTCATGCTACTCTTGTAATAATAAATAATGTTCATACAAATATATTTTTAGATGCTATGGTTAGTGGCAGGATTACTTGTCACTGTAGTAATATCTTTCTATATTCGTATTATACTGGCAAAAATATTTATTAGAATTTGTGGTTAGTAACGCGTCATTGAAATGTTTCAAACATGTCGTGGTACGATTTTACTTTAGTCTGTCTTTTGAAAATATAAAAAAAAGAAAAGAAAGTTTTTATATAATTTACTTTTTTTACCCAAAGCTCACTACTATGAGCACCGCCTAACGAATCCACACAATTTGTTTCACCCGAGCAACAAACAAATAAATTCCAATTGAACGATTAAGGTACCTTTCGATCGTCGGGATCTAGACGAATGGAGGGATTACAGAGGGCAGACGATGGTTTCATTTGCCGGAGGATTGCCGCTCGGAAGCGCCTGGCATACGAAAGATGGATATCACAGAGTAAAAAACACGGTAGGATAATGACAAAACAAGTATATTATTAAAAAATATATAAAGCCTTAATATAGATAATTATTATAATTAGATTATTTTAATGTAATTTAACTACTATGACCATTATATAAATATAGCAATAGTCTTAACTTAAATCAGGTGAAATTGCGAAGCGAATTTATTCATGTATATTAGTTTAGTTTTTAGGTAGGCATTACAAAAATAAAAGTCATCTCATATGTCAGTACAGATAAAAAAGGGAATTTAATCGTATTGAAGTTGTGTATTTTTATTCTATTTTAATCAAATATAGCCTTTTTATCCTATATATATTGCATATATATTAACAATATATACAAAGGGACATGTAAATAATCAATGTAACTGTTTAAACAAAAACATTTTTGTCAACTGATCTTTCCGTGTACATCTGCGGTCATAGATACGCAATCTTTTATCTCAATTTGATGTATGTTGGATGTAATACTCGCGGACGAGTGGGTACGTTCCATTATGCTTAAGCCCGAAATTGATTAGTATCGGTAAAACATTTCCGTGGGCTCAGCTTCAACATGAGCCTGTCAAGAAACGAATCAACGATATTACACAAATTTCGCCGATATTCCTTTTGATATTCGCGTGTATTTATTGATTAACAATAATGAAATAATACATTATACTGGTTTGCTTTTCAATGTTTTTTTTTCCATTAGTAGCCTGTAAATTTCCCACTGCTGGGCTAAGGCCTCCTCTCCCTTTTTTTTGAGGAGAAGGTTTGGAGCATATTCCACCACGCTGCTCCAATGCGGGTTGGTGGAATACACATGTGGCAGAATTTCGTTGAAATTAGACACATGCAGGTTTCCTTACGATGTTTTAATTCAGTGGTGGCTGCCATGGGTTGAGCCCGAATGCATGGGCGGTGGTGACCACTTACTATCAGGTGGCCCTTATGCTCGTCCGCCACGCAATGCCATAAAAAAAACAGGCTATTATACCTAATTTATGACGAATCCAACCTACTCAACCGACAATCATTTTGCAAATACGTTGTCGGGAGTACAGAAAAGGAAGTGCGTAACACAAGGTTCTTCTCACCCGAGCAAAGCCGCGGACGAAAGTTAGTACAATCGTCAATGGGCATTCCTTGAACTTATAATAATTATTCATCAAGCAGGCTGTTTGAGTTCATTCCTTTTTCAAAAATTTAAAAACATATAATATAATTGGTAAGCATTATACATATATAAAATGTATTATGTAATGTCATGGTGAAGATGTCATTGTTTCAGGTCAATTAAAAATCAACGAAGCATCAACGTATGTATAAGGTTTTTTATTAAGGTGAAAGGAATGCATATAGCTTGTTATAAAATATGATACGGGCGACTTAAAATTACAAAATATAATACCGACCCTTGCTATGTGACATCGTTACGTTATTACGGTTTTTATACACTTTGAGGACATTCGGTAAATAATACTGAATCGTGAAAGCTTCCCGCGATCACGTCTGTCCCTCGTTAGGGGACCGTAGGACCTTTAGGCGTCACGTGTTGCACAGATTAAAAATGCCACAGATAAACCTAATTATATTTCTGTGGATGATAAATATGTTTTTAAAAGAAATAAAGTTTTACGAATTCTGTCTAATGAATGGTATTCATGTTAACTGTACTCTTTTATTTTTATTATAATTTGTAGATGTAAAATCTGTATTTGAACTGAGTGATCAGAATTCGTGAATCTTAATAGATTTTTGTTGTGGATTTTGTGGAGTTAAAATCCAGGCAAGCACCACTGAATTATTAAATTCAATTGTATGAGTGGAAAAGTGAAATTATTTTTTTATTCGGACTAAAACTGCAACCGTCAATCCCATGGCAATGAGCTTTATGCGAAGATCGATACAGCTATCGCAACAATAAGGGTTATTCCTCGAAAAACGCTGTCTTTTATCTTTATGGTATTAGATTACGTGATCCTTTAGAGCTCAATATGATATCCTCTTGACTGGTTCCGGCCACAGTGGGTATTCCCATAGTCATTTGCAGATCCAGGCGTAGAACTGCGTCTTTGCGCAGTTTCCGAAGTAGGAATTTGGTAAGCACGACCAATTCCAAGATTCCACTGCTAATGAGTATTTCTTGGCGGAAAAATCCGATATTTTTTATTGGCATAACTTAGTTTTGAACCCAGAACCAATACTAGATGCGATATTGAAACAATTGTAAGGGAACCGGTATTATGGAGTTGCTTTATTGTCACATCTTGCAGTAATAACTGTTAGGATCTGTTCCTCGTTTAAAATCGGTTTGTGATCCCAGGCAGGTTTCGATGTATAATTTGTTTAAATTTGATATTAACAAGGGTAAAAAAAATAGATACATAGTCACGATTCACGGCAAATTCTACATACATTGGGCTCCTGTGTGTCCATTGTAAGTGTTGATTGATATGATGAATTTCAAATGCTGTTTTTCAAGACCAATATAAGTAATATACCAATAGATAAAAATAACAATGTCCCATTATAAGGAATGAATAAAGTTATATTTTTTTTTAAATTAAAACATTAAGCGGATAAGCAAATGGGCCACCTGATTGGATGTGGTCACCACCGCCCATAGACAATGGCGTTGAAAGAAATATTAAACATTCCTTATATCATTAATGCGCCACCAACCTTGGGAACTAAGATTTTGTGTCTTGTGCCTGTATTTACACTACCTCACTCAGGTAGGATATCTGATGAGTGGGTGGTACCTACCCAGACTGGCTTGTACAAATCCCTACCACCAAATATTCCTGTACTTCTATAATTAAGCTTGAAGCTTGTGCTAGGAGATTATCACGACACCTATTTTCAGACTCTAAGAGGCCATGATTTGTACTATATTCGATTATTTAGTATACCTTAACCGAGATAAGTATTTGTGTATAAATAAAATGAACTTAACTCAATAATATCGGCGTAGAGCAAAAAGAAGTGGCTTCGTAAATTAAAACTTTTCACAAAAGCTACCTACATAACGTAGTCGAATAACAGGCTGGCTGGCAGCTGGCTGAAATTAACCCCAGAGGAAGTTCTTAATTGGTAGGAAAATCAACGCCCCAACGTTTGGTGACGCTGTAAAGGCCAGTAGGGCCAACAGCAACTCTCAAGACTCATCCAAGATACAAAAAAAGTCTAGGCCCAATTATTTTCTCGCGCTCGTGCTGGGCGGTCGTCCCGCTGTGCACGTGAGCCAATTAATATCTCACAAATTGTTATTATTACGAATTAGTGTAAATAAAATTATTGTTAATCTCTTTATTACGATAAAAAAAATAAACTAAGAGTGATTTGTCGGCACATTGTTTTTTTTTTAATAAATTACCGCCTTTTTTTTTATAATATCTACATTATTTATCTACCATGTAGTTACAACAATTTAATAATAAAAATAAAATATATTTTTTCAGAACATTAAGTAATCTGTATTATTCGGACACGAAATAGTCACGTGACAACAAAGATGACTTACGTTTCGTGATGAGATCGCACCGTCAGGCTTTATATTGTGATAACCGAATAGTTACGGACCCTTTATGATAGCCTGGTACATGTAAATAATATCAATAGGTATTTGATATATTTAGAAAGATATATTTATAGCATATATATTAATGATTAACTTGTGAGGAGGGTGTAGGTATATACGACGGTACCACACAAGGCTATTGGTATCATAAGGCAGGTGGTTCGACCATAGCAAATGTCTCTTTATTACATTACGTATCTTTAAAAAACGTTAATGCTACTTTTTGAAACGAAGTTCTTTTAGGCGGCTCTCACTCTCTCTCTCTCTCGCTCTCTCGGTATCTCTCTATTTGATAATTGGGTTTTACATAATATTATGTATTGTATATCATATTTAGAGCCGAGATGGTCCAGTGGTTAAAACGCGTACATCTTAACCGAAGATTATGGATTCAAATCCGGGCAAGAAACTTAGAATTTTCTGCCTCATTTGTGTTTATAATTATGTCTTTTTTTATTTATATTTTATTAAGCATTTTATTTCAAAGTATTATTCTTAAATAAATATCCGAATAAACGTCACTATGGTAAAACGATACAAATTCTCAACGGTAAATTTAATTGCGCTCTCGTGAACACTTCGGTGTTAACGCGTGACTTGCACGTTAATTAGAATTTTCAAAGACTTCACTCGTTGTATAAATGTGCAGTGTTTGTAAGGTATACGTGTGTAATTAAATTATTAAACTATTTATTTTTATTTTAAAATGTATTTTCTCGTCTTCTGATTTTGGTAGGGTGCTTTGATGATATCCCAAATCGATAGTAATAATTAACGAATAAATTGATATTATTTAATTATATTTATAAAATACCGCAGACATTTTTAACTTTACCGTTTTATAAATTTAAATCATTTGGAGAAAATACATTGGTAAAGAAGGCGATTCGATACAAGATTATATAGATGATAAAAAAGCGTGGAATTAATGCTTGTTGACTACCAGGCAGGATACATACATAATTCATTGTATTTAACTAACATGACTGTATTTTTAGATGTTGAAAAAGAGTAACTACTGAGTTTATTGCCGTTTCTTCTCGGTAGAATCTATATTTCGAACCGGTGCTAGCTTTACTAAATATAGTTTGTTAAATGACGATTCAAAAGTGCTTTTAAAAACCTACTTGAATAAAGTATATTTTACTTTTGATTTAATCATTGGCACATAAGATTTGGAACTATTCTTGCATACATATTAGCATAACTACATTAGCAGCCTGTAAATTTTCCACTGCTGGGCTAAAGGCCTCCTCTCCCTTTGAGGAGAAGGTTTGGAGCATATTCCACCACGCTGCTCAAATACATGTGTGGCAGAATTTCGTTGAAATTAGACACATGCACTTTACCTCATGATGTTTTCCGAGCAAGAGATGAATTATAAACACAAATTAAGCACATGAAAATTAAGTGGTGCTTGCCTGGGTTTGAAGCCAAAATCATCGGTTAAGATGCACGCGTTCTAACCACTGGGCCACCTCGGCTCGGAACTATTCTTTACAATATAAATACGAATTATAGCATTTTTATTTCGGTTTTGCCTGGTACTAAGCTCGCTGTTCTCACTAAAACATTATATATTGGAGTCCACATTGCAGCAGCGACGATAATAGGTAATAAGGGCTGTTACCCGTTATATATTATTACCATACCTTTTTTTGCTTTTGTTATAAATATTTCGCAAATAAGTATGTTACAAAAGGAGAGAAGGTTATTTCCAAGAAGTGATTTATTTATTGGCTTTTACTTTCTTTGGTATTTACAAGGGCAAATGAACCAAATGACGGTAAGAGATTACTAAAAGCTGTATACATTAGCTTGGTGGTAGGGTTTTATACAATTAGTGGTATTATGATTGATAGCACACCTTAGGAATTAATAAGTAAATAATAAAATAGAAAAAAAGACCCGCTGAGATTCTGTCGCTCGTTCTTCTCAGGTCAGGGTATTTTCTATTCAGACCTAATCGTAGTGTTTAATTTGTCTATCAATAAGTAAGTATAATACTTCTTTATTAAATAATAGAGTTTGGGTTTGAGTTATATATTCATAGATGTGATTATCATATAATATACCTAATCATGACCCGAAGGAAAAACAACGGTATTTTTATATTAACATTTGATTTTTACATTAAAATTAGTAACGTCAAAATATATTTAATTTGGAAAGACCTGGAGGCGATTATTTCATATCTAAGGATATATGATAAAACATTATCGTCTAAAATTTCGTTAATTTTACTAGGTCTCACAATTTCTGGAATCCATTTGTACATTTTTAAAAATTAACTAATGGATAACATTAATACTTGTTCCCGGTATTATGTATTATGTTGAATTCAAAATAAAATGTAATATTATAAATGATGTAATAAATGTATACAATTTTTACTAAAATATTTCACATTTTTATGAATATACATTATATCTTGATAAACTGAGACCAATCTAACACTATTAAATCTTGTAATTTTCTTAACCGCAAATACCAAAAACTACTTGCCAAATTATCAAAATGATAAGGTAAGTCTTTTATATAAATCAGGATAAGAAATGAACCAAGACATATTCCTTGAGGGACCCCCGCACTAGCACCCCAAGAGAGCTGTTTTCTTTGATAGCAACTCTCTGATTTTGATTGCAAATTTAACAAATTATAATATGTTGAGCACGGTTTATTTTATATTGTCGTGACGCATATTCCTCAGGTAAATCATAGAGCCCTTAATCACGCAATCATAACTTCAATAATTGAAAGATATTTTAGCACAACTTATCCAATGTCAAGTGATCTTTGGATTACAACTAAACTAAGTAATAAAATTATACATATATGATATAAAAAAAAATATAAAAAAAATACACCATCCTATTTTTTGTCCTATCATTATCCAGCACACGGTCGCTATTACCTATCTGAAACTCTATGATCAGTCTTTGGGCTAAAAAACTGATCCACGTTTCTGCTGTATCGAGCTGGAGTAAAAATAAAGACAGTTGGCAACGTATATATTTTGATATATGTATATCAAAATATGTTTCAAAGAGTATTTCAGTATGTACTGAAATACTCTTTGAAACATAAACTAAAAAAAAAAACACAAAATGTATGTATTTCTTAATGTCTAGTAATACGCAGTTCAGTATTAATTAAGACCTGAGTAGACGTTAAAAAAACCTGTCTAACTAATATATTATTTAAAAGGCTCACATTATTAATTATTCTAAGCTTAATCTATACTTGGACGACGTTAGTACCGAAGTGATCTTGCCATTCGCTACGCTGCACACGTCGAGGAGTTTACGAGGTGACGATTCAGCATAACGTGAAGCCTTGTTAATTTTGTAAAAATGTTATAACGTGTAGCCTTAATGATTTTGTGAAAATTGCAAAAATGATGACGATTAAATAATTTCTTTAGAAATATTGTATTTAGAAGTTTCAATATCTATCGTCTGGCTATATCAAACCAGATGCAAACAAATCATTACACAAATAAAATAAATAAAATAAAACAAGCAGGGGGCTGATCTGATAGTAAATAATTACCACCGCCCATGAATATCTGCAAAACCGCTGGGTGTTCAGGTGGCGGCTTCCAAGGAATATGTAGGCTCTTCTATTGAAGGTTCCTAGGTAGTATCGTCTCGGAAAGACCACCGGTGAAAGCTGGTTCCACAGAGTAGTTGTGGTAGGCATAAAATGCTTTAAACGCAGTATGTGTGTGTGTGCATATTGGGACATCTAGGTGGTGCGGAACTTGGAATTAAAAAAAAAAGAAGTATGAGAGCAAAAAACATAAATATATATCGAAAATAAAAATCAAAATACACCTTATTCATAAGATTTCTAAGATTTATTTCCATACGGTCAGATTTATATTGACTAAGCTATAAAAGAGCTCATAAAAAGAAGTTGTCCAGCTTATTATTACTCTGTTTTTAAAAATTCAAAACAACGCGTTTTGTGAAAATATATCATATTACGAGTACTATAAAAATGAATAGACAAAAAAAAATATCAAACGAATATTACTGAGACAACAACTCTTCTTCGTACAAATGAGCGTTATTTATTGTTGAATTCAAAAATAAAACATGAAACTGCATATTTTTCGTTTGTGGTGTAATGTTAAAATTTAGCGCGTAACTGGCTCCGGAGTGGACTTGAAACGCAGCGGTGATTACGCTGAAGAACCCTCACGGGTCGTGGTTTGTTTCCATTTACAGACACAGGCCTTCGGTAATTTATGCACATCGACGAACTTATTAAAGGATTTATAATTTTTGTCATTTGAGTTATTGAGTATTTTTGATACTACGCGGTAAATAAATGTTTAATTGACTTGAAATAAGTTTGGTATGAAGTGAATAGCTACATACTTAGTAGTATTCTATAAACTAAACGTACATAAAATTTCAGGTAAAGTGATATATTAGTTAGCTAGTAGAATAAATAGGAACAGAAGATACCCGAATATTTTAAAAATGTTTGAAATTTTGTTAAAACATAATATACTTTTAAGCCTTTAAGTAACGAATAGAAAAGTAAAATACACTTTTCACCAGGTCATTAATGACGGACATAAAATAATCCAAATCCTTACCTTTGTGACAATATTGAAAAGAACGATTTCAAATGTAGAAATATATCAACATTTTTCGCCAACAGTGACACATTTACGAGCTGTTATTCGACACACAGCTACAATCATCAATTTTGTCGGACAACAATGGATACCGGCTATCATTGTTGAGGCTGTTGACACGGTACCCAGTTCAGTAATTATGAAATGTTATGGCGTCAACTGCTTTGTTTTAACTTGCGAGCTAGATGTAATTGTCGCGAACAATGCACTTTAAAATGATATTAAATGAAAATAAATTGTCTAGGAGAACGTGAAATATAACAGCGGGGTGCAAGTTGCTTATGTTTTGTTGTTCACGGTATTTATGTAAGGAGCAGACGAGGAGGAAAAATATGAAGTATTTTTATGAAACCTTATTAAAATATAATTGAATTTAAGCGAGTCAAGAGTGAGCTCAAATGGCCTAGTGGTTAAATGTTGATGAATCTTGAAAACATCAAGTGTCTATGGTAATTGAAATTTTGTCTCATATTTAAACAGCGGACTATGTTGAAGTGTCATGAGAGAAAACGCAGAAAAGAGAACTTGGCAAAAATATCTAATATAAAAATTAAATATTTTTATCTGTTTAAAGTTAAGTCGCTTTTCCTTTATATATATTTTAAGTAGATTAATATATCCATAAAACTTCCCGTGGACACATGCGAGGAACAGTAAGTATGAATATATATATATATATAATAAACTTAGATTTATGTTAGTCTCAATGCTTGTTCAGGATGACATCATTAAAACTAATTAATTGGTTCTATAAAATATTAGTTTCAGTCTTAGAAATATCTTTAACTTAACGTTTTATATACCATAACTATTATTAACCAACTATTAATTTATTTAAAAGAAAATAATAAGAATATTTATTAATTACAGTACAGATGACTATTTTTTTTTGTAGTAGGTATAATTTGATTCCATGTATAAGACGACGGCAAGATTATACAGCAATTTCTCGAACACGATTCGATTCGCAATACTGTTTAATGGTTGAAAAATTAAGGAGTCCTACTTTGGCATATTATTTTTGGTATTCGGAGGCTGTAATTATGCTTCCAAAAATGCACATCGAAAAGAAATCAGTTTATATTGACAGGTAAAGGTTTCGAGTAATTAGTTAAGATTTCCAAATTACCACAATAACCTGAACTGGGACTGGTTAAGTTGTGACCGACTGTGACAGCGTGTGCTCCGCAAACATTAGGGAATTGCAAACTTCGAAATGCACTGAAGTTCGGTAACAGTTCCGTAGTGGGAATAAATTCAAATCGAGCGAGAAGCAGCCTTGGCCGCAGATTGAGAATTTAGAAGAGGCATACGAGTATTGTTATATTATATTGTTGAATAGTTTATTTTTTTAAATATAATAAATATTGTTGAAGATTTCTTGTAAAAAATATTTCATTTTGGTGGTAACAGACAAAGTAATTCAACAATTTGCTCTTGATTTAATCGTATCTTTAATCACTATAAGGCCTTTAACATATATAGTCACGTTTTAACCAAGTTAACCATTATATATACAGTGTTGTTGTTTGTTTGTTTGTTGTATGTTATGCCATCATCCCTGCAAAAATAAGGTAAGAGGTTCATTCATTAAATTGTTATTATCTGAAACCAAAATTTAATGACCGAGTTTCAGCTCTTAAATTGTTTTTAAATAAAAGAACCAACGATGGATTATCATTAAAGTTATTTTTTCATATTGCATAATAATAATATTTGTTTATTAAATTTTATTTTAGATACTTTTTACTGTAGTCATATGATGTACCTGTGTGTGGTCTTCTATATCGATTGACCGTTATCATTTGATAATATAAGCTACTAGTTTTCGTTCGCGGCTTTTCTCGTTTTACGGGTTGACCATCATGTTAGGAATAAACAATTTAATTCATATGTCTTTCCTTGGAGTTTAGGCTTGCTTCGTATCTACTTTAATCGAATTCATTTCAGTGGTTTGGGAAGATTAACAGACAGTCAGACAGAGCTCACTTTCGCATTTTTAATTATTTATATATGATGATTTTACATTAGAAACCTTATATTTCCACGACCATTAAAATACCTTCATTACTTAATATTATGGTCATACCACTGAATTCAAACCCACACATAGATGGATCTGACATTTAGTATTCAGGTGCTGGTGATGTTACGAATATATTTTTTTTAAATATTAGTTTATTAATTTTTATGCCACTTCCTTCCTTCTATACTTTTGTTCTACCTTCACACGCAGCACTTTGCACCTGCACTACGGGAAACGGAGGATTTTATTTGCCACCATCTGTACCCGTGTGGATTGTTCGAGACGCTTCTAGGTGCAATAGAAAGTCGGCTCCAGCTGTAAACTCAGTTATGACCGTATGCATACTCAAATATTTTATTTATTTTGGAAATATGTGTACGGTAGTTATATTTATTACTTCATATTAAAACTTATGACAAAAATATATTCATTTAAATTCTTTTTCGATGTTAATATTAGGAAAAGGTTTCTATGAATAATACTAAAGAATAGTACTAAACGAAAGTACTATTTAAAAGTACTGGATGAATTTTCTCAGTGTCAGTGTCAGTGTATTGTTGCTGTTGTATATCTCATACATACATTAGCAGCCTGTAAATTTCCCACTGCTGGGCCAAAGCCTCCTCCCCCTTTGAGGAGAAGGTTCGGAGCACATTCCACCACGCTGCTCCAATGCTGGTTGGTGGATTACACATGTGGCAGAATTTCTTTGAAATCAGACACATGCAGGTTTCCTTACGATGTTTTTCTTCACCGCCGGGCACGAGATAAATTATAAACACAAATTAAGCACATGAAAATTCACTGGTGTCTGCCTGGGTTTGAACCCGAAATGATCGGTTAAGATGCACGCGTTCTAACCACTGGGCCATCTCAGCTCTTGTATATCTCATTAGCGAGTACAAATAAAATTGAATACATGCGAAAGTGTCGCAATAAGTGATCTCATACATACTATAAACATGTGTAGTCTATTCCAACTACAAGCGGACAAAAGCCAAGAATACATTTGACATCGAAATGATGCAATATCATTGGTATAGAGTTTCTATAATCTATGACATTCACTATGGATTTGCCAAAAAATTACATTTTGAGCATCGACGAATCTGTTATCGGAACTTTAAAGGTAAAATTATACTTAATATAAATAGTAGCATTAGTGTTTTATTATAAATAAAGATATTTTATTCAAGAACTGTTTGTAGTGCACAATACAGCTGAGCCATTAGCAAAACGCGTGGTATACGTAAATCTGAGCTTTGTTTACCTTCGTTCCTTCTTCGATTGGAATGGACTTTTCGTGTCTTCATACGTACGTATTTTTCTGGTAATCGTAATACGAAGACGAACGGACGAACAAAATATACTATTAAGTTACAATTTTAAAAACATAAGGAGGTAATTCCTAAACGTTTAAGCCAGTTTAATTTCATAAAATGAAAGTGGCTTGAACAACGTTCGCGCGGTCCGATTGTGTTAGTGTTGTGTGTTCGTCTAAAAAAAGACAAAGCGTAATGGAGGTAGACGAAGAACACTCGTGCAGTCGACGTCAGAGCTCGGAAGGCACGCGGAGATTTCAGTTACTAAAAGATTTCTTTTTTTATTGATATTACGTCATCATTCAAGAAAATAAAACAAATGTTATCATTATTAATTTAACGACCGAGAATATAAAATTAATTAAGGATGTAGGTGTGATCATTCCATTAAACTATAGTTACTTGAGACTTTTTATATATGCGTAATTTCTTTCTTGTCAAAACAATATACTATCGAAATCAAAGTCGATGATTATGAACTCCTGATTGATTGGCAAAGGCAGTCATTTGTGTAGAACATATAATAGAGCATGTATGTGTGCGTTTACAAGGTACTCTATCTATTCCGTTATTCTCATAATTCCGATGGAACGCCACTCTGACACGAGCGGAAAGCGTTCAGGCGTAGGACCAACGGCTTTACATGTTCTCTGAGGCACGGGAAGCTGCCGAATAGCAGACTCCGGGCGATTAATGGGAATATTTCGATAGAAAAACTCGATAACTTTTCATTAGCCGACCGGTCTTGAACTAACACTTAGAATTCAATACATGTCATATAAAACTATAGTTCTATATAATAGTCGCTGGACTAGAACATTTAAGAATGAAAATAAGTCGAGAGCGAAACGAAAGAACAAAAAAACAAGAGCCGAGATGGCCCAGTGGTTAGAACGCGTGCAACTTAACCGATGATTTCGGATTCAAGCCCAGGCAAGCTCCACTGATTTTCATGTGCTTAATTTGTGTTTATAATTCTCGTGCTCGGCGGTGAAGGAAAACATCGTGTGGAAACCTGAATGTGTCTAATTTCAACGAAATTCTGCCACATCTGTATTCCACTAACCTACATTGGAGTAGCGTGGTGGAATATGCTCCAAAACCTTCTCCTCAAAGGGAGGCCTTAGCCCAGCATTGGGAAATTTACAGCCTTTTAATGTGATGTAAAAAAAATGTCACAAGTAAACGTAAAAGTTTAATCAAATTGTCCCTTTATAAAAACTGAGTAGGAATAAAACGACTAGTTGTGTTTTTGGTTTTTAAATTACACTAAGTTATTCCCGAAAGCGCCATTTTGCAGTGGATTGTAACAGCCATAAAGTTACCGAGGCTTTATGCCTTGGTAGAAATGTCTCCTTCATGGTTTTAAAAGTGATTCAGTTCTGGTCTGCATTTATTGCGCTTTGCACCGTCGTACTATTAAACGTTTTTAATTGTTTCCACTGTTTATATAATTTATGTTTTTATTTTCAGCTTTAGTTGCAACTAAAAGCATTTCAAATATTGAAATATCACTATGATTTAGTATTTTAAGCTATCTAGTGTGAACAAATTGTTCAGTAGATGTTTACGAAGTAGCAATTAAATGCTTTTTCTCGTGTTTGTCTGTAGTCGTGCTGTTCGCCTACTGGCCTTTACAGCTTCACCGGGCGTTGGGGCGAGTACTAGACTCAGTCTTTTAGTTTGAGCTCTTTTGGGTTCGAGAGTGACGTTCGTCCTGAGGATGTCTCCTATGAGATCGCAAATTAAATGCCAGTAATAACCAAACTATACAAAACAAATAGAGAATCTTGCCATCGTGATGTAGAATTGTCAAAGATTTGACATAGCGCCATCTATTATTCAGAAGTAACAATAAATTCGTTAATTAGAAGTTATGACATGTACATTATGACATGAAGTTTAACGGGCGGTCATGTTTGACGTTTACGAGTGCGTTATATGAAAAATAAAGGGGTTAAAAGGTGTTGTGGGCTAAAAATAATTTTAACCGGAAAAGATAACACTATAACATAATATTATATACTAGGTGATAAGCCGGCTTTCCTCGGGTAAAATAAATAAAACCTAACAAATACGGCTCATGTATTTGTTAGCAATTAGGAAGACGGAATATAATATACGATACGAGAATTAAACTATCTATACTATAAAACAAAGAAGTTTTTCGCCGCCTGCGCGCTTAGATCTTTTAAACGATACAACGGATTTTAATGCGGATTTCATAAATATATAGTGATTCAAAAGGAGATCTATATGTAAAATACATTAAAATGATAGTTGAGAAAAGATAAAATTTCAACTTTTCCAACTGGATGAAAATAAATCTTTTTATGTTTGTTCTTTAATCTATAAGTTGTATTTAGCTCTATAATACTCAAGTGACTCCGGGATGGGCAGCTAGTTTTATTTACGAACGGTCTAAATTGCATTTATTTATTAGCTATTAAACCACCAGGAAAAATGTCTTATGTTTTGGTTCGAATTTCTCAGCCCACATTTACAGTGCTTATATCAAAATTTTTAAATGAGTGAATATGACCAGGCCTTAAATTATTGGTTCTGCTTAAAATTATATTCACCCCATGTGATGCCTTTGATAAAATAGTTAATTATTTTGAGTAATATTAACCGTAATAAATAAAAACGTTTTCACGTAAGATGATATGAAAATATAAAGTGACAATGCATACAGTCGACACCAAAAAACTCGGTAACTTTTGACCTATCTCTCGTTGAATTGTTCCTCTAAACTCCCGTTACTCGTGATAAAAGGCGACGCTCATGGGACCCATAACGGAACAAATGTATCACGCACACTGTAGTACTAGAAAGACTGAATTTAATATTTTATATTTCTCAAATTATATTTTATACTTACGAGTATACTAGCTAACCGACCCGACTTCCGACGGTTAAAATAAGAATTCAAATTCGAATTTCAAATTATGAAAGACAATATTTATCAACATAAAACAATTGAAATGTTTCAGTACAATCTCTTTAATTAAAATACATTCTTTATATAATTATATAAGAAATATTAAAATTAAGACCTTAACTATATACAAATAAAAATTAAAAATAGTTGCTGTACAAACCATGACCGCGTGGAATGGCGAAAGCACTTCTCCGTTAAATCGCAATTCCGATCATAATGATTAATATTTGGCACTGACTTTTTTGTAGATATTTTGGAAACCTATAAATCTCTCAAAGTTTTTTATTTATGATATAGCTTGGTACCAAAACTTACCCCTTTACTACGATAAAATAAAGAGCAATTACAGAATTTCTTGCCGGTTCTTCAAGGTAGAATCTACTTTCCGAATGGATTTTTGCTTAACATTAATTCAATTCTGTAACGTGATGATTAACAGGTCTTCTTGAGCCTCGAATTAAAGATTTTTTATATGATGTATTTGTTGAATTTTGCAAAGAAGAGATTAGACAAAATAGTAATAATAAAGATGGCATAAAGCTATAATAGAAGGTGTTCGCGCCTACGACTACTAATTTAGATGTATATATAATACAGATCATTGATTTAATTTTAAATAGCATTAGTTTCTATATAATCAACCTTTTTTTACAACATTTTTATAAAAAAGAATGTGTCAAAGCGAGTGTGTTGTTTTCTTTCTTTTGTTTTTTTTTTCACTTATAAGCCATCTTATTAGCAACGATACAAGTTGAACTAGATTACAAGAATATATTATACTAGTTTTTAAAGCAAATTTTCTTTTTATTGAGTTCGGTATCGGACTCCAGTGTCTAAGTAATAGACATATGATATTTAAAAAAAAACAAAAAGCAAGCCCATAGCCACCCAGCAAGCGGATAGCTTACAATAAAATTGAAATATACTCGTATCTGAATTCACTTTAAGTGTTATTTGAATACAGTGAATTTGGTGTTTGATAATTATTATTTTTACAAACGCAAAACGTCGACACTGTATTAATGTGATCCGGTTTGACTGAACCAAACACAGGCATATTGTGCTTTGCATTTGTTGTGTAAGAGTGTCATATACTTTTTGCACTGAAAGAGTTCAGATGGAATATTCAATCGCTTAACCTAAGAAAACGTATAATTTTTATGCCACTATATTTAGTATAAATTTATTAGACTTTCACAGTTTATGAATTTTTTGGACCAAATCCGTAGTGCGCATGAGTTATTTTCCGGACTAGACTACAACTGCCTCACTTTTCAAATAATCATAAATTTTCCGACAAAATTGGCCCTTCTGAATATTATAATACTTAATATCACAACTTTTTAGAAGATTAGATTTTTTTCTTATTCTCTTTCAAGCTAATGTATTAAAGGTTCATAATGTCGTTCGATCGTTATGTTTCATATAAAAATACGTCCGTTAACCATTTCTGATAAAAATAAAAAGAAGCAGTGTTTTTAGTCGTATAGGGTGTATGAATCTGTAAGAATCTTGTTATTTCCAGCTCAAAATTCTCGGGCTAAGCAACTAGTATCATAATTATTAAAAAAAAACAACCATTCCTTTAAAGATCGTAGGCTTTGAATGCTTTACAAGAAAAGTCTTTGTCCACCAGCGAGACTTGAGGTGAAGTGAACAGTCACCAATAATTTTAGTGATAAATTGAATCACTTTCCATTTTTCTTATTAGGATAATAACACCAAATAGTAAAACAAAAAAGCGTTAGACGCCAAAATGAATATTTATTATGCCCAAGAACTGGTACAAAACTTATCCGAAGATTGGCCATAATTGATCATTTCTTGTTACTCGTTACAAAATGCAAGCAAAAATACTCATAAAATACGAGTCCCTCGCAAAATTACTTTGTAAACAAGTTTACCCAGATTTATGAAAGAAGTTTAAAATAAATAATTTTTAGGGGCAAAAGTTAGTCGGCAGGTGTCCCTTAATATATATATTTTTTACGAAACTCGAGTAATGCAAATATGCAAATCCCGATAGCATAAACTTTTCGTCCTCGTTTTGGCTAATCTAAATTGTTTTAATTTATAATTTGCGTGTTTATGGTGAATGTATGGAAAAATGTTTGCCTTTTAAACTCGTTTATCTATACGTGATCTATACATGTAATAAAACTGTAATGAAGTCGTGTCCTTGCACGTGATGTATATTTTTTTATTATTTGTTCGTTGTGGACATTGTCGAAACATACATTACATAATAATTACTTGATGAAAAAATAAATTACTTTTAATTTAAGAGTTTTAGCAAGTCTATTTATGTAGGTAGGTATCATCCATCAGATATTCTACCAAGAGTGAGCCAGCTACAGACACAAGGGAATTGGTGGGATATGAGTGTTGTAAGGAATGGTTAATATTTCTTATGGCGCCAATATTTATGGGCGATGGTGAACACTTAATATTAGGTGGCCCGTTTAACTAGTTTATAGTTCTAAAATAATTTGATACAAATATTGGAAATAATATGAATAATAGAATGATAATTTAAAAAATAAATAGGTTTGAAGAGATAATATCTCCTGTAAAACTACTGTTACAGGAGATAAAAAAATCAAACTACGAGTTGTTGATAAGATGAACAGGACAGAACAGATATCATTCTTTAAAAAAACAACTCAAGGAATCAAACTCAAGAGTTCCGTTTAAATACACCTATATAATACAATTATATAGAACAAATGTTTGCCCCTAGTCCAGCATTCGCATAGTCCAATAGGACGTCCATTTCGTCTGGATGATTCTCAGCTGGCGCTTTGGGTCCCAGCGTCGAAGCAAATGAAACTGTCTCCGCTCAGTCTAATCTCGCTGGTGCCCTACTATTTGAATTTAGAATTTTTTTCTCATATCTAATATGCTAAAAATATCGAATTGATAAAACATGGACCTTAACTACCCTCCCAGATTTAACACCAGATATGTAATTTTCCTTTTTCTATTTATAAATTATTCAAGCACTGATTATTTAATAGTTATTATTTTAACGTATGCTGCGGATTTCAATTCTGCAAGGGGAAAAAATGTCATGTGCACTTGACGTTTGAATCTAAGTAATTCCGTAAGACGGTATTATCAATTACACTAAGATTTATACTGTCCAACATCAACTTAACACGCAGCTTTTTATATAAGTCAAACATTTTGTTTTATTCCCGTTCATTATCACAATCAAAACATGTGTTTTGTTGCATACATATTTTATATCATTGATTACATCGTCCATCGTTAAAATATGTTTTTTTATTGTTTCATTTACATCAGATTATAATAAATGCGAAAATGAACTCGGTTTCGGACGCGTCCTGTTAAAAATTAAAGCTTATAGGAGCGACATCATAAATAATACTATTAACAAAATTCGGATAGCGCCATAAGTATATAATATAAGAGTTTTAAATATTATTAAAATATGATTCAGTAAGCAGCTTAAACGAAAATCCAATAGTGCATTTGAAAATATTACTCTACAATGACCAGCAGCTGATGGTAGACTTTTTTTATCGAAGAGTACTACGAATTTATTTATCATTCTTATTCGTTACTTAAATCATTTGCCAAATATAACAAATCAAACTCTGGCAGATGCTATCTTGCAATCAAATCATCCACATAAACTTACTTGACGAAATGAAAATATTTAAGCTATCAAATTTGAAACTAAATATATACAAATAAAAAAAATTGTGATGACGTTATTCAAATCGAGAACCGATAGTATCGCCGTTATCCGCATTCTCGGGTATCGGCGTTGCGCCAACAGCTTCAAAGCACCTTTTTCATTTAGCCCACCAACGTATTGAGACCAATTTCCCTTATCAGCTCGAGTTACTGAAATTAGAGCAATTCACTCCGTGTACTAACGGAAACCGTTTCAGTTCGTTCAAATGTTTGGCTTCAGGTTCGGTCTTGGGTTGATTTGTGACCGCTTTTAAACCGTCCATTTTATCTTTTACTGCTTTTGTTTTTCTTTGTTTAATTTCCATTGTTTATTGTAATTTAGATTTTGTGTGATTGTATGTATGTCAATATATTAATTTGTCTTAATTCTTTGTTCGTTCCTGGGTGAGCTGGACGAAATTTCTTCAAGGGATATGCTAGGGGAGATTTTATACCAAGTTTACTTTTGTAATTTATTGTATCCATTTTTTACTTAAACGTAAAATAAAGTGTTACTTAAGGATTTTACGCGGTGGTAGTGCTTTGTAAAGGCTGGTATTTACATAATATAGTCCTTTGTATTGGTGTAAAAAAGGCACATGATATAAAATATCTTAGATATCATAGTTGGCACATGACCATATAAGGAGTGACTTATACTTCGCGTAGTGCCAGTCTCTGCCATGCTAGCTTCTCCATTCTAAAATAAATTGTATAGTTGTGTAGTGTGAGTTTACGCTGTTATTGTTCTGTTGAAAAAAAATAATACACCTTTAACTTTAGCTAGGCGAGTCATCAATTTCAAACATTTACATTTTTTCAGTTATTACAATTATTTTTTAAGTTCAATAACTCAATACTTCTTTGTGTTTTTTACCGGGCAATTATTAAAATGAATAATCTTTAAAAAATATATGGATTTATTTGTAATTTGCCAACAAACCGCAAATAACAAAATCAAAATATCTCGAGCAATTCAAGTGGTCCGATTACGTTACTATAATATTGAAAAACTCATAATAAAAAATACGATTGAAGTATATTTAAGGTCGATGAAGAAAACTCCAACAATCGACGTCACACGGCACGTGGGGCTTCTAATTAGCTCGTGACCACAATAGTTGTTTGTCAGAACCTCGGACAAAATAATAATAAAGGTATAATCGCAGTTAAAAGTCGAATATAATGTATGAAAAGTCTAGTCTAATTAACTAACTACTAAAACATTGAGATCTTAAGATCAATTTCTGGTCGGGCCATAAAATTTACTTGGTGGTAGGGCTTTGTGCAAGCCCGTCTGGGTAGATACCACCCACTCATCAGATATTCTACCGCCTAATAACAGTACACTATATTGTTGTGTTCCGGTTAGAAGGGTGAGTGAGCCAGTGTAATCACAGGCACAAGGGACATAACATCTTAGTTCCCAAGGCTGGTGGCGCATAGGTGATGTAAGGAATGGTTAATATTTCTTATAGCGCCTTTGTCTATGGGCGGTGGTGACCACTTAGCATCAGGTGGCCCATATGCTCGTCCGCCAACCAATGCCATAAAAAAAAAAAAACAAAAAAAAACAAAATGTTGTCATCATATTTCAATATAGCCCACTACATGTAAATACTGATCTTAATATCATTCACCGCACTTTTTATGACTAAACCTATTGGAAACATACACATAAGAAGGCGAAGGCACGCTTACGTAAAATTACCGGCGTGCACTAGTATAATAAAATAAAAATATAATCTAGTTTTTCCTGTCTTTGCCCTTAGTGGCATCAAGTACACTGATTATATGCCGTGGAAGGCCGTGACGTCATGAACGAATAGATCCAATAATCCAATAAATATGATCTCTGTTGGCATAAAGTATGAAACAATCGTACGAAATCCCTTAAAACTTACCTCCACTAATAGCATAAATGTTTAACACAAGATCTATTGCTCAAATTGAAGTCATATTTCGTATTCATTTCTTAGTCGAGTGCGAAACTTCTTCGTAATACACTCGAGGCATTGGATTTATATGATAAGAACCTCGAAGTTACCGAAACTTTTTGAAATGAGTTTTGTTTAATATTATACGAATATAAATATGTCCTTAATGTAATTATGAAACACATTTTTATATAAGTAAAGTAAATTGTGCTTATTTCGATTATACAGTTTGTAAATGAAAAATGTTTTTCTTTTTTTTTTATAAGAATAGAATGAAAATTAACAGCCAGTAAATTTACGGCCAAGGGATCATCCGCTTTTGAGGAGAAGAAAAAGATTTGAAGCTTATTTAATCACTGTGTTTCAGTGCGGTGTTTTTTAGGGTTCCGTACCTTAAGGAAAAAGGAACCCTTGTAAATTGACTTCGTTGTTCATCTGTCTGTCTATCTGTCCGTGAAGAGACGTCCCAGGAACCCGGAAGCTATAAAATTAAAATTATTGCCAAATACAGAAGTCTGGGGGCCTTTGGAGCTGAAAAAAAAATTGAATCTCTAAGTCTACGCAATTAAAAGATATGGCCCGTTACGTTGCATTTCCCATACATTCGCAAAGGGAACCTGTAGGGTACTTTATCTTATCTATAGAGTTCCGTTTATTAAGAATCGTGAAATTTTACAAGAAACAATAACTTGTAGCAGATGTATTAAAAAAAAACAAAAACCGTAAATTTGTTGTTACATCAGTATCTGCTAGTGTATCCGAAGAAATATTTTTTAAGAACAAATGAAAGGAAATAAAAATAAAATCTGGTCAATCTTTCAGTATTCTGTGGTGGTACGGAACCCTTGGACGTGTATCCGACTCGCACTGGCATAACTATTTTCATATCAATAGACGGACTGGAAAATGGGCCACCTGATAGTAAGACACCACTGCCCATACACATCAGTAGTTTAAGAAACACTAACCCCTCCTCAAAGAGTCAATGCAATGCAATGTTCGACGACCTCCGAGGTCGAGTAGTGTGTACACCGGTTTTCATGGGTACGCCACTCCGAGGTTCCGGGTTCGGGTTCTATATTGCAACGTAGAAAACTAATAAACTTTTTATAGACCTCGGCATTATCATTGACAGTAAACTCAGTTGGGGGGAACATATTAAAGAAGTTTCTCGTAGGTTTTACGCCACTATGCATTCCATAATGCGTTTAAAAAATTTTTTGCCTATGGAAACTAAAATCCAGCTTGTTACTACCCTCTTGGTTCCAATTCTTGATTACGGTGACTCCTGTTATCTAGATCTTTCGGAAGAACAACTGAATAAACTTAATCGTCTCCTTAACACTGGCATTCGCTTTATCTTTAGCTTACGTAAATTCGACCACGTTTCTCGTTTTATGAAACAGTTACACTGGCTTCCTATACGGGAACGTAGATATACTCGGCTTCTATGTCTTCTCTACTCTATTCTTACCGACCCTAATGCTCCCACTTACTTATCCTCTAAATTTTCTCTTCTTTCCTGTACTCATAATAAGCCCCTACGATCCTCTCATTCCCTTACCCTTTTCATACCTTCCCATAAATCTGGCTTTGTTTCCAACTCTTTCTCCCTAGTTGCAGCCCGGCTTTGGAACACTTTGCCTGATTCTATTCGTAGAGCTCCATCGCGCGACTCCTTCAAGCGCCAAGTAAAAGAATTTTATTTGTCGTCTGTCAACACTATGTGATGTCTTTTCATAAATACTATTATCATAATTGGATTCATATATATATATATATATATATATTTTATGTATATATGTTAAATATTTATGTACTTATTTATGTATATGTTTGTGCATATTTATGTATATTATGTATATGTATATTTATGTATTATATATTATGTATAATATCGAAATTTACTGTATTATTATTATATATATTTATAGGCATGTATTGCTATGTATATATTTTTTAAAATTATTCTTTAACTTCTGTGCACACCCTACTGACTACTCTCCTACACTATTCTGGGTTGGCTGGCAGAAAATGCTGTTATAGCGTTAAGTCCGCCCTCTGTACATGTTTTATTTGTACAATAAAGAATAATAAAATAAAAAAAAAACTTTTTCTACATCGACTCGGCCGGGAATCGAATCCGGGACCTCGGAGTGGCGTACCCATGAAAACCGGTGTACACACTACTCGACCACGGAGGTCGTCAAATTCACCCCCAACAATGGGAACTAAAATGTCATGATCTTTTTACGTGTAGTTATACTGGCTTACCAATATTGCTATTAGGTCTGTTTCACCAAGTAAATAATAATGGTACATACACGTGGTAAATATGGTATACATATACATGGTAAATACACGTGGCATAATTTTATCCAAAGATTTCAGGATGATTTCCATCGCCAACGAGCATGGATTGAAAGATTGATGAAAAAATTAATATTTAAGGCCGCCATATTCGGTTAACGTGTGTAGATAAATTAAAAAATAGCAGCTTATCAATTTGGAATATTAATAAAGACTATTCGATCCGTAACATTACAACAAAAAAACATATTGATCAAGTTTCATTATTTAGTAAATAATTGTACAATATTTACGTCTAATCTATTTAGAATTCTGTTGAAAGAGCCTCTGGGCTTGAACTGAATTGGACGAAATTTGATATGAAGCAATCTTGAATGCCAAGGGAGGGCATAGGCTATTTATTAGATCTTATACCTGACGACAAACCCCTACATGGTGAGAAAAGCCGCGGCCCACAATTAGTAACTAATAAATGTATAAAGAGCCGAGATCGCCCAGTGGCTAGAACGCGTGCATCTTAACCGATGATTTCGGGTTCAAACCCAGGCAGGCACCACTGAAATTTCATGTGCTTAATTTGTGTTTTTAATTCATCTCGTGCTCGGCGGTGAAGGAAAACATCGTGAGGAAACTAGCATGTGTCTAATTTCAACGAAATTCTGTCACATGTGTATTCCGCCAACCCGCATTCGAGCAGCGTGGTGGAATATGCTCCAAACCTTCTCCTCAAAGGGAGAGGAGGCCTTTATCTCAGCAGTGGGAGATTTACGGGCTGCTAATGCTAAAAAAATGCTAATGCTAAATGTATAAAATGGAATTTCATATCTTTTAATAAATCAAAATGTAATGATAGTTGACATTTAAAAGGTGCAAGTGTTTTTGTTATAAGTTGGTACAACATGCAGGTGAATACATATACCGTTATGGATAGTTTCTAGAATGTCGTTAGGCCCACTCCGGAAGTGGTGCATTATAGAGGCAGATCGCTTACCTTAACGAGACTACCGGCTCCAGAGTCGCGGTAATTCAAATTCAATAAAAGTTGAGAGAAAAAGGACTGACCGATTAAGTATTTTTTGTATTTACAAATTTTATCGGCAGTACAAAACTGTAGCTTGAGCGAAGCCTAGTAAGTTTGACTTATAAATATATTCGAATTCAGGTTGAAGAAATTTTAATTATAATAGTATATCTGGCCTGTACCCACATCGGTTATATATTATCTGGAAGTCGGAGTGGTGTTTTTTTGCACGCGCTAACCGTTTTAGGTAAAATACTCGTCCTTTTTGGAAAGAGTTAAGAAGTAGGCTTCCAATGAAATAATTTTTAAATAGTCACATGTCAGCACTATTTCTATTGAAGATAGTTTGATCCTCAGAAGAATATTTAGAGTAAAGCAAGCGTGTAACAAGATCGTTTCAGTTTATTGTAGTCGAAATGGTATGTATGTATGTATGTAGGTATATGGTATGTATCCCTCAAATAATTTCTCATTAACAACTCCACGCTCTCCATGAACGTTATAAGAAACAGTACAAAAAAATACCCGAACCACTCAAACGTGAGAGCCAATCAAAAAGTCTTTGCCCAGTAATGTTTATCGGTAACTTATTTATTGGTAGAATAACATCGGTAAACAAAATTACCTTTTTCGTTCGAACAGTTGCTCCGCCTTTGATGTGAAATACTTTGGTTATTGGCCTCACAAAGGGAGGTTTGTGGGGTGAGCCAGTAAGCAAATTAAAATACCTGAATTGAGTTTAATAACGAACGCTTATTCAATTTTTGAATGTAATTGATACTATTTATCAATTTTATCGCATAAATGTAGCATTTATATAGTATAGTTAAAATATAAAGACAAATCGAAAATACATCTAGAAATATAGACAGGCCAGGGTATCATTCATCCCATATACATCGGTACGAAACTAATTAATTATTTCCTGGTTTTTGATACACCTTTGGTTGATGTTATAATAGTTGGCATAATTAATGTGTATAAGAAAAACATTAATTCTGTTTAAAAGTTTTCATATCAATTATAAGACGTGAAACGAGAAATAAATCTTATCGAAATTGTTTAATTCTTAAAACGTGTACCATTTAATAACTTAATTGCAAAAGTCAGGAAAGAGATTTTGACACGTTCATTCCTTTATATTGGAAATTGAAATCCTCAAAATATACAGAGTACTTTTTAAAAATTCAAATTTCGAAATCCGAGGGATTCCCGCGTAAGCGATTGACAGCCAATATAAGATTAGCGGAGGAGAATATTTCCCGTGCATAGTGCCCAAGTGTAAACAAACACAAGGGTCCACTATTTATTTCTTATCTTGTTTAATGTAACGGTAATCCGATACAAGTGGACAGATATCAGGCGCTAGATTAAAGGCTTTGGCAGTATTTACACTTTCATGTCTCGGACATTGAAGTGTAAATACTGTTAAGTCTAAACTATTAGAAAAAATATTTTTCAAGCCTGTTCTGTTTCTGTTATATGTTATGTCCCTTGCACCGGTAATTGCACCGGCTTAGCTATACCTTAGCTCGGAACACAAGAATACGAAGTATTGCTGTGTGGTGGACTAGTGGATTTGATTTTGAGTTTATTTTGTACAATATAGTAAGAGCCAAAAGAAGTTTTGATTTTTTTTTTATGTATTGTTAATTCTTGTAAATTTGTTAAACAATTTTAGATATATTGTATGACTAACTACCGCTCAATGCTTCGCCTGTATGTGATTGGTAACTGTTATACTGTCTGTTGCTCTTACAGGGCAAAACCACTGAACTCAATTTGATAAAATTAGAAATAAAACTAGTTTTTAACGGATTTAATCGCGTATATTAATTATTTTAACATCCCGACGTTTCGAGCACTTTGCAGTGTTCGTGGTCACGGGCAGACTAAGGTGACATTTGTCTGTTCGAATTAAAAAGAAATATTATTTACAACTATAATTAAAAGAAAGAAAAGAAATATTATTAAAAACTAGTTTTATTTCAATGTGTAATAATCGCGAAAATCTAAGACAACATTGACAAAATTTGTTATGAAGCGATGCCTAACACATCCCAATCCCAAAAACACAAGTGAGGCCGCGGTTGACAATCAGTATTGGATAAAGGATTGCTGCCTACGAGCGAAGTTATCGCTCGAAGCGACAAAGTGATTGTATTGCCACATTATCGCTATATTTAAATACAGAACCTGCATAAACCTTCAAGCTCGTTTGAAGTCGAGGGGACTTACCTTGCAGAAATTACACCACTTCTCGACACCATTACGGCCGTTATTAATGGTATTTTTAACTCATAAATATTTGATGAACAGCATTTACTGTCATTATTATAAGAATATCTTTCCGTTATGTCAAATCGCGTTAATTGAAGTACTTGAACAAGAATTGCCGACGGCAATTTGATCTTTAAAATTATTAACTTGGCCCTTAAAAGGTCTAAAGATATAACAGGTATCAATATAAACCATCAATTTGAAATGCTACGTGTAATATTTAAGATAATTTTTTAAATACGTTGTAATAAGGTAATCTGTACCTATTTTTCATGTGAAAAATCTTTTGTCTCTGCCACTGTACTTATCTTGTACCGAGAAAGCGTAACGCCAGAGATTTACTTTCGCATTTTTAATATTAATATAGATAGAATAGATTATACCTTTGCCGCGTTTGTGAATACTGCACGAGATTAAAAAAAGTTATACTATATTTTTTTATTTATTGTCATATTAATTTATTGCAAAAACCTTCAACGGTCACACCTCAACGATGAGATAGTGCATTCTTGCCACCATTCCACGCGGTCATGATTTTAATTAATATATATTTAATTTTTATTTTTATATATATAAAGGCAATAATTTTATGAAAATAAAGATTCTTGATATAAAAAAATGTACTTTGTAAATTATTTGTTGGTTTATATATTTATAAATTATCATCAGTGCACGTGAAACATAGATCATTGTTTACACGTCTACCCATGACGGTCAGATTTTTCTTTATAACAATTACGTATTGATTTGATTTATATTTGATTTTTGTCATCAGACCTTCAAACACAACCTTTAATCTAATACTTCTTATAAGAGAAGATTATTTGTCACGTATTATCAGCAACTTGTTGAGCATTGATCACCGTATCGAAGGGCAATTTACGGTGATGTTAGCCATATTAAGGAGCCATTACAGGCGAGTCTTCAATCCACGTTTAATTCCATCAACGGAATACCTTAAGGCAATTTTTAACCGCTGATGGTTGAGCTGTGAGCGATAATAAATTGTGTTTTAACTCTTACATAATGTATATGAGCAGAATATGCTAAGAAGATCTTTAAATACTGGTGAAGAGGTTGAATGTCAATTTTTATTTATCTGTTTGAAATCTCTTTTTCATGACTAAGTTGTTGAACAGTGAAAATATAAATAATATCTAACCAATATAATTCGTGATTGCTATAACTTATTTATAATGTATATTAAATATGAACTTCAACTTATTTAGAGATTATATTTTGAATGTAAATAAAATAAAAAAATGTAAAATATTTTTAATATTTTCCAAAAAAATCATCAACCAATTAATATTATTTTCTAACCCATCATGCGTAAGAGACATCTCTCTGAGAGCAATTGTGTCAACGGTACTTCCTCCCTGAGGTGAGTAGACGATATGGCCTAGCGCTGTACGCACTAGCGTCCTCGTTCCCGCAATGGGGCGAGATCTCTTACCCCTAAGGGGTGCTCCGCCGAGCTGTGAGCGAAACTTGGTAAACGCAACCTCTCAACTCCTGTCAAGGGCGGCCATCGCATGGATTTTATTCAAACGCAAAATCAAAATATACTTTATTTAAGTACGCTCTTGTAAACACCTTTGAATTGTAATTTTGTATAAAATTTAAAGTTCGGTATTTTGATTGTACCCAAGAGAATCCGCAAGAAATTCAGTAGTCACATAAATCGAAAAAATTGACTAACTAAATAAATAATACATACATATTATGTAATATGATAGTTGAGAAAGAGGAACTATTAAATTCTGAATGTTCTTTTTATTTGAATCATTCAGCGCGAGTTTGGTTTACATTTCACGAAATCTCGTTAATTGAAGAGTCAAAAGTGCTTCTTTGAACAAAGTTTATTTGGACTGATTGGCAATAATAACGCAAGCGGGAAATTAAGATGCTGAATTTGATCGTCCTTTTTGCTCACAGAATTCATCTTGTAATATTACAAGAACTGGCCTAGTTCTTATTTATTTTGTTTTTTTAATAAACATCAATAGCGCTATGGGCCGCTAAGCGATGTCAAAAGTCACAGGATCGACTGGCCCTTCCGCTATTGTCTTCCCCACTCTTAACACACGTGATAAACTTAAAAGGAGAGGTAAATGTAAATATTAATAATTCTCTAATTAATTTAGGGCATTGCTACTAAACTAATGAGTCGAGATGGCCCAGTGGTTAGAACGCGTGCATCTTAACCGATGATTTCGGGTTCAAGCCCAGGCAAGCACCACTGAATTTTCATGTGGTTAATTTGTGTTTATAATTCATCTCGTGCTCGGCGGTGAAGGAAAACATCGTGAGGAAACCTGCATGTGTCTAATTTCAACGAAATTCTGCCACATGTGTATTTGAAAATTTGGTGGAAACCAACCCGCATTGGAGCAGCGTGGTGGAATATGCTCCAAACCTTCTTCTCAAGGGAGAGGAGGTCTTTAGCCCAGCAATGGGAAATTTACAGGCTGCTAATGCTAATAAAAAACTAAACTAATTAAAAAAAAATGTATTAATTTGGTTAACAATTAATATATAGCCAGTATCAACAACTCAATTGAAATACATTGTCAAAATTTAATTGAAAAAAAACAGCTTATCACAACCGATTCTATTTATAAACAGATAAATTATTACTGGTCACTGGGGAACCTATTCTATATTTAAATTATTATTTTTTTAATTTAAATCTGTTGTTATCTAAATTAACTTCCAAATACAAGACGCTTTTTGAATATCGAACACAAAATAAATCATAACTACGACCTGCATTAACTGCGATAGCGAAGTCTCGTAGTTATTTCGCTTGCTAAGTGTGACTTCAGTTTTATAACTAACATTTGAACGAAGTTTTAGCTTTCATACATTTCCTACTATCGTGTTGTATGAAATAACAAGATAACCATTTACTATGGCTTAATTTTTTTTCGAATGTGTGTGTGTGTCAAGTGTCGGGGCTTGAAATAAAAACCGCTCTTTTTAAATCGCTTTTATATTTTGATTCAATTTATTAACATTCTGTGTGCATTTTGATAATATAAAATACGCTAATAGTTACGTTTGTCAAGTCAAATGCAAGTGTGTGCTGCTCAGTGGAGTAAAACTTATAGCTTGATGATTATTCATCAAGTAAATAAATACAAAACAATCCCGAAGAGGCGAGATCAGCTGGTTAGAACACGTGAATCTTTGCCAAAATTGCTAGTTCAAATGCAGGTAAGTTGGTGAAGGAAAGCAAACTGAGATGAAAATCTGCCTCTTTATCAACCAGTATTAAGGCATCATGGCGGAATATACTCCAATATTTTTACATTTATCATAATAACAATTACATTTATAAACAGATCTTCAATAACGACGTTTCTAAACTACTTTTATTAATTTATAAAAAACAACTATTGTCAAAAAAAGCATATCTCGAATAACTATAACTAACAACTCGTTTAAGCCAGGAAGTTATTATCTATACATATAATAAAATTTGAGTGTCTGTTTGTAATATTAAAATAACCGCTTTTTACTAAATGTATATATATGTATGTACACACGGTAAATATACCAAAATAACGTTTTTTTCAATGTTTGTCTGTCTGTCTGTTTGTTCTGGCTAATCTCTGGAATGGCTGGACTGATTTTGACGGGACTTTCACTGCCAGAAAGCTGATGTTATAAGGAGTAACTTAGGCTATAACAATAACTTTTTTGGTAAATTCAAACGCGCACGACGTCGCGGGCCCAGCTAGTGTTTAAAATAAAAAAGCAGCACATTGAAAGGCTTACGCTTCGCTTAATAGCATCGATGTGATAAATCCCTGAGAGGATAATCGTTTAACAAGCAATTAGGAGGTATTACCTTGTCTTTATCCAGGTATTCAGAAGACGTAACTAATAAATAAGGAAAAAATTATACGCCCACTATCTCGTTGATCGGTTCTGATTGGGAGTTTATTGCGAAAGGATCTCAGTCACACCGAAGCTTAGTTATTATTTTTAAAATGATTAAAAATACTTAAATAAATTATTTTTTAAGATTTTTTTATTTATTTAATGTTTCTAATATAAAATAAAATACAGTAATTAATTTTAGTTTGCACTGGTTATGGAGGGAACAGTCATTTTTTCTTACAGCGCCAAAATCTGTGGGCGCTGGTGACAACCCACCACCAATTGATAAATTTACATGTCCTACTAGATAGGCGGACTGGCGCTACCTGATGCTAAGTGGTCACCACTGCCGCCTGGACCCATTAGTATTTTAAAAAATATTAATGTTTTCCTTATACTTTACAAATATTTATTTGTTTTTATACACTGACTTCCCTTCAAACCGGAATGAATTGAATGGAGACGGTCTGGCATACATCCCACTAAGTCATCTTACATATAAAAAAATATTTATCCACTCGCATGAAAAGTTTAATATTTTTGAATCTATTGTTTTGTGACGGTGTAACGCCAGTCACAAGGAAGCATCCTCCCGATTAATTATGATCGATATATTTTAATATTCATAGGCCAGATCCAGCCCGAGATACGCTTAACCACATTAAATGTTAATTCGACTTTTAAAATGGAGCGGGAATTAATGGCGCGGCAAATCCGCCTTCGCCCGGCCATTTTGTTTTTTTTTTTCAACTGTTTTTTTCTTTATGTCACAGTCGTTGGGCGTAATGCCGCGAATGAATGCGGATCCACGGGTATACTGATGCGGTCTTTTTGTGGAATTTACTTTGATTTGTTACTGCTTTTTTGTTTAAAAAGAAATTACTTTAATTTAGAAAACCATATTAAGTGGACAGCTTCTTGTTTTTCATCGAGTAGTTACATCATTTTTTTTTATTTGGCTGGATTTTAAATATTAGGTCGGCTACTATCAACTGCATTATTTCTCCTAATAGGCAACAACAAACACTTGGAATTAGTAATGAAAATACATTCATTAAAAATAACACCTCGCCTTATTGCCGCCAAAGGAGAGCCGATTCACTTCTTTGCCCATAGCTAACTATTTATAACTTTTATTTGTACGTACTTAAGGCCTTACTGTTATTAATTCTTATACCTATAGACAATAATAATTATAAAATAATATATGTGATGTATTAAATTTATTTCAAAAGAGTAAATAATTAAGTAAGTAATTCTTATATTATATATCTCAGTAGGTAACAAGCGCTTTGTAATCTTTCAAGATTAAATCGTGTAATGAGATTCTAACGAAAATAAGTAACTGATATTTTTCATCAAGTAATAATAAATCACAATAAAATCTAACACACTCGAAGTTCTTTTATAATTTGTATAATATTCAAAATATAAATTATTATTCAAGTAGGATTTTACAAGCACTTTTGAATTATTTTCACAGAAATGTATGAAACTGAAAGGAATTTAGTTTTTACCACGGAAACCGAATAGAAACTCAGTACTTAGTCTTTTCCCTCATTTGATATACAAAGTCATGTCAGTTAAGTATACTTAAATTTATATAATAAGTATTAGATCCACGCTTCTTTGTCATCTACATACATATATAACACTTACTTATTAATTATTTTTTGACAAACGATTTGAATTTATGATTCGACAAAGTGATAAACGCAGATAAGCTATAAGTGATCAGTTTACATATGCTATACTAGTTGTTGCCCGCGGCTTCGCTCGCGTTAAAGGGGGTTGGTGGTCATGTGCTGGGCAATAAAGTAGCCTGTGTCCTTCCTTGGAGTTCAAATTTGCTTCACACCTAATTTCATCAAATTCGGTTCAGTGGTTTGGCAGTGAAAGAGCGACAGACAGACAGAGTTCCTTTCACACTTATAATATTATAAATATAGTATAGATTTTACAAAGTCTTTGAAATTTCTAGTACATTATCGTCGAAAATCGCGACGTAAGCATAAATTCCTAGTTTTTACGTCCCTTGAAGAAGAATAAAAAACTTTTCATAATATTTTACACCAAGTAACATTCATAATAGCAATCACCGTTTCACAGTACATTTCACAAGCCAAGATTTAAATATCAGATTACGTCTGATTTCCTCTAATTTATACGTTCTTATAAGACCATAATCGTCAGAAGTTTCCAAAACGAACTAGTAGAAAAACTAAGTTAAACTCCGTCGGACTGTATGACAACTGATGATAACAGTCGGAGTTGGCGAGTCTCTTGAGCTATGGAGGGAGTTTCGCCAAGTTCCGCCCCTGATGTTAAAATTTATCGTTCGAATAAATTTTCATTAATTTTATTTCTGTCGCACTAAATCGATGCTGCTAGCCGAGTGTTTAGGTTGGTGAATGGTTAGTCTACGGTACAAGTAGATGGTACACGCTTTGCATTTTCCGTGAATTATAATCAAATCAAATCCTGTTATTCGACTTACTTATTGATTGTCAAATTAAACACTACCACTAGTTCGGAAAAGGAAATTATCTGACCTGAGAAGAAAGTAAGTCAGCGATTTTTTTTTCAATTTGTTATTAATTACAAATATTAAATATTAAAATAAATAGCCAGGAAGCGATCGTTTCATTCCCAAGATGTGCTCTCAACCATAAACTCACTAATTGTATAATATTTTTTTAATTTGGTAACAGAGGTATTTTATTAATCAATCAAGTAAATGAAACTAAAAGTAGCTTTATTCTAAAATCTTTGCAGTGAAGTAAACGAATCATCAATATTTAACTGTATTATCGTTCTGGAAAGCAGCCTCTATGTAATAGGCGAAATTATTTATTAATAACTGCACATTAGCCGATATAATCAATACGATTAGGAACCGTCGTGAGTCCGGAACATTTGTTCAAACGTACAAACTTTTACATTTAGTGAGAGGGCAATCGTTGATAGAATACTTTATAATTCATTAAATTAAAGAAATATCTTTTGTTTAGTCTTCATTTAACTTTATAAAAGGAAATGCTCATTTCTTGCCTGTCCATTCAAGATTATCTCAAAAACGACTAAAACATTTTTTAATTGTTTTCGCTTGCAGATAGATTAATTCCCGAGAAAGATGTAATCGAGACGAGTTTAGTCTATGCCTTCGTTTGTGTGAATCTTCAGACAAAGAACTGTTAATGATAATAGAAAGAAAAACGACTAAATGGATCATTCGAAGGCAAGTAATGACCGTTGTACGTAGATATTAGTATTGTAAATGACATAAGTCCACTTAATATGTTACCTCTTCGGTCATTGGTTAGATGCTTGAAGTGAAACTTTGGGTGCATTCCAATTGTATTCCAAGGGCGAAGTTTAGTTGAATCGTTGTGTGTAACATTTGAGTAAAACGCTTTAGAAGCAAAAAGGCTTTATTTCAGTCATGTGGCTTGTACTTCTTTCCATTTTAATAACATTACTAGCATGCTTTGTATACAAAGTTCGTGCTGTCTCTTGGTGGATCATTATTGATACGGATAGTACTTTTCCCAGAGACCTATTTTTACTGAAATTTGCAAAAATATTGAACACTAATTAAAACCCGGCTTTGCTTGGGTAAAATAAATAAAATCACATACATTACTCTGATCTCTATGTAAGTAAAATCAGAAGTATTACTTCTTTTTTCTCGTTACTTCTGATTTTATTTTTACGGTACCACAAAAACCCACACCTTTTTTTTGGGGGGGGGGCGGATTATGTGGGGCTCGCCGATGTCCAGGGTGTCGAGTGCGCCACGGTCAACGGATTACTTAGTATAAAACCAGCGGTAGCCTCTCCGTCTTTTCCGTGGGCGCCACGGGATCGCTTTCGCATGATATCGTGACACCCAGACCGAAGATAACATAGAAAAGTAATGAACTTTTTCTACATCGAATCGGCCTGGAATCGAACCCGGGACCTTGGAGAGGCGTACCCATGAAAACCGGTGCGTGTACACCGGTTTTACTGGACCACGGAGGTCGTCGAATAAATATAATTAAGCGTCAATAAAGCGATGACTTACCACCTAGTTTAGCCGCTGTTTAGCCGCCTACCAATGTAAAAACTCGCAGGATCGATCCTGACCCCTGGGCTATTATCGTCCCAACTCCAAAAGTATAATATAAAATAAGCCTAAATGGAGAGGTAAATATTAGTAATTCCTTTAATAGTTTGGGGCATTGTTAGTATTTAACAAAAAAAAAAAAAGGGAAAAATTACTAATAATAACTACTGTCATCGGACTGCTAGTTGCTTTCGATGACGTCTCAGGCGCTTGTATCCATTGTATTAATAACATTTATTAAGTTACATAAGACAAGGACATTAACATTAACATAAGGACAAATAATAAAAGAACGTGCTTTGTAACTTGTATGTCATCTTATATCTAAATGTACTAGATGGCGCTAGAGTCGTTTCAGGTAAAAAAAATAAAAAATAATTTACATTTTAATATAATAAAAAGCCAATTTAATTAGAAGAAACCGGTGAAAGAAAATAAATGTATTTTTTTTTATTAACAAACTTGTTTTATCCCCAAGGTGTGCATAGTATTATCATTTATAAAGTTAATATCTATCTTTATATAATAATATATGACATAATCTACATTTCTCTACATACTTTACATTTTTTTTATGGTATTGTTAGGTGGACTCGCTGAAGAACCTGTTGTTAGGCCGTAGAGAGTGCTGTAAGAAATATTAACCATACCTTATCACCACGAATACGCCACCAACCTTAGGAGCTTAAATCTCATGACTCATGCCTAATAACACCGGCACCTTTCAAACAGGAATTCAACAATATTAAGTATACCGCCAAGCAGTAAATTATATCCAATGAGTAGATGGTACCTGGACGAGCTTGCACAAAGCCCTAGCACCAAGAAAGATTTTGACGTTTTCTGCGATCCCGTTGCAAAGACGTCAAAATTGCCCGAAAAAAAATAACTACAGATTTAGCTCATACAAGTAAATAGAAATGAAAATTGTTAGAAAATGAATAAACCAAGAAATAGTCGTTCTAATTTATACGTGATACATTTGTACATCTTTCTATGCTCTATGGTTCACACTTTGATATGAATGCGTTGTTCACGGCCTGCTGAATATTTCATTAAGACGGGCATTTTTTTTTACTTACAGCACTTGAATTTGCATGTTATGAGTGGAAACGTTACGGTTTGATACGTGATCTTAACAGATTTTGTTTTCTTATAACTTCTATGTTATATTTCTCAAGAAAATGTTTTTTTTTTTTTTTTTTCAAGCAAATATTAACTTATGGCGTTGGCACGTAAAGTCCATTTAGATTATTAAAGCCTAGAAAAAAATATACATAACATAACATAACATAAACAGCCTGTAAATTTTCCACTGCTGGGCTAAGGCCTCCTCTCCCTTTGAGGAGAAGGTTTGGAGCATATTCCACCACGCTGCTCCAATGCGGGTTGGTGGAATACACATTTGAAAGAATTTCGATGAAATTAGACACATGCAGGTTTTCTCACGATGTTTTCCTTCACCGCCGAGCACGAGATGAATTATAAACACAAATTAAGCACATGAAAATTCAGTGGTGCTTGCCTGGGTTTGAACCCGAAATCATCGGTTGAGATGCACGCGTTCTAACCACTGGGCCATCTCGGATCTATATAAAAAAATATAATTTGTTAATAAAAATGTAAGAATTTTCGTAACCATGTTAAAGTTTTTTATACACTTGATAATTGAAAAATGAAAGTGTACATGACGTAACACATATTGCTTTAAATGATGGCAGTGAGCCAGTGTAACTAGAGGTACAAAAGATTTACCTACCCAAGGTTGATGACATAATGATGATGTAGGAAATGTTTATTATTTCTGGCAGTCAAAATAACAAAGGTATTTTCTTTTACGTACCGGTGGTGGGTTTTCATTAGATTCTCAATAAGTAAGTGTAATATTGATATAATCATATTGGTTTAAGATTTGATTTGATTTGAGTGTCAATGTCTACTATTTTAAAATAAAGTATGGCCCAGTTGTTGGCTGCTTAATAGCTGTTAATTGGTGTTTGCTTGGTAATAAATTATTACTAATAGTAGAGTGACGACCTCCGTGGTCGAGTAGTGTGTACACCGGTTTTCATGGGTACGCCACTCTGAGGTCCCGGGTTCGATTCCCGGCCGAGTCGATGTAGAAAAAGTTCATTAGTTTTCTATGTTGTCTTGGGTTTGGGTGTTTGTGGTACCGTCGTTACTTCTGATTTCCATAACACAAGTGCTTTAGCTACTTACATTGGGATCAGAGAGATAGAGAGATAATGTATGTGATGTTGTCCAATATTTATTAAAAAAAAAAAAAAAAAAAATTTTCCATTTTCAGCATAAAACCTACTATTTTATATAACAAAGTCTAAAAATAATAAGATGTCTATGTAATAGTATATTGTTCTCGTATGTAGCATGTTGCTGATCGTCCACATTTGTAATGCGGTAACCGAGGCCGGGCAATTTATGCTTGCCTACGAGGGTGTAACCCAGCCTGTGTACATTTACGCTATACAAATTATATTAAATAAGAAAATTCAATCCTATTGCCTTTATATAATGACTAAATTGCTCTGACGTTACAAATTAGTTGGAAGGTCTTTTGGATGACGATCAAGTTTAAAATACTTACGTTTTAATGAAATACTTAAATTCCATTTATAAGAATTCTAATTCAAAAAATCCTAATTGTAATATAATTTTATTTTTATATTTTGCTTCGAAAAATATATCTCTAAATAAGTAAATAATTTGTTAATAACTTGGGTGGCGAGCTAAGTTCTCCTCTCCTTTTTAAGGAGAATGCTTGGAGCTTACTCCACCATGCTGCTCCAATGCTGGTTGCTGGATATACATGGCAGAATCACATACGCCACATGCAGGTTTCCTAACGATGTTTGTATCGCTGAGCATGAGATGAATTATAAACACAAATTAAGCACATAGAAAGCCCAGGTTTGAACTCAACCATCTGTTAAAAATCACGATGACATTTTTGATTCTTGTGATTATCTGAATGTAATAATTTATCTAGGTCGCATTTGGCGTTCTGTATTGTCACAACCTTATTCCGCAGTGAGTTTCAAGTTTGTTCTCTCAGAATTGATCTCACTGGGGTCTTTCGAATTTGTAAATTACAAATCAAATTGTCATCTTGAATTATCCAATTTCCAAAAGCTCAGATCATCAGAAACCAAATATTACGAACAGTATCATCTTCTATATCTTTGTAATGTTATCATGTTTCGTAATCAACGTTTAACACCGATACAGAATCTATCAATATATTCAAACAGTGTGTTGATCGAATAAAAACACAGTTTCATTGGATAAGATTTCAGAATCGAAATTGAATCGTTTCGACAGGTGTTGGAAGACAGAAATCTTCGAATCCCCGGAGGCGTCCGCTGCGTGTCAGCGAAATGACGAGAATAAAAAGTAAGATTAGGCGGATTGTTTTGACGAAATAAATTAGTGAAACTAAAATAATTTGTTTGAATTAATAAATTTTTATCTCATAAGTAGAGCATTATTACTCAATACAAGATTATAGTAATGATAAAAAAAACGTGAACCTAGTATTTGTTAATTTCCAGGCACGATATTATATATAAATTTAATTGTACTTTATTGACAAAAACTCTGTAATTAAACTCTGAGTTACTTGTCGGATTTCTTCGGTAAAATGGTAAAATCTTCTTTCCGAACCAGTGATGGCTTTACATTTTACATAACGATTGTAAGGTGCTTTTATGAGCGTATTTCAATAGAGAATATTTTGATTTACGAATATTGTCGCGCTACTTCGATCCTCGTCTTGCCGACCAAGGTTTCGCTTTTCATATCTCTTCAATGCAATAAAATTGTGAAGTGTAGTAGGATTTATAATTTTATGCGCATAAATAGTTCGGTACTTAATAAGCAAAGGAGAAGATAAAAAGCCAAAAACCAGCTTAAAATAGAGATTTCGCTTGGGTTTATACACACATTTGTACAAAAATTCTATTCCATGAAATTGCTATGTAATGATGGGAACTTCAGAATTATGTTTTTACTGTGAAACTAAGTTACTGCGAATACTTAAATATTAACTCTCCGGTTATCTTAAAGCAAACAAGTTATTAATTACTGACTCCCAACTTTAATTACAGACTTTATGCTTATTATGGAGGAGCTAAACATTTTATGTTTTCTAAGTTAAACCAAAAAATTAAAGTTAATCTTTTAAGATGTCTAACAAAAAAGGAAAAAATTTGAAAGCCGCTCAAATCCTTTACCATAATCCAATATAAAATTTCTGACAAATTGAATCTTTTCGCTAGAGGCAAGACAAAAAGGGCGATTCACATCGTATTTGCCATTCGATTCCTTAGCTTGCGGGCCCTTCATCAACGATAATGAGATTTCAATTACGAAATCAAGTGACGCAGCCTTGAATCGAAAATAACAAGCATTAATTAAAATGGAAAATGGTGCGTATTACCTTATATCGTAAGCCAAACGATCCGTCCTAAACTTACACGTGTACAGACGTCATTTAATATGTATCATAAATTATATAGTAACTGTCTCTGAATGTTTCACTTCTGAACTAATATCGCCTTTTTGAGGCTTGGTTTATACAGACATGTGGGTTGATGGATAAATATATGACGGATTTTCACCTGGCAAAATTAAGTAAATTACCGTTTCAAATTAACTAATCCCATTTTTAATGACTATTGAGAGACTATTTCGGAATATGTCGTGCACTGTACTGTACTGTAGTAGTTACACTGACTTATTCAGATACCAGAACAGTGCTAAGTATTGGTGATTGGCGATGTAATCTGTGCTGATTGGTAGCTACCCGGATGGGCTTGCACAGAGCTCTATAACCAGGTTCAAACAAACGAAAGGGTTGTTTATCTGCGAAACGATCTATTAATTTTCTATTATGTGAATAATTTATTACACTCTGCCATACAGGTATCGAATAACAAAATTTTACGTAATATTACCAGTTATATTGATATATTGATTCAAATCGGTTTTGAATGTAACTAATTAGACACTTGCAACACAATTAGTCCCTTGTAAACATTTGAGTTTCATTGATGCATGTAAATCGTGTTGTTTTGTTTGCTTTATAAAACAATGTTAATTTTAAATTAGATTTCGTACAATATTAAACTTTAACATAATCAGCTTAGAGTTCTTAATTGTTTATATTATAATGGTTTATTTGGAGTTCAACGTAAATACATCAACTTTGTAACATGCAAACATAAGTTGTTTATCTATTTACACAGAAGTATAAGCAGGACAATTAGATATTATACGTTCATAATCCGCAAAAGTGCTTACATTGTTCAATTATTGAGCGCAGATATACTATATTTAAATCAAGCTGCATTTCTCCTTTATCCACGCTATGTAATGTTACGCCTCCTCGTAAAAAATTAAAGTTATCTAACAGCAATCTCCACCATGTAGCAGTTCAGATTCAAGCATTGCATAAGTGATCGAGAAGAACTGAGTGTTACTCGCAAAATATAAATATTATTGTTATATTACAGGCGTATGCTTGTCAGGAAGTGACGCAGTATTAAGTAATGCTTCCAATAGATTCGTAGATTTAAATAACAAGCTCGTACAGCGGGTGAGCCACCGTTTTAACGAATGTAGTATTTTAAATATATTGATTAATTATGTTATAAAAGTTCTCGCAGAAAACTGGTCAATGGGGCAGTTATCGCGATTATTATTCAGTGATTTCTTTTAACTAGCTGTAAGATTTTCATCCCTTTATCTTGCAAAAATATTACTTGTTCAATCACTTCCTCTGTTTATCTTTCATAACACTGACTTTTGTTTCCTCGATATGAATAAGGAGCTTATTTATAAATAGCAACAAATTCCGTTTTTGCATTCGTTACATTAATGGATAGCGCACTTATTGACGTTAAGAGTGTCCTTTTTTCTCTAATGTTTTAGATAACAAGCACCATTTGTATTTTTATCGATGTTTCTCAAACTTTTTGCAGATGGCAACACTAATTTAAATATGAACCGTAATTGAAAATTCTCAGGAAAATATCAGCATGGTGCAAGAATAAATAAAATAAGAATATTTAAGCGGTCAATGTTTTTTTCAATTATTTTCAATATATTTTACTATGGATGGCATTTTTATATGTGTTTTGGATGATGGTAATGTCGTCCTGAAAGATATCGACTACAGCGGCAGATCTCAAGAGAGACGCCTAGATAAATTGGGAATGAAGGATTAGTGAGTGCAGTTGGTTCTCTACTACTCTCTCCCTCTCTACTTCTTCTCTCTATGAAACTTTTTCGAACATAATACCTTTTTATCGGTATAACTTGGGGTTTGAACTCAGGACCTCAAGATCCGCTGTCTTAAATCTAGCCACGTAACAGGTCATATAACATATCTAAATAGATTTAATTTAACAATTTCATAACAACAACTACAATAAAAATAAAAAGTTTTTGCGTGTTCGATCGCCCATCTCGTTTTATTGAAGCGAGAAAAATTATTTAATATTAAAAATGAAATAAACGTTCGGACTTAAAAGCCTTCGTGAATATGGTTTAACGACTTGCGCACTTTTATATTATTAGTAAGATTTTATTAGGAAATTTAGTTTTAAATAGCGGCAACTTAGTACAAGTGAAATAATTGTATGGAATAAGGTTAATCAAATGTATAATTTATATGTAAACAACAATTATTTACATCTTATAGATAAGAAATATGATAAACGTACGTTAACATTATCAAAGAAAGCCTTATTAAGTCTTTATTATCTTCTAATAGTGCTCTCGTTTGAGTAAAGGAGAAAAAAGTGCAAAACAATTTAAACCACTTATCTTTTAAGAGCACACGAGTTGAATTCAACTGTTCTTAATCCGCAATTCTTTATGCTAAATGTTACTGAAATTATCTCGGCAGTTTTTTTTACATACGTACTATCCAGAGCTAAGATCTCCTTTCAAGGACATATGTATATATATGTAAATATAATCTGTATGAAATACATTTTAATCTGCTATTATTGGCTTTTCATTGGCTGGTCTGAAATATTCTGCTACAAAGCGGAACGTACCTAATACAATTATTTGAGAAAATAAAGTGTTTGTAAGACTGGAACTGTATTATTTATACAAAATAATACAAAATTATTGTTTCAGTATTCTTTTTTACTTTTGCAATGATTTTATATACTCTTGTGGCATCAAATCAAGTCAAATCAAAATACTCTTTATTGTACACCAGTAAACATATAAGTTAAGTCACGTTTAAGAAAGATTCACAAGAGGCGGCCTTATCGCTAAAACAGCGATCTCTTCCAGGCAACCTTAAGGTAGAGTACAAGGCAGATATAAATATAATATATAAATACATTACAGTGAAATTATAATATATTTTAAATAAAATAATGTATAATACCTGATATCTAACAAGCATACACATATATATATATCAATGGCATCTTTGTTTATTGGTTCGAGTCTCTACTATCTACATATATATGTATAAATATACATATATAGTTGCATATATCAGCACCACTTATCAGACCTTATATTAATTAGTATTCGGAGTCCAGGGTCGGTTTCATTAATGGTCAAGAGGTAGACGGATCGATCGCCACTGCTTTTAGACATTGATACTGTAACAAATATTAAGCTAGAATATCGTCGTTCCCATTCCTCATATTAAATATATATGTTACTGTAAAAGCTCGAACTAAGGTAAATCTTAAGATTTTCCAGTAAAACATAAGATTTACCGACATGAGTTGGTAAATTTAAGTATTTATTATAAAGGGACGACTTTTTCGGACTTTTACCATTCCAACCTAATCTAATCTAACATGTAAATCCTAAGATTTACCAAGTGATTGATGGTGAAAGTTCGAATCCCAGAGTTTTATGGACATTTACCTAAAATTTACCAATAATCGGTAAATCATAGGTTTTACTGGAAAATCTTAAGATTTACCGTAGTTCGAGCTTTTACAGTAACATATACATATATTAGAGATATACTCCAAAATAATTATCTAGTCTTAGTTTTTTTCTTCTCAGTGCTTCTTAAAAAACTGCGACCAATGTATAACGCTGTCTGTTAATTTGATTAATATTCAAAATAAAACTCTTAGTCTAAGTAAGTACTAACCACTTTAAAGTATTAGGACACACTTTCAAATAAAGTGTTTTTAATTCGCAATTCCGTCGGCCACATTTCAGTAAGAGATAATCTCGGGCATGATCAGTGCAGAGGCGGAAAAGCATGCATTATTCACTCTGATAGTATCGGTGTTAAATTACTCTTACCCGCTAGATACTCGTATTTAAATGTTTAGTCTTTATCTAAGGTTTATTGAAAATGCGATAGATTTTTAGTTTACAAAACTTACAGTCTATATTAATTTGTACTTGATAGTTTTTTATATTTATACGATATGGCTGGAAATAATGTTACTTGTGAGATGACGTCAGGCAAAGAAATATGGAAGAAGAGGACATGCTGCGCTGACCCCAATTAAATTGGGATAACAGCAGGAGGATTAGGATGGCGATTATCTACTTTTTTATTACTGGTTTGTATTTTCGATTGTAAAAAAAATATATGAAAAAAATGCAGTTGATCTACATCTGGGCAAAATATTCTTCTTATATTGAAAGAAATATATACAATATTATTATATAAATGATGCCGATAACGTATGTTGTTGGAGAATCGGCTGATAGAAACTGGCTCTCAAGTAAACTATAACTGTCTCAAAGGTAGTAGAGCGGAATTAATGGAAGGCCTTGCTTAGCTTGCTTAGCTCAAGCACTTCGTCTAGGCACTGAGCACATGATCTCGGGATGTGGACATGTCAGATATGTGTCATCGTCCTTGAAGGATTTTTCAAATAGCTACAGGAGAACAGCAGTTGGATTGTGATCCATCCCTGCTATCTGATCTTATAATCTGGTGCGGGAGGTCAAGATCAGTTTCTTCCACCAGAGCTCTGCGTTATTAGTTCGCTATCTGATCCACGCCGAGGAGGTACTTCATAGTAGTTTAGGAACCTTAGTAATTGTGGTGAAATATTTTGTAGTTTGTATTTTCAGAATTCCAATATAGTTTCCTAGAAAGGACGACACATTGATTCAAAAGAAAAATCAAAATCAAAATATTCTTTATTCAAGTAAGCTCACAAAACTACCTTCGAATCGAATTGTTACATTTATGAATTAAATTTAAAACTACCACCGGTTCTGAAAGTAGATTCTACCGAGAAGAACCGGCAAGAAACTCAATAGTTACATAGAATATTTATTTAATAACTCAGTTGTTCTCACATTATCTCAGCCTTGGCAAGCAAATTTCAAAACAAGGCTTTGCTTTGTAAGCCAATGTAATAAGCTCAACTATGATATACAAACTAATATGTCCCCTTACGCGTCTAATTAGTAATTAAGCGGGCTCATGCAACCTACACACAATTACATAACGACTTAAGGAGCATTGCTCACATCGAATGACATTTGAAATTACAATAATTTAGAAGCAATAATTAAAATTCCATCATACAGAAGCTGTTGACTAATTAAGAACTGATGAATGTGTTTTGAAGAATTGAAGTTAAAAAGTCTAACTTTATTGAAGATAAAAGATAAGCGGATTCCCACAAATTTGTGTCTGTGTTTTTATTTTCTTTTTATTTACATACTTGTTAACAAATGAATTAACGTTTGTATAATATTTTAATGTATGTGTGTAATGTGTACGTAACTACGTATTATATGTATTTATTTAGATTTCTGTATTTATTTAAAAATTTATCTAGACACGCGGGAGCGTGTCAGCCAAGTACAAGTAACAGAACTGGCGAGCAGCACCGTGTGTAATATTACATAGACACTACTACAAGCTTCTGACATACGACAGCTACTGAAAATCAGCGTTAAGGTATCATCCTCAATATAGTGGCATCGTTTGAGGTATCGCCTTCAATAAAATTTGCTTTGCTTTTGAATGCTCAACCATAATAATAATTACTGTAAAATTTTATTATTATTTTATTATTTTATTAGTTACTTATTCGAGGATATCAATTATGAAATATGTTTCTCTATGACACAAAAATGATTTAAGCATTCGCTAGATATCAGATTCACGTGATCCAGTTCATAAATACATCTAAAATGTTGAGTTCCGGTATCATTACAAAACGAGACATCAAGCCTATCTTTAATCTCAACAGATTTCGTTTCAAAGCCCAAAGAAAACACTCGACTCGCCAACGCAAACCGGTTATTCGGAAAACCGTATGCGTTGAGCGTAAGTAAGGAAAAAATCTGGCATCTTTTACTTTCAAGTCTTTTCAGGCCCTTGTGAATGAGGTTGTCAATATTTTGAGCGGTATGAATGGGCCGTGTAGTAGATGTCAGTAACGGCTAAGTGGGCGGCGGTTTTCCATTTGACATTAACTGTGAGCGATATTTGTATCAGGACGTATAAAGGAGGAATCGGATGCTAAGATAGAAAGGAGGAAAAGATTATTTGAAACACATTGCAGGCAACTATACTTATATGAATATAATGTGTTTGTGTATTTAAGGTTGATATTATTTTGTATATAAAAATCATCTAAATATACATATATTCCAAAGTAAACAAATATGACTAAAGACAGTTATAATAAATTTTAAGTTTTGAGGTTATTAAAGATATTCTATGTAAGGACTATTTGGTTGGTATATAGAATTTTGTAAAATGTTGCTATTACAAAAAATTCTGATTTGCATTAGAAGATGCTTGTTATAATGATGCAACAAGTTTTGTTAATAAACGATTGTTTTAAATATCACGTGTCGTTGTACGTGTTCAAGCACACGTATCACAACTACGCCTCTTTTTTGAGATAGCTCAAAGCCAATTAGATGCGGCGACAACCCGGAGTGCAGGATAGAGGGCTGAATAGAGTGATATGACCTTAGAATAAAGACTAAAATGGAAGTGATAATATAAACTAAAATTGTTTTTTTTTTTATTAATTTCTTTTAATTAATACTAATTGTAATTAGTAGCTTTATAATTTTAGTGTAATCTAGTAATTATTTTATTATTATTCTATTAAATTTATATAAAAGAAAATAATTTTATTTATTAACAATTGAATTTTAATTGTAAGTATTTAAATCTTAAAAAATAATAATAGTTAATGATTATATATTTCTCATTATTCATGTCGTACCTTTAATTAAAAGTACAATTACGATGAATATTATAGTTTTGAGCTAAAATAATTTAAATTGTTAGATTTTCGCTTTTGTTGGTAATTCATAATTTATATATGTAGGTATATAAAAGCGAAATACCACTCAGTGATTAATTATAAATCCCAGAAACTATAACACCTAAAAATTGGTGTTGGTGTTGGGTGTAGACATGTACTAAGAACAGATTTTATAAAACTCCACCCCTAAGGGGGTAAAACGGGGGATGGAAATTTGTGTTTGATAAATTTCGCGCGGGTAAAGCCGCAGGTTCATCTAGTTATATATATAGTAATAAAAATGTTGGGTCACATTAAATTGGTATAAAATATTATGTAAGGTATCAGCTTCATTTATACAATTAACATTTGTCAAAAGATTTCTTAATTTTTCTATACAATAAATACGTACCAATCCACGACATAAATAAAATAATCACACAAAATACATACACAGACAAGACCTAATGCCATTTTAAATTATACGAATACAAAGACGGACTTATCCCAAACGTAAATCTCTTTCAGTCCACCTTTGAGTACTGGGTTGGATTATTTGTCTTTGGATTCTACGTATAGTAAAATTAAATAACAAATTTGTATGTATTACGCTTACCTGCTATTACCTAAGTATTATTAAGTATCCACTCACCAGTACTCTACCACCAAAACTTTGATTATTAACATTGTATTCCGGTTTGAAGGGTAAGTAAGCCAGGTTACAGGCACAAGGGATATAACATCTTAGCACTCAGGCTGGTGGCGCATTAGTGATGTAAGAAATGGTTGATATTTCGTACAAAGCCCATGTCTATGAGCGGGGATGACCACTTACTGTGAGATGCCCAGCCTATATTATAAAATATGAGGTTTTTCCAGTGTACTAATTTTTTTTTGGTGTCCATCCTCAATTGCCTTGTAAATTACGACACGAAAATTGAAATAAAAGTTGTCAGTTTAAAAATAGTGCGCATCTAAAATAATTAGCTTCACGTTCTTCCAGCTCTTGCTATTCTAAGGTCAAGGTGTATTCGTGTGCTACGAATTTTTACTGTTTTGAAACTCGCAAATAAGAAATGAAAACGGCATTCGAAAACATTCGGAGGGCGGATTCTTTGAGAACGATCTGTGTCATGTCGTTTCAAGTGTTTTTGAGTTAAATACATAGACATATTTGTTAAAGCTTTAATTACAATTTTGGTAAGATTTGTATTAATATATGAACTCAAAATATATTTTTTTCTTCATACTATTGTGTAATGGGATTGTCACCTGACGATGGTCATAGACACTGACGCTGCAAGAATTGGAAGGATGATGTCCTGCTGGAAAATTTCGGCTACAACGACGATTCTTCTACTCTTGCACTCTCATTATTCAATGGAAGGTAAAATTTGTATGTATGTATGTATATATGTATCGCACCAACGAGGCAATTAAGAATTACCACTCCTTAGGTCTTAATGTTGTATCTCTTGTGCTTGTAATTACGATGGCCCACTCACCCTTCAAACTGGACTTCAGCAAAAACTGGAATTTCTATTTCCTACTAGACTAAACATTAAGTGTTAACAATTTTCAATATAATAAAACAACAACAGAGAGCTTCATACCTGAGGCGTGCTATGATATTAATTAACTAATATAAATATTTATGAAAATAAATTGTACCTAAGTTTGATTCTATGATATTAACTAACTAATTATGAAAACGTAAAAATATTTATGAAAGTAAATCACATCTAAGTTTAATTGTTAATTTAGTTCTTATTTCACCGGAATTGTTAATGTTTTTTTAATAAGAATGTTATGTTTCTTGGGAAACTTTTAATTAAGATCTGTCACAGAAACCGGGCAACTTACGACTTTTTCATTTTTTGACGGGAAAAGAGAAAACATTTTATAAAGAATAATTAACTGATGAGATCAGAAATAGAATCAGTGATTTAATTTACAAAACGACAATTTCGTATTCAAGTTGGATACTTTTTTTTTTTGTAACGTTAAATTATTATTGAATCTTAAATTGTTAGCAAACAAATGTCAGTGGCGTTCTTATTTTCTAAAAAAAATAGTTCTAAATCTACTTATCACGGAACACTCTGTATAAATAACCGAATATTAATAACTTAAAACATTTGTTGAATATGTTTAATATTTTGGTTCACGCAATATAATTTGAACTTATATTTTTAATAATTGAATGCAAATCTCATTTAAGTTAAGTATTTTAAGTAATGTTGCTTAATAATCAGATATTATAATAAACATGATTATGTTTAAGATAACAGTTACTCATGTTGGAGACTCATCAGAATAATTAAACATTATTATAACGTTAAAATTGAGTCGCGAATGAATGATTTTCATAAAACTACTGAATTAATGTTTGTTATTGATAATATGTAATTGTTTTTAATGTATTGCGTGTTGCAATTGATGTGTGTTTTGTGACTGGACTGATTAATTTAACACTGGATCCTCGGTGCTCATTGTACATAATATGAGGACACGTTGGCAATTCTGTGAGATGAATAATCACAGGCAAAAAACATCGTCACGATTAATTAATTTGCAAAAAATTAAAAATTATAATGATGTAAATTTTACGGTGGATTTAGTAATTTTTTTTAATATACGTAATGAAGTAAACCCCTATTATCATATGAAGGAAACATATGGTTCAATTTTTACAGCACACATACACCAATCAAATCAAAATCTAAAAAAAGAAATATATCACATAAAACTTTTTTTTTAATTGTATTTTGGGGAACATCATCTATTTATAATAATAGTTGAAAATTATTATTATTACACTAATTAAACCAGCGTACATTTGCTAATAAAATAAATTTTACTTATAAGGTAACTCAAACTGTATTAACAGTACTGTAAGAAACACGAAATTCAGCGCAGAACACGAACGTCAAATATGAAATTGTGATATGTACTATAACAATTATACAATTTATAAGATACACGTATCAAAATGCCATGTCACCGAATTACTGTTGTCAATATTTCACGAGATAAATTCAGAGTGAATTCTTACAGAATCGCACTGCTGCACTTCGATTAAATTACGTGCGAAACAACAATTTATTTAACAGTTTTAACTCGACCTATTAATAAATTTAAATCAAATGCCAGATTTAATTGTACTTGATTGACGTTAACTCTTTAATTAAATTGGGAAACAGTAACTATTGAGTGTCCTCCTGGTTATTCGCGGTAGAATCTATTTACCGAACGGGTGTAAACATTACATGACCATTCAAAAGTGATTTTATCAGCCTACTTGAGTATGGAATGTGATGATTTTGAAAAAAAAAATCACACCTCATAAATAACTAAAAATACAAAAAAAAAAAAATTACTCAATTGGCTTTTAGACAATGCGAAAAATATTGTAATCAGAATATATTACGATTTTAAAAACGGTTATTTACTAACAAAACTTAAAAATAATAATTATTTTATTCAAAAATCAAATAAATAAAAATGCATTTTTTTAAACGTTTGTCACGTGACACAAAACGCTCCTAATTGGTCGGGTTTATGACGAAGTCACTTGCTTGTTAACCTCGTTTGCCTACTGTACGTGGATTGCATGGGCCACGAATTACAATACAGGCAAGTGACGTCACTGACCCCATTGCATCACCATATTGTCAAAGTAGCGAATTTTTAATTTTGATATTTTTCAGCAAATATGTACAGAATTAAAAAACACAAGTTTTACTGGGTTCCTTAACTTCTACTAAATAATATAAAATGGATTTTAAAAATCAGTCAAATAGCCTATTGAGTATTTTGGCTTAATAGTATAATATGTACTGCAGAACTGTTTAAATTCAAATGCCGAATGTATATTGCTTATATTTAGATGCGCGGATAAAAATAACATAAACAACTCCGTTCCCGTTGCTAATGAGACACGAAGCTCCATGGATCATTAGTGAAAAGTGTACTAACATCAAAGTATGGAGTAGTTGGGGACTGAGTGTAGTGGAAACTTACAGTTCCAGCTCTGTCTGAAGTGGTAATAGACCCGTGCTAATTTATGTATACAGGGAACGAGACTTAGGTAATTTCTGTTTATGATTACGTGTATACATTATATGTGTGTGTCCAATTTCTACTGCATTGATTCACTATAACCATTCAAAAAGGATTTACCAAGTGGTATGTAATGGCCTTATATATATGACGGCGACGGCCGAGAAGCTTCTAGTACAGTGGCAATTAACCACAAAGATGCAGTATGATAATACTTGTATTTTATGTAGGCAATCAGCAATCACAAATTATAAAGGTATATTATAACTATCAGAGGTGCGTGAACCGACAGTCCCGTTTGGAAGGTCCGAACTGTATCGCTCTCTATAGTAAAATTTAGCATCCGACACTCCACTCTCAAAAGAATTCAATTCAATTCAAAAATGTGACAGTTGTCCCTTGGAACGATTCCGGTCACGTGACTCATTACGTCACGGCGTTCACACCACACAGATACAACAAAATCAACTTAGTTATAACTGTATATTATAATATCTCCATAGACGTTCTAATCTAATTATTTTATTTTAATGTGCCTTATATTGCCAAACGGTGGGATCTATGGGCTATTTTTCTTCTTAAATTGCCATTGTCTTTCGAAGACCGGCGATTATTAAGGCAACTTACCTATATCTTTGATGCCACATCTCTAAATAATGAACGGGTGCTTTTTCCAAACAATTAGTTTTGTAGCCAAGAGGTCCTATTTTGAGACACACTTGATTATCCTTTTTTTAGGCTATTAGTTTCGTTATTTATCTCGTTACATATGTATATAGGTATGTTTATTTGTAAATGAAGCATGTTTAATGTTTGAGTAATAAATGATAATTTATTTCTTAACTAAAAAAAACAGTTAAAACCCAAATACCAATCAGTTTTCAGTAAAGTGGAATGAACTCTTAGCCTTCGTGAGAGCAGAGTACTTTTTAGCGTAAAGATGAGACATTTCCAAATGATTCCTTTTTAAATCAAGATCGCCATTAAAACAACATATTCAATTGTGCTACTAGAAACATTTAAATAATAATGAATATTGTAACCGGACATGGATTATTATTTATCTCAGAAAACGCTCAAAATTATTCAAATGCAAAATTCAAAACAGTCGTTAAGGAACGTCTATGCGATACATGATATTATAAAATAAATGACTTCTTAGACTATAATATGATAAAACATCTCGGGAATACCAGTATCAGGCCGTTTCAAATAGAAATATGAAGAAATATTTGGTAAATATATGTTAAAAAAAAGGAATAGTCCCGCTGAGTTTCTATCAGCGGTTCTTAACATCTGAGGTGTTTCTTTCCGAAATAATGGTAGATTAATTTCCTCGACAATCAATATGTAAGCAAAATGCTTCTATATTGAATGAAGATTTTTGACTTCTGAGTATCATTATCCACTTTAAGCAAATATTCAACCAAAACAAATAAATAGATCTTAACTTTGAAAACTATAGAAGCATCAACTAAAATATTCATCCGTGGAAACGCCTTAAGTAAATTTTGATCGAGTATCTCAGGTGGTAGTATTATAAAACAAGAATTACATACAGTCTTGCATATCTCAACACCTTATAAATTCATAATCAAATATAATGCACGATATTTTAACACATATCCTATTAACAATAAAGGCGACATTCGCTTGTTACAAATTGACCTTATGCCATTCGTACGGTTTTGGAAATGAGAAGCGATACCAATATTCGGAAGTCTTGTTACAGTTTCAATATGTTCGTAGTTTTGAGTGTGTATTAAATTATAGTTTCGGTTTATTCTTGATTAACTTCGGGCTAAGTCGCTGGTTAACAATTTGGAAGTAGTTTAAGTGTATGCAAATTAGTTTGTGTGGCAACATGTGCTTCGTTTAGCTTGATTGTGCTCTTGGTCAGTATAATGCGAACGCCGATTAGCCTCTTATTGTTTAATCAATAATAAACACCAAGTTACGTGCATTTAATAGTGCATTTCAGAGCCATATACTAATTTGGAAGAAAAAAAAACTTTTTGACAGACTTGTCAAAAAAGTTTTTATATAGCAAACTAATCGACAAGTACATAAATAATACAAGAAAATGATTTCGCCTTCAGTTTTGTATATTTTTGTGTTCATGTAACATATTGAATATAAGTATCAAAATATAAACATATATAGAAAAAATATCAAACTTAATTTTGATTTAAACTTTAATCTATTAAAGTCTCCAACTTAACAATAGAATTCAGTTTAAATTATCAAAATCGTGTAAGATGTATTCGAATAATCGATTAATATATAAAAAAAATCGGTTATTACAAAAACTATGCAAGTGACTCAATGAATAAGTTTATCAAAATAAATCTAAAGATAAATTATAATCTAAGTTCTGTATAAAAAAACGAACTTCTTTTGTTTTAAATAGTACATAACTCTTAGCCTAGACGCCGTCGTACTTAATCTTTAATTAATTTTTCAAACAACAGTCTTGTCAGAAGTTAGATTGTATTCTTAATCTTACTTTTTACCTTTAATTATAAACTAACTAACCCACCCGGGGTAAATGTAACTTAGTGAATATTAAATACATTTTTATCACAAAAATAAACTCCTCAGATTTGATAAATTTGAAAAATAAATGCTAATTACTATAGAGGATATAAAATTGCTAAAGATCATGTAAGACCTGCTTTTTACATTCGAAAAGCATTAAGAACTAATAACACAACACAATAATAACATTATTGTGCAGTGCAAGGGAAAATATAATGGGTAATTAATCCATCTATTTCTGACAAGACCTTTTAAAGGCAGATTTTATTATCCCAGTTAAATATTTACATAAAAATATAAATAAAGACTTCCAAAGCTCGGGCAATTTCTTAGAATTGTTTGCCAGAATAAAATAAATTACTGTTAACTTTGGTTTCCGATTAGCACTTATTGTCTGGTATGATACGAACCTCATCATCAGCAGACCAATGACCAATCCGATTACAGTATATCTGTCAGTAGGCATGCTATATACCGCCATACACCATAAAGGCATAAAAAATAATTATGATGTATGAACCACTTACATCATAATACGAAGCTGGCATCATGACAAGCTACTGAACTGAATCTTTAGTTCTCAAATTCCAACCACTGCCACCCAGTTTACGTATATCGAAATGATTACCGTTTATATAATTTAAGAGTAAATAAGACAATGTAATTAGATATATCTCATGACATAGCACTAGTGCTAGACTAACCCCTATTAAAACAGATAGCAAATTTATATTGATTTCGTAGCATTCTGAACAAAGGTTTCTTGAACATTACAGAACCTTAAAGCCGATTTATGAACGTGACACATCTGCTTAAGCAAATAGGGGTCGCCCATAGCAGCATAATATATAAACGATCCCACAAATGTTTAATGTTTCAAATGTCTAAATATATCAGAACTTACTGATATGTTTTCAATTCATTATCGACCGTATATCATTAATAATACGATTTAAATTATTATGATTACAAATGTTCTTTGTCAATTGTGATATTGGTAGATTATTTTTGGGTCAATGTTAGTTCGTTCTATGTTTAAATTTTAATCATTGAATTGATCAAAATTAATTATTATTTAAACGTGGAGTTGATAACGTTACGAGTTTTGTTTGCTTCAGAATTTTCACAAATATATTTGCAATGTTAATTAGTTTTGTTCGCAAATTGATACATGACATAATCATATCTATATAATTATTTGGTGTCTTATGTTTGGGAACCTACTCATCTTATACTTCACCGCTAAATAGCTACACTTAGTATTATTGAAAACCAGCTGACGATTTCTTCCAAACCGATTTCAGCCACTGCGACTAAACTCTATACCAACAAACTACAAGGACAGGATTATAGTGCAAGTTTATGCGCAAACACGGACGAATTCCTATTCGCTTATTCTTATGATACGATGTGACTGCCAATCGACGACCTCCGTGGTCGAGTGCGTACACCGGTTTTCATGAGTACGCTCCGAGGTCCTGGGTTTGATTCCCGGCCGAGTCGATGAAGAAAAGTTCATTAGTTTTCTATGTTGTCTTGGGTCTGGCTGTATGTACCGTCGTTACTTCTGATTTTCCATAACGCAAGTGCTTTAGCTACTTACATTGGTATCAGAGTAATGTATGTGATGTTGTCCAATATTTATTTATTAATTTTACACGACCAGATAGAGTTCAGGTACAAAACTAACGGTTTCGAATGCGCTATAGGCACGAGAAGGTAAAACTTAAAGACTCCGGGTTGCTACTGAGAATATTTCAACGAACCCAATAGATTTTCTATCGCGGTTTGAATCTAGATCACAGCATATGTGGCTCTAGCCACTAAGCCAACGATTCATGGGATAAATAGCTACTTGATTAACGAAGCAACGAGATACAGCATATCATTTTATTAATTAATTTAAATATAACGCGGTTTATTATGGTAATTCGTATGAACTTATTACTCTCACGGGTTTTACTAAAATCAAACTGATAAACGAGGCATGTTACAGGCAAAAGTTACATATTAGATAATAAAATCTGAAATCAAAATATACTTTATTCAAGTACGCTTTTACAAGCACTTTGGAATCATTTAACAAACTATATCAAGTGAAGCTACCACCGGTTCGGAATGCAGATTCTACTCACTTTTACTCTTTTATATTTTCTTGAATACAACGCAATAAAGGATAACGATAAGTTGCTGACTAAGAGCAGACTTAGTCATGGAGTTCATGAGTTGGTTGTGTGCTATTAGGAAGCAGATTTACAGGATTAATGTTCGTTATCACGAATCTGATTAATTAATGTTTTTTTTTTTTTTCATTTTTGTGTCGGTTCAACTGGATGAAGCATTCTTGCCATTTCACACGGTCATCATTTATGTAGTAACTGTTTTTTTATTTAGTTTTTGTATATATTAATATCGTCGATGTAAATAATTTAGTTTCTTTAGTCAGAATAGTGCAAATAACAAGAAAGTAATAATTTGCACTTAAATAGCGCGGTTTATGATTAATGATTTTGAGTGATTCCCTTTCAAAGTATTCGACGACTCGTATAAGATTTACACCGCTTTTATCTCCCTTTATGATTTGTCCGAAATCTCTAGATATTTATCATCTCTCGATCCATTAGGTAGGCGGCGACTTCCGACTTCCGGTTAAGACAGTCATACCGGAAGGAGACCAAGATACGTATCAAGAGCAAAAATATAGATCTAGTTGAGTATGGACCATTGGATTCAATTACCTTAATATTGAGTCTGTAATATTTGTTAAGGATTGTTTTCCACTTGTATAATCGTACACAGCGATATGTAAGCGATTGTAATAAATTGATCTGATATTGAAGGTCTATTATAAGGTAAAGGTGTTTTTATATTGTTTTTATTAATCAACAAACATCTAAGTGTATAAATCTCTAATTGAAACCATTTTTTATATAAAGCATATATAAGAAATCCTTGGGGGTAATACCGACCCGTATGCCGTGACGGTAAACGACACTACGCTTTTGTATGCCGTCATGAACTTCTACGACTCCGTTCGTACTTCCTTATATGTGCGTGACGTGAAATAATAAGGAAAATCTATTTATTTTATTAAAGACGCCCTACGATTTTATTTTACTCCATATTTATTTATTGATGTTCTCTGAAATGGTGTGAACTGGCAGATGTTCAGCTGTTCTCCCCTTACACGATATAAATAATATAAAGTTTTTACAATAAAATAGGTGATTCCAAATTTAAATAAGGACCAAAATTTAAGTATACCCTTTCTAACAATCGATTCATAAATGACAAAGTTCTGTGATAACAAACGTAAATAAAAATCGGTTAAAAATGAGAAATAAATATTACAAAATTAATTAATTTAATTGACTTGCTTTGCGTTGAGTTGCGTATCTGTTATGTATATATATGTACTTAAGATGTATGTATATGTACACAGTTAATGGTTTAATGATAGTTACTTTTAATTAAGTCATTTAATTGGTCATGTTTTTTATTTTTATTTTAGAGCTAGACCAGTATGTTGTCGTTATATAACGATAATGGAAACTCTTTTCCGAAATGGTAGTATGTTTAAAATATTTTTTTTACATTACATTAATAGCCTGTAAATTTCCCACTGCTGGGTTAAGGACTCCTCTCCTTTGAGGAGAAGGTTTGTAGCATATTCCACCACGCTGCTCCAATGCGGGTTGCCGGAATACACATGTGGCATAATTTCGTTGAAATTAGACACATGCAGGTTTCCTCACAATGTTTTCCTTCACCACCGAGCTCGAGATGAATTATAAACACAAATTAAGCACATGAAATTTCAGTGGTGCCTGCCTAGGTTTGAACCCGAAATCATCGGTTAAGATGCACGCGTTCTAACCACTGGTCCATTTCGCCATTTTAAAATATTGACAATTTAAATATCTGTTTAAAATTTAATTGAATAATCTTAGTATTTGATTTGATTTGGTATCCACGCATAGCACACAACAACACACACATGAGTCCAGACGGTCGCCAATATCCGGTTCCATCGTCGTAAACAATACAATATCACTAATAATTAATTATTTCCATATCCGAAAGGGTAATTTGAAAACGTCGTCGTGTTCCATAAGTTACTATACAACGACGTTTTAAATTCTCGTCCACCTATAGATTAACGAAACACCAGATAAGAAGTTTTACTTTTAAAATCGGAATTCCGGAACTGGTTGTTTCTCTAAACTTTACGTTAAGTTAAAGAAGTTATAGAACAGGGGTATTATTCGTGTATAATCCAACTTAAGTTTTTACTTAAAATACCCTTTTTTTGCTAATTAATCGCTATATTTTAGTATCAAGGATAAACACGATATAGAGATATACTCGCAACTACTTAAAAATCTTGGACCAACAACGTTTTACTTCGAAACGTTACTTATTATCGCTTTGAAATTCGACCGTGAATAATTGTTGAACTACAGATACAATACGGTACATATTTTCGCTTTACATTGATGAGCCTACTTGAAAAAATAATTATTAGATTCTAATCTTACTAAAAGTAATTTATTGATTATGTTGTAAATATTATTGATTCTTATAAGAATGGTTGAGAATCTCCTGGTAGCAAAATTTTACTTGATATGTTAACCACACAAAGGCCTTACCACCTGTCTGGGTAGGTACTAAGTCCATCGTTTCATTCCCAAGGTGTATTATCAATCATAAACTCACTAATTGTATAGTAACCTTTCGCACACAAGCGTTCCTTTACAATGTTTTTAACAGCAGAAGCATTTTGAACGCTTTCTGGGTTCCTGTTATAAAACCGTATACATTGCCCCACAAAAGAGTTACTGACTATGCAGTCGAGTAACAGGAGTAACAAGTTGGTGTTTGTTCCTTGTAACAATGTTATGAGAATCACATTTTCTCATGAAATCATTAATATTTTTCGGTACATACAAAACATTACAGAATATATATTGAGAAGCAACAGCTAATATCTTGATATCTTTAGTGATTCTTTGGCTCCTAGGTTATAGATTATAGAAAGTACACATTATAATATATTCTGCCTGCAAAAATTTGAGCTTAGTGTTAATCTTTGAAGGGTGACTGAGACAGTGTAACTACAGGCACCACGGACATGACATCGTAGTTCCCAAGGTTGGTGGTGCATTGGTGATACAAGGAACGATTACAGTACCGATGCCTATTGGCAGTGGTGACCACTTACCATCAGCTGGTCTATACTACTTACCATCAACTGGTCAATTTGCCCGTGACCTATGAAATAAAAAAAATAAATGAAATAAAACAAAAATAATCCAAATTCGTCCACGAACTTGTATTGTAAGCTATGTATGTATGTGTTGTGTAAGAGTGTGTGTTTGTGTACATATACAAAGTACTATTAAGGTAGCAGCATAACACTTATAAACTAGTTACAGGACCAACGAGATAGTTAATATTTAATAACACATTTCCTGTATAATAGAACTATCAACGCGAACAGACAGTATCGTATACTATTCAGACCATAACGCTCCTTAGGCGATGTTGGTTAACGAGGTAATAACTCCTTAGCTAAGGGGGCGTGAAATGCGTGACGCAAGTAATGGATATTTGCAAACTATGCCAAGATAAATTTATCGAAACCGTGCATCTTATACCACTTGGGTGGTCCAATGTACTACTATTTGTTTACGATGTTCCCGTAATTCAAGCGGACTTTCACCCGTGTTTGAATCAATTAGGGGGTGTCAGTCTATATAATCACATTAAAAGATATATATTGTTCCGTACAATATTATTTATATGATTGAAAAGCTTGGATCTCAGAGAATGTGATTTTTATTTTTAACTTTTTTTTTTATGACATAACTGGGCGGACGAGCATATGGACCACCTGATGGTGATCATCGTCCATAGACAATGGCGCTGTAAGAAATATTAATCATTCCTTACATCGCCAATGCGCTACCAACCTTGGGAGCTAAGATGATATGTCCCTTGTATCTGGCTCACTCACCCTTCAAACCGGAACACTAAAATATGCAGTGCTGTTTAGCGGTACAATATCTGATGAGTGGGTGGTACCTACCCAGACGGTCTAACAAAAAGTCCTACCACCAAGAAGTTGATCAACTTCTTTAAAATAATCTCGCCTTTAGTAACTATTTATAATGACGTTATAAGTTAGGATAAAATAATTAGTTATAAATATGTCGTAATGGGTAAAGTGTCAACATGGTGCGGTGGCTAGAACATATTAATTTTATTCGAAGCCTGAGGTTCAAACGCAACCAAACACCCCTCAGGTTTTACGCACTATATGTGTTTGTAGAAAGTAAACAACATGATAAATCTGGATTAAAAATAAGTTCTGTCAAAAGTTCATCAGCAAGCAAGAAACCAGCGGTACCCTCTCCGTCTCTTCGGAGGGTGCCGCGGGATCGCTTTAGCGTACTACAGTAACGAAGCTATGTCAACATGCATTGGCCGGTTTAAATAAAATTAAGAACCTCACGAGGAACACAGTACTAAAGTTGGCCATTGGGACAGCTTTGCATTTATATGATATTATTTTTACTTTACTTAACTGTGAAACATTATATGTAAATAAAATAAAGCTATATCCAATTTCAACCAATAGTATGGGTTAACGTGAAATCAGAACGAAATGCTCCCGAATTTCGTTCGAGATTTAATTTAAGTTCGTATCGTTGCCTTTGTGATATCTTTTTGTTGACGACAGATAAATTTCCAGGCCCAAAATTAGGTAGAAAAAATAAATAAATTGTACTTTTTTCTGTCTTGGTTCTCATACCTTGTGTAAGCTTATTTAAATAATAAGTAATTTATTGCCTTTCTTGTATTTCATTTTATAGAAAAAATATTTTGCTTTCCTTTCATTATTCTTGATTAAATTATATTTCATTATATTTTTATCAAATCGAGATGGATTCAATCAATAGATAACGAGGATTTTACCAGAAATCTATATAGAATTAAAAAGAATCGTTAAAGAGCGTTTGTGTGCTAAAGGAAATTACAACACTAATGACTTTTTAGTTGACTGCACACCTTGGGAATGAGATGATCGCCTCCAGGCTGCTTCAAATCCAAAATATGTTTATAATTGTATATGTAGTTTGAAAATAAAAAAATATATATCCCGCTGAGTTTCTTTCGCCAGTTCTTATCAGGTGTTAAATTCCGAACCGGTGGTAAATGACTGTCAATAAGCAAGTGTAAACACATCTATATTGAATAAAGATTATTGACTTTGAATTTGACTTTGAGTTTAATTAGCCACTTAATTGACAGGCTAGCCTTTTTCTTAAGTGGCACCGCTCAAGCAGAAGCTTGAATTACATTCAACACATCATAGAATAGGATAATTTGCTTTGAACTCTCCTGAAAATATATCGATTAAGTTAAGAAATATATCGTATGAAATTCAATCATATATATTTCTACCAGCTCAGAGGAGCAACATGTTGTTATAAGCATTATTATTAGCATAATTAGCATTAGCAGCCCGTAAATGTTCCACTGCTGGGATAAAGGCCTCCTCTCCTTTGAGGAGAAGGTTTGGAGCATATTCCACCACGCTGCTCCAATGCGGGTTGCCGGAATACACATGTGGCAGAATTTCGTCGAAATTAGACATATGCAGGTTTCCTCACGATGTTTTCCTTCACCGCCGAGCTCGAGATGAATTATAAACACAAATTAAGCACATGAAATTTCAGTGGTGCCTGCCTGGGTTTGAACCTGAAATCATCGGTTAGGATGCACGCGTTCTAACCACTGGGCCATCTCGTTATAAACTCTAACAGCAAAATTGGAAAGGAGGATGACTCAGAAAGAGAACCTAACCATTTGCAGTTTCCCTGTGATGATGTCGAGGCCTCTTTGGCCATTAGCTACTATCGAAACGAAAAAAGTACCGTATTTAATAATTGCTTTGGATAAAGTAAACATTTGTTAGGAATCACATAAATACGTGATAAGAAATTTTAAGATCCGTTAATCCGAATTTGAACAACCTTTTGTGTAAAGCTTCTTCTCTTAATACTACCTACTAATTTCGAGCTCACTGTAGATAAGTGTTATCGCGGCCATGTTTCAGGTAATACTAAGCGTGTTTCCGTTTGATAACTAAAACCAATACACTTTATAGAAACGTACTCAGTAATAATGTTTCTTTTTATTTTCTTTTAATTTAATTAGATGAGATAATTGAATTTTAAAAAAAGAACGAAAGCCGAAAGTTCTAAGACAAAAAGATTGAACATTTTAATAAAAAAATTGTTTTTTTAATGGATAATAACTTGCTTATTAATGGAATTATATTCCAGCAAACTAAAATGTTTATATTAAATACTAAAACAAGATACAGAATAATGTTGAGAATACACAAGCGTGACCCATCTGTGAACGATATTGAGAACATTGTATCGCACAGGTCAAATCTAATTAAATTCAAAATAATATCGTTATCTTGAAAATAATTGTTTCGCTGAATAAAGGAGACTTAATACTGTTTAACTTAAGTATTATAATCAATATTTACCGTACTTTTAGAAAAGCCGACAAGTAATGCTAGTATCATTTACGCAAAGTCCGGCGATCGGTCTTAAGATTATCCTCAACAAAGTTGAAACTTGTAAACAATCACTAGTAGTTAGACGGATGGCACCGGAGGGACCATTAAGGAGTGATGCTTAGAATTACCTTAATTGCTTTAATAGATGCCTTTTCCGATACTCAAGATGGAAGCCTAAGTTCATGTGTGTTTGAATTTAAGTAATGATGCCTTAAATGTATATTATTCTGGCCCAACTGGCCTAGGAACATATAATTTTTAATCAACACGACAAGCTTTAATAATTAATCCGAAGATCCATAATGTATAATACTTAGTGTGACGTAATTTATCACAAATATCTTTTAAAGTATTTATTTTAATAGAAGAGAAGGAATTTTAATTTACTGACATTTTAAAGAAATAATATTTATTATTTAAGTTACTTAACATGTGAACTAGTATTTTTAGTGTCTGTTTTTGATATCAAGATTAAAATGTACTTTTAAGTGCCTGTAGGAATGGAGTACATTGATTTTGATCAATAAACGAGCTATGTGACATACAAATAAAGGCAAATTGTAAATATATTTCCATGAAATTAGCACGTAGACTACATAAATATATAAGTGTATTTAAAATGCAATGAATGAGACCTTAAAACTCGATTTTCTTCATCAAAAAATGATTTTTCACGCAATAAATTCGTAGGGATGTTTAAGGCGCAATTAGGATGGAACAACATCTGTTGAAAATTAGCATTCATTAACAAGAATCCCTTCATGGCTGCGGTTATCAATACGCAATAAAATAATTGGGGTCTAACGGAGGAAGAAAGGAACCATTTAATTCAAAGGCGAGGAAGATTTTATTGGAAAATGTTGAATTGGACTTTCTATGTAAGAACTGTAACTTATTTGTTATCTGCATGTAGTGAATGCATTTATTTAACGAAATAAATTCAGTTTTAGAAATGCCATCTTGCAGTGAAATAAGGTAACTTATGACGTGGAATGTTGCATAATTAATCTATCTTAAAATATTAAATACCAGCCATCGATTTGAACAAGGACAACACAAGCACGTTTTTATCGTAAATCGTTATTATAAGATCAAAAAAATACTTCAAAATTAACATGAAGAACTAACAAACAAAACATGGTAAAACAACAAAACAAAATACTTCATATTAAATAGATTTTTACGAATTCCTTTACGAGTACATTTAATAAAATAATTAAATGTTCTTTGCTTTTTAAAATCTCCTATCTTAAGCCATACAACAAAGTCTTTTCGACTGCCAAAGTAACATTAGGCAATTAGCTGATTAGCTGGGTCGGTCCGAATGTCCAATTAGCGAATTGGAATTATTATAAAATACAGTTTAACGCACCACCAACGCCATCTGGCAAATGATTAGCTTCACAAAAATTGGCTCCTCTCGCTACATTATCATTAACAAATTAGTACATTTTTCTATTACCTTTTATAAAATTATACGTATTATGATATCTTTGACTAGCGTTAATTAATGTAAAACTTCTTGAGAATATATTATTAACTTAAGATATTATTTAATGAGCAGAGTCCGTAGTTACTGTTTGAGCAAACTTCTAAGTCGTCCCTTTAATTCGTTTGTTCTCGTTGTTTATGACGAACAATGTTGTTTTTTAATGAATAATACTAAAAGTGAAAACAAAATTAATTTTACAAAAAATATACAATTTATATTAGACCGTTAACTGAGCCTAAAGCAATTCCAACGTTTTCCAATAGTCTTAAATCGTCTTCAACCTCAAAAACCTCGTTAAAATTTTTCTCTGCGAATTCTATTACTTCAATACGGCAGGTATCTTATAAATCTAGTAGATAGCAGACATTATCCAGCAGCCGTGATCGTAAGCGCAAAATTACGCGGATTACCTCATTAGGATGGAACCTAAGTCGAAAATTTATAGTCATGGATAACTTTCTTTCCTTTCGTGGTCTCGAAACGATTTCAGGGCCAAATTAGCAACCCATAGAGAAATTATAGCTAGGTAATTTTCAGGGAGATGAGATTATAGTAAAGAGTGATTTTACGAGAGCAACATTTTCTTAAGTCGAACCAAAAATGTTTTCCACGAAATGAGCTTAGATCTAAGAATCATCAAAATTAATTGTAAGTTTTTAGATTACTTTTGTAAGACGTTTTAATGGAACTGAATCTAAAAACTTCGTAAAATCTTCCCGTCTATGTAAAAGATTAAGATAAAAGGGTGGGTTATTAAATATTTTAGGTAGAGTGCTGAATTCATAGTTTTCAAGTAAATCATTATGTATATATAAAATTTTATGGAAAAAAAACTGACTCCGAGTAACTTTGTCATGGATTTTATCAATCTTAACAAAATGTATAGGAAATTATCTTTGATGCTTCCATTATTAAGACAGTTAGAAAACTTCATGTTTTCCTGAATTCCATTACATTTTGACCAAACACATATAGAGGTTTTTCAAAAAGTCATTGATATTAGATCACGTGGCGATAAATTATCGAAAATCATACAAAAAAAAATGTCGATTTGAGAAACTGTTTGATGTCGGTTCGTTTGTTGTAAAATTAATTGTTGTTGATTGTCAATGATATATAATTAAAAATAAAACCAATAATCGTTTGTGTAATGAGACTAATTAAATAAATCGAAATGTACATCGATATTTGCTTCCAATTATTACACAACAAGCAGATGCCAAATTCACTCAAGCAAGAGCGGTAAATAAAAGGGAAAAGTCTACTAGATTATACGAAACACAGTCCCCAGGTGATCGTAGACCGAACGACCGAACGAATGACTGAACGAATGGAGGGAATGAATGGGCGGGGCGGTTAATGGCCCACGTCAAGACTGCTTTGTACAATAAAACAAAACGCGCGCATTACGGACCGTGTACATATTAATCATGGACCCGCGGAACCTTTCTTAAGTTTCTTTGTATATATTTGTGCTGGATAAGAGACCTATTGTGCCTTTCACTTTGATCAGAGTTTTTCTTTTGGTCTTGATTTTTATCCTTTATTTTGAGGGTTGTTACGGTCGCTCTGCTCTTGAAATGTTCGTTATTTCAATATATAATTTCAATAAGGTAATACCCAATTAAAATGCTTATTATGACGTCATTCCTTGACCATGACCCAAAATTTACTAATTAAAAATCAAAGTCAAGTACCACTTTACTAAAATAAATTTTTGGAAGTACTTTCTAAATATTTATCCTTAACTTCGGTGACCTTGAAAACATAATTATATTTCTTATAACAGATCACGTAGTATATAAACATAAGATACACAATGAATATATGTCTGCCTTTGTCACATAAATTGCCAAAATTTATAGTGTAAAATGTTCCTTGTCTACCTTTTATCGTCTCATTGGTTTCATAAATAATTTGAAAAGTAATTTTGAAGTGCTTTCTTGCATTTTTAGCGTAACTTAACCTCAAAGAAGTTTTGCAGGAGGTTCTTTCACGAAACTATTCCTTTGTTGTAACTTTAAAATTAAAAATTCTATATGGTTGAGTTGTAGATGCTGAAATTACAAAGTTATGTTTGTTTGTTTCAGGGTTTTACGCAAAGTTCAAATATGTCAAAGTCTACTTATTCTATTGAGTTAGAACTTTCAATGAAACAGTAAGTTCTCAAAACGGTTCATATTATATACGCATAGTATGATTAATAGTTAATAATGAAGCGGATAGAAAACAAAAATAGGTTTTGCAGGATTATTAAGTGAATAGCTATGTTGGCAACTCTAGTTTTTCTCAGAAATAAGCAATTTATTCTCCCACTAATCTTATTTGAAATTTTTAGCACAAAGAGACTCCGGGCATACCTCGCACCCTCAGCGTCCTTGAATTAGTGGACTAGACCTGAAGTTAGTATTCACGTTTCGACACTGTATTTCATGGCATCGGTTGAAAACTTCCGTATTAATATTTGGTACAGTCGAAGTCAGGACTTGACGAAGGCGAAGCAATTTACAATGTGAAGGCTGAGTAAGCCATTTTGCTGTACGTAGTCTAATAAAGATAGCAGTCATTGCAAAAAATAAATAGTTCAGATGTTTGTTGATTGCGCTAATTATAAATAAAAAAAAAACGTTATAAATCTATATTATATTTTTAAATGAAATTTTAAAGTTATTTCAAAGTCAGCGTATCTAGTATGAAGGTGCTAGATCATAAAGTACACCATTTCTAAAACAACGGCAAATATTAAATTTGAACAATGACAATGTGATGTGACAGGATAATTTCCAATTGCTGTTAAAGTATATATTATGAAAACAATCACTCCAGTATCATTATATCATGATGAATGATGACCCAATCAATGTGATACCATCTCCGCTAATTTGACGTTCGGACGACATTGACAAATGGCTTGACAGTTTTTGTTCTCAATTTGCAAAGTTCTTTTCCTTGTTTTGACTTTATTGGGAAAGTAAAACATTTTGTATCTCTAGTGCATTTGAAAAAAGGACGCAAATAGAAATCACTAGTTGGTCTCTGACTTTTTAGAAAGTTTTTTGTACGTTTGATAATGAAGAATACTGACCTACCGTCTGTTTTATTTTTTTCAGAGAAAGGATTCAAAGCATGAAATGACGAAATGATTTCCTGGAACTTGTTTCTGTTTTATTATTATCCAGTTTTAAAAGAAACACTGAACTCGATTCTTCTTTATTTACATTTAAACTATATACCTAACTTTAACATAATATGTTATATAAGTGATTACGTAAATCTTACAATTACATGGTATAAACAAGTATAGGAATATTTATGATAAATGAAGGCATATAATTTATCTATATAGCTTATAAGAATAATAGAGGGTAGTTTTAAGTTGTTTTTGTGTATTAAAGATCAATGTCTGAATAGCATGGTGGCCATTATTAAAAATTAATTTTATTCTTAGTGTATTCTCATGAGGTATTTTTTCCGAGATTTTTGTTTAGTTAGTATTGATGAAAGCGTTAAAATATTGTGTTAAATTATAGGTGTTTTATTCAATTGTGTGTAGTTAAAATATAAAAAACTATGACTAGTAGCAAAATCAGTAAGGATTCGTCTTCAGGAGAAGTTTTTTTATTATGAAAGTTAACTCAATGTAATTAGTTAGGTAAAGTTAGTATAAAAACTTAGTATTCATAGTTTTCAGGTACATTGGAGTTTCAAAAAACGACTAATGTTAACATAAAATATTCAAATCGATTTCCATGGCAGGAGGAGTTACAACGGTAACCGTGAATTAATTGACATCATTGGTGGAAATCTAAATTTAATTCCATTCCATTCCAGTATTCGTCAAAGAATACCATTTTGAATATTGATGTTGAAAATTTTGCGTAAAACACATTAGAGCTATTATCAAATCGATTGGAATATGTAAATAAATGTTTATATTTACTCCACCTGCCATTGGAATGTACTATAGTGTTTAATTCATTCAATGAACAGAAAATTTCGAATTATGGCGAGTAAAAAAGTATTTGCGTACACCAGGTTAGCTATTATAAATACCGGACATTCTTAACAAAATCTTTGAAATAGGAAGTAATTTTCGTATTGAATAAACGACTAGTATCGCTAAACTAGTTCTAGGAAACTAATGCGGTTTCCCATTATAACTTAGCTAATTCTGCGGATTGAGTTGCCAAGCATATTATTCTTATTGCTTCTTGGGCTTCGAGTTCATGTCCAATGCTTGTTAATTTATAATAATCTACTTCCAGTAAGTTTTTTATTCTTGTTCGATGCACAATTAAAAGTTTTAGTAATATGATAAGTAGTGCAAGTTGAAAATATGAAGATTTATTTCAAATTCGAGAAAGTTACTTTGATGTTGTGTATTTTTCATTGAATTGTTTTTTTTTTTTAATTATTTATTTATGCAAATCGGTTGGTTTAGAAAAAGAAGATTCTACAAAGTGTAAGTGTTACGGATATACAGCCAATTACAGTTTTGCCATCATAATTAACTTGACGATAGGACTTTGTGCGAGCAAGTCTGGGTAGGTATCACCCACTGATCATATATTCTACCGCCAGAAAGCAATATTTAGTATTGTGTTCTGGTTCGAAGGTTGAGTGAATTGGTGTAATTTCAACTACATAACATTTTCGTTCACAGGCTTAACGGCGCATTCGAGACGTGATGTAACGTGGCGGTGGTGAATACCAGGTAGTCCATTTGTCAGCCTGCCTAATATATATATATTTAAAAAAATAGCAATTTGTATTACGTCAAGTAATCGAAGTAATTACTATTTACGAGCATCGATGTAACATTTATAGGGTGATACAGCGCTCGTGAACAACTCAGACTACTATTTTAAATTTACTGTAGGAAGGCGAAACGAAGCAAACGAACAAATGTTGCACCTGATGCCACGTCCTCCGTCCATATAATATGTATGAACTTTGGCACTTTAACAAATATAAACCAATCTATAGGTTCTCAATGGAATGGAAAATAGGATTTGTGTTATTTTGAAGGATTTTTGACTTTCGATTGATAGAAGTAGATATACTCCCTTACTCGTAAATACAGTCACTTTTTTTACTATTTTCCACCTGTGACTTTGTACACGCGGAGCTTATACTTTCTAACATCCAAGCACGATATATTATAAACACATATATCATTATATTGAACTAACATAACTTTGTGTTTTAAATGTTGAAAAACTCCTGAGTTTCTTGTCGGTTCTTCTCGATAGAATGTACATCCTGAACCGGTGGTAGTTTTACATACATTAGCAGCCTGTAAATTTTCCCACTGCTGGGCTAAAGGCCTCCTCTCCCTTTGAGGAGAAGGTTTGGAACATATTCCACCACGCTGCTCCAATGCGGGTTGGCGGAATACACATGTGGCAGAATTTCGTTGAAATTAGACACATGCAGGTTTCCTCACGATGTTTTCCTTCAACGCCGAGCACGAGATGAATTATAAACACAAATTAAGCACATGAAAATTCAGTGGTGCTTGCCTGGGTTTGAACCCGAAATCATCGGTTAAGATGCACGCGTTCTAACCACTGGGCCATCTCGGCTCTTAAGTGAAGTTACTACCATTACCACCTGCCGCTGTTAGTAACTCCACTTAATATAGTTTGTAAAATGACGATTCAAAAGAGCTTGTAAAAGTCTACTTGAATAAAGTATATTTTGATTTTTAATTTCGGGGGAGGGGTTTTTCGTTGTTCAGGTGTTCAAGTCAAATCTTTCATAGATTCTAAATAACATCATATCAAAATGGCGATCCATAATAGAGCTGATCAGACTATGTACAAGCAATTCACTTTGTGGTCACTGCCCATAAGTTGATGTTTTGTAAAGCTAATAATTAGTATGATATAGATAATTTATATATTTATTCATTTAACAGTTAATTGCACTACACAGAATATAATGTATTGTTCAAACAGTTTACTTAAAACTAAAAGCATTCTTTACCAGACAACCTTAGTAAATGTAGGATTAAGTCAGAAGCCCATCGAGGCAGTCAAAACTAATATACAATCATAAATACACTGGATAATATAAATTTGCTACATTAGAAATTATTACAACTGTTTTTTATTACGATACTAGCGACCCGCCCCGGCTTCGCACGGGTGCAATGTGGGTAATCCCTAAGAGATAGACATATACCATCGCGGACTTTTTTGAAGACAGTTTTAAGGTGTACAATACTGAAGTACATTATTTTGATCTATCTCGTAGGGTTCAACCAGCGTTTACAATGTAAGCGAAAAGAATTTATAAATTTACGACATCACATTAGAAACTTTTAAAATTATCAGTGTTACTTAACTATATTGTCTATGTATTATATACAAAAACCTTCCTCTCGAATCACTCTATCTATTTAAAACCGCATCAAAATCCGTTGCATAGTTTTAAAGATTTAAGCATACAAAGGGACATAGGGACAGGAAAAGCTACTTTGTTTTATACTAAGTAAAGATATATACAGGCGTCATATAATATACAAATATACATCAGTTAAAAGTCCTTATCTCAATGTTTTGAGGGTTATATTCCTAATCGCTTTACTCCTTGTGAAGACCTCTTTGAGTCCTTGTAGGTTTTCCGAATGGCCAAGTACATCCGGTTTCCGCTTAGGAAGTTAGTCCGGCAATGTTTTTCGTTACCCTGTTCCCGTTAGTACCTTCAATTTTAAGTTATATCGCTAATAAAGTGAGTAAAAATTTTATAAATACAAACCTCGGTTACTTTATTCAAAAAATGTTTGATTGTGACTTTTGCTTGCGCAAAGCAAATTGTCTAATTGACGTTATTTTGTTAAAACATTCTTATCAGACATTCAATTATTTAATAACGATAGAATAAAATAGAAGTAATAAGAATAGTAACTTATGTTACAAAAATAAAAATGAAGTAGATTCTAGATAGTGTTTAACATATTCCCGATTATTGGAGAACGCAGCACGCACCAGACTAATATCGGTAACGTAAATTAAAGTTGATTCATAAATAAAGAACTAAAAACAAACTTATTATTGTATCACATGAATAATAATCTTCATATAGATGTACTGATTAGGAAGTTACAAGCTACTAGCTTTTAAATTACTCTTCGTAGCCGATTTATAATTCTATAATATAACTCTAATGATGTGTACACAAAATGAACTAATTGTATCTTTATTATAAAATCTGGTAAATCTGATTACATAAGCAGCCCGTAAATGTCCCACTGCTGGGATAAAGGCCTCCTTTCCCTTTGAGGAGAAGGTTTGGAGCATATTCCACCACGCTGCTCCTATGCGGGTTGGCGAAATACACATGTGGCTGAATTTCGTTGAAATTAGACACATGCAGGTTTCCTCACGATGTTTTCCTTCACCGCCAAGCACGAGATGAATTATAAACACAAATTAAGCACATGAAATTTCAGTGGTGGCTGCCTGGGTTTGAACCCGAAATCATCGGTTAAGATGCACGCGTTCTAACCACTGGGCCATCTCGGCTCTCAATATATATTTGATTAGATAAGACAAATAATCATCCTATAAACTAGACGTCGATTCTACTCATGGGAATCGCATTGAGAGTGTAAAAATTATTTATATTTAATGTACTTTATTTTTTATAAAGTGCTATCACTTGGTTGATTTGACTGATTTGTCTTTTCATTCTCGATGTGAAAATAAGCATTAAATTAACAACCAAGTAATTTCCATTCTCGAAAATATTAAAATATTTTTATATAACCTGTATAATGAAAACATTAAGCTGTCTGATAACTGAATAATTGATTTTAGTAAACTGTTTTTTTTTTAATCTGTTTTAAGGATTGAACGAAAAGATCTCTTTATTCCAAGAAGTAAAGTCGATCCTGGATAATTGGTGTTTGTTTATGCTAAATTTATTAACTTAGAAAATATTAAATATTCTAACGATCGAAGACGTTAAATGCCTAGTAAATTTCGCCATCCCTACCATCATGTGTATAAAGCAGGCAAACATATCATCAGAAGATATAGTTTTAGGAAATGTATTTTAAAATTAATTTAGTAAGCCTTGTTTTGCTATACTACTGACAATAAATTCTAATCTAATTGTAAAGATATCATATAATTATGTCGTCAAAAAAAAAGCTAAAACAGAATACAAAGATGAAAATTCTAAAATGTTATCAATAATAATATTATACATCCGAAAGTGACTCTGTCTATCTGTATGTTGCTTTTTATGTCCAAACCACTAAACTTAATTTGATGAAACTTACTTCAGTAAGAAGAAAGAATTTCAGTGAAAAGCATATACCTAATATCTGTTAAAAAAAAAAAAAAACTTAGAAAACGAGCAAAGCCACGACGACTAGTTTAATATAAAACGTAATATAAATAAAAATGATGACTTATTTATTAATGTTCGAAACAAAGGTTTAACTTTGAAAGCGATACACTGCTAAAAAAGAAGGAAAGGTATTACTTTTAGAGGGATTACATTTGTCTTTAATTAATCCGAGTATGTCCCTCGGTGGCGTCCAAAGTTTTTCCATTTGAAATTTTGAGTCTGCACTAATTCCCCTTTGAGTGAGCATTACGAGGACTTTCTTGATTGGGTCATCATTGAATATTCTCCCTTCATTTCAAAGATTTCCAAGTTTTTTGAAGACTAAAATAATCCTTTGAATTTTTCACTAATTAATCTACCATCATTTCTGGTTTAAGATTATTCCCAATAATTACATTCACTTATATGATTTAAAATATATACTCACGTTTTCACAACTTCACGCCATCATCATCATCGACATCAAAATTAGGGGGGGGGGATATAATCAAAACATCAATATTCACATATATTAATTATCATAAAGAGTGTTAAAAATACACTGATAATTACAAGTTATTGTAATAATAAAGGCTTACAAAACTAACATTATAATATTGTAAACTTATATCAGATGCAAAAAAAAGACTGCAAGCACATTGAGTCGCTACAATTAAGATTTTATCAAAATAAACAAGACGGCTTAAAAATATAACTAGCAGTGAAGATACGTTCAATTTATCTCGTGTATTTATTAATATTTTACGATGTGTTTTTCTTAAAACCGATAATACGTTAATAGTGTTATCATTAGCCGTTGAAGCTTGGAGGCGTAATTATAAAATCGCACCCCACGACGGGACCTGACGGATATTAACCAGTAATTTACCATGGTTGCCCTTTTACGATAAGACTACGAATGTAGTTAAGGAGCATATTGTGTAATCATTAACTTGAATTGATTAAAACTTTTATTCCATTATAATAACACCTACTTAACACCGTATTAATATTTTAAAAAACCTAAATTTATATTTTTTATATTTTAGTGTAATCAGTGGAAATGTTCCTTTTGTAAACGTAACAAACTCTCAGTTTTGAGATATTAATTTATAAAATCACTAGCGTAGAAAGAGTGTACAAAATTTTCACTCATCGATGAAGTGAAACTGGTTTTATAATATAGTTGCATGATTTGACTCCAATAAACAAACCGATAAAACCAATCGACAATTCAAAATAATATTTTAATAAGACGATGTAAATAATTCATCAATTTAATATTTTCACTTTTAATAAATAACAAAAATATTTCATTGTTATTAACATCGCAAAAATGGATAGCATAATTTGCAATCTGCATATCATCACCTAAAGCCATATTAATTCCACGCGATGAGAAATAATGATCAATGACAATTAATATTGATCAAAGTACAGTTGGCCCCTAGTCTATATTTACACGATCTTTATAGCTCCAGTTATATTTACGGTATATACGAATACCGATCGGAGTAAATTAGGTGGAATTATGTATTATTATAATATTGGATCGAACCCTTCGAAGAAGTAATATACCGTAAAACTTGGCGCCGTGTATACAAATATAGGTAGAAGGTTAGGAATTCTTTCACTTTGTTATTTAGATACAGTTACATATACTTTAGGGACCAATCTTCTGAATATGAAGAGATGTTCTATTTTTTTAAATATATTTTACTAAGTAGTCCTTTCACGATTGTATGTTATTTCATTGTAAATGAACTTATTTTGTTGTTTAATTTTAATGGTTTATAATTATGTGCAATATATTTACGCGTACGTCACGTCTAAATAGTGCATGGATCTGCATCGTTGATATTAGCTTCCCTTGAGCAGTTCCAATTGCAGTTTTATTATTTATATTTTAGTTTATAAATGTTTTATATTAAAAAAAATATATAAAATTTTATATATTTTTGGCTAGCTTGTAAGGCTGCAGGTGCCAAGGTTTTGAATTATAACACCGATTGGTCAAGTTAAAAAGTAATTCAAGAAACTCTCATCGTGGTGTTTTAAATTATCGATTCTTATTATTAATATTATCCCATGTCTCTTATATCATGTAAAGCTGTTTTTTTTTAAATCTATCTGGTGGATTGCTGGTGATTTGAAGCCATTAGAGCGAGAGAAAAGAAAGTGAAACAGTATCTCCTGTGCATTTAGATAGACTCCGTGGAAACAAGCCGATGTGACTGAAATGAGTGAGGAGATTTAAAATTAAACTTGGGTGATCAATCGTTTGGAATCCAATCTGTAATTAAATTACGATTTGTGTCGAAAATCTACAGAAGATTTCTCAAAAGTTTTATTTTAGATTTCCGACCCAACTAACCTTGTCTTTTATTTATTAATAATAATAATCACAATCACTATTTCAATAAAATCACAGTGAAAATATTCTCTATATTAATAGTCTCTTACAAGCATTTGGAACTATTGGAGTAATTTTCCAATGTAAGAAGTTAAGTTTTTTGGCTTACATATAATATTATGGAGTTATTCTCATTGATTATTTTTAGAAAATCAGTCTAATTAATGTTTAAGTATTATCAATTAGTTAAAAATGAATTATAACTCAAGAACCTAAAAACTTATACACACGATTTGTACGGAATAAAATTAATATGAAGAAAAACTCTTGTTTTAGAAGTTTTCTGCAATCTTTTGTCCATAATGACCGAAGTCACTCTGTAAGGGGACATTAACAGATTGTTACATTTACAACCCACTTAAGTGAAAATTTATGTCTCACGTTATGAATGATCTTCTACATTAAGTGCCAAAGTGTTTGCGAATACGTATTTAATTTATGCCATTTTTTGAAAGTTTTGCCTTTTCAATAAATGTCCAATTGGTGAACTTTTACTTCCTATTAGGATTTAGAACTTATTCTTTATTATTATCTGTGTAACATAAATTCATCGGAGCATTCAAGTTTTCTCACAATTATATCATTAAGGATAATTCCTTAAGAATTATATCATTAAGTATAATTCCTATTAATCATAATTGATTAATAGAATCATTTGACAAAATTTAATTAGGAGGGAGGCTACTATCAGATTAAAAAGTAGTTCTTCCAGCAAATAAATATTACACTTGAACTTTTTCATCAAAGAAATAACATATATTAGTGATAACATTTATATATCCTGCTTAAAATTTAAACAACTAACTCCAAGATTTTTATCATCTATTAAGTCTTACCTATGTATGACGACTTTGCAGAACCTGGCCGATCAATATTTATCGTGTTTGTATACTTTGTCTGTGTTTATCAAAATTGATACTCCTCTATTCTGCCGCTAAACAGTAATATTTTTAGTCCTGTTTTCAGTTTGAAGGATGAGTACACCAGTAAAAACCGGACGAAAGGACGTAGCAACTTATGTTCCAAAATTGACGGTGAATTGTTACATATTTCTCTGTAAATTAATTAAGAACATCCATCCTTTTAAATTTGCTGAAAAAAATGTTCAAAGTCCACGTAAATAAATCCAAATCCAACTCATTAATAAGTAAATAAGTAACACAAATGGTTGTTTGAATACCATTATATCATAAGATGCGGAGAAGTTCCTTGACAGAGGGCCTTCCCTTTTGACCCTCCTTAAGATTGAGATTATAATATCTTCCTCTTGTAATATAATTACCATAGCAATAGCAATAGCTGTGCTCTTTCCATGACATAAATATCACAATTCTCAATAAAACGTGAAAAGTATATCGGGGTGCATAAAATAATAATATCGTACAGAAATTGTGAAAGCATCCGAGACGAATAATTTATGCTGTATTGATGTTGATAAAGATGTTTCAAAGGGCCATTTTTTATATTCATTTCACAAAAATATAGATTTAATTTATTCTGTCCTCCCTCTTCAAGTGCCTACTTGGAATTTCGTATAGCTGTAGATAATGAGGTCCCATACGGATTATTATTTTAATAAGAGTTTAGTTTTTTGAACAAAAAAAGAAAAAAAAACTTGGTTGTTTTTTTGCTTGTAATTTAGCGATTAAAACGTAAGTTGAACTCTTTGTTTTATAAAAAAATTGTACAGAGAAAAATGATACGTTAATTTTAATAGGTATCAAGAAATACGAGAAAGTCAGACTAAGCCTCGGGCACCGCGCCATGGTACCCAGCCAACTAAGTATCGTGAATGTCTAAATTGGAGCAAAGTCGCTTTGCATTCGAGTCTGTAGGTTTGTTTGCTTCTTCTAAGCTGAACCTTAGACTGTAATTAGATTTTCATCATGATCAAGATAATTTATCTAACCTTCTATCTATTCAGCCTTTGCTTGCAATGAACGGTATAAAACTTAACATAGCCTTCGAAGATTCACCGTCCTGCCTTATTATCGCTTAACTGCGTGTGCCAATTACCTCTTTTGATGTCAATGACTACAACAGTAATTTTTTCATTCTTTAAAATAGGTTCGGGATATTTGGCACCTAAGAGCATGAGCTTATTTTTGGGACGGTTTTAATTTCATATTTATTAAAATTATCTGCTATAAACTTGGCTGTTTTGAAGGTATAGTGACAAACACTACATAAGCAGGAGAAGTCAAGACAATCTTGTAACGGTAAGTTTCCGTCTCCGCAAAATCAATTCCTGCTTCCTTGGACAATGCGTTGGACAATTCTGTAATTAACACTAACACATTAAAAACTCTCACAAATGCGTTTATCTTTACCACGTAAAATATTTTAAACTAATTTTAAAAATATACATAATAATAATTAAGGAGTATTATGAAAAAAATATGTATACGTTTTTATGCGTAATGTTAAATAATTATTTCATTGTATTTAATTTGTTTATTTAATTTAATATTGACTTGATTGGTAAATATAGCTTCGTCGGTGTCTGTGAATTGACCTGGGAATCATTTTGCTGACCGTGTCTTTCTTGGGTAGGCTTTTTGCACTGATGTCCACGCGGGCGGAGCCGCGGGCGACCGCTATAAAGCATATTTTTATATATAATAAGCTTTCAATTTTCAAAAAATATTCAATGTACACCTACAAATTCGGTCGATTTACTCCTTAATTATAAGTATAGAAAAAAATTGTCGGTAAATAAGTTTACAAAATCAAAAATCATGTCATAATATAACTATTTACATCACATCCATGATCTGTATAGTGTTATAAGCATTAGCATTTTTTTATTTTAGCATTAGCAGCCTGTGAATTTCCCACTGCTGGGCTAAAGGCCTCCTCTCCGTTTGAGGAGAAGGTTTGGAGCATATTCCACCACGCTGCTCCAATGCGGGTTGTCGGAATACACATGTGGCAGAATTTCGTTTAAATTAGACACATGCAGGTTTCCTCACGATGTTTTCCTTCACCCCCGAACACGAGATGAATTATAAACACAAATTAAGCACATGAAAATTCAGTGGTGCCTGCCCGTGTTGGAACCCGAAATCATCGGTTAAGATGCACGCGTTCTAGCCACTGGGCCATCTCAAGTGTTATAAAGTTTTCATAATTTTCGCAAAGTTTAAAAAAAATCATCATCTAATTACTTAAAAAAAAAAATTGTATCTTTATAGGCTATTTCCATTTCCGTTTGAGATACGCAATCCTGTCACAAATCCGAAATCTACGCGGACGAAGTCGTGGGCAGAAGCTAGTATCTAAATAAAAAAAGACTTCATAAATCCAGCAGCTTCCTGCCAACCGCGACTTTACTACAAAGATAAACAAACAAAACGTTTGAAAACGAAGAACTTTTGATGACGTTTAAAATTTCGTATCAGTTGAAGTCTGTTTAAATATGCAATTACTAAGAAAACTTTATCCTCGCTTGTAAGTGACTTTAATACACACTTTCATTTCCAATCTCTCTTTTGCTAAACGAACTAAAATTTAAGAAAAATAGACGCTAAATAATTCCATAATTAAGCTGGCAGACACTTCGGTCTCACCCCTTAACCCCGAAATTGTCGGTTAACGCTCACCTGGGAATCTCGGTGAAATATATGGGCTTACACCGTAATCACCCGCGATTCTTCTTGCGGAAACTTCTTTTATATTTATTTATAGCTTTGCTTCCATACTTGGTCATATATAAATTATTTTAAGTTTCGAATCGTATATCAAAATTAGGTTTTTATTATCTGATATGTTTTGATGATTATTTATTGATTTATATTTTAATATTCCAAAACATTATAATGTCTTAATAAATGTATTGTAAACTACAATATATAGAAAAAAAATTAAGATACAGATTCGCGTAATTATTACACCGTTATTTTTTTAAGTTGAATACAGACGGAGTATTGAAGCTCCTGGTTATTCAAATAATAAAATACATTCATATTCTATTAAGTCATTCCTTTCACCATAAATTCGCTGTCAACTATTACTAGTAATATTCTTACTAGTAGTATTCTTACTTAAACTCAATTTTTTTATTATCAACTATCTGAACCCGCAAATTTGCTAGCGACGAAAATTCTTCAAGAACTTGAACTCTACACCAACATTATCCACTCAAAGTGTGAATTGAAAACCAAACTAAAACGATTCCGTAGTTCATCTGAAAGCGTAAAAGACAACCAGACAAATAGACAGAAAGAGTTAGTTTTGAATTTATAATATTCTATGATGAATATATATGTAAGTTGCGGTTGAATGTCAACCACTAATAAAAGTAAATCAGTTCGTCTTATTTGCAAATTATGTTTACTATTAGTATGACTTTAATATTATGTAGAAACGTTTATAGTTACAATTTCGTTCCGTGTGTTTCCATAACGTCGCTATTCGATTAGTCGCGGTTAGATTGCAGAATCCTTACTACTCATGGGACACCCTTTCCCGTGTTTATAGCGTTATAAAACGTTTTACACGAATCATAGGTTATTAAGTATCTAAAATGTTTACGTTATTCATTTTTATAACTTTATTCACACATTTATTTACAAAAACATTGAACAGAAGAATATAAAATTATTTGATGTTTCGCGATAAAGTAATTGATGAATTGACGATTCGGTACACTATACTGAATTGTCAATTTGATACCCAGTGGACTGTCGTACCACCAGTAATGTTAATTGTGGCCTTTTATACTTCAGTACTTTGAGTTGAAGCGTCAATAGCGCAATGGTTTTAAGACCGTCTAGCGATGTAAAAAAAAGTCACAAGTTCGATTCTGACTCCTTGGGCTATTATCGCCCCCACTCCTAGTACAAGCTCTAAGCTGATTTGGAAGGGTCAATAGTAATAGGGCATTTATACCATTATTTAAAAAGAAAAAACTATATCACTGAAAATATTAGAGTTATGGCTTTAAAATATTTAAGGCAAATGGTCAATATTTATTTTTTTGAACCGATATTTCAGCTTCGTGTTTAAATTATCAGCTCCTAAGTTAAGTGTAGGAAAGTGGAAAGCATCAAATAGGTAGTGGTATTATCAGACGGATTAATACACTTCCTTCCTCCTACGCTATTGTTACATCTTTGGCCAAATATAATATTACAACGAAGGTCAATACTCAGCTGCGTGATTTAAGTGTGCCACTTAACGCTAACTATTTGGTGCACGCAATCATACCGTGCGTGAAGGGCTGGTACAAGCAATGCTGATTTATTTTTGACCGCTCTTTTTGAGAACCGTAAATAACGTTTCGAGTTTTGAGAAACTTTGATAAGGGTAGGTTTTAGCTTTACGAGTAAAATGCTATTAGGGTTTCGACGATGAAAATTTGGCTGATAGTTTGCGATAGAAATAAATTGGAAACATCTAATAGCAAAATCTTAGTCTAAGACATTATTGTTTAAAATACATTTAATCTGAGCATATAAGAATCATTCTGACTTTATTTAATAAAAAAATTTTTGATAGTAAATTATTAATAATGCTAAAAACTTAAATGTAATCCTTCTCTATCAAAATACTTTAATCTTTCATTAATTTTTAAACTTACGTCACGTCTTTCTATTTGGGTGGATATTCAATTTGTCCTCGAACTCTAATTAATATAACTAAGAAACAGAATATTAAAATAAAGTCTATACAATATACTAATTACTGCAAAATTAATTACCAAAACTAATGAAACAAATATCGATGGATATTAATTACATACGTCTTAAGTTTCTTAAAACAGGCCGACTCATTATTATAATAATTTATAATCATCTTATTGCTCATCCATAGTGATTTTATAGAAGGCATTTTTTTTTAAATTACGTAACAACTAAAAAAATCTTAATAATTTCAAGATAGTAAGTATATCAATACAAATTGAAATTCGAACCGTCTACACACAACCTTACCGGAGGTGGGTCGCCGGCGGCTAAGTAAACTTCCGGAGCCGCGCCGGAAGTGAATTCTCCCATTTGGCGGGAACGGAGAGCACTTCCGCCATTATTTCGTATATCGTTCTGTTTCGTGGTTTGCCGAAATTGTTGCCTTGTTTTATGTTTCACCGTATTCAGTTGCTTTTAAATGCTTACAAGACCTTAAGACTAGAGCAACAGGAATAGGACACGTGTGCAAGTTTTCTGAGTTATTCTCTAAGAACAGCTCGTCCTGTAGAATGATTAAATTTTTGATGATTAAAGTCATATGCGATGAAAAATATATGATGTTTTGACGGTGAGTAGGATGATTTAATCTATAAGAAAAAGCAAAAAAAAAGAAAAACGTTGACGCCCGTAGATTCGCGTTTTAGGGGCTGGCCGTTAGGTATAAAAATTAGCCTAAGTTCTTCCTTGAAGTTCAAGCCAAAATTTACCGAATTCAGTTTCACTGGTTCGGCTGTGAAAGAGCAACAAACAGACAGAGTTACTTTCGCATTTATAATATTAGTATATGTATATCGTTTTACTATAATCGGTTTTTAATATGTTAGGATCGATTTTCAAAGTTCCACTTAAGAAGTACCCTTTATTTATGCTACCCTTGCAAGTTGGCTAATACATATACTGTGTACAGAATTTCATCCAATACGTGCAGATTTCCTCACGATGTTTTCCTTCAGCGTTCAGGACGAGGTGAATTACAGACACAATTTACCACATGTATCCATGTGTACACGCACATGTTAGTCTTAACATGACGTAACCTTGTTTTATCTGAGGATCTTGAAACTGTTTATCTTAACTTGATTTAACTTAGTTACGTTTACTCTATACATGTTATATTATACATACAATATTAGTGATAAGAATCTTCTTAATCTTGGTAGTCTTAGCCTGTTATTCAAACTCCATGCAGGAAATGACAAGAGAGCTACTGTTACAAACGTAGAAATGGTACATAAAAATGTTACAAATTAAGATAAGAGTATCATGATATTTTTTATAGAGGGTTTAATCGCGTAAATTCGGCCACACATGGAGTACTGTTCTCACCACTGGGCGGGTGCTCCCCAGTACCAGCTCCTTCCATTTGACCGTATCCAACGTACAGCGGCTCGAATTTTATCGACGATCAAGTCCTTTCCAATCTACTTTTCGATCAACTTTACAAGCCCCCCGGTGTTGCAGATGTCATCAGGTCATCAGAAGGCTTTTCTGCTCGTTTGTCACTTATAACATAAAAAAAGACACTTAGTGTTTTTGTCACCTGCATCGGAAAATGTAATGTTACAAAACATGTTCCAGATTAAAATAACAAAACTAAGATGTAATTAATGTAACGCTAACTAAGTATGTAGTGCTTTCACTTCCTTTGATGCTGGAACTACGAGGAGACTATTACATTTGTCAAGATTTAAATTTATTTAAAATATCGTTTTTCTCGCGCATCTTCATTCCGGACCCATTACAGCAAAATATTAAGCACAGATTCATATACTTCACATGCAGAACAGTTAGTTCAACTTTTCCCATAAATTATACATAGCTGTTCAATGGAATGTATCCGCAACGAACCCTAAACGTCATTACCATTTCTGCGTATATGTCTTATCATCCATGGCAACCTTAATAGGTCAAGCACATTGATAGCCCAGCGATGTTAAAGAGTTTGATCCTTATACCCTTGGACTATTACTGCCCCTCTACTTTTCATATAATTTTCTGAGTTGGAGGAAGAATAGATATATAGCGTTCAGTTTAATAAAAGTTAAAACTTAACTTAACTTTATTAAGTACATATTTGTTTACCGCTGTATGTGGCTGAGGGTATGTTTTACTTCCGTTTACATTGTTGGGTTTAGGGGGTAAAGTCATAGAGAATAGCTATTAATAACGAGAAATCGTAGTCGATACGAATCTTTACAGACGAAACGATGGCATTAGTGCAAGCAATACAAACCCAACATTAGCTTGGAACAAACTATTTATCAATGGAGCGTAGTCGAAATATAACATTCCATGGAACTATTCGTCGCTTACTTTCAAAATTGAACGTATACTAGAAACGCAATCATGTTTGAAATCTATGATCAAACAATAAGCCGGCGTCCACCGTCCGGTCTAATTCACCGGCTCTTCCAATAACTGTCGTTGAATTTCCACACGATTTGGCAAATACTGAATTTGGCACTAAAATCTAGAAGATCCGGTCTCAGGCGATTTATTTCACACGCATCATTGTTTAGGGACATGGCTTTCGATGCGTATAACGTTAGCCGATTTGTTCATTTGGGCATAGTTTATGATTTATAAATGTTACATTGTAAGTTATGAAACGATGAAACGATCTATTAAATATATCGAGGGTATACAATCTGTTGTCTGCGCAAATAATTGAACGATAGACGTATTACACTCATTGATAATTCAAATTTGATAAAAGTTATTCAAAGTGAATTAAATTACAGACTATTATTCGCCCATGTACAAAGAATGGGTGGGGGGGGGTCAGTTGTTAGGTTTCCTATGCGTTTACTATTATCTGTATATTACTATTATACAGATAATATACACAGATATTACATACAGATATACAATTGGACAAATAACACACACGAACTGTTTTGCTTCCTCATTTCTCAAGCGTTAAAACGTGAAAACTCCTTCATTTCCTGATCAATGTCCTTCCTGTTCTTCAATTTGATCCAATTATCTACCATGCACGAATTAATAGGCATCTTCTAGGCAAACGCGCTGTATTTAAGTCACCATTAGTTTCCAGATATAATTAAGGTACAAGCATAACCTAAGTTTTAAAAAAAGAAAAATGGTACCGTAAATTTATACAATAAATTTATGACACAACTTGAACTTTCAAAAATAACAAAATAATTAACCCTACAAATAAATATATTTCAACATGATAGTCCTTTTTTATTTATCGTGATCTGAGTATTTGTGTAAATATATATTTCAAAGCTTCAGATATAGAGTTAACTGTAGTCAAGTTTTGTGCAGCCAATTCGACAAACACACGTGAAAACAACACCGCATCGTAATCACTTATACTATGACTCAACAAACACAAATTAAAAAAAAAAAGAACGTATTTCAAAAAAATCTTAAGTATTGATCTGATTGCTATTCAAAGAGGTCACATTATGGGCAGTCCTGATTGCACTCAAGAGTACCAGAGGCTATAGCATTGCACGTATCAGGTACGTGGCTGGAATAAGTAATGTTTCTCTTTAGCCTGATATTTGTTCTGATGGTAGACGTGTGTAAATTGGATGAAATGAATTAACACGTACAACTTTTATGTTGCAAATATCTTTATCATATTTAATATTTAACTGCATGAATAGAATTGAAGCCTTATTTGCCAAATATTATATACTAAATGATGTAGTTATATAAGATTTTAAACTAACATGGTTATTTTTATTACTAACAGTATTTAAAACGGGATATTTACCATGTTTTTTATTTTTATTTGTTGGAGCTCGATATTTCGACGTTATCTACGAATGTCTTGTTCACGAGACTCATGTAGTTATAAATGATTAAAATAGAAAAGTTTAAAGATATGAGTAAATTTAAAGAAAAAAAAAAACATTCTTAAAATATAAAAATTTTACTACATTTCCATTATTTTTTTATTAGCTTTAAATAGGCAATATATCCAGGCAGTATATATAATATCAATGACGTGCAATTCACAGCTGTCAAAACAAAATAAAAAAAGATTAAAATTATTCCAATAGTATTTAAGATTACAAGTCGTATATATGTTGTGTTCAAATTTGCTATTATCAGAGCGAAATAAAACAAAAAATTACACTGACACAAAATATAGTGGAACACGTTAAAAATAATATAAGGAAAAAAAAACAATAAAATGGGACGTGCTTATGCTCTAACTGCGTGGAAGACAAGAACTGCCTAACAAACTACCCTCGATTGGAATTTGTAAATTGTTTATGTTAAATTCCAAAACATTGTATAATCGTAATAGATTTAAGCTGACTTGGTCAGCGTTGGAAGAGGACTAAATAGCCCCGAAGCTAACTCGTTAACGTTTCATTATGAGCTATTACTGCAACAGTTTTTAAATTAAGAATCTTATCAACAGAAGTAACATCAGGGATAGTTACAAAGGATCCATCCGTCCGACTTTTTATTATCAATACAAAAACTTAAATAGGTATCTTACGTTAATAGAGAGAGAAAAGACAAAGTAATACGAATAGTAAAAAGAGAGAAGAAACGCAGAATACCTCCGGATCTTAGAGCTACAAGTTTAACAGTTTATTAGGGTGGCTAAAGTAACTTTTTTCTCGTTTCGAGTATAAAAGGCACGGTTTTTACATCTAGGAAGTAATTATCTTTCAAAGTTGCGAGAATCAGGAATACTGAAGTTGAATAGCGCGCCACCAAAGCACGATTTTTTTAAAAAATCAATTTAAAAAAAAAAATAATCAAATAATAAATAATATACGTAGTTGCATTTTATTAAGTGAATATCCTTCTGAGAAAGTAGTTTAATTAACTAACTACCGATTTTCCTTTAAGATATATTTTTAATAATATTATTAGAATCAAGCGTATATATTTATTGGCATTAGGTTACTAAAATATTTTAAAAATAATTTTCATCGACAATATTGTCGCTGATATCAAGAGTTAAATATAAGCAACGTATTTTTTTTTAAATTAATATTAATTTTAATGTAATAATTATTCAAATGAACAAAATTTCAAGAAATATAATTATACAATAAATTAATTAAACGTAATCATCGCCGTGAGGTACGTTTTGCCTTTACGCCTCCCGTTCGGTCAGAGACGCAAATAATCGTTTGAACAACTTTTTTCATTATCTCCAACAACTCGAATACTTTTATAGCATAGTCCTATTTCGTTTTAGTTGTGATTCCATTTTCATTTTGATTCTGATGTTTAAGTGGAAATTTTCGTTTTTGTCCGATTATGTAAAAGTCTTGGGCTTATTTCTTTTTATTTAAAACCAACAGTCGAAAGGCTTTCTATTCATAATACTTTGAGATGGCAATCATCAACTTCTACGCACCATATTGCTTTCCACGATCAGTAAGGTACCTGATTCCAGATACATATTATTATTTTTTAATAAAAAAACGGCAAAAAAATGTGTTATCATATAGTAGTTTCTTTATGTTGTATTACTCAAGCTGTGATGATTCAGTGGATACAATGGATTTAAGCCGAAAATAATACTGTATTTAATTTGAAGTTATATTTCGTATCGAGATTTTCAGCGTAGAAATATCAACGAGACAAAACCTGCATTTTAAGCTTCGTGGAATAAGCTTAAAGCCCTTTTCTCAGGTATGACGAGCTGTGGGGCAATCGGACATTGGTAATTTATTATATATTTTATAAAATAAAAGCACGTATATTTAATTTATATAATTTATTAACGATTGGATTTCATGAAAAATATATGTTACAAATTTTAACTTATAAAAACACCAAAACAATATTTGAAGTAACTACCTGACTTTTAACGATTTAAGTAGTTTTATTTATACAACAGTTAATACTAAAATTTTTAACTTAGTCACTTTGCAGTGTAAATATTATCCGAAGATCATTTCCTGTAGTTATACTAGCGAAAGATGATGATTTACTGCCCAATTTTGACAACGGCCCTTCTCAAGGGAGACTTGTCAACTGTACAGGAAACATATAGTACAACAGCGTGAGCGCTAACAATAGTGAATCTCCATCCACTTACTCAATCACGACAATTCAAGCCCTTTCCGAAGCACGGATTATGCACACTAAGAGATTTTTGAACTTAATAACTTTATATCGGTCGACCTGGGGTTTAAATGCAGGACCTCGTGATCTGCAGGTCTATATATAGCCCATGTGGATCTAATAAGGCAGACAATAGCTAGGTGAGTTGATGGGTCCAAAGGTGTTAACGCGTGTACTTAAAAATGTGGATTGGTAGCTTTTATAACAAAAGCACAAGATCAACTCTATATATATATATATATATATCGTGGAATCTGTGCAAAAGTACGGGAAGCATTTTCCTATAAGGTAACATTTCTGATAAATAGCTACAAAAGTACTAATAAATACTCTTCTGTCACCAGTACGGGCAATAGGACGATATATTTTGAAACCTCACCGTCATGGACGCTCAACGGATATGAAGCATCAAAATTGATGGCAATTAAAAAAAAATTATATGGAATACAAATACTTAAAGCATTCATGCCGTGTATCCACAAGAGTAGAAATAACTGGCGGAGAGGGGGGAATGGCTTTTATTGTTATAATTATAAAAGTCAATATTGCATATCACTTTCGCTTTCACGTATATGACATTTCCTTAATTGTATTTTGCTGTGAGTTTCGATAATATGTTCTTACAGATTAGTCACCATTATCGTCATATGTAATGCAGCTCATATATTTTGTTAAAACGTGTCGTGTAGAATTAAAATATTTTAGTATAAAATTTCTAATTTACCTCAAATTCTAATTCAACTCACGCTTTACCATTTTTACATCTTGTTAAGTACAAATCGTTAACTTTTACCACGCAATTTAGCCTGTTTCTTTATAAACGAGCTAAGTTACTTAGCCCGACTTGTTTTGTAATATAAAAATCTCGGTAGAAGTGAACAATAGAATTAGAAAATGATTCTTAGTCTCTTAAGTGTTTTTATTCACACAAATGTAAGTAATAAATTATAGCAGTAATTTTAGTTTTTATTGTTTTTTTTTTCAAAATAAGGAAAAGGCATCATTATACAAATCCTCAGTTGACTCACACACAATACAACGGGACAAAAACAATTAAATTTTGAAATAAATAACACTTATAATCATATTTATTTCAGTTGCATATTTCAACTTATTTAGTTCATTTTTGAGGTCTAATAATGAATCGTTAAAAAAAGAAATGTGCATGCCTTCATTTCCTAGCATGAAAATATATTTATATAGTTATTATTATTATTATTTTTTTGTACGGCATTGGTTGGCGGACGAGCATATGGGCCACCAGATGGTAAGTGGTCACCACCGCCCATAGACAAAGGCGCTGTAAGAAATATTAACCATTCCTTACATCACCTATTCGCCACCAACCTTGGGAACTAAGATGTTATGTCCCTTGTGCCTGTGATTACACTGGCTCACTCACCCTTCTAACCGGAACACAACAATACAGTTTACAAAAGTTTATTGGAAGTGCTTAATATCCTTCACATTGAGTTGTTGTTGTGAGAGTGTGAAGATTTAATGAAATTTATCCTACAGTTCCCGTTAGATATACGCACACAAAGAAAGACCAAAAACTTGAATATTTTTCAAAATTGATTTTAGTATCTTTATCGATCGTAGATATTTTTCTGTGAATGTTGCACGGATATTTATATATAATTTTGATAAATGTTCATGAAATATCAAATCAAAATCTTTAAACAGTCTGTCATGTTTATAGAAATCATTATAATAATGGGCCTAAAATAACAGAATTAATAATTTATTACAGCCTTATCTTCTGAATCGCCACAGTAACAAAACCACACAGCTAATTGAAAAACCCGATTGAATCCACCGGTCACGCCATATTTTATTGAGTTCCAAGCCAAAATAATTGAGGTGACGGATGTTGCTTTCGTATATTTTATGAAGCCAAAACAAAGGTGAATTAAAAATAACAGTTGGATGAGATCAGCGTGGCATCAATGGTTCAAAACGTGGGCGTGTATTCAATATTTTTTGTTTATTTATAATGGATTGTCGTACAGGTAACTGTACCACCTGATTGTTATTGAACACCGCCATCGACAGATACTCGTACTATATGACATTTTAACCATCCGTTGCATCACCAATACGCTACCAACCTTGGAGACTAAGATGTATGTCTGTCGTTCCGCTAGCACACTAGCTCACTCGATTTTCAAACCGGAACACAAGGATAACAAGTATTATTGCCAGGTGATATAATATTTGTGAAGAGTAAGCATTTTCGAATGTCATTTACGAGAATTCTAAAGCATAATAATACTATTTATAGAAAGTCTAGTTGTTAATCAGCCAGAAAGTTTAATTTCTCTTGGAAAAGTTGTCAAACGATTCAAAGCTAGTTTCATGTAATATATAAATAAAATATTATAACATACGATTTTTATTATAAGTATTTAATTTTATAGTGTTGTATCAATTTACTTTACAAAGATTTTTAAAATCAAAAATTGCCTCCAATGTGTCTTATTTTTATTTAGATTTCACGCCCATTTTGAACGGTTCTACTTTTATGCTGTTACTATTGAATGGTATTTAAATAAAACCCTTTTATTTGTTGATGCATGCGGGTAGTATTAGTTTTCGGTCAATATTATAAGTCTTCAAGAACTTACAAATTCGACCCATTATAATAACGCTTAAAATGGGGAGTTACAAAATTTGTTAGGAAAGCAAAATGCCTTTTTCGCTCCTCTTGCATTTCGATGAAAACAGGATTTTTCAGAACCGAAATGTCGAATAAAGTTTGACATTCTGCGACGGTTTTAATAAACTGGTAAATAATTTTCACATAGCACCTCTCACGTTTCGTCAACCTCAAAGTAGCGGTTTTGTAGTTCATACAAGTTTGAAAATTATCAAAAACTATGTCACGAACTATCGGGCTTACGTGATCCGCGCTTTGTGAACTACGTATTACAACGTACAGTGTACCATTTGAACACCTTATTGACTACTCTAACATCACCTCTATATTAATGGTTTTAAAGACTATAATTGCAGCTTAGGTTTGCTGTATAAGAGTTATTGAGACTCAAATACGAGGACAAGTTTTAATGAGCAACTGCAGAAGCTTGAAGCATATTGACATTTACAGGCGAGTTTTGAACAGAACTTGATAGATTGGCTGGAAAGGTAAACAAAACTGTGGAAGAATTAGTTGTGATCAACAAGGAGTTGTTCATTAATTTGAAAACGCTCCGGATACTACGAATATCTGGGTTTACGTGGCCAACAAATTAATCTTAAAAAAAAAACGCTATATAAAAAAATAAACAAATCGAACAATTGTTGATTATTTTTCCTCGACGTCGTATCAGACAATATAATCATCTACATTTTTGTCTTAAAAAAATTATGTTCTGAAATCCGACTAAAATCAAACGACAAAAGAAAGTAATATTGAATGTTCACAAAAGAAATAAATAATTTGGAAAAGGGATTTTTGGAGATTCCAAGTACAATGTATTCTGTATTCCACTCAGTCTTTAATATGATAAAGGATACTTGTTCTACCTTAGATAACCTTAGAAAGCATATAAACAATGAACCTCATATAAAATTACAATGTATCAATTTGGACATTCTTACAATGGAACCAAGATCTAAGTGAAAATCAATATCAGATGAAGCGGATAAAATTATAAATCAACGCTAGAAACGAGATTCATTATTGCATTACATTCATTTTAATATTTTTTACTAAGAGCCGAGATGACCTAGCTGCTAGAATATTAACCGATGTTTGTGGTTTCAAACCCGAGCCAGCATTAATGAATTTTCATGTGATTATTTTTTATTTATAATTCATCACCTGCTCGTTTATAAAGGAAGACGTCGCGAAGAAACTGGCATGTGACAAATTAATTAAATTGTGTCACAAGTCTATCCGTCAGATCACATTCTAGCATCGTGGTGGAATAAGTTCCAAACCTCCTCAAAGGGAGAGAGGCATTAGCCTGTTAGCCATTATTAACTGTTTCTGTACTTTTATTATTTTACCTTTTTTTAAATACGCTTTTACTGGATTTTTCCTTATTTTTCCAATCAATAAAAATAAACTTACTTGTAATTTTGTCAGTTCTATCAAAATCATAAGACATCCCCAGTATTCTAAAGGAATATAAGATTTGGAGTAACACGAGAAACAAATTTATGTTTAACTTTTAAATTAATAGCGGGTACATCACAATTTCTAGAAAATTAATTTATATTTATACGAACTAACAAGACGTTATCAAATATATATTGGGAAGCGACAGTCAATAATATCTAAAAATCCTATATCCTGACCGATTCCTTAAATTTACTTTTCAGCAAAGCTTCAGAGTCCAATTAATAAATTGCTCGATTAGGGAATTTTGCATTCGTATCGCCTACCACTCTAAAGTTAAATACCTTTACTGTGAAAGTAACTTTAATACAACATTCCAATTTTGTGATCGGGAATGCCGCAGAACTGAGCCTACTCGCCAATTTACTTATATGAGGGACCTATTGTATTATTTTCTATCTAAGGTTATACAAAGAAATCCTGTTTTGTTAATAATGACCAATGGTCATTTAAAAATAGATTACTTTTGACAATTCTTAGTTTGGAATTTAATACATAGCAACAGAAGGCAATGCTCATGATTGGCTATTTCTATTTTTGGATAGCCTTTGGAAAACAAGATAAAGCTTTTTTATTGGTTTTTACTCTAAGGCATTTCAATAAAACAATTTTGAAAACATATACATATACATTAGATTAAAATTTTTGTCTAAAACAATAGACATCAGTTGAACTGCCACCAACAATCCACATGGCGTTTAATCCGGTTACAATTTGTTTTGTCTTCGTTACTGAGCTGAATTTGGTTTGTCCAAAATACTGATCTGACAAATCTGTGTACATTGAATGGATAGGATTGGAAAAACTAGCGGCTGATTCCAAAGAATTCAAAATGGAGTTTTATTTTATTGAATACATTTTTGCAATGGAAAATGTTGCAAATCTCATTTCAGCTTAAAATATAATAAACTATAGCGCTTTTATGTAAACAATGAAACTTCAAACAATTGGTATGTATTGGTGATACTTTTTGGACATGCTGTAAACCCGAAAAAAAATATTTTAAATAAAGTCGCAAAAAATTATACAGAAATGTCAATTCTTTCATTCCTTTTTCAATTTATTGTTCGATCAAGTTCAATAACTGAATTAGGCCTTAAAAAGACTTACCTAATTACCTGTTTTTGGATTACCCGATACTAGATACCAATATTACATAGTTTTTTTAAAATTGTTCTGTGTTTTTTCACAGTTCTCTGCTGCAGGCTAACCAACTGTAGAAAATTCATACATCACAAACGACCTCCAGGACACCTCTTGGGACAAATAATTATTTTATCATTTTGAGATGTTATATTCTTCTAAATTTTTATTAGTTTTATTATATAATATATCGTTTTAATTAAATGGTTTCAACAGCCAGCAAAAATCTCATTGCTTTTAAGATGGTATAATTTCGTTCCCTCTTTCGCTAATCATTCTGTGTCTAATAGCATTGTATACTAAAGTACACAGCAAATATCATCCGCAAAATATTCAAGATATTGCATCCTCAAGATATAATGCAAAACACTCTGAATTGGCTTAATTCACTTCAACATTGAAATAAGTATATACTCTTGAAAATAGCAGGATAAGGTTATCGCTCATCAAATATTCTATCGCAAAACAGCAATACTTTGTATTTTTGTTTACCAATTTGAAGGATGAGTAAGCCAGTGTAACTACAGTCACAAGGGACGCAACATCTTAGATGCATAATCTTTCTTACCATCAGGCCCATTTACCAGTTTAAACTGGTTTTTGAAATAAATCCAAGGCATTGTTGGTAATAATTTTATTATGAATATTAAAGGAAAACTGTATATACATATATAGTTCTTGTGACTTCGTTCATTCCATTCTAGGTTTAAAGTTACGATCATTGTCGCATCCTAGTTCTGTATCGGGTCGATAATCCCACCGTAATTGGTTTAGAGGTTTGCAATATTTCCCCCAAATAAATACGTCTCTGACCGAGCGATGCGGCAAATAGGCTTAGGAAAGGTCTATATGTATTCCTAGTTTAACATAGAGTTTTTTAGCTTGCTTTAGATTAGAATCAAGAATTTATTTATTTACTATCTTAAATTGCCACTAACTGAACTTAATCGTTTCTTTGTCTTTAATTTATTACTAAGATATATATTTAAGACTGAACTTGCCCATTAAGGTAATCAGAATCGGACCTGCGGTGGTTTTCTTAATAAATTTAAACTAAATTTTATGTTATACTCATTGGAGCTTGACTATGTTGTTACTTTATACAAAGTCTAGTCAAATAAGTAACCATGATTTATTCAAATCTTTATATAAAACTAAGACCAACCTAAATTATACCATACACGCAACTTTGATGAATAGCTAGTACTACCCATTTGGTTAAATAGGCCTGAGAATGATTACAAAGTTACCTCCCACTTTTAACCCTGAAACCGACCTAAACTTGACCATCCGTATTAACTTATTGAGTAACACGCCTTACTTGTAGGTCGAACACTATTTGTAATTGTTACCGTTCCCCCTTATAAAACTATTGGAGGTGGTGACCTTACCAGTGGTGGTTTACTGGATGAGCTTTGTCTGGGTAGGTAAAACCTATTACAATAATACTACTTAATATCGTTGTGTTCCGGTTTGAAGGTTGAGTGATGATATATTGGCGATTGGAATAGTTAAAATTTCTTACGGTACCAATGTCCATGGATGTTGATCGTTTACCATAAGATGGGCTATTTGCCCGCCTGTCCAACAATATGTCCTTTGGGTGTGATTGATCAGTATTCCGAAATTAAAATCTGTATGAAAATAAAACCGTTGACGTTTAATCTGGCAATTAGTACTCTTTTACTTGCTAGGAAAATCGTTTATGTTCGAATAATGAATGACTTAAATGACTATTACAAGAATTTCCGTCTGACATTTCGTACATGTTCGCTAAGCCCATTGAAATTCGGACAGTATTTCAGCTTTCCGACACCAGGTACAGTTAGACGCGAAAAAATGTATTCGGCCATAAACTGTCAATATTTCTAGCATTTAACTCACATTATGGCACTTTTGTTCCAGGCTTACATTTCACTGCACTTTGCACTTCCGACTCCTCTACACTCCATATGCGAGGTTCTCTTTGTGCTCTTGCGAAAGAACCATTTAAACATATCATCATTATCATCACACTCATCAACAACTTATCACAATCCACTGCTAGTATAAGCCTCACTCAAAGTGCACCAAACGTCCCAGTTCTCCTTTTTTCCTCCAGTCGGGTCTCACCATGTTTTTCAGGGCATTGATCCACCTGCATACATGCTACGCTGCATTTGCCGATATGAAGTACCTAATTGCCCACCAAATGATTGAGGCTGACTATACCGAGGATATTTTTAGAATTTAGAAATATCACCTGTATGAATAAAATGCTAAATTTAAGAATTTCAGAAGTGTAGAGATAATGTAGGCAACGGTGACAGCTTGTATATTTCAAAAGATTAATTCGCAAGTGAAATGATTTAATTTAGCCTCGGAAATAGAAATCCACTTTCAATCAAAATCCCCGAAATAATTTTCTTAACGCTAGATTTCATGACTGTTCAACAATTAGAAATTCCTTAATGAAACGTCACTTCGGTTCAATTTATTAGTTAAACGCTTTGGAAGGCATGAATGGTGGTTTTTTCATAATTAACTTCGGGTCGAACTTGAAACTTTTTATTCATTTCGTTTACGGGTAAATTAAAAACACGTTGCCTGCGAATAGTATTTGGAAATAGCTTTTATAGTATTATATTTTACAATTATATGTTTTTTAAAAAAAACCTTTATATTTATTCTTGAAAGGAATATAAAATTTATAGCTTTAGATTAGTTTTTCTTAATAACAAATGTAGCAACACGTTTGTGTTATTGATGTGAAAATAATTTTTTAAATGTTTACAATGCAAATAATTTTGGTTTTAAACGGTAAACAACGGTGATTTCAACCAATGCTTTTTTCCATCTTCAGTTTTATTAGACATTACTATAGATTCAAAGCTCCAGTGGAATTCTCATTCGTCATTCCTTGCAGGTACTCACCAATATGCGCGATTATGAAGTTTAAACAGTTCATTGATTGTCTACTCGATGAGTATATTATGGATATGTTCATATAACTCTGGTATATATGTATAATAGTATAATACTGAAACTATTTTTATATTCAGAAAAAAGAAAACATTTGGTACTTATTACATTCCCAGGGCTAAAGAACTCCATTCGGGATGTTTTATAAACGGTATACATTGTTTACTTACGGATAAATTATAACGTATTTGGAACAATATTATGTACATTATTAATAATATTTATTATTTTAATTAAAACAGTGACAAACATTGTATATAATTATCTCCACATGATGTTTTAAACTACGCAATGGATTTCGAAGCGGTTCATTAATAAACAGAGTGATTCAAGAGGAAGTTTCATATGTATAATACCTACTATATTAGTCCACTGATGGGCATAAGCCTTTTTCAAATATAGGCCTGTACAAATATGCACGAGATATATAGAGATATTCGAGAAAAGCTGAGAATTTTAACTTTCCTCGCCGGATAAAAACGATAATTTTTTTTTATGTTTGTTCTTCAATTAAATAAAATTAGAGTGTAGGTATTATTTTCCTCGCGTGAAGCTGGGACGGGTAGCTAGTTTTATTATAAAAACACAAGTAGTAAAGAAAAACATTTAGTAGTATTATTTTTCGCTTTTCATGAAAAAAAAAAACCTTGAAGGTTTCGAATAAAATATTTTTTTTTACTTATAACTTATGCATTTAAGTAAAACAGCTTAGAAGTAAAAAAACATAAACAAGAGTTTATTCACATAATGTTACCTAAGCATATACAGTTTAAGTATAAAATAATCATTACGTACTTCAGAAACGTTTTATACTAAAAGTTACATTAAAAAACGTTGCACATGACAGATAAGTAAGAAATAATTAAATGATTACAACGCTTACATTATTTATTATATGATTTAATCAATTCAGTAATAATAATAATTAAAACTTTAATTAATTTTAACATTAACATTGCCATTGCTATCTCATCCCAATGACGTTTCCCATCAAAATTTACCTATAAACTATAAATGGATTTAGGAACATTTTAACCGAAATTACCAAAAAAGCAATCACCGGGAAGTTCAATATTTTATAGTATACAATAAATTAAGTATAATAACGGCTTTGGGATCGCGTGTCGTACATTATGTAACATAGCGTTGAATTAATACTAACAATTACTTGAACTGCACGCACAAAAAAGAACAAATTGCCACTGTGCGTGATGGTATTTTGTAGGGCGTAAGTATACAGAGGAAGCGAAGACGGTTCCTTAACATCCAACTGTTTGGCGGTAGAATACCTGATTAATGGATGAGCTAAACAACACGGGTTTGCACAAAGTCTTACCGCGAATATGGTGTTATGTATTTATAAATGTAGCCGAGATGGCCCAGTGGTTAGAACGCGTGCATCTTAACCGATGATTTTGGGTTCAAGCCCAGGCAAGCACCACTGAATTTTCATGTGCTTAATTTGTGTTCATAATTCATCTCGTGCTCGGCGGTGAAGGAAAATATAGTAAGGAAATCTGCATGTGTCTAATTTCAATGAAATTCTGCCACATGTGTATTCCACCAACCAGCATTGGAGCAGCGTGGTGGAATATGCTCGAAACCTTCTCCTCAAAGTGAGAGGAGGCCTTAGCCCAGCAGTGGGAAATTTACAGGCTGCTAATATATTTATAAATACTGACACGCATTAGACGACCATTATATATTTTTAAAAAAGTATTTTTAAATTTCGAACGTATAAAATAAAACCAACTTAACTTTAGTTAACAATTTGTAGGACATAAATATTTAAAATGTAAGTAAAGATTAATTATTTTCATAGTTTGGTATATGGTTATTTTAAATACGAAAGCGGATGTAACTTGAATGTGACGGAGCCACGACGAATTTTAAATATGTTCCATTTTCGAATTGTAATTAAAAGTCACAGAGGTACAACTTTCGACTTTCATCTTAATAAAACTTGTGCACAATATGACCTAAATGGTTAACTAAGCTCAAGCTCATTGATTAGAAAAATGAATTTCTTTAAATAAAGGTTTCCTTCTGAGTCCGTGTTTGTGTTTAAAAGTGAAATATTATATCTGATTTTATTGTATATTTAATAATATGTTGACGAGTACAAGTAACCGCCTGCGTGTTTAAATTAGACCAAATATCATCTATTCAATTCTAAATGACCCGTACATTATTAAACGTAAAATTATCCATCAATACGCCTTTTTAAAAATGTATAGAAATGTTAATTGTCAATTCAATGAAGTATCGAATATTTGTTTAGTGTACGTGATATTTGATCTTACTTAAGTGAATTTTTGCCGAGATGGCCCAGTGGTTAGATCACGTGCATCTTAACCGATGATTTCGGGTTCAAACCCAGGCAGGCACCACTGACTTTTCATGTGCTTAATTTGTGTTTATAATTCATCTCGTGCTCGGCGGTGAAGGAAAACATCGTGAGGAAACCTGCATGTGTCTAATTTCAACGAAATTCTGCCACATGTGTATTCGACCAACCCGCATTGGAGCAGCGTGGTGGAATATGCTCCAAAACCTTCTCCTCAAAGGGAGAGGAGTCCTTAGCCCAGCAGTGGGAAATTTACAGGCTGCTAATGTCAAAAGTGTTTTTTTACAACTTCTGTAAAATCAACTCAATAGTTATTTTACTTTTAAGAACTATGAAATTGTCTACCGAAAGAGTAAGAAAGAGAAAGAGAGAGTATACTGGGTGACAGGGCTTTGTGCAAGTCCGTCCGAGTAGGTGCTACCTATCCATCAGATATTCTACCGATAAAAAGTAATACTCAGTATTGTTGGAATCTTTTTTTTGTGTATTGGGTTCCAAAACCCAACGATTCAGTACATATCAAATCTCTTTTTGTTTTATTTAATTGTTTTTTTATTACCGTTTTTTTTTTGTTGATTAAGTAGTATGTCATTTGTTTTTTTTTTTTATTTTCAAAATATATATTTTTTTAATATATTTTTATAATTGAGCCGTGTCCTAAATAAACGTTTCCTTCTTTCTTTATTTCTTTCTAAAGGGTGAGTGAGCGAGTGTATAGACAGGCGGTGGCCCATTGGCAATGTAAAAAATGGTTAATATTTCTTACAGCACCATTGTCTGTGGACGGAGGTGATCACTTAACTTCAGTTGACCCGTTTGCTCGTCTGCGTATATAAACTATAATATAATATAAAAATAAAGAGAAGGCGATCTCTTGTAACCATGGAAACGTAATAACTTATAAGTCATTCAGGTAATTTATAAAAGTTAATAGGATAGGAAAACAAAAACAAATGCCACTTAATTAGACTTCGCTCAATTACTCAAAGCCATGAAAGGAGATGTTACGAATACCATAAAATATTCGCGCAATAATTTTAACGAATACTTTTCCGTTTCGCTTTCGACCGAACTATCAACATTTTGTACAGTTTTAATATTCAAGTTGAATTGTAAACGCTCTAACAATTACTCCGGATAACAACGACCAGCTCACTTGGTCCATTTTCAATTAGCCTCGGATCCTTTTTACCCTCGTCACAGAAAAATCCTCAGTTGGATTTTCGTACACAGTTAATAAATACGCTCTTTTACAAACGAAAATGTTCACTAAAAGACTCAGGTAAATTATTTATTAAGGAAATTCTTCGATAAGTTTCATTTCAGTGGGAATATTTTGATTATAACGTGTATTGGATGATTTAAACAGAAATGACGTCTAAAGGTATATTAATCATGTAATGTATTACATAATATAATATTTTAGTTATATTTTCTATATTAAAAATATTGCAGGCCTTTTTTTCTACCTTTCTTAGTGAAGATTCTTTTAAATCATAATTTAAATTTTAGTTTTTTTTAATTCATTATTTTCCATAATTTCTGAATTTCCAATCATAACTGCTTATTACCTTTTAAAACATTTTTTTATAGCACTAATTAAAAGAACCCGTCCAGTATTCTTGTAAAAGCTGATGAATGGATTAAAGTAATTAGTTATGAGAAATTACTTATCTATTTCATGTGGGAAATAGAGATAAATTGTACTGTTTTAAAAGTTGATTTCATGATACTTGACTAGAATTAATTTAATAAAAATATATGATATATAGCTGTAAAAACTATGTTTACTTTGTATCAAGAATACTTAGATTCTCTATATTATAACAACTGACAGATATCTGAAAAAATCAAAGAGAAAATAAAAAAGATTAATTAAAAACACACATTTTGAATCAGAGAAGATTTTAAAATAATAAACCATGTAGATATTACACAAGAGATAATTTAAAATAGACAATGACCTGAATTCACCCAAAATACAAAGGGTCTTTCATAATTAAAATTTTAATCCTGACTCTGTGCAAAGTTTTAAATTTTGAACCCTTTCAGCGAATACCATTGTTGTGAAGCAAAATATAACTGATTTAATTGCAAAAATATTTAAAGAAACGCATAATGAAAAGACTCGCTTCATAATGTGCAAAGAATGGCGTGTCAAAGAGTGAGCTTGACATATATTTTATTAACCGTTATTCTAAATAGAGATACAGTTTTCATGCTTTGACTTGAAAAAGTCGTTCTCGTGATAAAATAACTTTGATATAAACATATGTACGTAATATACTGTATTTACAATTACATATACAAAGCAATGATGCCCTAGATGTAAAGCTACTAAGATATTGCAAGCTACTGATTCTCGTACTTAAATTGTGTAAAAATTTTCAATAAATCTTTATTCAAATAAAGTAGTCTGGGTAGGTACCACCCACTCATCAGATATTAAAACGCCAAATAACAGTACTCTGTATTGTTGTGTTCCGGTTAGAAGGGTGAGTGAGCCAGTGTAATCACAGGCACAAGGGACATAACATCTTAGTTCCCAAGGTTGGTGGCGCATAGGTGATGTAAGGAATGGTTAATATTTCTTACAGGGCCTTTGTCTATGGGCAGTGGTGACCACTTACCATCAGGTGGCCCCATATGCTCGTCCGCTAACCAATGCCATAAAAAAAAATCGAATAAAGTAATGGTAATGTAATTAGCTCATCGAAGAACAGTCTTGAAAATCATTGTCTCACGTAGTATAGTCTACGAATGTCATATGTTACTCCGATAAAATGTATAGTTAAAAATTTTATAAGTGATAGTTTTTTACCTATGATAAGCAAGAACTACTCTTAAGTTTTTTTCGGTTCGATAAGTTTTGGCGGATTACTACTTCAACTACTATTTATTTATCGTTGACGATTTTTTTGTTGAATCGTCTACTGTGGTTAGGCCATTTCTTTGTTATAGTCTCCTAGTACCTTAATGTTTTAACTTATCAAATATCTTTGGTTTACTGAAGCACAACTAAAACCTTATTAATCTTAATATATTTAAAAATTCTTTCCTAATATAATATTTCAAATATAAGAACAAGTCATAAAAACTTAGTTATATGAAATATCATAACTATAATCTTCATAAATTGGCCTACCAAGAGCTCCCATCTAATATATACAAAGTAAAAATTCTCCTCTAAATTAAAACTTACTTCTCATTTTGCGTTATTTTAATATTCTATGATTAAGCCTCATTAAGAAAAAAACGTTATTTTAAACAAATTATGTTTTATAATCAAATGGCAAATAACAAGTCCATCTCGATCAATCATGAGATCAGTCAATAAGTTTGCTCCGTCTCTAGAGGTTTGACGGTGACAAATTATCGAATCGTTTACTGTCATCTTTAACTTAGTGAATGGTTCCAATTTATATAACTCAACTTTTCTTTGAAGGATAGGGCGTTAATGTGAAGATTTCTGCAACCGAATGTTTTGAAATTTGAAGATACTCAATAAAGTCACCAGGTGTATAATAATTAAAAATACGGTAGTAGGATTTATTGTTTTGACTAATTTGAATAGGATATTTTTTTGAAATGTTATTAGAGTTCCAGTAATTAGAAGGATTTTTTTTTATGATACAGGTAGGTTCGATCGATCGAGAAAACAGACCACCTGATGGTAAGTGGTCACCACTACTCATAGACAATGGCGCTGTTATTAACCCTTTCTTACATAGCCGATGTCTAGCCTTGGGAACTAACATATTATGTTCACTTTAATTAAATTAGCTCACTCACCCTTCAAACCGGAACACAAGAATACTGAATACTGCTGCTTGGCGGTATAATATCTGATAAGTGGGTGATACCTATCCAGAGGGGTTTGCACAAAGCTCTACCACTATCTGAGTGTGTTTACGATATAATTTAATACATGTTATGGAATATATATTTATAACTTTTATGGCAATACAAATACATAAAATTATCTTACGTCATTATTGTAATAAACCGTAAAAGTGTATCTTTATCTACGAGTGTCAAATGGAGCGAATCAAATAGTACCAGTAGGATTTTCTTCGTCTAAGCGTCCAATCGTACACAGTTCCCTCACGTTAACTAATCGTAACACCTGTCTAATGCTGAGCTACTATGAATCCATGTCTTACATTGTTAATGCACTACCGTTGAAATTAGTTCTTAGGTCCTTTATTACTTTGACTGCAGTATTTTATCTTTTATACCATCAAATAGCAATTACACAACTTTGTAAGTTATGAGGTAAGTTGTTTTATTAGATTTTAGCAAATAAATATAATAAAACACCTATTAAATAATAGCAATTGACTTAATTACATTTTTTTTACATTAACAGCCTGTAAATCTCTCAATATTGGGCTAAGACCTCGCCTCCCTTTGAGGAGAAGGTTTGGAGCATATTCCACAACGCTGCAATGCGGGTTGGTGGATACACATGTGGCAGAATTTCGCTGAAATTAGACAAATGCAGGTTTCTTTCAACGCCGAGCACGAGATGAATTAAAAATACAAATTAGGCACATGAAAATTCAGTGGTGCTTGCCTGCGTTTGAACCCGTAATCATCGGTTAAGATGTACGCGCTCTAACCACTGGGCCATCTCGGCTCTTATTCAATAATAATTTAATTAACGATTAAGTAAAACGTTTCTGTTACAAAATGATTTATTTCTAGCACGTATGTTTCATACATACATTGGTTTATGGTTTATTTTGTATGATTATAATAATTGCACGAAATGGCTCGTAAATATGATTACTTTAACAAGAGAATATGCAACAGAGTGATTATCGTATGAGAGGGATTTATGTCGTGCAATATTTGTACGTATTTACACAAGAATTATTTAAATTAAGCCTTCATTACATAGTATAAAACAAAGTCGCACACCGCTTTCTGTCTGTGCCTGTGTATGCTTAGATCTTTGAAATTACAGAACGGATTTTGATAGATAGAGTGATTCAAAACGAAGATTTATATGTATAATATAAGCACAATATATTAGAGAAACGCTGATAATTTTAGAAGTTTCTAATGTGATGTATATAAACACATTTTCAAAAACGCAGCGACATAGCGGTTTGTACTGTCTAATGACAAAAAGTTATGAACTTATAGTAGTATATAATATCATTCTGTAGTATATTTAGTGTCAGTATTGTACCCGTGCGAAGCCGGGGCTGATTGCTAGTTGATAAAAAAAAGTAAAAATGGTAACATTTCGTGGTAAAATACTAACAGTAATTCGCCACTGAATCGTAATTCTGATCCTCTGGGCAAAAAATGAAACAGTGGAGGCAATAAGTCGAGGTGTTATACTTGTACTAAAGATTCTCGCACTATTACACAGGGTCCAACTGTTTCCACTGCAAATGGTACAAAGCTAAGAATAAGAGATGAATATTGGCATCGTTTGTATGCTTCAGTTTTTTCTTATTAGCGAAACAATTATTTAAAGAGGTTTTCTACTGACGTTATTATTCTGACGTGATTATGATAATTTTTAAGAGAACATATTTTTATTTTAATACATTGAGTTAAAAATTAAAAGTCTATTGAACGAGACAAGCCAGTAGCTTCATATTCGTATCATACCAGCTATCCGCCCACATACCCTAATTACACACAACAACACAGGCATGTGAATCGAAATCATGTGCGCAATAACAAGCCTTAAGGCATTTGAAATAAGGCGTACATTAAGATGATTCAAAATAACAATGGTGTTTGTCAGTCATAAATATTGAATGTCGTTGTTGTGACAGAAATTATGCCGTCAAATGTGACATGCGAAATTTTTTATTCAATTCTGTTCTGGGTGTCGTTGCGGTGTTATTTTCATTCAGTCAATACGGTTAGCGTAACAAATTAACATATATTTTTTTCCCTTTTTTTGTTTATGTTCTGTATTGCAATGACGAACCGAAATATTATCATGGGCAGTACCATGAATACCATAAGTACCAGTTGGAAGCGCATTGTTGCTAATATTTTAAGCGAATTAGTCAAAGTCAAAGTCAAAGTCAAAAATCTTTATTCAATATAGAAGTGTTTGCACTTGCTTATTGATTGTCAAAAATCTACCACCGGTTCGGAATTTAGCACCTCGGACCTGAGAAGAACCGGCGAAAGAAACTCAGCGGGATATATTTTTTTTCATAGTTTGTACAATTTGTTCTCTTACTAAAAATATTCATCATCATCATCCTCCTGCCCTTATCCCAATTTTACTTGGGGTCGGCGCAGCATGTCTTCCTCTTCCATACTTCTCTGTCGGACGTCATCTCACAAGTAACATTCTTTCTAACCATATCGTCTTTCACACAATCCATCCATCGTTTCTTTGGTCGTCCCCTACCTCTATATCCATCCACATCCATTCTCAAAACCTTTCTCACAACATGGTCCTAAAAATGTTAATATAATAAATGATCCATTTACCGTACTAGGATTTATAATTATAAAATATTTGTTTATTTTAAAGATTCCATTTGTAACGATTATTAAGTTATAAGAAAATTAAATTTGTAGACGTTGATTTATAAACTTTATTTTGCTATCCGTACAAATAATTCATGTTTTGAAATTGTTCACATGTAGTTATTGTAGAACAATTGAATTGAAATCAATGTACGCTATCATCAACGGCATTGTGTTGCCTAAGCCTCCGTTTTTATACCAGCGAATAAGAATAGGTTATGATTGTTTATTATTTCTAGGAATCTTGTAAATTACGTAAGTAGACCCAAATTTTATTGTAATACTTCTAATTGGTCAAAATATTATTCTGTCTGCTTGTCATTCAAAGTCAAAGTCAAAGTCAAAAATCTTTATTCAATATAGAAGTGTTTGCACTTGCTTATTGATTGTCAAAAATCTACCACCGGTTCGGAATTTAGCACCTCGGACCTGAGAAGAACCGGCGAAAGAAACTCAGCGGGATATATTTTTTTTCATTTTTTTTAACCATTTTCCATGTAGGTACAATGATAAGTATATTTTAGTTGTTTGAAACAGCCTGGAGGCGATCATTTCATTCCCAAGGTGTGCAGTCAACTAAAAAGTCATTAGTGTTGTAATATCCTTTAGCACACAAACGCTCTTTAACGACTCTTTTGAATTTTATAATTGAATAATTTTGAACGTTTTCTGGGATCCTGTTGTAAAAACGTATACATTGCCCCAAAAAAGAGTTACTAACCCTGTGTAATCGGGTACTTGGAGTAACAAGTTTATTCTTATTCCTAGTGTTAATAGAATGTACGTCACAATTTCTGGGAAAAACATTTATGTTTTTGCGTACATACATAACATTATCAAAAACAAATTGAGAAGCGACAGTCATTATTTTAATTTCTTTAAATTTACCTCTTAACGAATCTTTTGGGACCAGGTTATAAATTGCACGAATAGCCCTCTTCTGCAGTACAAAAATAGTATTAATGTCAGCTGCATTACCCCAGAGTAGGATGCCATACGACATTATACTATGGAAATAACTGAAGTACACAAGGCGTGCCGTATCCACATCAGTCAAAAGTCTAATTTTTTTTACCGCATAGGCTGCAGAGCTAAGTCTATTCGCCAATTTATTTATATGGGGGCCCCATTGGAGCTTAGAGTCTATTGTCATATCAAGGAACTCTGTAGATTCTAAAACATCTAATGCTTCCCCGTTTAAACGTACACTCGTTTTGACACATCTTACATTGGGAGTAGTGAATTTAATACATTTAGTCTTTTTACTATTTAACATTAAATTATTAACACTAAACCAATTTACTATTTCAGAGAGAGTATTCGTTTGTTGTCATTCATTAAAATGATAGTTATGACAACATTGATAACCTCTAAATTTTTCTCAGAAACAAAAGAAAAACTAAATAACATTTGATCAGACTTGAACCTGAAATCTTTAGATAAATTTATTTTTAACAAGAAATTTTAGGTATCGTCTTTCTACTAAAATACACAACAAATTTGATAGCACACTCGGAGAAGTTAAAATAAATTAAACCCTTGGATATAAATTTTGACTGGAATAAAGTTCTGACTAAAAATATAATTAAAGCAACACACAATACCCAAAATTTGTAAATATTTGCCAAAATCCAATGAAGTTTTATCCCAATTTATCGTTCATAATTTTGCCTGATCGTGGGTCACTTTAACTTCATAACATCAGGAATTGTTACTAAACTCCTCAATTCTGAAAATTGACGTAAACCTTCTAAAATAATAAGTTTTTGTTACCGTTTTCAAATCTATATATTTCAGACGCGTCCCAACAAATGATCCATTGATTCGATGTACCAATCGCCTCCATGTTCTGACCGATGTCGACCGATTTCGGTCTGACGTGATCTGAATTCTCTGTTCGCTCGTTAGCTAATCGTTTGAATACCCTTTATAATGGTAACTGTTTTAACAACCTTCGGCGAATGTTTGTAAGTTTGGTTTTGATAAACGCTCAACTACACGATTGGGAAAGTATATATAAATATTAGATATTCTTAGATTTTATATGATACTCCAGAATAACATAGTCCACAACTAAATTTAATATTTGGTAAATTAAGACAATTCAGTGTCTACAATTTTAGGAAGAGTTCTTGTGTACCATGTAAATCAAGATAATTTTTTTTTTTTTATAATATGACCATTGACCTAAAATCTACTGAGTGTATAAATTATTGTACTAATAATAATTAATCGATCTGTATTGGGCAGCTTTTGTGATGTTAAGTCGTTGGGAGGCACCCGACGTCACTTTAATCCAATATGGCGGACGTCCACGTTCAAAATGCACTCCCATGATATGGGTATTAAATGAAAGGGTTTGCTTTTGTAATTGCGTGCTAAAAGCGTGTTTTTTAGTTTTGTAAACTATTATTACTTATTATTTTAAAGATAAGATTATATAACTATACTGCTTAAGGCTGGATATAAACTGTTTTTTTTATGTGTTACCATCATATAGCGCTCGGTACCCGGTAACCCTAAGTGTGACTTCAGACAAGAATGTTTAAGTCTGAGTGTTATACAATACGTTTACACATCAATTCTCGTGAGTAGCTTGGCACTCAGATTTTTTATTAATATCTTGTATAAACGTAAGTGAAGATGGAAAGAAATCCTGCTGTATATTGATTTAATGAATTTTAATTTAAATAACTAATTACTAACCAAAAATCTGGATTAGGATCCAAGCCTTCTTCTCAAGCTGAGAGGATTTTGATCAGCCCTCGGACGTTTACAGGCACTGAAAATATGATGATGTACAATTATGTTGAACTCAAAAATTCTAAATTTACATAATATATTTGAACTTTAACTGTTTTACTTGCTTTTTATGCTCTCTGTTTTTATTTTGAATGTGAGTTGTAATTTTTTTGTATTAATTTTAAGTGTAAACGTTTTTGTTTTTCCCAAATAAATAAATAATTGAAATGGTAGTTATGTTGGCCCAAGATGTACAAGTAAATGTTTAATCAGCATTATAAGACAGTAACATGAATCGTCACATTATCGTGGGAAACATATTTGATGTGTACATAATGTATTAAAAATAATTTCAAAATAATTTTAAATCTTATTTTTTATTATTATTTTTGAAAATCCATTCGCGTTCCCTTAAATTTGTCTAGGTCTTAATGTAATATATACAATATACAAAAGGTTCGTATTTATCATTATCTGGTCGAGTCAAACCACATATTAATTCATTTTAATAACAGCAACAATTCTACTACAAACTGTACCCTACTATAGATTAATTAAGATTTTCAGTACTTAAATTTATGGTGAAACTCTTTTGTACCCAAATATTTCTCAGCGGATAACGGAGAGGCCGTTAACAAGAGCAATATAAGAAACGTGTATCCTCATCGTGTTGAAATCTTTCCGCTAACTTATCGCAGGCAGTCCACGACTGGAGCAATTGCTGGAATGCGGATCGCTGCTGATTCGCAAAAATTCTGGATAAACATCTTAACACTTCCTAGTAACGTATAGAGAAACATATTAATGTTCTAGAAACAGCAGTTGATTTTCTAAGAATTACATTTGTAAAATTTAATTTGTTCATATATGAGGTAGTTTTATTTCAAGAAAATTGGATTGTTCTCGAAAGAATTTCTAGTTCAAAATCATTGCATTATATTAGATTCTTCATACGTAGAAGTACTATATTTAATTGACTATCAGTAAAAAAATTAATCGAAAAAACGAATGAACTAAAAAGCAAAAAATAACAAATTAAATACAAACAAATTATTTTTACCTTTAATTTGTCACTGTTGTACACCTGCTTGTTGATGTTTAAATAAATAAATTATTAAGTACGAATGAAATAAATAAATTATTAAGTATGTAATTATTAAGTAAGCAATGCTTAAGAGCTATCACTGAGATCTCTTTAATAGACTTAGTAGTTCTTTGACAGACATTAAGACTATGTATATTAAGGAATATCTCATCACGATTCTTAATACAATAAATTATTTTGAAATAAAAATGTTAAATGTGTGAACTTACTCAATTAGATCGGTCGGAATGTTGATTACCAACGATCGTATGATAATCTTTTTATGGCATTAGAACCTTTATTCTCCTACGATTAACATAATTCCCCACAAAACATATTTTATAACATTTTTACTGAGCACGCGTAAGTATCAACAATTGTACAATACAAAGAATCAAAAATAAAAATTTATAACAATAAAAAAATATTATAATAATCGTTTTAAAAATAATATAAGAAAATGTGAGACGTACAGAACATACACGATAATTATTTAAATGTATCAATAAAATATTAATAAAGGTAAGATGACACCATTGATGTAAATGGTCCATATGGATATCATTCAAGATTGTCGTTACCGGTCCATGTGGACATTATTCACGGGCGAACAACGAACACAATGGTTTTGAGTAATCGAAACTTTATAGAACGGGTTTCTATAAATTAAGTCGGCGTCCCTATTCTAGATATTATGATGATAAACATGATAAACTGGTAAAAATGGCCCGGATTTAAGTCAATTTTTTTATTATTAGTATAACAAATAAGATATTTACCTTAACAATAACTATACTATGAATCTATTATAACCAAACCAAATAAATGAGATAAGGAGGATGATTTTGTGAGTATTATTTGGATATACTCGTATAAGTATATTAGGTAAATATTTATAAAAAAGATTTTTGCTCGAAAATTAACAAACCTGCCAAAGCTAACCGGCAATGTTTAAAAGCAACCGAATACTGGCATCAAATAAAAAAATATTATAAGGTAATATCCAGTAAATGATGAACCCGCTTGGCTAAGTTCTCTCCTTCTTTTAAGGAGAAGGTTTGGGGAGCTTACCACAAATGCGGGTTTGTCCCCAGTATAATTACCATATTAAATATGGTCACGGTGAAATTATGACAATATAAAAAATTAATTTAAGTAAAAATTAACCAATAGTTTATGTTTTAGAACAATATGTATAATATATAAAAAAATGGAAGATTATAGAATCGATTTGAAGAAAAGTCGAACTCACATAAATCCTTTACTAACAGAATAAGGCAGCGGTGTGGGCTGAGAAAGCATTTGTCTTTCTCAAAAATCGTAGGTCAAGTTAAATAAATATATAAATTTCGGTAATCGTATACATTATAATAAAATGGGACGTTAATCGTTCTTTTATTATATTTATATTCAGTCTGTGGGAGTTTAAAGGATAAAGAATATCAACAATATTACAAACATTTTATACTTCTTTTAAGATAAACGCAAAATCTATTAGGATAACTTTAGTCTAGGTATTTAGTTTGCATGATAATTAAATTGCATCGAAAATCGTAGTGTAGGACGCCCTTTGGCACGGTGGAGCGATGATGTACGGAAGGTGGCTGGTAGAAAATGGATGAAAAGGGCTCATTGGCGCGCTTTGGGGTAGGCCTATGTCCAGCAGTGGACTGATTATAATAATGATAATTAAATTATGTAATGATAAAATCATTTTTTTTTTTGAGTACAAGTTGACATATTGTGACTACCAAGAATTTTTAGTATATGTAATACGGAAAACGATAACGGGAGATCAATTAGCAGTAGGCATTAATTTGAGACATATTTGAGCCGGTTCTTCTCGGTAGAATCTACTTACCGAACCGGTGGTAGCTTTAAATTTTATTCAACACTGTAACATGCCGCTTGAAAATGCTTCTATTCTTCAATAAATTATACATTGATTTTGACTATATTTATAGTCAAAATCAATATATAATAAAACATTGTTGACACGTTATATCGACAATAGGCCTTCACGTTGTATCCGCTTTGAAACCTGGAGTCCCTACACTTGATACCAGCGATGCTGTTTCTCGTAATGATGCTGCCATGATTACTACAATTAATTTAATTTTTAGGCACTTTTTACCTTAAGATTGACACTCTTGAAAATACTAATAATAAAAGCAATATCAGTTTTGTTTGTTTTTACCGGACATCTAAATAATGTTGCCTTACATTTTCTTTATTATTATAAAATAGCTCGTAAAATACACAATTCCACAATCATCCTAGTTTTATTTTATTCCATCAAGTATACATCTAAGAGATCGATAAGTGCCGATCTAATTCTGGTCAAATACTAAGATACGGGTCTACTCAGTAACGAGCTGTTTCGATACGTTTATTTTTCTAGTAAATTGCTTCTTGATTAAAGACCACTTAGGTCTGAAGACTTGGGTAAATAATCTATTGTATGTTTATATTGATACTGTATGAAAGCCCGTGACTTTGTTTGTATGGATGTTGAAAGGTTTTTTATTTCAGCTATACCTATAGAAGGTTGTTTCCTGTTCATTATTTTTATTTAATCGGTATGCGGACGGCAAAATGGACCACCTGATTTTAAGTGTTCACCATCACCCAAAAAATAATGCCCATTCCTTACATGCAACTTATGCGCCACCATCCCCGGGAGCTAAGATGTTTTGTCCCATGTGCTTGTAGTTACATTGGCTTACTAGTGGCTTTATTGGCTAAGGGGTACTTCCAAATGACAGTTTAAATAATAATACCAAACTTTTACACTATAATTGTAACATTTATCATGTACTGTGTAAATATTTGAGAATTTAATGCAACAACATGAAAAGAAGAAAGGAAAACGTCTTGCTCCAATTAATTCTGTCCAAACACAAAGATGCGGGTACGATGTTAACGTAAAAAATGTTTCGAAAAGTTTATTTTTTTTAGAAGATTGCTTTCGAATAAAGTCCACTTAAAGCAAATCTTTGATGTATCCATTTGATTTATAAAATAGCCTGCTCCTAGAATATTACATTTGATTTAAAATAAGGAATTTGAAGAGTTTCTCATATTTTTAGTATGAAATGTTTTTCGATTACACTTTTATTATTATCAATATAGATTAGATAAATATTGGTAGAATACTAAGATTTATTATTCCAAATATTAATTTAAAAAAATCTTTAAAAAATATTTGAGAAAATGTCTTTTGTGAATCGTTGAATAATTTGAACACTTTGTCGAATTTATTGATGATAAAATATCTGGGTAATGAAGCGATCGCTACCAGGCTTTAATTTTTAATTAAAAATAAATTGTTACTATCATTTATGAGATGAAAACAATAGCGTTGAAATTCTATTCATCGGCGTTGTAGGGCTTGAGATATGTTCTTTTCAGAACCGTTGACAGTCGTGACAGTCAATAAACTATACCGCATTTATATGGTATACAATTTTTTACATTGATTCGATCACTGAAAATTGAATGTAGTAGTATTATTGTTTAAACGTTTTGTGCAAATAATTATATTACGTTGGCTCAAATTTATCTTCCAGACATAACAATCACAAGTAAATTAGATAACATGTAATAAATCGGACAACGAAGGTATTATTTGTCTCTAAGGATCACATAAATAATAATAATGTGTAAGTTTCCAAATATATTGTTATGTTATAATTGAATATATGTCGCCTACGTATGTATCCATTTTGCTAAACCTTTTGATAATATGTTATATGCTCTTTACGACTGCTTTAAATGTCTGTGCTTTCAAATTAAATTAAATATTAGGTTTTATAAAGAGAAATTTTAGCAGCCGAAAAATATATAAATTTAATTCGGCAAGCAAACATTGGTGCCTAGAAAGCACGTAAGGCCACGTAAGGCCATAAGTTCAGAGCCTGAACTGACCGACTGACATGACTGAAGTCATGTTGAATTGTATTCTTATCGGATTATGAAAGCGATGAAACAAATTTTGTACTGTTGTTTGTACATATACTTGATTACAATAATAACATCTGCGCAGGTTACTATAATATTATAATATCAGCCGCTATTACGTTTCCGTTTTCCGTTGAGAATAGCATTCATGACCGCAAGCGTTTGGAAGGGAATCAGATAATGAATATATGTTTAATATAAACTGATTGGGTCAATGATAATTGAAATTAACTTAAGAAAGAAACGACGACCTCCGTGGTCGAGTAGTGTGTACACCGGTTTTCATGGATACGCCACTCCGAGGTCCCGGGCTCGATTCCCGGCCGAGACGATGTAGAAAAAGTTAATTAGTTTTCTATGTTGTCTTGGGTCTGGGTGTATGTGGTACCGTCGTTACTTCTGATTTTCCATAACACAAGTGCTATAGCTACTTACATTGGGATCGGAGTAATGTATGTGATGTTGTCCTATATTTGTTTATTTAAACATAAAGAACTGGAGGCCCAGTGGATTCTTCCGTGTAGGAGGATTTTATTTGAAATGTGGATAAGTATCACTGAATTCTCATGTGGTTACAGAAATTATTGTTAAGAAAGTTGCGTGTGTCGAATGTTTTTTCTTCTATTCAACAAAATATTTAAAAAAATCGAGATATAAATATTCTCGACAGGCATTATTTAAAAGTAAACGTCTTTTATCCAATTAGGATCTACTTTTAATCCCACGAGATATTATGAAAAAAGTATATTGAATTATTAAATGAAGACAGTTTTGATTTTAATAACAGATCAAATATGGAAGCTGAGAAATACTTAAATGAACGGCTTGCTGATAGAATTGCGGCTTGGTCTAATTTATAAGAGCAGACTTCATAAAACGACTAAGATAAAAAAAAATACTTCCAAACTAAACACAAGTGATGCGAAAATCTTCCAAACTTTCAGGGCCAGTACGCTAAACATCACATCCAATTTATTGTTGTGAAGACAAAGTCAAAGTCAAACTCAAAAATCTTTATTAAGTATAGAAGTGTTTACACTTGCTTATTGATAGTCAAAAATCTACTACCAGTTCGGAATTTAACACCTTGGACCTGAGAAGAACCGGCGAAAGAAGCTCAGCGGGATATTTTTTTTTATTTTGCATGTAATGTGACGTTTAGATAGGCGTTTACATGCCCAGCAATTATTAATTAAATTTAGTTGTTGCATTAAATTTTATCATAACAAATGTCTTGCAGTGAAGAATATGATCGTACAAGATTATGACTGTTAACATTAAATTTAGTTTTACAACACATTTTAGAATACTGATTGCATCTGAATCTTTGGTTTGTGACCATTAAAAAGATTATTAAAATTAGATGTATGTTTCAATATAATAATGTAAATAATCCTTACATTATGTCAGGACCTTAAACTATAGATTTAGAAATACAAGTCTTTTTCTAATACGTATCGGATTTATCCTAAATGGTTGACATAAATTCGTATTTTATTCTCTTCGTTTCCTCTATCGCTTCTGTTTAAACCAAGACCAATAACAGAACTAAAGCATCTGCTCAGCGCTTTCGATTCTCGAGATGTTTTTTAAACATTTTCCGTCGATATGAGAGTACGCCGACAGCTCAATCGATTGTTGGTACAAAGAATATTGTTGCAGAATTACTTGTCTCTAACGACCCGTTTGATTGTTAAACATTTGTTCAGTGCTTTGGCAAAGATCAATTTTAAATGGACTTTTAGTAATAAATTCATTTTATTAGGCTACTAAGTTAGTACAACATGTATATATAATTTGTATTTATGTATATAAATCTAGAATTATATTATTTTGTTACTAAAAGTATTTCAAACGGGATATTTACCATGTCTTTTTATTTTTATTTGATGGAGCTTAAATACTTGTAGTAATACAAATAACCAGGTTAATTTAAAATCTTGTATTATTTTAGTTGCTTAATATATTTTGAAACTTAAATTCTTCGATATCAAGCCAGTTTTATGCGAGATTTATAACGAAAATTTATAAAATTCATCCAGCCCGAATCTGTGCAAGTTTAGTTTACCATTTAGTACGTGTAGTGGTAGTTAAGTGTCTTTGTAAAAAAGATGATGTTAATACAATACAAAGTGGCGTATCTTACTTATATTCTTTGTCCGTTGAAGATGAAGTTGAGAGGAGAGCCATCTTGAGTACAAAATGTTTGTAATATAAACTTGTGGTTTTACAGTTTCATTTTTAAGAATTGTTTTCAAGCTGGAAGTGTAGAGTTGAAGTATTCCGGATTACTTTTGCCAAATGTAAACTTTCATTTGTATTTATAATGATAAATAACTGTTATTTATGTAAATTAATATTCATAACCTTTATAAAACAAAGTTGATTGAAGGACCATAAGTTGATTTGCTTGCTATTTTTGTAGTGGAATTTTCTAAGATTTCCTGAAAAAAAAAGGTTAGAGTCTTCTCCACAACGCTACTTCAAATTTGCTCTGGAAACGTGTTTTGATGTATAATAATTATATGTTACACAGCCCACACATTCACTGGGTAGTAGGGCTTTGTGCGAGCTCATGTGGATAGGTTCCAACCACTCATGATATATTCTTCTTAACAGCGATACTTTGTACCTGTTGTGTTCCGCTTTTAAAAGGGAATCAGCCATCGTATACATTTACAGCCACAAGGGACATAACATCTTAGCTCCCTTGGTCGGTGGCGCGTTGTTGATATAAGGAATGGTTATTATATAGGTGGTTGTGGTCACTTACCATCCCGTAGTTCATTTTTCGACCTACTACTGCTTAAAAAAACTTAGGTGATGTTATAAAAGTAAAAAAATACATACAACAGCTGTATGTAATGACATTTAAGTGAAAGTTGTTAATTTTATTCGACAATAAAAACAAGAAATAAAAGTATTCTTTTTTTTTTTTTCTTTTATACGCTTCTCTTCTTTATGGGGTTCTTACGTAATCAGATTATCTGTTTTTGTTTACAGAGTCTTTTCTAACTTGTGAAATGGCAATAGACTTAATATATTTTTGCCGTCTTTACTCTACGCGTGGAAAATTTTTACTTCCAAACTGAAAGGATCTTCGGAATAACAAGTGTTTTGTGTTGTGTTTGTTTTCGTATTAGTTCACTAACATTCTCGCACAATATTCTAAGAAGGGTATATTAATTGGTTAAGGATACATATTTTTTTATCGAGGTTGGGTTTTGTTCTTTGCTGTCTGGCTCATATCTTCATATAATATTTTATAATATTACATCTGCTTGTCGACGCAACGACAGTGTAATGTATAATTGTGCAACCGTTATCCAATCGGACGGCAAACCCTGACGTTCGTATAAAAAACAGTTTCTTGTACTTGCCAAGGGAGTGTTGATTACAACCAAACTCCGGACTGTTACTGAAAATTACTGGATTGAAAATTCAACAAATTTTTATTAGTCTTATCTGATAGTATGTGACCTAGGTTAGACCCAAGGTTGGTAGTGACTATCAAGTTGCCACTTTACTGATATGTCCTGCAAGTGTGATATTTCAATCAAATATATATGTTTACTTTTATTTATAGAGGAGTTATTTCTCATACCATCAATCAATGAATATTTTATGTCCCTTATAATCGTGCCTGTAATTAAACTTACTAAGACATTAGTATAAAATACTTCTGATTGGCGTTTAAAGTACAAGTATTGTTTCATTAAATATTTAAACTTAAATAAGGTAAGTTAGGTAATCGTAAGAGAAAATATACCACCAGATGGTCACTATCGCAATTAGACATTGGAGCCGTAAAAAATATTAATAATTCCGTACAACACATGCGTTACACAATGCACCGCCAACCTTGGGAACGAAGATGATATGGCCGTTGTGTCTGTAGTTACCCTGGCTCCTTCGAACTGGAACCCAATAACATTGAGCGTTTCGTGAAGGTATAATGTATAATGTTACATATCCAGACTGGCCACACGATACACACAATCTAGCAAGTAGGATTTAATGTTAAATATACAGTTACGTAACCTAATTTTAATGATATTTTTCCTCTGTATGTAAATCACGCGAAACTGAAAGTATAATCACGAAAGTAAGCTTATTCATTTGTTTTCTTACGTTTTTAGTCTAATTTAAATCATATAGTTAAATATAAAAAGAAAAGGTATCGAACACCAACCTGCCTACCTATTTCCCCCTCATATGCAGACGATGTCGTGGACGGAAATTCAAAGATAAACGATCCGTTGATGTTAAAAATTCAGCAGAGATCTGTTTATCTCACCGTAATCAAACCTAATTATATTAATCTATTATTCTCTTAACTCGTTTAAAATTTACACGTACTATAATTTATATCATAGCAATTAAAACCTTATGTTTACGCCTTAAATTTGTTTATCGTTTAGCAAATTTATCAGTGACCAATATAAACAAGACATGTTTACAGGTGCCGCTTCGTAAAATAAACATTTTCATTTTAAGCATAACACATTAAATTCCAATTACCTGTCGAATAGGGTTGTCACGATTCATTGTAACATTAATATTAATAAAATTATATTTTCCTATTTTAATGTGTTGTATACTCAGACAAACTGATGGATATATATTTGTTATACATATACTGTAAATTGTAAAAAATATCACCTCTATATTGTTTATATACGCCTTTAATTATTAATATTAATCATTCTATGGATATTATTTTAAACAGAAGTAAAACATTATACAGAATCTCTTATATAATAGTAACAAAGAAGGTATTCGGCTAAAACCTGTATCATAGAAGTCAGTGCTCTTCACAGATCTCTCAAATAGAACTAATAGTAAGGTTTGTGGCGCCACAGGATGCCCGACCGATGTACATCGATATAGAGACGCTAACTGAAATAATTTACGATTAAACGGAGATTAATCATCATCACTTTATCCGAACTGCACACGACCAGAAAGTGTTCGAACTTATAAACAAGTTACTTTCCGTGACCAATTACTGAAAAATTATTGACAGATAAACGTCATAAAGAATCAGAATATACATACCAGACACTTTCTTTCTCTGCGTGAAAAAAAGGTTAATGAAATGAATGAGAGATTTAAGGAAACCTTCAAACAGGTACCCGAAGCTCATATCATGTCATGTGGGATTTCTACCCAATAAAACCACTGTGATGACTGTCTTGGATGTCTACTGTATCATATCGATGTAAAGCATCCGCGATACGCCAGCCACTAGACCAACAGGTAATGAGGCAAATCCAGAAACCACATTTTTGATTGTGTTAAAAAGAAACATATTGTGATACTGAGTTAAACCTATTTCGTTAAAAATTCATATCGAAAGTACAAGTTGGCAACCCTTAATAATAAATTCACCTTCAAAGGACGGCCCAAATAATAGCGTTTACATTGATTTTTTTACTAAAAATAAATATTGCAGATTTTTTTAGAAAGGTTTGTCGAAAGAAGATACAGTCGTTGTATACATAAAGTCTAAGATTTAAATTATCTGTTTATTTAGAATTTACAAACGTTAAATTTATTAAATAATTTATGGTGTTTTTGTATTTGGACATCATTTTTGTTTGAATAGAAGAACGTTTGAGAAATTACAGAAAACTCTATTTTCTTTCTAAATAATCCTTTTATCGAACACATAGCCCAACTTTTATTGGTTTATATGGATTACAATATACGTTTAAAAGACATTTAAAAAAAAGGAAAATCATTGTTTTTAAGACAAGGCATATACAGTTGCACACACTACAAAATGTCTTATGAATGGCCAGGAGAAGAATATTTCTGGTTTTTGTGACGTTTTTGTTTTGTTTATATTATGATTTGGCTTGAAGTGTCGTATAAGACCTTTCACAAATATATCCACCAACCCGAATTGGAGCAATGTGTCCAAATCCAAATTTATCTTCAAAAAAGAAACCTAAACAGTGGACCATACTATAAGTTACTTATAGATACATAGATACTAACAAAAATATATGTAAATATGTTTAGAACTAACGTTACAATTGTGTATTATTTATATACAAATTATTATTAACATTGCAATTAATAACGACATAAATTGTTTATCGGTTATCGCTACACAACGAGTCATACTAAACTAAATTCACATCTATTAGTCCCCATTCAACGATAAATTAGAGTGTCACTCAACTGTGTGGCCACGAAGTTAGCGTTACTTGAAATTTAATATATTTAGAGCAATAGAATTTATATTTGAATAGCAGAATAATCAGAAATATTATATATAAATAGATGTCCCATTGCCTCCTCAAAGTTTCTGAGCTTATTCCATTGCGATACACATATACGTGATACACACGCAATGGAATTTGAACCTTAACTTACTGGTTTCCTTACGATGTTTTCCTTAGTCGTCGAGAAATAGTTGAATCAATACATATAATAAAATTGGAGTGTATGTTTTATTGTTGTATGTATACAAGGTACATATACCAAAAAAAAATCTTTCAATTTTTGTCTGTCTGTCTGTTTGTTCCGACTAATCTCCGGAACCGCTCTACTGATTTTAACGGAACTTTCACTGTCAGAAAGCTGATATAACAAGAAGTATCTTAGCCTACAACAATAATATTTTTTTATTGTTTGCTATAACGAGCCTATTTCGTTTACGAAGAAATAATTTATAATCTACTAGTTATTGTCCGCGGAATCACTCGCGATTAAGAGATTGGTCGTCGGGTAGTTAGGCATGAAAAATAGTCTAAGAGTGAAGTTCAGTAAACTTCATACCAAATTAAGTAAGGTATCCTCTAATATGTAAGCGCTACCAGGTGGCGCTTTGCCGAACCAGGGTAGGCAGTGGTTGGCGTTTTTTCAGTTGAGTTGCTTACTGGACGTTGGTCGTAACATTAACTGCCTGAATTTATTGAAAATACAGTGATATTGTCGTAATAATTAAATACAAAAGAGTATAAGAGATATTATATAGAGAACAAACTGTTCAAACGGCACTAGATATAAATTCAAAATGGAGCTCGTCATTGTATCAATTAAGCCGTGTGAAGGTAGCAACAATTAGCCGTGAGCAACTTCACTCTATAACTTCGGGACGTTGCCAACTTACTTTACATTTTTACGTTATTAGCTTTTCAAGCTTTTCAATTATAATAAAGTCGAATAGTTAACATTTTGTAAGATATTATCATCAATGTTATAAATTATACTGATTAAGAGTCTTGTTAATTATTACTATTATCAAGATCATTAGATCTCTTAATTGACATTTATAAATATCTAATTAAAAATCTTTAGTTGCGTGTTCAAACGAATTAAAAGCAATGTACAAAAGTACTACGACAATAAATTACTTTGAATATTTATTGAAGTACGATACTAGTATTTAGCTTCCTTGCTACTGGACTAGACTCGACTTTGCTTTTCATGGTAGGGCTGTGTGCAAGCCTGTTTGGGTACCACCCACTTATCATATACCAGCTGATCCTGCGGCATACCCGCGCGAAATTTATAAAACATATCTTCTAACTCCCGTTTTATCCCCTAAGGGGTGGAATTTCGTAAAATTTGTTCTTAGCAGATGTCTAAACTCAATAAGGCCTACACTACACCTGCCAAATTTAAAATTTTTAGGTGTTATAGTTTCTAAGAATATAGTTTTTTTTTATTCTACCGAAAAAGAGCAATATTCAGTATTATTGTGTTCAGATTTGAAAGGTGAGTGAGTGTAATTACAGGCACGAGGGATATAACATCTTAGTTCTCGAGGTTGGCGGCGCACTGATGATGTAAGGAATGCTTAATATTTCTTACGGCACAAATGTCTATGGCTTTCTGTATATATAAAAAGTTAGCTACTGGCCAGCTGATGTTAAAATGTGTGTATACACATTATGTACAAGGTTTTCTCTTGATATTTTCCTTATACGCTCAGTACGAGATAAATTATTAACGTAAATTAATGATACAATATAACATATACGGCCGATAAGCGATTTTCCTGCGGCGCCATTCATTAATAAGTAAATGTAAAGGCAAAGGCCTAACGTAATAAAATCTTTATTCCATACACACATACACACAATTCATTACACACATTTAGTTTTTCATACAACATAATTACAAGAGTATTTCAAATTAGAATCACCCTTATACAGTATTATTTGGGGTTAGGGCTTTGTGCGAACCTCTCTGGTTTCTCACCCACTCATCAGATATTCTACCGCTAAACAACAGTACTCAGTATTGTCGTGTTCCGGTTTGAAGGGTGACCAAGTGTAACTACAGGCACAAGGGACATAACATCTTAGTTTCCAAGGTTGGTGGCGCATTGGCTATGTAAGGAATGGTTGATATATGTAAAAGATATTAACGCGCTGGTGACCACATACCGTCTGGTGGTCCATGTGCTCATCCGCCAACCTATGCCATAAAAAAGTGTTCCACGGTCAAGATCTTATCTAGAAGATAGATACATATCTCTGGATAAATATAATAATAATAAAGATAATATTACAATAATTTATTATAATAATTATTCCAGCTAATTAATATTATGTATATTATTCAGCACGTGACGAGATACATAATATTATATCTCGTCGGAAATGTTCTAAGCGAAACATTATATGAAATAAATTTGCCCGCTGAAAAGCAACTCGTATTTGTTCTTCCAGTTTGTTTAAAGTAAATATCTATTAGTAAGTTTCATCTATTATTTATTTATATATCAATAATTTTAGAAGTTTTCGAATAAAACATTATAATTATTTTTTAGGATTATTGTATTGTATTATATTATATATTATTATATATTCTATAAAAGAAATGTATTTAAGTAAGTCCTAATATTCCTATTGTCAGAATTATACTTCGACTTTCATATTATTTTAGTAAAACGTTGAGCCAGAACAGTTTCAAATATAATCATTGGGAAAAAATATTCCACAAACAAATAAATTCGACGGAATTGTCGACTTTTATTTCAGATATATTACTTTGCGTCCTTATTAATAAAACAAAAGCCTCTCTCAAATGGTACGGACTCAGCTCACCCATAAATTCAGTTCCCTAATTAAGTCCGCAGGATGTACTCATCCGCGATATATAACTTCCGCTCTGATAAAATGTTAATTTGTGATACACTTGTTTGGTATCGTTCTTTAAAATTGATATTAAATATCTTTGGAACTGTCAATTTTATTATTTAAAAGTCACAAGTAATATTTGAAATTAATTAGGTTTTTGAAATCTGGTGCCAGTTATGTGTAAAAATATAAATAAAAAAGGGAAGATATAGCTGTTTATCTGTCCCTATTTTTAAAGGAATAGTACTCACGTATTGATTACTTACTGGCCAAATGATAATGATAGGATTGGATAATTCTAAAGGAGTATTAACATAAATCATGGACACAATACCATCCTATTTGGTAGGTCTTGAAGCACACACTACAAATACATATACCCCGTCTACAGCAATCTATCCTATTCGCTAAAAACATTTTTTTTAAAACAGGATCAACTTCGTGGCCCAAAGTGCGCTATGTTATTGCCTACCAAAGAGTATTTATATATTTGGAATGTTGTTTTTCATTTAAATTTTCGAATAGTATGAGCAATTATTATCAATTTGCCACATGATGTTAAGTTATCTTCACCTTTAGACAGTGCCCGTGTAAGAAGTATGGCAACGTATTACTTTGTAATAATCCTAATAGATATTATAGAATCGATGGTGGTGGTGTTAAAAGCCGAGATTGCCCAGTGGTTAGAACGCAGTGGTTGCACCTTAACCGATGATTGCGGGTTCAAACCCAGGCAAAACCACTAAATTTTCATAATTTTGTATTTATAATTCACCTCGTGCTCGATAGTGTAGGAAAACATCGCGAGGAGACCTGTATGCGTCTAATTTCTACGAAATTCTGCCACATGTGTATACACCAATCCGATTTGGAGCACCGTGGTAGAATATGCTCCAAAGCTTCCCCTCAAAGGGAGAGGAGGCCTTAGAATAGCAGTCGGAAATTTACAGGCTGTTACTGATGTGTTGGTGTTGCACCCAAACGGGCTGGCACATAATACTTATTCATGTAAAGCTATAGTAAATTACTAGGCGTTAGAGACAAACAATTTGAGGAATTAGAGTCAATAGATTGGAAAAAATACAGCGCAAATTTTGTCGTTTTCTAGCGTTTAAAGATAGGGAATGTCCATATCGAGCTAGCTATGAAATATGCCTATCTCACTTTAAATTAAAATCACTGGAAAGTCGTCGTAATTATTTAGATTTATTGCTACTTTATAAACTCTTACATGGATCTTTAGATGCACCGGATATATTGTCAGAAGTTTGCCTATCTGTGCCGCGTACTAACCCCCGTTTCCCTATTTCCAAACCATTTTCAATGAGAAGAGTTAGAACAAATGTTGGCAAACATTCACCTATAAACCGTATAGCAAATACCTACAATGAAATTGGTCCTACAAATGATGTTGACATCTTCCACGATACATTACCTAAGTTTAAGAAAAAAATTATTTCTGTTATTTAGTCTTAGTCTAATTAAAATTTTATCTTATTTAGTTTTTTTATTTCAATTGTATGTTTTTTATATTTTCTAAAGTTTATTTTAGTGTGATTAGTTAGTTGTAATTTTCGTTAGAATTTGTGTTTAATTTATGTTTGTTTTCATTTTTGTCAAAATATTGTCTCACATTTTTTTTTTTTAATTTGATATTCTTATTGTAGCAAGTGTCGTACACGCCTGTAATGGTGTACCACACAGAATGAGTCTGATGTTCTTTTATTAACTACAATTTTTTTGTGTATATGCCGATGGTGTGTCTTTTAAATAAATAAATAAATAAATTAGCCTGATTGTTGCTCCTAGCATTGTTAAAATGTTAAAGCAGCATAATTAATAAATATTTGTCATGTTTCTTTTTTTAATCAAAAAACTAATCATAGTTTCTGGTATATTTACCACAGCTCTGGGACACTGACAGATGACCTAATTGTCAAATATGGGCTGTGGTTTGATAAATGATTGATACACTCCAGCACCACACTCACCGCACCACCGCAAAAGTTGCATCAAGCGTTTATATTTTTAATATATTAGACTGGATTACGTCATAGTTGGTACATAATCTGTTGCGTAATTTAGATAGGTTTTAATGTATCTATATTATAATGTGTACGTATATCAACAAGTCTATTACAAGCTTCTCGTGTTGATTTAATAATCCCAATTCAATCAAGTTGACTCGACGCATCCTCGTCGTCTCAAAACACATCAATCGAAACCTCTTCGATAAATAACGTAACTGAATCTGGAACTAGAGTTAAAATTAAAATGAGACACATTCTGAAATCGACAATGAATGTCTAGGTCACTTGGAAGACATTGATATTTTTCGTCTTTCTCAGCGAATTTACATTTCTTCGAAAAACTTTGTGAATATTGAATTAAAAAATTTCCGATAATTTATTTTTTTTGTAGATAAAATTCTTTCACCCGGGTTATTTAAGCAAATTATAGTGCACAACTGTGTGTGCAATATTAAGTGCACTTTTTATTCGTTTGACAAAAATTAAATGCAGGGTCGACGGCCTAACTTTCTTTTTAATACAAAGCTCTATCAACTACCCAACTCCTCGCTGCTAGGAAAGGAAGGAGCTAAGAAAAAAGTGTAGTGTGTGACAATTTCTTGGGAAATAAAAATAATAAATATAAATTTTATTTTATTTCCTGATTACGAATATGTAAAAATAAAAAAATATCTTCATATACCTTAGACATTTTTATACAAAAATAAAATATTTTAACTATTACTGTAACATGTTATAGCCTATCAATTATTAAATAACACTTAACAGTAGAAACTGTTAAGTAAACCAGAGAAGAACCAGTTTGATTAATATATTAGACAGTAATTTTAAAGGGTCGCTTAATGCGTTGGCGTAAAACAAAATATGTTACTACTATTCATAGTATTTATGACTTAAATTAAAAATAATTCGTAACGATTTCATTCTTAGCTTTCTTACATTTAAAATTTATGTAAAAACGCATAAGATCTTAATGTTCTCATTAGATATTTAAGTGTTAAGCATTTAATCGTCTTTGTATCTTATATCTATCATTCTAAGAGTCATTTTCATTTGTATCTAATTCATTTTTATATCTCACGTGTTATACATTTACGGGCTCTGTCAAACTTGCTATTTTATAATCTGTGGGCGTCGATGTTTTATTGTGATTGTTTTATTTATTGTGTACAAGTTTTCATTAAATCTGCTGTTTTATCGCAAGTGCTCTCATGACAACCCAGTGTCATATAAATACTTTTTACAACTTTCTTCGTATGTGGTATAATATAATAACTTAGTATAAACAAAAGTATTTCGTTTTATGTTGAATATAAAATCTGTTCGTCACATAAACCACCTGATGTTCACCTCTTACGAACATAGGGATTATGAAAGGCTTTGCACGCCATGTATTGCTTAATAGTTATAAAGTGCCAATATAGCCATATAAGAGAATGAGTCAAATCAAAGATAAATAATTGGATATAAATAATTTACCTGCAGACTCGACAGAGTTGTACTTGAGTTACTAGAATGATATCGCAAAATATTTACTGCTAAGAAATTTTAAAAATTAGTCATTCCGGTGTCTTTTGAGATCATTTATAGATCCACATTTATTCATATAATTTGTAAATGAGTAATTCTACTGTTAATACTTTGTTTCACTGAGTTCTGGGTTATGTTAGTTGCTATACTTAAAGCCACGAACATAATAGAACATTTTACGATTGGTATTGGAAGAAAACATTATATAATGAGACTGAGTGAGATAGAGAGATCTCAAGCGTTTATGCAAAACTAATCTTTTGCATTTATGACGTGTATACTTGCCAATGCAGTACATGAAAAATGTAATATTTGCTTAGTTTTCAATTTAAAAAAGTATGCTCATAATAGTTTAAATTACTTTGTTGACGTTCTAACAAGCAAATGGGCGTTTTGAATTAAATTTATCAATTTAACGAGATCGTAAAGTTTTGTAAATAAATTCCATAGCGTCTCGTACGTCATAAAATCAAGCCGCGTTTTATCAACGGGGGGTATTACAAAATTCAATGGTAGTTACGTACCTATAAAACTCACCCTTAAATTGCTATATACAAGAATCATATTCGCTTGAATGTAAACTAGAGTCTGTGTGATCAACCGTAATCCTGATACTATACATTGTTGTGGTATTTTAGTTCTTATTTCGAATGAAATACGATTTTTGAATTACTAATTTTATTACATGTTCCATTTCAAGTGGATTTTGTAACGATAACTCATATTGGAAATTGAAATGTTATCGTAAACATGTTTCCGTTTTGTGTTTACTTTTGTTTATTGTACTTTTTATGTTAATATTTAGATTGTATGGTCACTAAATGTTAAAAATACTCATTTTTTTTTAAATTAATTTATTTAGAACTAGCGATCCTCCCCGGCTTAGTACGGGTGCTATCAGCATTGCACCTGTGCGAAGCTAAATATACCACAGAATACCTCTATATACAACTTTCACAGCGTTTTTTGCGGATTTATTTTTTTAGACTTTTTTAAGTGAACAATACTGTAGTATATTATTTTGATCTATCTCGTAGGGTTTAGCAAGCGTTTGCAATGTAACCTATAAAATCAGTGTTTCTCTACTATATTATGCATGTATTATAAATTATCTTGAATAATTCTATCTATTAAATAAAATAGCAAAATAATCCGTTGCGTAGTTTTTAAGATATAAGCATACACAGGGACAGATAGACAGCGAGAAGCGACTTTGTTTTATACTATGTAGTGATTTTCAATTCCTAATTATAATTAAAACTACACAATTAAAATAAAAAAAAAGTATCTCAGATTTTTATTTTAAATATTAAAATTTCTACAGTGATGTATTGTTGTGGACATAAAGACTAATTTCTTATAAAAAATATATATTATAAAACTTTCTTAGGAATAAATCTTGTATGAGGTGTTCCGCAGGGACTCGTGTTGGTCCAAGCTTATTTCTTATTTACGTTAATGGCAGTTGAATCTTGTATTTTAGAATCCAGAAACAAAACTTACTTAATTAAGAAAAGGCTTAAAGGAAATTAAGAGCATTCCGTATTATGTTAATTTATTATTGTCATAAGAATCCCAGATAGTTTAAAAATTTCCATAGAAGCAGTTATTTAACAATATTTTATGTAGAACGTACAGTTATTGTAATTAGGTAAATATGTAAATAAATTGTTTATTGTGTTTTTCTAAACAAAAAACAAACGTTAATGATACGTTTTTTATGCTAAATATTGATGCAGTAAAAAATATTAAACGTGTATATTGTATCTGTATTAACACTTACTTACTCACCTTATAAACCAGAACACGAATCTAAATAGAGCTGTTTGACTTTTATTTGCTCTCTTATTGACCAACGCGTTGGTCTAAAGACTAGCTGATATTAAGGCCCTTAGGTTCGGAGTTCAAACCCTAGGTTGGGCCAATAATAAAAAATATTAGATGTTGCGTTGAGAAATTTTAGTAGCAATCTGTAGTCTTGATGTTGACCATATTTACACTTCTTTAACTCGGATAGTACATTAAGTCGTTACTCCTGCGCCAGAACTCCTTTCGGTCGTATCGGATTTCCCATCCCTGGGATTATAGGAGTAAGGGAATAGTGAGTGCACGTGTGTTTTGCACACATTAATAAATGTTTGGTGTCCCCTGAGAATCGCCGACCGGACATCATCACTTGGAGCATGTAGGGTCCAGAGCAAAAATACATTAATCACAATAAACTTCCTTCCTGGCCTTTACAAAAGATATTAGCTCACCCGTGGTGCAAAGCCGCGATTAAACTAGTATCACTAAGAATGATATCGAAATATTGTATGTCACTGTAAAAGGTATACTTACGAAGGATTTACGAGAATATTTTTAAATCTAAATTTAAATCTATAAGAGAAAAAAATCTCATTTTCTGTTTAAGAAATGTTAATAGAAATTAAAATAAATCTATAGTGGGCTGAGACGTGTCATCCTTCATTTTCTTAGGATAATATGGTAAACCAGTGGAATACATTCATCTACCACATGGAGATTCATCAAACAAAGTTAATCTCACTATTTTTCCTCACCGACCAGCATGAGATAAATTATTAACACACATGAAAATTCAGTAGCCCGATTTTGAGCTCCGAATCATCGCTTAAGATTCACGTCTCATAACCACTGAGCCTTCACGGCCTTTAGAATAAAATAATCATAGACTTTTTTAGATCTGAGTTGTCCATACGTTCATAATATAAAAAAAAAAGTTCATAGAAAATCAGGAAAATAAAACACTTTGAACCATAAATGCTCGACATTTTATTTGGAAACATTTACAAGAAACAATTGTTATCGAATCTTTTTAACAGGTATACCCCGCACCTCGTGCAGGTCGCCGGGCAATTGACATTATCCTATTGATCTGCCATCCATTGAGACGTGATTTGATTACTAGGCGTTTCGATTTCGTTTACTATTATGTCGTGTAAAATATTTTAACAATGCCTTTGAACAGCAATTCCAAAAATAATCATAAATGAAAACTCCATGTTCAAATTTTCTCGACTCAATAAAATATAATGGTTTCGAATTATAAATTTATTTACATTATACACACATGAAAACAATGTTAGAATATTTTGTAATAAACTTATAAATATACAACACTAAATGAATCAGGCTCAAATGTTTATGATAACGCTTCAATGGATAGCCAGTGGTGTGTTTCGTTAATAATATACATTTCTTAGCACCGTTAGAACTAAATTAGACTAGATTTCATAATTTCAATATAGAATTCTCTATTTACAAATTTACAATTATATACAATTTAAATACTAAGAAATAAATACGTTCAACTTACCAAAATACTTTAAATGCTCGACCAATTTTCGTCATAATAAACAATACAACACAAACATCACTAGTATAAATGTTTTTATTTTGTTATTTAATAAAAGTAATTATTTCATATTACATAAAATCTATATATAGAATAACTAATTTATTAAGAAAATTATCGAAGCAATTTCAATTGATCTATATTTTTACAACCTTTCAAACTTTGAGCGAAACGTTTTTAAAATATAGCTATCTTAATAACCAATATTTAGGCCACCTCGGTCACTCGAAGATAACGACAATAGAATATGACTTGACAATGAGATGAATTCATTATAAATAATAAGTTCACGACAAATTTATTTTAAGCAACCAAACATATTGGAGTCATTACAAACATGGACATACATTTTACATACATTAGCAGCCTGTAAATTTCCCACTGCTTGGTTAAAGCCTCCTCTCCCTTTGAGGAGAAGGTTTTGGAGCATATTCCACCACGCTGCTCCAATGCGGGTTGGTGCAATTTCGTTGAAATTAGACACATGTAGGTTTCCTCACGATGTTTTCCTTCACCGCCGAGCACGAGATGAATTATAAACACAAATTAAGCACATGAAAATTCAGTGGTGCCTGTCTGGGTTTGAATCCTAACTTATCGGTTAAGATGCACGCCACTGCGCCATCTCGGCACTAAGATGCTCGGATACTAAGATGTTTTTTTTGTGCCTGTAGTTACAATGGCTCATACATCCTTCAAACCGGAAAATAACAATAGTAAGTATTGCTGTTCAGTTGAAGAATATCTGATGAGAGGGTAGTAAACCCGACGGGCTTAGCGACGTTGACGGGACAGATGGACAGTGATAAACCTAATTACTCGGTCCCGACCAAGTAAGTAATTAGGTTCACCGTTGTGAAATCATTGTTCTATATTCAAACTTAATTTCGTGTTCTTTTATTTTATAGAAATTCTTTATATTCCCGTCTTGTTCTAAATTTAAACCTGATCTTCGAATAAATCTCTAAAAATACTGACATTATTATTCATCATAAGAATATCGTCACTTAACCGATTAAATATTCCATAAATATTCGATATAAAGACGTAAAATTAAAAAGATCATTGTATTTGACATTAAAAAATAAGAGCGGAACTGAATTCATACTTTTCGGATAGCGTTTGAAGTGCTCCAATTTAAAATGAACCACGTTTGAGAACTGTCACATTGCTAACTGTGAATAAATGTTGTCGCTCTATTTAACGATATTTCAAAACAGGCCACGAATCAAGCTATTAATAAAGTGGTAGTTTTAACCAGACAAAATAAGAAATAAGTTTTAGAAGACCTTGTCGGCGTGTTTTGAAGTGCACTTAATTTGTCAACATTAAAAAATAATATACTTGACCAACGAAATAAATATTTCGACCAAGTCAATAGTGTTAAGACTGGTGATTAGACACAGGTGTCATTGTTTTAATAATATATTTTGTTATATCTTTTCAACAGCTGTTTTTTTTTTATAATGCAATAAATTTGTAGCTGTGGCTGCAATGTATAAGATTGATCCTGACGTATTGATATTTCTAGCACACAAGTACATAGAGAATCATTGTAAATTTTCTGAATAAACCTTTACAGTACTGTAGTTATTACGCATACCTTGACCTCAGTATATAAAATGGACCCTACTCAAAAGCTATCCTTCGTACAGGTATATATTACAATAGCATTTAGACTTATTTAGATTTAAAAAACTGAGTAATCGGGAGATATTCTTGAAATTGACCGATTGGAATAATTGACTCGTGTAATCCGCTAGTCCAGTGACCATACACGATCTAAGATCGTGCGACAGATCTTCCATACAATTCTCAGTATCAATCATGCGTTCCAATATTTGTCGAACGACATTTTACATATACGTGGTAATTCTTCACGGAGTGCTGAGCTTCTTAGAGCGTTTTTGTGAAAACGTGTGACAAGATCACAGCGTGACGTGTTAACACGAAAGTGTTAACTTTTACTATTTCCCACGATGTTATTAGGAAGAGAGATTGAATCATGCTGTATATCATTCGAGAGACGAAGGTTGTTCTTTACATTAACAATTTAAATTAAAAAAGCGTCATAAGTCTATAGATAGTATGTTATAAAGGTTGATATAAAAAAAAAATTAGTAAAAACGAAATGTTGTTTAGTGCCTTAAATAGATCTATAGACTCATACGCTCAGTGCTTCTCAAACTTTAAGCAAATTGACCACTAACAAGTGTACACTTACATTAATCCATACACAAACTTTGAAAAAGGTTAATTTACAAAAGTTAAAGTATGAAAGGAACACAGTCAGTACTTATCTTAACGGGGTATTTACATCAAGGGTTCTAGAACATTATAGTGATATGTCTACATCGTAAAAATAAATTAATATTATTACAACAAAATTTCTATAAAAAAACATTTTATTTAATTTTTACATCAAATTTTTCATATACCCAGATTGACATGCAAGATTTGTTTAATTATTTGATTACATTAAAAATTCAGAAGATACACTTAATTTTTTTAATGAGTGACATTTTACAATTGTATAAAAACATAAATCAAGTCATTCGATACTGTACTACTGTCTAGAAAACCCTCACAGTGTCCCCTACAATCTAATTTATATACAGCTCTCCTGCACCCGATGCGACGTAGTGACGACTTCCGGTCGGAGCCGGTGCGCTGTCAGCGATGACGTCACGCCCGTTGAGCTTGGGCTGCAAGCGTTCACGCCCTTGTTGACGCGATTTAAACTATGATATGACTGAAAGAGAAGATTCCTTTTAGTCTCTTAAAGATTACTAAAAACAATTATTTTTTAAATTACTTTGTTATTAAGTTCTACTCGAAAATATTACGTCTTAATATTTCACCGATGATTTTAAGTATATAAGTAGTACAATTAATGCCGATCGACTAACGCTTGCACTAAGCCACAAAGTAATTTTATGGGGTAATTACGTTCAATTTTAACTTGTCAGATATATTTGACAATCACTGTATTTTGTTACATCTCCAAACTGAATCAACTATGTATATAACCACACGTGTAAATTGGAAACAAACTTTTTACCAAAATTTTATGAACTTTTTGTACGGGAAGGAAAAATATTGAAATTTGAATTTAAGGGTGTAAAATGTTAAATCTGAAACCAACATCATTATTAGATGGTAGTGTCGCGTCATTAAGCAAAGTTCTTTCAAAAACTGAACCAGAAAAAAAAATATGAAAGTCATTTAAATGCTTGGCCCACATAACACTAATTGTGGCTGCTTCGGAAAATAGAGTGCTGACCTACTCTCATTCTGAATAAGTGAGCATACAAAATATATATTGTATTTACGTTCCCATTGTATTCAACACAAAGATCACTTCATTTCAGATGAAAACATGCTTCATAGCTCACATAATTGCATTTTTTTATATAAAAAAAACTACTATCAGAAGCACAAACAGTTTGAGGAATGAGATGTTGTATCTTCAACGAAATTCGTGTTTGTGGGAGCGACGATATGAATTTAATTAAATGTTTTATTTGAATATTTAAGCGGATGCGAAATAGAAACTTTTGAAAATAAACAGCTCAAATATACTCAATCTAACTGCAACAAAAGGATCTATTAACAAGGCGAAATGTTTGTAGAATATAAATCTAAGCTTGGCAGGACTGTTGTAGATTAAAAATGAATAAATAATGATGTTAGTTTAATCCGAAACATTAAATCTAACAGTTTCAGTCAGTCCTATTGGAGTTGATTAAACTTTGGGGAAAAATTCCCAAACATTACAGCTGATCGTCTATTTGTAATGCGTCTAGCAAAATTTACATATCATCGTCAGCAGTGAATAATATTCGTTGTTGGAAACACATTGCCACAGTCTACACTGACGATAGATGAACTAGTTAGCTCATTTTTCATTACATCAGGAAACGGTGAATAGAATTCCTGTACGAGGATTCTTTCTGCCATTCATAATTTTAGAATGTTATTACTTTTTTTCATATCAAATCATATTTAAGGTAAGTTTATTATAATCAGCATATAATTACGATTGTATCATGATGTTGAATATAGATACTCGTATGTATAAAATACCAAATTGAGCAAAATAAATATTCGCGTGAATTTATTTCGTCGATTCTTCTCAGGTCAGGATGTTTTCTTTTCCAAGCCGGCGATTTATACCGGCGTTTAATTTGACAATCAATAAGTAAGTGTAATGCTCCTTCGTCTTTATATTCAATAAAGGAATTTGATTGGAAAATTTCAAGAGTCGTATTCGTCAGTGCTCTATTTAAAACTTAGTATTTTATGTGTATGATAATTTAGATAAGATTAATTTTACTTACACTAGTCAAAGGTATCCTATAGTCTTTTTTTCTGAAGTCAGCGTAGTACCCGCCGCCGTCAGGCTCAGAGCGGGCATCCTCGCTGGCTTCTCGCATCTTGCTGTTGGACGGTGGTCGCTGTAGGCTCATGTACCCATTGGATACAGGCCTTCGCTCTAAATTATACAAACTCGTTGAATTAAAAAGTACAAAGCTTGGTTGATGGAATATAAAATTCGTCGAACGAAAATCATCACCCTTGCAAATATAGTAATTGTTTTGTATTAGACAGGATATTAAAAATATAAAGATTGAAATTGTTACAAATCCATTATATATTGTTTACATTTAATATTACAAAAACAGCCTATAAATTTCCCACTGCTGTGCTAAGATCTCCTCTCCCTTTTGGAAGGTTTGGAGCATATTCCACCACGCTGCTACAATGCGGATTGGTGGAAACACATGTGACAGTATTTCGCTGAAATTAGTCACAAGTAGGTTACCTCACGATGTTTTCCTTCGCCGCCGAGAACGAGATGGATTAGAAACACAAATTAAGCAAATGAAAATTCAGTGGTGCTTGCCTGGGTTTGAACCCGCAATCATCGTTTAGGCATGCGTTCTAATCACTAAGCCATATCGGCTCAAATAATAAAAACATCGAATAAACAGAATAAACAATGTTAATAACTATTTGCTACAAAACATAGGAGCTTTGTAGAATAAAAGTTACTTGTCCTTAATAGAATATGTATATATATATAAAGCCTTTTCTTTTAAAGGAGTATTATTTACTAGCTACGAATGAATACATTATTTTATATAAAAATAAATGTCACAGCTATACAGTTAAAAATTCATAAATACAGTCGATTACATTTTTCTGACACATGGCTTGGTTAGGTTATTCGTTATAAGATAAGAAGCAAATTTTTAACATCAACACTATAAATATAGTAAAAATTATGACAAGTTATATTAAATATAATTTAATTGTAAATAGAACAAACGAAACTAAACGAAACGAACTAGTGTGTTGATAACACATACTCAAAATATGGAATTATTTTATTTTTTAAAACATGAAAGTTATCGTTAAAACCAAATCACAGCATTACAAGCTATTGCTGATTAATGAGAATAAATTTAATTACCCACTTACATACAAAACAGAGTTCTATAGGTACAGTAAGCTTCATAATAGATTCTATTATACATAATAGATTCTATATAGTGTAGTACATTTAATCTAAAATTCTGTTTGTTTGTGGTAAAACTCACCATACAAATTAGGTATAATATCCGGATCAGCGTCATCGGCTGGGTCTGGATCAGGTACTGTACGAACTTCTGCCTTAACAGGAGTACTGCATTGTCCACTGCGCTCCGCGTACATGGCTTCACTAAATAATGAAATTTGATTGTTAAATAATAATATCTAACAAATAAAAGCAATATTTTTTTTTGTAATGAGTGAATTTAACATCAATTCTAAAATAAACCTTCACATACAATACCCAAATCAAGACAAAAAATATATGTACATGTATGCATAATACATACAAAATATCACAATTTTGCTCAAGAACGCAAGAAGTAAATCTCCAAGTTCTGTTTATGGCAGAGTTTTATTCGACAGATGCAGGAAACGAATTCTACTAACAAATTGACACTTTATCGCAATCAAATCGAAACAAAATCGTTGCTGTTTAGTCATTTTTATATTATTTTTCTAATATAACAGCCCGTTCCGGCTCTTTCAAAGTTGGAATAGAATCGGTATCATATTGTAACCATTAGATATTAGTAGAATTTGTCTTCAATTTTGATGTAGCCGAGGTTTAATTTTGTGAGGATTAATCGAAGTTGGATTGAAATAGTATCAGTAATATATCGTAACCATCATAAATTCGTAAAACCGGTCCCCAGTTTTCCAAGCTCGAGTTGAAGTATTTACAAATTAAACTTATAAAAAACTTAGTCATGCTTGCTTAGATCCAAACAGCTCGGACCTCGGTATGTAAAATATTATTAGCATTAGCATTAGCAGCCTGTAAATTTTCCCACTGCTGGGCTAAAGGCCTCCTCTGCCTTTGAGGAGAAGGTTTGGAGCATATTCCACCACGCTGCTCCAATGCGGGTTGGCGGAATACACATGTGCAGAATTTCGTTGAAATTAGACACATGCAGGTTTCCTCACGATGTTTTCCTTTACCGCCGAGCACGAAATGAATTATAAACAAAAATTAAGCACATGAAAATTCAGTGGTGCCAGCCTGGGCTTGAACCCGAAATCATCGGTTAAGATGCACGCGTTCTAACCACTGGTCCATCTCGGCTCAAAAATATTAAAATAAAATATTATATCAATTATTTATGTAAAAATATATGCATTATTTTTACTATCTGCATAAAGTCACAGAGATTCAGCTTTATTAAGATAAAGGTACGCTTCGTTATGTTTTACATATCGAAATATACTTTTTACACGTAGGTACGAAACGAGGCACTAATGAATCGTTGATGTACAAGTTGAAATTCAATGTAAAGCTACCTACAGATTGGAACGTAGATTGGAAACGTACCATATTCATTTCTATCCGTATTTATAGACTTAGAATAAAAGTTCCTCTTTATTAGAGTTAGACTGTCTCCTTAGCTCAGTGGCTAGATATAAGGCCCAAAATCCCGTGGTTCTGGGTTCACACTAGGTCGTTTTCTTCCTCTCCACTGACGACAAATATAAAAATATAACGTATGGTCTTTATAGCTTTAAAAACAGCCACCAGGCTAACGAGATAAACATATCAGCGTCATGGTAGCATCTCGTAATAAAAGGAGGAATATCGTAGAAATTGTAACGAGGAATGTCACGTAATTTCCTATGATATCAATATTGCATTAAGGTTTATAAATTATAAATGAATTTCTTTGGCATCGTATATGACTGTTAGTAAAACGACAAGCATTTTTATAATTTCAATTATTACAGACATTAGTAAAATAATACACATATTCGATTATCGGAATATGCTGATGTAAGCAGTGCAGAATGAATTCAGTATGAGCTAAGAGAACCGAAGTACAAATCTTTTAATCGGCTCAAGCCTATTTCGTGCAAGTTGTTCCAATCTGGTTAACAGCCTGATTTCGATTTAGGCAGTGGCTATTTTAATTGAATATTCAGTAGTAAAGATGATTTGGCATTCAAACAAGGATTTAGATAGAATTATAGATAGACTATCTCCGATATTAAATGGTTATTGTATTTTAGAAGACATTATATAGAATATGAATAAGAGCCGAGATGGCCCAGTGGTTAGAACGCGTCCTTCTTAACCGATGATTTCGGGTTCAAATCCAGGCAAGCACCAGTGAATTTTCATGTGCTTAATTTGTGTTTATAATTCATCTAGTGCTCGGCGATGAAGTAAAACATCGTGAGGAAACCTGAATGTGTCTAATTTCAACGAAATTATGCCACATGTGTATTCCACCAAACCGCCTTGGAGCAGCGTGCTATGCTGTAGCGTGGTATATGTATGCTCCATACCTTCTCCTCAAAGGGAGAATAGGCTTTAGCCCAGCAGTGGGAAATTTACAGGCTGTTAATTATATAGAATATAATGTTTAGGAAACTAAAGATTTTTTGTGGATAATATCCGACTAATCTATCCACTTCTTATGTAGGTTTTCAAGATGAGTTTCATTTCAAAGCCAAGGAATCAATTATAACGTTGATAATTTTTAATAAAAAAGTTACTGAGTATTGTATTAAGGATAAAAACGATTAAAATTATGTTAAATACTTGGTTTAAGGCAAGTCCGATTTAATAGATACCACCTCTCATCATCAAATCTACCGCCAAACAGTTATGTTATTGCTTTCCGTTTTGAGTAAGTAAGCCAGTGTAATTAGAGGCACAAGGGACGTAACGTCTTAGTTTCCAAGGTTGACGCATTGGCATAAGTGCCGCAGATAAAGTAGATAACTGACCAATACCTGATAAGGTAAATGACTTTTTGAGAAGACTATACATCTTAGCAAACTTGGGGGAAGATATGGGTATGGCTAATGGCAGTTTGGAAATAAAAGGTGATGATCGAACTTAGTTGCATATTTTCGGTGATGAAGATGTTAAATTAATTTATAACTAATTTCAAATAATTATAAAACCCATTGACGTTTATGGCATTCGTTAAAGCAAACCAAAAATTTTATAAAATTACATGTACACACATTAATAAATTCTTACCTCAAGGGTGCATGTTTAGCCGGTAAATGTCTGTGACGATTCGCATGACGCTTGTAAAGAATAGCGAGAACACCACAGACAGCTGTTGCCAATAAAGCAGACATCGCTGCTATCGATGCGACTACTGGAGACATTCCCAATGAGCTGCTTTCACCTAGACAAAGAAAATTATCAACACTTTGATCTTCTTTTATTTCTTAGCGCAGTAGATACTTTTATGAGCGAAAATTATGAAGTCTATTTGCTTGCTTATCAAAGTAATTTACAGGATCTTATTATAAATATAAAAGCATTAGAGATTGGCAAATGAAAATTAAATAAATGAATATCATAAAATTTTCAAGAACAGTTCACCCATGTATGTTTCAAGGTTTTAAGTTTTATACACATTGTAATAAAATTCCAATCGACAGAGCACATTTGAATTCATGTAACCAATCAATGTTATCGCAGTTGATGTACAAAAGTTTATAATAATTTCAACGTTATGTACGATAATATATTTTCTATTAATTCGTGGTATATTTTTTACACACCTTGGGTAGGTTTATTTCAATAATAATTTGCTGGAGAAAAAATCTTTTAGGACATGACATGTTTGGAAACATTTCTGCCATATTTTAAATAAATACTTAAGTCTAGTAGGTTTTCAATAAAAAATACTGTATAATATAGAAGTTCGATATGAGAAATATGGAAAATATTCAACTGCAAAAAATATCAAAACATTTTTATCGAACTTCGTACACGAACTAAAAGTTTTTCTCTTAAAAATCTATGTGTATAAAGGTACGAGCGTCAAACGCGGCATGGTAAAGCGGCTTCACGAAAAATGCTTGGCAATAAATAGCGGCGATGGTAAAACCATCAACTAAACTTCTCATTTACTGACTTAAGCGTTGTGAGTAACTAGTTGCGAAACACGCGAACTAAATTAACCAGTTTTTTGAGATTTTTTTTAATGAAAATGCTCCGTCGAATAAAGAAGTAAATGAAGCTAAGCTGGATAAAATTTTAGTAGCTAGAGCTAATTATAAAGTGACTCATTTTACGCTGGCTACTGATATAAGGAGATCCCTATAGCTTTATGTAATAAAATTACAGTGTGTTTAAAATAAAACAAATGAAATCCGATTTTTACGAGTCGAGTATTTCGAACATTCCTTTTTTGAAAAATGTTATTTCTAATATTAGAAATTAATTGCAAATTTATTTGTTACGCTTTTACCTCTTAACCATTGTCATACATATATCATATATATCAGATACAGGACATAGGGTACCAAAAATTGCACAGACGGAAGAAACCGCGGATAGTAACTATATTAATTTTATTTTACAATCAAAATTATTATTCTTATGTAAATTAATTTTTATTTGACGTGTCTAGAATAATTTAATCTTCAATTTAAAAAATTACAACACGAGAACATTCTACCGAATTTATTAACACCTCGTTGCTGAATAAAAGCGAGAAAATAGCAATTCGAAGCAATTTATATTTTTCATATCTATAAAAAGTCAGAATTAAGTCGTTTATTCCGCAATATAGCGTGACGAGGTTACACGGATTATAAGTAATATTTGTGGCTTAATATTGACTACACGATACAAATGATACAGGCGAACCTAGCAATTCAAAAAGCCATACCTAATTTATACTTCGCTTTGGTAATACCTTTCCTTTTTATATATTATATTACTAATAGTGTCATAAGAATACAAATAATAATTATTATACTGCTGGATAAAACATAATGTGGTCTTATTAATAAGATTACTGAATAGGTTTCAAGGTGCAGTGCAGTGTGATATTGGAGTAAATTTTATTTATATATGATGTTTGCTATACCAAAAAAAAACTCGAATAATTTTCTAGGATATTATTTTATTCTGAATACACAGACGTCTATGTCGCAGCAAAGAATGTGTGCATCTTCTTAACATATTAATATAACCCAATTGGAGTTGAAACCACTATAGAATTTATCTCTATTGATGATATTTAAAAATATACCGATGTCGCTATAATATTACTAACCAGTAAATTTCGCCTGTCCCTTCAACGTGACGGTCTCTATCGTGGACACGTCGCTACGTCCTTTGGCGTTGACGGCGTATAAGTCGATTCTGTAACTGACGCCCGGCGGGAGGCCGCGCACTTCGAAGTAGGGTGGTGTTCTATTTGTGGAGACATTGTAACGGACCTGTATGGAGCAAGATGGAAATTTTCTTGTTCAATATGTTTGTATTGCATATTTTATATGGAAATGTTGGAGTTGATTTCAATTTCAGGTAAATATAACAATTATTCTCAAAATTTCGTTCATCAGTGAAACTTAATGCCTCTATTTTATCATTAAGTTATGATCAATACTACTCAAGCCATCATTCCATTCTATAATAATGAAAAATTCAGCATTTTTATGCAAGATTTATAAGATCCCATTAAAATAGACTTAAATTAAATATAATAATCCATAATATAAGAATTATAATAGACTTAATTTTAATGGAATATTGACACGTCTACTAGGTGTTAGGGCCGTTTCGATAGGTGCCAGCCACTCATCATAATTATATTCTACCGCCAGATACAATATTGTGAGTAACCAGTGTAACTATACATGGTTAATATTTCTGACGGTTCCAATGTCTATAGGCGGTGGAAACCACTTACTCTTAGATGGACCAATCCATTTTCACCTGCATAATTAAAAAAAAAAATATATTTCGTGTTAAATATCCAAAGGTAATTTACCGTGAGTGAAGGAAGTTCCAGCAGTTCCATTAAGAAGGTTTGAGGAAGGCCACCATCGAAGTTTTCAACGCATTCCACGTACAACGAATCCAAACTTTGGTTTGCAACTGTACAATTTTGCAAGTGGAAAGGACGACCTGTTTGAACGGAATAATAATTAAAAAATACTTTATATTATATTATAATTAAATATTAACAGAGTTCAGTAATTGTCGTAAACATTCAACTGCGTGGTAAAATTATTAGCCTATTTATTAAGCTTAGCTCACTCCCAAAAGTCATCTCGCGATGGGTTAATGTGGCATATATCCTGAAGCATATGATTATGTCCCAGGCGATTTTAAGCACAGAAACTGCAAATGTAACCCGTTGTAAATCACGTGCTTACGTATGACATATGCAGCCCCACAAATAAAAATCATTGCGCATCGAGAGCCCATTTATATATGAAAAGTATACAATAGCCGCAATGCTATTGGAACTACATAATTTTAGACTCTAAATATCACGATTGAATAAAAATAAGAAGCCTGTGCTAAGGAAATATGTATGCTTAATAATTATTGTTTATTTTAATGTCCAAAAGTTAAACCTTCAAATGCATAGATGTAACGTTTTATGAAGGTATTTAGGCAGTTACAATTTGTAAAACTTAATTATCTGCTCCCTTGACTACCTTAACAAATTAGTTCCATTTGTTAATTTTGTTGTTGAAAATAACACTCCAAACATGTCTGTCTGTTTTGCATCAAATCCTATATCAATCTAAATTTATTATATCATATCGAACTAAACATCCAACACATTTATTGATACTTTGTCAAAATAAATTACCTAGAATAGACAATGGAGTGAATATAACCAAATTAAATATTTCAGAGCTCAGTAAGCATCTTCGGATTAATCAAAAAAGTTCTACCACTGCCTTATTATTTATTTATTTTTTATTTATTTATTGGAAAAGTTACACCATCAACTTATCACAAAGCACTTAAAATTAATATCTGACTTGGGTAACATACAAAGTGATACATCTTAAAAGGTGTAAACAACATATAATTAAAAAGGTCTTATGTCATACGTAGCACCAATGATTATATGTCTTATGACTATCAAATAATGTCCAATTTTAATTGGTTATTACTCACCTGCAGCAACGAGTTGAAAGAGACAGGGCACCTTCTGCTGGCCAACTGCGTTCTCTCCGTAACAAGCCAACGTTCCGTACTCCATGTCTGTAGTTGGCGTGTAATTAAGAGTAGACGTGTGTCCGTGACTGCTGTACAATCTAAAAATATAATGAATAGTGAGTATTGTGTTATTTATTTATCGGAATTGTAGCAGTAGATATAAATTTGTATAAAATATTTGATAGCACTTTAAAAAAATTGTGGAAAGAGTACTTTGACGAAAGAGCTAAGGAGAGAGGTATTTGGTACCATACGATCTAGCCTCATTTATCCTTAGATTGGGAACAGTAACATAAATTTTAATGAAACTAAATTAATTCTGCGGTTTCGGTCTGGGCACATCCCACGCAATAAGTTTGCATTTATGATGCGGAAAACAACGTCTCCGAACTGCCCAACTTGCACTGTACCTGATGATCTTTCGCTTGGAATGTGCTCAGAACGAATCATTTATAACTACACTTAATTTAGATATAAAGTCTGTTGGACAGTGCAATTTCATTCTGGCAGATCCAACGTCAAATCTTGCAAAACTGTTGTCCAAATTAAGTCATAGACCTGTGATTAATTAAGGTAGTTTTAAGCTTAAAATATATTATTTTTTTATCCTCCTAAGTATCCTCAACCAGGGCGGCATATTCGCTTAAGCGAAAAAGCCTTTGAGAATAAAAAAAAAAAACTTTAAAAATTTATATTTTATATTTTTTTGTATACGTATTTATTTCAATATAAATATATATTATATTTTTTTGTCCCGTTGCTCTGTAGCTATATATAAAACCGATCTCTCGGATAAAACCCAGGTCGAATCGATAAATAGGTAATAGGCGTTTTAGAATTTGTAATCTTAGAGTTTGGAATTTGAAAATGTGTACATTCTCGTGCTTCCAAAAGTACGTAAAGCAGACTTGTCAACGATAAGGTGTCCTGGTGGCTGGTCTCACTTTAGATTGCCGTGGCCGAAACCGGTCAGGACGACATAACTATAATATATATTGATGAGGTCTTTATAAATTGGTTATTCAAAATATAATTGATATACAAGTGCTCTACATAACCCGATGTGTCGGCCACATCCTTACATCTTCATTGCTCCAGCAATTTTGAGAGCTACGATCATATGCCTCACTTACGATTCAAAACAGAACACAATAATAATAAAATAAGTATTGCTTTTTGGCGGTAGAATATCTGACCAATAGGTGATACGTACCCAGACAGGCCTGCATAAAGCCCTATCATTAAGTATACTTATTTCAGGAAAAACCCAATACGTTCTTGGCTCAGAAATTAGTCTTGGTTATCTGCAGCCTTATAATCCAGTCTATATGACTACATTTAAACACTTGAAAAATAAGATTTAAAGTGAAATCTTTAAATCTCATTTCGCAAAACTACCATTACGGCGCTTAAGCTATTTTTCCTTTCCACTGACGATGTATCTATTGTCAACTTCATATAAATGTATATGTATTAATAAGTAGGTGTTCACCTTCACACCATTTTAATCAATTTCATGAACTGTTTCGTTGTCTGGAAGGTATCACTGTCTTAGCGATAAGACCGCCTTTTGTACATTATTTTATAAGTAAATTTCTTTATGTTATTTTGTTAGTCATATACAATGAAGCATATAAAATGGTTTAGTCATATAATAAAAATTGTTATAGCATAGAGGTAGATTAACTTTGTAGTTTCATTTATATAACTTGATAATACAACCTTAACTTTAAGATGCCATAACATAACAATAGTTAATGTTTAAATAACATAAATACATTTTTTTAAATAGTAATATGTACATTTATTTATTTATTTACCTCGGAGGTACTTCTGTTTGCTCTCCCGAATTGTTGAATGTCCAATGAAAAGAAACGAGCGCGGGATTGGCGTCGACCGAACAATGTAGAGATACTGTCTCGTGTTTCAAAGCGCCAAATAGTTCGTTGTCCCTGCGTTCGGCACAAACCGGAGCATCTAAATGAAATAAAACAAAATATAGAAATTTTATCACATAGGTTTGGCTACGAGATAATTTTATATTAAAATGAATTATAATGAATGAAAAAGTACATTTATATTCATTAATATATTTTATTTTAGCCACCTGCTTTAATTAACTTACTAGTGGTCAAAATTTCGAATATATGCGAAAAATATGGCTCCGATTAACGATACTTTGTCATTATTTACTTGGTGGTAGGGCTTTGTGCAAGCCCGTCTGGCTAGGTTGATACCTTTAATATTGGTACCCACTCATCAGATATTCTACCGCCAAACCACAGTACTTAGTATTGTAGTGTTTTGGTTTGAGGGGTGAATGAGCCAGTGTAGGCCCAAGGATATGTTCCTTGGGCCTACACTGGCTCTTAACATCTTAGATCCTAAGGTTCATCAACCAAAAAGCTGCGCCATAGCGCATTGGCGATGTAAGGAATGGTTAATATTTCTCACAGCACCATTGTCTATAGGTGGTAGTGGTATACCTTAAAAAAAAGTAAATGCGGAGCAAAGGCATCAGCTTCACCACGCAATGGTGTCCATAATTACATATGTGCTAGAAATTCATTCGATATATAGTAATACTCATGGCAGCAATGAGAAACGAAAACGCCTTGCATTTGATTTTCAAAACTTTCAGGATACCGGTACTCTAACAGTGCCTACATATCCTCAAAGTGGGTACTAATTTTTTTTTAATATCACTTTGCTATGTCCTTATGATCTTATGACCCTTACTATGTTTTCTATCTGATCGAACTACTGGGAATTTTATAAAATACTTAATACTTTAATAAGCAGAAGTTTTCGTTAAACATATTGTATGATCCCAAGAAAAAAATATTTAAAATATGAAAATGTAGTCAAACATCTTAGCGAGTATTCCTAACAAAAACGCTATCTTATTGTTAAGAGAACATCTGTCGTACACACTCCTAGCTTTATGTCGAGACTTCTCAAAGGCGACGAATGTAGGAAAATTATTCCTAACGTAAAATTATTTGCTTTGCTTTTATGTATAGCTGTAATATAACAACCAATGTATGTCCGACTTCCGTGCAAATTAGTAGCTTAGCTTGGTAGATAAGATAACCGGTGGTCCAAAGTTAGGGCACCACTTTCCACGTAATTTAAATTGATAGATATGGATGCGATTAAAATTGAATGGCTTGCAAAAGTAAGTTTACCAAAAAATAATAACAATAACGCATCAGATATTGATAAAATATTAGCTCCCCTTAGTTTTGGATCCCTGATGTCTTAGGGTAGCTACGCCATTAGGACTAATGTAGTGTCTTTTTGGGAAGGTTGTTGAGGTTTAGCCTTTTATCATCAATTAGACAATCGAAATAAATCATACATCATGTTTTAACTAACATTTATAGGTAAAGCAATAAACACCATTGTCGTGGTCACTACGACACTTACTTTAATAGGGTCATTGATGTAGATCCAACTTTATATAGATTATTGACCGTAGTCTTGATATTTGAGTTTAGATTTCCTTTCTATATCAGACAATTGACACGCTCAGTATGAGCTGTATACTATGTTCTTATTAAAAAAAAATGTAAGCAGTCCCTTGTGCCTGTAATTACACTCGCTTACTCACCTTTCAAGTAAGGTAAGAAAACAAAACTACTAAACACTACTATTTGTCGGTAGAATATTTGATGAATGAGTTCTACCAGACAGGCCTGCACAAAGCCTAGCATTAATATTTGAATATTTTGTTAATTACAAAACGACCTCTATTTATATTATCAACGATTCAAATACAGAATGTGATTTAATTAAAAAAATGTATTTTTAACAAAGGAACACTCACTTCCGCGGAAGTTAATGGAACGGCCAAATGAAAGAAATAAAGAGATGCAATCAAATTAGAATCTCGAATCGAAGTTCGAACAACAGCTGAAGAGAATAAAAACAAAAATTCAATTACAATTCATATAATCCAATCACCGTTCAGTAGTACTAATAAAACTGTTATTTTGCCCTTTATATTTGCTTCGTCTGTAATAACGCCGAATGTAAAGGACCATGCTGAAGGGTTGGGTTTACGACGGGGATTTCACCAATTTCGAATTTAATATTCATTGACTTATGTATCTTTAGTTTATTTAATTGGAATATTGTTGGACCTTTTTTTATAATATTGGTAGGCAGATGGACAAATGGGCAAACTGCTGGTAAATGGTAACCGCTTCCTATAGGAAATATGAAATAAACACAATGAATTATAAACACAAATTATGACACATGAAAATTCAGTGGTGCCTGCCTGAGTTTAAACCCAAAATCATCGGTTAAGATGCACGCGTTCTAATCATTGGGCCATCTCGGCTCTATATCTCTATGTTTTGTCCTACGTGCCTGTAAACTGGCTCAGTCACCGTTCAAATGTGTTCCAGACTTCAATACTCAGTACTGCTGCTTGGCGGTAGAATATCTGATAAGTGGGTGATATCTACCCCGACGAACTTGTATAAAGCCCTACCACAAAGTAAAATTTTAATAACAATTATATTATAATTTTAATACATTTATTTAAAAAACGCTTTATATTATGTTTATGTATATAATATATGATAAAATGGGTATCATACAGGCGCCATATTATATTTCACCCCCATAAAACAATGTTACGCTTCCGGTTTTAAAGTAAGTCAATGTCATTAAAGACGCACGAACACTGCAGGCAATCATTTGTATAGACTTTATGATGCACCTTATAATAACATACTTGAACAATTTCATGTTCTTTTTAATTGGTCGGTTGTTTTGGTATAGATATTAACAGAAGTGCATTTGCGCCTGGAACAAAGCTTACCAGCAAGTAAATATCTATGAGCATGAGCAGCCTGTAAATTTTCCCACTGCTGGGCTAAAGGCCTCCTCTCCCTTTGAGGAGAAGGTTTGGAGCATAAATATCTATATGTGGTTTTTAAAGTGTATTATAAAAATATTTTTTTCCTAACCCTAATAACATTTATGTAGGTTTCCTCAGAATGTAATCCTCCATCTCCAAGCATGAATTTAATTATAAACACAAATTAAGCACATGAAAATTCAGTGGTACTTGCCCGCTTTGAACCCACGGTTATCGGCGATTTACGTTCATATATTTATTTATTATAAACACCAATATTGTCAATGTTTGTACCATTTGTTTTCATATCAAATCAAATTATTCAAGTAGGCTCATAAAAGCACTTTTCATGTTACTGTGTTTAATGAAATTTGAAATTACCACACGTTCAGAAAGAAGATTCTACCGAGAAGAATTAGCAAGAAACTTATCTGTTCTAAAAAGAGTATCATAATATATAAGTTTCACGTCTATTACTGAATGAAAACAAATGTAACAGTATTTGAAATATGATTTTTTTATTCTTTTTTTTTTATGGCATTGGTTGGCGGACGAGCATATGGGCCACCTGATGGTAAGTGGTCACCATTGCCCATAGACAAAGGCGCTGTAAGAAATATTAACCATTCCTTACTCTTATCATATTGAATATGCTCCAAACCTTCTCCTCAAAAGGGAGAGGAGGCCTTTATCCCAGCAATGGGACATTTATGGGCTGCTAATGCTAAAAAATGCCTTACATCACCTATGCGCCACCAACCTTGGGAACTAAGATGTTATGTCCCTTGTGCCTTTGATTACACTGGCTCACTCACCCTTCTAACAGGAACACAACAATACAGAGTACTGTTATTTGGTGGTTGAATATCTGATGAGTGGGTGGTACCTACCCAGACGGGCTTGCACAAAGCCCTACCACCAAGTACTTCTTATTTATATCTATACTTTTTTTACAAGTACTTCTTATTTATATATATACTTCTTATTTATTCCTTCTTATTGATATCTAAACTACTATAAGGAACTCAGAAAATTTTAAACACCACTTTTATCCATGGATAGTAAGGACACAAAAGAGAACACAACTTCAAAATTTAAATTTAAAACACGGTATCTATAATACCAGCAAGACGGCTGCAGCTCAAAATATTTCGTAATAATCGTTTTAGGTCGGTCCGACGGGCGTTATAAAATTTTACAACCTATTCGTATGTCTGGGTTGAAAGCTGATAATATAGCATTGTCCAGACAAGTGCAGGTTTGAAGCCATCTAAGGGCCTATCTGCTGGTCTAATGGTATCGTTAGGAATTATAGCTACCGTTCTCTCATTTAGGAAGATGTTTTTCGTGTAATGATATTTTATTCATTTTATTGTTATATTGGGGATCTTACCAACGATGTAATTTATTAAATAATATATCAATATTATTTCGTGTATATATACAAAATATTTGTAGATTCTAAAGCTTTTATTATTTGTATAGATCAAAATTATATGTCCGCAGTTTAAGTTCTCAATAATTTGACATAGAATATACCAATTTACAGGTGACAACTATCAAGACTACGAGTAAGTCTCTCAGGAACGTATCTATCTAAGTTTCCTGTGTATTAGTTAAATCATCCAATCGTGAATTTTCCCGCTCCAATAGAGGTTTAGGTCAGTTCAATATGACAAGCAAATATTTGATGTACGTCTTTGGTGCAACAAATTGCACCATAAACTGTGAAATTAAAATTATGCGCTCAACTCCGCCGAGTTTCGTTCGGCCTCTCTTTAGTTCGAAAGATGTCTAACTTTTAAAAATGCTTCCCGCTTCTTTGTAGGAAAAGTGGTGTTTTAAACTTTCCTCGTTTCATATAATATTTTAGTTTAGAGATCAATGGAAACAAAAAAAATAATTCAAATAATATCACATTCGTATTTTATACAGTTAATTTGTCTGGATTCTCTCAATTAATTAACATTAAACTTTTATATTATGATAACTTTTATTTTCAGAACAGATACAAGTTACACAGTATGTTTTTGAGATACTATAATATACAATCGTTGTCAAAAAAAAAAAAATAGTCAAATTATGTAAATGAATTTTTGAAATAATATTTTCCGAATTCAAATTCGATATTCACGGATCGAAACCAAAAAAAGATGAAAGCAATGATAAAAAGAAATGAAAATTTTATATTTATATAATATTGTTCATAATTTATACGTAAACGGACGGAATGAGTACATAAGAGGAAGTTTGAAAGTGGCACCGGTAACCGAGAAGCTATCTGGAAACCGGCTGTCTTGGTATGGGCATGTCATGCGGAGGAATGAGGACCATGTTGTAAGAAAGATTTTGAGAATGGATGTGGATGGATATAGAGGTAGGGGAAGACCCAAGAAACGATGGATGGGTTGTGTGAAAGACGATATGGTTAGAAAGAATATTACTTGTGAGATGACGTCCGACAGAGAAGTATGGAAGAGGAACATGCTGCGCCGACCCCAAGTAAAATTGGGATAAGGGCAGGAGGATGATATGTGACAGGACAATCGGACACCTAATGGTAAGTAGATATCACTACCCACAGACATTAACGTCCACCTTAGTAATTAAGATGTTACGTCCCTTTTACCCGTAGTTTCCATAGTTAGCTAGCTCACTCACCCTTCAAACCGAAATATGGGAATATTAATTATTGCGGTTTTGAGTTAGAATATATAATTAATGTGTGGTATCTACCACCAAGTTAATTTATTAGAAGTATAAGTAATTTATTGTTAAAAAATATCCTAATATTAACACTATAATGATGCGATTTGGTATGTGATAGTGCATACATAACATTAACAGCCTGTAAATTCCCCACTGGGCTAAGGCCTCCTCTCCCTTCAAGGAGAAGGTGTGGAGCATATTCCACCACTCTGCTCCAATGCGGGTTGGTATATTCACATGTGGAAGAATTTCGTTGAAATTAGACACATGCAGGTTTCCTCACGATGTTTTCCTTCACCGCCGAGCACGAGATGAATTATAAACACAAATTAAGCGCATGAATATTCAGTGGTGCTTGCCTGGGTTTGAGCCCGCATCGGTTAAGATGCACGCGTTCTAACCACTGGGCCATCTCGGTTCATAGTGATAGTGCATAGTCGCAGTAAAACGTATAAATGACAATTACAGGGATATCACTATAACCGCAATACGAAACGGCTGTCTCATAATATTATCAACCATATTTCATTTTCGGTAATATGCATACGCTTCTGACAACAATTTATGATTTTCTACAACCCATACTCGAAAAGCGTTGCTGCCGTTTTTAAACGACGAATCTAAATGAACGTTTAATATAAGTTTACTTAAATATTGAAATTTTATTTATTCAAGTAGACTTACGCCCTTTCGATTATATTAAAAAGTTTATATTTAATGTAAAGCAACCACCGGATTGGAGCGTAGATGAAATACAATTAAATTAATATATTATATCTTGCATGAAAATCGAGCAATACTACCATACTTGTTTTATATATGCGTACTAATATTATAAATGTAAAAGTAAGTTTATCCGTCTGTCTGTCTGTTGCATTTTCACAGCCAAACCACTGGAATGAATTTGATAATGTGTGATAAAGGCAGCTTGAACTCCAAGGAAGAACATAAGCTACTTTTTTATGACAAACACTTGACGACCTCAAAATAAAACTCATAATACTTTGTAGCATTTAGGTTTTCCACGTAGTGCCCGCAGAGTTAATTTAACTACCATCCCCCCACCACTCGTTCCATCCATTGAAAGGGCCAAATTACATACGATACGCCGCATCGTACCGAGCTATATTATCGTATTGAGATCGTGATATATCCATGAAAAATATGTGTATTGTAAAACAAAGAGGTCATGGGATACCCCGTTGGAACGAAGTTACTACCGCTAAATTAACAACGTTTAAGTATATATAGATGACAAGAATAAAAATCTTAGTATAAATCCCGTGTGTATTAAAACAATAACAAATAATAAGCTTAAATAATGTAAAACGAAACCATATATTATAGAAAGAGATAGAGAGAGAATCGTCTCCAATCAGGAAGCGTTATCCAAGTGACCACACCCGGATTACGCTTTGTCCTTACGTGACGATCTCTGACGGTTCACTTTACTGTAAGCCGCGTAAAATACTGTCATTTCAATAATATCAATATTTGTAAATAAAATTAAATTATACCTAATATAAAATCAAAATATAACATTTCAACCAACGAATATGTAAATAAATTCATAAAAATGTATGCATTTCAAAACAAAGCTAATTTAACAAAGGAAAAACGTCCGATTATTTTGGTAAAATAACTGAAAATAATGTTTATTATCATCCTGACTTTATAATACTATCATAAATTTAATATTTAATTATTTTATACTAGTTGTTACCTAGCTTCACTCGAGTTTTAGTGGATGGTCGTCAGGTTTTAAGTACCAAAAAGTAACGTCCTTCCGTGAGATGCAGCTTAGTTCCATGCAAAACTTCATCAAATTCGGTACAGAGGTTTGGCCGTGAAAGAATAAAAGGCAGACAGAGTTATCTATACATTTTAAATATTAGAATAAATGGTTTCACCCCTTGAAATAACTATAAATAGTTGTCAGGTATTCTGCCTGGCTACGAAGAAAAAGTCTATTTTTTTCTTTATCAGATGGCCATTATATTAAGATTATAAATATTTTATCAGGTCAGTTCGAGGTCAGGATATTGAAACTGAAGTAACAAAGTCTTCCGCTCCGTCTTAAATAGAGGGTATTTTTAAAAATTTTTTTTTCAACACAGACATGTGCGTCTGTGTCTCTGGTTACAATAAAATAAGTAAAAGACTAGAACTTTTAACCACATGGTTACTGCTAATTTGGATGGGATGTTTTCCTCAACAAACATAATTATTAACACGCGATAGCCCCGTTATACTCATCATTTTCGGTTAAGGTCCGCCATGTTTTTATATACCATTCGTGGACGGACCAATGCGCCAGTTCATCACTGCCCATTGATATTGCGACCGCAAGAAATTTGAACCATTCCTTAGATCGTCAATGCGTCCAAACTCGCAAGAAGCTCTACTGTCAAGTAACCACCATGATAATTATTTGTAACAAATGGACCTTTTATGAAAATAGTTTGGACCTTTAATATAGAAATCAACAAATATATCCTTGTCATCATTTACAATAAATATATCACACAAACAAAGCCACATACTCAACTTAGGGTATTATAATGGAGCTTAACAACGCAACCGCATAAATTACAAGAACGAAACCGAATGTAAAAGCTATAATGGGTTTTTGATCCGCAATTAAAATCCCCAGGAATCATTTTATTATTAATAAGGAAACATTCGAAATCTTTTAATTAGGAACTCACGTTGACCTGATATAGCATTAGTTAAAGTATAATTATGCTACACGTATAATTTATTTTTCTTTGAAAAATCGGGTTTAGCTCAAGGATTGTTTTAATTAAATCTCTTTTTTATGAGTTTTTTTTTTATAAAATATTTCAAAATATATTTTTTGTTTTTTGATATGTTAAGTTAAATTGTAAGGTTTATCATAAAAAATAGTTCGGGGTAAGAACTACCTACTTGTTAATTATTCAGCTTCCAAATAGAAATACCATTTATTGTTGTCCGGTTTGACAGCCGTTCGAACGAACATAGCACCTTATTTCAAGTTGAAATATACCTCTAATAAGTTTCGCTTTAATAAAATTAAGACTATGTTGTATTTCGACAAAAACGAATGATTTTTTTTTAATAAGAAACGTAGCAGTAATTTTAATAAAATGCATTTAAAGTAAGTCTCATTTACTATGTGTAAGTTAAAACGAAAGCTCCTCCGGCATAATGGAATTAGCAGTTCACTGTCTAAGGTTTCGGTTCTGAGAAAGAAAGTAAGAAGGGTCGAGTCTCGATATTCTATACCCTTTTGAAAGTATAGGAAGCTAAATTTAAAAGATATCTTTGTTTAAAATACAACAGATTGTTCCTCTGATATACATATTATATTAAAGCTGCTAGCTTACTGTGTTGAATAATCATATTAACATTTTTGAACGCCTGCAACTTAACCGACGATTGCGGGTTCAAGTCCAGGCAAGCACTACTGAATTTTCATCTGCTTAATTTGTGTTTATAATTCATCTCATGCTCGGTGGCGATGAAGGAAAACATCTTGTGTCTTATTTCAACGAAATATTGTCACATGTGTATCCACCAAGCCGCATTGGATCAGAGTGATGGAATATGCTGCTAGCCTTCTCATCGAAAGGAGAAGGCCTTAGTCCAGCATTGGAAAATTTACAGACTATTAATGCTATGTATAATTTTATAAAATATTTGTAGAGAAAATTTAATTTACATGAAAATATAGAAGTAACAGTTTCGTTTTTGTGGAAAAGGTGGGGGGGTTGGCAAATGAGCCACCTGATGGTAAGTGATCATCACCGCTCATACTAGCGCTGTGAGAAATATTAAAAATACTTTACATCATACTTCAATGCACCACGAACCTCGGGAGCTAAAATGTTATGTCCCTTGCACCTGCAATTACCCTGGCTCACGTGCCTTCAAACTGCAACACAACAATCTTAAGTATTGCTGTTTCGCGGTGGAATATCCGATGAGTGAGTGGTAAATACCTAGACGGTCTTGCACCATGCCCTACCACCAAGTAGTTCGAGTTATTTTCCTCTACATTCATAAGTAGATCTTATGATAAGTCTATCGCTATTGACGTTTATCATGATTATGAATATATTCGTAATTCACCAAGATCCCATTATGTTTCTTTATCATCCAATGAATATCTTCTTGAATTGGTCTCATTAACCATTCCTACTATCTTAAGTGTAGATGCATTTTTAATCTTAAAACAATGAAGATAAGAATCACTTTAGCTTATACTCACATCTGACTAATAGTGACACAGGATTGCTTGTTCCTTTGCCTTCACTATTCGCAGCCATACACGTATAGTCGCCGGCGGCAGCTCTCGTGACACTTTGAAGTACCAAGCTTTGAGCACTCAGTATAACACCGAGGGCTTCGTTGTGGAAGATCTCAGTATTCTAGACAAAATATTTTACATTGCTTATAAAAATATTAACACCAGTTATGTTATTGCGACTAACAATAAAATTATATTTAATTAGTGAATTGTTAATCCACAAGGGGCTTTAATTTTAAATACATGATTACAATAATTTATGTGTGTGTTACCAAATTATATGGGGCATTTAAATTTAACTCTAATTTAAGCCATATTATAAGTACTTTGTGGCCCATCCCTAATAGAAAAAAGTGAAAAATAAAATGTTGTTTTGTTAAATTGTTTTGGATCTCGATCGCAGCGTCGCTGGATCCAATCTAAACCATAATACTCGTTCACACACATACACACATGCAAAATAATAATATATAAAGATAACCTTACCTAGCTTAACAGATAAAAAGGTTCTAAATATAATGCAATTTACTCCCATAAAATTTTTGATCACTTTATAATCATGCTAGATTTATTATCAACTGACGGCGTTCATAATTATTCTGTGACAAAATTATACACATTAAACTCAATTGGCTTGTTAGATTAAATTTATAAATAAAGTTTAAGGACTTGTGAAAAATTTAATAATTGTGAAAGTTTTTTTACACTCTTGCACTGCTATTCAGATTATAATATATGGTAAGGAGGTAAGTATTAGCTTTTTAAAAATTGTGTTTTATACATGTTAAAAATATTTTACAATACAATTTTTTTTTTGAATTTATCCCACTGTATAATCTTCTCTACGATTTACATAATAAGGTTTACATTTGTATAAATATAGTTGTGTACTCACGTCGTGAAACCAAACAAGCCTGTGTGTTTTCGGATTAGCTTTGACCGTGCATTCGAAGTAAACATCGTCCCCTTCCTTTATTTCGTCAGGGTTGAGATTGGATCCCATCTTGAGGTCTACTATTGGTACATCTGTAACAAAAACAGGGGTTAATTCGGAGAAATCTGGTGGTCTTTATAGCTTGAAAATTATATCTTAAATTTCGATTAAAATCCTGGAATAAAAGTTCAAAAATATAGTTTTTTCAAAAATAAGTAATTATTACTATTAGGATCACATAATTTGACCGTCTGTGTAATATTTTTTCTGATGGGACGGCAAATTCAACACAACCATACTGCTTTCCGAGTCACGGGATCCAATTTGAACTTCCAGACTGCTACTCAATATTTTTCGACGAAAATCCCAATCTTTACTATCGGCTCGATCTGGTGATTGAAGCCAGTACCACGGATTGTATGGCTTCCTGGTTGCTCTAGTTGTGGATTTTCTAGAGCAACGAGGTAGCCATCCAACACATATCTCAGGTTTTCATTCTTGTGGAGTGTTTTCATTATAATTTCTTCCATTGCAGAATAAAATATAATATAAATTATAAGTAGATATTAATAATAATAGTTCAATAACTATTACATGAAATTCAAATTATTTTTCTTTATGAAGAACTTCACTTATAAGGACTTTTATTAATGCAAAGAATTTGAGTTTATCTTAAAGAGGTTCTACATCTTTGCCCCTCGTTTGCTGTACCTACGTGTCGTTCTCAGAGATTTATTAAAATCCTCCTTTTCAAGCCTGCGACGCTACGGCGGCGCTACGGCCCTTAAAGATTTTTTCGCGATAACTTAAGATGTTTTTTTAAGATGCTCTGAGATTTCACTGTCACGCTCGACTTTTATTTTTGTTTTAAAGTGATTTACACATACTAGTTGTCTTGGTATAAAATGTATATTATGAGAATTGTATGAAAAAAAATTATTGTTTCTATTTAAGTATAACTAAGCTTAATTAAAATTGACTTAAATCAAATCTTATGGAAAAGTGCAGAACAAGGATATTTAAGAGAATTAACAACGAGAGCATGAGAATTTCGTGTATTTGTGTGCGTGCGTGCGTGTGTATGGGTTGGTATGCGTGTGTGATGGATAATATCAGGATATTTATTAAACATTATTTCAAAATCTATAAGTATTCATTAATTTAAATATTTTGAGCAAAATAGTATTTATGTATTATATATAATAAAATCAGACTTAAGCAATCAGATATATATGTATGTTCACAATTCAATAGATTTTTAAATGTTTCTGTGAAATAACTATGCGACTTGTTAAATATATTCACGACCATATACATTAAATAGGGCATTATATTTCGCTGAAACTGAGTAAAAATAACATTAAACTTACAGTGTACGTTAAGTCTCCACTTGTCTTCTATGGCTGAATCTGGTATGTGCTTGTTCTCAGCACGGCATGTCAAATATTTGCCATCATCTTCCACGCCCGGGACGAGGCTCAGAACGCTGAGTGTCTCGTTATTCTCAGAAAACTGACAAGTCAAACAGATTATGAAATATGTGAAGATATCTAATAAAAAATTAAGGATTAATCTTAAAACTAATTTGATGAAATATTTTTTATTCTATACGCCAAAAATTTTTAATTAATTTCATGAGACTGAATCTTAATTCTAATAAGCAGTAATTTAAAGGATTTTTATATATATGTAGATATAAAATAACTGCTTTTTTATAACTAAAATCGACTTAGTTGCTTTACTAATAAAGAAACCAAAACATTGAATATTTTTTCTGATTTATCAAAGGTATTAAGAAGAGATAAGAGGATTAATTGATTTCAGAAGCTTATTTCCATTATTTTAAAATAAAAATTAATATTTATATTGAGTATAAAAGGTGGATTAATAAAAGTAAATACGTAAATAATTAAAAAAAAATAGCTATGTAAACTCGTAATAAATGTTTACAAGCTTAAAAAAATGAATTAATCCCTACATTACATAAAACGATACATTTTCAATATTTAGATTCGTTTTGTAAATAAAAAATCGTGAAATGTTTTAAAAATAAAAATAATACTGAATGCTCAATTCTCATTCAGAATAAAAATTCACCAAAAAGTATCAAATAAAACAATAAAAACAAAAGTAACCCTATCAACGAAACAATAATAGAACAGTTATACTTCTTAAAATTAGGTAGAACAATAAAGGTGACGACAATGAGGTTCTGTATCATTGCGATCTCGCTACGAAATTACTTCCAAAAAATATAACGGAGACAAGAACGGCATTATTACACCAGAAGAAAAATTGAAAAGAATCTATTAATTAAAAGACAAAAGGATCGTCGAATGGACAAAGGACTTACGTTTTTCGCCATCCGTTTGAGTTGTCTATTGTTCTTCCACCAAGTGACAGTTGCCTCGGGGCGGGAACCCGTAGTCTTACACTCCACTTCGTATCTTTTATCCGCCGACACTTGCTTCTCCTTGGTCAATATGTTCACGGTTATCGGTTTCACTGTTGGAGAAATGAGATTTATTGTTCAGCTTCCGTTGTGTATTGCTTCGCATCCTCATTGTATGAAAGGGAATATTTACTTGCGAATGTTTGCGTAAAGGATTTATAGAAAATTCGTATTCGATTTATAAATGTGCGATGTATTTCGAAATGTCTATTTCTACATAGAAAATGGAACTTCGGAGTGTTCATTTATAACCGTTTAAGATATAAATATTAAATATATATATTTTTTTATTTACTATTTTCAGAGATTATAAACATCATAAAATAGTGCATTTAATAAGATACAACTCGTTAATGATTTATTGATCATGATAATGAGAATCAACTCGATGGATTCTCGGTAATTCGTTTTGAAGTAGAAATAAAACTTTACCATCGAAAATATTAATATTATTATTATTTTATTATTATTTTATTATATTTTAAGAGTAGAATTAGATTTAACCGACCATATTGACTTCAACAATATTTATCGTTGTTGCCATTGAAGTAACTTTACGTATTTCAGTACTCACAATTTATGTCCAATATTAAGACTTTGGTCTCAGGTGGCGCTAGATTTGTGTTTGACGCTTGACAAACAAGTCTTGCGTTGAGGTGTTGTCTACCAACGTTGGGAAATGTCAGCGTGTTTACTGTGATTCCTTCTTTTCTTTCTTCATACGAATCATCTATGACGACGTTCTCCAAGTACCACGTCACCCTCGGCCTTGGTATTCCTGTTGGTTTAATAAACTTCGTTTAACTTTCTACTTCTCAAAATTATATCTAAAATTGAAAGATCTTGACTGTTGAGTATTGAAATTTGCATTATAATTAATCTCGTCACGATAAAGAAAAACATTGCGAGGATTGGGTTTTATGTTTCTCCTCATAAGAGATAAAGCTTTGTAATGGTCTATTTTTTTTTTTAATTTATCGGAAGTCAGATAGACAACTAGGCCACGTGATAAGTGATCAAACCATATGGACATTGGCTCACGTTATTTACACCGTCAATGCGCCGCCAATCTACTCAAATCGATTGACAAATAGCCCTATCTCCGCCCGTGGTACGGAAATAAATATTGATACAGAAAAATTAACGCTGGCTGTTATGAAATAATTTTATTTTGGCAACGCTATGAGCAACTCGCTCTTCCATTCCATTCCGATGGGAAATAAAACAGAATAATGAGCATTTTAGCATTAGCATTAGCAGCCTGTAAATTTTCCCACTGCTGGGCTAAAGGCCTCCTCTCCCTTTGAGGAGAAGGTTTGGAGAATATTCCACCACGCTGCTCCAATGCGGGTTGGCGGAATACACAGGTGGCAGAATTTCGTTGAAATAGGACACATGCAGGTTTCATCATGATGTTTTCCTTCACCGCCGAGCACGAGATGAATTATAAACACAAATTAAGCACATGAAGATTCAGTGGTGCCTGCCTGAGTTTGAACCCGAAATCATCGGTTAAGATGCACGACTTCTAACCACTGGGTCATCTCGGCTCTTAGAATAATGAAATTAATATAATTTCTTTAAAAAATGCCAAATAATAAATAAAATGAAATCTAATTTATAAGGTCACGGGTACAGAAAGTAAGAATTTATTATTAAAGATATAACTAGATATAAATAGCCCTATCTCCGCCCGTGGTACGGAAATAAATATTGATACAGAAAAATTAACGCTGGCTGTTATGAAATAATTTTATTTTGGCAACGCTATGAGCAACTCGCTCTTCCATTCCATTCCGATGGGAAATAAAACAGAATAATGAGCATTTTAGCATTAGCATTAGCAGCCTGTAAATTTTCCCACTGCTGGGCTAAAGGCCTCCTCTCCCTTTGAGGAGAAGGTTTGGAGAATATTCCACCACGCTGCTCCAATGCGGGTTGGCGGAATACACAGGTGGCAGAATTTCGTTGAAATAGGACACATGCAGGTTTCATCACGATGTTTTCCTTCACCGCCGAGCACGAGATGAATTATAAACACAAATTAAGCACATGAAGATTCAGTGGTGCCTGCCTGAGTTTGAACCCGAAATTATCGGTTAAGATGCACGACTTCTAACCACTGGGTCATCTCGGCTCTTAGAATAATGAAATTAATATAATTTCTTTAAAAAATGCCAAATAATAAATAAAATGAAATCTAATTTATAAGGTCACGGGTACAGAAAGTAAGAATTTATTATTAAAGATATAACTAAGATGGAGTGCTGGGTGGAATTTATGGGCTCAAACCCTATCAAGCACCAAATATGTTCACGTGCCTAATTTGTTTATAATTCGTATCGTCTTCAGTGGTTAGTAAGACTTCGTGAATAAAGTTGAATTTGTGGATATAATTGGAATGAGGTCACCACATTTCACCAGAAAAAGATACTTTTCCCAGTATAGGTACTTTTATGTGTTGTGACTTTACTATTTATAAATACCTTCGTCTTCGTTCATAACGTCTGTTTCGTTTTGTTAAATATGATATTTATATTTGCTAGTGATACATTAATCATTGGACGTAAATACTAAATTCATATAAACAGTTATTGAATAAGTCAATGTAAAACCATATCAAAGTAAACGCAACATAGTGTATACAAATGGCTTTAGAGTACTTTTATAAATGCAATAAGAGAAGCAATATGGTTACATTCAATAAAATAAATAATATTAAAATATATTCAGGCAAATATATGTATAATAAATATTCTTCCGCCAAACAATAACATTGTCGTGTTTTGGTTGCAAAGTGTGTGAGCCAGTGTAAATACTGACACAAGGGACATGGCATCTTTATTTTTACCGAGGTTGGTGGCGCATTGATTATTTAAGATAAATGATAATTTAATGATATCTATGTACAGTGGTGACCACTAACCATCAGGTGATCAATGCTCTTTATCTTTTTTTTATGGCATTGGTTGGCGGACGAGCATATGGGCCACCTGATGGTAAGTGGTCACCACCGCCCATAGACAAAGGCGCTGTAAGAAATATTAACCATATCTTACATCACCTATGCGCCACCAACCTTGGGAACTAAGACGTTATGTCCCTTGTGCCTCTGATTACACTGGCTCACTCACCCTTCTAATCGGAACACAACAATACAGTGTACTGTTATTTGGCGGTAGAATATCTGATGAAATTTGAAAATTACTAAAATTGTATTAAAGTATTTATCAATACGTTTCGTGTTATTTGTATTCATTCATTCAAATATAAATATTAGTATAGAATTTCAGTTCATAGCTCATTTTGAGATCAAGGGCCACTAGAACTAGTCGAGAATAGATTGTAAAAACTTTTATGCTCCATTTTTATTTTCACAAATATTTGGGCGTAAAGTTGTAGTAGCTCTTAACCGCTTGACAGCACTTGAAAGTTGTTATAAGAGAGCCATTTGAATAAAAAATATTTCATAACATAATATTGTTTCAAACGTCTCCAAATAGGTGTCAATTGGTCATAGACTTCGTTGAATTTGAATATATAGAATAAACTATTTAACTCGCTACGAGATTTTTATAGGTTAAGATTGTCTTATCGTAAATATAAAATAAATTTATGAAATATAATTCCTTTCACAAGTCTATTTGCACTCTAACGCAAGAACAACGGTTAGAAAATATTTAAATTAACCTTTTACTGACAAAAGTATATGTGATAGTTACTAACAATGTAATTATATCCCGAGATATCTTGGAACGTGACGCTGATGGTGATAATCTTGGACTTCGTTACTTGTTGTGAGACGGTTGTAAATTGGTTTGAATGGTTTTCTTTTTAATGACTTATCTCTCTCGACAACGCTGTCTAGTTTTAATTTTAATGCAAATGCACTATTTTACAAATTTAGTGTCAGTGCTTATTCAGGCAAAACTTATACTAATATATATCATACTATACAAAAAAAAATCTTTTAATTCAAAAATGTTCTTGGTTCACATTAACAAGCCAAAAGTAACGATAAATATACAAAAAACGTAACATCATTTATCAAAACAATACCAATTAATTTCAAACAACTACGTCACCAAACAATCGAGTGTGACAAGTAACGATACACTAATGGTGGCAAACACGGGTGGTCGGCAAGCACTCACAGCGATAACGATCACAATTTTAACTCACGATTATCTTTATATCATATTGAGTTGATATTTAGATTGTACGATAAGAAGTGTTGAATATTATATGACCATTTGATAAATGTGTATCGTGTTATATTTTTAGAAAGTTTTGGAATTTTTAAAGGCAATACTATTTAAATGGCAGCTACTTATTCTTAATTCATACAAAAGATTTTTAATGCATATGTGTTTGAGCAAATACAAAGTTATGCATTATGATTGCAGAATCATCAGTCGGACTTTTTATGATGTTAATGATAGAAATTGGAAATATCGATTGGCCCCATCTAAAGCCATATTATTAAACTACTAAGTCAACAGGTTTGCAAATTGTAGAACAAAATGTCGTGTTAGATTTTAAAGTGGTTGATGGACAACTACTACAAAAATTAACTGACTACTATCCTTTTTATTATTATTTAGCAACATCCACGGGCTCACAGTTGCCCGAGCCATTTTTACATTCTACTTTAATACATTTTGGAGTTTTATATTATTCGTGAACATCAGCAGATATTCGCTGGACTAATAGGATTGTGTACACTATGTACACCTGTAATTATTAGTTCCAGCTAAAATCTTGTTTATAAATGTACATGGGTACATGTACAAACCAGTTTGGGTCGATACCACCCACTGATCATATTTTATACCACAAAAGAACAATACTTAGTATTGTTTGTTCCGGTTTGAAGAATAAGTGGTCCAGTGTAACTATAGGCACAAGGAAACGTCTTAGTTCCCAAGATCGGTAGCGTTGTGGTGTTATGACGAATGATTAATATTTCTTACAGTATCTATATCTATATCTATGAGCAATGGTGACCAATTACTATCAGATCACCCATTTGTCAATCCTACTAACTAAGGCTTATAAAAATAAATGGTTCAGCTAACAATGCAATGCAACACTATCTTGGAAATTGGATATCCTATAAAAATTCCAATTTTACTAAATCACACATTTTCTAGGATATCTGAAATTAAAACTTATGTATTTATCGTGTCTTGAAAGGTAATTGTACTTTGCGTTATTTTAACAGGATAAGAGGAAATAAGAAACAACTTAAATACCAAAAATTATACTACTACTGATTTAGAAATACTAGTTTGCTCACAGTTCCTGTCGAAACCGAATACGTTGTGTCTTGACTGCATAATTTTTCACAAATTACATCACAACCAGCGTGCAATTTACTAATAAATACACTACGAATAGTTAACATATCAAAATATTTCAGTCATAATACACACGAATTCTTAAAGATGCATAAAATAATTCAAACATAGGACAAACAGCTTTAGGTGTTTTTCGAAGGACGCTAGGGTTACTTCCAAACTCCGTTTCGTTACTGATCATTTCTAATCGGAAAACCCAAATACATTTTCACAAGGTTTTATTCAATTTGCAATGTTTGTTATACATTTTATTATTTCTTTAGGACAAATCTTGCGAGCTGAATTACCACATAACCCAATTTTAAACGTAAGTGTATTTGGTATGACATACATTTTTATGGTGTACATGACCTGATTTTTTACCCAAGATTGGCTCCATACGAAGGAACTCCTCAATGGTCAACATCACAAACATAATTTGTTTATGTAAAGTTTGAGTATTTTGGACTGTTAATTTGATAGCCAGGACTTCGATAGTTGTACCCCTATATAGTCAAGGCAATTATACAGAGACAAACAAATACACACACACCACCACGCGTGAAGATTCATTGAAGCCCGTTTAGAAGCCCAATACAGTTGAGCCTAGGACCAATGACCAATTCATAGGCATTAATGATTCGAAGTAAAGACAAGAGACTAGCTAACTACGCAGGACATATACTACACACAAATGTGTGTGCGCAAAAACATATTATGCACTTTCTCACATAAACCGATGGGACGGTAAATCCGACACGATCGGATGGAATTCAAGCGCAGGACCAACTTCCGTGGCATAAAAACCAACTTCCAGACTCCTGCCTATATTTTGAGTTTTTCGATAGAAAAATCCAATAACTTTTTATCGGCCCAACCTGAAGTTTGAACCCATGACCACGACATTTTTGGCCATATACCCGGCCACTAGACCAACGAGGCAGTACAGAGTATTCACTAACATGTAGATATATCAGATACGGTAATGATTTCAACGTGTGAAAACATTGCAGCTAAATGACAACTTATCATGAAGAATGATGATAATACAGACTCAAATGACATTAATTACGTTACCGTAAAACCCATTATTGATTCCGGTGAAATTCGCATTGACAATTTACAATTTGAAATATTGTTTCGGTAATGATGATTGTAATTCTGTTTACTTCAGAGTTTTCCTTTCGATAATGACGTTTTGAGTCGATCAAACGTTTAATTTGATTTCACGTTAACTGGTCTCGAAATATTAATTACAAAAATTAATTAGCTTGGGTCTATTTAAATATTTACATCAATCAATTTTATGATTATTGCTTTGAAATAATTTGATAGAAATTTATTTATTTAAAACTGGTAGGTGGTGTCAGCCGTACGTCTATTAACAATCTCTTTCATCACCACAAGCCCTCGTAACTAAGATGTTATGTCCCTTGTAAACCTACACTAGATCATGTACCCCTCAAACTGGTTTACAACAATGCTGAGTATTACAGTACCTTTCACGAAGCCCAACTAACCTTCCAAAATTGAAGATTAGGAGAAATTATGTCATAAAGTACAAAAGTAGTTTTTTTAGACTATTAATAAAATTATCAATTAAACATAATATTACATAAATGCATTCAAAACTGCGATTCATCTCAGGTTTTGGTTACGTTTTGTTCCAAATTCAGTCAGGGTTTTAAGCTTGTTTCATTTTATTTTTACTACCAGCTATTACATAAGCTTAATACACCTCACACCAGTATGAAAAGAAGGTTTAAATTCTAAAGAGCTAAGCTGAATTCTATCTAATAATTAAAATAGTTATAAGAATCTTAATCCCTTATTGATAATCACCTATCTACTTATTGCAATCGCTAAATCCTTATGGTAGATTTGATGCCAGAGACAGTCTCACGAACAGAAAGACATTCAAGGACAAACTTATATAAGAGTGTCTATGAAACTTATTGCACATTATAGGAAAACACCGTTTAAAAATGTAAAACATACCTCCGTCGACTTCACAAATCAGCAGTACGTTGGATCCTTCATTATAAGGTTCAATTAATTTTGTTCTATCTCGTCTCTTTGCATCGTATATGGTAGGACGACTTGGTGGTACTGAAAGGGTAAAAAATAATTAATAATGTTCACTTGACTGGGTTTCGGTCAAGAGAGACGGTCTCAAAAACTAGTGAATTTGTGAATTGTAGTGTATAAATGTATCTGCAATGGCAATAGGATGGCAATCTGAAGCAATCGGTCTTTCCTAGGTATGAGAATGTATTATTGCCAACTCTTATATGCAGTCGTTATTTTCTAGATAAAGTGTCTGTCAAGACAATCAATCTTTATAGTCATATAAATTTTATTATCTCGTTTAGAGATTTAAGTCCAAAATATCAGATCGAATAAGCTAAACGAATGAGGCATTTGAATATAATTTAAACGAGAAATACTATCGAAGCGTATCCCCTAATTGTAATCTTTAAAATAATTATAGTATCATAATTTATAAATTGTATATATATTCAATAATAATTTTAGAAATGAGAACAGTCCATTTAATTTTATAAAGAAATATTAAATTTAATAAAATAAGACCTAAAATTGAAACACCGAATAATCCAGTTTTACTTTTATTATTTATGTAAGAGATAAATACTAACATTAAATGAAATAAAAAAAAATAAAAAAATATATTAAATGAATTATAATTTATTATACATATGTTTTAGCTGCCATGTCTAATGCCTCAGTTATTATATTTTTTTTTTGTATATATACATTTTAAATATTATCGACCAAGCAATGCTCTGTCTTCTTCTTTGAAATCAAAGATGGTAGAAAGGCGTACATTACTCTTTAATTAAACATCCGATTAAATGCTTTCATAAGTACCAACGTCTATGTTTATTAATGAACAGATAGAAGTAGACTGTATATGTATCAGCTTCGTGTCCTTGTTTATAGAAATCTTCTGAGCTTGTCTATGTAAACGAACTCCTAAACGGTTGGACCGATTCTGATGAAAGTTTTTATGCATTTGAGTGGGCCCTGATTGGTTTAAATTAGGCTCGATACTGCGTAAATACAATTCTCATTTCACATGGACGCTTCGGGTCGGGCAGCTAGTATAAATCATTTTTCAATATATATTGAATAATGCCATATAACATCGAGTAACGTTATTTTGGATCGTTCGCTTTGCAATTAGGAAATTTGAAGCATTTATCAATAATTATAAGGGACAATAGACAAGAGCAATTATGATTTATTTAGTAGAACTATAATATACTCACTTATGACGGTAAAATTAACTTTCAAATTTCTGGTCGGCGAATTCCTGAAGTCCACTCTACATCTATACACTCCAGCATCAGCTGCAATCACGTTATCCACCATGAGAACAGCCGGTGTTGCACCACCTCTGAAGTATGCTCGGTTGCCGAAGACCAGTGCGGAAGACCAGAGCTTGGGTTGGTTGACATTTCGACCTCGAATGTCATAGCTGTAATTACGATATTTTTAATAATAATTTATATTTAACAAACGCATAATATTATCTATATAAAGTAACTCTGTATGGTACCCTTTCACTAAACCACTGAACCGAATTTGATGAGATTTGGTATGAAGCAAACTTGAACACCAAGGTAGGACATAGGTTTTTTTACACTTAGAGCCTAACCACTAAAATGCGAGCTTCAAAAATATCTAATATAATTTTGAAGAAATAACGCGCACACTATAGTAAAACAATTGAAACTCACGCACACTACTTGGAGCAAGCCCGTATGCGTTAGTACCAACCACTAATCAAATATTCTACCGTCAAACAGCAATACTTAGCATTAATGTGTCGTGTTTGAAGGATGAGGTCGCTAGTAAAACTGTAGGCACAAGGGTCACATCTTGGTACCAAGGTTGGTGGCACATTGGCGATATAAGGAATGGTTAATATTTCTCAGCACCAATATCAATGAGTGGTAGCAACTATGTAACAATATTTTAGTATTAAATACTGGGTTTTATATTGTTGATAAATTAAATCTATTTTAATTCCATACGGTTATATTTTTGTATGTTAGTTGCTCAAACGTTTTATATACTAAATGGTAGTATTTATTTCCATCGTCCAGATATCATTTTGGTCATGACAATCAATCTAGCTGTTTCCGTGCTTAATAAATATTCATTTACTGCAGATTTGTTAGTCTGTATATTTTTAGCCGCAACGGTGTATTCGTTGACCCTTTCATATATAGCACACTTAGTTAAATGAATATGAACTGCCACAGATAAAATGTTGGCATTTGAAATGGAATGACATCTTTTGGTTTACGTAAGCGTTTCCCTATAATAAAATACACATTTGTTCGAAGAATCAATGGCGCGAACAAGGTTTTTTATGCTTCAACAATATTGACAAAGATTGCGAAATATTTGCTTAGTCCTATTGTGTTTGAATATTTTGCATTAAAATTAGAAATAAAGACGAAATATAATGTTTTTTTACAAGTAAACCGTTTTGCCTTTGTGCAAAACCATCTGGGTACCTCTCATTCATAATATTTTTTACCACCAAACAGCAATACTTGGTATTGTTGTGTTCTGGTTTGAAGGATGAGTGAGCCTGTATAATTGTAGGAGCAAGATACATAACATATTAGCATCCAAGGTTGATAAAGCATTGGTGACATAAGGAATGGTAAATATTTCTTAGAGTGCCAATATATATTAGTGGTGGTGACCATTTACTATAAGGTGACATATTTGTGAATCTGCGCACCTATTTCATTGTAAAAACTGGGAAATACAAACACTGCCTTCTCAACGTCTGTGTTGCTAATAGCCCCGATAATATGACCCGACCTGGACTTTGAACAGGGCCTAGATATTTGCAATCTTATGACCTATATACTAAACAATGACGCTTGTTATATAATATACATACCTATATATACCTAAATATACCTACGATACACGCATTTCTAGGCTAGTGAACTACACGGGTACCGTAATTCCTGTATAATAACGAAACAAATCTGGGTTTTTATTTATGTAATATTATTTGTAGATTTAGCAAATTATGTACCTGTACAGCGGCTCTCCATCCGACTCCTTGAACCAGAGAACCATGACAACCGCGTCATCTGAATGCAAAGGCTGGATGTCGCAGGGTAGTGACGCTTTCTTTCCCAACACCCCTTGAACATCTGACGTAGGCACTGTAACAAAAGATAATAAGATTAGCCTCAGAATTAATAAGTTGTCTCTTTAAAATATATTTAATTGGAGTTTAAAATGAAATTACAATACTTATTAAGAAATACATTTTATATATCATTTACATTTAACGCAACGCTTTGTGCTGAATTAGCACTGCATCAGGCGATCGTATATAACTCTCACCTTTATTGAGGTTTTTTGTAATAGTTGTAAATAGATTTTTGATATGTAATATTTTTGTTTTTATTATTGGTTCCATATAAATATTATCTATGACAAAATTAAAGATTATATTGAGCATATTATATAAAATGTTTTTTTTAAATGGCATATCAAGATATTCATGATCTATAAGAGCATTATATATGTAAGAGCCACGCTAATATACATTGCATCATGACATGTATAAATAATTTCTTCAACGTCAAGCTTCCGCCTCCAATCACCAATATTTTTTATCCGTTGTTCCTTTATTAACATTGGCTTATTCATCTATGAAACCATAAAATACCAATAAGTATTTATGCTTATCAGTAGAATAACTAATCTCTCTTTCTCTCAATAGGTTAGTAGGTATCTGGTTAGACTGGTCATAAGTTGTACGAGTAAAGAATCAGCAGTAAAGAATTGGATCAGCAAACACCATCAAGCCATATCGATCATTTATGTGAATGCATCCGATTGGATATAGAAGGCGGAAAATTAGGTACAATTGACAATTGGGCATCTTGGAGTCTCCCGATGACAAAATCTAAGTCTAGCAGTGGACTACAGTAAATGGTGATGATGATGAAAATGAAGTTATAATCATCGCGAATAAAACCATTTTACTAAATACCATATAAGTCATATGCAAAAAAATTTAGATAACTTATAGATATACTAGATTATTCAATGTAAATACGAAAAAGATTCCATCCATTTGACGTTCGAAATAAAGCTCTTTACATAACTATAATACATTTGAGACCTACTTAGTTTAAAAAGAAAACTGTGGTACTGTCCCAATTCTCCGCCGGCTTAAACTCTAGATCCGTCTTTTGACAAATATAGAAGTCTTAACAAGGATTGCAGACGCCCTAATGCGACAACTAAGAGACACTAAGAGATCCAAAGAATTGCAGTTCTGTTTAAATATTTGAGTTGAATGAAATATGTTAACTTGTCTAAGAAAATGTCTGTCACGAGTCTATAAATATTTAAAACTCGTCTATGGAAGTTCATTTATATTCGTCCAAGTAAATTTCAACTTTTCCTTATTATTATTTGTAGCGAAGATTTTTTCATAATTGATGAGAATTAATAAAAATTGATTTTTTAGAAATAATGTCAAGAACCAGACAATTTCAAGGGATGTGTAAATATAATTTCGTAAAAGAATTTTTGATGCAATATGACGCAACGATATATGTTTGACGACCTCCGTGGTCATCAGTCTTCTATCTTGTCTTTGGTCTGGGAGTTTGTAGTACCGTCGTTACTTCTGATTTTCCATAACACAAGTGCTTTAGCAACAGAGTTATGTATGTGATGTTGTCCAATATTTATATTACTTAAAAAAATATCATATAAGAATTATATGAATATATGTACATATACATGTATATAGAAAGATTTATATTGGGCAATTTTTTTGAGGTTAAAAGACTTCAAGCGGTGATCACCGTAAAAATTGGCACAATATATGGTACAGATTTTTTGTCATCCATTTTATTGCAGCTCGCCACTAGATGGCGTTGAACATCAGCTTCTATGCCGTTAACCTGATCGCTTTGATAATTGGTTTATATACATAGGCAGAATTACCTTTGGCGGGGCTTTACTAGTTGTGTTTATATAACCATATATACAATTCAATAAATACGGTTCTGTAAGCAATAATAGATTCTGTAAATTTGAACTACAGTTATATATTTACAGTATTACACAGCCTCTACTTTCGAAAATTATATTTTTTTTGTATAACTTTATTTAAACTTTCAAAAATAAAACATTTATAAATAGGATACAGACACAATGATTAAAGTGTTTTTGTGTGTGTTCGTGTGTGTGTGTGGTACGGGCGATCATAATAAAAATTAAATACTTATATCGATTATGATTTCAAACTACTGGATCATCTTACTTCTATTAAGCGTCGCATTAAATATTATTAGGTTCTTCAGTCTATTTCGGGTTAAAGTTCTAAGATAGTTCGTAATCGGAATTTGAATGAAACCTTTATACAGAGCTAGAAAGATATTAAACTGTCTTCTGAATTAACTTTAGAGTGCTTTATTTTGTTGCGACTAGATTTGCATTTCCCTATTATGAGAAAGATATATATAATTCTCTATAATTTATTTTTAAGTATTGTGACTTATATGTATATAAATCAATATATCTAAGACTTACAAAAGGTTTTTTTAAATGTTTTCATACATTTTTAAGTCGAGCTGCCGCTCATAATAAAAGCCGACATGTCCCAGTGCTTAGAATACCATATAGATTGGTTGAGGAACCCCGAATCTCAAGACAACGAATATCATCCCTTCAAGGATACCATATTTAGAAATTTCAGAAAAAAATCCCGACACCTAAAATAAAAAATAAATCAAACGATAAGATCAAAGACATAGACAATATACCAAAATACATACATATATTGTGATGCAATTAAACAATAATAAAAAAACGAGAGGTGTCTTGGATCACCCAGTTGCAACATTATGTATTAAATGATGGAATAAATTTACGTCATTTGAGAATAATTAAATTACAATGAATAAACTAGTTATTAGTTTGATTTTTTTAAACGGCATATAGGTAATAGGAAGACAGAGAAACAGGGGAAAAGGTCGCCTTATGGAAGCAGAACGCTTTACTGTATGTGACGATTTCTGCCATTTCTTCCTATTATAAGCCTCGTAAAAGAACTTCTTTTAAAAATTAAATGAAGTGAGTTCCATTCAAGTGCCATTATATTTTCACTTTGATAATTCGTCTTTATAACGTATGTCTTGTACAGTAGTGAAGTTCTCAAATCCAAAAGAAATCATAAGTATGTAATAGATTTTATTTATCTACTAAAACCTGACAAGATAAAGTCGCAACATCACAAGATAAAATAATCATGTTTTCCCTTAACAAATGAGCCATAATAAATATTAAATAGGGCGAGCTTACACTAGAGCTGTCAAGGCGTGTCTTTTCAGCGTGAAGGAATTACTACCGTTTTAACGGCAATCAAACGTGTTGAGACACGAAGTACTTGTTACTTCCCTTTAACGAACTCAGTCACGGATGATTTCATCGGTATTCGTGTTTTAGACAAAATTATTGTATTTCAGCACGCTACTCTGTATTTTGATTTTCGTATCGATATATAAATTTGTAACTTATTTTTTAAATATAGCTAGATGAACTGACAATTGGTCTACTTGATGGTAAGTGGTTTCCACCGACCATACACATTAGTGCTATAAGAAATATTACCCTTCCACTGATTAAAATATGTATTGACATTAGCGAAAATGTGTTTGCAAGTTAATGAATTTACTCATAAGATTTGACAACCATACAAGTTACACGTTTGAAAGATTATAAAAATATAACATTATCAACAAAAAACAATGTTGGAATATTCAACAGCAATCTAAAACTCATAATAATTGTTCATGTAAGTGATAATGTTTCTACGTTTTTTTATGTCATAGGTTGGCGGACGATCATATGGTTTACCTGATAGTAAGTGGTCACCACCGCCCATAGACAATGGCGCTGTAAGAAATATTAACCATACCTTACATTACATGAGCCGAGATGGCCCAGTGGTTAGAACGCGTGCATCTTAACCGATGATTTCGGGTTCAAACCCAGGCAGGCACCACTGAAATTTCATGTGCTTAATTTGTGTTTATAATTCATCTCGTGCTCGGCGGTGAAGGAAAACATCGTGAGGAAACCTGCATGTGTCTAATTTCAACGAAATTCTGCCACATGTGTATTCCGCCAACCCGCATTGGAGCAGCGTGGTGGAATATGCTCCAAACCTTCTCCTCAAAGGGAGAGGAGGCCTTTATCCCAGCAGTGGGACATTTACGGGCTGCTACTACTACTGTTACCTTACATCGCTAATGTGCCACCAACCTGGGAAACTAAGAAGTTATGTCGCTTGTACCTGTGGTTACACTGGCTCACTCACCTTTCAAACCGGAACACACACAATACTATACAGACAGTGGCTTGTACAAAGCCACCAAGAAATAGTAGAATAAATCAAAAATTGATAGCCAGTTTCGGGTAATTTGATGAACTTAATGAATTGTTTCGGTAGAATTCAATATTGATATCTAAGATTGAATTCATGGTATAATTAATATTAATATATCCATTATTAGTTGCGTGTAAAGTTAGTATATCGATGTTAATATATTTTTTCTTTTCAGACAGCTGTATATCCACAGATAAGTTGTCCGTACCTTTGGTGTATCTTGGCTGGAATTGGAGTTTATGTTACTTCAATGTTATATCATCATGGTCAAAAACACAAATACAGTTTTCACAAGCATTTTCGAGTTTTCAATAGTATCGACGGCAATTAATTCTTCACTGAACTAGAGTGGTTGTTATTAGTGAGATTCTAATTTTCTTAGCTGGTCTAGGTAGTCGGACAATCTGCCCAAAATCCTGAGAGATCACCATTTCTAAAACGGATCACCACTTAAGGTTTTATCTTATGTTTATAATACTAATACGATTTGACTTTCAAGAAGGATATATTATATACATATATAATTATATTTATATACCATAACTTTGTATTTTAAATTTTGGAAAATAACTACAAAGTTTTACATTCCGAGTCGGTGGTACCTTCTCTTAATATAGTTTTGTAAAATGGCGATTCAAACATACTGTTAAAAGCCTACTTGAATAAAGTATATTTTGATTTTGATATAATAATACTTGTCATGATATTAGTTTGTTTCCTCTTGATTATAATGTAATGACACAGAATGAATATTTCAAGACAATTTCATAGATTGTCAATCGATAAAAATCATAATTCAATTCGTCCTAACACATCGAGATCAAAACTCGTATCAGAAATAAGCTCTGACCTCTGTGTCACAAAACTAATTACTGTAATCGTCAAAGTTGAAATGTACTAAAGTTTTAACATAAAATCTCTACATTATACACAACGGAAATTGGATAACTCTACGTGACATTCGGTATAAAATGAAACCGCGATCGGTTTTGATTGTCAAACGACTCACGTCTCTCCATGTTTGATGATGACATTTCGATATCTCTGAATTTACCTTACACATGACGTTTTTCAGGTTACGTAGTTTAAGGTGAACTTAACACGTCGCTCATTGAACACGTCGTGAAAAATTACAATCAAAATGCACAATATAGGTTTCTTGATTTTTTTCCCCCAAAACGGTTTTAATGTCCTAAATTAATTAGATTATCGAGGTAGATGATTTAGATTAGTTAATGAGCAAATTTATTGTGACTTATTAGTAAATTTTGGGGTTATAGTTAGTAGTTTGATAATATATGATAGTCTGGATAGGTACCACCCACTTACCACATATTTTAACGCCAAACAGCTATACAGGTATGAAGGATGTAACTAGTGCAACTACAGGCATAATGGCCATAACATCATACTTCCTGATGTAAGGAATTGTTAATTCTATAGCGCCAATGTCTATGAACAGTGATAACGACTATCAAGTGGACTTTTTGCCCGTCCGCCTATCTATATTATATACATACATATATATACATAAAAAAGCCCAATAATGAGATAGTAAAACAATCGGTTATTAATTAATAAATATATATTTAATTTAAAAGTATCAGTCTGTTAATTTATGACCGCTGGACCAAAACTTATTCTCTCTTTGCGGAAAAGGCTGCTCATATACAGGTTGGTAGCACAGGGCAAAGCTTCCTTATGCAGTATTACTCACGATGTTTTTCTTCAACGCCGAGTCTCAAGGTGAATTAAAAACATAAGACACAGGAAAATTTATTGGTGCTTGTCTGGAATTGAACCCATACGCGTCCTTTACACTCTATTATACATTGCAAAAAGCAATGACAAAATTCAATAATAAAAGGAAACTATTTATTAAAGATAATTTTTATATATATGTTGCTCAATTTTCCTCACTTTCTTTTTAATGCCTTCAATTTATTTTAACAACGCACCTACGATGATGAATGAGCTAATGTCTTTAGACACGAAGAAATATACGGAGTATCTTAAGTTATAGCGTCTTTTGACATCGAATTTGACTGAGGCTAAAATATGCTATTCTTTATTAGTTTTGTAGTGATTATTTTGAGCATAATGTTGGTAAATTGCAACGGCGGTTCATACGTAAGGTTTCATATTAAATACTTGCTGAACCTGCGGCTTTACCTTATAGAGCGATATTCTAAGAGGTTTATTTTTTGGTCAGCATTGAGGCAATCGCCCCGCCCGCATACATCCAGCCTACCTAGTGCTAATAAATCTTAACATGCCAAAGTGAACGATAACTTGATCGATAACTTAAAAAAATAAATGTAAAAAAGATAAATTGAAAAGCTGAATGTCATAAAAATCGTCGTTCTGAAGATAAATAATCTTCTAAAATGCTCTTGTAAAAATTACAAGGCTAAGTGGTCTACTTAAATGATAATTTGTGAGATAATTTTTACAAATAGATAATGATTACTTGATGGGCTTTTTGCAAGCCCGTCTGGGTGAGTACCATTCACTCATCAGATATTCTACCGCCAAACAGCAAAACTGTTTGGCGGTAGCCATTGTAATTACATACACAAGGGACATAACATCTTTGTTCCCGAGGTTAGTGGCGCATTGGTGATGTAAGTATTGGTTAATATTTCTTACAGCGTGATTAGCGGTAGTGACCACTTAGCATCAGGTGGCCCATTTGCTCGTCCGCCAACTAATGCCATAAAAAAGGTAAAGAGCATTGATCACCTGATGGTTAGTGGTCACTATTGTGCATAGATATCATTAAATTATCATTCATCCGAAATAATCAATGAGCTACCAACCTTGGTAAAAATAAAGATGCTATGTCCCTTAATAGAAGGCAAAAACAAAAGATAGCTGCACAAATTCAAAATCAAAATATTTTTTATTCAAGTAGGCTCATAAAAGCACGCAGATAGATTTTATCGAGAAGAACTGGCAAGAAACTCATTAGTTACTCTTTTCTACCATTTTAAGTACAGATTATGTCAGTAAACAAGAATTATTTTTTTATATATCTTGCCTAGAAGAAGAATGAGATTTTTCTGATTCTTGCCGATTATTATTAGTAAAATATATTATAATAATTTGTACTCGCGGTATCTTTGCAAATTTCATTGATCTAGTAAAATGTCGATTTCTCATAATCTCATAAGCATACTGAACTAAAGTTTTCATTGATTTGTTAAGCTGATCTGGCATATTAAGACGTAACGGTGTTATTTCAAGAAAATTGATTTATCACAATCACACCTCGATCACATCCTCATTTCGTTACTGGAAATCAGGCCCCATCTGGGCGCCAATAATGCACCGCCAACCTTAGAATCTAAAATGGTGCGTCTCTTCTCTTTAAACAGAATAATGCAGTCTATAGGATTGATAAAATAAATAATTAATTAATTCCTTTTTATATAACCCAGGTACCAAAAACTTTACGATATGGAAACCAAACGAAGTACGGAACCATGAAATCCATTTCGTTTTATTAACGGCGTAATATTACACGTATCCGTTGCAAAACATTGAAAAGTACGCAATAGTTTGAATTTTATATTTCATTTCGTTCCGATCAGAAATTCATCGTAAATTTTAAATCTCTCCGGACTCATTAAACCGTTTCAGGGAGCGAACGTTAAAATATATACTGATATATTTGAGTCGAAATGTTTCGTTGAATTGACGGTATCTATTGGTTTAGTATTTATTTTGAATTATATTTTAACGCATAGTTGCTATATTTGTACGGAGTTTTTAATTAATCAAGTTTGATATTTTTTTGTTGGTCATATTTTTACTAATGAATTTGAAACTGAACCACCTATAACAAAAATATTATTTATATATTTGTGTCGCTTGGTTCAAGCATTGATATATTTTCCACATATCAAATGACGTAATACGACTTAAAGCGTACCGTGTAAACCCGAGATCCAGTCAGCTACAAATTCACAACTAGAAGCGCGCAATACAAGACACGTCTTGTATAAATCAGAAACTACATCACAAAGCAATGACTTCGCTGTTCTAAGCGGATGGATTTCCGATCTTCAATATTTAGCTCCTAAATATGACTATTTAATAATAAATTACTTATAATATTATGATTTTATTTATTAATCCATACTGTCTTGCACAGTATAGTCACAACCGTTTATTTTTGAGTACATACCTAAAAATACCTTTTTGTTGGATGTTTGGTACGAGGTGTCGCATTTGTTTGCTTTTTACAATACAATAACCAATGAATCTTAACCTAAAATGTGTTTTCATTCATCTCGTGCTCGGCGGTGAAGGAAAACATTGTGAGTAAACCTGCCTGTGTCTAATTTCAACGAAATTCTGCCACTATAATTTAAAAAATATTAGGTCTTGTTTAAAACCAAAATATACGAGCCTGTGAATGTCCCACGACTTTTAGTAACATTCGTAGATTATTTGATCCAGTTGTTTCGAAATATAGTTGATATTTGTGTGCAGGTGTATAAAATAACTTTGATTGATACACTTAAGACTTATTCCAATGTTTTTCTTTTAAGCATAGGAAAACTCAGGAGATCGATTTCGAATTTATCACAAGGTGATATGGAATTTGTGTTTATAATTCATCTCGTGCTCGGCGGTGAAGGAAAACATCGTGAGGAAACCTGCATGTGTCTAATTTCAACGAAATTCTGCCACATGTGTATTCCGCCAACCCGCATTGGAGCAGCGTGGTGGAATATGCTCCAAACCTTCTCCTCAAAGGGAGAGGAGGCCTTTATCCCAGCAGTGGGACATTTACGCTGCTAATCATAAAAAAAAAGAAATAAAAGTTTCATCCTGGTTCATCACAGTTATTCTCAGATATATGGCAATTATATTTGCATATTATTTACCCACGTAGATGAAATCACGGATAGTACTCAAGGCTCAATATATTATTTAGACATCTTATAAATAAATCATTTCGCAATTCTGTCGTAATGATTTACTCGTACGATTTGTGTAGAAAAAAATAATTGAGTCATATAACTTGTTCTATCAGCAAAAAGTACATTGATGGGTTGATTTTGGTCTAAGTTATACGTGTAAGTTAGATTGTACTTTAAAATTCATTTAAACCTTATTTTTAATTGCTATTTTCTGTGTGTGTAAGGTTTTTTGTAAATATTTATAGAGTTGTTTAAAAATGGTGAATGTAACATTTATACTGACAATTTTTTTTATAAAATAGTAAAAGGACGTGCAAATGGTTAGTTGATGGTAAGTAGTCACCACTGCGCTGCTAACTTTGGAAACTAAGATGGCTAGTATGGCTTGCACAAAGTCTACTATCAAGTAAATACAAGAATATCGTGTAAAAACTAAATTAAGATGATCTTCTTTGTTTCTATTTTTAAAGGGTCTAATTACGTATTTTTAGATATAAGCCAGCATTACACTTGCTTATCAATTGAAAAAATATACTTAAAAAAGTAATTAAAAATCTACTACCGGTTCTGAAATAAATTTCTGAAGTACCGACCAAAGAAAACTAACGGGATTTTATTTCTTTGAACAATGGTTGTTTACAATTTTGTAATTATATTTTTCACTTGAAACGACCTAGAAGCAATCGTTTCATTCCTAAGGTATCTACGATGTAATACGTTTTTTTTTAATTAAATAATTTATATGTTTTCTATTGTCATTGTATTATATTGTTCTTAAATATAGCTAGGCGTTTGTATTTAGTTAACAAAGGTTACAAGTTGATGTTTCAACCTCGCGCTAATAGCATGTACGTCACTATTTTTGGAAATGTTTTATATTATCTAATAAATTTTAGCTTCACTTGTAACTATGTATGTAAGAAAATCTTGGAATCTTAATTTGACCCACTTCCCGGTCTTTGATTAGGATGAAATTTTGCACACGCACTGAGTTCTGATGACAAAACATGATAAGCTAAGAAACGTCATTACAAATCCAATATGGCGGCCTTCCCAAGATGGCGGACTGGCTATTTGAAATCCACCCCCATGATATGGATGGAATGAAAGGGTTTGCTGTCAGGAATACTAAATCCTACTAATCCAACATGGCGGACATCCAAGATGGCGGATAGGCGATTTGAAATGCACCCCCATGATATGGGTATTAAATGAAAGGGTTTGCTTTTGTAATTTTTAAACTATAATTATTTATACGACAAATTATTACTGGGTGGTAAACTTAATATTGTTGTGTTGAAGGGTGATTGACGAAGTGTTACTATATGCAAAAGTGGTATAATATACTATTTACCAAGATTGGTAGTACATTTGCGATTTAAGGAAAAAAAAATATTTCTTCCACCGCTAATGTCTATGGGCAGTGGTGGCCACTTACCATCAGGTGGCTCATTTAACTGTTCGCCTACTTATATCATAAAAAGAGAATACATAGATTTATATAATGTTTCCTTCATATTATTAAAACTGAAACGTTTGTTTATTCGAGTTTACTCATTTCAGACTCAAAATTGTTATTCTTTCTGAAATCATCTAACTATAATTACAAACACCCTACAATGGATGAAACCGATGTATCCCGCTGAGTTTCTTTCGCCGGTTCTTCTCAGGTCCGAGGTGCTAAATTCCGAACCGGTGGTAGATTTTTGACTATCAATAAGCAAGTGTAAACACTTCTATATTGAATAAAGATTTTTGACTTTGACTTTGACCGCACAGAGCACTAGTTAAACTAATAAAAACAATGCGCTTATAACTTACGCACGGCTTTACTTGCGAGTTGCGTAGGACCGGTATGACAATTATCGGGTGGGTGGATTATGATTGATAAGCACACATATGTTTTATGATTTATTATTATCTTTTAAAATCAATTTCGGTAGTAGTTGTCCGTGAACTTTGACAACCTTTTGACATTAGAAATACACTCAAATTGAATATTTGACTCTACGGCGATTAATTGTTCACAATCGAATAAATGAAAGTGACAATTAATTTAGGAAACTTCGTGTTAGGTCATAAGACAGATAGCATCAGATTTTATCAATGTATGTAATTTATTTTATTACAAAACGAATTACAAAGGACGAGCAAATAAGTTAAACTTTGAATAATTGGAGACTATTTAAAATGTAACAATAATAATATATAAATTGTGAAACATATATAAATATATCCTCAAAACATTAACATAAAGTATTTTTTGCAAAACCTTATTAGGCTTTATAATAGTTATCTACTAAGATAGATAGATAAAGATAGAGTAAGGAATATAAGAGGATTTTTTTTTCAATGATTACGTTTAAAATAATCGTCATAGTATGTGAATCATATCCGGCCATGGATACGTGCTGATGATCTCACCTTTCACCAGATGTTAAGTGATTCTAAGAAAATTAATACAGCTGGTTGTGGTTCTAACTTACCGTCTTATAATATATATATTATGTAATAACTGACGGGCAAATGGGTCAACTGATGGTAAGTGGTCACCACCGCCCCTATGAGCGGCAGAGTCTATACATTGGCTATGTAAAAAAGATTAAACATTCCTTAAATGACACCAATGCGTGACTAACATTGAGAGCTGGGAGATATTATGTCCTTATGTCTGTAGTTTTAGTTTTAGTTAGAGCCGAGATGGCCCAGTGGCTAGAACGCGTGCATCTTAACCGATGATTTCGGGTTCAAACCCAGGCAGGCACCACTGAAATTTCATGTGCTTAATTTGTCTTTATAATTCATCTCGTGCTCGGCGGTGAAGGAAAACATCGTGAGGAAACCTGCATGTGTCTAATTTCAACGAAATTCTGCCACATGTGTATTCCGCCAACCCGCATTGGAGCAGCGTGGTGGAATTTATCCCAGCAGTGGGACATTTACGGGCTGCTAATGTAATGTATGTAATGTAAAAATGTCTGTAGTTACACTTGCGCACTCACTCTTAATACCAACACAACGATACTAAGTATTGCTGTTTGGCGGTAAAATATCTGATGAGTAGGTGGAACCTATCCAAATGGGCTTGCAGACAGCCCTATCACCAATATTATTGTACGCAACATTATTGAAGCAACGCGAATTTTATGTATACGAATTTGTACCACGTAAGAAAACCACCAGACATTGCTAATATCATTTAAAAGCTCAGTGTAGAAGACTGACAGCAAAAAGTATCTTCCACAACAGGATATTGGAAAATACTGAGTAAACGATCCAAATTGACATCTCGACTTTCCCTTAACATTTACTGTTGACTTTATGAATCGTAATTTTATAAAGGAGTTAAAACAAACTATGCAAGGGATTTTCTTACTAGAAGCAGCGCTGAGAACTATTGTTCTAAATTAAATAGAATGTTGTAAGCAATTAGGTTTTCGAAATTTAATTTAACCTTTTTGTTTATGTATAAGAAACAATAATGAGTTACTGATTTTTCTCGGTTATATTCAATTTCAACCTGTAACATGATTGCTTTTAAGACCCTTTAATAAAGATTATTTTGGTGTTGATTTTGATTTTTAATAAATAATATCAAAAACATAAAATTATTGAATCGCATTAATTGAAAATTTCGCACAAAGCCTGTGCGTGTACGGGCTAAAATGTGACGATTTTAGTTTTATAGTTTATGAATAAATTACAATAAAGTTGCTTTAACTTTTCTGGAGCAATCCAATCGAAACCATACAGAGTATATCTCACCTCGTAATGACATTTAGATGACAATAACTTAAAAAGTATTTAAGATAAGTACTTGAAATTTTAGTATGTTATTTTTAAAGTTATACATTACGGAAAAATTCGAATCAACTCATTTTATTCGATACTCACACGAGTGATACCCCTTTAACACTTCCTTCTCTCATGATGATATGAATCATGATAATTGTTTTACTATTGTGACTGCTTTAGGGAGACAAGTTAGGATCTACAAATTAAATTTCCTATACTCTTGTATGTTCCTGAAACATTTAGATATATTAGTCATAGTACGCCAGATTTTTTTTATCGTTAATCATGTTTCCGAATCCTCACAAGATATGTTTTATAAAATATTCCACATCGTATGTTGTATAGTATACGAGTTATGTAGTATGGACTAATACTAATCAATAAATATAAAAAAATATATATTTTAATTTATTTTAGGATTATAGACTCGCATTAGTATCTTCGCCCATAGATATTTCAAAAGTATAAAAAACTCGTTACAACGTAAATGAATCGCCAACTATGGAATTAAATTTTTAGAATTTATTTATCACAGTTTCGAAAATAGTCACGAATAGGAAACAATTAATACAATAGATCGAACAGGAAATTGCACGAATATTTCTGAAGTAAATTGACTCAGCGAGAGGTAATCTTGAACCCGGATGTAACAGTTCATTGTAACTTCATTAATCAAAAATAAAGCTAATTAATAATAATTGGTTTACTATATGCTACTTTAATACGTCAAGTATTAGATTAAGATTAAGAAGGTTTAATAAAATTTAATCAAAACACTACTCATGCAGTTCAGCAGTTGTAAAACGTAGGTTCTGCCGAGAAGAATCCTTAAGAGATTCTGTAAATACTATATATCGTTCTGAAGCATTAAAACTTGTTTATAGATTGACAAGTAAATATTCAAGTTATTTTTTATATTTTTTGTTATTAGAACAATCGGATTTAATACAAACAATAACGAGGGAAATAAAATACTATTTATTTTGACGCAACAATGAATTTTATTGGAATTCGACCTCTGATAATTAGCATTTACTTTTTTTAAGTTGAAACGGTCTTTTATACTCTGTGTACTTCCAGGATACAGAATGTGTTCACCTTTTAAGCACGATATTGAACTAACAATTATACCCGTGGACATGGTGTCACACTATGGTGGAATATGTTTCGTTGGGCCCCAGCGCCAATCTTTAGTGGCCATTATCGACGGAGACCTATCACAACCGAGCGTGATAAACGCCATGCCGGAGAGAGATGGTCTCCTACTGCACTCCTACGAACACGTTATGTTTCAGAAAGAGCGGGATCGTGAGGAGAAGGCCTTTGCTGACGAGATAAGATTGGCGATAAAGCGTCAGCGCTATCCGGTCCTTCTCCCACAACAAAAGCGTTGTCAACGCCATTTGAAAAAAAAAAGAAAAACTTTGTCTCCTTCGTTACTGAAAGCGTAAATTTCCATTTCATCAGACGTACCAATCAGTATGCATATTACGCAGTCATTAATATAATCAGACGGCTTATAAGATTGTCATCAACGTAATTCCTAAATCACAGTGCTCATTGCGCGTTACGACTCCTTGTGTTAATCCCATAGTCAACAGTCAACAGACGCGTATAATCAATTATACGGTCGCTGCCCGTTTCACTGTGCTAGCAGCCAGGTGTCATAAATATGGATATATCAACACTTGAAGAGATTTATAGCCGGTGATTTTGAACCAGCGTACATCTATACAATATACGCACTAATTTCTGACCTCCTTGATAAGCCCATTAATGTAGAGGTTCCAAATCAATACGGAATTTTCGATGAGCAACTGTTTATACGATGCATAGGTTTTCTCATAATTTTCTCCTTCTTCGCTGAGCGCGAGTACGAATTTTGTATACGACAAAGTGCTTACCGTGATTCAATTTGCAACTCTTATTTTAAATTCCACATGCTCTATCTACTGGGCTACCGCAGTTTGTCTTAAATTTGAAAGGAAACACTTTAAAACGAGTTACACGATTTCCATTCGCATATGCTTTGTAGGCGTCTATCTGATACGGGTGTAGATTATTGAAACAAACTTTAGTATTATGTAAGAAAAACTCGAAACTCATTGCAGAATACGATCGTGAATTATCAGAATGTGATATGTGATAAATTCAATTATAGTAATTTATCACTTATTCCTGATGATATTGTAGCACTGAAATTATAAAAACATCAAAGTAACGTCTCGTCGTAAATCAGATTTCATCATTTCGAACAGACACAAAATAAGTTCGTAAATAATTATGGCATTGCTTTTCTTAAAATAAGGAATTTTATCTCAGATCACACAATAGGAAGATGGAGTTCACGTAACGCGTGATAGTTAAGTAACAAAGGCGTATTCGCTTTTGTTACAAAATCAAAAACGAATACAAATTCCCATACGAAACGACACCTGTTTTAATACTTCAATGTTTAATTATAGTGACAACAGTTTTGACGCATTCTGTTTTACAATTTGAAAATTTTATGTATGTCGCTGATTATAACACAAAAAAGCCTTTTTTCGTTTTAAGTGTTAAGTCCACTTTAGGTTAAGGAATAATGTTAATAAAGTAGTAATAAAGTTTTGGATAAGTAAATTGGTATAATTTTGTAATGTATATTGTTTTATGTTTTATGTTGTTAATCTTTTTTTCTTATTTTTTTCTTTTGTAATTCAGGTTTGATTTTATAAATTGATTGCCATTTTAGTAATAAATTTTAGAAATTAGTTTTGTCACTGCACGTCATGGATGAAAAGGCTGCCACTGAAAACCAGTTTCTAGGTATTTCCTAGGTTATGCTGAGTGGCATACCTTTTTGGGACATAAGCAGTACTTTTTTATTTTTGTTATTATTATTATTTTTTTTAATTAAGTCTTGGGTTCTAAGTATGATTTGCATTTTTTTCTTTTTTTATACTTTTGTTTTGTTTTAGTTTTTTTTTTTAATGTTATTTTTTTGTACCTACTTATATTATAGTTTTATTATATTTTGTTTCTTGTCTTCAATGTTTGTCAAATATTTATGTCCCAAATAAAGATTTACTTACTTACTTATAAAAATCATTATACACAGGTCCTATTTGACAAACTCCATAAAATAAAATTATAATTTGGCTTAAAAACATAATTTATTCACAATTCTCTAAAATTAACTCAATGATTGCAATGTGTATTGTCCAATATATTATCTGAAAGCAAATATATAATTGGAAAGGCATTTAAATGGATTCCAAAGACTGGTTGTGGTTAAAATAATGTCGCATATAACGTGACTATAAACGCTTGTTAGTTTCCATTGCAATCCGATACAACCGAAGGTAGCAATTTACAGGAACTGCGGATTAATTAGTAATTGAAGCCTGTTGCAAGCAATTAGGATCGAACACATCTGTCTCTGCAAGCGAAGCGTAAGCGATTATGCTATAGAATCATCTATAAAGTTCCGGCTACATGTGGCTAAGTGACTGCGGTGATGTGAATAAATAATGAACATCTTAACTCCACCGGTTCCCGGATATCTTGTCCTCCGGACATCTTGTGTCCGGTTTTGCATAACATAGCAATTGTTTTATTTTGTATAAACATCTACAATTTATAAATCTTGTAATATAATTATCAAGATTATGTAACCCGATAGATGGCGCTTATTAACTTTATATTTGCTTCTGGATCGCACAGGCAAAATCAAATACCTTTATTCTTATAAGCTTATAGCCGAGATGGCCCAGTTTTTAAAAAGTTTGATTCTAGTTCTACTTTACATTTAAGGAAGCCATTGGTTTTGCTTTAACTGTTCGCACAATTGATTTAAATATTTAGTAATTTTTTTAAGATATAGGTTGGCGGACGTAGATAATATGGGCCACCTGATACCTGGCCACCGCCCATAGACAATGGCGCTGTAAGAAATATTAACCATTCCTTACATCGCCAATGCGCCATCAACCTTGGGAACTAAGATGTTATGTCCCTTATGTCTGTAGTTAGTAGTACACTGGCTCACTCAATCTTAAAACCGGAACATAACAATACTGAGTACTATTGCTTGGCGATAGAAAATCTGATGAGTAGACGGTACCTATCCAGACGGACTTGCACAAAGCCCTACCACCACGAATAACGAAACTACGACTATAAACACTTTCAAGTGCATTCTCCCGACAGTATGACCTTAAATTTACATTACAATTATGTGATTTGTAGTAGTTTATCTTAATTAAAGTAACACTTTCAAAGTTAATGTATTTATTCAAAAAAAAACAGTAATAATATAAAGATACAGTAATAATAATTTATAAATACCCTTAAAAATCTCCTAATCGAGATATTTTATACCTTGGCCATGATAATTTTAAATTCCCATTAAAAAAAAAACTTCAAAAACAAATAACGAACCGAATACCTCGAAGTTAACGTTCAAAAGCCGAAAGGTTAATTAAACTACGATAACCCTTGATATAACAGAAATTAATTGCATCGGAGAATTTATATAAAGCGATTCTTCTTCCGAAGTGACAGGCATTAGCTTGGACGCTGGTCTAATTTATATTCTCAAAGCGTTCATTTGTGTTGAAATGTCCGTGTCGACAACAAGACTTGAGGCATTTCGTATTTCATTTTACACAAAACGGTCTGCAATATTAGACAAGTGTATCATTTTGTATGATATTATTGGGAAGTGATTTGCTAAAACAAGTGCGTTCATTGAAAGAACCTTTTACAAATGTAATTTAATTACTATAATCAAAATAAAATAAATATATACAAATCAAAATTACAAATAACAACAGTATAAATCATGACATCTGATTGGCGGTAAAGATGTACCGTCATTCAGATGTCATGTAACCCGTTGAAACGTGAAAATGAATTAGATGTCAAAATCAAAATCGAATCAAAATACTCTTTATTGTACACCAGTTTAAAACATAATTTAGTCATGTTTTAGAAAGATGCACAAGAAGCGGCCTTATCGCTAAAAGAGCGATCTCTTCCAGGTCTCCAGAATCTAGTACCACTAACTCACGTCTGTATTGGTCTGCAAATATTGTAACTTATATCTAGTGCAAATTATTTTGTCAACTACCATACACTTAGATTTGATCCAAAATATTTTTATGTTTCTTCATTTCTGTCAGGCGAATGCTCTCTCTCTCTCGAGCCGAGATGGCCCAGTGGCTAGAACGCGTGCATCTTAACCGATGATTTCGGGTTCAAACCCAGGCAGGCACCACTGAAATTTCATGTGCTTAATTTGTGTTTATAATTCATCTCGTGCTCGGCGGTGAAGGAAAACATCGTGAGGAAACCTGCATGTGTCTAATTTCAACGAAATTCTGCCCCATGTGTATTCCGCCAACCCGCATTGGAGCAGCGTGGTGGAATATGTTCCAAACCTTCTCCTCAAAGGGAGAGGAGGCCTTTATCCCAGCAGTGGGACATTTACGGGCTGCTAATGCTAATGAATGCTCTCTTGTTAAGAAAATGCAATCTAATCTAACTAGCTGCTCAATTTTAGAATGATGGAATATGCTAGTACCTTAATGTTACACCAACTTAGTACACTTAATTTTTCTATTGCTATTTACTGAATATTAATTCAAAAAATAATCGCTATATCCCTTGAATTGTAGATATGCCAAAGATATTGGATGCCAAAACCTTCTGTCAGCGCTACGATAAAGCTAGCGTTATGGTAGGATGTGTGAGTGGGTGGACGGTATGAAAATAGATCGATAAGTATTATCGCTTCAAAAATTTCCCCCTAATCGTGATTAATAATAATTATTTACAAAAAGTCACGTGGGTGGAGAGTAATCTTCGATATTCTTATAATTAGTATGATATTTTAGACCTTGGAAAAGGTATTTGAGACATTAACTTATTATATTTAATTTGTCTTTACTTAAAGACGATTTATCTTTGTTTAAGATGTTCCAATTATAAAACGTGTGCTAGCAAAGAGGTCATAGTTATGATGGTAAATTACCGTCTTCTCTGGTTAAGGGCATTTGTCACAAGGCTGTATTTTAAAGTATTGTGTCCTATCTGATTGTAGTTTATGAGCATCAAAATCTAAATAGTACACACTCCGTAATTTTACAATTGATTCGATTCTTTCTTTTTGATCTTCTTTGGGCTACCGCTGTCCCCACTCCTCACTTAGGCTTAGCTCAAAAGTGGCTCAAGTGGGGAAAGGATTACCAAGATTAGTAATTCCATAGTGGTGAATTATTAGTCATTCGCTATTGTTCCTTTGAAAGTAATGTCTGGTCGTTTCGAATATAATGGAAAAATGTAAAACTTAGACGATATTTTTTGGGTATATGTATTTTTCTTTTATAATAATTTAGATGAGTTTATATCAGAGTTCCTATAGACATGTAATAAAGAACTTTATGGTTTGCAGTCAATAGGTAGTTTTTACAATAAATTGATGTCCTACGTTAATACAATTCAAATAACCAGCACTTGCCAAGACTGCAGAAGCGGTTTTAATGACCAATTAATAAATCGAACTCCGAGCATGATAAAGAAACAAACGAATCGATCTTAAGCCCCAATTTAAATGACATAAATTGAGTTACGGCAGCAATAGTTGCGAAAGTCCATACAAAAACATTCTATTGTAAGGGCCGTAACACAATTGAGTTTATTCGAAAGGTCGCGCCATTGTGACGTCGACGTGTGACCACCCGTGGGGCGAATATTTACGACATTGGATGATTCAATCTATATCTTTGGAACGCTTAGTTTTTTTTTGTTAGTTTCCGGTGATGTTTGGTTTTTATGTTCGAGACAAGACTACCGTTATTGATAAAAGTTGTGGGTTCAGCGTTAGTTTATCATACTTTACGTTGTTTAATTTTTGAATAAATTCCATATTTGAAATGCTTTATTCGTAATAGTTACGTATATATTTTTTAAAAAGATTAAGGATTATATATTATGAATGCTTGTTGTGTGAAATATGTGGCTGGTAATCCGAGGTCACGGTCACTGTTCTAGATCGTGACAAGCAAAACTGAGTCAATTTAATTAAGAAAACCTGCCTGACGGCTCAAATTTGGAGATGTGTTCCAGCTCACTGATCTAATGAGGGTTGGTTACATATGTGGTATATTTTCAAAATAAACACGGAAATTCAGTGGTGCATGTTCGAATTCGCAATTTTTGGCTTCAGAATCACGTTACAACAATAAGATTATCCGTCTTAAATATCTCAGAGTAATATACATAATTAAATTTGATATTTATAATGTAATATGCCATAAGCCATAATCCTCATTCCTCTCAGTAATTTAAGCGAAACCAAATAATAAAATTCAGCAAAGAGAATGTGAAATTTTTAATTTATCAATACCGTTGCAATATTCAGATTCAATGCGAGATTTTTGGATACACAAAGAGTAAAACTGAATGTTGGAATGCAATAACATCTCATCCTCCAACATCCGGAGCAAAATTGGAAACATAACTTCGCTGTCGACGCAGGTAGACATATCAATATGGCTCGTCTGTCACTATTGAAGCTAATGAAAGTAAAATACAATCTTTAGAAATGGATTAAATCAAAGAGTTCGGTATAAGGAATACAATTTCGGATGTTGAATACTAGATTACTTATATATTGAAATTTACTTTATTCAAGTACTTCAGAAGCACTTTTTACTACACTTTTGGATTTAAATATAATGATAAAACCGTTTTGAATATCTGAATGTTACTATAAATGAAAGAGTAAAGTAACATCTCATAAAGTTTTCAATAACTAACGTTGTAACCTGGTATTCAAGGTTCACATTAATATACCTTTTAGAATACAAAAAAAATGGTATATTATAACTAGTATGAATGTACAATGGGAGGCCGTTAAGAAACAAAGATACATTATACTCACACTTTCAGTGTTGCCAATAAATATTATTAATTTTACCCAAATAAACTAACTATCTATTTTATTTAAAACTAGTTATTCTTTATAATTTAAATAATATTAGAAGTGCGATTAATTCTATTCTTTCATATGTTTTATATATCGTGGCTGCTGTTACTTCTGAGGAAGTTTTCTTCTCGTCCTGTGTGGACGATTAAAGATCTTATCATGCTGATAAGATTTAGGACCCTTCTCACCGAGCATGGGATGAATTATAAACACAAATGAAGTATATAAAATCACTCACTGGAGCTTACTCGGGTTTGAATCTGCATATCGTGTATTCACTTGTAATCACGACTGGACCTTTTAATCTGATATAAATGTCGATGACATCATAATAATATGTATGAAATGGAATTATAAAATCTCAAAATACTTGATAAGCTTTTTATAACAATTGTATCGTACTACAATCTGTTCACCAATAAAGTTGTAAAATTTTAGATAAATATAGCTGAAAATTTTGTTTTATAGTAAAAAAAAATAACGGATACATTTTAGATCGTGATAACGAGCAATCGGAAAGCAGCAAGTAATGATCCCACGACATTTAAAAGTGTGGCATTCAATAAACAAGTTTAGGAAGACTCGTGAAATCTTATCTTATTTATAAATCAAAAGCCGTCGAAACATCACTCGGTTTGTATAAAACAACCCACGGTTCAACGCGTACAAGAATTTCTTCAAATGTGACTCGAAAAAAAAGTTCGCAAGAAATACAAAAACAGAAATGTAAAACGTTGATATTTTTATGGGTCAAAAACAGACGAACATCTCCCCGCCCACCTACTGTGTAAGTTGCGTTGCTTTGTAAATACAATGACGGAAGACATTATTTCTTTGTGATTCTTTTTCTTACGTATATTATTTGAATACGGAATTATTAAACGGTAGGCAATGTCAATATAGCCCAAATGAAATGGTAAGATACGTGAATTTTATTCGAAAACGTCACCTATTCAAGCTCCACTAAAACGTGCTTTATACAAAATAGCGGCCAACTTTTGCCGCTAAAACATGTACACTAGTAAAGTATTATGACGTTTGGCAAGTGATGATAGCGATCACGCACACAAAGACAATAAAGTTGGCTCGCTTGATTATGAAAAAGTAAGTACTGAGTTTCTTGGTGGTCTTACATATAATTTAATTATTTGGCATGACAGTTAAAAGTTAGCAAATACAAGGGACATAACATCTCAGTTCCCAGGGTTGATTAAGGATGTAAGGGATGGTTACTATTTTTCGCACTGGGTGGTGACCACTTACTAACAGGTGGACCATTAACAGACTATCTATTTGAAAAAATATATGTGTTCGTATTATTATTATATTATTTGTTGCGTAACATTCATTTGTGTTATATATATTCGGAACGAAGCGAAGTTCAAAATCGCACGTTACTTCAGATATTTGGCGTATAGATGATAGGTTGAAACAAATGTAAGACTTCAATCACAATGACGCTGTCGCGAGTACGAGTGTGTGTGTGTGTTTTACAGTGTATATCCATGTGTGTTACTATAGTGAAGCTTTTGGCTTGCGGTGCAGCTGTATTCGTACTGGTACTGTTTCTTCTCTTCCTTAATATTTATTCATTTTATTTTTTGTTTCATTTGAATAGCAAAAGTATTTTCCAAAAGGAAGTCCCACGACACCTTCCGAGTTTCCTTCGTTGTCCTCATAATTGTTTTTGTATTTTTATCGTTATATATTTATAGAAAAGTTGCACGTTAATTCCGTCTTCGAACTCATCACGCGAAGAATTTTTGCTGTAAAATGTCCACACAAAGGAGATCGACCAGTTCGCTTTATTCGAACCCTCTTTGAAAAGAGTATAATTTTTTTTTAATCAATACTTATTCCATATTACCAGTGGATCGTGTCACGAACAAAGGTTCGCTAATCCGAAATTAACTGTGCTGTAAGAGATTCTGTTTTACAAATTTGCTTTGTTTCAAATGAAATAATTTCTGATTTAATCCCAACTGAAGTACATGTTTTAATATATTTTATGAATCATTGCTGCTTCACTGTATATTTTGGATGATCTATTTTAATCTATTCGAGTTTAATATATCTGATGTGTTTCTATAAAACTATATACTCACTCATCATTCATTATGTTCAATACACAAAATATTAATATTAATTGTGGTGGGATAAAGTGTTCCTTTAAAGAAGAATTTAAGACATATCCAGCACGCTGTTCCAATGCTCTTAACTTAAACCTTCTCTTCAATAGAAAAAGACGATTTTTCCCAGCTGTGGAATATTAACGAGGTTTTACTTTATTTTCGAATTGATACGATTAAAATGTATTTTCACCCGTATCGTTAAAAACACAGGCTTACGTTTATTCTATAAAGATTTAACAAGGTAGAAAAAAGGCAGTATCAAAGAACGTACACCGACATAATCTCCTGAAGCCCAGGTGGATTCACATCTGTAAACATGTGTTCCTAACACGACCCGATCTTATTGTACAAGTAACGAATGATTACACACGGTCGTGCCTTCCTTTTCCTTTTCATGGCTGATTACCTGTTTTGATAGACTGCCTACCTGCTCTGACTTCACACGATTAAAAGGAATATATGTTTGGAATTTAAGGAAGAAGCGCCTACAAGAAACACAATGATGTTTTTTACTAATTAAAATACAAAAGGTCATAAATAATCTATAATAGATTATATCAACTAATTTGTAGTTAAGAAAATATAAAAACTATGAATTTCTCACTACTGGACTTATACTTTTTGAAGAGAATTTTTAGAGTTTATTCTACCATGCAGCTCCAATGCGGGGTGGCACATATCACATATTATAAGCACAATTAAGTACACGAAAATTCAGTGGCACTTGACTTTTAACCCGTAATTATTGTTCAAATAGAAGTGTTCCAACTGGTCCATCTCGGCACAAGAAATTATAAATGTTAATAAATCAAAACAACATAAATATTTATTTCAAGATGATGCATATCAAATCTAACGAGACATCGTGACATGCTCGTCTATTTATCGAAGATAATTCTATGGAGATCGAGGCAAAATCAGCATTGCCTCAACAATTTGCCAATAGAGTGCATCAATCGAGTTAGTTTCGCTTCACAAGTCACTTATACATCATAACGAGATTCCGTAGTTTCCTTGATTAGAGAGGAGTGCAGTCTTAAGTTACCTGCTCGGTAATACCGGAGCGAGTTTTAGATTTTTGAGATAAGTTTATTTTTAAATTGATCCATCATTTTTTCTATATTATGTAATTGTGATATCGTCGTTGAACATTGTGCTTGGTATAAAGTATTTTGTAAATTGGTGGAATTGTGATCACGCCACTGATTGCCTTATACGATCTTTCCACTACGTGGTTGTTCTTCAAAGAGTATGAAACGAACTGGCGTGAGTATGGTAGATAAATATGGCTTGAATTTAGTACACGCCATCTCGCCCCTGACTTTGTTAAGGCTGATATGGCCAACAGGGAACATATTCTTCGATACAATTGGTATTGACTTGGTATGGCGTTATAGTTATTCTCTGCTAATGTTTTATCCTCCTTATTGCTTAATTTTAAGTTAATACTATTTTTTAACTAATATCAATTCTTTGTTATGTCTTACAGTTTTTTAGATATCATGATAATTGATAGGTATCTTTTATATATATATATATATATATATATATATATATATATCATTATATAAAAGTATTGTAGAGCAAATCCGTAAATTTAATAACAAAAATTTAGTGAATTATGTACATAGAGTTACTGAAAATTTTATATCCGTGGCGGCTGTTTGAATTTTTAATTCGTCCAAATGCTTTAATTATTTACGTGACCTATTTTATTGAAAACATCAATCGACAACTAGAATCAAAGGAAATATCTTTTACACTAGATATGCGCTATGCGCCTATTTTTACGTATTCCTCCCAACTATATAATACATTTTTTGCACTTTATCACCAACATTCTCAAAAAAATGGACAAATGTATACCAAGCTGTCTTTTGTACAATTCCCTAAGGCTAAGGCTTCCTCTCCCTTTAAGGAGAAGGTTAGCAGCATCACGTTTTTTATTTTTTTTTAAATTTCATTATAACATTAAAAAAGTTGATCACCAGTCACGAATCACAAAATTTCTTAAAAAAATACCGTCCCGATAATTAAAAAATATATGATTGCAAAAGAATTGAACTATTTAGTTACTAAACCAGAGATACTATCACAAGATGGTCACCTTTGCTCTTAAATAGATTGGTTAAGATAATAATGCAACGTATAGCGGAGGTGAGGCTGTTCTAACTGGATTTCAGTGTAATTATCTTTGCGTAGATTAAAGATAAACCTAGAATCGCTTTAGAAATAGCTAAAGTAACAACACTACAATATATTTAAATTATAATTACATATATATATATATATATATATATAAATACAATTAAGTTATTTTTATTAATAATAAATCAGTTTATAATATATACAATCCATACCCAAAACATTTAGGTCAGAGAAGGTTTAAAATTCCATAAACATTAAAATTTTGAGGACGATATGGACAAACGGCTATATAATATAATATTAATTGACCTCAAATCTTAAAAACAAACTGAATAGCGAAAATTCAAACAATCAAAACAAAAAATGAAGCTTACGAAGCAAGTAAAAATTTCTAACTTGTTACTGAACTTTGTAAAGATACAGTCCATGAACGTGCAACGTTAACCGGCTGAGCAACAAAATTGCAATCTTTTAAATAGTTTAAATTGTTTCATATGAGAAATGTCAATTCTACACATTCTAACACAGATTATCCCAAATAATAAAAACAAAAAGGTTTTTCTTATTAAAAAAAAATGCATAATATTTCAGATACATTTTTTGAAAAAAGTTTAGATTAGTCTCACATAAAAAACGCCGTGAAATTAACGAAAAAGTTTGAGGTTCTACCAGTGGTCACTTCCAGAATCATGGAGAATAAAAAACGCCGAGAAATTAACGAAAAAGTTTGAGGTTCTACCAGTGGTCACTTCCAGAAATTGACGTTGACAGGTCTTACTGAGTTTCCACCAACCTTTTACTTTACGTTACCTATAATAATATCGAAAATATTAATTATTGAAACCGAAATACCGCTGTACAAAGTATTGACTTTGTATTGCGGTATTCCGATTTGAATGATTAATATGCCAATGAAGTCACAAGAGCAAAGGACATTACAACTTATTCATAGTTGTAGGATTCCGTATTTGTGGTCGGAGGATATTGCTGGATTAATAACGTTTAATTTTCAAACAAAAAACTTTCCTTTCCTTCTTACAACTACGTTAAAAATTAAATAAAAGACTACTTACGTAAACTTAAACTACCAAAACGCAAAAAAAGCTAAACTAAGAATTCCGCAAATTTTAAGCAAAACATAATAGCAGAGGAAAAGGCACTCAACAATCATATTTAAAGCAGGATAAGGCTGATTTCGACGACACTATTCGCGCTCCATGAATAAGGTCCCCAAGTTTTAGGAGACCATTCACCAGTTTATCTTTCCGTATATTTAGCACTGCAGTTAACTAGGAACTTAGTTTTAAGTTTGTGTTTAAGTTTTGTACCTGAATAACAAGATATGGAAATTACGAAGTGCAGAACAAGAAATTACAAATTTCGGTCGAGTTTGTCTCAACTTTCGTGCCGGTCTTTGCCGTTAAGAGTATACCTTTAAATTCTTCTGAAATACTTTACCATAATGCAAGTTTAAGAGTCTTTTTCAAGCGATTTTATGTTAGTATCTACAAAAACTTTGTTAATATCATTAAAGTTGCGTTATTTAGTATCCTTAGTAACGTAAATGAATGGCTGTTTAAAGCGTTTCTCGATTTATTAGCTTGTAATTATATTCAACAGCGGTATTTCTTTTTTTACAAAGCTAAATCTGACGTCTACAATTCTAGCCCTAAAGGCAAACTGGGTTAGAATAATTTTCCACCTAATGCATTCTATTTATAGACAAAGCAATTGCAATATTGAAATACAATAGTATCCTACAAACTATTATGATTTCATTAAGAATTTGCTCAAGGCAACTAAATGTAAGCTCTCAAGAGCTCAACTGTGTATTATTACATGCCGGAAAATCACGAAATCAAAGCACTTTTGAGTCGTCGTTTTGCGAGATTATATTAAATTTAAAGCAACCACCGTTTCATAATTTAGATTCTACCGCGAGCAACAAGCAAGAGATGCCTGGTCTTTTTCACCAATTAAATTTCATAGATATCTTATTTTGTTAATTAAACTTAATTAAATTTATGTATATATCAACGACCTCCGTGGTCGAGTAGTGTGTACACCGGTACTGATGTACACATCAGTCCGAGGTCCCGGGTTCGATTCCCGGCCGAGTCGATGTAGAAAAAGTTTATTAGTTTTCTATGTTGTCTTGGATCTGGGTGGGTCACACGAGTGCTTTAACTACTTACATTGGGATCAGAGTAATGTATGTGATGTTGTCAAATTTTTATTATGTTCCTATCCTGTATGAAATTTCACGCTTTTTTATCATTTTATACAATCTTAAATTGAGTAATATTCCTTATTTATAAACTATTTTTTTCTTTCGTTATTTTTTTTTAACATAATTCAATTTATTAATTGGATAAATTAAAAATATTTGCGGAATTTTATAATAGAAAGGAGCACATTGCCTTAGAAAGGCTTTATAGACTCTGAAATTGCTTTAAAGTTATTACTTTACTTCATAAAACGAAAATTATGGTATTTTTCTTTACATCTCACTTTTATGTTATTGTTTTTTCACTGGTCCTCCACCTGACTGATTTCAGCTTCGGCAGCCGTTACTAAAAGGAACCAGCCTACTCAGAACCTATTACACGACACAAGTGTGTGAGTAAGCAAAGTTGCACTCTGTATTCCCTCACTGTCATAATCCGATGGGAAGCTAAATCTGACACAAGCGGAAAGAGATCAGGCGCAGGAATTACGATCTTTCGTGCTCTCCGAGCTAGTAACAACTTCCACACTCCATGCTATTACTGAGAATATTTCGATAGAAAAACAAAATATTTATATCTATCAACTAGACCAACGAGGTAGTAAATCCTATCGAAATAATCAGTATTATTGAAACTATTTTATATTTCTTGATTGCCAATAAAAAAACTATAAATACGTATAAAAATATATATAGATATTATCCATCTTTACTTAGTAATACAGTGATCAATACGTAGGACTACGTATCAATATTAAAATATCTTAATTAATCCAGCTAAATGGACACGCCAGATTCAAAGCGATCGTTATCAAGCTTACTTAGTCAAACGTATTGTAATCACGACTGACAGACGTCACATCTTGACATCTTGTATATACGTATATGAAATGTTTACATTTATTACATCTACATATATATATGGTATACCTTCAAAGGCAACTAAATCAATATACATAAAACTTATACCAAAAGTTCTAAATTTAGACTTTTAACAAGAGTGAATACTTTTTAATTCACAGAATTCTTACAGTAAATAAATAAAGTAAAAATGTAATACGAAGGAAATTTAAATATCAAATATTAATGAGGCTTGAGTTGTATTTTCTCATATTGCAAGAACCACGTGATCGATTTACTGGTCCAACATTTACGGATACGCAAATAAACAGTTACGGACGCGTATACGCTATTATACTATATTCTGTTATTTAGTTTTAAATTAAACATAAACGATCACCAGATAAAGGTTGTGTAATATCAGTTTTAAAAATTAAAAGAATAGATGATAAAACCATCAATTAAAGTCAAAAGCGGTGGGTGGGTGTTAATTATTTCTCAGAGCTATTGTATCCAAAGTGTTAATGTTCCATTTATGACACACGTATTATTGCGTAGTTTAATGGCTGTTATCATAAATTATTATTGTATGTGTTTAAATTCCATGTTCCAAATTCAAAAGACTTTTGCATTTGTAAGGTGTTTTTGTTGTGAATAAAATTTTTTGGAACGATCCAGAAGTTACGTTTAGCATATTTGGACGTGGCTCGCAACTAGACTAACCAATCTAGAAGGAACTTGTCATCGACTCATCTGATATTGGAGCATCATATATATATCTGCTTCAATTAATTAGAGATACGTTTATTGAAATTTACTAAATTTCATTGCCGATTTTTCTGATTTTAGGTGTTTTTTTCCGATGGTACATTTTATTGTTAATCAATATGTCAGCGTAAGGCTATTCTATATTGGATAAAAAATTTGGCTTTTTCTTTGTAATAAAGAGTCGGAATAGCATAGTTATTATGTCACGTGTATAAAAGATTGCAGATAATAATACCTGGATAAGAAGAAGACGTAAAATCTCAGTTACCATGGTCGAAGGCGCATTGGTTATGTAAAAACTGGTTAAAATTTCATACGGCGCTAACATCTATGAGCAGTGGTAACCATTTACCATTCCGTAAAAAATATCTTAATATGCTTTAAAAGGATGATATTTAAATACATATATTATTTTAAAAATCTGTCTGAAGAATCTGTTACGTCTAAATTATCTTTACTATTATTGATATACGTTGTAAATTGTTTTTAATTTGATCTTAAGCTATTTCGACTGAGGTTCATTTTAGTTCTGTCTTTATATTTGACAGATAACGGCGTCTGTACAAGAGTCACCAAGTAGGCATGATTAAAACTAATATGTTACATTTCCATTCCGATTCGTAACCTAGTTGGAAGATCAATTAGGGTGCGGATTATTGTTGCCAGTCATTTGCCAGAGAAATTAAAAGCGAACGCTGATATTTCATTGTTCTGTCTCAATTACTATTCTTTTGTAAGTATTTTAATTAAGATTCATGTATGAATAGATCTCTTTTATTGTCTTGTGTGTGGTAGAAATTTAATTTAAATTTTATATTTACATGGTAAGAAATAATCTAACGTGGACATGCAATAGGAAGATGAATTATAGCACTGACTAAAAGTGTGGTGAATATGAGTAGTTACTGATGAACAGAATCGGACAAGAAGAATGGACTGTATGAAAAAAAATAATAGCCGCAACAGGCTTGAGTGTCGAGGTGCAGTTTGAAAATAAATGGAGGTTAAGGGTTTACGGAACGACCCCAAGGCCCCTTGGAAGAAGGTTAAAGAAAGAAAAGTATATTTAAAGGATGATAACCGTCATCTATTCTAAGGTTTATCCCTATATTATTCCTATATTAATATTTAGCCTTATATCCACGTCCTATGCGGATGGCCACTCTGCTGATATATTAGGCCACGGTCTGTGGATGGCAACCGCTGCCTTCTTTATTGGGGGCACCAGGCGCACAAAGAGCTCTCTAGCTACCGTTCAGCGTGTGACCCAGGTAATTCATGCAGATGGTCAATTGGCGGTTCCCTGCTCCTTCGCTGGACCATAGAGCTAACTTAATCCAACCAACTCATCATTTTTCTAGTAAAAAACTTGATACTTGTCACAGACCATCACCGTTATCTAAAATTTCATATACATAAAAATAGCAAAAGCGCCGTATGTCTTTGCAATTACACGTGTAAGTTACAAATTGAGTTAGTTAGTACCAGACGCTATAACAGTTTTTAATGCAAACGAATGCACTATATGTTTAGCGAATATTGAATTGAATATTGAATTTGAATATTTGCAAGACCAAAAACAAAAAAATCGGCCTAAAAATTTCGCTTGTAAATTTTCATATTTTGTCTTTTCCGCGCTAACTTTAAATTGAAAAGAGCAGGATCTCGCTTTTATATTTTCTTCCTCAAGACGCACACGTAAATGATAAATAACATACACTGCGGTAATGGAAAACGGAGACACTTAGTTTTAGTTTAAAGTCAAGAATATTTTTCGTATTTTATCGGTGAGGATGAAAATATTGTGAACGTTAAATAAAACTCTTGTACTACTTCTATAGCTATAGTAGTAAAGCTAAGATCGACCACCGACAAGTAAGTAAACGAAAGATAAATCCGGGCGAGCAAAATTTAGGTTTCATCGTCACCGAAGGGTGGTGAAAAGGAAGGTACTTGGTGGTCGAGCGTGGTGTAAGCCACTTATAATATATTCTGTTTGTATTCCGGTTTGAAGGGTGAGTAAGCCAGTCTAACCACAGGCACAAGGGATATAAATCTTATTTCTCAAGGTTGGTGACATTTTGACGATATAGGATGGCTTATATTTCTTAGCAGTAGTGACCACTTTACACCAGATGGCCTACAAACTTGAAAACAAAATGCTTCTAAGAAATCGCTTACACTGTGTAATGTATATGTATGTAGAAGACAGGCGTTATCAAATCATTTATTTTTTTACTTGATATATTTGTTTTACATACCAATTCTAAGAAGAATCTTCTCCAAAAAGAATAAAGTCAACAGTCTGTGATTGCTAGGCTAAGGTATTCTCTCCCCTTAAGGAGAAGATTTGGAACTTATTCCGCCTCTCAACTCCAATGCGAGTTGGTTACACTTGTGGGTGTTGATTATTATTTGAAATTAAACACATGCAGATCCTTCACCGTCGTGCATGAGACTAGGTTAAGATACACACGTTCTAACCACGAGATGGCCCAGTGGCTAGAACGCGTGCATCTTAACCGATGATTTCGGGTTCAAACCCAGGCAGGCACCACTGAATTTTCATGTTCTCAACCACTGGACCATCTCCAATACCTATACATTATATGTTTTATCGTAAACTTCAAATAGATCTATTCGTTTTCGAGAAATCGGAGAAATACTCACACATTTAAAAACCATAATATGTATCGAACATATTACACCCACCTTTCAAGCCAGTTAATAAGTACTATGGAAATACTTAGACGTTCCATCCTATAAATACCCACATAACCTTCATAAGAATGACAGATTCTTGGAAAAACATACTCCTTGTATAGGATTGCTGTTCAAAGCAAATGCTGCTTAGTGATATTTAGTGATGTTGTTATTATTATAATATTTCATTTTCAAGCCAGTCCTTGGTATCTATACAGATGGTATATATCCATATGATTTACGTTTACGTAATTTCTAAGCATTGTTTCAACTATATGTCATATGTTTCAACTATATTATACTACTTGTATTAACTATAAGTGGAATATTTTTGGTGTTTGGGGATCGCCTAGTTGTTGTAGTACACAGGCTTGTATTCCTGTTTTCTACAGTTTTCTAAAAAAGTTTACGTTAAATATATTTTCAAGAGCGAACTCTTGAGTTTATAATTTAAAATTATATTATTTGTTGAAAACAGTTAGGCAGTCTAGCAAAACCACCACCACCTGGTGCTAAGTTATCATTGATATTTGCAAGAAATATTAACCATTTCTTGAATTTTTAACGCGTCAGGTACTTTGGTAACTAAGATTTTAGGTTCCTCGTAACCGCAGTAACACTAGGTTACTCACCCTTCAAAACCCAAACTCAGCATAAAATATGTGATCAGTGGGTAATCATGTTTATTCTCAAAGGAGACTTCATGTTATTGTGCACAAGTATGTCCGCAAAATCAATTAGACTATTAATTACTTCAAAAATTTATTAACTTTTAGGGACCAACTTACGCAGGCGCTTGTATACAGCTCTATTATCAATATTGATAAATTCCTCAATAAAATAGAATATTAAATCCAAAAAATATACTAGAAAAGGGCTAGTAATGAAATTAGCGCTATCAAGCACACAAACTCTAAAACTTTAAAATGTAAAGATACAATCCCAAACTATCAAAAACACAGATAACACCGAGCGGATCGTAAAACGAACCGCCTCATCAATAAAATGTAAAGTGATTACATTACAAAATTTAGTCATCCACATATCCCTATCAACAAAACAGATACAATTATCTCCGTATTTTGTACACATTATACCTGAACTAAACAGTTAGAATTCTTAAAAGATTTAGCTTCGAGATTGTATGTAATCTTCTTAAGTATTTGTTAGGACAATTAGCATTGTAAATTCGTTGAAAGTGACAAGTGACAGACGTAAGTGTCATGTTAGTTGAATGTTAAGTACCTTGTTAACGTTCGTTGGACGACAAACGGACGAAGTAATGATTGTCAATATTTCTCAATTGGTATTAGACAAAGTACGAGACATTCGAATATATTTAGATAGTGAATGAAATATTAGGAATGTTATTGTTATGTGGTTAGTTTAATCTTAATATTTAAAAATAGATTCTTTGAATGTGAAGGTAAAATTTTAAAGGTATCCTGAAAATAATTGTTATGTTGCTTAGACTTTAACGACTAGATATTCTATAAGAACAGACTAATCTTGTGATTAATGTTCTAGCTTACTCACTAATGCATGCGTTGTAATTTATCTTTAAATATTTACTTTCATAACAGTTATAAGTTCTTTTTTTAAATAAACATTATCCGTTTATATGTCAGAAAAGTTGACTGCCCCGTTGATTTAGAAGCTAGCTAATGTCGCAAATCATTATGTGTTCAAACCCATGTTGGGTACTTCTGTACACAAATTCTCAGGTTTTCATTGCCTTACTTAGGTAAGCTCGGAATGCCGTTGGTTTGGCGTTTCTAAGCAATCGCAATGCGAGAATTAATAGTGCAGTAATAGTAATTGTATTTGCGTTTACACTTGTGCCCAATAAAATGAAGTCCCTGTTGAGAAAAACCACCGCGACCAAAATCGATTATCGGACATAATTATAAATTAATAGCAATATGCCATAATTCACGGAATGGAATGAATGGAATATCAACTCACATGGAACGAACAAAAATCATTCGTTAATTTAAACATACAAGAGTAACATGTTTTATTAAACTAATTCGTTTAATTTTTGATCGTTATCTTTGAAAACCGGAAATAAATAATTAGAAGGGATTCTTAGTTGACCGACGTTGAGGTCACTGTAGATACTAGGTTCGCCCACTTGACCGATATTCATATACTATATTTCAATGACTTACAACAAAATATTTTGAACTTTCATTCAAGTAGGCGTCTACGTCTGCCCACGAGTTTAACATTCTTAAATTCAACGATGCTTTCTGAAGTTATGTATCCAATGATACTGTTTACTCCGGAATAAAAACAAGGTACGTCTTATACATAAAATTAAGTAGTTGTTTTATAAACGTATTCACTGTGTAGAGCTACAAACAATCATAATAAATATGGATGTTTTCTGGTTCGATGTGATCTACGACCATAATTAGTGCCACGAAAGATATAAGGCCTTAGATTCCACACTTGACCTCACATTGTCTGTGTTAAAAGTCGTTCAGCTTACCCTATCAGTGTAACCTAAAACGATAGTTCTCATGAGTCAATTTACACGTCTGATTTCATAAAAAGAAAGTATAACAATAGTACTTTACTCGTAATTTTTACTTCTATTAAATCATTTTCTCTTAGGTATGAATTAGCTTTGTCGCCAAATGTAATCCAGTTTGTAACTGCACAGAAAAACATTGCCTTATAAAATTGTTGTTCATTATTAAAATTGTTGAATTATTATTTAATGACTGTTAAAGTCATTATTAAAAAAATGATCTTAATTACACTACATTATAGAGCTGGTCTAATTTAATTAAATTAACTCGCTTCTTGATTTTATTAACGCCAATAATTTGATGGCAATTTAAATGCCAACGATTATATTATGGCGTTTATTGTAGGTTTTCAAAACACGAGCAATAATTAAGGTTCCATAATTATTAAAAATTTAATTTAATAAGTGAATGAGTGGTATTTATATATTAATGGAACTTCTAATGACATCAGATCTTACATTAAATTATTTAAATGCTATTTAGCTTCAAATCTCAAAATATTCTAAAGTAACCTAAAATTGACTATTCTGTAAGAAAAAAACAAAAACATCTGCGTCTAAAGAGCGGAACGAATGAACTACATTTTCTGAAGCGCGAAAAATAACTTTGCCAATGAACCATTGAAAAGTGCTCATTTCATCGACGAAAAAAAACAAAATCCGAATTCGATGAAGCTCAACTTCGAGAGCGATCGTCGAAGTTTTAAAAAAGAAAAACATGGTACGGCCAATCGGCAAAGTTTCAAATACACTCGTCCCTAAGCACCACTGAGACAAACGATTCAAAAGGTTGTAAAATTAGGGATCGTTTCCATTATACACAAACGGTTATCCATCTATCTATCTACATTATTCGATGAAAAATTTTTATCATTATAGGACATAAAAGTATTGCATATATATATATATCGCAACATGAGAACATAAGTCATGAAATAAAAAAGTAATGTCCGGAATAAGTAAAAAAGACATCAATTTGAAAAGCATAACAATAATTTATGAATTGTAACACTGAAGTAATAATAAAACGTGACGTCACAACGACGTTGAAAGTTAAGTCATGCAAAACACTGACAGTTAGATGATCTTTCTATGATTAACTGCTTTCGAATGCGAATCACGTTAATTAATAAATAATACTTATTAGAATTAAAAATAAAAATATGTCAACTACCTATGTCCTATACTAATGATACGGTTTCTGTTTATGAATTTTGCTTTTGGTTAAGAACGTATCCGTCTAAATATTCGGAAGCTTCCAATGGAAAAAGGACCTTTGAATTGGAGTTCTCAAAATGGCTGCCAGGTGTCGCAGCCGGCGTGCCGTGAAGTTTGTGGAATTAGCGCCAGTCGAAAAGCGGTTTTATGAAGAATAATGTGATTTTGTCACCGCAAAATAAAAAAGTTAAAAGGGAGTTATCTGCAATGGCACTCTTAGAAGTTTTATGGGAGGTAAAATTGAATGTATTAATATAAATCGAAAAACTCCTTCTACAGCTGCCCGATGTTGTAATATTGCTGTAGATAAATTTACATAGCCTTCAAGTGTTATAACTTCGGTCAAATACCTGTTTCGAAGAGGAAATTTATTCTTTTCGCATTATTCGTGGTAAAGTGGTGCGAGTCGTAGCGTTTCTTATATACTTTTAAATTTTTCCTTTAAAACAAGAGAGGAAATAAAATAATGTTATGAACGAATTATGTAACAATGCCACTTAGTCGTGTATTATGTTTCGAAAACTGTCGTAGCTAAGCCGTGTCTGCAGGGTTTTTTATAGCGCACGAGCGAGCATACATAAATGCACTCTCTATTTTAGAACTCTATAGTCATACTAACCTGCTCCTGGTTGGAATTAAAAGATAACTATGCTAATGAGGCAATCAATATATATAATACAAAAGAAGATTAGTTTTACATGCCCATAAATCAATTCATATGCACAATAGACAAGTTACAATATAGGTTTCCTAGTATAGTCAGAGGATCGTATCGTTGAGCCGAGCATAAAAAAGAACAATGATTTGACTGACTATACAGCACTGCATTTGTGTATCATTTTCTGCGACACATAAAAAAAAACGTTACAAAATTTAAATCCTCTGGGACTGCATGAAACGTAACCTGACATATCCGTGACAGCAAATATTTTTGACTGGATCAAAAATGTTTACACGACAATTTACCTTCGAGGCACGTGAACTAAAAACAAGGCAATTTCACCTACAATCGTCCCAGTGCCATTTTGTACAGCAATCAAAATATTTCCTGGTAAAGGGGACAAGGGCAAAGTTAGTGTATGTAGTCCAGTTCTGTACTTGTTGCAATGGAAATCATTAGCAGCCTGTAAATTTTCCACTGCTGGGCTAAAGGCCTCCTCTCCCTTTGAGGAGAAGATTTGGAGTATATTCCACCACGCTGCCCTAATGCGGGTTGGCGGAATACACATGTGGCAGAATTTCGTTGAAATTAGACAAATTGCGGGTTTCCTCACGATGTTTTTCTTCACCGCCGAGCACGAGATGAATTATAAACACAAATTAAGCACATGAAAATTCAGTGGTGCCTGCCTGGGTTTGAACCCGAAATCATCGGTTAAGATTCACGCGTTCTAACCTCTGGGTCATCTCGGCTCAATGGAAATCATAATTTTGTAATGGCTCTCCCTCATTATCTGACTTAAAATGGACGTATTATACATCGCTGGACTATATTTTTACTATCGACTCACATATTTGGCCAATATAACGACTGTCCACATAAAATTTAATCCTAAGCGCTAAAAAAATAACAAAGTTCAATCTTTGCGGTCCAGTGGCGGGTGACGAAAAAAGACCGTATTTGGAGTCGCCATTTATAAACAACGTTGAAAAAACATGCCAACAGAAAACTTCATAAATCGAATTGCTGCTGCCGTTCTAAGGTGTGTTTCATTCATATATATTAACAAATGGGTAGAGATTTTCAATGTTACTATACTAAAAAAGTACTAAACCAATAACCCTAAAATTTATACCAGAAGACACAGCGCGCTTAGCGTATAATTGCTTGTATTTTTATAAAAACAGTAGGAGTAATATTCTGTAAATATCCCACTGCTGGGCTACGACTTTAACTCCTCGCAAAAAGAAGGTTTTGAGCTTATTCCACCACACCTAATTAATACATTAAAGTGTGGAATAATAATTGGATCGGCTTCGATCAAATCAACCACTATAGAGAGAGGCGATGAGAGCGTACTTTGCCAAGATTTTTAGATAAACAATACTGAAACAAATCTGAGACACATAAACGCACACATACGTACACTCACATCAATCGGACACCTATATACGTTTATGACCCAATATTGTTATATTATATAGTGTTATATACTTTATTGTTACGATAGTACAAAAGCAAGAATTTGTTACAAGTGTCAAATTACTAGGATAATCTCCTAATGATTATTATTAAATAAATTTAAAAATTATGTAATGTATTCACTTATAAAGGTACAATTCTTTAGGTTAAATCATTGTACAAAGTTACAAATTATATGACCATATATACTAAAATTTAAGGTTTTAGTATAATATGAATGTACTTATTCCCTCCGCGTAGTATTATTATCCCATCAAAAACATAAATGTAAAAATGAGAGCCAAGTTAAATATTATGATATATACCTTGGTTGTTGACTTCAACGACAAAAGAAGTGAGATCTAAATTTTTGCCAAGTTAAATAGCCCTTCTGAAATTTATTTATAACTACATAAAATAGCATTTCTTCTTATAACTTGGGATAATATATTGTTGCCTAAGGTCTGACTTGGCTAGTTCTTATATGTTTATAAACACAACTTGTAGTTTGTGTTTAGAATAACAAATTATAACTCAGAACATCTAAGAAGAATGGAGGACAGCTCAGTATTGCTTAGTTAGTATATACGTACATTAAGAGCTGCGATGGTCCAGTCACTAGAAAACATTAATCTTAACCAGATATTGCGAGTTCATATCTAGACAAGTACCATTGAATATTTGCGTGCTTAATTTGTGTTTATAATTCATTTGTAAAGGCTTAGAACTTACGAAGGCTATAATATAATTCTTATATGAGAACTAGCCAAGTCAGACCTTAGGCAACAATATATTATCCCAAGTTATAAGAAGAAATGCTATTTTATGTAGTTATAAATAAATTTCAGAAGGGCTATTTAACTTGGCAAAAATTTAGATCTCACTTCTTTTGTCGTTGAAGTCAACAACCAAGGTATATATCATAATATTTAACTTGGCTCTCATTTTTACATTTATGTTTTTGATGGGATATCACTACTTTTTGTATATAAATTATTAATAGGTACTTATTAATAACAAAATTAATACTAAATGGTTTTTGTTAAGCTATTCTATTTTCCTACGTTTACGGGGTATAATTGTCTTTTTTTTGATACGTTCTTATTTTTCTTGTAGGTACCTCTGAAATGTTCGAGTGAATTGCCCATTCAGTGACCGGATTTTTTTTTACGCGTTTTCTGTTTATACTTAATTTGGCCAAGTAGGGGTGGTATAACGTGCGCAGACGGTTGTACTCTACAATAGAGCTCTCTTGTGTCTTGATTTGAATTGGACCTAAATTGATAAGATGTACTCCATCTGAGGTTTTAACTCTAGAGAGGCCAACGTAAGCCTGCTCTTTACTTAATATAGAGGAGCCTATGTCGAAAAGAGCACCGTCAAGGCGAAGGCCTTGTAATTTGTGTATAATAGTAGAATATGCTAAGCAAATAGAGAATTATTTCCTTTGAACATATATGTACATTACTTAATATCTGTAACTTGGTTTTGACTTCTAGTTCGCAAATTAAATTATGTTTAAATTGAATTGTTATTTTACGTGCGTTATTGCTGTTATCGACGTCCCCAATGTACCTTCTCTATTTTTCCATTGGACCCATTCATCAGTCCTTTGCTGACATCAGCATGCTTGCTCGATACTGTTCTTCCAAGCAATAAGGATCCCCGTTTGTAGCGCTAGAGTACAAACTTAAATCATTCCAGTTACGATATACATACTCTACTACAATCTCATGAGCGCGGTTGCCACTCGCTCAGACACGTCCGCGTTAAGGTTTAATCGCAACGCTCCTAACCCGCTGCTCCGGCGTCGCGTCGCGCGCCGTGTACCGAAATGCCTATTATTTTTTTTTTTTTAAGTATAATTATTTGGCACCATTGATGTGCGCTAAATGCTAGTTAATAACGTAATAAATACGAAAGTCGGCTATACTCATAAGTACTAAAACGGAAATATTTGGATTTAAAAAACTTAAGGGTGGTATTCAACTTGTTATATATTCACGTGAAGACCTTAAAATCCACTTGAAGACCGGCTGTCATAAGTTTTGATTGCTGGTTCTTACATCATTTTTTTATTATTACAGTTATTACAGGAACTAAGTATATAAGTGTTCCTATAGACCCAATAAAATGAAAAATTATAATAAAATGATAAAAAATTACCAGTTTCAGATTTTTTCCTTTATATTGGCCTAATTATCTACCTGCATGCCAAATTTGAACTTTCTAGGTCACCTGGAAGTAGGATATAGTTTTGATCTATAGGTCAGTCAGTGATAAAAATGACGATTTTTAGACGTTAATATCTAAATAACCATTTGAGATGTGTTTATGAAATTTGGAACACATATGTATCTCGCGAGTCTTAATATATGAGCCAAATTTGACACATCTATGTCAAATAGTTTTTGAGTTATGAGGAGGTCAAAAGTGGCTCCAAATGGTTCGTGTAATATTACACACGGTGCTACTAGCCAGTTCTGTTACTAGAACTTGGCTGACACGCTACCGCGTGTCTAGATCGGCATTAGCATGAGTGACTGACACTCGTAATTACAAGATATCTATGTGTGCGTGAGATGACTAAGAGTAGAGACAGCAAAAAAAATTATATAATTATGAGTGTTAAGTTTATTTTATTAAATATAAAATTAATTTAATGTAATCGGTAACCGGTAACGGTACCAAAAGATGAAGAATGTGCCCCTTAACATTTTCCAACTTTCAACATACACATATAATCTCTCACCTAAAACAACTCCCCTAATTAGTCATATTATCGGAAACAACTAAAACCAGTAGCATTGGAAACATATGTTAACACGATGCCATATTTATTTACAGAAGGATGTAACAGATTACTGAGAATCCAAGTTTTTATTCAAACACAAGCTGTATAAATAAATCCGTAAAGGATAAGGAGGGTGTAAGATCGCAATCGGATATAGCCGAACAAATCCCTCCAATCGACAGAGAGCAATCAGTTTCCACAGAGTAAAGTTTGTAGAAATGGCGTCTGTAATAGTTTGACTTATAGCCGAAATCATTTCACAGTATGATATGATATGACTTTTGATAGCCTAAGTTGAATAATTAAAAATACGCTCTAATTTAAATTTTTGTGACACGAGGCAAACGTGCAGATGGCTCACCTGATGGAAAGTGATTACCATCGAGTATAGATAAATTTGCAGCACTGGGGGGGGGGGGGGTGTCTTGCAGTTGCACTGCTGTCCTTTAAGGAATGAGTTGACTTAAGACAAATACAAAAAAGTATGAATATATATTTGTTTTTGCATGTGTGTGTGCAAGATTTGCGTGCAATATTTTTGAGTGAATAAAGTTTATTTGAAGAGCTCATAACAGTATTCAAATGTCAAAAAATTACAGTAATTGCCATTTATTATTATAAAATAGCAAATGCAGTTACTCGTAATTGACTTGTTTATTACCATCACAATGGCATAAGTACATCATTGTTATAACTAGGATATTAAATCAACCTACATCATTAAGCCATTCATTTGTTTATGTATATTATTGGATAGAGCTGCCAATGAATGTTATAACAGTTATATGTTCACTACAATCGTATTTAGTCATGTAAATAACATCACAGATAATAGATTTTATGTAATAAATTATACAGTCATTATGTAAAACTTATGATGTAACTATGTTAGGGATATTCGTGCCACTTCTACGAGTTCAATGTTCTATTTTAAACTATTTACGCAAACGAGGGCTTCTTTAGAAGCATTAGTTTGTATACATTCAGAGGGAACTGACAGTCGCCAGCTGCAAGCGTTTGTTTCGCTTTTGTCCAGCGATTTGTTCCCAGGAACATTTCGATTGCAACTGCTGTATATCAGGCTGTAAATCTTATAACTGACACTTGGGCGTTTTTTAGAACGTTCTGTTGCTTGTAACTCATCGTTACTGGAAATTGAGTGATTTATTCATGAAATGTTTAGTTTTAAACGTGATCACTTAATCGGTGCGTTTAACAAATTGTTTAGCTCATAGATAAATATATAGCCCGATATATTATCGTATTTAAATTTTCTATTCACTAATTTTTGACACTTTGATTTACTTATAGAATGTACTTTCACTACAAATCAAAAAAAGCTGCTTCTTTTCTTGATTATTTTATAACAAATATTTATAAAATAAAATTAAAAATATACCTACTAATTATTTATTTAGTATATTATATCAATTTAATGTATGTGATTTAAAAACAAATATTAAATTGTAAGCTTCAAGCATTCCTTTACTATAAATATCATTAAAATAAAGATCTATTTCAAGGAACGAAAATCAATAAAATATTTCTTTGTAATCTAATATAATATATTTTTAAGAACAACTAAAATATCGGTAAATTTCATCATTTAAGAACTTTGAGGTAAAAAAATATATTTAAAAGAATAGACAATGAAACATTCACGGTCGTCTGTTACCTTGGAAACGATTGGAAGTTAATGAAATTTCGTTACAACGAGTTGAAAAAATAGGAAAGATCTCGTAGGTATTCGAGAGAGCAACGAGAAAAAATAAAATACATCGATGCCACTCTTTTACTAGATGTTCAACTATAAAACAACACTACGTACGAGATACGTATTCACGAATTCGTTTGAATTTAAGATGAAATATTTTCTTTTGACCTTTGCACGTATCAGCGCAAATCCACGTAAGCGAAAAAAGTGCGAGTTGAAATCGTATGAGGTTTGCAGAGAACTTTGATCATACTGTGAAAAAAATCGTGGTCAGTTTTAAAATATTTTATAAATACAATCTATATTATATATAAAAGCGAAATATCATTGATTAATCACGACATCTCAGGAACTATAAAACCTACAAACTTGAAATTTTGCATATAGGTTCCTTATAGCGTGCTATACATATATAAATAAATAAATAAATAAATATTGGACAACATCACATACATTACTCTGATCCCAATGTAAGTAGCTAAAGCACTTGTGTTATGGAAATCAGAAGTAACGACGGTACCACAAACACCCAGACCCAAGACAACATAGAAAACTAATGATTTTTTCTACATCGACTCGGCCGGGAATCGAACCCGGGACCTCGGAGTGGCGTACCCATGAAAACCGGTGTACACACTACTCGACCACGGAGGTCGTCAAATATGATTGTATTTAACTAACATGACTTTTAAATGTTGAAAAAGAGTAGCTACTGAGTTTCTCGCCGGTTCTTCTCGGTAGAATCTACATTCCGAACCGGTAGTAGCTTCACTTAATAGTTATAGTTTGTTAAATGACTATTCAAATGTGCTTGTAAAAGCCTACTTGAATGAAGTATATTTTGATTTTGATGTAGACATCCGCCTGCGGATTTTACGAAACTTCACCCCTAAGGGGGTAAAGGTTAATGTTTTATAAATTTCGCGCGCTTAAGGCCGCAGATTCAGTTAGTATTAAAATAAGGCGCTGACTGAAAATTAGTTATATTAGTGAACAAGGGTTTTCTTAATTTTTGTTTTCAATTTATAAGTGTTAAAAAAAAACTTATTTATCGTTTACACGTGTTTTTTTTTAAATCTGTATATACGCAATATATACTCATAGCTTTATCGTTGACACGATATCATTGGTCGAGATCTTGAACAAACTATGATATTAATTATCGATTTGCAAAAAAATTGCGTTTTGAACGTCAACGAAACTATTATTGGAACTTTGGAAGCAAAAAATAAAGTGAATACAATAAGTTAAGTATAATAATGTTATATTATACATACAGATACTATTTAAAAAGAAAATCTTTTAGTGTACAAACCGCTGAGTTTATTTATCCATGTTCCTACTTCGGTTGGAATAGGTTATATGTATAATACACATTCGCCTAGTCTTTGAAATAGCCCGCTATGCTAAAATTCAATCAGGAGGACGTTATTCTAACGGCCAATGATAACCGTATGAGTGTTTGAAGATCACTTACCACGTGACCCAGATTTCATCACTCAACTTCTATAAATAAACCAAAAGACCTATTAGCTCCATTATTTAAAACGAACAAAGGACGCAGAATTATAAATAAAAATAAACTTATGCGCCGCATATCATAAACGAAAGCATATGTTTCATTAAAATAAACAGATCATTGTCTCTCTTAGTTGCGCAGACGCAGCTGGCTGTGAGATCAAATTGAAAATTTATTTTTTTTCCCAATTCCGGATCCATAGCATCCCGCAGTGAAAGAATTCCTTTTTGATGTTAAATGAGGTCGGTGGGCTGGTAATGTTATGTTTTATGGATCGCACGTTGAGAAATTATCTTTATGGTTAGCTCGAATTCCTTTTAACTTATGCGATTATAAACATTTTTTTTTTTTATCTTTTACTAATATTATTCTTCATTTCAATCGCTTTAGTACCGACTAAATTGAATGTATCATTGGTTTTGACTTATTCAATTATTTTGTCTAAAAATATTATTATTAAATGTATACGTAAGATGGCAAGTAAAATATTTTTATTATTCAATCCTAATACTTTTATAACACGCAGGTTTGTTTGTATGAAATTCATCGCACTCGTGATCCTATGACCTCTTAATCTGCAACATTATAAACCAGCTAAAAGGCCAACTAGTCAAACCGTTTTTGTATTTATATATCAATCACATTTACGATATGATTTTAAAATATAAAACTAATTAAACACGAGAGACTTCGTCCAATAACCACTTCATATTAAACGATTACGGCGATCACATATTGTTTTATGTCGGACAATTAACTGCTCTGTATTTTTCAATTCTATTTTTAAATTCTCTTTAATAATTACTATTGAGCCTTCAAATATTTTACGTAAAGTGGGTCTACTACCCGGGAGTCTCTACTCCACTAAACAAAATGCGATACAGGATCTTATCGCTCTGTAATATACTCGTACATACGTACAAATGTTTAACTATTGTTTTGTTCGAATAGCTTGGTACGCTTTGTTATTTAAATATGGAAATATTTACACATTTCCATTAAAAATACAAAAAAATATCGTTAATATTGTTAAATTATAAATAGTAACTGCTCAGGTCCATATTTAGATAAGTGAAACTTAACATTTTTAGATAAGTGTTCGTTAATGATGATATCGTTCTGATCGATGGCGACCACGGCGGCGAACCTAGGAGACCAGACAACAAAAAATATTACATCATATTTACTGGTTCACTATGATGGGACAGCAATACGGCCCCTTTGCCAATTCTATGGCTGTTACTGAGAATATTTCTACAAAAAAAACTCAATAAGATTTTACGGCCTGACTATATTGACTCAGGAATTATTTTTGACAATTGATAAATCAATTCGTATCTAAATCAAATTGTTATATATATCTACGATCTAGAAGAGAGATATTTAGTCTTATGTACCCTATGAACTTTTCTGAACCCTCGACATCGTGTATGTAATTTCATAACGGACGATCAAGTAGTAAGTGAAAACGAAACAATCGAATTCATATTCGCATTTATAATTTTAATTATGATAGAATTAGATATGTGGAGGAATGAGTACCGATAATCTGAACTTAAACCATTTAAAAAAAACTATCCTTCCCTTTATAACTTTATCTCATCTATTGTAAGGTTTTAGTGGATGCTATGCCCATTATGAAGATAGACCCAATTCAACACTACAGTAATTTATCACCCTTATATTCGTTTGTAGCAAAGAAGTTTTTTTTTTGTTGTTGTAAAGGATACCTTTGTTTTATAGATACTTTCAAGGGTTTTTATTTGTTTTTGTTAAAACATTTCAATACTTAAAACACTAAAATAGTACTTAGACTTTTGAGAGTCTGATTTTAATGCCATTTCGGAAATTAAGGAATTGTTATAATGCCTGTAGATTACTATCATTACTGATGTCAGCCCAATAAAGTCAATACACCACCTCCTAAGATCTAAGATGTTATGCCCCAATGTACATTGGAACACTTAACAAAGTATTAATAGTGGTCGCCACGGTATCCTACCATCGATTAGTCGGAAACCTGTTTCTATTTTTTAAAACCCCAAAGTAAAAGAGCCCCAAAAAAAAAACAACTGAGTTACAAATAATATAAGGACAACTGTCCAGCTTCCACAGATCAATCACTTTTTTTTTTTACATAGATCATTTGAGAATTGCTGACGGAGGACGAGCAAGCACTACTGACGTTTTAAATGCTTTTATGTGTATTAAATTCTCGTGCGAGTGAAACATCGAGAGAATTCTACATGTGTCGGAGTAATTTCAGCCACGTGTATATTAATCCATCACGCACTGGTGTAATAAAGACAAAACTTCGCTCAGCAGTGCTTCATTAACTTCTGTATTTATAGCTCTAAATATATTTTAAATATATCCATTTTTTTTTGTTATTTGAATCAAGTATAGGTATTTCTTAAATTGCGTCACGGTAGCATGCATAAGCGATCCCGTGGCGCCCGCCGAAAGACGGAGAGGGTACCGCTGGTTTTTTAGTGGGTAAACCCGGCATACCTGGGCGCACTACGCGTCCAGGGCTCCGGGGAGTCCCACACCCCCCCCCCCACTTACCATCACGTGGGGGAAGCGCGTAAAGCGTATTTCCAGCGAGAAAAAAAACAAAAAAGGTATTTCTTAAATTATATAAAAGGACGTACGACAGTGATCCACAGTGTAGGTATTATGGATATGTTCACTCACGAAGTATTTTCAATACGTGATATTACATACCAGCATAGTATAAATAGTACTAAGATATACAAATCTATTCAATTATAAAGGCTTAAATTAACGTTAAATTAACGGCGTGCAAATAGAATCTAATATAATAACTTGTATTTTTTTGTCTCTATCCCAATATTAGTCTTCACACACACACATAGACATCTTGTTAACACAAGCGTCGCTCATAATAATATTATCTTATTAGCATTAAATCATAGTTTCATCGGAAATTATCGTTTGAAAAACATAACGTACATATTTCGCCTTTAGTTTTGTTATTAAAACTATCTGTAAATAGTTTTGCCATAATTATATATTAGTCTAACATGTCATAGATAGCCTGTAAATTTCCCACTGCAGGGCTAAGGCCTCCTCTCCATTTGAGGAGAAGGTTTGGAGAATATTCCACCACGCTGCTCCATTGCCGGTTGGTGAAATACACATGTGGCAGAATTTCGTTGAAATTAGACACATGCAGGTTTCCTCACGATGTTTTCCTTCACCGCCGCACACGAGATGAATTATAAACACAAATTAAGCACCAGGTTTGAACCCGAAATCATCGGTTAAGATGTACGCGTTCTAACCACTGGGCCATCTCGGCTCACATGTAAAAACTATACATTTAAATATAAGTCTTTAACGTGTTTGTAAAAATCTTTTGTTTGGTACGTAGGAAATTTAATAATTAGCCACAAGACTGTCTTGTACAATACAATAATGAGTCTATTACGTTTAAATACTTTTCTTTACTATTTTCATGAACTGTATAATAAAGTATAATTATTAAATAGATTATTTATTTTTAATCTCTGTAGGTGTAGGTCTACGATTGTATTAATTACTGTCCCGAAAGGGTTATTACGGTGAAAGTATTTAATAGAATAATCACTGAAAGTTAAATATATCTAACTAGTTAATAATTTCCATTTAATAGTTATTCAATTTGTATTTAATAATTACAATAGTCGCAAATGTTTGTTTTAGTTGCCAACGTTTGATCAGATTGTGGAACGTTGGTGTGTCGTTTTGCGTGCGTCCGCAATGGGTATGTGGTTAAAAATAATTATTTTTATTTGTATGTGAAAAGCAGGGAAGTTATATACGAATATTTTTACATCCAAACGTGTTTGTTACTTCGGGAACCTTTATTGGAAGTCCGCAAAGGTGAACCAATTGTCTTGAAGGCGCAGTAGTACGAGCAAGCGATCCCGTGATACCCCCAAAAGGAGTAGGTATAGCTGTTTCTTTAGTTAGTATTCGGGTGTGATAGGGCGCATGAGGGCGTTCTTTTACGCGTTTCTTACGCCTTATTCTAGTTTCGCCTTATTTTAGTTTTCGTATTTAGTAAATGATTAATATTTTAAAATTTCTGTATGGTTTTATTGTCAGGAAAATTAACAATCTAAATTTTTGCATTACAAATAATATGTTTATGGATAGCGTATACGAATAATCAGATGACTGTATATTGTTGTTTGTTATTATGCTTAATTTTTGAAATATAATAATGAGTTAGATAAATTAATTAACTTTTTTTAATATCTGAGAAACGACATTAAGAGCGGAAAAGATGAAGCGAACAAACGATTCAAATATTCGTGTAATATCCCAAATTATGTTGTTGCCTCCACTTGTGACAGGAGGGTCCTTTTGGCATGAGGATCGGAATTCAAATTGCTGCTAGCATTCTTGCCACCGTTAATCGTTTATATAGTAACTATTTTTAATTCATACCTGTATATATTTAAGGACTTAACGTTAATAATTATTATGTAAATAATATGAGTTGGAACATTATTTAATTCTCCGTGTAAACTATTCTCTTTTTTTTTTTATTTAGAATGCAATGCATTTTATATGAATATATGTATCTGCTTTATATGTATGTCATATACAATTCTAATTTATTATTTATTATATGTCAATGAAATTAAAACATAGAATATAGTATATATATCACTGTAAAATTGTAAATACCGTTAGATTTTAAACTGCCGAAATATTGTGAACTCAAAATAAAACGTACGTAATAGTTTGTAATATTTCGGTTACTAACTTAACCAAGGTTAGAGTTTTTATAATTTAACTTCAATTAGCTGCGGTAGATTATAATCTACCGAAAAGTAATGCGTTAAATTATAAGCAGTACCAGTTCACAATCTCGCGAGATAGATTATAATCATACGGTATTTACAATTTTACGGTAACATATACACATTGTTACGCATAATGTTAGGCTATTCTGTAACAAGAAACTCGAAACTAACCGCAGAACACGATCTTGAACTGTCAGAATGATATATGCGACATTGATTAAAATAATTATGAAATTTATAGGATACACGTATCAAAATGACGTATGAGTGACACGAGTGAGATACGTAGTGATTTCTTACAGAATCGCACTGCTTATCTCTAAGCGAAATTTTTGTTGCAACCAGGAAGCATAGATTGTAGAAAAATAAACATTAAACCTTTTAAAGCACCCAGAACACTTGGTGGCTGCCCGTCTGGATAGAAATCACCAACTCATCAAAATCAAAATATACTTTATTCAAGTTGGCATTTACAAGCACTTTTGAATCGTCATTTAACAAACTATATTAGGTGAATTCACCACCGGTTCGGAATGTAGATTCTACCGAGAAGAACATCAGATATTTTAACGCTAAACAGCAATACTTTGTATTTTGTCCCAGCTTAAATTATGAATTTTAAGTAAGGCACAATGGACTATTTGTGTAAATAAAATTAGTTAACAATTTGTTTTAAATATATAATAATCGGATCGCTTACCCTACTACCACATACATAATCAATTTACCGTGAGTTGATTAGTTTAACCCTTCACCATCCACTGCGTGGGTAAAACAGCCACCTGCCAATTTCGTCCCGCAATAACCATCAATGTAATTTACGATGCAGCAATAAATCCGTCTAAGGCTTCAACTTGACGAGATGGATTGAGTCTGTCTATGTGTTTATACATTGTATCAATTTATATTGGACGAGTATTTTTGTGTAAAATGTTTTCGGAAATAGAATTTTTATATGAATTTTTTTATTGATAAAAATGTTTTTTATTTTTTTTTTTATTTTATTGGAATAATATTTTTCACGCTCGATGTGAATAAAATTTTAAACGTGAATTTGAGCGTAAATTTTTTTACGTAACGTTACGAAATTACATTTTTTCCGATATAAAGGAATATTACTTGTAACAAAGTCACAACATTTTAATAGTTTCAATATAATTATAAGTTAGCATGTATCAATTAGAGATAATACACCTTTAAACCAATTTTAATTTATTTATATGTATTTGTGTACAAACATTTGAATACAATTACTATTATTAATCTACGGTACGAATTGCAATTACAAACTTTTTTAAAAAAAAAAAAAACAAAATATATTGTACAAATAAGTAAAAATATCTGTTGAATTTTAAGCCTCAATAATCAAAATAAAACTATAGTCATTTCGTTATGAATAAGTCCTAATTAATTCATAGTCTATCTCTATGCTATAGTATTGTCAATCAAACTATAAAATGCGTTACTCAAGGTACGTTTAGCACATTGTATTTATAGTTCAACAAAACGTCTTGAGATAAATTGGATTAACTCATAAAACAGTGCAAATTTAACAATCTTTAGTTTGTTTTAATTGATGAATCTGTCTTTATCTCAACTATCATTTCGTTTTAATTTTCTCAGCCATTGCTACCAACGAGTAATTCTGATGCGGTTCGTTGTAAGCCCAACCAGGTCTTACAGATTTAGAAAAAAGAAATCCCTTAAAAGTTTAACATTAGTAAAATTATTTTATCGTATTCTTATGATACTAATCACTATCCTAAACATTGCTTTGCATCGTTGGTTTAGTTGCTATATATAAAACTGTAAATACCGAGGCCCTGAGCACAAACTCCACAGATGGGGTTATTATTTTGGAATATTCTCAGTAGCAACCCGGAGTCTAGAAATGTGAAGTGCAGATTACACATTCCACCCTGTAGCCCTATGTCCGAATTCTTTCCGATCGTATCGGATTTTCCGTCAAATCAAATGATGACCGCGAGAGACTAGAGACTGCAACCGTATTTGCGCAAGCACTGGTGGACTATAATATCTACTGCATAGTAGGTTGGTCTCCCTTGCGAGTAGGCATCCCCCACATCGTGGCTGAAACCGGTCAGCTTTGCAATTAAATCGGTTATTATTTTTTCATTTGCTGAGACGTTCAATGTGGTAAGGACCATTGTGTTTCCATGTGCTTAATATGTGTACGGTCATATTGCAAAGATTGCAAATGTGTATCAACCAATTCTTAGAACAGTGTGGTTGAAACTAATTCTTCTCCTCGTTCTTCAAGAGCTCCTCTTGTGGCCCAGAAGTGGACAATTTACAGGGCTTAACGTGGGCTTACTTAACTTTACGTGTGTGAAAGAAATTAAAAAATTGGAACGCAGGAAAAAAACATAAAGGTTTTATTGCATATCGCAATCACCAACGAACTCCCCTAATGTTTTGGGGAAAAAAAATACAAAAAAGAGGTATAACAGTTAATAAATAAACATAAATTATTGTTATATTTTTTATTATGGAGTCATCGTCTCCACGTATTTTTGTGTCCGCGCCATTTTTAGAGTGATCGTTTTTTTTTTGTCTTGTTTGCTCCATTAAGTCTAATATATTAAATACACATTATGTAATTGCATTTAATGTAATTATTATTTGTAAATAACGAAAGCATGTCTTACAGTGCCTTTGTCTATGAACGGAAGTAATCACTTAGCACCAACCAGCCTTTTAGAATTAAACATGTGGAATGAATACCGATAATCTGCACTTCGACACAACTTAAACCTTTCATTAAAAGAAACAACTGGTTCCACAGTTACGTTACATATACAAACGATTTATTCAAATTCGTCCTTGAAATATTACTATATTCGCGCTCAAAGAAGTTTTACTTTGAAAATGCAGTATCATTATAAGAATAGAATGGGTTGAAAGATCTCATTTTTACGTTTGAAATTCCCATCCAACGAGCGATATTAAAGCTAATCAAGATTCATCGCCCAGCATCACACACAAACGAGTGCATCTCCACAATGGAGTCGCAATTTGGGCCCCTTCACGAGGCCGACAGCCTTTTGTCCGGGAGTAGCGGTGTGAAAAATGTACGGAACAGATTATATATCCTGTTTTTTTTTTATCATTACGTCATCTCGTTTAAGTGAAGCCATTATTGGCCTTACTGATTCACCTGTTTTAGTGGGTGTACATATAGATTTATCTATTTCTTTTATTAGTAATTTAATATGAAAAATCACTTGGTGGTAGGCCTTTGTGCAAGCCCGTCTGGATAGGTACCACCCACTCATCAGACATTCTACCGCCAAACAGTAGTACTCAGTATTGTTGTGTTCCGGTTTGAAGGGTGAGTGTCAATGTAACTACAGGCACAAGGGACATAACATCTTAGTTTCCGAGGTTGGTGATGCATTGGTGATATAAGGAATGGTTAATATTTCTTACAGCACCATTGTCTATGGGCGGTAGTGACCACTTACCATTAGGTGACCTATTTGCTCGTCCGTCTACTAATATTAAAAAAAAAAAATTTAAAAGAAGAAGAGTAACTTTCTATAATTTTTTCCCGTATGAAATTTGATTATGATTGAGGTAAAGCAATAACCGTGTTTTTTTATCTTAAAATGTCATGTAAGAAAAAAATCAACAGTTTTTATGAAAATTTTAATCCAAAATTAAGAAAAGCAAGAGTTAATAGTTCAATGGCTTACACTGCCCTTAAGCGGATCCTGACCCCTTGGGCTCTTGTCGTAACTACTCATTTTAATAATATTATGGGAAAAAGATAAATAGAAAGCGAGGAAAAGGTCAGCCAGTGGGTTTCCTTATGTGTCGATTTCTCCCAGTTCCATCTACTGTCAGCCGCGTAAAAGAATCTCGTTCCAAAAGTTGCTAAAATTACCTAAATTGACTACCAAAATATATAAGGTTACTATAGCAAATACAGAATTTTTTAACTTTTGAACCGAGATGGCCCAGTGGTTAGAACGCGTGCATCTTAACCGATTATTTCGGGTTTAAACCCAGGCAGGCACCACTGAATTTTCATGTGCTTAATTTGTGTTTATAATTCATCTCGTGCTCGGCGGTGAAGGAAAACATCGTGAGGAAACCTGCATGTGTCTAATTTCAACGAAATTCTACCACATGTGTATTCTACCAACATGCATTGGAGCAGTGTGGCGGAATATGCTCTATACCTTTTCCTCAAAGGGAGAGGAGGCCTTAGCCCAGCTGTGGGAAATTTACAGGCTGTTAATGTATGTATGTTAAAGGAAACGCCTCATTAGTGTCTTTGTATGCGGCAACAGTTTCATTTCTTCTTTGTTACTTCAAGTTAATACTATAGTTTTAAAAATATTGCAAAACTAAACATCGCATATTAAAATGACGTATGTCTTTACTGTCTCCAGAACTACTGTTTGTGGTATTTGGTAACTCCCTAAAGGGGTATAAAAATAATAACGTCTTCATAAGACCACTCAGAACATGATAATTATAAGCGGTAGCCGTAGTACATGAACAAATACAGTTTCATAAAATAGCATGTACGTACAATTGACATAATCTTACCCCCTAATACATCAATACCTCGTAGTGTCATACATTTAAAAGAGGAGCGTGTTCTCCTCTCACACACGCTTGGGTTTACCTTTTGGCGCGATGTTCGGATGCTTCGGACAAACTAAACTTGGTTTTGTTATTAATATTATTAATTTAAATTTAATAATATAATTGTTGATTTTTATTTGTTATAATTATGTGTATTATTTTTAAAAGGCATGTTCACTTTTGGTCCGTAAATATATTTTCAATGTACGCGCAAGTTATTTATCTTTGTTTTGTTTTCAGCGCTATAAACAACACGTTCGGCAAACATTTTGTTTAAAAGTTCAGTTTTAAAATGATTAGTCTAGCTTTAGAGGGATTTCACCTAAATAGTTCTCTTAAAAATTCCTTGAACCGGCCAATGTAATTACGTATATACACGTTTATTCAGTAATCCATTTTACACTATGATCTTGTCAAAAAATCCCTACCCATTTTGCTTATCCCCCTTCAGATACCATAAAAAAAAACATAATTTATGACACTCGTCTGTATTGAGAAATTTCAGTTGGATGGAAGTGGTATAAAATTCACTCTCGAAATTTAAGTAATTTGTTGTAATGATTAACTAATAGATTCATTGTCTATTTTTCGATTGTAGAACATTTGTATCCTAAATAAACTTTTTATTATCTTATTTTAAATATCACCAACAAATTAATTGCATAATAGTTGTACGATAATCACCTTATTTCGAAGTGTAACTTCCTTGGTATTATACGATTCAAATTTCTAAATCGTACAAGGCTATGACGTTTAAAAAAATCGTTTCTGGCGTCACGCTTAACTTAACCAACCATTACCCACTTGTAAAAAGTGGTTAATACGCCAGGTCTTTAAGTGTTTAAATACCTACGTAGTAAAAGCACCCACTACGACATAGAAAAAAACACCCAGAACTAAGAATAGACAGACTTAAGCCCGTTACATTGTCAGAAACGTTCCCTTTAGACAATTCCAGGACATAACACCGCAGTATTTGTTTTTTATTGCTTTTAACTGCGTTTTTACGAGCGCCTGTCTTTACAATGTCGGTTTAACTGCAAAAATCAACCATCCTTTTCTAAACAGCGAGTTTGAGGTCACCTCGAACAGCTGGACGGGAAAAACTAAATTCCTGGCATTTATTTAATTATTATTAGAGTCGTCTTTATATATTTTTCTGTTTAATAATTTAGAAAGATAGCTATCATTGCTTATAAAAATTGTTAACTCGCGAATTAAGCTGTGAAGGGCAGCGACTTATATAATAAAACCTTCGCCAATATACGTTGCTTCTTCGGGTATATTTTTAATGTGTATTCGTTTAGTAAATTGTTCAGTTACAAAATAAACGTCTCATTTGTAGCAGCTGCATTGCATATTGAGTATACGATAGTATAGATGTCGTAGAGAATTTTAGCTCTATCGGGTTGTAAAGAAATTCGTTCAAATTTATTTTCAGGATTTGGACTCGCACGTACTAACAGGCGAAGTTAAATAAAATATTGTGAAGTAGCAATTCGTTGTAAAATTAAAAAAAAACACATATGTTACATCAAGTTCAAAAAAGTGTTAACCGATAATAGTGTCTTTGTGTTTGTTTAAATAGGAAAAGTATTCGTTCCAAAGAGAATAATTTGCGCTGCGTTATATTTTGAAGTCACATTTTAATTGGAATTTAAAAATAATTCAGACTTCTGTTCGATCGACTATAATATAATCTATAATTCTATTAACTATTTAAATCTTGTTCTGCGTGACATGCCTTATTTGGTAGATTGAAATTTTAAAAACAATGTGCTGTAAATTTCTTGTTATCAAATGATACCAACCTATCGGAGTATTATCTATGGCCAGTCTATAGTGAATGGCAAATACCTTTAAGCGTTCTACGGTAACTTGTTAGAGAAATGATTTACAGCAATAGTTAGCTATAGTAAAGTCAATTACGTTTAAGTTATGGTCTACAATTACACAGCTTAACATGCCTTAACAGCTTTGAATTGTAGTGTAGGTAGTTTTGTCTTAATTTTACGTGGATTAGGTTTATGGCTTAAAATATATTGAAGGCTGTATTTTAGCTCATTATTCAGGCCATCGGATTAAAGTACTCTGTAGCATAATGGTTTGGTTTATTGAAATGTTTTTATAATAGCAATATATTATTTTGATGTAAATAACCTTGGTGGCTTTGTGCGAGCCCGTCTGGGTACACCCACTCATCAGACATTCTACCGCTAAGCAGCAACCATGATGCTCAAATTAGTCGTCATCTGCCTTCTTTAATGCTCTATCTATCCCTGTCTATATGCGTGACGTTTGTACTATAATATATAATAAAAAATATATATATTCTACTTTAATGTTTTTCTTTATATCTGACATGTTTTAATTAAGTATATTTTGTATTAGCTGCAAGGTTGAATGAATTCTAAAGCTATTTCTCAAATAGAAACGAGGATTTTAATCGGCAGTGTGATATAGAGAAAATAATACTTTCACTCCATAGACCAAGAAATGTATCAATTATTTTGCTTTTTAAGATATTTGATTTTAAAGGCCATAATAGAAAACGAAATATCGGAAACGTAAACTTATTATGCCAACAATAAAACGTTCAGACGCTATAGAAGCCATAAAGATCTCTACTCGACAAGGATACGTCTAAATGAGACGCTGTTAAATAAATCACTTAAGTCGTAAACGGTAATCACATATGCCATGCGACTTCACACCTAGTCCGAGATCTCACAGCCTGATGTCTTTTTCATCGTTCATGACGTTTTATGACAGTTATTGGTACAAGTCTTACGTTTTCAGCGAGAAATTATGATTTGATTTGACCCAGTGTAAATACAGATAAGAGAAATAGCATCTTACATCCAAGGTCTCTGAATGTTTTATATATTTTATAAATTTATATGTCATCTGCCTAGATGGCCCAGTGGTTAGAACGCGTGCAACTTAACCAATGATTTCGGGTTAAAACCCAAGCAAATACCTTAATGAATGAATGATTTTTCATGAGCTTAAATTGTATTTATAATTCATCTCGTGCACGGCGGTGAAGGAAAATATCGCGAGGAAACCTACATGTGTCTAATTTCAACGAAATTCTGCCACATGTGTATTCCGATAATCCGCATTGGAGCAGCGTGGTGGAATATGCTCCAAACCCTCTCCTCAAAGGGAGAGGAGGCCTTAGCCCAAAAGTGGGAAATTTACAGGCTGTTAATGTAATGTAAATGTAATCCAAGGTCATTGCCACATGTAAGGTCATGTAAGGAATGGTTAATATGTGTTATGGTACCATATCTATGGACGATTATGAACCATTAAGTCGCCTATTATTTCGTTCGTATAACTATTATATAGAAATAAATAATAGCTGTTTGTATAATCTACGAGGTACATATATAAGTTTGCACAACGGAAATGAAGGCAACCGCGGGTGCAATTGCGTGGAACAGCTAGTATTATAGTTATATAAATTGCTTTTATGTAATTTATTTTCATTATATAATAAAGTTGTTTTTATTGTCGGTATACCGCCTTCGTTTATTTATGTTTAGCCTCAAGGTTGACTGGTAGAAAATGCCTGTAGGCTTTTGATACGCCTTATTTGAACTGTATAATTTTGTAGGTCTACAAAGTTTTTAAACAAATAAATAATTTACTTGATATGTTTATTTTCTTGTTATTAGCTAATATATATTACATGACAAGCAATCAGGGCTTAAGTTGTTTAGTTGATGTATAACATTTTGTATATTTTAATTAACTTAAAACACGAGAATTGAATCTAGGAGAATAAGGAGTAATTAAATAACTAAAAAAAAATTTTAAAAAAGGGAAGTCTGTAAATGATCCGCGACCAGCTCAAGGTTTCCTTCCTCTTTTGTGGAGTCAACGCCTGCAAAGTTCCTCGCAATGTTTTCCTTCATTATTAAAAAAGACATAAATTAACCTTATGAAAATTAAATGTTGCAAGTTGCTGCTCGTTCACCAACTACGGATGGACTTGGAAAAAAAAAATTCAGAATCCTGGCCAAATCGACTCGCCCAACAATAAATTATAATTCGGTGTCAATTATAAAATATATTTATTTGATATCGCTCTTTTCCATAATTTGCGTCTACACATAATCTTAGTTCCCCCAGTAGGGGGAATAATCTGCCTTCGTCAGTAGAACTCATAAAGATAATGCAGGAGGCGATCTTTCATAACGAAATGCTGTGAACTCTGAAGGATATTCGAGTGATAATAAAATTGAAGTATGAATTATCATTGAAACGGCACGAGATTCAGCTTAATACGTTTATTGTTTCAGAAAATACGTTTTGTGATTGCTTTGGGAATATTCAAATTGATATTATTGATGTCGATCATTTGAGTTTTATTATCGATTATAGAAAACTGAGTCTTCATGCTACAGACTGTAAGAAGTATTTTGCTTGGCTTGGCTGAGTTCTGCTTATAATTTTAACCGTTATGGTCTAATGATTAGACTACCTGGATTGTAAGCTAATAATTAATTAATATCATATTTTCTGCTCTAAGCTTTATTTTCTGTTACGCCCCCGTGGGACGTAGCGTGATTGCTTAATAGCGTATAATCTTCCTTGAGAATTAGGCTATCAAATGCAAAAAAGATTCAATTCCCACTGAGAGTTCCCAAGATAAGAGCGTTCAAAACAAAATCCTCAGCTCTATTAAGTTAATATAGTTTTTGTGTTCGACTTAGTAAAAAAACATAAAAGAAATGACGTGAAATGAATGAAATTCCACCACATGTGTGTATGTCCTAGTGGTGGAATAAGCTTAGCTGAAAACATTCTTCTCTAGAGGAGAGAAGAACTATCCCTAGTTGTGGAAGAAATACAGAATAAGAGGATGAATCGTAAAAAACAAAACAAAACAAATACTGCAGTGTTATGGTCTGTCTATTCTTAGTTTTGTAAGTTTTGTAAGTGGTAGTGCCACACTGCATACCTTCGGGTTGCAGCCGAATGGGCCGGCACGCCCGGGGAAGTACCACTCTCTCACTTAAAATCGGCGTGAAGTGGTAGCTATGTTACCGCGTTTCGTCTGGTATGTGAGAGTCCCGGAGGCCCGATACCCCCCCCCCCCTTAAACATGATGGTTGTGCAGAATTTGGTTACATTACCCCAGGAGGGTACCATCAGCGACTGCGGTGGAGAATCCCTCTCTGGGCATCCATGCTCAGGACATACACCACCTGAGCAGGGATGCCCAGGCTGCCCTCCGAATTCTGGGGGGGGCAATTTTGCGCTCGCCACTGTTCGGGGCAAGCGGAGCAGGCATCATAAGGCAACCCCTACCACCCTCACTGTGGACTTCTGCAACATAAGGGGACTCAACTCGAACTTGAACGCCGTCCACTTTCACCTTGAGACGGCGAAGCCGGCCTTGCTCTTTCTTACCGAGACTCAGATATCTTCTCCTGCCGATACGACTTTTCTTTCCTACCCCGGGTATAAATTGGAACATTCCTTTGTACCACGAGCTGGGGTGTGCGTTTACGTCAGAGATGATATCTGCTCTCGACGCCTCGGCAGCCTTGAAGGACAGGACCTATCAATTATCTGGCTGCGTGTAGATTGTGACGACCATCCGCGAATCTACGCTTGCCTTTATAGGTCCCATAGCGGTAATGCCGAAACCGACCGACTGGTTGAGCACGTCCAAATGGCTACAGATTCCGTACTGCAGCAGATCCCCTCCGCAGAGATCGTTATTCTTGGCGATTTTAATGCCCACCATGCCGAATGGCTTGGATCGCGCACTACCGATCATGCGGGTAGATCTGTTCTCGACTTCGCTTTAGCATATGATTTGACACAACTAGTCCCCTCGCCAACGCGAATACCAGACGTGGAGGATCATACACCTTCCCTGTTGGACCTTCTGCTGACTTCCCATCCGGATGGCTACCAGGTTATCGTCGAACCCCCTCTGGGCTCGTCGGACCACTGTCTCGTCCGAAGTACAGTGCCGGTTGCGCGTTACTCACGACCTCGTTTCGTGGGCTGCCGCCGAGTGTGGCACTACAGGTCAGCAGATTGGGATGGGATGCGGTCCTTCTTTGCATCCTACCCATGGGGGCAGGTTTGTTTCTCGCCGGATGATCCGAGTGTTGTTGCTGACTCTGTTGCCGATGTGGTACTTCAGGGTATGGAACTATTCATTCCGTATTCTGCGGTCCCCATCGGTGGCAAGTCCCAGCCCTGGTTTGGTCGTTTCTGCATAACGGCTTCACGCAGAAAATAGGAACGCTACCAAGACTGGGCTAACGCATCAGCGTCTCGTGATGTAAATACCAGCGCAATCAGAAAGGAATATAACTCTGCCTCTAGGTCCTTAAAAAACGTGATTGCTAAGGCGAAGACGGAGTACATTGGCAGAATTGGCGAGAGACTGGTGCGCCTCCCTTCAGGAACACGTGCGTTCTGGTCTCTCGCCAAGGCTGTCTTAGGGAATTTCTGTCAGCCTTCCTTACCATCTCTGCACAAGGACGGTGAGTCATTGGCCCATACAGCGAAGGAGAAGGCTGATCTTTTAGGCTCTCTCTTCGCAGCGAACTCGACTCTGGATGACCGAGGAAAGTCACCACCAACAATCCCGCGGTGTGATACCACGATGCCGGAGGTTAAATTCCGGCAAAGTGCAGTTCGTAAAGCACTTCTTTCCTTGGATATTCATAAGTCGAGTGGACCCGATGGCATCCCTCCAATCGTGCTACGGACTTGTGCTCCCGAGTTGGCGCCGGTCTTAACGCGTCTTTTCCGGCAATCCTATGCATTCGGCGTCGTCCCGAACTCCTGGAAGACTGCTTTGGTGCATCCGATCCCTAAAAAGGGCAACCGCTCAGACCCGTCCAATTATAGGCCTATAGCCATCACCTCCTTGTTCTCCAAGGTAATGGAGTCCATTATAAACTGCCAGCTCCTGCGGTACCTAGAGGAGTACCAGCTGATTAGCGACCGCCAGTACGGTTTCCGTCGGGGTCGCTCAGCCGGTGATCTTCTAGTTTACCTTACTCATAGATGGGCGGAAGCAGTTGAGAGCAAAGGGGAGGCATTAGCAGCCAGTCTGGACATAGCGAAGGCCTTCGATCGCGTGTGGCACAAAGCGCTTCTTTCGAAGCTTCCTTCCTATGGGCTTCCCGGAAAATTATGCAATTGGATTACCAGTTTTTTGGCAGATCGGAGCATCAAGGTCGTTGTCGACGGTGCATGCTCTGACTTAAAATTCGTCAATGCTGGTGTTCCACAAGGCTGCGTTCTATCACCCACTCTGTTTCTTCTGCATATCAATGACTTGTTGCAAATCAGTAACATTCATTGCTATGCAGACGACAGCACCGTAGACACCTCATACACCGGCCGTGCTAATATTTCTCGGGAAAACGTCGAAGAAAACCGGAACAAACTTGTATCTGAAATCGAGTCTTCGTTAAACAAAGTCTCGAACTGGGGTCGGCTAAACTTAGTTCACTTCAACCCCAAAAAGACGCAAGTTTGCGCGTTAACCGCTAAAAAAACACCATTTGTCGTATCTCCACGATTCGAGAACATTCCGTTAGCCGCTACAGCTAGTATCGGAATACTTGGCGTTGATGTTTCGAGTCTCGTTCAGTTCCGCGGTCAATTGGAAGGCAAAGCCAAATTGGCATCAAAAAAGCTTGGTGTGCTCAGCAAGGCAAGACAGTATTTCACGTCGGCCCATCGTCTAAGACTATACGAGGCGCAAATTCGGCCTCACATGGAATACTGCTCTCACCTCTGGGCGGGTGCTCCCCAGTACCAGCTCCTTCCATTTGACCGTATCCAACGTAGAGCGGCTCGAATTATCGACGATCAAGCCCTTTCCGATCTGCTTGATCCTTTGGCTTTGCGTAGAGATGTTGGATCGCTCTGCATCTTCTACAGAATTTATCACGGGGAATGTTCCGAGGAATTGTTCGAATTAATCCCGGCTGCTGAATTTCACCTTCGGACATCTCGTCAAAATTCCAAATATCACCCGCACCACCTAGATGTCCGAAAATCCACAACAGCGCGATTTTTAAGACATTTTCTGCCTCGCACAACCACTCTGTGGAACCAGCTTTCGCCGGCGGTTTTTCCGAACCGATACGACTTGGGAACCTTCAAGAAAAGAGCGTACTCTTTCCTGAAAGGCCGGCAACGCACCTGCAAGCCCCCCGGTGTTGCAGATGTCCATGGGCGGTGGTAGTCACTTTCCATCAGGTGAGCCTCCTGCTCGTTTGCCACCTTATGACAAAAAAAAAAAAAAAAAAAAAAATAGTTGCAAAGAAATAATAATTTGCAGTAATGATATGAGGAACAAACATATGTAATTAAAAAGTACCTTTACAAGAAATCCTGCATGATGGACGTGCATTTACCTGAAAAATATAAAAAAAAAAAACAATTAAATGTAAGAAATTAAAACTTATTATAGTATATTAGTAATATTTCAGTAGTTTAAAAAAAGGCGTTTAAGAATTTTAGGGCGAAATTTAAATATCTTGTAACATATCACAAAAAAGGTTTATTTCAAGACGTAAATTTTCTACGTAAATAGGCTTAAAAATTTCCTATAAAATAGTATAACGAACTGTTTGCAAAACCTAATATAGTGTTATCAAAATAAACAAGAACACATCATTTGAATTAGGTAAAAAATCTAAAAAAATATATATTAATTAACTGCCTATTTCATGGATAGTCGTTAAAATATTGCTGTCACACTGAAACTAGATTCAAGGTCAAAGTTGCTCATTTTTCCCCTCCTGCCATTGAAATTAGCACTTGCAAAATACGCTTGTAATATACGCCATTTCATTTTATCTAATGGAATGTAATTTAAAACAATATTCTGTGAAACCTAAAAAAAATATTGAAACGTTCCAAAACGTTTGAAAATTAACCTCAATTCAAACATGAAACCGAATTAATTCAATCGCACCAACAAAAGAGTTCCAAAACACGTAACATTTAGAACGGTTACATTAAAGTCTAAAAACGAAATTTTTAAATAATCCAATGTTTAAATGAATACGTACAAGCATATGGAACCCTTAGGAGCGATAAATTAGGGTCAGTCGTCTAATGTGTTTATTCCGCGGAGAGTTTTTACGGGTCTTGTAAAAGGACCCTTGATAAATCTGATATTTACCACCTGCTATTGATATTGGAAAGTTGGGTTATCGGACGTAAGGTTTGTGATTTATTTGCATGGAGAAAACGGTAATAGGGCGGAAAATATTATTTCTGATCGACAATTCTGTTGAGATTTCAGTTTCAGATTCAGAGCTGAGATGGTGTTTAGAATAAGTAAATTGTATCCGATTGGAGATTAAATCCATGAAAGCATCACCGATGCTTCATTTTATTATGGTGTCGGTAGGCGAGGTAAGTGACAATGCACCTCCAACGTTGGGCCTGAGATGTTATGTGTATTACATTTTTGTTATCCTTGTGCCTGTAGTTACACTGGCTCTCTTATCCTTTCAAACCGGAATACAACATACAATAATAAGTATTAGTGCTTGGCGCTAATATTCTATATCATCATAATTATATAATTATGATGATTATCTACCCAGAAGGGCTTGTACAACGCCCTACCACTTACCACTGGAGTGGACTGGGCTGGTGGAGTGGTCCACCAGGAAACTTTATTTACCTAATGAAAATCACATGTGTGTTTTAAAGGAGCAGCGTCACAGAATAATCTCCAAATCTTGTGAAAGAGTAGATCTGCCTTAAGGGGTTTTTATTTATTGGTAGGTAAATTGGCCTACATGTCAGTACCAATAACCATGGGAGCATTTTGTCCAATACCTATAATTACACGGCACTTTTAGTATTCGAAGTGGAACGCAACGACACTAAGTATTGTTGTTTGGTAGACTTTCACAAAGCCCCATCACCAATTATTAAGCTAATCTTTTAGAAATATAATCAATATACCTAGTATCATATATATATTATACATTTTACTAATACAGAGAAAATTTATGTAAACTTACGTGAAGTTCAATTGTCTTTATCTCATCACTTAATCTCACCATCATTTATCGAAGCACTATTACTTTATAGAATGTCTGATGAGTAATTAGTACCTACTAAGATGGGCTTAAAATTTACGGGCTATTTTGTAATAACAGTATTTTAAACTTTAAACTTAACTTGTTAATAAATACTGAAATAAAATAGAAGGTCGTAAAAATTATTAGTCACAACAATATAAATGTCAACATGAAATAAAAAAATGAACAGTCGAAGAAAAACAGTATATCAGGAACAGAAAATGGCAGTAGAATAACATTCAAGAATGCAAGATATAAAATGCAACTAAGCTGTCTGTCATTCGAGAATAAAGGACTAAAACGTTAACAATAAGTAGAATATGTTTGTACATTGAATACTAAAAAATACAAGGAGTGATTATGTGTAGCAAATGAACATTACGTTTAATATTATTGAGCGTATTCGAGTTAAGAAAAAGCGGGATCAACTCTCAGTGTGTGTTACAGAGATGAATTTTCCTTCTTCTGCAATTCAAAAGTCAAAATCAAAATATGTTTTAATTAAATATGATATATTTTAAACTACCGCACATAGTATAAACATACTTGCTTTAATGGCTATACAATTTATTCATTTATTTTCTTTCCATTAACTCGCACTACGCTGCGTGGTGGAGTAAGCTCCAAAACCTTCTCCTCAAAATCGTCTAACAATTACGTACACCTTAGAATTATACGTCAAAGACTTATTACTATTTTTTTAACGTCTCAATAATATCATCATCAGATTTACAAAAAAAAATAACAACTTTTTATTTATTCACAAACAAATAAAACACAAACTAAATTTGAGAACAAAAGTTATAAGCTCGGAGCGCCGTTTAATAAACTTTTTTCTGTTATTGTACCCAAGACAGTCGAGATGGCCCAGTACTTGGAAGCCCTGAAATATTAAGCCAAGATTTCAGTTTTGAATCTGAAAAAACATAACTGAAAAATTTTCAGGAGTGAAGTTTGTTTTTATACTTCACCTTGTATTGCGCCGAAGAAAAACGTCATGACGTAACTATATCTAAACCGCATTGGAACAGTGCACTTGAATATGCTTAAAAATGCCTTACAACGAAAAGAGGCTTCAGCCCAGCAATTGTATTTAGCGGGAGTTTTTTTATGTCGTTATATGATTATGACAAGTGGTCACCACAACTTATAGATATTGGTACTGAAAGGGAGCTAAGATGTCCCTTGTGCAAGTATTGCTGTTTGGCGGTAGAATATCAGATGAGTGGTTGGTACCTACCCAGATGAACTATTACAAAGCCTTACCACCAAGTAAGTAATTTATAGGCTATTACGTGCATCACCCAAGGACTGCACAAGGTTACACGAAATAATATTTCACCCGTTGAAGACCCGAGAAATTGTAGTTCGAACAAAATCAATAGTACTGTTACCGGCTATTTGTGTACGTGCAGGAATTAGACAAAACATCGCTATTCGGTACATATTTCAACATATACAAATCGTAGACAGCTAACACACCACGTTTGATAGTGATATGATATGGAAAACTTTGCGACTACGCTTACCAAGTTTGTGGTCCAAGTTGAGACTAAGCCGAGGATCTGGTATTTTACATTAGTATATAACTTTAAACAAGGTATTTAAACTGTAAGTGCATGAAAAAGTTAACGTCAACTTGTAGAATTAAAATTTTGTTCGAATAAAGTTTACGGAGGACTAGACTAGACCCGTTTGATTTATTATGGTAAGTGCTCCGAGAAATTATTCTCTCTAATTGCTGCTTCCCCTTTTCTTAACATGTTTACGCGTATTGGCTTTCGATGCCACCGCCTAACTGTAACATCAATTTCATAGCACGAAGATATTCGTCAAGTACTTTCTCATATAACTTGGGTTCCTTTAAACGAGGCGTGAAGAGGCATTTGCGGGCCGGCATGGCGAGCGCGGCTAGTGCAGTTCATTCATCCTGACTGTAATCGTCGTCTATGGAGTACTATCTCCAAGTACCGATTATGTGTTTATAATTAAGTTATCAGCTTTTATCCAGCAGTGAGATATTTATGAACTGTTTTTGTTACAAATATGTAAAAACGCAATATATAAAAAAGGCTTCCAGTAAAAAGAACACAGACACTAGAAAAAAATAACTTATAAATATTTAGTATTTGTTTTAATAGATCAAAGCTAATATATTATACCAATATCACACTAACATAATAAAAGAACAAACTGGGAAATTCTGCTTAAATAATACGGATATATGTGTACGGTATACAATTAAATAATACTATATTGACGTACTTAAATTAAATACACGATATGGACTGAAATAAAAGTTCACGTTATTGCACAATTAAAAATTAAATCGAACGGAAAAAATAAACACGGTATTTTATCTATCTTTTATATTATGAAACAGTTTTGACCTTTAAATTTACACGTTCAAATGATGGATGATGTATAAGCGTTAGTAAGCCTTAAGACTCAGGGATAAGATTCAAATTCGTTTTGAACCTAGGCCTTTCTATTATCCTTAATCCGCAGCGTAAGTATGCCACTTATTTTGCACGACACACAGTATGTTAAGGCCTTTACAAGGGATTCATACTAAGCCAGGATACGTGTGACTTGGTAAGTCTCATAATGGTAATTGTTTCTTTAAGGTCTAAAGGATTTAGCTATTTAAAAGCAATTAGCATAAATAACATCTAAGATTATATTACACTTTTGGTTCTAAAGGTCACTTTAATTGGTTCACCTTTGGTAACAACTGTTTGTAATTCACATTAGGTCTTACGATTAAATTTGAATGTTATCGAGAGTTTGGAACATGTTTAAACTTCTTGGGAGTTCTGATCACTACTTCTATTCAATTTGTTTTATCAGAAAATCGTAAGGGATAAGGAAGGTAAAATATTTAAATTGTAATCGCTTTTAACTGCTGTTATAGTATTTTTTGTCAATATAAATTATGTAAATTTGTAAATATATTACGTAACTAGTATTATAACGGGAGCCACGGTAAAATATTAGTAAAGAATGTATAAGATATACATAAATGTACATAGTAAAGCCTATGTTAATATCTCTATCAGAAAACCTACGTCAATTCGGTACTCAGTCACTGCGTCAAAGAATTACCCTAAAAAATTAATTGGTAAAGCATATACCATTGTATATTAAGTATATAATTTTTGGCTAGAGTTATGTACTCTGTAATTCTCCGGAAATATTATATATAATATATTTTTATTGCCATGTAATTTATATATTAATCAATTTCAATTGAAATCAGATAAAATATCATTTCATAAATTAGTACAAAATTTTCTTTAAATGTTAAAAAAAAATATTATCGCTTTTCCAATTAATATATTTTCCAATAACACACCTACGGATTCTACAAATAAATGAATATTTATTAATAGTAGACCTTTTGAAAAAAGAACACGAAATCGTCAAATTTACCTTAAATCGTATCTGGATACAATTAAATCGCTTTACATAACCGTTGTTATCGCAATAAATGGAGAATACATAACATTTATCAGTCACCTAACGGATTATCGTTTATTATCTGATGATTACGGGGCTAAGTGTGCTTGACAAGGCATGAAGTGGGCTTAATAAGTTAATACTATAAGCCTACAGGGCGGTCGCAGACTGCGCTATTTATTTGTACATACAAGTATATATTGTAACAACAGGAGGAATATCTGAGGCCCTGATTGTGCATTTGTATTCAAATATTGTAGTTCTCTTTGCAAGATTTGAACAACGTTGGACAGACAGAATATTTGTTACAATATCATTTAGCTATACGTTAATAAGGAACTTCTGAAATTGTGGTCTAGGTTGAAGTATGGAACTTTTTTCCTTCGGCACCAGAATTACAGTTTCGTTCGTAATTGATGTTACAAATTGTATGTTTCCAACTTCTCAAATGGTATCCAGCCTGTAATATGTATGTTTACATATTAGTCCAATATTTTGGAACTTTGTCTTTCTTAATGTAGTGAGATAAATTGGCGTTGTTAATAATATCAATATTTTTTACACCGTCAGCAAACATCTGAGTTGTGAAGTTATATACCTTGTCTTGTCACCTGTAATTAAACTGCTCATTTGACTCAACCGACATTCATACAAAGTTGCTTAGTAATAGAATAATTTGTAAGTAATTGTCGCGACACAAACTTACTATCAATATGTACACAGAAATAACAAGCGAACTGAGATCAGGATATGATCACTTTGTAATCAGAATAAAAATTATATTAAAAAAAAGATTATGGTTTCTAATCCAAATGGTACGACTTCGGCTATGTTTACTATTACCATAAATGGTAATTATAAAATATACTATTAATTTATTAGAATAATAATAATATCAAATGAGAACATTTAAAGGAATGTCAAGGGTAATGTCGAGTATTCTGATTCTGGTGAAGTAAAAGGCGTCATAAACGTACTCATGCATTTTTGATGTACTGGTGGATGGAGAGCATTAATTATTATCGCGATGATAATAGCAATTAGTTATTAAATAATCATCATCATCGTCATCATCATGATCAGCCTGTATTATTCCGCTGCTGGACGTAGGCTTCCCCCAAGGCGCGCCACTGATCCCGATCTTCGACCCTTCTCATCCATGTTCTTTCTTCTATACTAAATTATACCATCTATTAAATAATAATCTATTAAAATTTACTTTTGATTTATCTAAGTGATAGGTTCCCTCATTACTTACTCTATCGACAACCAATATTCTGAATTACTACGATACTGATTTAGGAGAAGGATCAGTGGGTAGAACCATCTTTACCGATTTTTACAAACCCAGGCAAGCACCGATTAATTTGGATGTGCTTGATATGTGTTTATAATACATCTCACCTGCATGTGACTCATTTCAACGAAATTCTGCCTCTTGTGTATCAACCAACCGGCATTAGAACAGCGTGGTGAAATTTTATTTATTCATTTTTAGGATAACACTAACAACAAATGATAATTACATTTATTCTTATATAACAACATGTATCAAATATTAATTAAAGTTAAATATAATTTTGTTTCTAGTTAATACGAAAAAAATATACAATAATTACATTGTTGGGTCAAACACAATTATGAATAAGCTCCAACTATTCTCCTCAAAGGAAGATAAAGCCGTAGCGGCCACTGTAAATCAGCGTCGGGTTCAAAACCATGACTAGGGCTGAGTGGTCTCCCGATTTGAAATCACACCATTGTACAGTTTACAATTTATATAGTTCTTATTGTTACATATAACTTTGGTGTATTTATTTTTGTGAATTATGTTGTTTTGTTTAATTGAAATTATTTTTGTTACCATTAGTTATTTTTAGACTCAACAAAGTATTAGTTCTGTTGTTTTAAATTTAATCTTGTATTGTGTTTTGTTTACAACTACAAAGATTAATCTATTCTGTTCTATATTAAAAATGGGTAGTCACTGAATCTGATTGTGATATAATCACTGGTTAAATGGTGGCCTCGTCTCGAGAAGTTTTGGATCCTTCTGATTGATAATTCTTATTAAGATTTTGATTTTCATTTACCCAGTAATGAGAGATTACTTCTTTTAAAAAATATATAAATATTTCATAAGACTAAAATGCTGTAACTTGAAAACATTTAATTGAAAATGCCACAACTTATTTGACTGCGACTTGCGAACAAAATACCTAGCTGTTTTAGACAAGCAGAAATGAAGACGCAAATTTATTAAATGTTGCCACAAAACAACTGAAGATGACGGTCGGAGCGGAGCCTCGTCAGGGTTCTTTTAACGCTATGGAAAGAGAGAAAAAACAATTATTCTATTCTGTCTCGGTCTAATGTATCAAATATGTTATTGTTATGAGATGAGATAGAGTCGTACTTTCTTCAGCGTATATATTATTATCAATTAAATTTATACTAATTTTATTAAAATAACTCGTATTGAATAAGCTGTCTTATTTTTAATACAGTTATAATTATATTTTATAGGTGAGGTAGAGGGGGGACCGCAAAAATGGGCCTCCTTATGGTAAGTGTATATTGGCAGTGGTGCTGTTAGAAATAAAAAAATATTTCTGAAATCACTAGTGCGCCTTGTTTTTACACTGACTCACTCACCCTTCAAATCCGGACACAACTAGTTCTATGTATTTTTGTTTTGTGGTACAGTATAACATGATGAGTGAGTGGTACCTACCCAGATGGGCTTGCACAAAGCCCTACCACCAATAAATGTTATTTATATAATAATTATGTAATACACCACACATAAAAAAACTGTTTTATTTTGCCCATTTGAATATAAGATGTTCTTCTCGTTACGTAATTCTTTGTCATAAGCCAAGGAATCTATTCGAAAGACGCCTTATGTAAGTTTTCAAATAATAACTGGAGTAATATTGTCATTTTATAACTGTCAATTTTTCCACGTCCATGAACATCCCTATCGATCGCGTCTCGGATTATTGGAGGGTTTGTATTGCAAATATTTCGAGAGCTAATTACGAAATGTATGTCCACCACCAGTTTAATCCAGAATAACGTTTGATTCCTCAATTATAAGTTCCATTGGTTCAAAATTAAATTGTGGCAATTTTATCATTTAATAATATTGGACATTTGTAAACAGCACTGGCATACAATTCGCGTAATTGCGTCTGTCATTATCGGAATGGAGGATTTACAGACCGTATTAAGGATTACGTTTTATAAAAATTAAAAAAGGAATGCCGGATTCGTAGAAACAAAGAATTGGCTTGAATTAAAAACCATAATCTTCACTGCAAAATTTCTTGACTCAATCATGTTCGAAATTTGAATGTTGTAATTTTTTTCGGTAACAAATGCGAGCCTTTTGATCCGTGTAAACAACGTAATAAAACAAAGTTAGTGCTTCCAAACCGGAACATACCTATTGCCCTTAGACCGAAACAAATGAAACAGTTCCAAGTTACGGTTTGACCTTTATAAAGAATTCCGCCACAACCAATAAAAGGGCGTTGGGAGGAAATAACGATGGCTACACACGGATACCTGTAATATAAGTAAAAAAAAAAAACTTTGAAAGAGACATGCCTATATTCGTTTTACTAATAAGGTTAGTAGACGAACTCGAAAATTAGTAATAATAAATTCTAAATACGTCCCTTTGTGTGAAATATGTTTACAACTGTAAACATATTTCACAAATAAATTTACATTTTATAGATCATAGTTTTGTGGCTTAAAGCTATCACGAATCGTATAATATATAAACTCCTAGCAAATAAAACCGAAACAAATTTTGAAAAGAAGATTGATTCGTTTCCGACAACTGGAATGGAAAATATCTGCTTATTATCATGTGATAAAATTAAATAAAAACCGGCCAAATGCGAGTCGAACTCACGCACGAAGGGTTCCGTACCATTGACTAGGTAAACAACAGTAGGTACACACATTTATTGTTATCGTACAAAAAATGGCGTTTATTGTATGGGAGCCGCTCTTGAATTAATTTATTTTGTTTTTAGTATTTGTTGTTATAGCGGCAACCGAAATACATAATTTGTGAAAATTTCAACTGTCTAGTTCTTGAGATTCATCCTGGTGATAGACAGAAAGGGACCCGTTTTTCCCCTTTGGTTATGGAACCCTAAAAAGAGCCAAGAGACTATCGCTATTGATATAGCGCTAACCGCGAACGCTCATATATTACGTGTCGTTAAGCTGTGTAACTTAATGTCACTTTTTCATTCTACAACTACGAATTATTATTGCTTGGCAAAATCTAGTGAATAAATTATAAGTTATCCAACTGTATTCTGTTTCAACACTTCGTAGTACGAACATCTTATACCAATTAATGTATCAGCCATCGTATCTTGTATCCAAAAATAGACAAACATTTGAGCAAAAGAATGCCAACTATTTTCGTTTTGAACCGCTAATGGAACAGATGTTGGCTTCCCATTGGCTTCAAAGGGCTTTACGCCAATAATTTAAGTCGAAGTGTCAAACTTATTGGTCGTGTGTCGCTGTAATTCGACTCGCGTTCCACATCAACGTAACACGGCTACCTTCGACTAGGAATTAATCACAGTGTGCGTGTAAGTTGCTTAAAATCACGCGATCAACGGCTTTCTTTATTACCTATAAGTTATTATTCATGAAAATCGAAATAGGATTGGAGTTGATGACTATCGACAATGGGGATCTATTTCTGTGCTACGATGGTATTTAGATGAAATATTTTTTTAGACTTGATTAGATCGTAGGAAAGTTAGACAATGGGGAAATTTACTTTAATTTCACTGGGCGTTGGTGATTACTTTCTATGAAGTTGTCCATTTGTCTGCCTAATTATTTTCTAATCAGAATATTTGAGAAGGATTAGGTTGTGTTCCTTGTAAAACTTATATTTTTTTTTGCTAAAGGTGACAAACGAGAAGTTTCTCACCCGATGGAAAGCGACAACCACCGCCCATGGACATCTGCAACAACGGCTGCATTGCCGGCCTTTATATTTAGTATTTTATACTATGATGATTAATCAAAAAATCTGTCTTTCTTAAGAAAAAACTACCCAAAACTTTTTAGTCGCGAAAAAGTAAGTAAGAAAGTAAGTAAGTAAATCTTTATTTTGGACATAAATATTTGACAAACATTGAAGACAAGAAACAAAATATAATAAAACTATAATATAAGTAGGTACAAAAAATAACATAAAAAAAACTAAAACAAAACAAAAGTATAAAAAAAGAAAAAAATGCAAATCATACTTAGAACCAAAGACTTAATTAAAAATAATAATAATAATAACAAAAATATAAAGTACTGCTTATGTCCCAAAAAGGTATGCCACTCAGCATAACCTAGGAAATACCTAGAAACTGGTTTTCAGTAACAAATTCTCATATATACTAATTTCGATTGGAAGTTTGAACACTCTATTACATATACCCTGTATACGGTGTAATTACCAAGAATGGTACAATTACTTTAGGTGTAAATTAAACATTAAATTGCTAATAAAATATTGTATGATTTATAATTAAATAAAGCGAACATTGTTATAATAGTTTCCTTTATTAGCTACAAGTAAAGCCTTCGAAATTGGACTGTTTTGGTTAATTTTCGTGTAAGTTTTTTATATATTATATAAAATACCATTTTAGTATTTCCAATGGGATAAACCTATAGACAAAACAAGACCATTCCAAATTAACTACTAATGGTATCTACCCACTCAACAGATATTCTACCGCCAGCAGCAATACTTATATACTTAATTTATTGTTATGTTCTGGTTTGAAGGATGTCTAGGGTCCACTAACCATGAGGTAGGTTATTTGTCTATCTGCCAATTTGACCTATAAAAAACTCGTTTAATTAATAAATAAATTAAAAAAAAATATATTTCACGATCATACAACACATCATACAACAGGAAGACATCATACTATTTGCATTTCTCATAGACACGCCCTTCTCATCCTTCGTAACGTAACAAATGGCACGCAGTCTTTTAACAAACAGATGCGTAGACCGCAGTTCGGACGTCACATCAAACGCCCAGCCCAATGAGGGATGCCCTTTACAGCCACATAACTCTAACGAACAAAACGGTAATTTTCCTTGCTAAGATATTCGTCGAATTCCCCACGCGTCCTCCAACTCTTTGCTTTATTTGCTTGTTCATTTTTTACAGTCTCGTCAAAATCATCCCTCTGCCGATGTTTCTCCTTTGCCTCATAAAAATAATGGGCGTAGGTATGCGGTTACGTCGATAATAAAAGTATCGATACAACTTAATCGATATAGCTTAATTTAACTAGTTAATTATTTTTTTTAAATCGTGGGTATAAATAATCGATTATTTTTCCATAAAATCACTTAATTAATTTGACATTTTTTATATGATAAGTGGCAAACGAGTAGGAAGCTCACCTGATGAAAAGTGACTACCTCCGCCCATGGATATCTGCAAAATCGTGGGGATTGCAGATGCGTTGTCGGCATTTAAGGAAAGAGTACGCTCTTTTCTTAAAGGTTCCCAAGTCGTATCGGTTCGGAAAAACCGCCAGCGAAAGTTGATATTGAGAAATTCATGATCAATATTTTATTTTTATATTCTGACAAATAGTAAGTTGTCACTACTGGCTATAAACACTGTAAGACTATTAATAGTTTCTCATATTACTAATGTGCCACCAACCTTAAAAATGAAGATGTTACGGCCCTTCGGCTTTCAGCCTTTGTACATTTGCTAGCTCACCCTTCAAAACAGCACACAACAACATTTATTATTACTATTTGGCGGTAGAATATATTATTAGCGGGTTTCTTAAAAGTATTAGCATTTTTTTAAAGTTCATTTTGCCGTATTTGAAATTAAGAATTATCTTAAGCATTTCCAGTTTAATGAGGAATAGTAGGACTCTACTCACCGTTATTCGTAGCCTACAGATCCGTAAGTGACAAGCCAATAGTAGCATCCGAACCACGTCTAAGCCATTCAACTCTCCGTAAGCAAAACAATTCGTTTCTTGTATATAGACACCGGGTATATATCGATATAAGTTACAGCACATCACTGAAACCGTAGTATATTACCACATTTTGACATGACTTTATGAAGACGTGACGTAGGTATAATATCATAACGCTTGGGCTTATTCAGGGAAAAGTAAGGTTCCATTGTGTAATACACTGGTAATAACCGGCACTTTGCTAGTGATATAGCTAATGTATCCAAATTTTCATACGAAACCTTAATCATTGATAAAATAACTTTATTTAAAATAACAAAAATATTATAATAAAACTACGATATTTTATTTTTTCTTACGCTTAACTGGAAGTGGTACAATATTTAGGTGTATTATTGTTAATTCAATGTTAAACAGTAGGTCAACGGCTTATCTCATGGTAAGCGGTAACCATAGCTTATAGAGACAGGCGCCGTATGAAATTTAATATCCCTAGTGCCTCCTGGCTCACTCACCCTTGAAACCGGCACAAAATAATACTAAGTATTCCTGTTTTACAGAAATTCGTTGGATGGCTTCCTACCAAAAAGGGCTTGCACGAAGCATACCACTTTGGTTGGTAATTGTACTCAGTTCTGCTACAACTTTGATGACTTCATATCGATGATATAAAAACAATTCGTCATGAATATTTAATTATGTCGATGTTGTAAAAAAATATAACTTGTCATTGCCATTGAGGTTGTGTAAATCAACGCAGCTTACCGACTACGTTCTGAACCTTGCTGCGATCTCACGAGAGACATCCTTAAAATGAACTTCGTTCTAAGCACGGAACTCGGTTCTTGTTGAGCCTGTAAAGGTTAAAAATCAAAAACAAAGGATTCATGCCATTGAAACGGTTCTTCTGCTGTTATTGAGTCAATGTTCCACTTCACAAATTTTATCATAACCTATATATATTGAGCTTTTGTTTATTAATTCTCAATTAACGTTATTTTTGTCTTCAGCAATATGAAGTAGGGCATTTCAAGCATTTGCATGATTTTTACTGATAAGTTATTATTTCAAAAAATAATATAATCATTTAAAATGTTCCACGAATATATTTGCGTTTACGTTACATTTTCTCAATAGGATTATATACAGGTTTATAATTCTATATTCATTATGAACAAATAACTAATAATCACCAATCAACGTTTTATCAGGAGGATTTCTTTGTTTTGCCAATAACTAGCAGATTGGCAATATTGGTTCAGGCTTAGACGTCTGCCCTTTAACCATAAAAGATCTCAATAAGACATATTTGATATCTAGGAATTGTTATTATTGGTATTGACAAGATCAAAGAGGTTTCATATTTTGAAAGGAAGGTAGTCTATATATTGAATATTAATAAATAATGAGAATGCTTAAACATCGAAAAATTAAATAAAAATTGCTTAGTTAATATTGATCACTGTTTATTAGAATGATTTACAAATTATACTTATAATCATTAAAGCGCTTAAAGCAAACTTGTTCAACAGAAGCAAAATTTGTATTAATGAGCTTAAGTATGTAACTACTGAACAAGTAAAAGGCATTTTCGAGCACTAAAACTAAACACACAATAGAACAAACAGACCAACGGAATCTGGAAATACTGTTAAAACTGTGATTCTAACTCTTCGTAACGGAACTCTAAAAGCAGTTTACATCTGCAGGTTACTCCCGTAAGTAATATTCGACACTCGACGTAAACGCTTTGAAGATGATCGATGACGCAACAAAACATCGCCTCAGGTATAAGTTACAAGTTGAAGCGATTACAAAAGCTTTAAACGTCAATTCAGATGAAACTGAACAAGTAGTTTTATTCAATGCTGATTCTTTAAACGATAAAAGAATAGATAGAAATAAATAACCACAAAAAGATAATCACATGTAATTTCAGATGAAAGCAAAAAATAAACAAAAGCAATATTTAACTGAATTCGTGTTACAAAATTATAAATTCAAAAGTATCAGTTATTATATACTTAAGTAACATATCAACAGCAAAATGCTTGGACGTGATCCGTAACAGAGAGTTCAGGGTTTTGGACTAGAGTCGAAACTTAGTGCCTTTTAAAGGAAACAAAAGAATAAAATTGCTTGTAAAAACGACTTAACATTAATTAAAAAAAATATCTGAAGTTGACATAATAAAATTTATGTAAAATATAATATAACAGTTAATTATGAGTAAGCTTAAACACGAAAGAACAATAAATAATAATAAACCACTTCAATAAACGATTGACGTTGGAGTGGAAGCCGATAGCAGTGAAATAAAACTAAATAACACTCTTTTATAACTTAAGCCATACCCTTAAGTCTGTCACGCGATGTTTACAACGAAATGTCGTGTTGAATATTGAATTTTGAGTTAGTTCATGTTAAGTGAAGTTGTAAAAGCGTTGTCCGTGTGTAGATGCCGTCTGTAGATACAAAAGTCCCACCTAGTTATTTGATTGGCGCCTTCGTGGTTTCTGGGTCGTCTGAATACGTGATAATCTGTTGTCAAATAAAAACATCTATTTGGCATAGCATGATATCCTCCACTAAATAATCCTACACCATATTTCATATTAGTACGAGCGTACATTGGTTATGTTAAAAAAAAAAAAAGTACTGGTTTTTTTCGATAAAATCTACATTATGAACCGGTGGAAGCCGAGGCCGAGTTGGCCCAGTGGTTAGAACGATTTTGGGTTCAAACCCAGGCAAGCACCACTGAATTTTCATGTACTTAATTTGTGTATATAATTCGTCTCGTGCTCGGCGATGTAGGAAAACATAGGAAAACGAAATTCTGCCACATGTGTAGTCCACCAACCCGCATTAGAGAAGGGTGGTGGAATATGCTCCAAACCTTCTCCTCAAAGGGAGAAGAGGCCTGAGCCCAGCAGTGGGAAATTTACAGACTGCCAATGAACCGGTGGAAGCTTTACGTATTTCAAAAACGCTTTTTAAGACGTACTTGAACAAAGTAAATTTAGACATTGATTTTGACCCTATATTGTTACCATTTCAAATTACTAAAAATATAAAACCGTTACAATAAATTAAACTTTATTATTAATAATATTGACATTAAAAACGTTATGAAAACTAAAATTCTCAATTTGAATGAAGAATTCTTATAATGCCGCCCTTGCTGAGTTTTGTTATATAACCTATTTGGAGTTTGAAATAAGAAAGGCAAGCGCTATTTCTGTACCTTACTTTATCATGGAAGTTTTATTCTTGTTTTTTTATGTATATCTATTAATGTTACCGTGTGTTAATATGTTTTAATAATAGTCCGTAAGTGTGCAAATCTCGAGTAACTTAAATGTCCGGGAACAGCTTGCTTCTTTAATCTCATCTCGAACTAAGAATTTGTAAAATTTTAAAATCAGTATATTTTCAAGATGGATATGCTATGTATGTCTGTATTTTGTATATTTTGACGTCTAGCTTGCTATATCAACTTCATGACACATACATTGAAACTTTGTACCGAGATTATTAACCGATAATAAAAAAAAAATTGTTGGCCATTAAATTTAAAATAAGTATATCAGATATTATAATTCTAATTAGGGTTTGTTTATTAATATAGGCATATAATAATAAGCAAACAATTACAATAATAACTGTAACAAAATTAAATAATTCCTTCGTTTGCAATAAAATAAACAAGAAGAAAAAAAAAAAAACTGAGAAAAGATAAGCGCAAAAAAAAAAAACAAAATGAAAATAAATATAAATAATTTCAAAGGTACTAATATATTTTATATTTGGAAGAGCGAATAATAAAAAATAACGTGGGACGTGCGATAAGAAGTATTAGTACTGTGTAGACTTGCTGTTTACGTGCGAAGATAACTAGGAGCTGGAATAATAAACATAATATTCTTGTTCGGCATAGCTTATTGAGTCCAAAATTTCATCAAAAAAACACACTCAAATAAACCCCGAAATACATAAAAAAACAGATTCCATTTATGATATATGAAACATCAATACGGAATATTAGGAAAATAGATAAATACAATGCGTTGAAAGCATTCCAAAATGAAATGGACTGAACAAACAAATTCAACGTTTCACCAGATCAATATAAGTCCACAACTATATTCGCAAAATAAAAAATAACATTCACGAAGTACCGAATAGCCACACGCCCACTGTGGAGTTAGATAAATTAAATACAAAAAGGGGCAAAGAGAAAAATTCAGCTATCTACACAGTACCCTGTTTATCCATGTCAGTTACCACCCTCGGCTCAGTAAATTACTACAGACCGTTTTCCCTCCATTTTCAAACACAAAACGCTAACCAGCCCACAAACAAAAGAGTTTTTATGGACTAATAATTACAATATTCATGACGCTTGCAACTGCGACGCTTTTGTGAATCGCAAAAGTTGACGCCGTACATTAATGATCTTCACATTTGTTTTAAGGTTGTGCATTTAAATAGTCCTTTGGAAGGGGCGAAATTTACATAAAATTTAAATTTTGAAATATTTTGATTTGTATTTTTGTCAAGCAAGATTGATGCGATTATTCAAGTCGTTTCCGAGAAACATAATTACCAACCAAATAATTTTATCAGGAAACTTGATAATAACGAAATTTGAACTTCTACAGAAATCTTATTTCCATATAATATTTTTAAAACGGTAACTCGTCTCTAGGCGAACAATGCTTCTATTTTTAAATAAAAAAAAAATAATAAATTCATTTAAGTCCTACAACAGAATACTAAAATCTGTCAATGTTAGAAGATAAAGTAACCCGTCGAAAGGTCTATAATAAAATATTTTTTATATGTAAAAATGTCTCCATTTGCGTCCTAAAAATGTTCGGTGTACATTTTTTCGGTCAATAATATATCAATCCACTCGACGTGTCGAGCGTGCGTGGAGTCTGCGAAAATAATGATGGATGGCGAAGTAAAAAGCAATATTCTATGTATTACGGTTTAAGTAGGCACGTGCTGTATTCATGTGAGTTTTTTATGTGTGTGTTTGTCTTATTATGTAAATATTGTCGCACATTAAAGAGCTGCGTCAACAATTGCTTTGAATAAGTTTATTGGTTTAAGTTTTATAACCAAGTCTCTGGGTTGTTGTGATTTTCCATTTGTATTTTATTAAATTATTCCTCGTTCTTAAAATAAAGGTTAGTTTAATTTTCAAGATAAGTAAAATATGTTTAAAATTTTAGTGAAAAATAGATAAAGTAATATAATATTATTATAATTACAAACATCTAAGGCACAAGCGTTTTATTTTTATATAATTCTTCTATACGCGTGTATGTGATTGAACTCCTAATCAGCTGGTCCGATTTTCATAAAGATTTGTGTGATGTATGTTAGATGTTTTAGATTTTACCTATAAGATGGTGCATATAAAAAAAATATATTATTTCACCTGTATGAAGTCGGGAAGGGACGCTTTTTGCCTTTGCTTTGTAACTACTCAGACCAACTTGCACCGAGTCCTACTCCCAAGTATTATGCGAGTATAGTTATATTGTACAATTGACTAAGTATTATAAATAAAATTAACTTCGTAGTTCTTGGCAATTCTTCTCAGTAGAGTCTACATTCTGTATCGATAGGTCGTAGATTTACATTTAATATAAATAAATATATATATGTACATACTAAATAAGAGCGTATTTTTTAAAGAAAATGTTTTAAAATCGCTATATGTTATTATTTTAGGATTCCCATTCCATCACGACAGCTGCAAATCTATAGAAATATCAGGATAAAACCAAAACAGTATGATCGCGGTCATTTTCTGTTTCGGTTTGCGACTCCGTGTTCTTTGTTTTAAGCCACTTAATAGATTTGGATATGGTTATTACTAATATAAAGATCGATAAAGGACGGTAGTTTGTATGCATAATTTTTAAATAATTTCGATGATATTTTGTCAAACTGTTTTCGAACACATGATGGCTAACGCTGGCTAAGCTTTAAGAGATACATCAAAATAATAAACTAGAACATTTAAGGTCTCAAAAAAGCCTTCCGATTTATTTCGATAGAAGTTTTTTTAGGGTAAACTCATAATTACTGTATGTTTATAAATAAAAATTCGAGGTTGTTTGCGAAGCTATATTAACTTGTTCAGATAAATATATACATGTTACCTATATTTAGTTAGTTATACATAAATTTATTAACATAAGAATTGATAACATTAAGTGCTTAAATATATAAATATTTGAATTAAAAATTACTGTATAAATCTTGACCGCGTGGAATGGTGGCAAGAATGCTAGCAGCATTTCCCCGTTGAATCGCAATTCCGATCCTCTGGGTTAAAAACGAACCAGCCTTCCTATCACCAGTGGAGGCAATAACACGAGGTGTTGTATGTTGTGTTACCTATAGGTATTTAATATTGATTAAATGACACATTTACCCACTATCACTCGAATGAATGCTTTACGTGATATAACCGATTCCAAAATACATTAACCAAAAAATCTCTCATCAAACGTATGCTAGAATAACTGTAAATTATGTATGCTAGAATAACAATTAAAATGCTTATGTCGTCGTTAAAAATTACCCCAAATCCGAAGCCTTGATCAAAGAACTAAATCACGACTAATACTAATTTTGATGTTATTCTTATAAGTTTTATATACGAATGCAATACCTATTTTTCCTATGATATAGGAGATATATGTATAAACTATATTTATAAAACACATCGTTATTAATATATAAAATGGTTAACATACGATCACAAGTTTAAAGTTTACAATTATAAACCGATACGGGCGCGACTGTTTGAAGTAGATAATGTCGTATTTAGATTTCATTGTGAAATAGATTTTTTTTTTTAATTTAACATAGGTGGAGTAGATATTGTACCCTTAAAAATAATTGGTGATAGCTGGAACAGTAAGAAATATTATATAATACTATCAGCTAGTACCTGACACACACACAAACACAAACTTCCAAACCCCCTTCTACCTTAACGGATGTCTACGCCCTACAAGGAACCTACCTGCCAATTTTATGTTTGTCGGTGTTATAGTTTTAGTTTTTTGTGATTTGTGAGATGAGTGGTATTTCGCTTTTATATATATAACTCACCCCTTACGAGGTCAATGCGCAACCAACATTGCGAAATAAAATGTCATGACGTCATTATGGCCACAGTCACACTGGTTACTCAGCCTTCAAACCATAACACATTTTTTAGCATTAGCAGCCTGTAATTTTTCCCACTGCTGGGCTAAAGGCCTCGTCTCCCTTTGAGGAGAAGGTGTGGAGCATATTCCACCACGCTGCTCCAATGCGGGTTGGCAGAATACACATGTGGCAGAATTTCGTTGAAATTAGACACATGCAGGATTCCTCACGATGTTTTCCGTCACCGCCGAGCACGAGATGAATTATAAACAAAAATTAAGTTCATGAAATTCAGTGGTGCCTGCCTGGGTTTTAACCCGAAATCATCGGTTAAGATGCACGCGTTCTAACCACTGGGCCATCTCGGCTCATACCGTAACACAACAACCAGTATTACTGTTTCGCGGTAGAATATGGGGCATGGCATTTGTTTCTATAATAATTTTATACAAATATTTTTAAACTTGGCCTGTTAAAAAATGTTACGCTAACGTCAAAAACATTGATAAATAAGGCATATCACTCAATACTAGATAAAATTAAAGATAAAAAAGCTCGGACTTGGTATTTATTGATCTGAAGCAGAATATATAAAAAAAATATATATGTACTTTACTGACATACATAATTAAAATCGTGGAAAAGAGTCACTACTTAGTTTCTTGCCGGAGAAGTAGAATCTACTTTCCGAACTCGTGGTGATTTTATATTTAAATCAACAGTGGAACAAGATGATTTAAAAGTACTTTTACTTGAACAAATAATATTTTGAATTTGATATAATATGATGAGATGGTACATACCCAAACGGGCTTACCCAAAGCCTCACTACCAAGATGCTGGTATTTAGCTGGTATCAGACTTCCTTAATATTAAGCATGAATGGCGAAATATTGAAATTTCTGAATCTATACCGCCTTGTATCTAACCCAATATCAAGAGACCGAACTGCTTATAATTTACAAGTATAATATCGGCCTAAACTGGATTTACAATTCCAAAGCGTTGTTCATATAATCGAGTAATATCGGGAACCCATTTATCTGAACAAGACTTAATTATGGGGTGGATTAATCTAAATATCATTTAATTTTGTAATACAGAACCTTTACTAGCACTCGATTCAATAAATTAAATAATTGATATCGATACGAGTACGCGTCGTAATGGTTAATGTTTTGGTTAAAGTGCGAATGAGTTTATAAATTCGGTTATTTTCCCTTTTTATGTTTGTCACGTCAGAACTCCTTAATTTATGAACCGAAAAAAATATGTCACTTCCTTATATTGAGTTAAAATTTTACATTATTTTCATTTAGAACCTTCTAAAAACTATTCGAGCTTTAGGTTACTTGAGTTTAATTCTATGTTTGTTGTATGTATTTATTTATTTTACGATATCTTATACTGGTTTAAATAAGTGAAAAAATATACATAAATGTATAGAGCAAGAACTGGCGTTTGCTTTCTAGTGATTATTTTCCGCCATATTTTGAGTTAGGACATTTGATTTAAGACCATTGTCATTTTTGTATGTATTCGATATGTACGGTTATATTCAAGTTCCCATCATGGGGTAGAGGCGTCACTCGACGACCTGATTTCGATGTCGACCGTAATCTTCTTAAAGCATGTCGAGTATTTCTCAATGAATAACCTAATACTAAAATTGCAGCTCAATTAGTAGTGAGACATTTCATTGTACTAAAGGAATACAGTCCAAAATATTAAGTGAATATTATCAGAAACTGAAAATCGTATACTCGACATACGTCCTTTAAATAATTCTTCTAAATCAAAGAATAGGATCTTGACCACTGATTGGTATACAAAAAATTAAATAACGCGATTTATGATATACTAAAATTAAGTCTAAAATCGCCTGTATCAACATCGTCAGTTAGGACTTAGTATAACATGAGATACGTCCTAGTATGTACGGTAGGTGAAACTAATACTGATTTCAGCTTTTTGTCTTTAAAATAATCCCAACTTTGTAAGAAACGGGAGTAGAGTGATTAATCTTAATGCTTTTTCCTATACCGGAGTATATCGTTAAGGATTACGATATCTTAAAGGTAACCTGCACAAAATTTTCTATAAAACTGTGTTATATTCGTACAAATAAGTAATTTGCGTTAGAAGTTCGTATAAAGACCGTTGACCAGCACACGCTTATAAAAACCCCTATTCAAACGCGATCCTTCAATAGAAACAAAGTGATTGCTATCGACTTTGTGGGTTAGTAATTTCATCAAGAGAATTAGGGACCAATGTTGTCAGCTAGAAATGAAACCGGTAAGTCGTTCTTTACCGATTTTAATGAGTTCCGGAATATCCGCTTACCAAAGCAAACCCAGGATTATTACTTTATAGAAACCGGTGTTTCTGTTTTAATGAAATCCCAGAACTGATCGCACACACGTACAAATTTTAATTTAGTTGGAAACAACCGTCCAGTTTCGACCTCGTTAATTAGTATTGACTGTTTCAGACTTTGTACGTGTTGAAATAGCTTTGTATAAACTGCTTGTGAATATTTAGTATGTAATATATCGATCAAGAGAAGACCTTTACCTATAAAAAGAATAAGTATAATTTAAATTAATTTTGATGCATTAGAGCTGTTCTGTAAGAAAAAATACCAGAAAGCGACATGCGATATTATCTGCTATTATTATAACGTTTAAGTATCAAAATAGCATACCAACGTGGTCGTTTTTCAACATTTCACAAGCGAGTTACTAAGTCAGTTTTTTATGGAACTTCTACTGGTTAAATAGATTAACAACATTAGAAGATGACGTTATCATATTTAAAAATACTCATAAACTCCATTTTAAGATAATCGAATTGCCGATGCATCTATTTCTTATCTTTTTAGGGAATAGGTGGCGAACGAGCAGGAGGTTCATCTGATAAAAGTGACTACCACCGGCCCATGGACATCTGCAAAACTGGGGGGCTTGAAGGTGTGTTGCCGACCATTAAGGATAAGGCATCTAATCAAGATACAAACAAATACACAACTTATATGAGTAATAACAACTACGTCACGAAACGTACCCTCAAAATATACAAGTAGATACTTATATACACATACGTTTTGTTAGCAAAATTCTCCTCCGAAAACCCTTGTACGTGCAATTTAATTCGTAACTTTAGGATAATATGATAAGCCAATTATTACTTTCCAGGGTTTTCGCAATGTTCAGTAATTGTTTATAGAGATTAATTTATTCTTAGCTTTGAAATTACTATTGATTTATACAATTTATACCTGAAAGCATACCAAAACATTGCTTCATTTATTGATCAAAGTTCAATAGCAGATTTATATGTACTAAAATTGCCAAGTGGCGGAAACACGTGAATCTTATACTAATTTTCTTGTGTTTTTAATTGATACCACTGCTTTTTCATGGGCTTCATTTGTTTCTGTAATCTATCAGACTCTATTTGAGGTTTGACGAAGCATTCTGAGTAATCTCTTATTACCGCAGATATTGGCTCACTTAGACGCGGTAAAAACTTTTTACCATTTAAAATGCTCCTACTCATTAAACTATGCTGACCCTTTCTATCTAGATAGATATCAAGGATTTGCTAAATATGGTTATTTAGGACTCCTGGTGGAGTGCAAGCAGAAATTACATATGTATTCATTTCATATTTGGAATACGTTCATACGATAATGTAACCGAGCATCGTAAAACGTTAAACTGGTCCTCAATTCGTGGTTGACGAACATATATTTTCCTTGCTTTAAACCGTACTATTTTATGCTCGAACACCAACTTTCCTTACAAAACGGTTTACCGTCCTTAACTCATACACTTCTTAACTTGCGTTCCGAGATAGATACAAAAACGCTGCAGTCTCTGAGTGGCACTTATGAATCCATTTAAAAAGTTAATTCAGTCAAATTACAGCCGCATTGAAGCTAAATCTATATAATGTTTGTAAGTCGTTGGCAGAATAATTATCTGGCAATATAGCTATTTCAACTTACATTATCATTTGGCCCAATGAGCCGAGATGGCCCAGTGGTTAGAACGCGTGCATCATAACCGATGATTTCGGGTTCAAACCCAGGCAGACACCACCGAAATTTCATGTGCTTAATTTGTGTTTATAATTCATTTCGTGCTCGGCGGTGAAGGAAAACATAATGAGGAAACCTGCATGTGTCTAATTTCAACGAAATTCTGCCACATGTGTATTCCGCCAACCCGCATTGGAGCAGCGTGGTGGAATATGCTCCAAAACCTTCTCTCAAAGGGTGAGGAGGCCTTTATCCCAACAGTGGGACATTTACGGACTGCTAATGTAAAATGTAATGTATCATTTGTGACTTGGTCTAGTAGGTTGATGTAAGGCCACAGAAACCGATATTTTGTACTCCTTGGGAAATCGTTGGCCCTGAACTCTTTCGTCCATTCCAATAATATAATATGCCTTTACCAATTCAGTCAGGACTACATCATATGAACTTATGTATCTATACGTAATACTTATGTATAGCATTTCCTTATTCACTTCTTTCGTTAAAAGTGTTTGTTGTTAGTGCACTTTGCCCGATTTTTGTCTCATCTTAATCGTTGACTGGAAGAATTCATTCCAAACGATTAGGCTTTTCATACTTTATAATTGAGATATTATTATTTTCAATTTTTTGTAAATGATGCGTAATAAAGTACTACTAGTAAATAATCCTTTGGCTTCACTGTACTCGGGTTAAACTGAAATGTAATATCGAATAGTAAACATAGAATTTCCGTTACCTGATTTACTGTAGTCGAGTCTCTTGAACAATAATTAACGCTGGTAAGATTGTTTTGATAATAATTAACGGAGTGACTCGTACTATGTTAATAATTTGCAATAATATAGAGAATACGTGAATATTATTCGATATAATATTCATCTTCAAAGATCAAACACGGATCGTAATTTAGTGACATACTTTGATGAGGATTTTAGTATTTTGTTAAAAAAACAATATTATAAACAGTTACTATTAATTATGATTCTATACAAGTTTTCCGTATATAATACAACAACATAGTACAAAACAAAGTCTCTTCCCGCCGTCTGTACCCTTAGATCTCATAAGCTACGCAAGAGATTTCAATTTGGTTTCCATCAATCAAAAGAGCGATTCAAGAGGAATGGTTATATCTATAATATGTTTATATCATAGTAGATAAAAACCGATAATTTCAACTGACTCCGGAAAAATAAGAGTATAAGAATTTATATTTTTATGTTAGTTCTATAATCTAAAATTTGTATATAGATTGTATTTAATTTCAGACCGAGTTCCTTCTCGATATCCAAAAGTGTTTATTGAGAACATACTTCGATTAAGTATATATTTTATTCGGAATGAGATCTCTGACATAACATATATATATCATTGGATATTATTGCTCTTATTTCATCTTAAATCTTAGAAGCTTTGCAATTGATCGTTGCGGTTTGTCATTGATTAAGATAAAATTTATCGCAACTAAGAGGACTCGACGAAGGAAGGTCGGCAGGACTATCTTTAATTTTCAAACAATTATCGTTTACGACAAATATATTTATATTTTTATTTGAAGCACTCTCGTTGTATTAGAATAGGTAATTAAATCCGTCATGTTCTTCAACTAAAAGTACCTATAATTAGTATCTGAAAACTTTTCCTTTATATAACGTTACTCTGACGTCATCTTTATCATTTATCAATGAATTGCAATTAATCAATACTAATATAAGCAATTATGTATTTTTTACGGTTTTATTATGTTTCATAACTAGAGGTTTCAATTCAATCGTAAGTCTATTCTCGACGAGATGTAACCCGACTTATCATATAGCATCAGATTTATTAGAATGTACTGGCTTATCTACTTATACATATACGATCGGTGTTCCTACATCTGTCAGACTGTCTAAATTGGGTCCTTCGAGGAGATTAAATTATGTAAATTGCGCTAGATTCGCAGACTAATGGTTGAGATGTTTCAGGAAGTTTATAGTGAAATTATAACGCTCACCAATCGATGTGGTCTGAATGTTAATTGAATATAATACATTCCTTAAGACGTACCTGAAACAATGAAAGTAAATTTAGTAAATTGTCTTGTTGATATTGATATTGAAACCTGAAATATAGAACAACTAAAAATAAAATAAAATTGTTGTTCAGATGTTGAATTTTAATAATTTATAAGTAACCGATAAAGAAAAATCTTACAAGATTATTAAATCAAGAACTTTCGCCAATAATAATCGGGGCGGCAGAAATTCAAATTCTATCACAACAACGAAGACAATATTAGATAATGTTGCCGAAAATCCCACAGACAATCCTAAGAGGAGACAGCTAACATTACGTGAACAATTACAATCCGATGAGGAATTAGATTAATCAAGCAAAAACATCCCTTAACGGTCCGTAAGACAAAGGATTAAAATCGTCCAACCGTTTTATTGTTTTCGAATATTCTCGAACATTCCACGAAATCACTGCGGTACTGGAATTTCCAAAAGAGAAATAATGTGTTGTAATTATTTATCTGGTCATTCGATGTTGGGCCTCTATTAAAATGCTTTAGAAGTTTGCAGTCCCGTTAGCGTCTATTGCGATTTATCACTAAAGCATTATAAAGGTATGCGATGAAAATTTTGATTAAAAAATAAGATTAGAAATTAAACACCTAATAACAAATTTTTCTACCTTCAATCAATTTGATATGAAATTTCATCGTCGTTCGAATTATCTAAGAAAAAATATTTTGGGTGAAAATATTCTATAACGGAATATAATATTATCTTTATTTCATTAACGCCAGAATGTAAGAAATACGCTCGTGGGATAATAATATTACTATTTTCATCTGAAATAATATTTCGAACATAAGTCACATAGCAATCTGCTCAGCGTTAAATAGCAAAAAGCTACAAATATAAAAAGATACGATCTGCTAACGATATTATAATTAAAAATGAGTAATGAAAATATTGGAGATACTTTTTGAAGGTAAACATGGACGTGATGAGTTACACTTTAAGGTCAATTTTGAATGTAACTTTTCCATTTACGATTGAGTTAAGACATTTTTGACATAAGCAAGCATTAGTCATTCACTTTTATTAATTGTATATTAAGTACTAAATATTTATCTAGGCTTTATAAATGCTCATTGATTTGTAAGAGGTATAAGCCATTTCTAACTTTGCTAATGTGCTGCAAACTATACTACTCTCGTTGTTAAATCCCCCGGGCATGTGATTACACTGTCTCATTCGCACAGCAATTATATGAAACATTGCTATTTGGCGATAGAATTTCTAGTAAGTACCCAGGAGGTTCATACTGAACTATACTTGGCTTTAATAGGTTTGACTGCCTCGTTGGTCAAGTCTAGCTTACAGAGGTTTTGGATGGTTTGGATCCAACCCTGTGACGAGCCTTTTGGCTTCAATTATTGGGTTTTTCTTTCAGGATATTTAAAGTAGTAGTCCATATAGATATTTTTCTAAAATAATTAGGTGGACGGGCAAAAGATTGCTTGGTGGTATTTGGCAAACAATCTCTGCAGAGTCTTAATACTGAAATTAATTTCATGTCTCAGTTGAGTTTATGGAGAGGGAAATTATTCTTGACTTATTGTGAGGTCTTGGTGTGCAACTCCATGTGTATTTTTTGTGCTTATAGTCTCACGTGTCCTGTTCTCGATAGCTCTTAAGAGAATAGCAACCAGGATTGCCTTGTGCTGCTGTTCGCACTAGCGAGGAGTTCGGGGGGCGAGTTAAAAGAGCTCCGCCAAACCGTAAGAGCAGCACAGGATCCCGCAGCCTCCCCAATCTATGATGAAGGCGGCCTTTCGATGCTTTTAATGGTTAAGAATTCTACTTTGGTTTGATTCTAGTTGATATATAACAAAGGAGGAGGTAGCACATAAAAATATCATCCCAACGGTCAAAAGCTTATATGAGAAGAGATTTAAACAAAAGGGTTCTAAGATTTCATGAAATAAAGTATGGATGACATAGAAAAGGTGTAGATTAACCTTCACCCTGCTTTTTAACACTCAGAGAAGTCGTTTTGTATTTTTTATATTATTCCTAAGTCTCTTTTTCTATCTCGTATACTAAGTTGCTTTTTTGGACGGTGTATGAAATGATGAAGCAAGCAAAAGCGAATACGATGCGTTCTTTCGTTATTACGTCAAAAGTGCCGTCACTTTAATTATTTAATAATACATACGAGTAGATTCATTGACTCATGAAGGTCTCACGTTAAATTATTATTGGTGTGCATTCCTATGAATGAGTGACGCATATGTTTATGAGACGTCTCAGTGTGTGTAAAGACGGAAATAAATACAATATTAATTTATATATTTTTTTTTAAGTTTATTTTTATTAAAAACTAATTTAACGAGTTTATATTCTAAGATCTAAATTTCTCTGTATGTCCCTTGTACCTGTAGTAACGATTGTCAGTTAGCACCTGCTCTATAATGACTTATTGCAAGTAGTCAAATTTATAACTACTACTTAAATGACGAAACAAAAATGTCAAACAGCCTTTGAATGTCTCACTCGTAAAAGCCTTTTGATCGCTTAGGTTAACTCCACGATGCGTCTCCAATGCAGATCGGTTAATACACGTAAGAAGTCAGTCTACACAGGTTTCTTCACGATGTTTTCCTTCACCGCCGTGGTTACACACGAGTTTATTGAAATTCAGCGGTACTTTTTACGTCTGAGATTAACGTGTTCTATCTAACCACTGGGCCAGTAGGCTGTTTATGTTAAATTTCCACATAATTTCAAATATGGAAGTGTATATAAATATTCATGATACTAGCACTTTATTAATTTATATTCGGATGGTACCGTCTTTACTCGGCAAATTTCGGATCAGCGAAGCATTTGATTGCTCTCAGAGATTTGTTACCTCGGTATTATTATACTAGAATAACATTGTACAATATAATATTTTGTATTTACTTCCTTAATTCTTATCAGATTTTAAACACTTATTTTATACTAGTTGACGCCCGCGTCTTTGCTCGCGTTTTGGGGTTAGCCTATATCCTTCATTGTAGTTGAAGTTTGTTACATACCAAATTTCGTCAAATTCGGCTCAGTGATTTGGCAGTGAAAGAGCGACAGACAGACAGGCAGAGTTACTTTCACATTTATAATATTAGTATATATACAGATAGATTTACTAGATTAACTCATTCTGTTATAAATCCATACAATTAAGAAATTATTTTTAACAAAATCACTAATAAGCTGATACGGATACGATTCGCTTTAATTTTTCAGTACAATTTTTACAAGCCTGTTTGGATAGGTAACACCCGTTTAATTATATTCTACCGCGAAACAGTAATAGTTAGTATCGTTCTGTTACGGTTTGAAGGGTTAGGGAGCCAGTATAACTACAGACACAAAGGACGCAATATTTTAGTTCCTAAGGTTAGTGGCGTATTCGTTTGATATAAGGAATAAAGCGTATGGTAGTGATGTCTAATCATCAGGTGACCCATTTTCATATTTGCCTATGATAAACAAAAAAATAATAGCGTATGATTTGAAATGCAGTCAGACCGTCTTATTGCAATAGAAAATAAAATAAAATAATGACCGTGGCCTCTTAATGAATGTTTATAAAACATAAAAATATACTTCTAGTAACTTACATACTATTTATGTATAATAGAAATAAAGTTTAAACTATATGCCTCCGTTAACCGACTGTAAAGGGTTAGTATTCGTACTGTACGTCAATGTTCATTGCTTGAAATAAAAAATAAACGATTGTTTTGTAAAGAATATTATATTACTGATATAATGAAACAATGGCCCCAAAGCCGTTTCAAATAAAAATAAAAATGCATTCATTGTAAACAATAAACTATAATAATTCTTGATGTCGTCGCGTTATTACTTTTCCAGTTTGAGATATTTCTATGTATTTGACCGGTTATAAATTATTCACTGTTAAATAATTATGTTTAAAAAACTAAAACCGCCTGTATAGACCTATTCATACACGAAGGCACCCCCCCCCCACATAAATTAATAAATTTTTAATAAAATATACTTAAAAATTAGATTTTTTTTAGTCGTCTCACGCACTCTAAGATACTAATGCACAACGATAATATTTTAACAGTGGAGGGGGCATCTGCGCAAGGAAACATATCTAAGAATTTTCGCAGTATTATATGCTATTACTACTATAAATATAACTTATTTATAACGATAAAATGATTTCAGTAATGTCATAAATTCAAATAAAATATTAATAATTTCCATACTATTTGTATTCCTAACTTTATCTTTTCATTTACACGCCCAATTGAACCAGAAGTCGGAGAATACAAATGTATATCAACTGTAAGTGGCAATAAAAATCACTTAAAAGTATTTCGGTATCTCATCCTTGAGGCCGAGCACGTATCCCGACAAAGGATAGCGCAAGCCTTCGGTCCTTCATACCATAAATTCACATCGAGGCCTTTTGTTTTAATTGTAAACACGAAGCCCGAAGATTTATGGATACTTGCAAATGGTAACAATTGTTGAATTGATTCTCAAAACCCTTTTATTGGTTATTTCGATGGCAATACGAGTTCAGTAGAATGAATTTTATTATCTTCCACTTCAAAGGACTTGAAATATAATTGGTTTACAGAGTGCCTATCACGTGGTTAAAATTTTCAATTACCAAACATAGACGTTCTTTGTAATGCCTAACTGAAAATACTATTACAACGCGTTTCGGAAATATATGTTCAGTTGCGTAACGCAGGTTTACCTTCTTTAAATTAAGACGAAAAAGGGGAAGTACAAACGGACAAAGGACTATTGTTAAAAAATAACCGTACATATAAATCAGAAAAAAATCCATGTGTGTTTTTTGTACAACATAGGATTTTTTTTTTCAAAATCAAGTATTATTCTGTTGATTTTTACTCGAGATTTTGGCAATCGAGAAAACGTGAAAGTTACCAATCTATAAAAAATTATGGTAAATGCTTTGGTAATTCTTAAAACGATATAATATAAAATTTTTAATATACTTAAAATACATAATATAGAGATAAATATAATCATTGATTGAAATAAGGATTGGTAATAATTTCGTCAAATAAATGGCAACACTTATACATCTGTCATGGTATAAGCTTGTCATTCCCTTATTTGTCATTGTGACGCGGATTTCGAATATTTTCTTGCAATGTTTATAACTGTTTTGTCTTTGTTCTGTGATATCTGTTGTTTGCCTACAGCTTTGTGGACTGAAAATCTACGCATTACGATTTACTTTGGGTTTTCGCATTTTTGGCTACACATGCTGAATGATTTTGAATGATTGATTGATGAACTGAATGATTGAATTAAAAGAGCGCTCGCTATATTTATGAGTCACTTATCTTAACAGTATAATTTCTAGTAATGAATTTGATTTCTTAAAAACAAAATACTATGAATTGAATAAAACAAATGACTAGTACTAGTGTACCTAATTATATGTATATAAGATATTTAGGTACACTAGTATTTTGACGGTTAGCATCAATTTGAACAACAGAAACATTGAAGTTCTGACCGTGACAAATTACATCCATCTGTAAATAAGATTAATAATTTTATATTTTGTAAACACCAGAGCTAATAATTGATAAATTAACAGATCGTTTGAGTTGTTTCAAAAGGGAATCATTCATATTATTAATTCAGTTTCAAAATTAAATTTTCAAAACACAAATAACACACAGGGTTGAAGTATCACTCACCAGTCACCATATATTCTACCGCCAAACGTACTAGATATTGTGTTTAGGTTTGAAAGGTGCATTAGCATTAGCAGCCCGTAAATGTCCCACTGCTGGGATAAAGGCCTCCTCTCCTTTGAGGGCGTATTCCAACACGCTGCTCCAATGTGGGTTAGCGGAATACACATGTGGCAGAATTTCGTTGAAATAAGACACATGCAGGTTTCCTCACGATGTTTTCCTTCACCGCTGAGCACAAGATGAAATATAAACACAAATTAAGCACATGAAATTTCAGTGGTGCCTGCCTGGGTTTGAACCCGAAATCATCGGTTAAGATGCACGCGTTCTAACCACTGGACCATCTCGACTCTTGAAAGGTGAGTTAGTATATTACATACATGCAACGGAAATACAAATAAATAGTGTTTATCTATATTGAATACATTCCCAATCTGCCTTCCCTAAACTTCAATGAAAAAAATGGTTCTATAAAACAATCAATCTTTGAATTATATAATTCATTAGTTTTTGTCATGTTCTAATTCATCGCGCTTTCTACAAGCATATTCAGCAAAAATTACATTTATTTTACCAAAGGCGTTAAACGTATGTTTTATGAGTAATTGTTCCATTAACAGAATGACGCGAACGTACAATAAATCACCGAAGATTATGAAGATAAAGTCTGAGAACGATCTGAAACTCATGTTATTTGAATTTTACCAGTTCGTATGTCTTTGTTCGAGACTGTTTGGGTATCACTCGCCAGCTATTGTACTGCCGAACGCCAATAATAGTGTAACTTAACAAACCATACATAGTGATGTTATATCAAAAATAAAAGATATGTTGTAGTTTTCCGAGAAGTTGACTATTTAGAAGTTTATATTTAGTTTCACTCGACTTTAATCTTGAAGGGCTTGGCTGTCAATACAAAAATAGAACGTAAACTTAAAAAAAAAAAATGTTTCGTGGGATACCCCATTGGAAGAAAGTTACTTCCGCTATATATAATGTATTAGATAAAAGACTTAAATATACTTACAAGGTTTGTAAATAATTAAATGAGAATGATATAATCGTTTAAACCGAAATAAAAAACAATTATAAAATTTCTTAGATTCGAAGTATTTTTACATACTTCTTTTAGTACCAGAGTATAAAGGCAAAGGTAACAATTAGCAGATCCAGTTGCCCGTCTTCGTTCCTAAAAATAAAAAAAAGCCTGTCTATGCAATAAATCAATTTCAATAAAATTTTATAGTTTTAGAATGATAACAATAGTTTTGTTAAATATGACATTTAAAGGAACCTTCTGGAATAAAGTGTCTTCAAGGAAATGAAAAATATTTTTAAAATTTACTCAAATAGACGTATTTTTTATTATTCTGAAATTTTAGTTCGAATCGATTGAATTGGATGATTATAGCTTTGATTACGGAGAATATAATGAACTAGAAATGAATTCTACGTTGATTATACAATTAAAACTTTGATTGACTCAACAATTTACTGTTACTTCGCGTGAAAGTTTTTAACAAATCCTTAAGAAATTACATTTATTACAAATTTAACTGACTTCGAAAGATTTTATATTTCCTCGTAAATATGTATGCTAGGGATGTTTGATGTGAATATTTATTGATGCGCCTTGGGGGTAAGATTCTCACATGCAGTCGCGCTCCCTCTTCGCCGATGCTCAATACTCCCTTCAGAGTGCATGATGAGTTTACTATTTACATTGTTGCTCTATATAATAATAAAAGTTATTTATTTTAGTAACATTTATTTCTATTTATTGATTTTCATTAAAGTTAAATTATTTTTACAATCATCATTCGATATTTTTGCAATTTTGTTCCCTGAGATCCCTGATTGATCATTCTTACTTATTGAGTTCACTTGGTGGTAGGGTTTTGTACAAGCCCGTCTGGGTAGCTACCCACTCATCAAATATTCTACCACCTATTAGCAATACTTAGTATTATTCTTTTTCATTTATTTAATTGAGCATTAATACTCTATCTTATTTGCTAACGTGTAATCAAATACATGAAATTAAGCTATTTCTGACGACAATGGACCGAAACTGAATCAAGTAGTTTGATCAAATAACGTATAAAGCGCTTGTTAGTACCGTTATCAGGCAATCTTGGTGTAATCCAAGCCCAGATTGCATTTCCTTGAGTGCAATGAGCATAAAATAGGCCAAGAGCTAGTGGTGGTTTACGACTGACACGTTTTATTATAAATATATAAATTTATATTCAAATGGAAGCATTTTTATGTGTAATATTTGTTTATTACTAAGGATAAAAACTTCTTATACGTTTCTTATCAAAAATTGTATGAAATAGTCATATAATTTTTATATTTTTGAATTACATAATGAAATATAAATCTGTATATATTTATAATTTAAAAACAATACTATAACACAAATATTTGTACGTGGAATCGTTATTTCGCAAATTAAATGCACAATATTTTCAGTCGAAATAGTAACTAGCATTGAATGTCGTCTGATGAAGTAGGAGGAATATATATATCATAATTATTTAATTTATATATATTTAGTTCATATTACATAAATTTAATTATATATAGCCATAAATACAGTAAAAAATACTATGATAACAAGTTAAGAATAATAAACAAAAGACATCAAAATATATCAAAGGTAACTCAAATATTAGGTTTCATATCAAAGTTATAATACACCGTTAATAAGTAACATTTATTTTAGTTTATCTGCGTATAAACGCTGCTAGCTCTTGTACTACGATAGTGTTTGAGACGTAGCACCGTCTTGTGAACATATTACGTAGCCACTTTCAGGCTTCAGCTGACTGAATCTTGAATAGTATATCCTGTAGCGGTTTCATTACTGCTAATTAAAACGAATTGCTAATTATATACTAACATAGAACTGAAATTATTAGAGCAACATCTCTTAAAGGTTTCACATCTGTTGGGCTATTCGGTAACAACAAACTAGAAACTCGAAACAATCGCGCATCGTCAGAAAGAGATAGACGATGAATAAACACATTATAACCTTTAAAGTATACATGCATCAAAATGGCGTATCACTGTATGCTTTCAACCTTTTATGGTTGAGATACGAAATCGGTTCTCACAGACCAACGGTGATAGTGAAAAGTAATGATAGTGTTTTGAAATGATCCAATATGTATTATTTTTATATATATTTGTGTGCATATTTTATATTGTTTACATAAGAATAATTAACATAAAAGACTTAAATTTCTTAGTATATTATATGAATCGAATTATAACCGAGTTTTAACGTCCCACTTCTGGGTAAAGACCTCCTCTCCCCTTTGCGGAGATGTTTTGGAGCTAACATCACGCTGCTGCAATGTTGGTTGGATTTAAGAATATTTTAGAGACACAGAAAAAAAAATACTTAGAAAAAATAAATAAACAAAACGTCATAAACTCTTACACTAATATTTTTTTTTTTTGTGTAAATAAATAGTGTTAAACAAAAGCTTTTAAGTGATATCGATAGGATAACTTACAGGAATTTTCATAAACAGTTATTCTGAGTTTTAATGTGAGCCGAAATGGCTCATGCAGAACGCATGCATCTTAACCGTTGATTGCGGGTTCCAACCCAGGCAAGCACCACTGAATTTTCATGTGCTTAATTTGTGTTTATAATTCATCTCGTGCTCGGCGGTGAAAGAAAACATCGTGAGGAAACCTGCATGTGGCTGATTTCAACGAAATTCTGCCACGGGTGTATTCCACCAACCCGCATTGGAGCAGCGTGTTGGTATATGCTTCAAGACCTTCTCCTCGAAGGGAGAGGAGGCCATAGCCTAGCAGTGGGAAATTTACAGACTGTTAATGAAAAAAAAATGTGTTTTAATACAATATTTTATTTTATTAATAAATGAAACCATAAATAATTAAAAACGCACGATTAGAGTAATGATACCATTAGTTAAGCCTAAGTAAAGAAGCTTGTAAAAGTCACCTTCTCATTTATATCTGCCAGGATTTCTTTTCTCGCCAGTGAATCGGTCAGTCTTCTTCATGGAAGACCAATCAACAACGCTTTGCCACGGATTGTTGGATGGACAATTCATGGAATTCTCTCCACTCACAATTACCACTGAACGATAAAACAGGTTAAATACTATGGTTAAATAATATGTAAGTACATATTTTCCATGTAATTAAATGAGTACTTAATCAGCATAAGTATACTGATTTAAACATACGATAAATATCAATGTATTTATAATAATTTATTGAAGAATTTTAATATCAATCAAATAGAGGTTAAATTTCATTGTAATATCAACCACTTATAACCTTTTGATTAAAACGTTTTTAATGTTAACTGTTAGCATACCTATGGTTATAAAACGATCTGCTATCAGCTATTTCGTTGTTATGTGGAAAGTAAAAATAATCATGAATTTCCAAAAAAATACCCACTGAGTTCTTGCGCCGGTTCATCACAGGTCAGGATAATAAGTGTAATGCTTCTATATTGAATAATAGAATTAGATTTGATGAGAAATATCTATTGGGGTCAAACTCGTATGCCTTGAGAGTAAACGGCATGACACTCTATTCCAGTCATACGCCCTTACAGCCGCTCTCTACTCCCTCGTGTGTGTGGCGCGATGACTATACATTTATTAATATACTAAGAAATTGATATTTATTCTTTTTTTATGATAAAGTAAGCAGACAAGTAAATGGGCCACCTGATGGTAACTAGTCACCACCGCCCAAAGACAATGGCGCTGTAAGAAATATTGAAAAATTTTTACATGACCAATGCATCACCCTTATTAGCCTTGGAACTAAAATGTTATGCCCCTTGTGCCTGTAGATACATTGACTCACTCACCCTTCCAACCGTAACACAACAATACTGAGATACTGCTGTTACGCGCTAGAATATCTGAAGTGGGTGGTACCCAGACGGGCTTGCACAAAACCTTACAAATGTAAATTGCATGCAAAAACTCTGTATTATGATTTATTCGCTGGGTGTCTTGTGACGGACTCATTTTTATTTTCACTTCACTAGTATTCGTAGTCGTAATGAAATAATGCAACAGCTGAATTTAGGGCAGAACTACCATAACATTTATTTCTGCAAAAACAACTATGTTGAATAAATAAATTGAATACAATTTAGTATGATTAGATAAAATCATGTTCTCACATATTTTTTAAACCCCTCTGATTTAATCGCTTTTGCTAAAAAATTACTGTACAGCCCTTACAAAATAAATAAATTAAACCTAATTGTATTTTTAAATTTGAAAAGTTATAAAATCAAAGACAACGAATTATACCTTAAGCGAGATCATATTTTATCTGTACATTGAAATAAACAACTAATTTAAAGTTAAAACAAGTAACAGCTAGGCATTATAAAGTCCAATAAAAAAACAAAAGTGCCATTCCTATTTTGAATTTCATCCTATAAAAAGTACAGTCGGCATTATAAAGCCGAAGTACAGTCGACGATATAACCATTAGGCGATAGCATGAAGACGCGTCTGGGCGTTGAGCCAGGAAGCTAGCGGTTTAGATATTATGTTTGGAAAGTAGGTGGTTACGTAGAGATAAGGGCGTTGAGTTATATTGTCACTTTATTTTAGGCTTTTAGTATAATAAGAAATGAAGTACTTTGCTGTGGTAGTATAATGTTTTGTCGTTGTATTTTATAATGAACAATTAATTTTTATAATTCATCTTTAATATTTAAAATGCCAATAATCGTCCGTCGAATAAAATTACTTTATAGAATAGTGGCTTCCGTCATGGGGGACCCGTACTTGGACGTAATTTTTATTTTATTATTTATGGAATGTGAGTATTTTATTATAATAAATTGAAATATAGCTTTTAAAGTATTTTTTTTTTAATTTTTCATAAGTAAAGGTCTGTCTAAGTACACAAAAAATTGAAAGAGGTTTAATATAAAATATAAAAAAAAAATACTAACAGAGCCTATGATAACATGAAAATATTCCATTTAAAACAAAAATATATGTAAATACGTTATATTTACTTCGCAATACAAATTGATTTAATCTGGTATTTTCGATATATCGGTTTTTATGACACACTATGAATTTGAATATTTGTAACTAATCCGGTAAGGCTTATAACGCATTGACGTCGATAAAATAATAAGAATTAATATAAATTTTGAGTTGAAATTTCGTATTGAAAAGCATTTTTTTTAACTAATTTATTTTATATATTATTTAAGAGGTATTATAGCACAGTGTATTGAGAGATTGTACTCGTAACCTTAGTAATAAAATTAATACTTTTTATTAAACAATCGAAAAGTTTTTTTTTTTTTTAATTCACAATACCGTGTTTATTCAATTGAAGAACAAAATTTTTTGTTCACTATTAAATAAAAGAATAATTTTTACTTTGCCGTCTCTATATATTTTAAGTTCTGTAATTTAAACTAATAATCCTCGGCTTGACAGCGTTAGTAGCATTTTACGAATTCTCAAAGTTATTTGCTTGGGGAAGCGCCTTAAAGTTACTTGGCTGACTTAGCGATATGGCCGCTCGTGTACACTTTTCCTACTTTATTCCGTGTACAAGATTAATTTATGTACAATAAGGATTATGACTTGAATTCTATTTTAAACTAGCAATACGTTTGTGTTTCGGGAACTTGGTCGTAGGGTTCTGTGCAAGGACATCCTTACAACCCACTGTATATATTCTAGCACTAAGCAATACGTTATATATTTTTGCTTTCTGGTTCGATTGATAAGCCAGTAAAAATACATGCACAAGGGAGATAACATAGTTCCCAAGGTTGGTGACTTATTTGTGATATAAAAATGGTTAAAATTTATTACGATGCCAAAAACTGGGGACGTTGGTGACTCGTGAAATTAGCAGCTATTACACGCGGTATATATATGGTTTAAGAAAAGTTTAAGATATTAGAACATTTTGACCATATAACAACAGACGTATATATGTAATTATTAGTAATAGAATGTAAATATATGATTGCTAGGCAAGATCTCTTCTCCTTATGTGTTACATCTTAGCTCATTCCGCTACGCTGCTATAATGCGCGTTGTCAGATACACGTGTGACATATGTATGCCATTGGACACACGCTTGTTCTTTAACAGTGGAAATGAATTATAAACACAGACGCTTACCGAGTTTGAACCCGCAATTACTAGTCATAATCACTAATCACTCACCACATGGTACAGTACCCTAAATACAAGCGTACCTAAAATATTAACAATTGGATTGCACACTACGTTGACATTAATCTTGCTGGTCACCCAAAGCACACTCAATCTAAATATATTGATAGTTTTGTAATTTATAGAGTTTAGTAGCTATTATTAATTTTGATCTGTGATAATATTATATTTGTTTTAGTCCTTAATGTTCACAATTGTAATGCTAAATATATATAATAATTATTTTTGATGTTGAATCTTTATTTACATAAGTATTATTAACATTAACTCTTTAACTACATAAAACTAAAAATTCAAAATAATTACTGAACAAATGATGACCGAATTGAATGGTGGCAAGGATGCTAGTTTCACGTTGAATCGCAATTCCGATCCTCTGGACAAAACATGAACCATCCACCAAAATGACTAAGCGAATGTCACCAGTGGAGGCAATAAGGCCACGGCCAAGGTACTACTACTACAAGGTATGTGTTTAAAAAATAAAAAATAATAATGTTATTGTAATCTTGTACGGTTATAAGTTATTCATATCATTTTAAAATAAATATCTTATAGAGGAAATTATAATATCTCATATTATTAAATTCATGAAAACAAATTTTAATAAACTTCAATTTCCATTCAGCGACACTGAATAACCACGAGATTATATTACATAATAATCTCGTGTTTAATGGCTCCACACTTACAAAGAACTTTTTTAATTTATTCATAACACGGAACCGGTTTGTAAAGTCGCAAAAAGTTTTGGTTAACAATGAGATGAGCATTTTAAAAGAAAAATAATTTGTACTTGACAGAAATGTAAAGAATTGTCGAGACCGAGTGTACTTACTGCGGTTCGTGAGAATAAAGTGGCTGATTGTTTGTTCGGATGCCGTTTTCAGGGATTGAATTAGATTAACGACATTAAAATTTACTTAAATTTAATCGAAGTCTTAAATTACTATTATAAGTAATGTTACTGGCATTATAAATGCGTTAAATTTTTTTTTTGTTTTGTAATATGCCGATGATGTTTCATTTTACCGCCAAATAAGCTAGACAAACTCAATACGTACTAATAGTTACATATATAAACTTGAAGTTAAACGACGTTGGTTAATATATATATATTTTATGTTATAGGGGCAAACGAGCAGGAGGCTCACCTGATGGAAAATGATTACCACCGCCCATGGACATCTGCAACACCAGGGAGGTTACAGGTGCGTTGCCGGCCTTTATACTAATAGACTTGAAGCCTTCATTAACAGGAAAGGATACTTTTGCGCATCCAACTAAAAGGTAAAGCAACATCAACCGAATATGTGCTCCAATAGGTAAACATTAGTTCACTTCAAGAAAACGATCTGTCTTTAATATATTTTAAAAGACAATTTATGAATTTTTACTAATTACATTAGTTGTATGATTTTTTTATTTTTTATTTATTATATAACGTTTCAATATTGTGTTGTTATTTGTGTTGTTCTTTATTTAAATAAAGTATACTAGATGATATTTACAAATAAGCTGCTGGTCATATTACGAAGATTGAGGTCCCCCCCTTTGATGTGCATAAAGTTTAAAAAGATTGTAAATAATTTGATGTTCAAATATAAAATGAGATAAGTTCGATCCACCAGGCTGTTACACTTTCCTCTCACATCCATAAGATAAGATACTCATGATATTTTCCTTCACTACCCAGCGTGAAGAATTGACCAAAAATTAAGCATATTAGAAATCATTGGTACTGACTATCGTTGCTGAGATTTAAAAAAATAATCTACGCATAATAATCTTAAAGTTTTCGACGTACGTATGAACATGGTAAGGTGACCGTCGACTCATTAAATACCTTCAATAGTGTTAGTAATACTGTGTTCAGACTTGAAGGGTGAGTGAGACGTTCGACATTATTGAAACGACATTACCTCTTAGCTTCTAGGTGACCTATTGTCCTTTTATGTCTATTGACCTATTATGTGGCCGATTCTCATGAGATGGCCCTTTAGCGTAACTACCTCCCTCAATTATTCAAATAAAAATATATCATAATATATTAAATAAAAAAATATATATGTTATCAATCTCAGTTCATTTATCTTCGCTATATAACGGTTATTAATTTAAATGAATCTGTTACTAAAATTCTTACAAAACCACGTAGAACATATTCCCTATTGTATTTGGCCTTATGTTTATTTTAATAAACTTAGTTCATATATTCCTCGGGAATAGCTTAAATCTTCAATATTTCAACGGTGAAAAGGCAAGGGTAGTTTTACCAAGATATAAATATTTTATATCGCAATAACGCCAGAGAAACGAATTTAATACGTTCCGACTAACTGAGTAATGATCGCTTCTGCACTTGACAAAGTTATTATGACTTCAGCTTGCTAACTTAATAGACTTTATTTAAAAAATAAATTTATTTAACAGCGCTAAAACCGCAGTCAATGCAAATTAAATAAACTTTACAGCAACTGTTTATATTATATAATAGTTGTGACTTATTTAACTAATGGAAAATAATTATAAAATTTAAATATAGAACATAATTTAAAATAGGTTTTATATTGCAGCTTACAAAAGTTCCTATCTAACGATCTACATTTACTTTTTATTTTTGAATTTGTATTATAAAAAACATTGAATTGAATTTAGTAAAATAACAATCTCATTTATATGCATCAAATGAATAATATTCCAGGTATCAGAGAAACACACATATAGGAATATTCCTATATGTGTGTTTCCAAGTGTACGTATATACGTACACTTGAAAACACTCACACATATGCCCTACCCTTCTAACACGAAACTCAAAATACACAATAGTAAACCCACACATGCATACAAATATCAGAATTAAACATAAGTAACATAAAAACATACACACACATATAACCTATACCAATCAAAGAAAGAAAAAAGATAAACAGACCTTAGATTTACGAATTCCATGCTATTTGCTAATAACTCAGCTATATTGTATACTATTCACAGTTTTTGATGAAAATATCTTTATTTAGAATACAGCACTACATCACTTAACTACTTACATCCACTTTAATTTTACTTCCAAAGTTCCAATAAGATCTTCGTCGACGTTCAAAATGCTAGCTTTTGCGCAAATCAATAATAAATATTATAGATTATTCAAGCTCCCAATGATATCCCGTCAATTCGGTGTCAGATATTCTTTATTTGGATTTGAACAAGCTCTCTCAAAATTCATTCAAAATCTGAAAACAGACCTAACTAAGCCAACCGTGGCATTTTTCAATGGTATAGTTGGCAGGAGGGTCATCTGATGAAAAGTGACTAACACTGCCCATGGACATCTTCAAAACTTGGGCTTGCAGATGCATTGTCAGCCTTTAAGTAAGGTGTAGGCTCTTTTTTGAAGGTTTCCAAGTTGTATTGGTTCGGAAAAACCGCCGGTGAAAGCTGATTCCACAGAGTGGTTGTGCAAAAATGACTTAGAAATCGCGCTGTTGGACATCTAGGTGGTTCGGGTGAAATTGGAAATTTGACGAGATGTCCGAAGGTGAAATTCTGCAGCCAGGATCCTCGGAACAAAATATAGTAGAAAATGCAGACAGATCCAACGTCTCTACGCAAAGTCAAAAGTCGAGCCGTACTGAAATGGAGACGGTCAAATGGAAGAAGCTGGCTGGGGGGCGCCCAGAGGTTAGAGCAGTATGACATGTGGTCTTAACACCCATTACTTATATAAGAATTGTGCCAATAACTAATTGTATACCTTACATAAGTCATACATACAGCACAACATACATTAACAGTAAAGTTATAAGGATATATTAACTGATTTATAGATAGATCATATCACTACACACTAACACACTAATAAAATACAAAATAATTTTAGGCGATTAGTTAAGAGGTAACAAAGGGTTAAAATGCTTTAAGTTTTTAATTCAGATAAAATTTAATATTCTATTTATAAATGAACTTTTACATTCAATAACCTGAATTAGAAAACCCCAGGAATATTTTACGTGTTCATTTCTGAAATTTAACCCTCATTAACAGTTTTTAATAAACTGAAAATAAAAACCTTTATAAGTACCGACGTGATTAGGGCAATGTTGATAAAGGTCAATTAGGATATATGAACCTTTTTTGTTAAAGGTTATCATTTTAATAATGTTCACGCTTAGCCTTTTACTGATAAGATTTTAAACAAACATTGTTGTTCATATAAAATGTTTTTAGCTAGAAAATTTTGCGTGAGGTATTTTAGGTTTCGTGATTTATGGTAAAGTTTAGTAGTAAAACATTTCTGAAGGATAAAAAGGTTGATTGCTGTATAATAATTATTCTCAGTAGCAGCACGGAGTCTGGAAGTTAAAAGTGTATACACTCCCATGATCAGGAAAGTATATAAAGTCTTTGGTCACTTGAACTCTTTCAATTAGAATGAGGGAATAGAGAGCGCACAGGTTTTGGTGCACACACTTGCACACTACAATATGTCCTGCATAGTTGGCCAGTTTCCCCTGAAATTGGACTAGATTGGTCATAATATGATATTAGATAGCCTAATGGCTGGAAGTGTAGAACGACATCGTCAGAAAACCATCACGTACTTGGAGAAAATTTACCAAATGCGTATCCACTACTTTGGAAACTACTACGACAAAATAAGATAAAACCTAATCGTTGGACACTTACCAACGGTCACTTTCACACTATATTTACGGCATACGATAGTAAAAAGAAGAATAAATAAGATAATTTATTATACACTTGATTATGAAGATAATACAAAGAGCCTCATCTTTAATTTTCATGCAAGATGTTTACATTAATGAAAGAGTTCCTACTGAGCTTCTTACCGATCTTCACGGTGGAACCTACACTAGCAATAAGTACATTCCTTATTATTGATTTCGTCTTGTAAAAGAAGGATTAAGTATTTGTATTTAACGTAGTATTTAATACTCTTGTCCTAATTTTCCAAATCGTTACATTTTAATACTTAATATTATAACATAAAACATTGTACTATACATTATATTCAAAGTGACTGAAACAAATTTCTCGCGTATAAAACCCAATCCACTTACCAGATTGCTCAAATCTAAAATATGGATAATGCCATACATTACGTGTAATATTTTTACGGCCGCGAAAGCCTTACAAAGTTAATTCGCCGCCAGCGCGGACTGGGACAATTTTAGAGAAAGACGGCGCGATATAATGGCGAATTTTACCCGCTCTCGCTTCGAGTTCGTTTAAAGGCGCAAATTACAGTACAAGGATCAAACTTGAGCGATTATTTATAAAGATAAAAGTAATATTATTAACGATGTCACTGGATGGGTCAACTATGACGACTGTATTTCAGAAATATCAATTCTTAAAACTATACGAAGTTGTGTTTGTGATGTGAACCGAATGTGATGATGTCTTCCCAATTTATACTATAGTGTTCAATTGTGTGCACAAGTCCAAGGGCACGATCGATTCCCACTCTTTCATAATTCTATGGAACGGCAAAACCAAAACGATCGAGAAGATTTCGGGCGAACAACCAAAGGATTGATGTGCTTTTAAAGTTGCGGGCTGCTGCTGAAAATTTCTTGCCAGAAATGCATTATATTCGGGCGACCTGAAGCTTGAAATCAGGATCAGGCCACAGAGGCCACCAAAAGGTAAATAGTCGTCACAATGGCGCTGAAAGATATATTAACCATTTCTCACATCGCCAATGCGTCACCAAGCTTAGAAACCAGGATGCTACTTCCCTTGTGCCTGTAGTTGCACGGGCTCACTCACATTTCTAACCTGAACACAACAAAGCAGAGTACTGCTGTTTGGTGGTAGAATATTTAATGGATAGGTACACACCCAGACGAGCTAAGCCTGCACAAAGCCCTACCCCCAATTGTTAGATTTTTAGCTCATTCGCAAGTCATCCTTGTAGGCATTATTAACCGCCAACCGCTTACAGTTTGCCCCATTTGTACAAAGCGCTGCTTGGAACTTGTGTAATTTATTCATAGTCGAGTAATGACACTCGATTACTTTAGCGTTAACCCTTTACAAGAGCGCGCTTAAAAAGAGTTGTTTATATTAAGCAAGGAAATTGACGCTGGTGGTTTTTCATTCGTTCAAAATGAGACATTTTTTTTGGTATAATCAAAATTCGCTTTACAAGGAAATTTTTTCATTTGCGAACGAGATTGAATATGAATATGGTATTAAAATTCAACCCCTTTTATAAAAGTCTTGGAGGATTATTTGCTATTTAAAATTTGTTCATAAAATATATTTCACCAGTGGAAAGATACTGCCTGTTTCAGCGCCGTCAAAATCGATTCTTTGGTAAAGATCAGTGAGTCAGTGAATTTACCGGCACATAAGACCTTAGATCCGAATGGCGCTGCAACGGTGTAAAAAAAGTAAATATTTCTTGCAATGTTAATAAACACGTAACGTTTTGTAAATAAATATACTAACTGACCGTGAATATATCTACAGTTTAAAAAATCGCAAGTAATTTGAGCTGTTTCAATACAACTATACTCCATTAAAAGCGCGTAAAAATGGATTCTTGCTAATTAAGACTTTGTTGAAATACAAAATTAAAACGAACGAAACGTAATTTAAATCAATCAATTCAACAGAACACTGCAATTTCCACATGTAAATCAAACCAGAACTAATGTTTGAAAATATTTTGTTTTATATACTTCTTTACCCCTCTAATTAAGCTTTAAGCTCGTGCTAAAAAGGACGACAATAGCCCACAGGGTAAGAATCGAACCTGCGACTTACTGCGCTATTGACGCTTTACAACTATCTCTATGTTATGTATAAAACTCATCTATATATCAAACAATATCAAAATATCTTAATGATAAAGACGCGTATCAAACATAATTGTATAAATGTTTTTATTATTTATAAACAAAACAAAACGAACATGCATTGTTACTGGTAGAACAATAAAAAATCGAATTTGACAGCTTCACCTTTGCAACAAAGACACGAGCGTTCGCCTTTTGTTTTGTATCGTTTACTAAATAATGGGAAATGATAAAATAAAGAATAGTGAATTCTGTCTGTCATTCTAGAATCTAGAGGAAATAACGAAAATAAATGACGGTAATTGACCTTGATTCGTGTTTATTTTTAGATGTCTATTTTGTTTTTATTTATTTTTCGTTTTCATTGCTTAGTAATAAAATAACTATGAGCATTTTTTAATAAGTTAATTTTTAACGACCTCCGTGGTCAAGTAGTGTGTACACCGGTTTTCATGGGTACGCCACTCCGAGGCCCCAGGTTCGATTCCCGGCCGAGTCGATGTAGAAAAATTTCATTAGTTTTCTATGTTGTCTTGGGCCTGGGTGTTTGTAGTTTACTTCTGATTTTCCATAAAACAAATGCTTTAGCTACTTACACTGGAATCAGAGTAATGTATGTGATGTTCTCCAATATATTTATAAAATATTATATAACAAAAATAATAATAATAATCAAGGCCAACAAAATACTGTACGAAAAATTATTTAAAATAAAATTGGATTAGATATTATTCTAGTTGATACAACAAATACGGTTTCCATACTTAATGGGTACTATTTATTTAAACACAAATGTTTTAGGATAATTATGATATTACTTATCCAAAAAGAGACTATAATCGGATTACAGGACTCATTAAAATCAGTTAAAATAGAGGAAAATATCAAAGAAAATTCTTCCTTCTTCCTACTTTTTTTGGTCGGTTAATATTGATTTTTTTCATTGCTTGTGTTTATTCGTATTCAATTTATTCACCGTTATCAACAAGCAATGCCTAACGTTCGCATTATATACTTTCTTATATAACATTCAAGAAAGCAATACATGTATAGTTTGAACCAGTCCTTAAAAATATACTATTATATGTCTTGTGGAAATAATTGTGAGAAAATATGCCAAGAAAGATATTCAAGAAGACATTAAGCATCCCGCTGTGTGGCAACTTAATCCATTTCCAAGACCTTTTCTCTAATAGAAAAAAAGATCTCTCAGTTGACCTTTGTCAAGTTACTTTGATTTAAAAAAAAAAGTATATAAATAACTACAATGGTAAAACTTTGTAAATTATTATCTTATTTCATATTCAGCGTTATTCTTTTAAAAGTTTAAGACTGACATAAATTTTCCCATTCATATTTTACATGAAAATGTATTTAATATAAATATTTTTCTTTGTACTTTAGTATCTCTTCATCAATTTTATTGGTGTTTTGTATTAAAAATTTCGTCCATGAATAATTTCAAAAACTAGCCAATCACGTAGTATTATAACTCATTAACAATTGACTTAGCTAATATTCAATTATGAACTGATATCAAGTAATAAAATTATATATTTACTTACACTAATAAATGTAGTGACATTTTTATATTGCCTTTCTTAACAACTACTAAAGCAATGGACATAAAATGAATACCAGAAGTTATAACGCTGCGGAGACGCTTTAAGTATATAATTGTATAATTATATATTTGCCCACTGGACTAAAACTATAATATAAGGCCGTAGATCCTTGCAGGTTAGCCAATTAAAAGTTATTGGCTTTTTTTTATAAATTTTCTCAGAAACAGCCTAGATTGTTAAAGTAGGACGTGTATACGCTAAAGCCCGTTGATCTTACACCTGAACTCTTTGTGTTGAGTTGCCATTCCACCGGATTATCTGGTTGAGGAAATAGAGAGTGCACTACACTGTTCTTCTGTACACTGTTCTTGGGCACGCACTTGTGCTCTATATATCCTGCTCAGTTGGTTGGTATCCCTTGAGATTTGCTTCCTTAGCCGAAATTAATCAGTACGACATCATCTTCGTAGATGCATCCGCTTTAAATTGAGGCTAAACGTGACATAAGATTTCGGTTTAAAATCTGGTTACTTAACTTAAGTATTAATCACGTGGATAGCAATTGAGAATTACGCTATGAGGCAATGAGAAGACTTTGAAGATGTTCTTATTAATGTATAATAAACAGATATACTTAGTTTTTGAGTTCCAGTTTGAAGGTTGAATCAGTGTCAATACAGGAAGAAGAGACATCTTAGTTTCTAAGGTTAGTGGCGCATTTGCGATGTAAGTTATGTATTATGGAAAATTCTGCAAATCCATATTCGTTAAGATATTTTTAAACATTTTCTATAAATATAAGTTTCACACGTTGGTATTTTAATCAGTTATTTTAGAAATATAAGGCATATAAAAATATATATTATCGGACAACCGACCTCATCAAAAGCTAACAAATAAAATAAATATGAAAGTTTGTATGTAGTATGTATTTTACTCTATCAAGCAAAAACTACTATTTTTTTTTATTTTTGTGTATTTGTCCCTTGTGCCTGTGATTACACTGGCTCACTGCCCTTCTAACCGGAACCCAACAATGCAGAGTACCAGACGGACTTGCAAAAAGCCCTACCAGCAAGTAGATGGATATTTTACATCAGAATAACATATTGGCTATAATGTATAAAGATATTGTGTAAATAATACCTGACAAACAAGCCCTAAAACGGGAGCGAAACCACGGGTACAGAAATAGTAAAATAATATTTCTTCATACTTAATAATTTAAACAATATGTTGCGGTAAATCGTCAAAAGTTTCCCGCACAAAGTCAGTAATGGTACCTTGTATTGAATAATCAATAAAATTACCTCGAACCGTCACTATAAATATACCAGTTTAATTACAGCTTACGCAAAGGTCAATTAAGTTCCAAATAATATTGCTTAAGACAGGTGAATAATATAGAAGCAAACAAATTTAAAAATAAACCGAAAAATATTAACAACATACAACATGTAGAGCACGTAAATTTCCCACTGCTGGGCTAAAGCGTCCTCTCCGTTTGAAATGAAGGTTAGAAGCATATTCCACCACGCTGCTCGAATGCTGGTTGGCAGAATTTTGCTGAAATTAGACACGTGCCGGTTTCCCTACCCCCAAGCAGGAGATGAATTTTAAACACAAATTAAGCACATGAAAATTCAGTGGTGCGTGGGTTTGACCCCGCAATCATCGGTTAAGATGCGTTCTAACCAGTAAGTCTCGGCTCATAAATTAACCATTAATTAATTCATATATATACATATATTAACGAAAGTAACACTTGGATATTACCTTATTCTTGGTAAACGGCATTTTTCCTCTTAAGAACTGAACTGGTTGCTTCACATTCAATTTAGTCGTGTAATATAACGATTCAATAATATAGGAGACTACTTGAATAAATAATATTCTGATTTGGTTTTAAGAATATTTAATTTTGTTTTTTTATATTATATATATTATAGCTACGTTTACGTTAATAGATTGTCGAACTTTTCCCTTGACATCTTAACGTATAAATAACTTTAACGAAGTTTTAGTAAACCTTACAAGTTTTGCCATCGTTAGCCAGAAATGTGTACGAAATTTTTTCACTTCGATTATATTAACATAATAATTAGTTTCATCAAAAAATTACAATTTAATTAGTGACCTATTTGAACCTGGGAACTTCAGCTAGGAGCCACGTCTTCGTTCTACTGGGCCAAATCAGTTCTTTGACTGTATTTCCTCCATATCTAATTCTGTAGTTTCCTTTCTATCAATATTGAATATCCACGTGACAAATTACCGCAAGCCGATAGACGGTCTGAATCAATAGAACTTAACAAGAAATTTCTGCTTGCTCGCTTCGAAGACAGACCGTCTTATCATTTTATCGTACTGAGATTTCTTGCCAGTACATAACTGACGGCTTTTTGGTTAATTATACAAATTATTTATCCAATTATATTCCAATAATATGAAATTCATGCTTATTAATAGTTAACATTTAATTTTTTTTTATATGATGTAGGTGGACAAGCGAATCAATTTCAAAATATACTTTATTCAAGTTTTTACAAGCTTTTATGAATCGTCATTTTACAAACTATAGTAAATGAATCTACCACCGGTTTGGATTGTAGATTCTACCGAGAAGGAAGTTGTTGACATTCATGAAAAACATTCGTATAGACTACAGCGACAATTTTTGTGGTTTGGCTTTTTGCTTGTACCCTAAATGCTTTTATACGAAGCGGTTTAAATATTTCTTTGCTATTACTAATATTACGACAAATACTAAGTTTAAGTATATATAAATTTTGTCTGTTATACTTTCGCCTCTGAATTGATTTGAAATCTCAGAAAGGGATACTCAAAAACTTTAATGCGGTTGGAGTTAAGTATTGCATTTATTTTATCAATGTCAACAAAGGTGGTAAAGTTAATATCTGTAAATGTCCATAAGCTGGTTTATGGTATCGTCCCCACATGTGGGTATAGATTTCCACCACGCTGCTTATCCCACAATGGAACTTGGTACGCACATTTTTTTGCCACATGTAAATCCCTAATTACCAAGTATAAGCCAAGATATAAATCCGATCATGAGATCAACCAATCACCTTAAAAAAACTATCAGGAAAGCAAAAATATATTGAATTCGGAATGGGAGTTCCGGGATCAACAATGCAAACTCTCCAGCAACATAAGATAAATTTAAAATATCTTACGAAGAGGGAGCCAAGGTCATTGCAAGGCGATGACTATGCATGGTAGGTTTTTAATATTGTGAATATTTAATTTGATACAAACAGAACTGAGATTACTAAAACACGTGGAAAGCGTAAGAAAAAATCTTGGCAATAACTACACTATAGACATTACCGGTGTTGAACAAATTATTTGAGAGGAGATCTGCATTTGCGCGTGAGGTGAAATCCTGTCATAAAAAACACACTCCGCAAACAGTTAACACCGTGGTATAATCTCTAAGTCTCTCTCCTTTTTTTCTTTATCCTAAAAACTCCTAAACGAAGCTGCATTCTCGCTCATATCTCAAGATATATTCTTAGGACGCTCGCCTATGTAGCCCTTATTTGGTCTACCATTTTTTTTATTGAGTCTCATTACTTTGCACTCAATCCTGTGACGCTGTCAATACTGGCGCTTATGTGGCCAACAGAAAGACAAGTTATGGAAAATAAGAAACTCTTTTCCTTAACAAAACTATCTGCTCAGAAGTGATCACACTGATCACTTATGATGTTTACGGTACTATCACGTAGTACGGTATGCAAAACAACCTAAATATTTGAAACATAATTGAACAGTATCAATTTCGAATTACAATGATAATTAACAATGCTTGCTAATTAATTACACCGTGTAAATAATACAAAAAAAATATTCAGTTAATTTTAAACATTTCAAATTAAAATGAAACATTTTGCATTTTCCAAGTGCTATTGTGGATTTTATAGGCCGTGAATGATTAAAAACAGGTACTTGAAACGAATACACCTATTTAAAGTTAAATATTCTGAAATAAAATAATTCCATTAAATAAATTGTTTGTTGAACAAAAACATTTATACGGGTATAATTTTTTTTTTTTGTATTATAGCACTTTTAATTAAAACATGAAAGGAATCAATAATGACTTCAACAATCTTGTATCTGAATTGGGTGCATATTATAAAAATGATTTCAAATATGCTCGTGTTGAAAATTAAAATAGTATAGCAGCTTTAGTTCTAAGTCCTAACAATGGTGTTTAGTAAAATATATTATACGTACATATATCGTATAAGTATACCTACGTCCGACATATAATATTGTTTTTCTAGTATGTGTCCCTTAATGACCAAATCCAAAGCCACGACATTCCATATTTAAAATCTCCTAAGACACTTTAAACTTGTAAAAATACAGTGTGTGTATTTTTGCCTGTTGAAGTTTTTAGCTTTGCGATGTTCACATTCTCGTGCCTCAAAATTCACCCAAAGCAGTACGTACTACAGGTAATTCGCCTGACATCTTGAGGGTCAAGTTGGATTGTCATTCCATCAGAATGAATTTGAGCACGAAATTAGGAGATATCTACAATACCAACCACTTTAAATATTTTAAAATAATTGTCAACTTTAAACTTTAAGAAATTAAATGACATAAAATAATCGACCTTGAATTTACATTGCAGCACAAAAACATTTCTCAATACTTTGATTGAAAGTAAAACTGCTTTTAAGATGTCTATTGACCCAATCAGAACAAATATATAATATTGACAACACGTCATGTTAAAGTCAAGCATAAATGTTAACTACAAATTAATGACATGCACGAGTAAGGATTTTTTTTATACAACGCCAATTTATCGTGAAGCATGTCACTATGTTTTATATCTGTATAAATTTGAGAATAATACATTTTTATACAATTGACCGATCGTTTACAGAGAAAATTGGCATTCAAAAAGTGTATTCTTTCAAAGTGTTTTTATAATACGCACTTTGCTGTAACTCGAGCAATATTAGGCCGACAAGTTATACGTGTATTATATATATAAATATATTTACGGGTAGGACCACATTTGTCGGCTTATAAGTATATTTTGACGCGTAAGACTTAACCAGTCTCGATTTGAATAATTATTTTTGCAATAGGCCATAAAGCTTCACGATAAGGCGCGGAGCAATAACCATGAACTTCAAATTGTCTGGTATACTGGAGGCAAGTGTGAGTTTGATGCCTTAGATTATACATTTGAGGTAAAATCTAGAATAATCGCGAATATAAGGATTCTGGTTAAAATACGTTTGAAGCCGAGCAAGCATTCATTTTCATGTACTTAATTGTATTGTGAAATTGAAAATGTCAGGTAAAAATATGTCATATGTGTATCATCTAACCCGCATTGGAGCAGCGTGGTGGAATAGGCTCCAAAATTTCTCCACAAAACGATTGGTGGGTTTCGCTCAGCAATTGGACATGTACAGGTTGTTTTTGTTTTAATCTTTAACTTAAAGTAATTAGCCGTTAATTAAAGACTATAAATAAAGTTGTTTATACAAAAGAATTGCCTATGGCGTAATGGATTATTTTTGTTCGAAGTTTCCCGAAGTAAGGGTTTCGTAATATTAAGAGATGTTGTTCGAAAATAATTAATCTCCCATTACATCAGTTAAAATATTTAAATTGGTGATGTTTCTTTATTATCTTTTAGAAACCTCATCATCATCACCGTCGCTGTGGTAACGACGGTTGGGATAAGCTTATTATTTTATATATTAAAAAAATATTGATTCTAGGACTTTGTGCGAGCCCGCCTATTACAGTGTTTTGTACCAGTGTAACTACAGTCACAAGGAATATAATAAGTCGAATCCGAAAGTTGGTGGCGTATCATCAAACGAATGGAAAAAAATTATTTCGGTGCCAATGGACAATGTTAACCACTTATAATCAGTTGATCTATTTGCCAGCCCTCATAAAAAAGAAAGAAAGAATAATAAGGAGCCTCATATTATTTTACTTTAGGTATAAAACCATTGAATATGTACCAGAACCGAAGAGCTGAACAAATCAATCAATGCCAAATGGTTATTTCTAAAAGTAGCATTTCAATTTGTTGTTAGAGACATTAACTGTTCCTTTTATAATGCAACCAATCATAAGATTTAAAATGCCACATGGTTATGGTGCTACCACAGTGCAGTTATGAAACATTATAAAGCCTCATTGAATTTGTTAGTTAACATCTTGTCACCAAGTGTTGCAAACGTTATCAAATGTTTCCATGTAATGTAAAAATACTTTACATTAATGTTTATTAAACAAATTACTTACCTCGGAAAGTAGATTAAAAGCGATAATTATGAAATGTTATGTAACAATGTCACGTTTTTATCAGAACAATTTAGATTTCTTACGTATCGTAATAGTAGAGTAACATAATTATTTAAGTAAATGTTATTATTTTCAATATTACACAGTATCAAACTATCCACCAGATGGCTAACTAAGAGATTGGCACTGTACTGGAATCAGCATTGAGAATTGAGATGTTATGTCCCTTGTGCCTTAGTTAGTACTCCTTAAACATACAGTAGAAGATTAAATTAAGCATTCATCTAATCTTGAACCTAAAGATCTTCCAAGTGGATGACATTTTCAATAATATATCTCGGTTTCGTGTGTATGTTGTGAATTAAACTACAGAAAAATCATTCTGTTTTGCTTAACATGAGAAATAGCCTGCATGAATTATAATACCCGTGTTAATTAAGGAATCATTAGTGTTGCTCGACTCATTTCCTAACTATTATATTATATAGTTTAACCGGGCCTTAGAGCATTAAATATACGCACCTTACGCTCTTACTGAAACGCGGTAACCATGTTTTAGTTTCAAATGGTGGATTGTTATCACAACAATATTTGAGATAGTTTCACTGTTATTATCCTACTTTGTAGTTTAACTTTATAATACTAATATTATAATAGGAAAAGAAACTTTTTTTATTTTCATTTTTTTTTATTTTGACTGGCGGACGCGCAAATGGACCTCCTGATGGTAAGTGGTCAACACCGCCCATAGACAATGGCGCTGTAAGAAACATTAACAAATTTTTACATGCGCCACCAACCTTGGGAACTAAGATGTTATGTCCCTTACCTGTAGATACACTGACTCACTCACCCTTCAAACCGGAACACAACAATACTGAGATACTGCTGTTACGCGAAGAATATCTGATGAGTGTGTGGTACCTACCCAGGCGGGCTTGCACAAAGCCCTAAATATCATGCGGGAAGTTCAACTATTATCCAATAAAAACTACAGTCAATATGACATATACATATTATCTTATCTAATTAAAAATCAAAATAAACTTTTAAGTGAAACTACTACCGGTTCGGAATGTAGATTCTACCGAGAAGAACTGACAAAAAACTCAGTAGTTACTCTTTTTCAACATTTAAAAATACAGTCATTTAAGGTAAATACAATTAACTCTACGCTTTTTTATCATCTGTATAATCTTGTATTGAATAATATGCCTTCTTTACCAATGTATTTTTTTTCAAATGATTTGAATTTATGAAACGGCAAAGTTAAAAATGTCTGCGGATTTTTATTACAGAAACGGATACCTTGCCCTAAGAAGGATTATTGACTTTGCGGAGGATTAATACTTTTATTTTTTTTTAAGATATAGATATAGAAGACGTATGTTTAATTATTATGAGTTTTATATTGGTAAAAACGCAGATGAAATTCTGTATAACGTATTTGTTGTTACTATAATTGCTCTTTTCAATAATATATCGACTTCTCCGATACTCGAGCCTCATAAGCCTATAGGTAATATTTTTATAACATCTTTAGTACTTTTTTCTTAATATACGATCACAGACATAATAAACATCCTATTTTAAGCAGCAGCATAATCAATACAAGAAGATTATTGACTTCTTGTTGTTCATTAATTACTTACAACAAGTTTTTTAAAATTCCATTAATTTGATTTCCATTTGATTCGTCCAAAGAGGTTAGAACACGAAGATCTTAAACAAACGTTACAATCCGAACAAGTCCGTGTTCATCATTTACATAATTAGTGTTCTAAATTCATTTCCAACTTTGCGGTGAAAGAAAACATCGTGAGGGAACCAGTATGTCTTTAAAAAAAGGTCTAACATAATTATACTTCAAATTAAGTGGTACAATGAATACAATGGTATTGTTTTTGGCCAAACGAAATCTTCGTCCGTCAGTGGGTTACTTTCAGGTGAAGTTGTTATTTTACAAAATACATTAAAAAAACGTTTTGAAAAAGTATATTATTAAAAATTTTCATCTTTGAAACGGATAGCTCTGACAGCACTAAAAATTTCCAACTTTGTATACTTATAACCGCAAGTTTGAATTTATTAAAATTTGAGTTTCATTTTGGACGCGAGGCGAAAGTTTCATTCTGAAAAGGTATAAAATTATGGAGAGAACTTTAACTGGGACCGCAGGCGTGTTATGAATGGTACGAAATTTTGTTCGCGTGTGAAACCATGGTCACCCTTGCCTTTGACTTATGACGCATTGCGGCTTCGAACTTAGGTCGTTCTTAAGCATAAGACGTTTTAGTACAAAGTTATATTTAATGGCTTAACGCTTATAGTTGATTAGTATGGATTTATTATTACTAATCAACTATAATACATCACTTTTTTTATTTAATACTAACTAACTGTTATGACATTGTCCAAAGTTAAAGATGAGATTACACAATTTGATTATCCACAAATCTTATGATATCCTAGGATAATCTTTTAAACAATTAAAACTTAATACACAAGAAATACTATTTTCTGAATTACGATAAAAGGCAAATTGCTGTTTAGATTATTCGATTTTTAAACTTTGAAGTAATATAAGTAAGCATCGATTAATGTATGCTAAAAAAAAACCTAGTTTGGAAAGATACAGTTCAATCATTGTTAAATTGTATTGATAATGGCTTGTTACTTATGTATTATACATTGTTTGTTTCCATAATAAATATATAAATTCAAATCCATAAATAAACTCAATTTTCTTCAATAATTATTCGTCAACCGTTTAATTCCTAAAATGTTGTATTATCTAAAAAGTCATTAGTTCCATAATATCAATGGATATTCTACGTTTCATATGAATACCAGGAGAACTTGCCATATATTACCATACCAGGAGACCAACAAAAATGTTACAGTGACATTAAAAATGGATTCAAGACTTTTAATAATTGGATTGTACGCTACCCAAATACTCAACTCTAAGAATATTTGAATTTCGAAACTCTTAATTAGGATAATATTCGATTCAATCCCGTCATTTCCTGAAACATTTTCATAACAACGTCATTAATTTAAGATGCTCCTTGAAGAGGGCTCTTTGTTTTAATGACGTCATAATGCCGTGTAACTTTGAAAGTGAACAGCAAAGAAAGGCATAATATTGAGAACGACACTCCAATACTTGTTTTACAGAAAAATCCTCTGCAATTTTGAAATGTTATACCTAGTGTTGTTTAAAAAAAAAACACTTTTTTATGAAAACAGTTGAACAAAGGCGTCAAGATAACGACCAAGTACTATGTTTGCGTAAAACATGATCATTTTTTCATGAGGCATTTATTGACGCACCGGCTTTGGACTAACTCGTATGCCGGGACGGCAAACGGCATGACGGTTTTTGTTGCCGTTTTGTGCCCCCTGTCCGCCATCGTATTGTACTCCCGTAGATATATGTCATTAATTCTTTTACTCCATATTTTTTTATTGCTTATCTTTTTATTATGAATTTCGACATAAACCATAAAATTCGTGTCTGTACTCCCAAGTGGTCCCATTTTTGATGTGACACGTGACGGCGTGCTCCGTCGCCGCTCTCTACTCCCTTGTGTGTGTGTCGTAGTATAAGTATTTTTTTTTTATTTTATCTCCATACTATCAGTCTATCTATGTGTATCAGATCAAAACAGTTTAGTTACAATGAATAGCTATCCGTTGGCAGACCCCGAAGTGCTGGATGAATATCGCTGGTTTTTTAGTAGATATTCTTGCACTTTCGGTGTGGATGGGTCCCACAAAGCGGAGAAATCGCTTTCCCAACGAGAACAAAACACATCATATAAATTTAATTTATTGTGTATAAAAAAGTCTTAGCAATAAAACATACGATGTTTTCCGATCTTCGTGTGGGTTCTTTATCTGGTAATAATCGGTTTTATGACCCAAGTTTTATCTAATAGATAAGCTTCGAACAAACTGCCTTCATATACATTACTATTTGACCTTTTTCTAGAGAGATTAAGTTTTTATTATATTGTTTTTAAATATTATTATATGAACAAAGAATTATGATAACTAAAATTGTATCTCTTCAAATTATCTTTCCGCTAGCAACCACCCCACCAGCCAGCATAACATGAGCTAAGGTATCTTTATAGCTTCCACGAATATCTTAGTAGGCGAAATCGAATATTTTACATCAAGATTTATTAACAGAAAATAATAAACCTTTCAGGCATTAAATATTCCTGTGTTGGGCATCTTTTCTCTTCAATGGTTTGGAGCTTATTTCATCACACCTCTCCCATTCAAATTAGTAGATAACTATACATGTGGCAAACTGCTATCCTGCAAATACGGGTCCTGATACGAGGTCACGGTATATGTCAATTAAAGTTACTTAACCATATTGTTATTATTAGTATTAGGAAATAAAACTAGTCATTAAGGAGCCGAATTGTTACAACGCTTATTCGTAAATAAATATTCTGTTGTATTTTAGTTCTCACGATGATTTTCAAAGCAAAAAGTATAGTTGTCCATAATATTATACTTCTCACAATATCAATTCTAATGAACAAAGGTTAACTTAGTATGATGAGGCATTTACTCATTCGGCTTCTTAAAATAAAATTTAGAAAAAAATTTTAGAGGGAAGATAAAAATTTACTAAAATAATTTATGCATAGTTTGTATACCTTGTCATGTCAAAAAATACATTTAATTTTAAATAAAAATTTTTGATGTTTTAATAGCTGTTTACTGTTTCATGAAAAACCCAGCCAATAAATGAACAAATACACGGGGTAAATTGTATTAAAATAAATTCAACAATCAGAACTTTCTATGTAATTCTCGGCTAACAAATTTTGTAAGTCAAAAATATTTCAGCTAAAAATGAGGACGGTTTTCGCGACTCATACATATTCAGTAGGAATCCATAATAATATTAAACGCCATGATACATAGCCTTGTCACGGTCATACGCATTGCAAATTTGCTTACTGACTTTCAAAGGATGCCGTAAATCATCACACACGAAAAACGTAACATAGTACGTTCCTTGACCTTACGAACCTCTTATGCATGGAATGTTACGTATTATTTATTGCTTTTTTTAAACTTTTTACTTCCAACGTAAGGTATAATAGATAAATCTTTCTTATGTATGTGGGAGATTTTTCTTTTGTACAGGAGGACTACGATTATGGAAATAGAGTTTTTGTAAAATCCCTTTGAAACATCTTAATTTCGCGAGAGCAGCAATATTCTATAATGTTTTGGAGTGTTCTTGGTACCCAGAGGCACCCTCCAGGCACGCTTGATTGAACGGTTAACTTCTCGGGGCCTTATGATAGCACACGGAAGCGATACCGAGGCGTCCTACATTACTGTTTTTTTTACTGGATGAAATGGCACTTGGCATCTAATTATCTTTAGAATTTTAATTACAATTAATATAATTTCAAGTAGATAGATATGCATGAAACAAAAGAAATTATTGAATTATATAAGAACTATGAATTCTAAAATTTTTAAAACTCGTGCAAAAATTTTTATTCAAAGTCTCAACGAAAATCATCAAACGTCTTTTGGCGTGTCTCTTCTTGAGATGACCCAAAAGACGAAAGTTAAAATAAACAGGTCAAGATCTCTTAAATTAATAGCTAGAGAGGTATAGTTTCTAATTTAGGAGCCGTGTAAAGAGTCTATTTATAAAAAGTACATATATTTTTGTCACATAAACTCAACATAGTGCACGTTGAATTTATTAGAAAAATGCAAGGATTAATTCCTGAGATACGCAAGTTAATAACCTTACATTACCTACCATTGTGTGTTTTATAACATAGGAAACAACGTATGCAAAGAAAAAACAAATTAAACATAAAGCAGGCAAAGGCGCTAATCGCTTGAAATGATCTCTTTCAGGTCAGGTCTTTCTAGAGTAACGAACAAAGGATAAAAACAGGAACAGTGAGCATTTGCAATAAACAAATTAAAATAACTTCTACCTATATAGGTATATAAAAGCGAAATACCACTCACTGATCACGTTCAAACGAAATTTGGCAGGTAGGTTTCTTATAGGGTGTAGACATTTACAATATATTTTATGAAACTCAATCCCTAAGGGGGTAAAACAAGGGGTTGGAAGTTTGTTTTATAAGGGTTTGTTTCAAGTTAGGTTAGGTCCAATAAATATTTTATTTCTACGACAACTTAATTTTATTTAATAGTAATTAATTAATTAAAATGATTTTATTATTTTACGAAGATAAGCCAAATATATACCAAATATATACAATAAGAGAAATATTTGTCTTTTACAGTTGCCTACTCTACGTAATGGACGATCCGGCCCTGCATACAATGGTAAATAAAACATTCAAAATAATCGAACACATTTGATAAATTGCGATTGTCTGACTATTCTGATTGGGTTATGCGTGACGCCAATACCCTCTATCGACATTGGACAGAAGCATCGACAAAGTATAGAAAAAAAATCAGAATTGATTATGACTTTGATAAGTTAACTGTGTTGAGAAAATTGTCCCCCGTTCATTATTAACATTTATTAATAATTAATTCAATAGATCAGTGCGTGATTAATGGCTAGACATTGAAATTTCAATGCATAGAAGGTGTCTCAGGGTACCAAGCACACTCGCAAAGATTATGATTGCTGAGTGATTAAATGATTGTTTGACCTGAATTAAAACGATTGGCCGTGTCACTTTTATCGACTTAACCAATCTCTCTGTGCGTTTCGAATAAAAATGAAAATATTCCGAAAATTATATTAATTTTATACATATAAAAAAATGAAAATTGATAAAACATAATTATGCAAACGATTTCAGAAAATACGTACCAGCTTGACGAATTTCTCGAGGCAGGGGGTTCTATAATTTGACAGCTCTCACAGTGAAGGAATTACAGCATAATTGAGTACGACTGGAAGGCATCGAAGGTTATAAGGATTTTTTTATTAAAAAGAAAACGATATAATTAATAATCAGTGAAGTTAATATTGATTCAAACTTTTGAATACAAATTCAAATTTACAGTTTATGTTATTGCTATTCAGATGCGCGTAGACTAAAAAAATTAGTAGACTTTTGATTCGTCATGTAACAGTATTGAATTAAATGTGAAACTATGATTCGGAAAGTGCAAGACATGATAACTAAAACGCTATGTTCCTTGGCTAAAATTAAAATCAAATTAATACATTCTTAATTCAAGTAGTTCATAAAAGTCTTTTTGAATCGGCATGTTACAGTGTTGAATTGCATGTAAAGTTACCGCCGATTCGAAAAGTAGATTCTACCTAGAAGAACCGACAAGTAACTCTGTAACCAATATGTTTTTAAGAACTTCTTACTCAAGTCGTTTATAAGTATTGTTTATAAGTGTGTCTTCAAAAAAACATAACCCAGCAACGCTGAAATACTTTACTTAAAATTGCAAACAGGACCCGCAGCAACATGAAACTACTTCCAATACCAAACTTCGTCACAAGCATGGCACTTTAGATTATATACATCGTAAAAACTCTTATATATTGAACCCAAGTTTCTCAGTTATAAAAATTGCTATTTAAGTAGCGTGAAACTAATTCACTCCATGAGAGAAAACCGACGGTTTGCGGTTTTAATACCAATGAAGTTAATTTCGTGCGATTCAATGTTTTATGGCGTGCACTTTACGTCTGCAAGGGGTTAGCTTCGACCTCTAATTGCTGACAGCTTCACGCTTTCAGACTCGTTGTAATTCACGCTCGGTCTAATTAAAAAGACTTGTTCATTTTCTATTACGAAGAAAATGCTGAACATGAAGGGAAATATGAAATTATTATTGCCTTGGTGATGTTGGTAGTGAAATACTTGATGTATATGAATAGTTTGGAATGTAGATTCCACCGATGAGAGCTGGCCAGAAATCCAACATTTAATAACTTGTTTTTCACGAAAGACCTTACAAAATATAAAATGGGCTACCTGGTGTTATATTGGGCTCACTAGACCATCTTGGCTTCATATTTGTACCTATATATTTAAGGCAATATGTAATGAACGGGTATTGTTAGGAATTGAAATATCAATAATATTTCATGATTGTGTTCGACGTCAACCTATGACGTCACGGAATGCAGTAGTGAAATAGACATTTTTATTATAAAATAATGGCACTTTGTTTCTACAACGTTGATCAAAGAAAAAATTAATAAGTTGATTAAATACTGAACGCTCATTGGTCGCCTAAATTCGTCATCGGATGCTATCGACAAAAAATTGACACGTATGTAAGTGAAACAATGACAGCCCACATCTATTAAAGAGAAGACTTTCCTGAGGTTCTTTCGAGCCAAAAATCTGTGCGGATATTCTTCACAGAAGTACGCCGTCTGGAAGTTGACAGTGTGTTCACTTTTGTCTTGGAAAGCAAGTCTTTATTCCAGCACTGAACTCTTTCCGGTCGTGTCGGATTTGTCATTCCATTGATTATGAATGTAAGCAAATAGAAAATACAATTGTGTCTGCACGTATAATTTTGCACTAGTTTAGAGTGACTGTCGTGGGGGAAATTGCTCAAAGAGATAATCAAAAAAGAAAATAAAATTGTCTATACGTAAAAGTCTTAACAAAATGTCAATACCGTCAAAACCTTAATCCAAATACACATTACTATAAATAGCCATAAAATTTCATGACATGACAACGTGTATACCGTTTTTCATAATATCATGTTTATTACATATAAAGAAAACTCAAGTAATATTCGGTTCAATATCGAACCCTCATATGATAATTTAGTGACGTATTGTTATACGTTAGAAATAAAACATCAGCCAAAGTTCAGGGTTCATTAGCCATAATAAAACGATTATATTTTCTTTGATATTATCTAAGCAGATTCAGTAATAAAATAGGTGAGTTCTTTTACCCGCTTATGGTTATAATAAAATGTTACGTCCATTTATAACAAAACTCCAGTCGTTTTTGTACTTGAAATGGTTTTATGAATTTTCTCTATATAATCTACAAAACCATTGACGTTATAATCTTCTAAAATGACCATTCAAAAGTGCTATTAAGAACCGACTTCGGTAAAGCAATTTTGATTTTGAACGGATTAGTTTTAGTATTATTTTTATCTTTACTATAATACTACTGTAATATTATGAAGCTGGAGTGTTTGTTTATTCGAACGCGCTAATCTCAGCCATTCAAAAAATATATTTTTGACAAAAGTTATATTTGTACGTTCTTAGAATTATACTATTTGAGCGCGAGCTATTTATTGACTTTCTTTTCTTTTGAGGGCAAGATTTACAGTTTATTCTACCACGATGGGTCAATTTTGGGTTTGACAGCTTTTTACTTCTACCGACACATGGAGGTTTCTTCACGAGTTTTTCTTTTATTATAGAACACGAGATGAATTATAAGTTGAGTGATGATTTGCTTGGCTTTGAAAGGCATTTTGATACAGACATGGTCACAGTTTTGAGTTAGAACTTATAGGATTGTTATGTGCGTAACATTTAAAATAGGACATATAATTTTTTATGATAAAGGAAGGCGGACGGGCAAATGGGCCACCACAATGAGTTAATGGCCATTACCACCTTTAGACATTAGCTTACTATTATCAATTCCTTACATCACTAATGCGACATCAACCTTGGTAACTGACGTGTTTTGTTCCTTGTCCCTGTATTTACACTGGCTTGTTCTGGTGCTAGAATATCTGATTGAGTTACACCTACCCAAACAGGTTTACTCAAAGTCCCTACCACCAAGTAAAAACAGTCCTACAGTTCCAACCGGTGGTAATATCACATTAAAACTTATTAGGCCAAAAGTGCCTACTTAAATTAAAGAATAATGCATTTTATATTCAAGGTCAAATAAAAAAAAGTGTTCAGTTTAAATCTTTTGAATGTACGATAACAGCGAAAGCTATATAAATAAACATCAACAAGGTTTTTACAATTGTACAAGAATAAGTCTTATTTATATACAGAACCAATACAATACTAACAATATTAAAATCTTGTCAATAATTCCTCGCCGCGTGACTAGCTCCAATAAGCCAATGATCGTCATATGTAGCTCACGATAGTTGGAGAATATGTCCATGCTGCCCTAGCAGAAAATAAAAAGAAACTTTACGTTCCTTTTCGCTTCTGTTTATTTTATTTTGTTCTTAAAAACAAATCGTGAGATTGACAAGGTCCCAACGAAATTCTGCAGGTCACTGTGTTTCATGATGCTTAGATATTAGGCACTTCCGTCTTTTTGAATATGTGTAATACTCAAATCTTATATGTAAGTTATTTTTAATAATATATTTTCAAGGACAGAACTGAAGTAACTGCCTCTTCACCTCTCGCTGATGTTTTGAGTTAATGTATTTATATGGCAGTACTTTTCCGGCGCATGAAATTCGCTCACGATATTTTTCTTTACGACGGAGCACGATATGATACGAATATTACAAAGAGGTAAGTTTTGTTTGTTTTATCCGATATCACGCAAAAACTACTAAGCTGTTTGATATTTAACTTTCATATTATTTTAGGTTAATTTCAGGTCAGACATAGGATACGTGGTAGTTACGTTAATATGTTGTATCTGTATATTTATATATGTAGTCAGTAGGGCATCTCAACTTTAACACGGGAGCAAATTAACATACTAACATAGGTACACGCGTAGACTACTAAAATAATAATTTTAGATATTGCCTCGGAATTAATCGATATCACGCCCAATATACAGACAGTTTACCAATTGAAATTAAAACGCATGACGTTTTCTTTTTTGATACTCCTTTCAAGCATATTAATTTATTTATATTGGGAATAGGGCCGTCGGTGAGTCCGTCTTGGTCATCAATTATTCTATCGTCAAACATCAATTCTCTGCACTGCTGATTGCCGGCTTAAAGACGAGCCAGGGCTACAATAGGCACAGGTTTCTTAATATCTCAGCTCCGATCTTTAAGGAATATTCTAAGATAAATAACTAAATAGATGCTGGCGTGTGTTTTTCTGCTCGAGATTTTTTACTCAATTGGTTCAAACATTTGGTTGAGCACTGACCAAAAGTTCATTTATACAGATATGGTTATAATTATTAATTCTTTATGTATACATTTTTTTCAATGCCTCATTTACTTTATTGAAAGCTATAATAAAAAATATTGAAGCAGGTATCTGACTTTGATTATTTTTGGTATTATTTAGCCTGGGGTCTGATTGGAAATCAATTTAAAAATAACAATTGCCATGACAATGCCGTGAAATGAATAAATGGTTGACATATTTAGTTACTACTGTTCCCTCGACTGGAATTGTGCTGCTATGCCCATTGAACATCTTTAAGAAATCATAACTAAGCCAGCCGCGTGTCAAACAGTTTACGTCGAAAAAACTAAGAACACCATTACTTTTTCATATAGCTACAAGTAACATATACGAGAAGGACTCAGTGGCCATAATACCTTTAAACTTTTTCTCACTGGCAACATTAATAAAGCCCAGTGTTGCCGCGTCCGTAATTCATTATTAATATCGTAGGGCTGTCAACAACCCTGTTTTTTTATGATTAAATATGTCTTTTTTTTCTTGTATAAATGTTCATTTAATTGTAGAATGATTTATACCGAGCTAAGATTTAAAATTTATGAGTTGATTTGAATAAAGGATTCTTTGAGTACGATGAAAAAATGTTTGAGAATATTAAACACAGAATGGGGCGGATTTGTGATGTTGAAATATACGAACGTATGATTTGTTTCAAATCGTAAAGATAATTTATTTTTAATTATAAAAAAAAAAAACAGATTAAGAAAAAAAATAAGCAAATACTTTAATATAATAGTTTACAACGAATATTGTAAGCACTAATTTCATTTTATACAGGACAAGTGACAAGTGTGTCTGAAATGATTGAGTAATAAAAAAAAAATACAACAAAAATATTTTTTTATTATATCGCAACTAAGTGATGAGTTTTATTTGCTAGACAAACTGCTTAATTATATTCATTGCGTTATAAAATTTTACGTGGTGGTACCACTATCATACATTCTACCAAAAAGCAGCAATACTGTTGTGTTCATCTGAGTTTGCAAGATTCAATGTTTAAATGCAGTAGTAGTAGTTTTGTCTATTTACCATCAGATAATTTGCCCGTACTACTTATACTATAAAAAAAAAAACCAAATAATATAATATTTGAAGTCAAAACTAACCGCACGAATCCCACATGTAACCAACGGGGAATATAAACAATCTCACGCTGGGAGTTCAGATTTACACAGCATTTGTTCAATAAAACAGTGGTTCTCTTTGGTTTAACCATCCAGCACCCCATTTATTGGATATCGTATGAATTATAAATAAGAAAAACGACCGAATTCCTCCATAAACTTACCTTTCTGGGGCACGCAATATAAAATCTTAATCAGAATAGGGTCTTGCTTCACACTTCTGATGAAATGGGATTTTGAAGACGAATTAGACAGACTGGAGTTATTATATGAGTCCGAGGTGCCTTAGTGGTTAAACCTCGTCCCAACTGACGATTGTGGGTTCAAATCCAGACTACTGAAATTTCATGTAGTTAAATTCTGCAACATATGTGTCCGGCCAGTAACTTTTTTCCGCTTTATTCTTTGTTAAATTCTAACAATATAGTAAATTGCAATCAAGAATCCTCTTTAATTTTCTGCACATCTGCGGTTGGAGCTCCTTAGAATGAGACATTAATGGATTTTTCGTGTGCAGCTGTCGTGTTATAATCACTGGGACAAAAATCGGCTTACGCTATTAATTAATTAATTAATTTATTTATTTATTTGGTTAACCAACAAAAGTAAACATTATTACATGCGTTATGTTATAAAGACTATATAATAAAGATGACTTAAATGTCCTTTTAATTATAGGTTATCACATCATGCAAAACATTAATATTGTAGTGTATCAAAAATTAAATTAAGAAACAATAATGATTAAAAATACAATAAATCTCTTACATTATTCAATAAAACAATTACATTACATAATAATTAAACATTAACATTTGATAATATTATAATATCTATACAATTACCACGAAATTAAACACTATATTTTTATTATTATATTATTTAAGAGATCTGGACAGTCAATTTTGTTGTTTAAAAGTTTATAAAGAAACATTAAACATAGGGTTTTCCTTCTCATTTCAAGACTAAATATTTTAAAGTACTTTAAGCTGTCATTATAATTCTTAAATTTTAGTTTAAACTTATATAATATTTGCCTCAAGAAACGTTTTTGAATATTTTCAATCCTTGAGGTATGGAGTTTTTTATAAGGTGACCAAATAATATTACAGTATTCCAGTTTACCACGGACAAGACTAATAAAGATCTTAAAAATTGTTGCAGTATTCTTGAATCCTTATTATTATATTTATTAATATATAAAATTTACTTTTAATATGAACTTTAAATGTATATGTCGATAAGTGTAAAATTGTGTGCCGAGTTTTATTTTAATCCATACCATATAAAGATACGAATAAATATATTAAAAGAATAATTGGTCTAATTTCGTTCCAAAACGATTATACGCCCAGAATTTCGAACACACTTTGACTCTTTATAATTACGTAATTGTGGTACAATTTTATAAATTTTATCATAAAAAGTTTGTCCTATTGATGTACACAAAATAATAGATCGAATTTCTTTTAAAAACTTAACTTTTGACAGAATTCGCTGTTTGTTCAAATAAAACCTTCTCGAAATATTCGACGTGATAACGAACGAATCGAAAATCGAAGGTAAATAAATAATTTAGGTAAACTTTGTTATTACGATTTGATACGAATAAATCGATTTAGATATACATGCTATCAACAAATCATATATAACCTTTTCAAATTACATCCAAATAAATTTATAATACAGGCGAATGTCAATCACACGCTATTATTTTGCTTCTATAGTAAAAACAAATGTATTAAAATAATAATTATGGCGTTGGACACTCGGATGGGACGAAGCTGCTTTTGCTATGTTATATATATGAAATGACATACACAATGAAACAAATTAACAACGCTTAAGGATACATAAATGACAAGAAATAATATTATTATTAAAAATCCTATGTGAATTAAAACAATACCAAAAAATAAATTTAAATAATGCTATATTAAACAATATGTGATAGAAAGAGTCAGGCAGAAAGAGAAAGAGAGGAAACGGTCGCCTAGAGGGGTCATAACACTTTTTTTTTACTTGTCGATTTCTATCAGTTACTCTACTGTAAGCCGCGCAAATAAATATCGTTCACAAAAATAAAAGTGATACAACGTTACTTAACCTACAATATTAAACAAGACTTCTCTTTATTGAGTTATAATTCTTTATTTAAAATCAAATATACGGATGCGTTAAAAAAATTAACACTACACACAAAGAACCCATTGCTCGATATTTAGACTACCACAAAGCTGTATCTGTTTTTTAAAAGCGCTAATGTCAGGTAACGTAAGTTTGATTGAGTAAGATATAGGCTATTCACGCTTCGACCCTATCGAGTAGGACAGTGTTAACCAATCGGATAAGCTATACTAGTCTTTAGTTAATGAGTCCTACTTGGCAATGTACTATTTTATATACACGACTGTGTTTATAAAGCATACAAGATATATCAAATGAACAACGAGGTAATGAAAAACATGAGTATGGCAAAGTTATAAATCAAATATAAGCAAGGTAGAATTAAAGTTATTCAATATTATTAGACGAGATGTTCAAGGACGAACTTTGACACAAAAACTCTTAAAAAGCTTTCGGATTTGAACTCTGGATCTGCAGCTCTGCTGCCAACTAATACCAACGAGGTACCAACAATTCATATTCTATCATAACGTCAGGCGTCGACTGAACATAGCCATACCTTCAGAACTTTTCACTCAATGGACGTGAAAAGAAAAAAAATACATTATAATATTAATGGATAGATCCTATCTTAAACTTCTTAATATTATCTTCTTTTAAGGTATTTCTAAAGATCTTTGTTGCGTTCGTATTTCGATTCAACTCAGAAACATTATGAATAGTTAGATTTATTTCATTGATTCAAAAATTAAAATTTTTATCACTATCAGGAAATGTGACAGGCAAATATCACTTTTCCTTATAAAATGATCATTTCTCATAACATCACAAAAAACGCTGCGCTTAAATGTAACCTCATCTATAGATAAACTCTAAAGTTGACTGAATATGAACATTTATATAAGCCATTTCAAATATGGAAGGCTCATTGTAATACGTTATGAAACGGGCACTAACCTGGTTTATCCAAATCGCTGAGGAAATCCTCGGTGTCGGTGTAGGCCGTAGTGTGGCCTAACGCGAGCACCAGCCAGGCCCACGAAACTGGACCAAACGGCCTCAACATTGCCCCGTTCTCACGATAACATCACTACACTCATTACACTACACTAGATCACTAGGTCCGGTCCACGCTTACTTTACGGAGTATGTACCTGGAAAATACAAAAATATTTAATTACTTACTATTAAATGAATATTATAGATAGTTTTTGAACTGACGCAATAGGTTATGAAAATAAAAGCTTCGTTATATATATTACTAAGCAAGTTTGTCAAGATGGTTTGACTGAATGAGAAGAAGAAAATAATACTCTTGCAGTTCCTCTTAAGAGGAACCTGTTATGTTTCCTTAGCAATGTTTCACTTAATTTACAAACGACTTTATAAATGCCAATTCGATAAATGTAATTTTAAAAGTAACGTCTACTTGAATATATCAAGTTACGAGTATTTGTGTTGGCAGTTCGCAGTACCAGCGCAAACTTTTCGCTTGCATTCATTTGTACTTTAAATAGAATGGAATAATTCAATGGGAGTCGACAACGTGTTTTAAAAACAATACGAACTTTGACATGAGAAGCCCATAATATAACTTTATGCCTTTCTGACGATTCTTTTGTTACGAAGTTCTCGCTGAGGCGAGTCGAACATCTTGTTTTTATTCTGAAAAGTGCTTTCAGCTCAACTATATTCAAGAGAATATTTAATTGTGTTAGGTTGCTTTATGAAATACGTCATTAATATGTTGAAATATTTTTATTCTTGACGTAATTTCAAAAATAAATTAATATATTTTGTTTATTGTGACGAAATTAATGAAATTTTCTTGTGATAAGCCAGACAACGCCTCATGGAATGTTATTAGTGTCTAAATTTACGGCAAATATTATATAATTAATTTTACCAAAAAGTGTCGCATTATAAAAGAACTGAAACAAACGATCCAACGGTATTATCTTGGTGTGCGTGACAGCTATGTTTGATACTTGCCAAACGTCAGTACTTTACTAGTGTGCGTGTATTTAGTAGCCAATAGGAGGCCCCTATTTTTGATGCGTTCTCAGCTTTAACAATATATCTAGAAATATAAATGGTCAAAGACCTAAATATATTTAAATCACTTAAGTAAAGTATAGCACGTTAGTGAGGACTCCCAATCTCTTCTCCTTGGAAGTTTTGGACTTTATTCCATTCCCAATGCTTAAATGCATTGATTTTTTATCCATCAAACGTAACTTTCCTCGCAGTGCTCTTTCATTACTGACCACTATACAAATTATTGAAAAATAAAAATGAAGTTAGTGTTACTTACTTTCCAAAATTTAAGTCAACAATATTCTTCCAAGATTCAGGACCAATTTGATTGTCTAATAAGAATATTAAGATCTTTTTATCTTAAAATTAAAATTGGTCAAATTGGTCATCTGTAAGAAATAGCATTGAAAGGAATATTTACCATCATTAGTGCATCTCAAATCATAAGAACAAAGATTCTGTTTCTTGTGGTTATAATGAAAATCAAATCAAAACATTCTTAATTCAAGTAAGCTCATTAAAGTACTTTTGCATCACGAAAAGTAGACCGAGAAGACCATAAAGAAACTGGGCAGCTAAACTCTTTTCTACAGTAAATACTAAGGCCACACTTTTTATCTTTAATATTAACTTTGATTGAGTAATATGTCTTATTTATCAATATTTTTGGAATGAGATTTAAATATAAGATTTTAAATTGACATGGTTATTTTTATTACTAACAGTATTTAAAACGGGATATTTACCATGTTTTTTATTTTTATTTAGTGGAGCTCGATATTTCGACATTATCTACGAATGTCTTGTTCTCGTGAACAAGACATTCGTAGATATCGTAAATCGTCTGTTAGTAATGAGATTTAAATGTCTTAATAGGCCAAGTTAATTAGGCTCACTTAGTGATAAAGCTGAAATATACCATACAGACTATAGCTGTGTGGTTCCCACCAATACCATTAAAGTATGTCAGAATTTTATCATACACAATGTTGTCTTAGATTTTCGCGATTATTACACATTGAAATAAAACTAGTTTTTTTAACGGATTTAATCGCGTATATTAATTATGTTATTTTGACATCCCGACGTTTCGAGCACTTTGCAGCGTTCGTGGTCACGTGACCGTGACCACGAACGAATCAATCAATTTATAAATTCAATTTATCATACACTTCAAATTTAATTAAGAAAGTATTCCAAAATAAGAATATAAATATGATCTTCTATTCGCAGTACAAAATCAAGTTAGACAAATACAAATGACCACTTTAAAATCTCAGTTCCTTCTTCATTTTACTTCGACATCACGGCCTTTTGGAATTAATCTATTTCTGGGCTTCCAGCTCCTACTCACTAGGGCGGTCACGTTTGGGCCCCCGATGAGGTTGAACCCTTGTCATTGCCCGTCTGTCTGTCACATCCCGAACGTTCGAGGTCACATTTATTTTTTCAAGGGATCCTGCAAAAAGGTATCCTTTGGGAACAGTAAACTTCTTTATACAAATCGACTTTAATAGATTTCGATCTTGTTGGTACAGTAACTATAGCGAATTGATAAAGCCATAAGAGATTTCAGTAGTACGTACATTAATAACCTGCAAAAACTTTTACAAAAACTTTTTCTGATTCTCTTTATAAATTTAAGAAAACCATAAAACTTAAATTTCTTCATTCTTCTATAAATGGTTAATTAATTATTGTAATAACTAAAAAACACATTCTTATATTTTTGTTCGAGTACATATACTAACTTTTATTTAAAAAATTTTTTGTTGCTCACTAAACTATTAGTACTAAGTATTATGTTGTTGTCTTATTAGAATGCAGTGTTGCTTATAATTAGGGCATCATTTAGTCTAGATCTTCTTTTGTTTATTAGCATGTACAATTGTATGAATGTATGCTCTGTTAGCGACCTATGTAATAAATAAAATAAAATAAATAAATAAATACATTACGAATTATAAGTTTTGATGACTTATCATTGTCATATTAGGTTTTCTCTCTTCTAACTTTTCTTAGTCGTGATATAATTTATTTAAATATATTTCAGGGTAAATCTAACATCGTATTATACATCTTTGATAAGTATATTCTTGGTGATATGACATTTTTGCAATTCCACCTGTATTGGTTAGGTTAGTACCATGTAACCATCACAGATCCTACCCCCAAACAGCAATACTTATACAAAGAACATATTACATATACTTTTCTTAGTTTCCAATTTTGGTGGCGCATAGAATAGTTAATGTTTCTCGCACTACCACTGGGTGGTAATGACCACTTACCGTCAGGTGGTAAATTGCCAGTTTGATTATTTATTAAAAAAGGGGGTATACTATGCCATCTATATATATGGCTTTACATTTGTAAATAAATCAATAGTATTTATGAATATACTTAAAAATATCGTACCCTATAATTTAGTTGCAAGTTCTGTATCTTAGCCATGAATTAGACAAAATTTTAAATAAAACCATATTTACAATAATATGGTAATTCACACGCAATTGTCTTACAAATAAGAAGCTGTCGCGGGACACCAAACATTGAAACATCGAAATGGCGATTGAAATAATTTATCACTAAAGAAAGCCAATAAATAAATTTTAAGTAAAATGAACACAATATATACCTTTAATAATATATATTATGCGTTCCAAGCACCTATAAGGGATTAGAAAGTAGCGGCGAAGATGTGACACAACTGCATAAGAGAAAGTCAAGCCGTTAGCCGTCACGGGATACGAGTCGTCATACCCACACATGGTCCACATTACAACAGTATCACTTGTTCTTAATGACCATGTCATAAGTACCAACGTTAAATTATTCGTTTATCTATAATTTATTTATCAAATTCAAACTAAGCACGAAAAGCCACCAAAATGATAAAACAACTTACTTATCTGCTAACTAATGAAGCGAAAAATCGAATACAAATAAAAATCGAAGCTGTTATATCTTGAGTTTCTATTTAAAATGCAAATTAATTTCTTGATCAATATGTCATTAAAATGACAGCAACTGGTTTATGTGTTCGGGAGTTTAAGGCCCTGTTACACTAACAAATATCGCTTCACGTTCACTTTCAATGATAAAAACAGTTACATTAATAAATGGTTTGGATAATGATAATGAATGGTTCGAAACGTACTTTTATTCTTTAATTAAAAGAGGAGCAATAAATTGGACACCTGAAGAGCTATTTTGTGAGAACAAACTGAAAACTCACCGCAGAACTCAGACATTGGCTATTAAAATTTAAGTAATAAACGAATTAAAATAGCGTATGACCGTAAGTTTCAACATTTCACGAGTCAGGTGGGAAGTGAGTTCTTTTTAGAACAGCACTGCTGATGATAAGTGGCATAGTATGAATAATCAACTACTTAAACGTCAATGTGCTTCCAACTGTGGTAGCTTATATTTAATGTCCCATGTGGCTGTATATAAGCTATATACTCAGCTATAAACAAAATACCAATGCCAAAAATAAATGAGTTTCTTCATGGCTTCACTGCTTCTCAACTAGTAATTTTTTTTTTTAGCATTAACAGCCTGTAAATTTCCCACTGCTGGGCTGAAGGCCTCCTCTCCCTTGAGGAGAAGGTTTGGAGCATATTCCACCACGCTGCTCCAATGCGGGTTGGTAGAATACACATGTGGCAGAATTTCGTTGAAACATAGACACATGCAGGTTTCATCACGATGTTTTCCTTCACCGCCGAGCACGAGATGAATTATAAACACAAATTGAGCACATGAAAATTCAGTGGTGCCTGCCTGGGTTTGAACCCGAAATCATCGGTTAAGATGAACGCGTTCTAACCACTGGGCCATCTCGGCTCTAGTTGTTTACTTGACTATAAATTAGTAAGTTCTTATAAGTAAGCTTTGATATGAAAATCTAATTAAATTTCTGTTTGACAGTCAAATGTCTAATGAGTGTGATCCAAAAATACCACAGACAAAACCCTAATAAATTAGAAAGCATACACTTTGTATCAACGGAGTTTAAAAGTATTCATTAAATTTCCATAGTAATCGATTTCAGATCGAATTAGAAAATCATATTCATGATTTTGGAAGTTCTTATTTGATAAGTCGTCATATTTTAGCTTGATAATTAATTATTATTTATATATGACTAGAATATTTAACATATTTTTTATTTATTTTATAGTCATAGGACATGTCGAAGTAGGTCGTAGAATGTAAAGGGACCTTATGTCTTGAAAGTAATATGTTGCAATTTGACAAATTAATACATCACTATCATTTAAATTAGCGTTTGTGATATATCTTCGTATATTTTTCATATATTAGAATTTATCTATACTGATAATGCCCATATATAATAACATAATAACATTTATATATGATGACCGTGAGTAGTATTTGGTAACGTTTATTTAACTTTAAACTTTCATCCGTAGTCATTAAAATTGGTTAAAATTTTAGACGATATTTTATGCCATATTTTATTGAATTATTCGCCTATGTGAGTTTTCTTTGTCAAATGCAAAGAGTTCTTAAAATTAATTAGGGGTCGATACTTCAATATTTCAGGAATATATATGTTTTACATAATATTACAATTGTCTCTACTATTATTAGTTAAGTGAACTGGCATTTGAGTCAATCGCTCTTAAATGGCCCCCAACGCCTGTAGCCATTGGTACTATGGAAAATAATAATCATCCCTAATATCATCACACACACAAACGCCTTTAAACTAAGAACGCTTGTGTTAGAGTTCCACTTTGGAACGAGCTGAAATATTATGTATTGTTGTTTAGCGGTAGAAGATTTGATAAGTGGGTGGTAAAAAGCCTCAAAATTTTTTCAACTTTTAATGGTCTTGTATTGAAATAAATCCTTTTTGTCATGTAGATTGCAACAGAAACAATGAAAGATAAATTAAAATGTCAATATAATTTTTATTTGCCTGTCCGAACAAAATATTGAAATTATTCTATTTTAATTTTAAATAGGCAGTATAAAAAAAGTTCCAAGGACGTAACGGCTGTATCAATTTGTAATAAATTACTGGGTTTTAAGCCGAAGACGGGCCGACGACGACGACGGCCGAGTAACGGCATAATGCGATTCAAGCAAAAACTTCATTCGTATTCAAGTGTTGAATCGCGAAATTCCCACGCTGTTCCTGATAAATTAGGACAAAACTATAGTTATAGATAGACTATACGAAGAACTAGACGGTATGCAGTAGATAAGTTATATGATAAAGCTAACGCAAGTGTAGTTTACGTACTTGAAAGCAATGTTTCTTAAAACACAAAGCTATCTGTTTCTTGCTTTGCTCATATGGATTTAGATTTTCTGTTTCCTGTTTTATTACCAGTAAATTATACCTATCGCACTGCCAATTTTACTATAATATTTTAAAAGGTCAAGAAAGTATTTTATAAGACCTTTACTATGATAACGATCATTATGATTGGTGATAAAGAATATTTGAATATAGAACACCCATTTTCTATTCTACCGCACTTTGTATTGCTGTTTTGGTATAAAAATTGAATAAGCCGGTGCTGAGCAGGCACAAGGAATATATTAGCATCCTGAATTATTCTGTTCCTAAAACACAGATAGAATAAAGCTACACAATTTTTCGATAGAATTATGACTTATGACATTTAAAGGATGTACGTTGCAAATGATTATGAAAGTAGCGTACAAAAGATGGTTTTTTCACTAGTAAAATACGAAGTGATTTTTTAGGAATAGGACTGCAGAACACGATAATAAAATGTAAGAGAGCGCTATGCAACATTGCCTATAATAAATATTATATATAAAAGATGCGTTCCTCAAAATAGCATATCACCGTAAGTGGGTGTTTAACATTTCACGAGTCAGACAAGAAGTGAGTTCTTACCGAATAGCACTGCTCTACGGAGATTTAGTGCCAGTAGATTTCTTGAGCCTCTTTTAGTCAAATTATTTTGGTAAATTGTGTAATACCATATTTATAATTAGTGAAGTATTCACATATTGTTATATCTTTAACTTTTTATAACTCTTTGAAATAAAAAAGCAAACGAAAGACTCGCTATACGTCAAATGGAACAAATGAAAAATTTAATATTCGTAAACAAGAGAAATGTTTCACAAAGCATTTCGAATATAGTTTTTCGTTCATTTAAAGCAAAGAAATAAGATGCTTTGTCTACAACTATAGAATTACTTACAAATTTATGACAAAAAAAATCCTTACGTTTTTATACAAGAAACAGATTAAGTATAAAATTATTGACTTTTTACTCATTTTTCGTATCTCATTAATCGTTAAATTCATCAATATAATATGTATTAATAAATAAAATATACTCATATACATAATATTAATCAAAAGAAAATGTATTATATGATTATACCTACAATCTGTAGAATATACTCCGATTCCGTAAATACCATGTTTCGCAGAAACAATTCATATATCTCGCTCGCACTGACTTTATCAAAAACACAAATGAATACTTGATTACAGTCAGAAACTAACCAACTATTCGCATAATTGTATATCATAAAAATCTAACAATTATCTTTAATTGTGACGTCAGTTCTAACATTAAAATTGGTAATAACGTTTCAGATTAAGGCAACTTACACGAAGCAAGGTAAATGTAGCCTCTGGCTGAGCTAACTCAGGTATAAGTGTGATAATTGAAGAATAACACGGTAAGGACGAACGATTTTATTCCTTTTTTTATCATTTACCTTAAGCTATGCAATGTACACAATTTATTGTTTTGCTATCCTTTTAAATACCAGAATCATTTTCAACGCGATCAAACAAAGAAAGTGGCTGGCATTCATGTTCATACATAATTTATATGGTATTACGTTAGACAGTATTATTTCAGGGTTGGAAGGAGTCGGAAAATTCCACTGTAATATTCTCGGTATATTTAATTGAATATTTTCTTTTCCCTGGTATTTTGAACGTCAGCATTGTAATGAACAAACACGAAAAGAATGTATCTCGTGACAAGGGAATACGTTCGTTGGAATAAAAAAAAATGTTAACGAATCAACTGTCTTTATTAATGTTGATGAATGTTGATGAATTCGAAATATATTTTATACAAACGAGCTATTGCAGTCGTGGACGTTGGCTTCGGACGCGAATATACATTTTATAGCTTTTGTTTCCTTTAACAAAAGTAGACTCTGTTATCGTGATCCGAATTTTAATTATTCTTGTACTTTTGTCTGCAATGCACACACACATAGATGGAAAATGCTGTAGAACGAACCATCCTTTTCAATATGTGTTATAAGTATAAAGATTAAACTTTACCGAAGAAATAACTAAAATTGTGATTCCTGTCACTTTCAAATAACCTAGAACCGGTTAAGAAACTTGTTTCAAACTTAATCAAATTCTTAAAGATCTTATGAACGTTATAATTTCTAAAAGATGTTTATCACTAGCGCCAATTTACTGGTACTGAGCAAGATAGATGGCGTAATCTCTTTGTCCCGTGAAGCAACAACGATAACAGAGGAAAAAGAATTTAAAAGGCTATATTTCAGCTACCACCCTCAGAAACCCTTTCTGGAGAAAAGAAAGGGTGAAAACATTGGAGGCTTATAAATCATGCTGTTTCAATTATGTCCCACTTACCTATTTCGTGGAGGAAAGGTACCCTATTCTTTATTGTAATTTATACTACTACGTACTTACAGATTACATTTGTTTTATTAAGATAATAATATTAACATAAAAAATGGTCAAGGTAAATTTTGGGCCTATCTATTTACTGCCCCATATTTTGATTCAATTGATCTTGAATTCATATCATTCGTTTACAAGATATGATCACCCTCACATAGACGTATTCAATCATCCATAGACCGCTGGTTCGTACCTGGCTCGAATGAACACATTGGTGATAGAGCTTTGTGTTAGCCCACCTGAGAGTAGGATCCACTCGACAATTCAATTAAATTAATTATTCTACATCGAAATCAATACATATAACAGAATGAGACATCCCAAATCAGTCATAGGGAGCCGAAAGCTGGTGAAATGTTTATACTTACAATATCTTTAAATAGTTATGAAAAATTATTTACAAACGTTGGTTCCAAATGGAAAGTAAAAAAATGTATTGAATTTAGAACGCACGTTATACAGAAATTTGCAAATGTCTTTATAGTTTATGCAATTGTATAATATACCATATTTACACAAAGATTCTTCTGGCTCGGAGCCAGACTAAGGCTTCCGAACTCCATTTAGTTTCCGCAGCCCCTTACGTTTCCATTTAGATTTAAATTTCCGACTTTAATTTTAGAAAACGTATACAAATGAAATGTTTTCTGGTGTGAAACCATATACAAGTACAAAAATAGTTTTACAAATTATTGCCCATACCCAAAGAGATGAAATTATACACTTTGAAATAGAAGACAAATTACGAACAAACAATTATAAGCCTTTGACATTATCTTCCCAATTCCAAGAAGAAACTAAAATATCCGAATAAACAGATTATTCCACAATATTGTTAATTACGCTCCAAAAATCTCATCAAAAAGTTAAATAAACTATTCACGGAACAGAAAATTGAATCCCTTAATTGCCTACCCGTAGAAGAAGATACTTTGATGAACTTTTTGACTTTCGGTCATCGGACAGTGGTTTCTTAAAAATTTCATTAATATTTTTTCCGTCCTTGCCACAGGCCTCTGGGAAAAGTTTTTTAATCTCAATACTGAGAGTGGTTGTCAGGGTAGAATTACATTCTGCCTTAATACTAAATGTTTTTATCGGTCCTTAAATAAATCAGCTATTGGAATGTCAGCAAAATTCTGTATTGTGTAATCGAGATCGAATGTTTTATTGGCAAATATATAACGAAGTTTTCTGCCTACTTTTTATTTATTACGTCAGAGATCTATAAGCCGTATTCTGTTTTATAACATATTGCTCAATTTTTTTCTTCATCTTGAAATGTCTTTTATCTGAACTTCAACCTAGATAAGACGTATCGAGATTTGTAACGAAAGCCCTCGTATTTTACTTTTGTTATATTTTATTTCATCAATCAACAATTGTGATACGTAATAAATCGATGTTTCTTAAACTGATTCACTGTTCTTGTTCATAAGTATTTCACGATTTTGGATATTATACACCAACGTTATCATTAAAATCATATTTCATTCGCATAATTATATTTGGATACTGTTATGATAATACTAGATTTTGATCGTGTCGTTCATCGGTAGACTTGCTTCTAAGGATGCGACCCTGATGCCCTTTGTTAAAATCTCGAGTCAAGTCGGCATAAAGTTATTGGGTTTTCTGTTGTTAAAATTCTCAGTAGTAAACCGAGGTTCGGAAGTTGCGAGTATGTACACTTTCGTGCCTCGGAAAGCAGACAAAGCTGTTTATACTGCGCTTGAACGCTCTTTTAGATTGATTGTACTATTGGATTATGAGATACGGAGTGCACCTGAGTTAGCGCATACCCTTGAGCACTATAATATAGTTATTCTCTGCTGAAAATGGCTGCCATAACCTAAAGCGCTTAGAAGGATCTTCATACCATACATTTTTTTTAAATCTTGGTATCTACTTAATAGTTTGCAAACATGTTCTAAAATATTATACCACACGTTGTAAATTTATACCATCGTCTATATATGTATATGCTACATATATATTGCATTTTAGACACATCATCATTCATCATCACAAATAATTAAAAAAATAGTCTAACTTTTGAGAACTCTTGTGCGTAAATTGTTTATAATGAAATATGCAATTGAAGGGATTCCCGAGAACTCAAAATAGCTAAAATAATATCTATGTTAACAACGGCCGTTAATCCTAAATTATTTTGGGCACACCGTATCCCAACATTAACGATGCCAAAGTTTGAAAATACAACTAAATATTATCAGATCGAAGACTTGAAAAAGGTCGGCACCAGACCGTACAGTCAAAGGATTTTGGTAAATCCGTTTATTACTACGGATACTTGGTCGAAACGGTCCGGCCATTTCATTGAAATTCGAGTGGCACATAAAACGGGGCGTAAATTTCAGATACTAATGTTAGGTCCATAGTCTGGCTTGACGAGCTTAGTTTGTTTTTATGAGGTCACTTCGTATTTAGTTGACGTCAGAGATTCTGTTAGTCCATGAAATTTTATCGATGAAAGATAAAGATTTCACTTCAGATCTAAAATTTTAAACTCCTTTTAATATCCTTGATAATATTATCTTGCTGATAAAAAACTTAAGATTTGGACTAAAATTAGGTAATAGCATAATAGCATAAGGTCATAATAGCCCTCAAAGAAAGAATATATTACAATACTTAAAAAAGATAAGCTTTATAAGAACGGCTTCTCAGCAATATCAGAATCGACGCACCTATAAAGCCCAAACTTGTATCAATTGAAATCAAGGGATTTTTTGCAGAAAATATTCGTAATGAAGTAATATGTATTTGCAAAAAACGTTATAGAAATAAAATGTCTTTAACGCCGAAAATGTTTTACTCAAGCCTTACATACAGAGATACGTAGAGACGTTACATTCAAATGTGACCATGATTTTTTCTGCCAAGATTCGTTTCACTTTAAAAATCAATTTCACAATATATGACTTGCTTTATATATAAGACATCGTTTTAACCAAATATACATCCAGTGATGCAGATAACAGCTATGTTTTTTTTATTTCCGTTTGACTGGTTCGACTACAAGTACACAAAGTGCGCGCATCCAGAATATTTACTCCCACATCGATTGAACTTATACTTAAAGCAAATAAAAATACGTCTCGCTTTACATACATTTATTTTTATTAAATGTAATCTAATATTTATACAAAACTAACCTGAGCGATATTTGTACAAGTTTATAGCATATTAACTTTCACATCGATTTTACCCCCTCAAGGGGTGAAAGAATAGCCTATATCCTTCCCCGGAACTCAAACATTCAACATTCCGAATTTCATCTAAATGGTTTCAGCTGTTTAAGCGTAAATAGGTAACAAGTTACTTTCGCATTTATAACAGTAATATACTATATTTGCGACGGAGGTTCTATTGTATTTCAGCAATATCATTATCTAATGAAGCATTACAAACTAACAACTATGACAACTGGGTTAAAACATATTTGTAAGTTTTTTTTCAATGCAAAGCGCAATTAATTTTGTTTATAGATCAGACGTTAATACTTTTGTATCAAATTCCATGACATTTGATTTATGGATCGCAAATTTGTTAAAGGATCCATTAATTACAAATTAGACAAATTCTAACTTGTTTCGATTTATTTTTAATTTTATATATCCGACGAAGTTACTGAGAGTTGATTCTTTAAAAATCTGAAATAAATTTTATTTTAATTAGTGTTATTTACAATACTGTAATCCAATTAAACTCGGTGCTCCAATAATGATTAACAAATGATTCCATTGGTTGATTGCGTTAATCCATCGGTTCTGGGTATCATCACATAATATATGATTGCAACGCGTGATAATGTCATAGATATAATAAACCAGATAGCAAGTGCTTCAATATAATTTTAGCAATATCGAGACTTGAAACAATTACCTTAAAGGTTTTAAATTTCCTTTAACAAAAAAGGCAATTTCATATGAAAAATATTTAATTCTTGAAATGTTATCCCTATGATATCTAAATACTGGAACATAATTCGACTAATGAAGCGATATCCGATGCTAAGTTACTTGAAATGTTATTTTAAATCAAATGAAATGAAATATCTTTACAATGAAATGCTAATTGACATTCAAAATCTACGTAAAATAAACCAAGTAGGTACTTCAGAATATCCATAAAATAAAACATTCATATACGATGAGAATTTTCAAGTTAAAACACTTTAGTTCTATGAATTTGTAAAACTAACACTCGATTCAAATTAAGAAAAGTTTCACAGATAATAAATATAAAGCCATAATAAAATATTGGAACCTTTCCTAAGTCACTCGACAATAAAAGGCGTAGAAGTTACTGAGTGATTAAATACTGAAGTTAATATAGAAAAAGGTAGAATTAATCCCGACCAACGGCGGATAAATAAAAGAGGATCTCGGTACTTATTCAATACAATACACAATATATACACATGAAACAAATGAGTTATATATCCAAGGTCATTAAACAAGGGAACGGATCAACGAAAAAGGTTACAATAAAAAGCAAGTCAAAGATCCACGACTCCCTCTTTATTGTAGTGGGCAAGCCTTTGTCTCAAACTCTTTTGTTCGACTGGGTCTCGGTCCGAATACTTTGAATGGAACCGATTTTTCAGTTGGGGTAGCGCTTGAAATTTTATTACCGATAAAAATACAGCCGCAACCGAATTAAGGTTTTTTCTAAAAGTATTTTCAGCTACGATAATATTTAACGTGGACCTGTGGCAATGGTGAATGGACGCGAAGTATATCCGATTCATTGACATTAATGACATAACATTGGTAAAAATAGAACAATAATAATATGTTAGTAAAAATAAAAATAGTATATGAACTTTAATCATTTTTTTCTTGGAAATGTAATTTCCAAAGAAAATATACTGAAGAAGCACTTAAAACTTGATCGTAGTAATAACGTTTACATAATTTCCAACATTGCGCTTAAATATACACAAGGTTTGCAATTTTGCATCAACTACCATTGACTGTATGCGTCATTTATTTCAATCTATATTTGTACTTACCTTACCTTAATTACTTGGTGGTAACCCACCTGGGTAGGTACCATTCGCTTATCAGATATTTCACAGCAAAACAGTAGTACTGAGTATTGTTGTGTTTCAGTTTGAGGTGTGAGTCAGTGTAACTAAAGGCACAAGGGACATAACATTGTATTTCCCATAGCTGGTGGTGCATTGGCGATGTTAGGAATGGTTAATATATATAAAGCGTCATTTTCTATGGGCGGTGGTGACCACTTACCATCAGGTAGCACTTTCAGCCGTCCGCCTACCCGCCATAAAAAAAATTATGTCATTCTGTGTCTAAAGTAAAAAGGATATCTAATAAAAATAAAAATAGTTTTTATAAGCTGTCTAAGGCAAATTGAAACTGCTCGAAGAAATTATTGTATCATCGATCATATGTGTGAGAAAAAGTTCGTAACACTAATATTTATTAAATATTACAAAAACATTTTATAACGAAAGATTGATCACAGGCAAGATGATATAATTATTGATTCAATCAATAAACCGAGTAAATAATTAACTTGATTCGAATAGCGTGTCAATAAAAAATATGAAAATTAAATAATTACTTCTGTACTCGCAAACGAAGGTTAACAGTTAAAATTTTGCGAGATTAAATTGAAATACGTCCTCTTATAGGATCAATGATATCACACATGTGCAGTGCACAGACAATCTTATGTATTAATAGCGTAAGCCGATTTTTGTCCCAGTGATTATGGGACGATAGCTGCACATAAAAAATCGGCTATGGTCTCATTTTCAAGAGCTCCAGCCGTAGATGTGCAGAACGATGATTCTTGATTGAAATTTACTAAATTGTTACAATTTAACAAATAATTAATTGTAGAGAGCGGAAGAAGTTTACTGGCTGGTTAAAGTATAAGAAAAAAAATGATAAACAAAATTAAAGAAAATGATTATTGACAAACTCCTATTCTAACTGAACTATTGTATTATTTGACATTAAAAATTTCATTTAAATAAGATTTCATAATATTGGCGCGAAATTTAGATGAGTGGCTTGCAGTTTACAATGAAATTAAATCAAAATTAAAACTGTCATAGGTTCCACAATTTCTAAGTTTTGTAGGAGACCCACTAATTACTATAGTAATGCTTGATTATGATCTACGGTACTGTCAGCATTGTCTCCAAGGTAATTGTACGAGCATTTAGAGATCGACTTTGATTGATGCAAAGTATTTATAAATAAAATATAGTTTTTTACCTAATTTTCTTTTATAATCCAAGATGGTGTAGTGTATATATATAGGTGCAGTATTATAAGCGAAGAAATTTCTATTTTTTTTTTTAACTTTAAAGCAAGTGTAATGATAATGATATGCTAATTGTGTTTAAGCGTAGAGTTATCAAGCAATATAAATTTTATGTAATTGGATCAACGTAAAATTTCGTCAATCGTAAAAATAATAACTTAATTTGAATTTTTTTGATTGAAACGTCACAATTTAAGTTTAAATTGGGAAACTTTTAAAGTGGAAACGTTTTTTGCTTCGAATCGACATTTTCAATACTTTTAATGAGTGATGTTCAATCAGAAATGTATTAATTTGAAAATGAAATAAATACGAACGAACAACAAACGAAGAATTGGATTATTTGTAACATCGCTACAGTAAAGTCTTACGTATTTGAGCAGTTACTAGTTTTTTATACTTTTTTTCAATTACTTGACAAAAAAGGAATTATTCTACAAAAAAATAGTACGATTTATTAAAAGAATGAATTTCGTTTCCAAAAAAGATATTAGTCTCGAAATTTAATATTAATAAAAAGCTTGTTTACTTGTAAGAAGCAATTTCAGGTGTCGGTAAACTTAGAGTTTTATTTCGTCCGACTTTATCCGAAGATTTGAGTGCTAACAGTAAAGCCACAATCTTCATAAAGTGAATGATAAAAATTTACGCCTCGAAGATGTAAGATCGCCGCCATTTTGTAATTATTTGACCAGCACTTATTCGTGGAAGCTGTAAAGAAATCTTATTTCTTTATTAGTTTAATTTCCATTTAATTACTTCATTTATATTTAAGTTTGACTTAAATATATGATATTTGACTGTATGGAAATCATGATTACGCCTCGTGATCGATCCGTGTACATTTAACAAACTCTTTCCAATAAACTAAAACACACAAAGAAACATTGCAAATAATTAACCCATAAACTATCTTAAGATCGGTTCCAAATAAAAAGAATTCAGTTTCATTTAAAAATTATTATTCAGAATACATTAACTAGTAATAGTTTTAAAATAAAATAAAAAAATCAATAAGGAAGACGACTGGAATAATCGAAGTTTGAATGCAATGAATCTATCAAGCGACTCGAAGCTGTACGCGATTAAAATAACTTGAAAGTTAAAAAGCTTAAAAATACAAAGCGAAGACAATACACCCGGAGAAAAACCAACAGCATTTTAATACAAGACAAAGAAAACCTACGATCGTCTGCAAGCAGCCTTTACTTTAGAAGAACATGAAAATTTAATCAAAACAACATCTAGGGGAGTTTCTGAGTGGCCCAGCTTTCCTTTTATTACTTTGATCAATGGACCGTGATGTAAATTGGCTTCTTTTGATGGAATTACAAACTATATTGATGCGTAAACAGCGGTAACCGCAGAATCTACCACGAGGTATTTGGTAACAAATTTCCTGTCGTTATCATAATTCTATGTAATATTCATAAATCATCTGTAATGATGAATTCTGTCACTAGTGCTAAGTATGGATAATAATGAGACAACGAAGGAAGAAAACCTAATTAGGATAACATATGGATGACAGGGGTTATTAAGACTAACGATAGAAAACATATATGGAATTAAATTTCATGGCCAACACCCCAAGTAAATTAATTTATTATACAAATATTCATATACTTATAAATAGTATAACAAACAATTCTATTTATACAATTTTATAGTTTAGTTTTTGTTAACCTATTTTAAATATTTAATAAATCTATCATAGTAAAAAATTGAAAAATTTTTTAGCAATAAGCTTATAAAAGTATTTTTTTATAACATTGGGCCATGTGATGTTAAGCGGTCGCCATTACCCATAGACATTAAAAACGTAAAACATTTAATCATATCCTAACATCGCCAATGCTACCAACTTTAGGAACTAAGATGTTATGTCCCTTGTGGCTCTAGTTACACACCAGTGTAACTAGACATAGACAACATAGTTGGTGGTAGAGTATTTGATGAGAAGATGGTTTGGCTTGCAAATAGTCCTTCCATCTTTAATTTTTTTCATTCATTATTTCCCAATATTATATTTAACTAATATAAATTACCAAAGTCCCAGGTTCGATTCGCGGCCGAGTCGATGTAGAAAAAGTTCATTAGTTAACAAACATAGAAATGTTGTTTTAGGTCTGGGTGTTTGTACCGTCGTTACTGCTAATTTTCCATAACACAAGTGCTTTAGCTACTTACATTGGGATCAGAGTAATGTACGTGTTGTAAAAAAAAAAAAAACTTTTAACAATTAATAAAGTAAATATATTATATAGGACAGACAGTAGTATCCTTGAATCTTGATAAAATTTAATATAACAATATGTACTCAACGATACGTATTTTCTTTAGGCATATTTAGTAAAGAGCTATCACTAAAGGGCTACGCAATGCAGCGAATGACTTGTGAAGGCCATCGGTAATGAGAGCTGAAGTTGTTAGAAATTTAGATTAAATTAGAAAGACCTTGAATGAAACAAGGCTTAAAGACGAAGCTGCTGTTAAATATTACAAGGAATATTATGTAAAACAATAGATTATACCAAGCCTCACCTTTTCAATAGTCTAAATCATAACAAAAGGTTTTCGAAGTTCGACGCCGTTTATGAAAACTTAAACAGCCGCTGGAGGAATTACAGAGGATGGGGGATTCAGAATTTTTAACGAAGAAAAAGCGAAGATACGATTGGTTGAACGATTTATTTTTATTTTCAAAAACTTGGCAGTTTTCTTGTGCTGAATAATCGTGGGTAAGATATAACAAGATTTTTTTTTTCCAGTTATACTTGTACATGAAAACTTCGCTACAATTTTCCAGTTCAAACTTGAACACAGGATTTTTAAAATAAAAAAATGTATACCTTTATTTGTTTGCTATTATTGTCCACATTGGAGCAGCGTAGTGGATTATACTCCAAACCTTCTCCTCAAAGGTAGAGGAGGTCTTCGCCCAGCAGTACGAAATTTACAGGCTGTTAATGTAATGTAAAAAATTATTGTAACTCTTCCATTTCAAATATTTTAATGAACATTTATTTATGTATCATTTTCATTTGTTTCGTTGACTATCAATTTTTACTTTAATTCTGCAAAATAATTCTTGCATTTTTATAATAACCTACTTTTAGAATAAGACAAGTAATATTCATGATGATTTAGTGTATTTATGTTACTTCATTGTTATACCTTACGGCGTATTACTTATGACGGTGTAGATGAAACTGCTCCAATGCGGATTGATGGATACCGTGTAACAGATTTTCATTCACTCTCAAATGTTTCCTTAGGATGTTTTCATACACGACCAAGCACGAAAATAATTATGTACACAAATTAACAAGGAAACCCCGGAGCTTACCTGAATTTGAACTTAAAATCTTCGGTAAAGATTCATGCGTTATAACTGGATTGTCTCAAAAGGAATGTTTGGAATTAAAAGCATTAAGAGCTGTAATAAAAGAAGAAACCTCAGAAAAATCAGAAAAGACTTTGTGAAGGATGGTATTAGTAAGAAAGAAATAATAGAGGATACGATTAAGCTAGAGATGAAATGAATGGAAAGACTTACCGCGTTGATTCCAAATGAATAGAATAAGGTTGAGCGAATTATGATTATTTATACGCTTATCAACGAAGAGAAGAGTCGAGATGGCCCAGTGGTTAGAACGCGTGCATCTTAACCGATGATTTCGGGTTCAAACCCAGGCAGGCACCACTGAAATTTCATGTGCTTAATTTGTGTTTATAATTCATCTCGTGCTCGGCGGTGAAGGAAAACATCTTGAGGAAACCTGCATGTGTCTAATTTCAACGAAATTCTGCCACATGTGTATTCCGCCAACCCGCATTGGAGCAGCGTGGTGGAATATGCTCCAAACCTTCTCCTCAAAGGAGAGGAGGCCTTTATTCCAGCAGTGGGACATTTACGGGCTGCTAATGCTAAAAAAAAAAAATCAACGAAGATGACTGTGTATGCTATAGTTAAAAAATACCATTGGATACTCCGAGATAAAAGATTATAATACCACAACTTTTCGACTCAACACTTCAAAAGAAATTTTTAATAATATGTTCACTAATAAAAAGCTACCTTAATCAGAAGTAAGTACATAAGCTATATTTTATCAATAGATATAAAATTTGTAAAGCAAAATGAATTATAAGCACGCAAAGCTGAGGGCAGATAGTATTATAAATATCAAATAATCTTCAAGACAATAAATAAATATCTAATGCTATAATAGTTACTTTGTGATAACTTCCCACAAATATAAACCACTTCCTGTACTTTTGCTACAGAATACATTAAAATTTTAAATTTATTAACCTCGTTCTCGTCAAAACACATCCCAAAGGAAGTTGAAATGAGAGCCCTTTATTATTTATAAGAAAACATGAAACTTTAATAAGAAAAAACATCCGACTTCCAACCTTTGTTACCTTTAGTGAAGTGTGTATAAATATTAATTTTTTACTATTCCAAGTTAATTTCTTCTTGTTATTTTTTGTAGCTGTACTTCTTGGTGTGTTTAAATAATAATTACACACTAGCTAGAATATTATTTACGATGGATCTGTGCAACGTTTATTTGTGTTTTTGTGTGTATGTATACAAACATGTTTTGGTCCAAAATTAAAGAAAAATGAGTATTTTGGTAAAAATTGTTAAATACTTAAATTTTTAGTTTTTTTTTCATATAGTAGTTATATAATAAATTTTTCTGATCAATTTATGGCTATTCTCAAGGGAAGGCTGTCATAAGAATGGCCGCCATGATGTATTGTAGCCAATTACGCATGTTATATAAAATAATCTGTCTCGCTCATAATCCAATGGAACGGCTGTCTGACCCACGGGAATGCGAACACCGATGTGATGTCCAAACCTATTGCTGTTATTAAGAATTTTTGTCAAAGAACTCAGTATCTTAGACCTGTGTGATCTGACCCAGTACCTAAAGATCTGCTTACTACTTGAACCACGAGATATCATTCAACATAGTAACGAGTTAAGCGATTTTTCCGCCCCCACCCAGTCAGTCATCACTCATTCGTAACACATCCTATTTAACCGAAAGTTTTTCTTCGTTTACGTCATCTATTTTAATAAGTACGGAGCTAATCATTATTCTTATTACTTACTGCTATTTACTCGAACATGAATACTATTTTAATACATTAATATACTACACGGTACTCTATAAAATATCGATACATTTTTTTCATTAGCGTGTGTTTGTGTTGAAGATAAATTTTATTATTTAGTCTTATTAAGCAAGGACACTGATTGTTCACGCAATTGTGGGCTTCAGTGGTTACGTCCCGCCTAGCGAAAAGTATTTTTTAGAGATTCAATACTTAGCCCCTTGGGGTACCCAACGGGTCTAAGGATTGAATCTACTTTTATGTGGGATGGAAAATAAAATATCAATTACTTTTTGAAAGAGAAACAGAGTGATAAAAATATCGTAGACGAATAGCTTCAGTACTCAATAAATAGCCTACTAACCTTTTAACTAAGCGTTAAGTGTAATGGCTAGGCTGTCAAATGAAAGACTATTATGTGATTCGAGAATGCCTAAAAAATATTAACATTTGTAATGTTTGAAAAAAGTACATAGTGTTTTAATCTCATACGAGATTGTATTATCCAATAAAGAGGAACTGTTTTCAATTTCAAATCCAACATTTGCCGTAAAAGACTAACAAATGAAATCAACTAAAGGTTTACAAAGAATAATCTAATCGCAAGAAACACGAATCGCTTTACTTAAATTAATTTTTAATTAAAAAAAACAAACGAAAGAAAATATAATTAGTGTAAATACTTCTCTCATTTTTATAAACAAATTATCTTATCTATAAAACAAATAATTTAATCCATCGAAATTATAAACACCGTAATAACATTATTTAAATCGTATTTAATATTAAAATTTAGTAATTTATACTATATTTTAATAAAATTCTCGTTTACGCTATTTGTCGGCACCGTTTCAAACCATAAAGAAACTTTTTTGTAAATTTTGCTACTTTGTGTCTAAACATGTTTATTTTCTTTGTTTTTATTTGGAGGGCTGAACATCAAATTAACTATCCAACGTTATACGTTAACGTCACCGCCGATAAATAATATACATGTTTATATCAATTCGATACCAAATTAACTTATAAATTCGTATATTGGTCATTTATTACAAACAATACCCATGGAAAGTTAGTTTCGGGTGGGAAAATAACACCAATCCCAAAGAAATTGCACGTGGATAAGCGAATTATAATATACAATAAATATGATCTGATCATGAAGCACAATAAGAGGAAACCAAAGATGAATCTAGTATTGTTACGTTATATGTTATCCGTTTATAACGGTTGGTCGTTGGTCGACAATGATAAAGCAAGTCGCTTCCATGACAACCCTTTAAACGACGTGTTAATAATAAAACTGCAATCAAATACAAATCCAATACACGTCATCAATACATCAATAAGCAATTAAACTGAACATCCAATGAGAATATTTCGACCAGTCAATTACTTGTAGAGTTTCAGTAATTTCAAATGTAAATTACCAATTTGGGCAAACGCGACGATTTTCCAACTAACCGGTGTTATAGATAATTTATTCTCTGTTCAATATTCAACAGGACGGAAATCCGAAGTATATTATGAGAAAAATGATGACGAATTTATCGAGTCTAACTTTATCGAGATAACTTTGTCGATATCAATTTTATTGATCATGTTATAACGTTTTAAATGTTACCAAATAACTTCACTGGATTTATCGAATTATAAAATTTTCATTTCTCTACGGACTTTTATAATGGTAACGATTTCAAACTTTTTAATTTTTTTAATGATCTTTGAAGTTCTTGTTATTTTATTTTCGTTTCTAATTTGTTTTGCATGTTTTTATCAATTTAATACGGACAAGAAACCTTCTAATTTTGTCTTCATTTCAGATAGGAACGATAAATGTAGTTTTCGTAATTAGTCAAATAAGTTATATTTTAATTCACGTATTTTATCATAAAATATGAACTAACAATTGTAGTTTGAAAATTGTTTTTCGTTAGAGCCGTTTCGTCAAAACCGTTTCCAATAGTATTGTTGGACAAGGTAGGTTTATGGGTTTAAAAATAAAAGTTCGATTTGACCAAATATTTTCATAAAGCCTATATGCTTTATAACTTGGTTGTATGTAGTTTTGAATATGAATGTCATAGTACAATGAAATTTTATGTTTGAATATCTATTATAACTTAAAAATATCCATAGAATAGATATTAAACTATAACTTCTTGTCAACCGCGGCTTGTCTCGTGTTTTAGGGGTTGATTCTAAGGTTTGGCTTTATAATGTAACTTTCCTTAAATTTCAAGCTTGCCACATAAAAAAAATTCATATAATTCGGTTCAGTAGTTTAGCCGTTAAATAGAAACAGACCGACAGAGTTGCTTTCGTATTTATAATATTAGCATTCATCTTTAATAAACATATCTTTAATATCAATGCTTGTTTATGTGTAATCTTGAACCCTTTTGAATATTTTATTCATTTTATATTCCTTGCACCTGAAATTATATTTAGAATAGCTATAAAAACTATATATATCATATCTATAAAAGTCGACATACATCAAGCCATAGGTTGCAATGCAAACAGCCTGTGACTTCAACTATCTTTACGTTACAGATAGTGGAAACGATATAATGCTTTAGCCATAGCAAATAATTTCTCGTACATAATTCTTGGGCTCTGGAAATTTTAACATCGACAAGATTAACGAATGAACGAATGATAAAAGAATGTATAATCGTAGGGCGTTTCGTAAAATTTATAATCAAGTACGGTTAGCAAAATCATCCTCATTCATAAAAAAGTTTCTCTAAATTTGTATGCGAAGTCCGTATCTTAACAGTGGCTAATATATACAAAAGTAAGATAGAAAATGAGTCCCTAAACTCATTTTCGGCATTCTATCAAACGTCAGATGAGTAAAAACCGAGTAGCGACGAACTTTCTCTAATTAAGTCCGTTAGTAGTTCACCAAACATAAGTAATTTCGACTTTTTGCGATTCCATTCGCAAGGGAACCCTCGGAGAGTCTAATTGTTCCGTTCGGATTTCAAGGGTACTCATAATAAGTTGGGGACGGAAAATCTGCTTTTATATTTGATTTGTTACTTGCTTTTTGTGGAATGATAACTGATTATTTATGATTCTATTTTAGATGAATTTCGTTAGTTGAATATTTTTTTTATTAAGCGTATTTTAATTTTACAGTGTTCCGTATTTTTTAATATAACGCGCTATTTGTTTTTAAGTTTTTGGGATATCGAATCTCTACATGACAAAAAGTAAACACTGTAGATGTTTACCTAATTAGGTTGGCAGACACACCAGTGCCCTGATGATGAATATAGAAACGTACACTACCAGTTATTGGTCTAACACAAATGTTATATGTAGTAAACTTATAAGAATTGTATTTTGTGAGGAAATAAAAATACCGTCACCCTTTACATAGAACAATCGAATGCTATGGAATTTTGCCAGAAAAACTAGTAACAGTCTCCTCTTCTTTGGTTAAAACAGTATTTTTTTCATTCTAGAATTAATACTTGAATGTGTAGTAAGGAAAATTTCAAAAGAATACGACCCGAAGATCTCTGGCGGAATCATTAGCGTTGGTATATTCCATTCGATTCGATTGTTCTCTCAAAGAACTAACGTTAAAAGGAAACGAAGTTCTAGGGCTTACAGCGTCGAGCCTGTGGTACAAGTTTTAATAAATTATCAGAAATATATATATATGTATATTTCATACGAATAAAGTGTCATCAAATTACTCTTTAAATGCGCATACAATTTTAGAACATCATAATTAAATTGTTAAAATTTGAATTTCATCAAAGCCAATTTTAGAAAAAAAAAAAATCTAAATTTGTATTGATTTACAGTTAAGATTTTAAGTACAACCAAGGACTTTTCAACTTATTACTTTATTTAACTAAGAATTGAATAATAAATGAGGTCATTATATTTTTTTCGTACGAGTAAATGCTCCAATAATATAAGCTCATTAATATGAATTTATATTAGCGTTTTCTCCATCCATAAGCGGCAAATCTTCGAAAAAGCGTGCTACGTGACAAAAATCGCAACCTGCCGATTCCTTGGTCCATAAACATGAGGAATATACCATTTTATTGCCCCTCAATGCCCTCTCGTTATTCCTGATATAAAATAGCGATACTGTCATAAAAATAGGAACAATACTTCTGTCATCAATAAGCATGTGGTTCTTCTATTTTATCCTTACGTAATATAGGATTACGGTTTCTTATTATTTTTTGATAACATTATCAATTTAAATATCAAGTGAGCTAACATTTAACTTTACCGATTCATAAATTCAAATCATTTGTACAAAATTAAAAAAATAAACAAAGCATATTATTCAATAAAAGATTATATAGGTGATAAAAAGTGTGGAACTAATACTTGTTGACTTCCAATCAGGATATATTATATGCATGGGGCGGCAATTTGAAAAGACCTGAGAGAGTTTAGTACGGGAGTCAACAGCTTTACGTATTATCCGAAAATAAAACAAAATTCAGTCCGCTAAGGAATTCAATTTTACTAGTCAAATCTGGACTTTGAACCCAAAACCTCAGGTTCTGCTACTAATAAGTTAATCTATCTACATAATAACAATAATAAACTATAGTCATACTCACATTTCTACATGACCGGTCGACGTTGTATCCACCTGCAATAAATATTTTCTTCGTTAATTGTGTATCGATACATTTATATCATCACTCATTAAATTACAAATTACCTTAAAAATATGTAAAATTAACATATAGCTACCACTGGTTTGAAATAAAAATTTCAAAAAAAAATACAGTAGTTACCACTTTTCACAAATTATATTGTATTATTTAGGTGGTATTACTTAGTTGTATAGCGCTGTGAAAATTCACCTGGTACATACGTCATTATATATTCTACCACTAAACAGCAATACTTAGTATCGGTGTCTTCCAGTTTGAAGGATAAGTCAGTACAACTGGCGAAAGGGACATATATCTCAGTTCCAGAGGTTGGCGGTGTATTCGCGATCTAAGGGATAATTATTTCTTACAGTGCAATGCAATGATTGTTGGTAATGATGATTATGTACAATCCAAAGAAAATAAGAGTATGATTTAATAAATAATATCTCCTTCATGAAAATCAAAGTATGACAACGACATATTTCAATATTTAGTAGTTGTTTCGAAACATTATGATCTCACTAAAAATAGCATTGAGCATACACTGAATTTAAAAAAAAAACTTATAATTAAAAAAAATAGACCAAAAGATATGTAAAGCTATTCATCCTCTTTGCATACATCTTATTTTAATATATAACATTAATAATTTAGATCTTTTGATATTATAGCATTAGATTGTATTATTCAAATATTTTTTCACCTAGAAGATAATACACCTAATATATTCGGGAAATATATAATATGTAATATATCCGCATCCACCCGTGAATATTCCATACCCTATGCTATATGTGCGTCGTACATTATGGAATATATTCTGTTAATTCTTCTTCGTCCTTTAAATCGATATAGCAATAATTAAAGAATAAAAACCCTATAAATGTCTCAGTTTTGGGCTTAGGACCTAATTCCACTTAATTAAGCCCAAGCGGGGTTTGGTGGATACACATGTGGCAGAATTTAATTGAAATTAAACACATGTAAGTTTCCTCTCGATATTTTCTTTAACCGGCGATCATGTGAATTTCAACATAAATTAAGCACATGGACATTCAGTAATGCTTACCTGATTATGGCATAAAATTTGTTGATATTTAATAAAATCTGCGTCCAGTTAAATACATTAGGCTACGTTTTTTTATGAAATAACATTAGTACCATAATCATTATGATTATAACATTAATGAATTCCCACAAATCGTTCTCAACTGAAAATCGAAATTCATTGTATAACGTAACTTTAACAAAATGTAAAAAATTTTGCAATCAAAGTTCTTCACCGTGTTTCGTCATTCGGCTAGTGTCAGCAGTTTTTAAATCGGATCACTCGATGTAAACCGGAACGTTTTCTGCTAACAGATATCTGTCAACGTTTCGTTTACACGAACCGATACAACCGAAACAATTGAATTCTGTTCTATCATCAATATTATTACTATTTATTTTTTTTGTGTAACAAAACACCTTAGTGTAAAGAAGGTGGAAAAAAATAAAAGATTTGGTAATACCTTTCCACTTATTTACATTCATTTGGCAGACAACTTTGAAACTTAGAGATTTCTTGTGGAAGTACTTTCAAAATCGGACCGATTATATTACCGTATATGTTACATATTAATAGTAAGTTAGTTAAGTCAGACCAGTTCTATATAAAAATAATAATAAATTATATTATGACATAATATTAAGTATATAAAACAAAGACACTACATATAGAAACAATACAATAATGTAAATTTACATGTAATTTTCTTAGTTGACTTGTCATGTAAATTCTTAATGATTTTTTAAAACTCACGGTATTTTTGTAAAATCTTGAGATATTTGTTTAGAGAAAATGAAATGCTAGTCGCTAGAAGCTCATGAATGGTAATTTAAAAAGTTAAATTGTTTTCTTTCCAGTTTTACATTTGCTCGTTTGTATAATCTCTTCTGTGAAAATGTATAATACAAAGATTTCTTATTAAAATTTACAAGAATATTAATTTTACTGAATAAGCATGTGGAATTTTGTCTAACAATAATATGTAGTTTCAACACTAATATGAAATGTCAGAAAGTGTATTATGAGACATTAGATGTGCTAAAATGGGTGTTCCATAGGGATCAATTTTAGGTTTCTTTTTATTTTTTGTGGATATAAATGTCTTACCATTTCACGTCAAAGATATTTTTGCTGTTCATTATTGACGAAAAAAATACATACATACAACAACGACTCTGTATGCCAACAAAGCTTGGACTGCTAATAAAACAGAATATACAGTCTCTATCGTAACAAATCTAAAACTACAACTATAGCATTTTAAATTAATGTTAGACAATATAAATTAGTGTATAGATTTAAAAAAATACTAGAATTTGAGGTCCCTTGCAGGATAGGCTTATGCGTTTAGAAAAACGAAATAGTAGTAATAATAAGACAGGAACAGACAATTAAACCGTACGAATTTAGCTACACGTATAACAACATTATTTATATACACAATTATATTATTTTGATAGAAACTCTAACATTTCTTGATTGTTTGGGCTTTGTGCAAGCCAGTCGGGGTAAACGAAAGTACTCAGTATTGTTGTGTTCCAGTTTAAAGGGAGGCACAAGGGATATAACATCTTAGTTCTGTAAGGAATAGTTAATATTTCTTGCAGCGCCATTGCCAATGGGCGGTGGTGACCATTTATCAAGAAGTAAAGCAAAACTTATAATACTAAGTTCGGGCATGTAATTTCTCTCATATACTTGAAGCTTTCTAAATTAAAATTACGATTAAGAAAAATGTTAAAGTATATCTAAAATAAGTACGTTTTACCTACATTATTTAATACATCATAATACCCCCAACGCTCAGACAAGCACGGACACACTACACGCTTTCGCCTTGCATTCAGATATATTGACATTACACACGGCCAACCATGCAAACGACTTGCGCTAATGCTATTCTTGTTTGTCGACATCCGTGAGTAATGAATTTCTGTCTGCCAGAGGACTGGATGCTGTCTGACTTCTGTCAATACATTACAATATAAAAGAATGCCTCCTCTCCACTTAAGGACGAAGATTTTGGAATTTATTTCTAGACGCTGCTCCAATGCGGATTCGTCAGCACATTTTTTATGCTGTTTTTCTTTATCAACAAGTAACGATAAGCTTAAGCACATTAAAATTCAAAGTCATTCCCATAGATTAAAACTATAAATTTTCCGTTTAAGTCCACTTCTTCTAACTACATGCATATTGACATATATATAATAAAAGACGAGACCGACGAGTTTTAGTATTGATGATGAGACCATAAACATTCAGTGCTGATTTTCATCATGATAGTTCACAAGATATCCAGAAACATAATTTTCCTTATAGCTCACTGAATTTATTACCATTTTATTTACGAAACGTTCGTCCTTCCGTTAAACCCTTACTCAGTTAAAAGAAGGGCGAAATAAACTTATTGCTTGCTTTCTTGCGAAACATCGGCGAGATATCGTTCGGTTGGTCTATTTGGAATTTCTTACTGTTTTTGACTCAAAAGGGATTAAATTCGTAAACGCTTTGTGAGCTGAAACGGAAAGCGGATGCTTTAAGTTGTATTTAGATATTTCGTCTGTTTTAGTATGGGATATAAGATACATATTATAGCAATAAATGTTAATATTGCTTGCTGAAGTTATCAATGGACACTTTTATCTAAATGTAACATGTATTATACTTATACATATAGATAGTCCAGTCTAAATTATTGTCATGGCGGTTTAATTAATGTGCTACAGCACCATCTAGCACCGATTTTACTTTAATCTTAATAATTACTTTAATATTTTATAGCAACTAATGGTTATGACAATTGATAAATATAGACAGACAAAACAATGATATCTCAATTTATTAGTAGAGATCCGCAATCTTTGGTTAGGAGTCACGTAATGCCGATATTATACATTATGGATGGTTCTAAAACATATGAGGAAAACTTGCCAAACATAAAGCTCCATGTATTTCAACAGAAATTCTATGACAATGGAGCAAAACAATGAGAAAATGTTCCGAAATATTTGTCAAGACTAGCTTCTTTACACTTCAAATTTATCGCACTTCAAATTAGCTGTGTTGAAATTAAGCCGAGACCACGAGACGTGAATGTTTTAAATTATTCAGGAGATGAATTTTGATGAGGCATGGCCTCTGAACGCCGGGCAAATAACAATGGATAACTTGGTTTTCAATCAGATTAAAAATTCGCACAGCATTTCATAATAGATTTTTCTTTATGGCAGACGGATTTAGTTTACTGATGATTGTTTATTCGAGGAGAACTTTCTTCACTAAATATATATAAAACCTTCATAGCTAGCAAGCAGGCTGTTAATGCTTTCAGCATTTAAGACAGATTTTCTGCAGTACATAATTCATTGACCTTAATTGTTTGCATAATAGTATCTATTATTATTTTGTATATATACGAACATGAACAATGATGATATCTATTTATTTGCGATAGATAGATATGATTCTTTAGTAAACATATAAAAGTATAATAAAATGATAAAGATCACAATTTAAGTATTTGATGACCATATAAACTGTTTAATAAGTAGGTCGGTTGATTGTCTCTTTCCTTAGGTTGGTGTCATTAAAAATTCAGGATCTTTGCTGTAGAAGCTTCAATAATTATTTAGCTCGCTAAAAGGTTCCCTCGCAAGCTCATCAAGGGTGTATTTAAAAACTAGTTATACACTTTTAAACGTTGAAGAAGTTTTAGGAAAATTTTCTTAATACAGTTTTTATGGATAAAATTAAACAGGATACGAAGTGATATAACACTTAAGGGAAGAAGGTCAATTGCTGAAAGAATATTTTAATTTTGTGACATAACATCTTCGATCCCTTGTTAGAGTAGTGTATCTCCACAAACATACTCAACAATAGGCAGGTATTTTTACCACCAAACTATTTTTGAATTACATAATGACCAGTTTATGTCTGAAAAAATTAAAGTATCAAATAGATCTTGACATATCCTCCTAAATGTTCTCGCACAAGACGTTACATGCTTTTTGAGAAGCTTAAAAACTATAAAGATCTAAGCCGTTGAGAATATATTGATTGAATAATTAAATAATATTTTTAAGATTGACCCTGAATTTGAACCCTGAACCTTAAGTTACGTATATAGGTTAGCTTATATGAATATATAAGCTAACCTATATACGGTTTTATTAAAAGCCGTCTAGCGATGTAACAGTCGTAGGTTCGCACCTAGCCTGTGTCATTTCAAATAGCAATATAAACCAAATACTACTAATTCTTTGTAATACAAATGGGAATCGCATGTAATCTTTCTTGAAAAAAATGTACACCATGTGTGGCCCTTATGCTGTAACTTACCTTTAAGCACCTTTACGCATTTCCAAAACTACTGGTATGAAATACACACGAATAGCACAAACTAGAACAGAACTTCCCACTAGATTCAAGTAAATAAAATATTGGATTTCATATATAAACAAGAAAATATATATAAAAATTGTTTTATAAATTCTACTTCTTTAAAACTGCCCATTTTCATTTCTTATAACCTCTAAAATCGTTTTTTCTGTGACTTTGGTATCTTTCTATTTTTTTAGTGGAGTTGGATAGTTTAACGTCCCTGCATGTTTAGTTATATATAGGGAGACGGGAGATAGGGAGATGTTAAGTGGCCCATAGACGTTGGCACTTTAAGAAACATGAACTATTCCTCTCCTTGTCTCTTGTGCCTGTAGTTACACTGACTCATCCTTCAAATCGCCTTACCACCAAGTAAATTACATGTTTTTTATTATGGCAGCATCATAATTAACATTTTTGATTACAGTTTTATTTTGTCACCTGCTTATTAAGGGTCAGTTTCTTTCCATATACTTAACGAATGAGTGGCTCTAAATTTATATAATCTTATTGAATATGACGTGAGTTTATATTATTACATTTTAGTTCGGCCTATAATCGATCTTTATGTAAAAAAACACTACTGATCTATAGTTTCGTTGCTGAATGAGAGAATAATGAATCAACGAAATAACATTCTTTGCATTTCTCATCCAATTTTGGTCAAGACGATATATTCAACTGCGCAAGTCATATCATAGTGTACAAGTGTACACTCTTATAATCAGATGAGATGAAAATCTGACAAGACCAGAGATAATTCAGGTGTATGACCCAATAGCTTTCCATGCTTTCAAAGGCACGAAATACTTAAACTTACACCTTCCAGACTCCGGACTCCAGACTAATGAGAATAATTTGTTGAATGAAAAATCCAATGACCCAGTTTGAACCCAGGGCGTCGGATCAGCAGATTTTTAAATCGATGATAATTCTATAATTTTAGTTAAAATCTTTTAAAGTTAAAAATCACTTATATCCTAAAGTTCGTTTGTAAATATTTTGTATATACGCATAGTCGTATTGTATCTGATAAAACAATGGAGCAAGATTACATAGTTCAAATAGCGGAATAAAACATTGTATTTTGAATGTTCGTTTTGGGAATACATTTATTTAAATAAATTGCCAACATTGATATCGTTCAAATGGGCAGATGTTTACTCATTCACTTCATTCATTCACCGAGGAATGAAGGACGTTTGATGGTAATGTGATCGTATCCCGATCCCTTTACGAAAGATTACCTTTCCGAGTAATTTTGATTAGGATTTGAGGAATAATAAATATTTATAAATAGATGTTTTTTCGTACAATTATTGAATATTATTTTAAAACAAAAATTGATACATGAATTATATTTTGTCCAAATTAATCATTGAAATTATATGAAATACTTATAGACAAAACATTTAATAAACAATTCCTGGAAACATGTTCAACGACATTTAAAAGAGGTTTGCTCAAATATATTTTATTGTGCGTATTGCCAGTAATTTTTGAGGCCTTAATTGAGTTTTCTGTTAAATTATTCGATAGATAATATCGTTTTTAATTGTTGTTATTACAACAAAAACATACGCGCTCGATTCTGAGTTGATTGTACTAAAATGGTCACTTAGTATTTAAATCGTTTACATTATATTACGTAAAGAAACATTCGAATTTTAAATATAAAAAGTTTGTTAGGACTTTTAGGTTTTTCTTTTAGTTCAAAACAATTTATCATTAATCATATGAGTTAACTTATATGTAATATGTATCTTGGTATTGATATTCAATGATGTAATTATATTGTGAGAATGAAAACATTGTTTATACAAATGACTATTTAGTTTTCAATTTAGTTTGTCATTTAGGTTATTTTTATTAACTATCAACGTCAACTAATTGGAAACTTTTTTTTGGTTTTAACACGGATTTCGGATTCGTAACTACGTATTTGTTTTATTGTGTTTCGAAGTTGTATAATCACTGATATATAAACTATTCGTTATATTTATATTTACTATATATTTTATGGTATTAAAATATTCAACACAAAACACTGTTTTACATACGAATGCTCTTCTCTCTCTCTAAGGGATTCCAGCCAATCTAGAGTGAGTGATATGAGTTTGTAATTACTTAAAGTACAGTCAAAATAATAAGTTATTATATACATTACGATTTAATGAATATTAAAAATTAATATCAAAAAAGTATTAATAAATATTTACGTTATAATTCAGTGGAAACTTAATTGTACTATTTTGTAATAAAACTTTTAACATGACTATTTTTTAATACAAGTCGCGTTCTTGCGCACAAAAGTGTCCCGTGTATTTTCACAATGACTGCGTGTGGTCACGATTCGTATCTCCGATTAGAATCGAACCCCGGGCGATAATCGATTATTCGAATTATTCGGAAGCCTATCAGATAAAATTTATTGGTTATTAACGCGGTTGCTGCGTCTTAAGGGTTAGACGTGTGAAATAAAATTATCGATTATGACACTGGTTTTGTGTGGATGACATTTTATGATAATTTATATTGTCCTCTTAAAAAAATGTCAGCCAAGAAAATATTTATGGAAGATCAAACATGTCACGTTGACGGTAAGTGTAAGAATTAGTTCAGGGAGAAAGTGTTTATGACAGAAGAAAAGTTTGTTAGAAGTAGTTAGGGTTGGAAGTCAGCTTTATATTTTTAGTACTACACTTTACAAAAGTAATGCTAGTCCTATATGATATATTGTTTGTTTTTTTGCTACGCTTTATTGCACAACCAATCATCATGGCATTTTGCATGTGGGTTTAAAGGGCACAGAAAGAGATATGGCACTAACACCTGCCTCTCACCTCTCCAGTAATCACATTACATGTAAACTTCACATTAAACAACAAGCCAAATCACAACGCAAAATAAACCCGTTTCAAATTAACAATATCAAAAGAATATCGTCTATAGAAATCCAATGTTTTTATTTCATATTTTCAAACAAAATCCTAAACACAAGACTGCTGTATTATTTCGGTAATAAAACCTTCAGAATCTCGATATAAGAAATGGGTAGATTTGGCAGAGCGTAAAAAATTTACGACTCCCATCCTCTTCATCAAAGAATTTCGGTAATGTGAAGCTGAGTCTAAGGGTACCGAAGGCTAAGATAAAAGATACGCATTCTATATACAAATATTAAATAAAAACTACATATTATCCCGACTTCATTTATGTAGCATATAACAATTAAATTAAAAACCAAATCTCTATATTCTTTATTCGGGTAGGCTCTTAGATGCACTTTGGAATTAAGATCCTACCGGAATGAACTCAGTTGTTAATATATTTAATTAAATTGAATATCTCACTGCTTCCTTTTTTATCATCTATGACAATGTAATCTTTTATAGTTTAATAAGCGTCATTTATCAATGTCATTTAGTCAGTAAAAAATATACTGAGAAATTATATGCTTAAAATCGCTCTATCTTCGAACGTAAACAACTCATTTACCTCTAACCCATACGAAGATCGCTTGTTATTTTTATAACATATAAAATATATTATAATATATTTTTCTTAAAGCGTTTCTTTTTAAACAGAACCGTTTTATTATATAAGTATTATAACTCAAAGACTTTGACCAGGTATGTGAAAGTTGATCTAATTTGTCTACCATACCCACTTATCAATAATTCTACCTACCAACATTTTGTGTTTCATGTAATTATCGCACGGTTGGTGGCACATTGTCACTGTTTAAGACTTTATGTTTATCATATAATTTACCTAAAAGCCTACCAAAAAAACATTGGAATATTTAACCAGGATTTTGACGCACCTTTGCTCGGACTGCAATTGACTGATTAATAACTTGGTGGTACGGCTTTGTGCAAGCCCGTCTGGGTAAGTACCACCCACTCATCAGATATTCTACCGCCAAATAACAGTACTCTGTATTGTTGTGTTAAGGTTAGAAGGGTGAGTGAGCCAGTGTAATCACAGGCACAAGGGACATAACATCTTAGTTCCCAAGGTTGGTGGCGCATAGGCTCATGTAAGGAATGGTTAATACTTCTTACAGCAGCTTTGTCTAAGGGCGGTGGTGACCACTTACCATCAGGTGGCCCATATGTTCGTCCGCCAACAATTGCCATAACAAAAAAATAACGCTTTCTGTTAGGTATAATGTCTAATAACGTTAAAAGAATACAGTATTGCTATCGTTCTATCTTATATTTGAGCTTACACGTAAATAACGTTTTAGATTATTCAGACAATAACAATAACCGCGTAGAGTCGTAAAGGAACGGGGAGAAATAATAAAAAAGGATAGTTTTACCGTTTTTTTATGGTGACGGATGACAGGTGAGGCTTACATGGTTTATACCAACCACAGTAACTCTTGTTGTACTTTACGTCAAAACATGAATACAGCACATAACACGGTTTGTTTTATATCATAGTATTTTTGTTTCGTCTATTTTTATCTGGCGTGTTTATGTGACATATCAGACGCGTCGTATTTAAAAAAAATGGTTGGTACGTATTTATTAAACCTATATCGGCGTCTCTTTTAATGATCGATTCGAATAAAAATAGTCTTTATTGAAATAAAGAACACACTTGAAATATAAAGCTACTACCGGTACGGAAAGTAGATTCTACTGAGAAGAATCGGCAAGACACTACAGATGAGTCTTATCTAACATTTTAATTACAGAGTTTATGTCAATCAAATTTATGTATCCTTCCTGAAAATCAACAAGTACTGAATTTATGCTTTTTAATCATACATATAATCTTGTACTGAGTAAAATAAAAAAAAATGATTAATGTTTTTTTTTAAGTGAAATTTCAATATATTAATAGGCTAAGTTTAGAATAATAGTGGAATCTTATTATAGAAATGAATGTCAGATTAAGAATTTAATTTTTAATTAATTTTTATGTTCTCCTTTAAATGTTTGCAACTCCTTACGGAGAATGTGCTCCTGACGCTGCGATGGGTGCGATCGAACATGCATTTTAATTGATTTAGATTGTGGGTTCAAAATATAGGCGTAATTTACGATATACCATATTTATAAATTCAAAATAAAATAAAAGTACTTAATAATTAAGTGGAAACCAGTAGGTCACTCGCGAAACTCGCGATTATTTAAGTTATTTTATGGAATTTTGAAACCATTGACAGGTTTTGTTTTGATTTAAATTCATTGTAAACTGATGACGCCTGTTCACACGTTTCGTTTGTCTTTATTGTTTTTTTTTATAGCGCCTGTCTCTACCCTGCCAGTAGCTGTTGTTCGCTCTTTAAAATTCATTATTTGTTAAATCGTAACTCTTTCATAAATTGCACTCAAGAATACTCTTTAATTTTCTGGATATAAGGCTCCTCAAAAAAAGGCCGTAACCGATCTTCTACGTGCAGCTTCCATAATCACTGGGACAGAAATCGACTTACGCTATTAATAATAAGATGGTGTCTGTATCTGTGGTAATCTTTGGTCTGTATTTTGTAATGTTAGAATGTGACTTGCGAATTTGACTATAATAATTATGAGGATATACAAATCAAAATGGCGTATCACTGTAAGTCGATGGTCAACATTTCAAAAGTGTGATACGAAGTGAATTACTGGAGCATTGCTGTTCAAAGTTTTGCTATGTAATCCGTTAAGTTTATTTTTCTCATAAATCACTTACCTTAATTTTTAAAGTAGCAATTCTTCAAATTAATTAAGAAATTACTAATATTCTTATTTACCCCTTTTAAGCTTATCACTTGTGTGAGAAGTTGGGACGATAAAATAATAGCCCAAAAGATCAGGAACGATCCTGTGACGCTTTACATCGCTAGGCGGCCCATAAACTTGACGCTTAAATTATAAATAATTGACTAATAAATTATATCTATTTATATAGTAATGTTACTATTTATATAGTAATGTTACTATTATAAGTAATTAGTTTTACAATTTTCAATCAATTTCAAAACAAATTTAGCAACCGAGCACCGACCTATATTTAATAGCCGTAAAATACGAGACCCTGTTCTATATTTAAAATCAGCGTAATTTTTTTATTAATTTCTAGTTTTTCTTAACTTTTAAACTCGTTTATTGCTTCATGTCTTGACAAATAAGACGTGATCGACAATAATGAAAAATAATTTCAAACGCACTCTCCCGTGTTATGGTTTCTCTAACGGTACGTTTGTTTACCTACGATTGGGAAAAAGCTTAGGAGAGATATGTATTACACCCGTCGATTAGAGTTATATTAAACTTTATTAAAATAAAAATAAATTTATTGACATGAAAAGTTAACATAGTCACAAAACATGCAGTGGTCCCGCACTAGGCAAGCCTGTCTTGCGGGTACCAACTACCGGTTACAATTTCAAATGCTTAAACAAGAGGTCGGACGATATACGATCGCTTAAATGATTATACAATAATATTTCGTTATATAAAATACAGCAATATATATATATATCTTGCATATGAAAATATGCATTTAATAAAGTTAGTCGAGTAGTTTGGTTTAGTTTTATCCGAAAATCGTGGATTTTTTTATAGCATGTAAGGCGCTTTGGTAAATGGGCCACCTGATGGTGATGGATCACCACGGTTCATAGACATTGGTTCCGTATGAAATTATAATCATTGCTTACAAATCCAATTACCACTAAACGTGGTAACTGTTACACTGGCTCACTCACCCTACAGTGTTACTTTAGTATCTACAATATTAGTATAAATAATATTTAATTTTACAGTGACCTGTATGTATGTATGTTCATGTGTTTATTTGTTAGTAGAGCTTTGTACAACCACCAAACAACAATAAGTGGAAGAAGAGTGAGTGGCTTAAAGGATATAACATCTTACCTCCCAATATTGGTGGCGTAGTGATCAATACTTAACATTTCTTACTACACCAATGTCTATGGACAGTCATGACTATATATCAACAGTATATATATATATAACTTAAGTGACTATAAAATTACCCCCCCCCCGTCCTATAAAAATCTAATAATACACCACACACATCATTATCACAAGATAATTTAATATATATCCGGGTACAATAAATCTGTATACCTACATCTTTTATATTGAAGATCAAACATTAAAAGAGATATATTTGTTATTTTCCCGTTGAAGTTGAAATTCTCAGCTTTTCTTTACTATAATATGCGTGTATTATAGTAAAGAAATTTCTTCCTTTCTTTTGAATCGCCCTGCTTATAGATGAAACCCGCATTGAAATTCGTTGCGTAGCTTAAAAGATCTAAGCGTCAAGACGGCGGGAAATGACTTAGTTTTATACCATGCAGATATAAATTCCTTGTAGATTTCGTTGTAGATCTTTGTAATTTTTTGTCAAATCAGCACGTAGGCATAAATACATTTGTTTTTCAAGCGAAAAGCATGACGTTCACCCGTCAAAAGATGATCCATCGATAAGCCGTGCAACGTCATCGAAAAATCGGATAACTTCAAATCCAGTTTGATCCGGTACGAACTAGTTCAGATACAACACAATATTTAAACCACAAAGTCAAAGGATCGTACAAACATCGCTTATATTTTTTTAAACCAATTTTTAGTAACAAAATAATGACAGACGTCTGCCATAGGTCAGTTTTAGAGTGGTTAGTAAATATCAATACTTCCATTGATATATTCAACACGACATTGAAATAAATAAAACTCGTTGAAGATTTCAAAAACGTATTTAGAAATGTAATTATTAAACGCGCCGATATGATATTTCGTAGAGTAATGCATTTCATCTAATAAGATTTTTTTATTGTTTAAAATTGGAACGTTACACATAACCCATCTTTTATTGATGGGGATTGGTCACCACTGTCTGTAGCCATGGGCACTAAGAAATATTAACCAAACCTTACAACATGAATGCGATACCAAACTTGGAAACTATAATGTTAAACTAAGGCTTACTCTCCCTTCAAACCTTAATACAACAAACACTACTTAGTATTTTCTTGCCGGTTCTTCTCGGTAGAATCTACATTCCGAATCGGTGGTAGCTTTACTTTAAATAGTTTGTGAAATTCAAAAGTGCTTGTAAAAGCCTACTTGAATAGAGTATATTTTGATTTTGATATTTGTTATACAATTATCGAGTCAAACTCTACTGTAAAACTTACTAAATTAAACATCGTGAGGAAACCTACAAGTCGCGAATAAGAACCTGCCATGCATTGAAGGTGCGTGGTGGAGTCGGTTCCAAGCATAATTCGTCTCAAAAGCATTTGCACTGTAGTGATATTAACAGACTGTAACTTTTTTTTATATGGCTGGTGATTCGTTATTGTATTGCGCTTCGTATTTATTTTTTATTATCGTAATGACAGTATAATTTTGACGGAGAATTTAAATTAATGATTGTGTTTAAAACCGCAGCGATTTTATAAAAATAAACAGATAAACCATAATTTATTCTCACAAAAACAAAATTAATAAAAACAAACATCGCGTATGTGTGGTGCTGGGGTTATAGGATACCTTGTTACCAGAGAAATGAACTTCGTAGTTAAAATCTTTCTCACGATGTTTGTCTATACTGCTGAACACGAAACGAATAAACAAATATGAACACCACAAAAACTCAATGCTTGCCTGAATTTGAACCCGTAATCTCGAATAGTTAACATTTTTGTGTGTATAAATAGATATTTTTTTTGATAGTAGAATTTTATTAGTAAAATAGTTTATCGACACTTTTATGTATTCAAAATCCCGGCCATAATAACATGTTCGTATTCCACACTAAATAATATAAGTTTGATAAAGTTATTAATATTTCACATCGAAAAATAAAGTTTACATATATTTTAACAAGAATTTCGACGTGCTTTTGTTGATATTTAGCGCAACTTGTAATGAAACGAAACACAATTTATTCATAATGTGATGTTGATACATTACCGAACGTTTAGCGTGTGCCTTTATAAAATGCGTTGAAAATAGTGCGCGAGTTTTAGCTACCTGAATAGCGTTGAAAATTAAATTAAAGTGAATTTTCCTCTCGATTATACTCTATAAAACCTCTTTTGAAACGTAAAATGGAACGCAATTGGGCACGAGGCTTTCCCTACACGTTCGTGTCTCGTTAGCTTTAAAACTTGGAGAGGATTTTAGAAATACACTGTTTGGCGGAACGTTCCAAATATCGTTGCTGCTATAAGAAATTTTGGCGAATTAAAAACAATCGGACAATTTAGCACGTACTGAAACTATTTACTTCAATATTTACCTAAATCCTAACATTTATATTATAACTGATAAAATAAGGTCAGTTTATTTCTTAGATGTTCAAAACTACTTAACCGATCATCGTAAAATTTTGCATATACGTCGTTGGGTGTACGGAAAAACACATGAGGTTCCTAACAGCCCCCTACCTGATAAGTGAATCCGCTGGGAATGACAAAATATTTAAATAAAGAGCCGAGATGGTCCGGTGATAAGAACACGTGCGTCTTAACTGATGATTTACCACTGATTTTTCAGGTGCCTAATTTAAGTTTAGAATACATCTCGTGTTCGGTGATGAAGAAAAACATTACGAAAAAAACCTGAAGGAAATTGTTCCGTGTTTTCTAACCCCCATTTACAGCAGCATGGTGGAATAAGCACCAAACAGTATCTTCAGGGGAAGGGGAAAAGAAAACCTTTGCCCAGCATTGGTACATTAACAGAATTAACATTACTTTTACTTTTATTTGATACATATAAATGATTTTGATCCCTTTCATAATATAGCTAAAATAGAAAATCACTTTCTACGAGACGAACGGTTACTGCTTACGGTTACCCATTTGATCGTCTGCCTTTTCATAATGAAAATATATAACTTTATATGTAATTTAATGACACAAAAGTGTAAATATATTATCGACTTCATGATTCTAAATGAATAATGGTCAATTTACAAGATTATATTCAATATAAAGCTACGAATACTCCAGTCAATATCCCATCAATTAAAATAAAACACAATTAACCATCCAGCATGAAAATGAACAAATAATTATATCAAGGCTCTATCGCCTATAATTTTTATTTGAACTTAATAACTTGAACCGGATCGAAATTCAATCGATATTATTATAGTCGTATATTATAATCTGGATACAATGCGGTACACCGAGGCGAGGTTGCGGTGAGGTCAATCGAGACCTCTAAGGGATATTGTTGTTAGGTATTATTTATTGCGTTTCTGTAACGCCTTGTTGGGTGTAGGTGAGAGTTTTGAACGGTTCAAGGGTTATAAGCTTGAAGTGGGAGTAAACCTTTGATATTGTGAAGCCTACGCGCTGCTTCTAACTTGAATAGGGTTTGAAGATCACCGTGATACTTACGATGGAAAATTCGTTTTAGACAAAACATTCCATATTTCAAATTTCAGTTCGATCGGATCTTATACTTGAGCCACGATTGTGTACAATATTTGATATGTATATTCGAACAAAATATAATCTGAAAACCGAAAGATAGATTGAAAATATTGTAAGTGAAATAATAAATGAAAGTAGCAGACCGTAATTATCCCACTGCTGGGCTAAGGCGTCATCTCGCTTTGAGTAGAAATTAGGTCCTCGCGATGTTTTCCTTTACAAATTAAGCACATGAATATTCAGTGGTGCTAGCCTGAGTTTGAACCCGCGATCATGAGCACCTATTCTAACAAATACTGATAATTTTAGGATCATCCACAACTTCAAGATAATATTATTGATTATTACAGATTTATTTAAAAGCAGAATTATTCACGTGGCATCCGTCACATCCTTTGATTGCAACCTGCAGACATATAGCGTAATTTAACAATCGTATAACATCAAACACAGAGACTCGTTACAATAAATACAGGTTATAGATATTTATGTATTTTTTGTCTTATAATTTCAGAACGAATAACGAAAGTATCAAACCTCGAATTTTACCAAACAATGTACTTTATTACTAATTTAATCTAATTTAGCGAAATACGACAATGGAATCCAACTCGCTCTTGACCGTATTTTATTAATAAAAACACTGTCACATCCCGTCTTCTGAACGTTTGCAAAATTTATTGCATCATTTAAAATTCAACTAAACTCAACATTTCATTTTATGAAAGAACAGAATATTTAGCCGCTGAATACATAACATTAAAATGGTCTTACTGAAATCACATTAGCAATTTTGTTTGAGAAAGAGCACTCAAAGCTGTGGACCGGAAAACTAGTTATGAATATTTATTATTTACTCCTATAGGCCCGTCCCGAAACGAAATTAATCTGAAGATAGAAATATGCAAAGCTGTTACTGTGGAAATTATTAAATGGGTTAAAGGTACTCTTAAAAAGAATATGTTCACAGCGATGAAAAAATAATATTAAAATTTTCATTGAATTTTGATGAGCAATATGGACATACATGATTTGACATCTTGTACATAGTATTTAGTTTGTATGTTTTATTTCATGTGTGACATCCATTAGCTTCCGTCACGACATAAGTGTCGGTCATAACAGTTATGTCGTGACGGCAAACGGTACGACGCTCATTTATACCGTCATACCCCTCTCCGCCTGGTTATGGTGCGTATATATATATATATATTGTAGCGTATTTAGGTGTATGCATACGTTGAGGCGTTAATGTTTTGTCTATGGAATGATTTGACGTATGACGTACTTCCTTTTTCTCTTCCCTTCTAGTGTGAGCCGCGGTAACGTGTGTTTTTGTGAGTGCGCCGCGCTTTTAAAAATTAGCTTATGAAACGGACTTATCCTTCTCCTATAATATCACCCATCCCTTTGGCTATGTTCTTCGAGTGTATGAAGACCAAGGGAGCGCTCCCAAGAAGAACGTGTCTTCACAATTCAAAGCCCAGAGTTTTGAGGTAACAACCCCTTTTATACCAAAAATACAGTCCACTTTTCTCTCGCGCGTACACATATATATCAATCAAATCAAATCAAAATATACTTTATTCAATTAGTACAAGAACTTTTGAATCGTTATTTAACAAACTATTTAAAGTAAAGCTACCACCGGTTCGGAATGTAAATTCTACCGAGAAGAACCGGCAATAGACTCAGTAGTTATTCTTTTTCAACATCTAAAAATACAGTCATGTTAGTTAAATACAATTGTATATGTATGTTATCTCTCCTGCCTGGAAGTCAACAAGCATTAACTCCACGCTTTTTTATCATCTATATAATCCTGTATCGAATAATATGTACAAATTATTTGAATGTATAAAACGGCAAAGTTAAAAATGTCTGCAGAATTTTATTATAGAAAAGGATTGGAGTGCCTTCTTGGGGCACCAAGAATGATTTATTGACGTTGCGGAGTCAGAAACTTGGTGTTATAAGCTTAATCTTATTTCTTGTGTATTTTTTTACAAATGACTTAAATCTATGAAACTTACTCACTATATATATTATGTAATAGGTAAGTGGACGCGCAAATGGATCATCTGATGGTAAGTACCGCCACTGGCTCTGTTAGTAATTTCCTTGCATTGCGTAACACCAATGCGCCACCAACCTTGAGAGCTGAAATGGGCCTGTACTTCCACTGGCTAATCACACCGGAACACAACAATACTAAGTATTGCTGTTTGGCGATAGAATGTCCGCTGAGTGAGTGGTACCTTCCCACACGGACTTTCCAAAGTTACCATCACGTATATATATAATCCGTTTTTATATGATGTTATTATAATTGCGAGAAAAATATATTCATTTTATAAATAAAATTCTGTGTTTCATATAGAAATACTCTATATTTATTTAATGGTTTTTGTCAATTAAAAAATATTTAATTAAACATACATTTCTGTCCCACATTCACCGAGTGTCCGTGACAGCCTATTTTTCTCATAAAATCACGTTTATTTGTGAAAAAAAAAAGCATTGAAACTAGAACAGGCTTTCCTAGTGATGTGTTTCGTGGATTCCATCCTTGAGCTATTGTCCTACTTCAATCCACTTAAACTCAGAACTTTAATCCTTCCCTAAAACGGAAAATAATTCTTAGAATGAAACCTCTTTTGACGGTGGGAGCGAAAAATTTAAAGCTCGATTTTGATTTGTCAAAATGTTTATTACATTTTTGTTTTTATTTCGTATCTTTAATGCTTTTAAGCACGTAGCGAAACGTAATGATTACTTCTATTGCAATAATAATTAAATGCTTAACTACTTTCAGTGATAAATCGTCTAAACACACAATATATATTAACGTTAACGGCACCGTGAAATTAGAGAACACAGAGAAATGATCACCAATCTATCGTGAAACCCCATCAAGTTGGGAAGGTGTCCCTAATCTTTGTTTTCAGCGACACCAATTAACTCGATCGGTAATGGTGCCACGCGATGACCCCATGTTTGTACTGGACAACAATAATCATACGATGCCCCTAATGGTAGATAGGAAGCGGGAATTCAATGGAATTACCCGGCAACGGGGTATTTAACGTAACTTGAAATTACTGACGTCAGGGAATCGCGATGACATCCAGAGTAATTGTTCCTGTTTAATTAATGGTTTGTCTACAATTTACGTTTATGATCGTGATGTTTTCTGATTCTTTTAATGGATGTTATAACGTATGTTTTTAATTAAATTGAAAATGAAGTGATATTTTCAAAGTATTTAATTATTTTAGTTGAATATTATTATTATTTATGAATAGTTTTATTAGAATAAAACTGGTATTCCAGATACAATACATGGTAGTATGGATTTGTGCAAGCTAGTCTGGGTAAGTATCACAGACGGCGCCAATATCTATGAGCAGTGGTGGTATGTGCCTACCAATTTTATGAAAAATATAGCTCAACGTATTAACTAAAAAATGCAAAACAAATCATAAAAGTATAACATAGAAAAGTAAAATAAATATAATGTCTTAATTTATAATATTCACCATAACATATTAATGAGATAACATTCCTGCGTTTGGAATGCATGTAAAACAATCCGTTAATATTAAATATATGTGTTTTTGTCAAAGGAAATGTATCGAGAAGATCAAAGCGGGCGCCGTCACAAATGAGGCTCTCTCGTGACTCTTGTACGATTTACTCGTATCAACGAAAAAAGCTTCCGTCAAAATTCCTTTCAAACTTTTATTTGGGGGTGAATTTTCGTTATATCAGTCCTAAGATCAACGGGTCGATTGATGACGAACCATTTTAAGAAGCGTGTGTAGGGGTTTGAAACAGGTCGTGTAAGTTGTCAAACGTCTAACGATATTCGAATTTCTAAGAAAATTTAAGATTACATCGAGAATGTTTTGGTATTGTTGTCAATATTGTAGAAAACATTTTCAATTACAAAAGATTCTATAAGAAAAGTAGAACGTTAAAGTTTAACGATTAAAGCGAAATATTTTTTTTTTTTTTATTTTGCATTAATTTTATTGGTTTGTGAACACTTAGAAAATCTTTTATTATTGTTCTAGAAGTACCATTTCGTATTAATACAACTATGTACAGAACAGTAACATTCCTAAGCTTCCGATAGCATCAATCGTTTGACCTCAAGTTATCCCATAGCAATTACTTTATGAACAAACCCATGTTTGACGAAAACCAATTAGAGAACACGAGAAAACAGTCCGGCTAATGTTTAAGGGTAATTATTGATAGGCAATACCAAACTCCATCAAATGAACTGTTCGACTTCAACAAAACGTTAATTACAATATTCCCAGAACACATAACGATTATAATGGACTAGAATAGTTAAATGTCGATTCAGTTGTATAAAAACGGAATGCATTTGAAGATTTTAATCAATGGACGATTTCAAATTAAATGGTATCGCAATTTAAAATTAATTTTGTTGTTAAAATGGGTCCATTTTGTGGCGCGAGCGTTTTAAATGTCATATAAACTGCAACGAAATAGTTAAAAACAAACTGCACCTTCCTTAGATGTTTATTAAATTCACTTATATGAGATTTCAAGCTACTTAGTTTAGGTCTATTGGATAATTATTTATTGGATAGGAAACATGCATGATTTGGATATCAGCAGCGTCTTAATATAACCTCCGAACGTTCCCACTTAACAGTAAAGAAGAGTAACAAAATTTGAATATTAAGAAATATATTTTTTCACGGCCTTTGTCGAGCATATGGGCCACCTGATGGTAAGTAGTCACCACCGCCCATAGACAAAGGCGCTATAAGAAATATTAACCATTCCTTACATCACCTATGCGCAACCAACCTTGGGAACTATGGTGTTATGTTATATTTTTTTATCGAAATATATTCAGCCAACTTGGCTCGATGTTTAATATTTAATAAATGATAATATAAACTATATATATGTCTAGTTTTATGTATTTTCAAAATAGCATCGGTTTCATAAAAATATTATTTGGAAATTCTTATGGAAAATTAATAACTAGACGTTTTCTTATTACGTTCAAGACCCTTTCTGATAAGAGAGGTTTAGGCCGTAACCAAAATTTCGCAAAAGGTTGTATGATGAGTAATTGCCCCGAGATGTCGCATTAAAAAGACGAATAACTACATTAGAATTTTTCTGTGGTCGCCTACGATAGCGTCTGTTACCATAAAGTATTAAATATTATGAAAGAAAATGGGGTAATGATTTATGTTCTTAATCTATTTTAGAATATTTTGGTATTTGATATGTATATTATAAGATCTTGTAAATGAATATACTTGAATAAAATACACCAAAGGTACCACTTGTATTATGTATATATATATATATATACATAATATATATATATATAATATTTACAATATGAAACCTACTACGTCTGCCTTTTACGCTTTCACGGCGAAACCACTAAACAGAATTTGATGTAATTTGGTATTAAGCAAGCTCGAACCCCAAGGAAGGACAAACGCTCCTTTTTTAAACCTATAACCCAACGTTAAATGGTTACTTTAAAAGCGAGTGAAGCTGAGGCTGATAAATGAGAATATTCCAGAAAAAGTAAAAAAAAACTATACACAAAAAAGAAGTACTTACGTAGCGAAATGTCTAACTTACTAGCTGTTATCGAGAAAAATGGACGCGTATGAAATAAATTTCGCGTATGGGTAATCTCGACTGGTGAGTCGTGCGTATGAGCAGGTAACACTGACGAGCAGACAAAATGAAAATATTATTTATTCAAGTAGGCTCTTAAAAGTACTTTTGAATCGTCGTGTTAAGGTGTTGAATTAAATATAAAGCTAGGCGTCGTCGATAACAGATAAAAAATTATAAATAATATTACAACTGCACCAATGTATTACAAGCAGACTTAATTACGATATGTACTAGAGTAAATAACTATTTATAATGTGGGAGAGCCCATAGTATAAAAAGGCAAAAATCAAGAGAGATAAGCATGAATAAAATAAGCATAATTTTCAACAGCCATATTAAAGCAGTTTAAAAAGAGACAAAAACTTGATCACACGAAAGTAAATCTTACAAAACTGTACCGGAGAACTCCTGTAAAGTCTTTGGATAGTCTGGGGTCTGTGAACATTTATGTTTATCGCCAAGCCAATCAACGACGCCTAAGACGCGGAAGATAGTTCTGATTGGTTACGATTATCCTTCGCTCTACGAAACAATATTTTATACGTCATTATACGCTTATAAGATTTTAACAAAGCATACTTTTTCTTTAATTTCAAATATTCTAACGCATAAAAGGATATTAAAAATGTCCGTTGTAGCAATCAACGCAAACGTTCCTACAAATACCATTATGTTAAATGGGGCTAATATAATATCATCCATTATTTAATTTTCCAATCCAACTCCCTTATATTTACCATTTACAATTCCTTTAAAATATACAGTAGAAATATATAAAAATGCAATAAAACCTGTCCTTACTTTTTCATTAGGATAAATCAAACCTAATAAAAACATTGAATATTTCGCTTAAGCTCATAAAATTAACATTTAGGTACAGATAACGAAAACTTGTACCGACTTAAAAATTTGGAATCACGTTCATTAAAATAATTTAGTAGAACATAAAATCAATACAGACAATATATTTGTTGTTGCCGATACAATTCCATATTGATTTCGTACGCATTTTTTTGAATAAATGTTTAATCCAATTATATGGGACGATCAAACGGTCATTGCTCTGATTTTTTGCCGATATTGCCATGTTTGCAACGATCTGTTTTATTTTTATTCTAAATTCAATATTATATATGAATATTAACAGGAGAATAAACTTGATTGATGATCTTAATTTTTATTTTTGTTATTTAGCCGTTCTTTTTATGATATAAATAGGCGGACGGGCTACCTGATGGTAAGTGGGCAACTGACCACCACCGATCACTTGCGATAGTAGATACTAACTCGCACTGGGGTATTGTGGTGAAATATGATTGAACTTCTTTATTTATAAACATGATATATCATAATCCCACTCGTTTTCGATACTATTTATATATGTATATTATATAATGAATGAAACATTTAAGGAACTTTGACCTAAAAAATCTTGCAATAAAATAAATAAGCATGATTCAATTTAAAGCCATTAAAATAACCCATCCATATTCAGTAACAAATATATATCATACTACTAAATGTATATTATATATTTCAATCTGAATGTTTATAGGTGTTCCCTTAACACAATCACTTAGCACGGTACCTCAGAGAGCTGTAATTCTCTCTAGACTAGAAATTATCTAAACCCAATACGTACTAGACCGTTCAGAAACGAAGAGGTCACAGCTATAACGGTCAATAAAAAGTAAGTTAGGTAAACAATTGACTGAAAAAAATATATAGACTAAGCTCTTAACCCTCTCTTCGGAAGGCTGTTATTTTTTAAGAATTTAGTAAGAAAATAAGTTTTGTCTTACTTCTTTCCCCTGTTCCTTAGTAATACAGCATTACGTTTGTAAATTTATTAGTTAGATCAAAAAGTGAATTAGAAAATATTACCAAAATTCCTTAATTAATAAAAGTTCGAGTAAAATGCAATCACGATTGTTCTAAATTCAAAAACGATGGAAATATTTAAATTTTCTATCAATCCTCGTATCTCGTAATCAATTTCACAATACGCGATTCAATATTTTTTTTCAATAACAGGAAATTTGAAAATCATAAAACGCGACACATCATCAATTATTTCGCGCGTCGAATGAGTATCTACAGTCGACATTTTAGTTACAATTTACATATTCAAATGTTTGCATTCAAATATAATATCTAACCTAAAATATTTAGGTCCAATATCGCTTGAATTTTAGAGGACTGCGGTAACATGGTGTGGTTCAGTACGTGTTATAGACAAGATCATTAACAGGGATTCGGACGTCGCGCGGCGTTGTCACTAATTTGTATTGGGTGAGTGACAGACGGACAAACGGACTGATTGACAGGCCTTCATTAGTGAGTTTATTTGCTTAGCGAGATACTGTTTTTATGCGTACAATGCGTTTGATAGACAACCGTATAATGCAATCGTTAAAATTAATACTCGTTTATACTTTTGTGTCAAAATTGCGGGATGCGAGGAAAATGTTCTGATCAGCAATTTAGATTCAGATGATTATATTGAACGTAGCTATGGTTGTGACGCTATCAAGAATAAAGTCTGTAGCGAGACCCATAACATTACTTATTATCACTTGTTTTTTTTATAATACATTGAAAATTGTGTCGTTAGTATTTGAGAAGTGTGTTTATTTGATTAAATTTTCATTAATTTCATTTTTAATTTATTTAGGAAGAAATGAAAATCAATCATCATTGCCTTTGTCACTGTAAAAGCATAAGTTAAGATGTTGTGTCCTTTCTGTCTGTAACTACAATAGTTTACTCTTTAAACTGCATCACAGCAATACAACAGTGCTGTTTTTGTAGAATAGTTAGTGAGTTGGTACTACCCGATCACACGGCCCTACACAAAGGCCTACTTTCAGGTAAAAGTTTAAATAGCAAGCTAAATCTCAAATTCTTTATATAAAATTCTATTATGGTCATTTGGGGAATAATTTTCAAGCACTGTTATATAATGATAAGAAAAAATCGCTTATCCGACTCTTGGAAAAAAAAAAGAATCAGTTTTCGTTTGAGAACTTGGAGATGTTTTAAAAATATTATCCGAGAGCGTTAGATGCCAGTGGCACAAAAATATAAGTTACTAGTGGAGTCAGAGACGAGTAATCAGTTGTACAAGTCTGATACGAGACGGGGTCAAAATGGCAAAGTATATAGCGCTTCATTATAAGGTATATGTTTGCTGGGAACCAGTGTCAGTCCATCATTTATTCCTCCGAAATTAAATCTATTTAACTAAATTAAACATTCTTCATATATAATAAAAGTATAAAAATCAATTTTATATAATTAAAGTATTTTGTAATTATATAAATTATTTACCTGACGGACTTCACTTTAAGGACTTAATAAACTGCTTCCAAATAAAATAAACATTATTTATCCTTCATCATAAAATTGAATTCATTGAATTTAAAATTGACACAGAAATGAGTTTCATATTTAGAACTGTATATTGAAATTACTCGGAAATTAAATTTTATGATATCAAATTCAAATATTAAATATTTTATACATGTTTTACTTCTAAGGCTGCTCTTCACAAAAAAGAAGACCAGCAATTAATATTGTTAACGCGTGTAACAATATCAGTGGAACCCAATAATGGGCACAATAATGGGTTTCTCACGATGTCTTCTCAGAGTACCAACGTCTAAAGCCATTCGAATGTTGAACAGCTTATTTTTCTTTCTTCTTTTTTAATATTAACGAAAATTATAAAATTCTATATTACATAATGTCTTTACGTATTTTTGTTCGATTTGCAAATTTGATTTTAGCAGTCCCAGTTGGGGGCGATATTCGCCGACCATAAAAAAATATTGTCAAAATAAACCTGTACAGGAATTGGAAATATGATAAAGTTAAAATGTAATTAGAATTAACGAATCATGTTCAATCGAGCATATTTTAAGCAATCGTAATTGATTTTGCATTTTTTTAATACGAATGATTGCCTTAGCAAATAAGCGTAGCATAAACTCAGTGATTAAAAATTAACGTCAATTAATCGACGTAATCTGTGGCATAATTTTAGGTACTTAAATAAATAATTTTCAATTACAGATCTGCAGGGAATTTAAATACATGCCGCATCGTCACTGCAGCCGGAACTCAGCGGTTGACACACAAACAAACTTGATTGACGTCGGCTGATTAGCGAACGAATGGACAATATAAAGCTGAATCACATGAACGTTTTTTTTTTTTAAATTCAATCACAAATTTGAGAAAAAATAGACAAATATGAATACGACGATGAAGTTGTAAAAGTTAATACGCTTACAAATATATAACAAGTGGCGGATGATGTTACAGAATCTGAAATAGTTTTAGGTACAAAATTATCTTATCCATTTGAAGCATCGATTTTTTTTTATCTTATACCAAGGGGAGCAAATTGCAATTTGTTTATTAAATATATGAAATTTGGATGTTTATTATAATTTATATATTACAAATATCCTAATAGGTATATAACGATGGTTGATATTAGAGCAAATCTGTCTGAATAGAGAACACAAAGTCATCAAAGCTGACGAAGTTTGTCAAACTGTTTTCCGGTTTGATTGAAGACTTGCTCAAACTATAATCAAAGACAAAAACGATATAATAATTCCGCACACCTCAGATTTCATGATGACCTTAAGCAGAAAAAAGGAGGGCAAAAAGATACCATTATAGTATAAATGTCGAAAATATTATATAAGCTAATTAAAATCAACAAAACTGCTGGCGAACTCAGACTAGACTGAGAGTCACATTTAATTCTATTCTCAGTCTAGACTCCAATTTAATTTTAAATAATTTCTCTGAGTAATATAGAATTTGTACTTGGAGTTGGAATAATATTTACATAATATTGTTTGTTGTTAGAATTTCGTCTTTATAGCATTAAGGCTATTTAAGTTTCAGCTGCGTTATCGGGTCCAGACGGGTTGAGTCTGTTAAAAACAGCTAAGTCAAATATTTATAATCAGCAAAATCTTGTCTTAAGAGTATTCGTCGTCAAAAGAGCTGAACTAAATTCCTTAAATATTTTCTTACCTTTTATTACATTATATAACGAGTTTTTAAATTGCGCACTGAGCTAGAATTTAGCTTTTGTTGAAATATCTAAAAATTCTTAGAATCATAAATGTTAAAACTAATTCAGCAGTAAATATAACTTCAGAATTAACAGACATTTCAAACATTACAAGAAGTTCGTTGGTTCATTATTAACAGTATAATGATCCTAAAATGTAGCACCATTAAGAAATTAATGATTATTTTTATGTGTCGTTCATTCAAATTAGTTAAAACTTAGTACAGTTCTTGTTGTTACTTTACTGAAGTTTTGTTGTATAGTAGTATCAACGAATATAATAGCTCTAGAGTTAAATCGGATAATAGTTAACAAAAACACCATTGAACATATATTTTAGCACATGCTGATTATTAATTTGGTCTTAAAATAGACCGTCTCTTTTTTATTCATGAGACATCTTCAACTCCAAGAAAGTAAAGACAATTTGTAAGATTTACTCATCCAACTAATGTTTGATCTAGTTTAACATGAATTACACGTAAACGCTTAAAAAATCTTAGAAAATCTATCTGGTACAGCTATTCTTCTTCAACAATTTCTCACATTGTATCGAATGTTGTTTCGGAACCTTTGCCTAAACTACGCTTTAAACATTTAATACTAATTAATAGACGCATGTGACCACATCCCCATTAGAGCTGAGCGTTCAAAGGAAAATCGATATAGAAGGATCTACAAATGAAGTGGACAAATCGGTTCGTTAGAGCGGTGATTATCACAGAATTAATTAGTTTGCTGCAAATTGGCGCCAAGCTATCATATTTAATAATTACCATTTTAGTTCTTTTGTTTACTAAAAATGTTGCACCAGTCGTTGCTTAAGGAACTTGTAATACGTTTAAGATTTTATAAATTAAATACGCTGGAAGAAGTAACTGAAGAAGATAATCGAGCCGACTTAAGAAAATATATATAGTCCATTATATTGGTATATACAAATTTTAATGTATACATATATATCCGACAGAGAAGTATGGAAGAAAAGGACATGCTGCACCGACCCCAAGTCAAATTGGGATAAGGGCAGGAGGATAAGGAGGATGATATATATAGTACACATTTAAAATTATGTACCAATATGGATTTGAGCAATTTCTTTGCCTCTAGTATGGAATTACTACACACAAAAACATAATAACTTAACAGTTCAATTGCAAAGTATAAATAGCGTTTACTTTTTTTTAAAACCTTAAAATTATATTTTTTAAAATCTCGTACCTTTAAAAAAAAGGTAGTCCGACTATCTGTCTGCGATCTATCTCTGCTGGTACGGAACCATCAGTGCGCAAGTCTGACCTGCAATAACTATTGATAGATAAATTAATTAATGAAATTATTTATCTATAGATATTTCAGAAACCATAAATACATTGTTTTCATTGTTTACGTGATTATCGACTGGACTGGTAATTGTCCCTTCAACCACTACCATTAACGTTGGTTGTATCTCAAATAATATAAGTACATATCGCAAATATGCATTTCAGGTTATTTACAGTATGATCTTCAGACCATTATAATATTATTTGAGTATGACCTAAATTTCTTGCCGGTTCTTCTCGGTAGAATTTACTTTCGCAGTGATAGCTTTAAATTTAACTGTAATAGGACGATTCAAAAGTGTTTAAGCGTACTTGAATGAAGAATATTTTGATTTTGATATGAGAATTTCATATCATATCAAACAGATTAGTAGATTTGACATGAACCCGTCAATTAGGTTTCTTTACCAATTTAGTTTAGTATTGCAGTTTAAATTAGCTCTATATAATTTTACTTCGAAATGAAAGAATTTTTAAAAGTAAAGTCGAAGACTGGTAGTATATTGCTAAAGTTACAAATATCATCATAGTTAGTAAAATACAGTAACAATGATTAGTAAATCTAATAATAAGGTCTGATTGTTATTTACGAAACATTTTTTTCATCTCCGATTTGGTGGATTGGGCCTCATAATACCAATACCTATGAATGTAGATGGCCATTTCGAATTAAGTCGCCTATTTGCTCGCTCTGCTTTCATTAAAAATAATGATTTCAAGAAAAGGCCGAGAAGATATGATTACTACTTTGATAAAGGCCGTTGTGGTCTAAATTGAATCTGTAACCTCATGAGTCGGAATCCAATTTCTTCACGGCGGTCGTCTGTTTAGGATCTAGCGCCTGAAAACAATATAGATAAATGTTTCGTATATTTGTTTTTTTTTTCTTTTATCCTTAATCGTTAATTATTACATTTATTTAAATCAAAACAAAAAAAAGTATTCTGTATAGTTACGAGCGTGTGGAATGGTGGCAGGAATGCTGCCAGCATTTATCTGAATTGTAATTCCAATTTTCTGGGCGAAAAAGAACCAGCGCCTATTGAAGGCACTATTATTCCATATTCTAAATATTTTGTTTTATAGTAGGCCGAGTGGCAAATAGGGTAGGGTAATAGTGGCAAATACCTGATGGTAAGTTTTTTTCGTCACCACGGCCAATAGATATTTTCACTGTAAATACACTCAACAATAACAATCCTAATATCGCTAATGCGCCCAAAATCTTGCCAACTAAGATGTTATGTCCCTTGTACCGTTAGTTACACTGTCTTACTCACATTTTTAACCAGAACACAACAATACTGAGTACTATTGTTTGGTGGTAGAATATCTGATGAGTGTATGCTGTACCTTGATAAACTTACACAGAGCCCTACTACCAAGTATGTTACGTTTATTTCGTTTAATTTAGGTTTAAATTATTTTAGGACAAGCAGATTAATCTTTTGAAGTTATGTAGTCAGAAATTTTCAAAACCAATTATAATTCAATAAAACCACCACGATTGCCGTCTTCGTAATGAATCAGATATCCTATAGGATTTGTTTAAATACATTATCGTGGTGACGAGACTTTTTTTTTCATTACCTGAGGAGGCATACTATCACGACTTACAATTATTGGTTAATCAGCTGACGGAGTTAATTTTGCAATTAGTTAAATTATATACCAAATTTATGTTATATAACTATACATGTAGTTTATTTATAGCAGCTTAAGATTTTAATCTGTTGAAACAATTTCATGTTTAAAATATATTTATTTTAATTTGGTACGTGAAATATTTTATGGTTAATCTCTTATTTTTCGAAGGCTCGTGGTGGTGCTTTAATTTTGTGATATTGTATAATATCTCGAAAGTAATACTAATAATGGTAATGAATAAACAATAACACAAAAAACATTTTATTGCTATTAAACACGCTTTGTAATATTGTGATCCAATTTTAAAGTTTCATTAAAATACCTAAATTCAAAATTTTGTTTCGTTAATCATTAATATTCTCTTTGTACTTACTAGCTGGAATATTTCGGATTGATTTTCAAAATTCTATACTTTATTTAAGTTTGTTACAAACTTTTTCGTTACCTGTCTTTTCAGGGAACTTGTTCAAGGACTAAGAACTTTAGCGTCGTTATATATCTTCCTACGAATTTAAGTTGTTTACTCTAAATAATATAATTATTTGTTTGTTATTGGTAACAATATATTTGGTAACAATAAATACAATATCCTCTAGATATTCGGCTACGTCAACAAATCTCATAGGCATAGGTATTCACGCATGAAATGATATAGTGCACAAATGTGGGCACAAACACAGATGCACTCCCATAGATGAGACGGCACGCCTGGTGATATATTAAGTATAGATATAGAACCAATGGCATTTCATGTGGCAGTGTAAATTTTGTAACTACATACTGAGCGAGTAAGCTGAACTGTGTAGGCTGAATATGAATCTGGAATATTCAGCTGTATAAGTTATAAGACCAATGAAACTGTTAAATGATCTGAATAGTTGTTAGTCCCTTAATCGCTCTATGTAAGCGTTATAGGTTAGTTGGTTGCTGCTTGTTCCATCACATTGCTCTAATAGCTCGGGTTTTCTTCATGGAAATGAATTAGAAACACGAATTAAACACATTAAAATTAAGAGGTGCTTTTTCGATTTAAATCCGCAAACATCATTTAAGAAATGCATGTTTTGATACACTTTAAATTTCTATTAAAATTTTCATTATATTTTTTTGTTTTGCATTAAGTAAACTAAAATTAACATACCATAGCGTTTAATCGAAATCAATTTGAAAACGATCACTGCTCGTATTGTCCGCACAAATACACGCCCAATGTTACGATATGGCAAACAATTTGAACCAATTACTGGTTTGAACTCAATTAATACCTAATTTTCGTTTGTCGAAACGCCTACTGTATCGTTTTCCGTTTAATTAAAGATACATTAACTTAATTTTTTTATATTAATTTACCTCATTACAAATAGCGTTTGCTTCATATTATTTCTGAGTACTTTGACATTCTGAGAGATATTTTGTAGACCGAGAAATTCTTCGAGCATTTCTGTCTTTCTTTTCAAAAGTATATTTAATGACTAATTAAATTTTTAAATAGTGTCCAATAAATGTTTTTGCATTTATTCATTTTTTTTATAGTCCGGGGAATAGATTCAATGACCACGACCCTGCTTAGCATTTTTTTCATCTTAAAAAAAGACATTTCATATTAAGTACTTATAAGATATATCAACAAATTTAAATTTCATTAAAAATTAGTTAATTCCTTATTCAATATATTTGATCTAGACACGCGGTAGCGTGTCAAGTCAAGTTCAAGTAAAAGAACTGGCGAGCAGCACCGTGTGTAATATTAAGCGAACCATTTGGAGCCACTTTTGTGCCTCTCATAACTCAAAAACTATTTCACATAAACTTGTAAAATTTGTCTTATATATTGAGACTCGCGAGATACATATGTACTTCAAATTTCATTAACACATCTCAAATGGTTATTTAAATATTAACGTCCAAAAATCGTAATTTTTATCACTGACTGACTTATAGATTAATTTTACCCAGTTCCAGATGACCTAGAAAGTTCAAATTTGGCATGCAGATAGGTAATCAGGGAAATACAAAGGAAATAATATGAACTGCCAAGTCAGACCTAGGGCTACAATATATTCTCCTAAGTTATAAACAGAAATGATAGAACAGAATAGAATAGAACTTGGCACCCATTTAGATCTCATTTCTTTTATCGTTGAAGTCAACAACTAAGGCCTATATCATAATATTGAACTTGGTTCTCATTTCAAATTTATGTTTTGATTGGATTAAATATTATTTCGGCACCATTCAGTCTACGCGTTAGCGTTAAATATAGTCATTTAAAGATATTACAACACATTATATATTATTTAATTTATGCAAATATCAAACTAATACATAAATACTGACATTTATTGGTTATATTGAACGAACTGTATAATTTATAGTATTTATTAAGTAACTACGTTAGTTATATTTCTCGTTTTAAAAACATAATGTTTAGAATTCGAATTCAGTTCTGCTATTCGGATGTAGGTACTTTATGGAATATTTTGTATTTATAATTTTATAATTATTTGAGAAAACATCATTTCACGATCTGTTCTATTCTGTGGTGAGTTTTTATTATTCTCTTAAGCTGAGTGAGTTTAAATTATTTTGGAGTTTATATATTATGGGTGTGTATAGTTGCTTTGTTTTGTGTCTGAATTGAGAGCAGGTTGACAGGGAATTATAGTAAGCACTATACAATAAGCTTTTGTTCAATTATTCTTAACAAATTCTTCAAGAATGAGATCTGACACCAAATTCAAATTAGACACACAGATTCGATACATAAAAAATATTTTGTCATTTATGAAGTGAACTTTATAAATGATTGACATTTGAGCCTTCGCCCCAAATTTATTTATCGCTTTTCATAAGCGCACACATCAAAAACGAGTTTTACAATTAAAATAAAACTGATAAAAATGCTATTCCCCGCGGCTTTTATAACTAGTTTTTATACTTTTAAAACTCTTTGGAAAGTTGTAACGATAATAAGATAATATAAATATTATGACTGGATATCTGAACTCATAAAACTAGATCTTTATCAATGAATATTTAGAGAGAAAAAAAATAAAATGACTTTTTAAATATTTAAAATAATTGACTTAGGAAGTCTTTGTGCAAGCCCGCCTAGGCAATGCACAAGGGACTTAAGATCTTAGTTTCCAACATTGGACGTGCATCGACGTTGACATCTATGTTGGTAAAAATCTTTTACAGCGCCTATGTCTATGGGTAGTGGTAACTTACCTTGAGGTACATTAACCCGTTTGCTTATTGATATTAAAAATAATACATCAACAAAACTTGTAACCTTGGAACGAGAAATTCAAAACATCTACAAGATTTTAATGATAATTTTCACACAGTTACGTCCTCATATGTTAATTAAAAATTACCTAACAAGTTAAACAGGTTTTGATGATGTTTTGTTTATAAATGAAAACATCGCTGTGCTCGGTTTAATATTAAATAATTAATATTTAAGAGCGTTACCTTGCGGTTAAATTTTTAGCATAATTTAAGTTCTTGTGAGTCAAGTTATAACAGGATCCTTATAGTGATTATTTCTTTTCTACTTTAGAAGAACATAACATAAATGCTGTCAATTGATATGCTAGGATTAAATTATCAGTTGGAATGTTCAAACATATCTCTAAAATACCATTTCGTAGTTTTCACTGAAACAAAGCTAAGTACTTCATTAAAAAAAAATCGTAAGAGCCGACTCAGATTTTTTCCGATATCCTTAAATTATTCACGCACTTTAACCACACTTATCTTGCGAAGAATCATCTCACGAGTATACGCATCTCAATGGCGAGTCAACAGCAGCCCTATAGAACTGACGAATTCTTTCCACGCAGTTTTACCGTTGCGACTACCCGAAATAAATACCATAAGGGCAAATTACTTATTCCAATAAGTACAATACAAATCATTTTAATTTGAGCACTTTGACTGAATATGGAACCAGCACATTTTTGACCTCACCCAATATTGCTTTAATAAAATAAACTTACAAAACGATTAAGAACATTAATCATATTTAGGTAATCATAAAAACCCAAACGGCGTAAAATATTCTATAAATATACAAATTACTAACTACCAGAGTTATAAGAGCCCCAACCTACATGAGAGGTCGCACGCTGCGGATCCGCGTGCGATTTAAACGAGCGTTTTTATTACGCGAAGACACGCGGCGCCAAAGTACTGGTATACAAATACCGACGCGAAAGCACGCGGCAGTTGGAGCGACTTGCCGCGGTAATGGGTTATCGCACTAAGAGTATAGCGGATCTGGTCATAATTATAATTTTCTTAAACTTGCTTTTTCATATAAATCTATTGAGGCCTCCTGAGAATGGCGAAATATAATACCCAACGTTATTCTGCCATTATAGATATTGCTATATCGAATACTTGAATGGTATAGAACAGGGCTGCCTAACAAATTTAGACCCAAGATCGACTGTTTACTGATGAAACCCTGTGCGATATATCAATATACCTAAGCTACTGTGTGGGAATGAAGATAAATATGGAGAACGGCTCTTGAAAATTATTTAAGACGATGCGCGCAGCAATCGGTGATAACATTGAGTCATTTCTTATACGCATTATTTACGTCTAAATATTTTTATTAGGTATAATAAATATACGGTTTTTGTCGTTGCACGATCGACCAGTTTTCCATCCCCGATAAATACGACGTACTGCTGTAACACTATTTTATGTCGAGTTGCTATATATATTAAACAATTATGTGATTACTTGGTGGTCTGTACTAAGTTTTTTTTTTTTTTAAATCGTAGCAATGCGTCAAATTAATTAAGGTGTTACTAAAATTCTTGTTTACTTCTCCTTTCAAGCTTATCACTTGTGTTAGGAGTGAGCAGGACGATAGCCCAAAGGGTCAGGATTGATCTTGCGACTTTTTACATTGCTAAGCATCCCATAAACCATTACAGTATTGATGCATAATCCATTGGCAATGTAAGGAATGGTTAATATTTCTTACGCAATAAATGGTGGTGTTGGCTTACCTTGGGGTGGCATTTGCTAGTCTGCTTGCCTATTCTATATTTTTAAAAAATATGTGTCGAAATCTATTAATGACAAACGGATGTATGACTATTATAAATGATGAACATTGCTGAATTTTGAAGCGTTAATGACATAATATGAAGTGGGAATAGGTCCGTCCCTTATATAATAACTGTTCATTTCAGTAATTGTGTGACTGTATTTAAAATATTTTCATAAACCTTAGTTATTACTAGAAAATTAATAAAATTAAGGTAAGTATTGCTTAAGTGTTTACTTAATTATTTAACGAAATTAATAATTATTTAAGGAATTTATGATAATTTGAGCATTAATATCTCATTTCTTATATATTAATAGCGAAGGATTCTTGATTTCAATTAATTAAATCGTTATGATTTAACAAATAATTAATTTTAGAGAGCGGAAAAAAGTTACTGGCCATGTAGAGAGTGGCGCTATTGACTTTATAAAATAAAAAACAAATGTAAATGCTGTGAACTGACGTCATCAGTTTGCAATGAAATTAAATAAAAAAAAATCTGTCATATGTTACAAAATTTGTAAAAATCTGTTAAATAAACGAGAAGTTTCGCGTTCGACCCACTTGTATTAATAAATGTGTTAACTTTAATTGGAAAAACAACTAAAACAATAATATTAAACTCGCAACAGATGCAGCACATTTAGGGGAAGGTTTTAGTATATAATACATATCTAGAACAATATCGAAAATAACATATTTTAAGGACATATTCCGAGTCAATGAAAATGTCGCCTGGAATCTACGACGTCTACAGTATACAGATACTGCATACAAATATCACACCCCGATCAAAAAAAAAATACAAATTTAATATGAAATTCACTTTACAAATATATATAAAATGTATATTATAATTTTTGTTTCGTCATAAGTATTTTAATCTACGAACTATAAAATATATCTATTCAAAATAACACTGTTATCTTTCAGTGTTGCTTGAAACTATTTATTGGATTATTTAATTTAATTATAATTCTTTAAATTCAAATGATTTTTTAATAATAAAAACACTCATAAATTTAACACGTTTTTATTGATTTCAATTTTCTTTAAACGTTAATTTAATATTGCTTTCAATCGTTTAAGACTTAAATTTAATTTATTTTAAAATCGGCTCACCGTTTTTCTTCGACAAATTGATCCGAGTATACGATGTGTGACTATAAATCAAGTAAAATGATAATTATTTACCTCGGTAACCATATTAATTAACCTCCGGTAACCTTTAGCAACCTTTTTTACGATAAACGGTTAACAAAAAACATAATTCATAACTTAATATCGTACACTTCGTTGAATTTAAATGAAGCTTATAAAACTGTCAATCGGAACACTGAAATGACTGGAGTCATTAAAAGAAAGATCGCTTAACAAGATACTCGAAGCATATTTAACAAATTGATTGCCACGATAAATTTTTAAAACATTTATATGTCGGAAATGATTTTAGTGTATATAATTTTTTTACGATTTATTTAGACATTCGTTTAAAAAATGTTTATGCTCAGATGAAATCAGCAGAACGTAGATGATTAGAGCCGATATGACACAATAAATAAACAGCGTAAATCTTAACGGACGAATTCCGGTAAAATTCCACAACGTCGCTGATCTTTCGTGTGCTCATGTAGAGTTTTATAATTCATCGCGGTCATCGTTAAAGCAAAACGTTGAGAATAAACCTGCATAATAATAGATAAAAATCTGCCAAAGTGTGGTTACACTTTTTAGTAGGGTGGTAGAATAAACTCATTTTCCTCAAAAGTAGAGCAGGCCTAGACTTTACTGTAGATGTAAACATTTTGATACGTTATTAAATATATAATAAGTGCTGAGATTTTATAAACGGGTATTAATGGATAGAATCGATATTTAAATTGGAGGACAACAGTTTAAGTCGAACAGAGTTCAAATACTTACCCTCTGCAAAGGTCACCGGGTTTCTTAAATTAATTATATTAATACCTTCATTACAAAAAAATAAACTACACTACTATGAATTGACGCAGTGTGTATTAGAAGGTAAATAAAAATAGCTATTGTGCTCATTATAATTATGTAATATTCGAATTTAATATGAATATTTATGCTTAAATAGTTTTTTTTGTTTAGTATTTGTTTGTAAGATCTTTTACATCAATAAAAGTATTATGAGCCTTGTGACGTATGTAATTTTTTTTATGATATCGGTAGGCGGACGAGCAAATGGGCCACCTGATGGTAAGTGGTCAGCACCGCCCATAGACAATGGCGCTGTAATAAAAATTAACCATTCCTACATCACCAATGCGCGACCAACCTTGGGAATTAAGATCTTACGTCCCTTGTGCCTGTAGTTACACTGGCTCACTCACCCTTCAAACTGGAACACAACAATACTGAATACTGCTGTTTGGTGGTAGAATATCATGTGAGTAATATATGTATTGTATTTGTATTGTAAGACGTAAGATGTCACGTACCTTGTAAGCAAACAAGCGGTTCGCTTCCCATTTCAACCGAACCATACACATTTATTAGTCGTACCTAACACCAGTCCTAGAGTCATAATCGAATTCAATTCTCGATAGCTTTTATTGTATCAATTCTGACATTGAATTTGGATAAGAACATAATAGTCTACTATTAAGAGTATTATAAAAAAACTATTACCAACATTTAACAGTAGTTGTTATGAATTTATCATGATGATCTTTATTTCCAAATACGTATAATTTCCAACATTTTTTTTTTGTATTTTTTTTTTTTTTTTAGTTCTTTGATAAATATATTCACCGTAGACTTAATAAACAATGCAACGATCTAGAATAATAAAGTAAATAGACTTAGAAAGGTAGAGCAATTTGTTTCTGATTAAAGAAAAAAACACAAAGCAAGCAATACTGTGGACTAAAATTAGTACGTTTTCCCGCACCGTCTCAGTTTCCGTTAATCGATTGCATTACGTCGGTTTCATTGACGCCTTTTATTAATTAATTAGTTGGTTTAACCTTATACAAAAAACATATCAATTTTCAACTTATGACTAATCTTATACACTGAATCTATAACCTATATCTTAGAATAATTTATTATTTATACATTTGATCACGTTGACAGATTAATGTCTTTACACTTTAAAGTAGGTCTATCGGTACATCAAAAGGCCAATATAGCAATAGCATACAAAGCAAATTTAAACCCTATTTCCAAACTGTTAAGGCTGAAAGTCCGTTTTTTTATAACTACCACATCTGTAGCATCGTCTTAAGAAGTTTATCTCCCATTAGGCTATCGAGACTTTGCCGTAAATAAAACAAGGAGACGTTTTGATTAGATTGTATGAAAATTACAAAAAACATTTATTCGAATCGAGCATCTAATTGAATTTTGTTTTTTCGATTACATACGAAATTGTTGATGTCATCCAAATTTAAAAGCATTTCACTAAAGTTAGTTATTTATGTATTGTTTATCGTAGGACTTTCGACTTTATTTATTATGTTTAACAGCTTGGCTACGAGCATTTCTACATTATTCGTCACAGTTGTTAAACTTTTTTTCTGTATTAAAATCTAAATCAAACTATACTTTATTCAAGTAGGATTTTACAAGCACTTTTGAACCGTCATTTAACAAACTATTTTATGTAAAGCTACCTCCGGTTCGGAATGTAGATTCTACCGAAAAGGACCGGCCAGAAACTCAGTAGTTACTCTTTTTCAAAATCTAATAATACAGTCATGTTAGTTAAATACAATTATATATGTATGTTATGTCTCTTGCCTGGAAGTCAATAAGTATTAACTCCACGCTTTTTTATCATCTATATAATATTGACAGTCTGTATATCTCCGTCAACTGAAATAAGTCTTCTTTTCTATTATTTAAAATAGAAGATAGAGAGAGAGAGGAATTAAAATTTCGATATAAGCTTTTCCCTGATTTTGGTTTAATACGAAGTAGATATTTTTCGAATCTATTTTAAGTATTGAAATCAAAAAATAGTACTTGAATTTTTCGTGTCAACAAAACCCGTTTCGTCTGATAACTGCTGCAATAAAACGATACACGAACAATTTCATATACATTGTAACGTAGTAACTCACTACATATACACGTAAAATATTTGCATTTTATCTGAGAAATCGAACTCTTTTATCACTATGACATCAATTGGGTATACCGAAAGACAGGTATCGGATCACGCTACATTCATATAAAGTAGAGCTTATCAGCAAAAAACAAGGGAATCTAAGAGTATAATGATACATACCCCATATTTTTTCTATACCGAAGATCTTTGTATTGATAAAGAAACGCGTATAAATAACAAAAGTATCGCGTGCTCGCGTGTACAGTAAGCGACATGGGTAAGTTTGCTTGAATTTATGCTTTATTCCTTTGGCGTTAAAGCTTATAAATTATATTTGGTGTTACATATACAGGTGCGCGAACGCGGTATCCGTACGCGGTGCTTTCGCCAATTTCCATTCAGGGATCGAAGGTTAAACGAAGCGTTTAGGTACTTCCTATATTCCATTTGTATGTGGCTAGGGAATAAGCGAGAATTCATTTTGCAGAAAATTCCGCGTCATTTTAAAAATATTATTCCTCAGAAAATATGAGGGATAACAATCTTATTTTGAGCTGTCATTTTGAAACATATTATTTAAGCTTCAATCGTTGTAATAATTATGCAGTCCAACTCGATTACACCTTCACCTTCAAATGCATCTATAAACTTCCACGTATCTTACCGTAGCTTAAAAGAACAATGATAATACGTATCATTGCCTTAATTAACGTAATTTAGATGAGTAAGCGATATATTTGTTTGTTTTATAAAAATGTTCTCAATTTTATATGCTCTATAAAATTAGGCTATAAAATACAAAAAAAAAAAAACGTTTGATGCAAGCCTCCGTGTTATTAAACCTGTTTTGGCGTTTATCGGGGCTTTCTCCCCGTACAAAATAAACTTATCTTAAGTCATTTTTGATAATTTTAATAAATAATCTTTATCAACTTTTATTATCCTTTTTCGAGGCCCAAACTAATTCATGGCCGTAAATTTCGTCTCATAACACCGCGGCATAGCTTCGTAACGTAACGTAATCTTCGCAAGATGTAAGCTGGTCGTGATTGGATCGGATGTTCTTTATGGCGTCACGGAATTCGCCGAGACAGCTGCACATTTTCTTATGATTTTTTTTTAAATATAAAGCATTGGTGAAATTAAAATTTATGGAGAAATGTTAAAGTTAAGAAAGCCTTAGATATTTTAATACACTTTCGCTATATTTCATTCTAACAACATTTTTAGAATTTTCGATAATAATAATGGGCTATATTCTAAATTTGAATTATAAAAGAGTTCAACGTATCCAATTCAATTTCACGGCACCTTCAATTTATTCCATGATATAGCTAATAAAATATTACCGAACACTACAAGAGCCAGTGCCGAGAAACAAAAACCGATAGCATTGAATATTTCAGTGGCTCTACCACACCAGCAGCAAGAAGAGTTCTAATGATAAATTCAAATCTCGACCCGTTGGGAACAAAGCAATCAGATGCCGAACAAAGGTTAACGCGCCGCCTGCGGCAAAAGTTTACCTACAAACTTGGGTGGAAAAGAGCGTCGTGACTTTGGCATGCTGTAAGGCTTGAACTTGATTAAAATTAGCCGTGTTTGTTGAGCACTTCGGATACTACGTGGCCTCAGAATTTGACTTTTTGATTTCGGTTTACCGCCTCCAAATTTAATTCAAATAGCAGCGACTTTAATTAAAACTTCAGACATCATTATTAAATAAAGTAAGATAAATAAAATAGCAAACACGTATTTATTGTGAGAATTTGTAATGCTATTTATTTTTTTGGTAACGAGGACTATTTCAATAAAGTTCTCTCGGATCAAATTCAGCTTACGTACTTTTTTTAAATAAATCATGTTTTTCTTCAGGAAAATCTTATCATTCCTTTATAGGAAGATATTCCTTTATAGGAAAATAAGATTATTCCCTAATATTAAATAATGAAATATGAAGCTTGATAGAAAACGAAATGATAACAAAGTGCTTACTCGCATATCGTTGAGTTATAAAATTTTGACCATATCACATGGAATGAGTAAAACATTTGGGGAATGCAATCTATACTAATATTATAAAGATTACTGTTTGTTTGTTTGTAAGCAGGGGGTAATCTACGAAAATAATGATACCATTCTAAAAAAAATTGTCAACGGTATAGAGATACATTTATGAGTGTTATTGGATATACATTAAACTATGATGAAATAAGATTTTTATTTACATAAAGATATAAACGGATTATCCATAGATGACTTAGATGATCTAAATGGTGCGCTTCTTAACTTGAAGACAATGTAACTGTTAATAAAAAGTATGATGTTCATAATATCCTCTTGACCTATCTTTTGGCAACGGCTGATTCGACCGGTAAGAGTTTAGGCACAGGACTAATGACTTCATGTGCTTTCTGAGGCATGGAAGTGAATACACTTCCAACTTGCACAATCAGGGTCGTTGCTGAGATTATTTCGACAAAAAAACCATACTATTACTTTTTACTCGGCCCGACCTGGGGTTTGAAACTATAACGTCAAGATTTACGGTCTTATATCTAGCCACTAGATCTATGCAGCAGACAATAAAAAAGATAACGTATTATCAATTTAATTGCAACATAAATTAACAAAAATAAAAACGACATCAACATTAAGGTCTATATAAAATAATATGCTGTGAGAGGAGCATGACAGATCACGAAGTAATCCTCTAAAAGTTTCATTATTTTATTAGATTAATGAAACCCTAATTATTTTCTCGATGATGTTACGGTAACTAACATATCACGAGAGCTCTCAGCAATTTGTGATTTAAAAAATTCCAAGTCTAAATAAATAGGAAAAAAACAAACCTAAAAATGTTTGCCTAAATTGAAATAGTCATATTTTAACTTAATAAAGTCTACATTAACTAATTAATGTAATGAACGTAAAACCATGTCGTAATTATAAGGTATGGACCAAGAGATGAAAAAGTGACACAATTATATTTCGATTGAAATCGATAATTTATTGAGCAAGCTTGTACTTGGTTCAGGATTATGAATTTAGCCTTGAATCGACTATTGTAATTGTTATTATTTCGTATTTACGTAGTTGAATGGTGTAGTATTCTGCATTTAATCTTCGTATCAGATTTCTTCGTATCAGTCCGCCCCAAACGTCATTAATAGAGCTGACCTATGAGTAAAATATGTTCCGAAAACCTAGTTTACTGCTGAAACTTCGTAAATTTATATCTTATTTTGTGATTGGAATATTTTAATTTTTAAAAAAATAATCCAATCCTATTAAAATAATCCCTTGATCTACAAACTCGACCAACTACATTTTAAGTCGTCAGTTACCTGATCGATTAGACTTATCTTGTTATTGCTTTTTTTTATTTAAATATATTTTTATTGGAATACATCTCGTTTTGTATTAAAGACATATTTGAATAAAATTTGGTTATTTATCTATTTGGTTAACTGGAATTGGTAACCGGTTTATTTTACCAGATAAAATCATTATGTTTATATATAACTTATTATACTTACCTATTTTGAGCTTATAAAATAGTTATACCGCTACCGCTAAAGACTTGAAGTGCATGGTATCAAGGGAAATATTGTGCCAGATCTTTTCGGAATCAGTTATCTTCATAAGAAAAAATACGATGCCTACGCTTCGTCTATCTGATTAAATTATAAAAGAGAATAGCCGAATTTCAACCGTTGTTGCAAACCAATTAGCGTAATTAGCTTTTGCTGTAAATCCCTTTAGATTATTTATTAAATTTAAAAAGTTTCCGTCTTGTGTACCTTCGATGTTCCTTTTTTAATATTCTATAAATATTAAGTATACTTTTCAAGTAATATTTATTTTTTTGGTTTCCATTTTTTTGTATTATGTTGACTTCTGGGCTAGAGGATTCTTTAAGTTAGTGTTTCAACCACGCTTCTCCAATACGGAGTCGTGTATACATTTTATTGAATTCAGACACATACAGGTTACCCCGTGACGTTTTTTTACCGACGAGCAAGATATGTATCATAAACAAATGAAAATTAAACTAGGTACGCAAAAATCGATTAAGATGCAGACATTGTAAATGCTAGACCATTACGGTATATTTGATACGAAAGTAATCGAACTTATAGTCTATTAATATCCATCTACTGGGCCCGTTTTTTAAGAAGATATTCGAGATTATTTTTGCCATAAAGCGAGTTGATAAAATTTGTCTGTAATTGGAGTATCAACACATGTGGTAGAATTTTATCAAAACGTTTAGATTTCTTTAGGATCTTTTCGAACACCGATCATTAGATAAATTAAAACCACGAATAAAGAACAAAATTTAGGGATGCCTATTAATGTTTGAATCCGCAAACTTCAGTTTAAATTCACTTTTTTATCTCCGAGACTATCTCGGCTTGGCTATTAATTATCTCGTGAAAACAACCGAATAGAATGAGACTATGTTCAATTAACTCGGAATCATCCGAAGATGGTTAGGATGATGGATGTGCTATTAATTTTTTGAATTCCGTTTATTTTTCCCTTTTTTTCTCGCTTGAAAGACGCGTTACGCGTTTCCCCCACGTGAGGTGGGACGGTATGTGAGACCGGTATGTAACGCCGGTGCCCAGGACGACTCAAGAGCACCAGAATATCCACTAAAAAATCAGCGGTATTCTCTCCGTCTTTTCAGCGGGTGCCACATGCTCGCTTTCTCCCTTCCCCCCGAACATCTAGTTTAATTATAAATTCAAATACTTCAAAATATACATTTGATAATTAAAATTACAATCTGTACTCGTGTTTTATTACCGTTAACATCCCACATCAAAACGAAAATTACCAAATATACATTATCGAAACCGCTGACAATTATAAAAGGTAAAATTGAGTTATTATAATCGTTATTGCTTTCCATCTAAGCTCATAGTATCTTATTTGAATAAAGCATTACATTATATACCACCCAACAAGGACCTACCACAACATAAAATATACCGTGACGAAACCTGTAAGCCAATAAAATGTCGTGTTCAATCAATTCTTTACCCATCACAAGTCGACCTATTTCCAAACTTATAGATGCATCTAGTATTTCATTCTTCTGTTTTTTATTATATGCGGCATAGAGTTGATATTCGCTTGCAATTATATTTATTGGTACAACATTTTCTCCAGAGATCTGTAGATTGAATCGCGCCATATCAACTTGATTTCCTTAGTGCTTGACCGAGTGTCTATCAATTCGTTTGATTCGTTTGACTCAACGGGCAATCGACATGTTGATTAACTGTAAACAAAGCTATTAACAAGGCCAGCTTCGATATTCCAAGATAACTTAATTATTTATACATGTTAAAAAATAACAATTTCATTACATGTTCTTTTAGCTGAAAACATGATTTTTTTGTATTACGTTTGGAGTGTTTTACTGATTCATTTAACTATCATTGTGTTTTGAATAAAAACAAATGCAAATAGTTAATTTTCACGTGCACACACGTTTCTACGCAAATCAAAAAAAATATCGTCAAAGTATACATTACCAATTCGAAATTTTAATACATTTATCTTCTATAGACTTGACTACTTGATAGTCCCTACCATCAAGTAGTCACCTTTGTGCAAGCTCGTCTGGCTAAGTACTACCTACTTATCAGATATTCTACCACCACACAGCATTACTCGGTAATGGTCTGTTCCGGTTTGACATAAAGGTTAAGGTTGTGACATAAAACCTCTGTTTCTTAGGTTGGTGGCTCATTTGCTCGTTCACCTACCTATATATAAAAAAAAAAACTAACTCACACATTTCCAAAAAAAATGTACAATGTTGTTATGCTAATCATAGGTTTACAGCACCAAGATATACAAAAATACTTACATTATACTCTTCGAATGTTAAGATCTGTAACAAAAATATTTGTATTAATATAAAAAAATTAAAAATATCAAATAATTAATATATTTTACTACTATTGACAGTTTAATTTATAATAGACAGAGAATATATCTTATACATATCAAAGGACCTTAATATTTCTTATATTATATCCACATTCAGCATAATTTCGTTTTAAATAATGATACATAAAAATTTCGAGATTATTACATTTGCGGTACATCATCCTGTCGCGATATCATCAGACTAATAAAATCAATTTCATACGCAAAATACACGCAAAAGTACATCGAGCTATTGTCGGAATTTCTTTTATTCATTCGTCTACTTAACTCCACTTTAGTAGGCTTAGCTGTCCGTAGCACGCCCACCTGATGTTGCGCGAGGATAAGGCCTCTAAACCGTGCCCGAACATAATCCTACATCAAAGGCCATAATATTAAAGAACCACCACACCATAGAGTAATCTACCGTTATCTCCGAAATATAGGCCCCGTGTAAATGTAGAAAGCATTATCTGGTCCCTGCGGCCCTCCATTGAGTTTGAAGACGCTGAAAGCAAAGTCCATTATGTAAATTGTGCTGGTGATATTTTTTATAAAATATTTCGTAACACGATATTTTAATAGAAAGCCTTCCTTCCAGTCGATGCAAATTTCTTAATGGCCAATTTCTTAGGTCTCGTCTACCTATTCCGTTCACGGTAGATTTTCTTGGACGTAATAAAGTTAAAATAATCTGATTTAATATTCGCATTTTTTTGATAAAGATTTAAATTTCTTTCAGGTCATGACTTAAAAAAAAATATTTTATTACAAATAATTTGTAATTTTTTCCATTCATATAGCTTTATGTATGTGTCTAATCTCAATCCCTGGTTATCAAGGGTCAAATATCACAAGACGTATTTAATACTTTTTCATTACACGATGCAAGTAATAAAAACTATTAGCTGTTCGAGTCCCACAAAGAACCTAAATAATCTAACAAAGAATTACAGATACATGGTAAGATACAGGGATAGTAATCGTGATGATAAAATATTCTTAGTTTCATTTCAATAAACAAAATCTTTATCCCAATTTCGTCATCAGATAATCCATTTAATGGTATTATCGTTGTTACCTTAATGGAACCTATTACTGTTCTAGGCCGTACTTATCCCTGTTTTTTTATAGCTCTATCCTTTTTCTCGTCTTCAAAAAGCTAAATTCCCCATAATCCGACCCCAGCTTCGAGTTTAAGATAGGAAAACACCTTAACGTATCTATCGTGTGGTTATAAGATAAACATGTATTGGGTGAAATGTGTTCAACTATAACTATATTTTGTATTATAATAATATGGGAATAAATATGTCCACTGATAAAACATTACGATAATTTAACTTCTGAACCAGAGGTGTTAAATTCGACAATTGACATTATGAGGACTACCTACTTCTACATAGAATACAAGATATTTGCTCGTTTCAAATAATAAATAATTCTGGTATTATTACTAATATTATAAATGCGAAAGTAACTCTGTTTTTCTTCACGCTTAAAAATTTGGTATGGAGATAGTTTGAATTTCGGGAAAGAATTTTTTTTTATTCAATCCTCGAGGAGTTAAACTGGGGCGTGACGGTATGTGTGCTATAGGTACAGTTTAAAAAAAAAATGACGCACGTATAGCCGCATGTTCAGCTAGTATACTAATAATGGAACAGAAAAACTTCCTGATGTCTTTATTTCTCTGTTTTTTCTGGCTTCTGTTGTATTTATTTCAAGGTGATAGTAAATTTTTCATAATAAACGTAATGCTGTTCTATATAAAATTAAATAATAAAAAAGCCTTTGTATTTTTTCCTATGTATTGTATGTAAATACTAACATTGTTGTAGTTTTTGTTTAGGGAAATAAAGTCTTTAAATCATATTTAAGAGGGATAGAGAATATTTTAGCATAACGCTGAAACGGCTGGGCCTTAGAATGTCCCAAACCCTCTCACCCATAAAGGTCCAAGGTCTTTATCAGCATACCTATTCACAAACAAGGCGCGTATAAAGTAAATATGAGGGATAACGTTATAAATTCCTCTGTCCATAGGTCGGTTAAATGCTAACACAATACGCTCTACTATTATATCAAGAACGGATAAGCTCACTTTGAAACAAGATATAGTTACAAAAGGGTCCCCATCAAAATTCTGATGCCTTCAGATCCCATATTTATCATTTTCCGCAAAATTTTCACTCGAGCTGAATATTAGTGGTGTGGTACAAGCAATGCGCTCGGGACTCGTTTCTTGAATATTCGAAACATCAAGATATGATCGTTAAATTCAACATTTCCTCTAACCGTAAATAAGGCAGATATTCATAAGGCGTAGAATTTAGATGAATTTATTCGTAAAATATTTTCTATATAGATGCTGAAACGTGTATTATCTGTTCGAAATGTACCGAGAAGAATAGGAAAAAAGTAAAGTGCTTATTTATTAAACCGTATATTCTATACGGATATACTAACCACCCTTAATGTTAGTTATGTATTTTTCTTATTCCAAATAGCAAAGTTTAAGCTGCCTTCGTAACTCGACACCAGATCAATTATTTCTATTTTAAAATAAAAATTATCATAATATCAGGATTTAAATTATGCTCACCATTATTCTTGCTATACTTAGTAAATACTTAATTTTAAAGGTATATATCCTTAGATTTATTGTGTTTATTATTCTTTGTTATTCATTAAATTCAACATAATCTCAAATGATTCTGACTCTTTACATCTCAAAATGATTGGCTCGTAATAATAAAGAGTGTCACATAAGTATCAATTCTATACCAAAGTACTTCAGAAAACTCTAAGCGTTGGCTGAGATTAGACGCATTCTTTAGAGATTCAAGATAGTGTCATCGCATGGAATAAACATGCAACGTAATAGCTCGTTAAGAGCTCTTTTCTTGCACCATGGTGTATCGTATCTCATGGAGAAACACGAGCCATTGATAGTTTACGCCTTATAAGACATCGTAAGGCCCTTTGAGCGGCGCCAAAAAGGGAAGCGGTTATTCAGTGCATGTGCAAAAGGATGATCTAAATCATGTTTGTAGATAAGAAATTTATATTATGTTCTAAAGTTATATCGATTAAATTAATAGTTATTAAATATTTTTTAACATATTTAAAAATAACCATTTGTTTTTCTCTATTATTTTCTTCGATATTTATAGAAGATTTTCGAAACATTTTTAACTCTTTTCGATTTATTATACAAATTTCGCTATCCAGCATAAACCAATTTTATACGCTTCGATTCAATTAAGTTTTAGTATTTAACATCATCATATAATCTACCACCAAACAGTAATGCTTTGTGTTCCGGTTTAAAAGGTGAGTTAGCCAGTATAACTAGAAGCACAAGGGAATTAATATTTTAATATCCCAATGTTAGTGGCGCGTTGGTAATGTAAGGAATAAATTCTTACAGCGCCAATGATTGTTTTTAGTGTGGTGGTGATCACTTAGTATTTGGTGGGACATTTGCCCGTTCAACTAATGATCTTAATTTTTCATATATTTTTTTAAATAATTAATAAAACCAACATAATATAAAACGTGCACCTCATTAAACAATGAAATAACTTCAGTTTATTTTTTCAATCCATCCTCCAAGTCAGAATCATTGAGGAACATAAATCCAGAAATACAAGATATACAATATTCATAAAATAGTCAAGCGGCTAAATTTATCTCAGCAATGTCATAACATTTTGCTTTCCTTTAATATATTTTCCATAACAATATTTGAGGTGACTCGAAAAATTTACGGAAACTCTTTATGGTGGCAATTCATACCTATTATTGTTGCATAATAATGTTATATTTATCTTATTAATAATTATTCATTCTGTTCAACATTTTGTCGACTTCAAATATTGACATAAACGTTTCATTTTAAAAGGTTACACGTGAAAACGTTGCCATTCAATTCGATTCAAAATTCAAATAATCGTGCCCATATCTATATCCATCCAACCTATGAATATGAATACGAAACGAAAATAAAAGAAAACAAACGATAAACCACATTGAATTGGCTGTATATCATCGAGAAACTCGGCCAGATACAGGTAAGTCAGAAATGAGTAATAGTTTGCGGGAAAAAAAAATGAAATAAAAATAAACTATCACGAGGAATGGTCGACTAATAGTCGCTACGTTTAGCTCGGCTTATTTGGACCCTCAGTAAATCATCCCGTGTGGTAGCTTCAATTAGGACGTTCTAGGATAAATTCTATTTCGTACGATTATACTAGTACCTTCGGGTAATTTTGTGGGTAATATCACGCAACGTAATAGCGACGATTCAATGATTTACTTTATGGACCACTAAGAAGAGATAGAGAATTATTGAAGTTACGTAATAATGTCAAATTGTTTTTTTTTTATGGCTTTGGTTGGCGGACGAGCATATGTGCCACCTGATGGTAAGTGGTCACCACCGCCCATAGACAAAGGCGCTGTAAGAAATATTAACCATTCCATACATCACCTATGCGCCACCAACGTTGGGAACTAAGATGTTATGTCCCTTGTGCCTGTGATTACACTGGCTCACTCACCCTTCTAACCGGAACACAACAATACAGTGTACTGTTATTTGGTGGTAGAATATCTGATAAGTGTTCGATACCTACCCAGACAGGCTTGCACAAAGCCCTACCACCAAGGAAATAAATTTCATAACAGAATATAAAGTAGTTTATCAGATTTTTTTATGGTATAAGACAGGTAAATGTACTACGTTATAGTAAGCGATCACCACTGCCCAAAGACTGTGTTATAAGAAATATTAAATATTCTTTACGTGCTAAAGCTAAAATTACGTCCATTATGCCTGTAATTACAGTAGACCACTTACAGTTCAAACCGAATCACAGCCATACAAAGTATGATGGTGGTGGTAGAATATCTAATTGTGATGATTATTTTTCAATATATCTCAACAAGTAAGATATTCAGTTGATGTGTTTTTAAATCTATTTATAAATTCCTTAAAACGATCGCCTGCTTTAATTAAATATTTATTAGACATTTAGTAGGAGTTTCTTTGATAGAACGTTCATATTGTGATTAAGTTATTTTTGTTTTAAATAGTGTTGTATACTGAAAATATTGTTTGAAACGAAGTTCTTTTCCGAAACATACAGTAGAGTGATTTGACAGATATCGTTACGTAACGAAAACGCGTTACGCTCCCAGGCGACCTTGCCTTCTATTTGCTTTCTCTCTGTCTCATTTTATTATATTCGTTTTTATATAATATTATTTGAATTTATAGTAACAGTTATATTTCCTAATTAATAATTCTCAAACGTTGTTTATTTATTACATTGTCCGTTATTTAATACTTAATATCAAGCGAAAGCAACTTTATGCCAAGCGGGTGTTAACGAAATATCTCAATTGTTATTAAAATTCATTGATATTTGTAAAAATAAGAGCCGAGATCGCCCAGTGGTTAAAACGCGTGCATCTTAACCGATGATTTCAGGCACCACTGAATTTGCATGTGCTTAATTTGTGTTTATAATTCATCTCGTGCTCGGCGATGAAGGAAAACATCGTGACGAAACCTGCATGTGTCTAATTTCAACGAAATTCTGCCACATGTGTATTCCACCAACCGGCATTGAAGCAGCGTGGTTGAATATGCTCCGAACCTTCTTCTCAAAAGGAGAGGAGGCCTTAGCCCAGCAGTGGGGAATATACAGGCTTCTATTGTAAAATGATGATATTTGTAAATAATATTTACGACGAAAATATCAAAACGAAAATTGTATGCATGTGTAAATACCAACAATTATTAAATTCCACATTGAAATTGTGAGAGTTCTCTGAAAGCCCGTTTGAATAGGTACCACCCACGTATCATATTTCCTACCCAAGGTATATTACACTTTTATATAAAACTATAGTAATATTAGTAATATATTATTTATTTTAATTTTGATAATTCAAATAATTTGTTTGCTTAAGGTTCTTGAGACTAGATATCTAATATTTCTTAAAAGTTTTATATTAAGTGTGTACCTAGGGAGCCTCGAGTATGTTTCTAAGTTTAATTTCGTTATAAAAATCATTTTTATTATAAAGGTTCTGTTTGCTGTTAAGTATGAACAAGGGAATCAAAATCAAAAGTCGTAGGTCAAAAAAAATCGACTGACTAACCGTTCTTTATATCTACAATGTGCCTATGACGTGACACTGACTCACTCACCAATCAAACCGGAATATACCATTACATATATAAGAGAGATGGTAAATAAGTCTTACCACTTATTTAAAATACCTATTATAATATATATATCATAATTTATCAGAATAAAATAATGTCATCAAAAGTCAAAAAGTTGCCTAACTAATGTCATTATGACAGTGAAGTTTAAACGGTATGGAACCATATAAATATATAATAATAAACAAATAAATATTGGATAACATCACATACATTACTCTGATCCCAATCTAAGTAGCTAAAGCACTTGTGTTATGGAAAATCAGAAAATCAGAATCAGTAAATATTTATTGTATCAAATTTAGACTTCTTTGGTTTTGTTAAAATTATAAATTTTAGTTGCAATGAATCTTAAAATCAATATTGTAAAAAAAATAGTTAGGTCACTATGGTTCTCGTGGCCTGAATTTATTTATAAGTATTTAAATATTTATCGAATTCATTCGCTTATAAAAATAAACGTTCTTCAACTTCACTTACATAATTGTAATTCAAAATATTATTTCCAAGTTTTTAATTGAAGTTGAAGTATTTTTAGCTGAAAAATGAGTTCAATTCTAAGACATAAATTTTATCATATTTTACCAGACAATTTTAGGTGGTGATATTTAAAGTTTGAACTTCAAAAAAAAAGTCAATAAGCCGTTGACATTTCTCGGTAAACTTTCAACTTGAAACTTCTCTGGAAAAAGAAGGAATTTTGATACTTTTCATTTTTGTACAAATGAATTTAATCATAAATATTTAAATCAGAACTTTCTACGTCATTAGATATTGATACGAGAAAACGTATTTGTTGTAAGTAATCAAATCCTAACTTTCCCAGAGGTTCTAAAAACATTTTAAGATATCGAGAGCAAAATATAACTCAATCGGCTTCTCATGGAAAGGCGATTTGAATATATAGTACGATACAATTTAAATGGAGCACCGACAAATTAAAAAAGAATAAATTTGGCGAATGTATTTGGTTATGTGACATTACAATTTATTACGTCAGCGTGAAGTACATTTTCGCATAATAAATAAATAAAAATTGCTGATTTTGAAGACGCACTAATTCAGATGTGATCGGTGTTACTTATTTTGCGGATGCTACATCTGATTTGTGTCATACTATATATATTTATGTTTTATTCGTTTCCGAGAATAACGTTTTTAACTCTAAAATAGGTCAACTTACAGTTTTTTTTATGAAATAAATATTTTTACTTATGACAATGTAAATATATATATAAAATATAATTTATTATTACTAAATAAAATGAGAGTTCCTAAAAGCAAGTTTGAATCGTCATTGAAAAAAAAAAACGAATTCAAGACTGCCATCAGTTCGGAATGTAGGAGCAAAAAACTCGTAGTTACTCTTATTCATCAATCATATATGTCCGATAAGTTGTGAGTCAATAAAAACGCATTATATCTTTTTAATTCACTCCGGATTCCAACCTAGAATCTCCTGATCTGAAGCCATATAAGTTATTCCTAAGCCAAGGGAGTAAATTTCCTTTAAGTATAGATAGGTTTATATAATGTATAGTATCCGCATCCTATTGTTAACACAAGTACGAGGTACAATTCGCAAATGCGCAGTGAAGGAAGTTCAGAATCAAACTCGATCCGATGTGGGACCTACCTTTGGAATCGAAGCGTCATCAAGGATCAAACTCCGTTAAAGTTTCTCGGAACTTTAACGTTTAGAGCAGAAACTACGTACGGAAACTGCAAAGCATATGCACTTAAAAATTTAAACAATATTTTAATAAAACACTATTACGTTTTGTTTAGTAAGTGTTAAAACAGATCAACGCTTTTTGTTGAATAAAAAAAGCGGAATACGCTTGATTATTATTAGTTATTAATCATTATTGACAACGTGCATACATTTTCATGTATCGAAAAATTTTATTCAATTTTTTTAATAAAAGTAAGCTTCGATTAGTGCCCACTACTAAGGAACCAAAACAAGCGTGCCAACTTTATTATCTCGGTGTGCGTGATACGTATGACACTTGCCAAACGCCAAACAAAAATTTTATTTCGCTGTTTGAATACCGAGTAGAAAAAGCACTCAAATGTTTTGCCTATTTACAAATAGATACACAAAATACCTACGAATGTAAAATAGTTTTTTCTTCTAAGTTTATTTTCTGAATTTTTGTTCATTTGAATAAAAGATTGTTTCAAAATGGTTTTTTATTTTCCTATTATTGTATACAAGTAAAACTTGCTTCAGTCAAAACAAATTAGATCAAGATATAGTTTTTCCACGTAGGCTTTTACGAACACTTTTGAAACGTCATGTTACTGAATTATATTTAATGTAAATCTAAAGCTACCACAGTAAACTACGTTAATGATTTGTCGAAAAAACTTGAAATTAAATTAACTGTTTAAAATTGCAAGATTTTTAAGGCTGAGAAGCATTTCCTTTCGCCACTATCGTGAGTTTTCTCTATAGTTTAACAAAAAAAAAAAAAAACAAAATACCATGTTACCAAAGTAAACTACGTCAATGATTTGTCGAAATAACGAAGACTAGAAATTAAATAAACTGTTTAAAATTGCGAGATTTTTAAGGCTGAGGAGCATTTCCTTTCGCCACTATCATATGAGTTTTCTCTGTAGTTTAACAGAAAAAAAAAACAAAATACAGTTTCTCTGTTTCAAAGGAAGTGGCGCACTTCAAGCTAAAGTGCTCCAGTATTGCATTTATCTAAAATGCACGTATCTCCAAGAACTCTCGATATTGTTGTACAGATATTATAATACATATTTTAGATTCCGTACGTTATTTTATAGATAGAATTTTTTATATTAAAGACGTTACATTTATAATATTCTTAAACTATTAAGTCTTTGTTATATATAACCGAATTTCTGAATATTACGGTGTACTTAAAGCATTACTAGCAGTCCATAAATATCCTAATGCTGTAATATTTCGTCAACTGATACGAAGAATTATTTTATTTGACTAATTCCTTCAAAAAGGTTTCATAGATTTATCACATAATAGCCTTTTTTTATGGTATAGGTTGGCGGACGAGCATATGGGCCATCACCGCGCATAGACAACGGCGCTGTAAAAAATATTAACCATTCCTTAGATCGCCAATGCACCACCAACCTTGGGAACTAAGATGTTATGTCCCTTGTGCATGTAGTTACATTACACCCTTCAAACTGGAACGCAACAACACAGAGTACACCCTTCAAACTGGAACACAACAGACAGAGTAATGCTGTTTGGCGGTAGAATATGTATATATTGGTTTAAGCTTACTGATTTTTATCAAAACCGGTTCTGTGGCTTAGCTGTAAAAACGTTACAGACGAACATAAAGAGTTCCTTGCGAATTTATAATATTCGTATGGATCAGGTGTGAGGTTGACCGTTGATAAGTTTCTTATCAGAAGTTAATCCCGAGCGCAGAATCAACTCATGCTTAACATAAAAGTGCGTTGTCATTAGAACTGAATTAACAAGTAAAATATCAAATCCGTAGGATTAAAGAATGTAATTTTAATACAGATACAAATGCTGATCTAAACAATGTAATAATTAATAAAAACAGCGCTGCTAAAGCGCTAAATTGGGTGTACAAAAAAAAAATCCACTCAGGAAAACCACCGCACCAATTAATTTCGATTTGCGAGGCTAATATTATAGTTACTTATGATATCGATGAGATTGATCCTAAGTACTTAAGCAATTATCGTAATAATATTAGTACAAGCTCAACTATCTTTGTTGTTATAAATAGCAAAATAGATTATTACGAAATCTAATTACATTAATCAGAGTTATGACAAGTTTCGAATATTTGATGGTAGTTCTTTGTACAAGCCCGTCGGGGTGCCACGCATTCATCAGAATTTCTACCGTCTAACAGCAACAGTATATTTAAAAACACAACAATAGTATTGTTGTGTTCTGGGTTGAAGGGTGAGTTAGCCAGTTTAACTACAAGCATAATGGATATAACAAAATAGTTCTCAAAGTTGGTGGCGCACTGGAGATGTAAGGATTAGTTAATATTTTTAACAGCGTCGTTGTCTTTGAGTGGTGGTGAGCACTTACCATCAAGTTAGCCATTTGATTGTCCGCCTATGCCATAAATATATCGGTCGTCAGTCGTCCTCTTCTATATGAACTCTTTCTTATATGAAAAAGTATATATCATTATTTTTTGTAATCGGATATAATTTATTGTACAAAAGAATGCAATTACATGCAAACCTTAAATGCGAGTTTTTGAATTATTTTTAATAACAGCTTTAAAGTGTAAGTTAATACATAGTAACACAATGTTACCCATTTTCGCTGTCGTTGGATAATTTTCCCTCATATTTAAAGGCGCACTATCTTTATGAGAGCATTATTAATTTCACATTAAAAATAGCCTTATAAAAGCTCTGGTAGATTAATAGCGGGATAATTTTCAACTATATATCGTAATTATTACCGAATATATTATCAACAGGGGGAGCATCGTAAAACATTATCTCTTAAGCTCTTTAAATCTTCTAACAAATTAATACATGATAAAACAAAATTTATGAGAACCGACGACATTACAGTTAGATTTTCTTCATTTTAGAATCATTGATAGCACGCTTCACACAATTCTTCGAATTGTGTAATATGGTTTCAACTTCAAACGTAAAAGTACAAATAATATAATATTAAAAGTGTTGATATAAATTAACTAATTGGTGGGGCTTTGTTCAAGCCCGTATGATCATGTACCACCCACTCATCAAATATTCTACAAGCACAATGGGACGTAATATCTTAGCTCCCAATGGTGGTGGTGCCCTGACGATATAAGTATATTTAATATTTATTATCTAGTCTATAGACAGTGGTGTCCACTTGCTAGTCCACCTATCTATGACAAAAAACAAAATGACGTTCGATTGGAAGGAGCTGGTCATTCAAGCAACAGTCCTAAAGAGTTGAGACTGCATCGATCATGTTCTCTATTGGTCAAACCGAAATGAATAAATTGTGTATTTCCTGATGAAATAATCACCAAAGCACTGCTTAAATTTTAAACTTATAAGAGCCTTAAAATTTGTTTAATCCTTTGAAGCTATCATTCATTAGCAGCCATTGAGAAAAGATTTTTCAAACTTATTATTTAAAATTGGAAGGGTATTCATTTTATAGAAAAATTAATACTGTCTTGCAGGTTAGTTATAATTAATAAAAAAAATCTATGGAGAACGTAAATTATCGTTATTTAAATACCAAAAATATCTAACCAATTATATTTTGAGTCAATTTATAAGATTATTAAGCCACGAGGCTTTTACAGAAATAATTATAGTAATTTATCCGTCTAAATTAAAAGGGACAAGTTCTGTTATAAATATTAGTCACTGTTTGCATTTAAATTAATTCAACCCATGCATTGTAGCCCTCTATTAATTAGGTAAAGGGTGTGATTAAAAGGTAATGGTGCTTTGGGATTAAACGGGGGTTTAGTTTTGTGAGCAGCCCTTTACGAACTGACGCCTCTAAGATAAGCTGAAGGGCATAAGAATTAAGATTATGTTCATTATCTTGATAGAAGCGACCGGAGCTGAAGAGCCTTTGATGAATTAAATGTTATGTTGAAATTGTTATATTAGTAAATTAATATGAGGCCGTTTACTTCTATGATTAACAACAAGGGCATCATGATTTTTCAAAGCTTCTTCATTCAGCGCTGTCTCATGTGAGCTCCGCTCCATATGCTGGAGCAGAGTAAGCTCCAAATCTTGTTAAAATGATAGTTAGGCTTGGCCCAGCATTGAGGCATTGACAGATAGTTACTGTTTATATGTATTACTACCACAAATTAAAATATATTTTTATTTATAATTTTATTTCAGAAATGTCGAAATTAATTATTATGTAACTCATTATTTTATTAACAGTATTACGTACAAGGATACGTCCTCTTTTAATTATTTTGGTGTGGAAGAAGCAGACCTTCTTAACAAACATGTATAAGAATACGATGCTACAGGTGTATATAAAAGTACAAGAGCTTAGAAAGAAAGCCGTTCAATGATAACGATATCAATAAACAAATACTTTATACAACAAATGGAATGAATGACATTCATGAATGTATAAAAATAAAAACATTCACGTCTTTGTCACTTTCACTCCGTATAAAGTTCAAAAAATTTAGACAAAAGCACAAAACGCGCATGGGATAGTAGCATTTATTCAATGCATATAAAAACTAAAATTGTTTGAAGTTCTATGCATTTTCACTCGTCATTGAACTCTTGTTTTGATTATGTTCGCCTCTAATGCAATGCTTCTTGACATTTGCCTTTGACATAACGACGAGGCACCGGAAATTGACAGTGTAATAATGAGAAAAAAATGGAATGTCGTCACTGCCTTCACACAGAAAATAATTGGTGAAATATCTATGTCACTATTGGTCACATGGTTAGCCACGAATATTTTTGATGATAACAGATTCATATTTTAAAGATCCTTTACGAAAATTTTCATGTTCTTAATGAAAATTTTCAGCTGCTTGTTTATCCATAATTTAGAGTTCAAGAATGGTGGGATAAGCCAAAAAAATTATCTTTTCTAAAGGAGAAGATCAAGAAGAAGGAATTACTGTTTGAAGACAAAGGCATTTTGTCTTAAATTAAAAAAAAAATTCTATTCATATCGTTATTTAAATAAAATTAAGCCGTGCAATTTATTAACTTATATTCTTTTAGTACTTTTATCCAGATTCTGAGGAGAAACTGTACCAAGTAAAAACTCTTATGAATCTTGTGATAGTTGCCGCATCTAAAAACTTATCCTCGGTTGGAACTTTTAGATTTATTTCTTTGTCTACTTTTTTGATAGGAAAGTATAGATATATATATAATGTAGTATAGATATGTAAAGGCACACACCTCCCCGTTAAAATACACGTAAAACTTAAAAAGGTAATAATGTAGTTTAATTAGATTTTTTTACTGTATTAACTCTGATATTAATTGTCACACGCACACTAAAACATTTTGTAAGTACTTCACAAGTAGCTTCGTTCAATACTTATGGAGGAGTGAGCCTTCGTAAGAGAATAAATCTGTACTTCAATTAAAGAAAAAAAAAAACTATAAAATTTACTTGGTACCAAAGAAACGAAATTTCATTGTATCTGATGTCAATTTTACAATTTAAAGAACTGCTATCTTCAAAGCTAAATTCGGAAACAAGAATTACGTTGACATCTCTTTGAATAAATTCTGCACACGAGAATGTGGAATCAAAATAATAACAAGCATACTTATTATTTGCATCATTAGACATATATTTCTGAAGTAAGAGAAACCGAAAAGCAACAACATTTAAAAACAACGACTCAAGTATATCAACGATGCTCTCTCATTCTCCACAATATTTCTACATTCTCGGAAAAATAAAAGATAAATATTTCATTTCGTCCATTTTGTTTACAAATTCTGAACGTGTTTGTCTTAGAAAATAAGTTTCTGAGCTTAAAGCGAAGTCTTTACCCTTAGTACGCTCAAGAGAAAATCCATTTTGTGAAAATGTAGTTTAAAACACTCGCCAGGATTAATTATAATTTTAGTAAGCTGTTTTACATTAAAAAGTGAAGTATAAAGCTGTTTACATACTAATTGTGACTGTCAAAAGTTAAACCAGAGCTTTATTCAGAACACGAAGATTTATTATAAAGACTAATCCATTCTTTTGGTTTAGTAAAGATGGAAAACTGCGACATTGAATTGTATAATATTATTTATCGGAAACAAAGCTAGATAAATTTATATGTGCACATGTATAAGATTAAACACAGGAAACGTTAAACTTTATCACAGGTACAAAAATTTACAGTGAAGTTTCGAAATTAAAAGTATCATCATGAGAACATTAAACTTGAAGATTAAGGTTCTGAAAATATTCTATCTAAATATGAGCAGTACTGTCTTATGAATGAAGCCTAAGTTGGGGAGATTACCGGAGAACATAGGGGATAACAGGCGCAGTTAAGTAGATTTAAAGTTGTTCCATTATACATTTGGACAGAGCGGAAATTATTTGAAATGAGCACGAAATATTTGGACGCTAAATTAGCATAATCCTTAGGGTGAGTTTATCCGGCACACGGGACTTTGCGTATATTATGATGAAATTATTGTACCTGAATTCATTATGAATTGAAGAAGTTTAGATTTTTTTTTATTATTATATGAATATATTTTACTAGCTCACTCAGATTAACATCATCATACATTCGTTAATTTGGATCAGTGCAGTGTTTTTTTTTGCATTTAAGGAGATATTTTTAAGTTAACTCCAACGCATTGCTGCTATGTTGATTCATAGACCCATAAAAAGCACATATTCATCCGACATAGCTCATGCAATATGATAGCTGATGAAATTTCAGGATTTGAACCAGCGGTCTAAAAGTCATAATATGTTCTAACCAATCTACCGTCTCAGCTTGACTTATAGCCAACCACGTCTAACATTTTTGTAATATCACATTCATCATCACCAAGTAGCAGTAAGCACGCTATTATTATTATATGTATTATCATGTCCTATGTTGATACACATACGCTTCGCTTATTACTTTTCATAAATATTGTCATTTCCTCGTCTAACAATACAAGGGTCTCCTGATTTTCGAAAATAATTTCCCATTGTGTCATTCAGTCAAAATTTCGTCCTCCCTCGTCTTGAGGCATAAAGTAAACGAAAAAAAAGGTTAAGTCAGGGTCGGATGTAGGGTCATCCGTCAATATTTACATTGAGTAGAGTAATTCCCATGTTTGTTTTGTATTTTGGTATATATACGTGGAGTGAAGAATCTCGAATACATGGCATTTATTGGATTTTGAAAATACCGTTTCTCGTTTTATTTTTCTTTCGATATTCTTAAAGGATTCGAATCTGGAATATTCATGTTTGAGTTTGAAACGGAGTTATAAAGTTAATTTAGTTCGGTGGAAAAAGGAATTTCGCCGATTTTAATTAAAATGCTTGCCCAAACCCGTTCCACCGTAACGCTTCACGTGACTTTAATCCCGTAACCAATTTTATTATGTTAATAAAACACTTAGCGATCTTGTTTGCTTTAATCGTCGATATTGATTTGATTTGTATTATCTTTGTACATCTGCAATTACCTTTGCACATATTTAATATTACTCATACAAAATGTTTGTATCATTGTGTAAACATATTGTTTAGCTATGGTCAAAGCGCACATAAACCACTGTGATTGATTATATTAACATATATAAATAATGTATTAAAGGAATGCTTGCGCTTATCGTAATAAAATCAATACTATGTAGGTTATATGAGGGAATAGATGTCACCCATTCTGATTTAATATAACATATTATTTTACTTAGTTATTGGGTTTTGTGCAAGGCCTTCTGGGTACCGGCCAATTATATATTCTATAATACTTTTGTGTTTCAATTTGAAGGCTAAGTGGGCTAGTGTACAGGCACAGGGGATACAATTTTGTTACCAAGGTTGCGGCACATTGTTAAGCAGTTAAAATTTCTTAAAGAACCAATATCTATGGGCGGTGAAGTCCACTTACCATGAAGTGGCCCATAGTCTCGTCAATTATGCCCTTGCAAGACTGACCAATAATCTATAAACGAGCTTTAATATAACTTTACTTGGTATATGTCGATCCAGTCTTTTAAATAAATTTAATTTAGCTGAATTTTGCACACGATTTTTATGACGTTGACGGCACAAAATAGACCACTAAATTGATTTTATTTCATGCACATAAAAAAGTCGACGGATCAGACTTATATAAATTGGCATTGATGTAATATTTAACCCTACAATATCAAATTGTTACCTTACTAGGCGGATATTTTATTGAACTATGAGGCTTTTTCTATCATCATTATATATTTCCAATTATAATAGCAGATTATTGCTTATCTCATCAAATACACTTAATATTAATGACTTATCTCAATCTCTCCCAATAAAACATAAGCCCTATTAAATTTTCGTCTAAGATCGATCGCTTTAATTATGTTAATAACCATATACATCAATTAACAAGGTAATGAGATCATTTATGATTGACTTGTTGTACTGACTGAAATACAATAATTGCAACTGATAATATGCCTTATGTTTGAAGACAGATGAGCCAAAGTTGGCTGTATGGATTAAAGAGATTAGACTTCCCGCAACACATAGTACTGAAGTCAACGGTTGTATATTATGTGATTACTCAGGAATGTACAAACATTTAAGGGAATTATTAGTTCATGATACGTTTTGGTGATGGGTTATCTGAGCGAATAAGAGCAGGCAAGTACTATGTAATGTTTGTATGGATAATGGCTGGTATAGCTATGTTCCGTTTTATGGAAAGTGAGAGTGTAGTTACAAATAATATTCTTTGATTTTGGGAGAGCCGAGACGAACTAGTGGTTGGAACACGTACATCATAACTGATGATTGATTTAAACCCAGGTAAGCACCACTGAAAATTCATGAGCTTAATTTGTGTTTATAATTAATGTCGTGCTCGGCGGTGAAGGAAAACATTGTGAGGAAACCTCCATGTGTCGAATTTCAACGAAATTGTCTTACATGTGAATCCACCAACCCGCATTATAGCAGCGTGGTGGAATATTTTCCTAACCTTCTCCTCAAATGGAGAGGAGGCCTTAGCCCTGCAGTGGGAAATTTACAGGCGGTACATGTGATTTGGTGTCCCACGATAGTTCTAATTTTATATTTGAGTTTTTCATAATTTACCTACTATAATGTTAAGCACTAATGTAGACAGTTCAATTTCCCATTGCTGGGCAAGTCTTTTTTTACTCTAGTGGGAAATGTATTGAACTTAATGCACCCTGCACATGGAATATAGAAAACGTTTAAAATTATTCAATTGCAAACACATTCTTATGGGACTTTTGTATATCAATTAATATTATAAAATTGATGACTCCTTAGATTATAACACATCGTGGCAATGTAATGGTCCTCCAGAGTGTTTAAATAAAAGTATAAAAAGTGCAAAGTAAATGTAAGCGTTGAAAAAAAAAATTCCGATGAGATTCTTTCGCCGGTCCTTATCGGGTCTGATATGTTTCGTACCGATCTGGCAGTAGATTTTTTGACAATCAATAAGTAAGTGTAATGCTTATTTATTAAATAAAGATATTTACAGAGAGAAGATCAATTTTATAAGCAAAAATAACAGTGATCTAATAAATAATAATATATATAAGGGATTGTGTGAGTAAAACAGGGATAATTTTATAAATTAACCTCAAAAAAGTACCAATGTCACATTGGAGTATAAAAGAATATTTGAAAATTGAGAAATATGTGCTACAATGTTTTCACGTCAAGCGGGGAAAGTCGTTTTAAATGGCAACACTATACATCACCTGTCACGTGATACTCGAGGCCGACCTGTCATCAAGTTTAATTGGCCATTCGCGTTGAGGCCGTTGTTGAGAACATACATGTACCAAGTTATAACATTCAAACATTGAACCTCAAATAGATGTCGATTTAAAATTATTAATATATTTTGCTCTTATTAATGATATCATTTATTAATATAAAAACACAGTTATTTGGTATTTTCCTATTGTTATAAATGAAATAATAAATGTTATTGAGGGTAGAAATATTTTGTTAGATGATGATAGAACAATGGTCAAAACAAACACTATTTGATTTCCATGTTCTTAGTTTGTGATTGTAAAACGTCGTTGCGAAACCTGTGGATGACGTTCTGCTATGTTTACATCTACCAGCACGTCTCCTATTCATGCTAGTAGATATAAACATAGCAGAAGGTAGGTTAGTCTACCAGACTGATCTTACGAGTATCAAGATACAGTAAGCAACCTTTTGCACAGGAGAGAAAATAACACAGGTTGCCACTACTAATTTTACAAAACAAAATATTTACTTGTCTTACTACTTTTTTTTAAATATTACAATAAAAGCGCTTTAATGCCCAATTAGAGCCAAGCTATTTGCTTAAAAGTTTTCGCTTTTAAGCAAATAGCTTGGCTCTAATTCCAATACACGCCTACATTGAGTTTTAAAAGAAATTAAATTCTTCCGAATAATTTTAATGCATTTGGTGATAGGCCTCGATGAGTACCTACGATTTTCGGTTAAAATCTTAGTTTTCTATCCGCTTATTTATGAAGGCTATATATAAATGTTAAGTTACAAACGTTTTTCATTTTTACAAAATATACAATTTAATTTAACCTATTTATTATTTCTTAAGTACGAGCATGACTAACAACAGTTTCGTTTCAGTCAGTACTTTGAAAATTTAGTTATTATTAGTATTCGTACATTTTTAATTAAATTTATCTAATTAATTGTATCATTATATTTATTGAATGTGTAGCAAATTTGCTAATGGCACTAAATAACTAAAACGAAATGAATTGAAACAAAATAACCCCGATATAATAATCAGGTCATTAATATTCATGAGTATGTATATCCGATTGTTATCGTGATAATTATGATAATATAAATAATATATTCGTTAATATAGCAAAACTAACTACAATAATATAAACTCTAATAAAATATTTCTTCAATTAATCTTCATCAAATATGCATCGATTATTCGATTGCGTATTTATTATTTGCGCATATTTAAAATCGAGTAAAATAAAATACTTTGTTGTAGACTTAAGAACACTTTAAATCCATCTAGTATTTACATCGTATTCTTCGAAGCCTTTTCTTAAATATTAACAGCCTTCCATTATTCAAGACTCGTATTCTTTAAATAGGTTTGAATTTCACATTTTTATTTAGCAAATCTCCGCTGAGCTTCGCATTGAGTGTCTAGGAAAAATGACCGAGGAGAGGGAGCGATAAAAATACTCGAATTTCTTAATCGGATTAAAAGATATTTAAACTCGAAAAATAGTGCCTAATATCACTTAATAATCTCTAAAACATTGTAAACAAAAAGCTTATGAAAATATTCAGATTCCAAAATGTACATATAATGGAGAAGACTCGCTAATTTAGGTGATTAATCTTCAAGATTACCTCTGAAGAGCTGGTAATTACATTTTTAAGAATTACATTCTGCAAAAATAATATTTTAGTGGGTGTGTTCTGGAGTTTATGAAAGAAATTTAATGACAAAAGCGGAACTCATATTTTGAAAGGTATTTTTTTTGTTACGTCTTTCCAAATGGCTTTGGTGCTTTCTGAATTCATTTTTAAATATAATTTCCACCAATTTAGGCATAAATTAAATAAATGAAAACTTTTCATATTTCACGAAGATGACATTTTGTATAGGAGATTTGGAAACATATAGAACTCTGAAACAGATAATCCTCGTTGACTTACCAAGATAGGTAACTAAAAGTTTCATAATTCAAAACTACTTACGATAGCAATATAATAGTTGTTTCCACAACTATTTCAATTAGTATATCACACTAAGCTAGATTTACATCTGTAACAAGTTTCAAGTGATCTTCGAGGCCCTCGATGTAAGTTATACTTGACTAAGATATGTCAATTACTTGAAACCGCTAAGTATTTAAGACTGCTTACGTTAGGAGTACTTAGTGTTTAACGACTTGGGTACTTAGTAAGGCTAGGATTTATGAGTCCGAGTGCTGCCTGTCTGGGTTAGAAATAGAGCCTTTTGGATAAAAAAAACTATGGTAAGTGTTGTTCCCATAATGGATTTGAAATGAATGTTGAAAATGTTGTAAAGGAAAATAATTTAATTGCAATATTTGAAAGCAATCATGTTTAATGGATCGATGTTGGATATGACAAAGTTGTTAAAAGTTCTTTAATCTATTATATATAGTATACTCTCGATTCTTTTAATAGGTCTGTCGTAATAATAATATAATCAGGTCGAATAAGTCACCTTTTCTATAAAGGAACATTTTAAAAACAAATTTTCAATTTATTTATATACATGTGATATGTATATACATACAGTTGTATGTGATATATTTGCCATCATAGGTCTAAACCTCACTACAAAAGGGTAAGGGTTATACCCTTATTAATTCTGGACATCAGTTTAGGATCTCAAGAAAGCTGTACCTTTCAACCCAACATATATAAACTATATGACAAACAGGGTAACGTGTTACTCCGTATAATTATTATTCATTTTTAAAAATTAAGCAGTTTTTTTAATTGTATGAAAATTAATGATAAAATTTCGAGCAAAGTCAAACAGCAGATAAACTTTTTGGACTATTTTTGTTTTTACACGATAAAAATCAAGTGCTGCTGCTATTTTTAATCAGAACAAATAAATGATCATTGGTCGATATATCACTATAAAAATATTTTTATTGGTACACAGAAGACACACACGCGTACACACGTTACGGTGAAGACAAAGTAATTAACGATGAACCAAACATAGTTGATGGTGAAAGTGATACGGCAGATGTTCAACCGCTAGGCACAGCAGGTGGAACATTCAATTATACATGTAATTTAGCAAATGAAGCGAATAATGAAATAACGGACAATATGCTTGTGACAGTTTGCTATTATTTTTTGATTATCAGTCGTTCGAGCTGGATTCAATATTAATTTTATTTTTCTTTATCTTTTATACTTTGAAAGGAAGGTTTATATTCAGATAGAAGCTGATGAATTTATAACCATCTCTTTGATTGTATTTTTTTAGTAACATTGGTGTCAGTAGTTGTCGGTTTATGCCCTTTATCACACACAGATTACACTCAAACACTGAATGTTTATTTAAGCATTAAAGGCAACTCGCGTGATGATTTGGGGTCTGATAATAATAAAGGTGTGTTAACATTACCTTTATCGTTGAACACGTAATCGTTAAAACCTATATTTATATTACTTGCTCAGATTTACGCCCTTCTTGGTCTAGAGCCCCGTATATTACAAACTAAGCCATTAGGTTTTAGTTCAATTAGAAACCTATGATTAAAAATCTGTGGCTCGCTTCACTTAATTTCGTTTAATCCATTACGACATGTTCGTGAAATACAATTGAATCGTGTGATTTTCCTTTTCTTAGAAGTCCTTGAAAATTTAAACGTCTAACCACAAATGCGAATCATTTGTTATGACACGGCCCCAACTTTGTTTCCGCACATAGCAATTGTTGTTTACCGATAAATCAAAATCGCAAAAATGTTCTTTAAAAACGTATACATATATTTAGATGTTTTATATAATTAAAGTATTCGATTGAATATGATACAAGCAAGAAAACCTTACAATGAAATTATCGTGTGACGTGAAAATTAATATTTTATCTCATGGATTAAACTAAAAAGTCTTTGCAAATGGTAAAAAAAAATGCGATAAAGTCTTTAATAGATATATATATAGATAGATTTATAGAGTGACTTCTTTTATCAAATCTTTCAGTGATGTTTAAACTAAATGGCCACTAAAAACACATTAAGCTTCTCTGCGTGGTTTATTATTAAACACTAAATGTAGGCAAACGTCTGTATCGTTTCTTTGTTTCAAACAGTTCTAAATCGCTGTACTATTAAACTGTTTTTAAGGTATACACGCCTAATGTCATTTTTTTAACAGCATTCACCTTGACCGCATTACGTGAGGCGTTTGAAATTATTTTGATTGGAATTAGTATTATTTCGTCTACTAATGTTGTTGTCTAACGTCCATTTATGACCTTTGTCACTGTGTATACATAAAACTTATTCTAAAATGTCAAGCTTCTTATTTAATTGGTGACATTCAATCAGAGGTGACGTGACATGGACAAACGAAATAATTGGAATAATGAAATTGTCGATCACAATTTAAGATATGTTGGTAAAAGTATAGGTAAGTTTTACTACGGTGACGTACCAAGTATAAATTAACACGATTAATTTTTATTTTTTTTGTAGTCTGGCAACACCGTAACTGATGTTACGACAATATTGTGTAATAAATGAGTTGAGGGAGATTAACGGTTCAGTTTTTTAATTTAATATGAATATAATTATAAATTTTGATTTGATTGTTGTTTATTTGTTTTCTAATATTTTAATATTCGAACTTATTTTGGAACAACTTCGATCATTTAAATTCTTAATTTTGAAATTTTACAACTAAATCTCTTCATTCAATTAAAACTGTTATACGTATAGCAATGTTTTAAAATTTTATTATAAAGTTTTATTTTTTAATATCCTGTAGCTATAGCATTACGAGGCTAAATGTTTTCATGTATTCACTAATAGCGTTATCGACTTTCCAGTAGGTCAAAAAGCTCGTATCGTGAACCGGAACGTATTAATAGACTTCCATGCGTTTCGAATGGAAGATAAAATAAATCAAGATTCGAATATCCGTATTTGTACAGAAAACAGTGGAAATATATTATAGTAAATAATTAAATACGGTATTGACGTTTTTGAACTCAGCTATTTTAATTCATCGACTAACCGCCTTTGAATGTTTAAGTCAATGATTACATATTTAAATGCGAATTCTATATTGACAAAGATAGACTTTTAGCTTTTTGCTTATGAGATAATTTGATATAAATAGTCACACCAATAAACCAAGTACAAAATACTCGGTTTACTGTTATACACCTTTAATTATACAGGTTAACTCGTAAAAATATAAAGCGAGGCTCACGAGTAGAATATTTGGAATGTTGAATATTACTAGAAGGGCAGCCATAGAATTCCTCAATAAATTAATTGAATCAGTTGAAATGAGATTAAAAGGATTATCTGCAAAATAGCACAACGTCCCCTTTTTGCACTAAATATATGATTAAAAACTAAGAAAACGAAAAATATAAATTGTTGGAATTAAAAAAAATCAGAGTATTTTGTTAAGTTAAAATATATTTTTATTAGCAATAGCTTCAAACTCGATCAAAGTAACGCCAAAAAGATAGGGTTTTTTTTTGCTTATATTATTTATTTAAAATTTTCAATGTAAAAATAGGCAAGATACAATCGTTTTATTTCCAAGATGTTCTATTATCTATGAACTCACTTAGTTGAAGGTAACTTTTTGGATACAAACGTCCTTTACATAAGTCATTTTTAATCCAAGCTTTACACTAAGTAATAGAAAAATGACATTGCTTCTTATTAATTATTATTTTTTCTTCGTAACAAGTAAAGAAGGGTTCTATACTTGTCAGTACGTGAATCCATACTTAAGAACAATTATATTTCACAGTGTCTAATTTCAACGAAATTCTGTCACATATGAATCCACCAAACCGCATTGGAAGAGTCTGGTAGAACATGTACCTTCTCCTCAAAGGGAGAGGAGGCCTTAGCCCAGCAGTAGAAAATTTACGGGCTGTACATGTTTTATGGAATTCCGAGAAGTTACTAGAAAATATATAGACACAACACAAACAGACTCTGTTGAATCTCTGACTCTATGTAGTGGTGTCGGTCTTACCCCTAGAGTGTTTTGTAATAATGGAAGGGAAGGCGCGAAGGGGTGCTGCACCCGTAGCGCCGAAGGCTACCGATTCTCGAAATCTTGATGATACTAAACATTAAAAATCATTCCTTTACATTCATAAGCGTAGAGCTCGCATGCCATTATGAAAAAATGTAATTCTTTTCCAATTGCTATTTAGAAAATGTTTTAATTTACTAGAAAAAGTTTACATTACAGTCCTATCAAATTTAATAAATATACGCACTTTATAGATATTGTATAAAATGGTAGATTACATAATTTCCGTTAATTATAATAAATATATACAAATGAAAAAGTAGAGCTATAGTTACTCTTTTTCATATATGTGTATATTAACTTAACTAATAACATTTAATTTAATCTTATAAAACGTTGATTCGATAATGAACATAAAGCCTACTTTAATAAAGTGTATTGGACTTAATTGGAGCGATAAATAAACATTTATTTTTTTAAGATAAAAATGTATTATAACGTAACAAGTTTTTTCTACTTAATTTAAACTTATACAGCGATAAGAATATATTAAATTTAAAGTAAAACATTATACTCGTCGTAAAAATGCAGTTTCAGATAAAACATTTTACTATCCGAGGACATTATTCTCGTTTTAGATTTATCCAATACCTACAGATACTAAGAGCCAGTTTTTAGAAAACTGACAATCTATCACTGAGAAAAGCATTTATGGAAAATTCGTAAAGTTTAACTCTGCAACAATTTAATAATCTTAAATTTTACTCTAAAAGCGAATATAAATTTAAATTAGCAGAATCTGTCGAAGTTTCTTGCGGGAAATTTTTAGAGTGATTAATAGTTCCGAATAAATAAGTTAAGAATGTTTTAAGTTCGGGAATTTTGTGGATTTTAATCAAAATTGTTTATCGAAGTGGTATAATGGTTATATTATCGTGTTCTTAATTTAAATGAGTTAATAAAGTAGTCCAACAAATTGTATTGGAGCAGCTTAGTAAAAGCTCTATGCTCCAGAGAAGAAACTGCCCAGCGCTGGGATAAACAGACTACATATATATTTTTTTTTTTTAAATCGGCTGTATTAGTACAGGAGTAATCACAGTATCATCATGCTCTTTGATAATCTTTTAATTCTAAATTTACAGTTCGTTTTTATTATTTATTACAGTTAGATAAATCCGTTATCTAAAATGTTTTTGGGACAAAAAAATTATCGAATTTAATGCGAAAAAAAATTCACGTCGTTATTGTTTTTCTTATACTACCGAATTTTTTTGAAAAAATATCGGTAGTTTTAGGAACTAGATGACATTGTATATATTATGACGATTCAAAACTTATGAGCCTATTGGAATAAATAATATTCTTATTTTGTTCATTATAATAAAACAATATCTTATGAACATTATATATTATATAATTATAGAATTAATTTGTAATGTCACACAATACAAGTTTAACCGATATTAATATATAAATGCAAAAGTAGCTGTCTGTATATTGCGCTTTCACGAGCAAAACACAAAAGCAAATTATTATATATTTTTTCATACCTAACACTTGACTAACCCCTAACACGGAATCAACGTCGCGTGCGAAAACTAGTCATTAATATAATTAAATTATGCGACAAGATAATTCTATCTGGTCTTATTAGATATTTAAAAAATATTTTATTAAGAACTCTACTCAATAGTAGAGTACATATTTCGCTTATTTTATAATGTAATGTAAACTTACTATATTTTTCAACCACAGCTTAAAAATACCAGTCGATAAGTAACTCACAGAAATCCAATTAAAAATCACATAAACACGTGGTCAATACACTATTATTTTCGGATTACACTATAGCACAATGTGTTTGTAAGTTGTGTCACTAATACACTAACAGTATTTTTTTTTTTCGTAATTTTTAAACTGTCAGAATCTTTATTAAACAATAACGTGTTCAATATTAAAATTTAGCTAAACACTGTATTTTAAAAATCGAACGCTTTAAATGCACATTGCAAAATTTGCGATCGCGTCGCGTATTAAAATGAAACGGCGATAAGGAGCCCTCATAACGTGTTTCAAGCGCGACAGCCTGAAGGGAACTGAGCGTTGATACCTGCAGCGGTACGCACACAGCTGCAGTTACGCACACGTACAGAGGAGTAGCTCCAGCGATTTTAAGCTACGTCTCCACGTGTTGAAGTTTTTTTTTCCATCCTAATTCACACGCAGTGCAGCAAGATCGTGATTTACTGCAGATGCAGTTACGCGATCGCTAAATTAGTTTTATTTATGAGGCGTTGAAATTAATAAACAAATTCGTTTTTTGTTACGCAAAGTGTTAAACAAATTAGGCAGGTAATACGTTACGAATAAAAATCAAACCTAGCATTGATTTTTAATTTGTTCGGTTGAAATGTAGTGTGTTTATTTTATAGTATTTACGTAATTTGTGTATTGCACTGTAATAGTAGGTGGATTAGTAGAGACTCGGCTTTATGTGAATTGTGATAGATTAAAAATCATTTTCATTTATTTATTAAGCCCTTAATTAATTTTCAGATTTTATTAATTTGGCGAATTTCATAGAATCGAATAGATTTGCTGTTTCATGGAAGACTTTATTCAATTATTAGTTAGTATTTAAATTTTGTGTTTATATTTAGACGTATTTACTTGTTGTAATGGCTTTGTGTAAGTCCGATTGGATAGGTACCACTTATATATTCTATCAAATAGCAAAACACAATATTGTTGTATGCTAATTTGAAAGGTGAGTGAGCCAATGTAACCACAGGCACAACGTATATAATATCGTAATTTTCAAAATTGGAGACGCATTCGCTATGTAAGGAATGGTTTATATTTAAATATTTACTTGGTGGTAGGGCTTTGTGCAAGCCCGTTTGGGTAGGTACCACAAACTCATTAGATATTCTACCGCCAAATAACAGTACTCTGTATTGTTGTGTTCCGGTTAGAAAGGTGAGTGAGCCAGTGTAATCACAGGCACAAGGGACATAACATCTTAGTTCCCGAGGTTGGTGGCGCATAGGTGATGTAAGGAATGGTTAATATTTCTTACAGCGCCTTTGTCTATGGGTGGTGGTGACCACTTACCATCAGGTGGCCCATATGCTCGTCCGCCAACCAATGCCATAAAAAAAAAAAGCGCCAATGGCTATAGGTGGCGGTGACCACTGGCCATTCGATAAACAATAACAATATTAAATTCATTTAATAAATTGTATTAACCAAGTTAATTTTTTTTTTATAAATTTGCCCGATGGCGTGAGTTAGCCCCTGACTCGTCGCGGTCACTACCTAACCTAGAGTTCCAAGTGCCCTTTAACGTCGAACGCTCTTTCTCTATCCTCATTAAACTTTTATTACTTACTAAAAGTATCAAAACGACGGACAACACGAGGTATGAAAGCGTATAAAACTCGACTATAATATACGGATAACAGAGATCTCGAAAGTTTAAAATACAAGGTATTTAATATCTCGATTTGTTCTGAGCAATCTCGATTACGTGTTTAATGGCTTTTTAATTAAATCATCAACGTCTCTTTGTGTCGTGTCTATCGTTGTAGGTCTATAATTAATTTTAATCACTCCAATAAAATGAATAAGCGTGTAAATTGTAAAATTTTATTTACATGAGTAGTATAATTGATTTATTGTTTCTTAAACGTTTTCTTGATATTTTTCATATTGAATGCAATAAATCGTTTTTTTTTGTGATTTTATTGCGACTATATTTATATAACTTGAGTTGAGCCTGTAGTTACATTGGCGCGCTTATTTTACAACCAAAATTGCCCAGTAAATCACGTGAATCTTAACTGAAGGTTACGGGTTCGAGTCCGAACAAGTACAAGTGATTTTCGTGTGTTCAAGGTGTCACCCCTTTTTTTTCTCGCTCGAAAATAGCATTACGCTTTTTCCCCGCTTGATGTGGGGTACGTGGGGCTCACCCGGAATACCGACTAAAAAGCCAGCGGTACCCACTCCGTCTCTTCGGGGGATGTCACAGGATCGCTTGCACATACTACCGTGACGTATGACGTGAAGGTATCATCCCTGGGAAGCCTTTACGTGTGCATATTTTGGATAAAATTCTGCCACACGTGATTTACAACAAAACGCTCTGGAGTAGAAACTTTATTGTCTTAATTTGTGCAACCTTTAATGGTTGATTATTCTTTTGTTTTTATTTTGAACATTAAATAAGTTGACAAAAACAAACTATGTGAAATATGTAAAAAGGTAGCATTCAGAATTTACCCGTAATGTAGGAGTTTAGATTCTTGCATTACATAAATGATTGAGAACGATTGAGCATTACAGAGCGTACCTGTAATGATACAATCTGTAACATTACATCAGTGAAGGGAATCGAGTATTACAATTTAAAAACAATTGACTTGACTGCAGGCGAATACAAAAAATTTAATCTTAAACTGTTACACTACAAAGGTTGCCTGTGTGGGACCGCCCTAATCGTAATCGCGTGATTAAACTTTTGCTTCGAAATAATACTCAATCTCAACAAATATGTGTTTTGTTAATTATTATCAGGACATATTTTTTTTCATAAAGAAACCCATTATGTTTGATAATTTGAAAACAACGCTGATTATCAAGTACACTTGTATAATTAAATCATATTCAAAATTCGAGAGCCTTATCGCTTAATCTAGCGACAGTGATTTCGACGATAGCGACTTTAATTATACTATACATTTTAAAGGAATAGTTCCTATTAAAATTACCCATTGACTTGTATACCCGATTATTAAAAGCATTAGCGGTCTAGCGTTATGGTAGAACGGTGTTGATTGATATGATTCTGCTGTCAAATTATGTAATTATGAGAATGTTATCAAAATCGTCTCAGTATTATTTAAATTAAAATTTCACTGAATGATTAAGGTTTTCATAAAATCTACATATTTGATGAAAATTGTATAATAATGTATAAATTGTTAGAGAATTTAATTACGACTGACATATTTTTAAATAAATATAAATTTAGTTTTTACACTGAGACAAACAACGATAATTTTTGGACGTGGCTTACAGTAGAGTAAACTTACAGAAATCGGCACATAACATAAGGCGACGGACGTTTCCCTCTCACTCTTTTTGCTTGTGCCTTTTTCTATTGTTTTACATAAAACTGTTTATACTTACTTTTTTCTTTAATAACAATTTTGTCCTTGTCGTTTAGTTACTTTCAAACTGTGTCAATATATTTTATTTTGTTTGTTATTTAACATACATCCGAGATGGACCAGTGGTTAGAACGCGTGCATCTTAACCGATGATTTCGGGTTCAAACCCAGGCAGGCACCACTGAATTTTCATGTGCTTAATTTGTGTTTATAATTCATCTCGTGCTCGGCGGTGAAGGAAAACATCGTGAGGAAACCTGCATGTGTCTAATTTCAACGAAATTCTGCCACATGTGTATTCCACCAACCCGCATTGGAGCAGCGTGGTGGAATATGCTCCAAACCTTCTCCTCAAAGGGAGAGGAGGCCTTTAGCCCAGCAGTGGGAAATTAACAGGCTGCTAATGCTAAAATAAAAAAAGGGACAAAATTAAAAATTGCTTCTATACAAATATGGACCGAATAAAATATTGGCAAGAAAATTATCAGCATTTCCCCGATGAATTCCGCTATCTAAAAGAAAAAAATCCCAGCTCTCCTATCACCAGAGGCTATCGCCTAGACGGCGTTAATAGTTAATATAATATACATTTAAATTAAACCAAAGTGATATTAAAATAAAAAATTAAAACATGATTAAAAGAGTTTAGCTATGTAGGGAATAAACTATTAACTATCATAATACATACATAATATATTATATGAAACATTTCTGCTAAGTTATAAATGTCAAAAAGTGTATAATACACACACACACATGTACACGAGGTCTCGAATACGCAACACACACATGTACACAAGCTCTCGAATGCGCATACATATCAATGGTGTAAGATTACACGAATCCAATAGCCAGAACTATATCTTTATGTTATTTTTTCAAATAGCTTCAATTATTTACTATAACACTAATATTATGTATGCAAAACTTTGGATGTATGGACGTTTATTACTTGATTATGTCAGAACTAATGAACGGATTTGACGGAAATATGCTACAGATAGATTCCACAACAGCGCGATTTTTAAAACATTCTCTGCCTCGCACAACCACTCTGTGGAAGCAGCTTTCGCCGACGGTTTTTCCGAACCGATACGACTTGGGAACCTTCAAGAGCGTAGTCCTTCCTTAAAGGCCGGCAACGCATCTGCAAGCCATCCGGTGTTGCAGATGTCCATGGGCGGTGGTAGTCACTTCCCATCAGGTGAGCATCCTGCTCGTTTGCCACCTATCACATGAAAAACTTCACGGATTTGAATTTGCTACAAACATATTCTTTTATCCTGGATATATTTACCTACACCCTAAACATGTCTTCTCACGACGGAACTACTTTATTATAAATTATCATAATATGTAGAACCGCCTTTATTCACAGCATCATTACATAGAATTATGCAAACAGAAGCGACGAACATTATTTTTCTAACTCGGACCTCTGCGTTCAATGTAAAAATATTTATTTAGGCGTAGACACGACTTAAAGTGTGTAAGTGATGTCGATTTACTTAGTTAAAAACTTACCGAACCGACCTCAAACGCTATTGGCTATTACGAAATTGTTTGTTGTGGTCGCCATTTTTTTGGGTACCGCATTATTATTATTTGAACATTTAAAAGGGATTTGTATGGACGTTTTGATATAAAAAAAAAAAACTTTTTTATGAATGTAAAATGATAAAACAATTAATTTTTTTTCATATATTTAAGATATTTAATTTGCAGTGCAGTTTACAGGCACAAGTTTACTATCTTGACATAATATTAGTACTGATAAAAAGCGTATTAGCTTACAACATTACATAAGAGAGAGACATAATGAATTCTGGCGATTGTTCTTATTTTTTTCTTACATCAATAACAAAAAACAAATTTAAAGGTGGTCACTACCTAGTATAAGATCAAACGGTTCCAATCGTTCTTAAAACAGGTTTTTTTTCGTAGCATTAGCAGCCTGTAAATTTTCCCACTGCTGGGTTAAAGGCCACCTCTCCCTTTGAGGAGAAGGTATGGAGCATATTCCACCACGCTGCTCCAATGCGGGTTGGCGGAATACACATGTGGCAGAATTTTGTTGAAATTAGACACATGCAGGTTTCCTCACGATGTTTTTCTTCACCGCCGAGCACGAGATGAATTATAAACACAAATTAAGCACATGAAAATTCAGTAGTGCTTGCCTGGGTTTGAACCCGAAATCATCGGTTAAGATGCAAGCGTTCTAACCACTGGCCATGGCCATCTCGGCTCTTGAAACAGGTTATTATAATAAAAAAATCGCTTGTCACTGTCGTTCAACAAAACACAATCAGTGACGAGTTCTGCGTCATTGATGGTTCTATGACATTTCGTTAGTGATTTTAGTTTAGTAGAACTTCTAAGCTAGATTAAATTCTCGCAGTCACTTTTGTCGTGCAAAGATTATTTCACCAAAAATTTGTTAATTAAAGTCTACAATTATACAAAATTATTTGTGTATAATTGTAGTGTAAATAAATAAAATAATTTATCCAATATTTAGATTCACCTTTTAAGTACAAATCAGTTTAAATGTTAACGTAAGATGTAAATAAATTTAAAAATATATACTAACCAAATGCCTGATACAGTCGCAGGGAAAGCTCCATCAGAAAGCTAGTATTATATTTTAATTTCGCAATCGTCGTGGATAAGAATAAACACAATAGAATATTTCTTTTCAAGTTTAGTACACCTCACCTAACCCGGATAGCGAGGTATTATTTCGTAAAATCTAGGTTAGTTTAAAAAGAAAAACTTAAATGAAAAACTCTAGTTTTTTTTTTTGTTATATGATTATATTAACTTTTTTCATTTCACTCTTGGTCTCAACAACGAATAAATGTGCAAAACATAAATATCAGAGTCTCAATTATTCTACTTGCATAAAAATTCAATTTTTGTCTTCATATTTGAAAGCCGAGATGGATCAGTGGCACAGACATGAGCAAGCTTTCTCTTTGTCATTAATCTCCTGCTCACTTTCTCAGCCTCTATGTGAATAAATTCCGAGTCTTCTCCTATAAAGGATAGAAAGGCCTGGAGCCCAACAGTGGGACGTCGACGTGGCTATTACAGTGGCAATGAGATGCTGCCTGTGTTTGTTCTCCTATAATGATTAAGTCAAGATACTGTTTTGGAAGTAAGTCTGTATGTGTATAAACAGCAATACACCAAGTATTCATGTTTGAAGGTGAGTGAGCCAGTGTAATTAAAGGTTCAAGATATAACACTTTAGTTCCTAAGGTTTATAGCGCATTAACGAGTATGGAATGGTTATTATTTTCTTAGAACACCAGTGGATGATGATAATTACTAATCAGTCATATTTATAAAATAAACAAGTATCGATGTACATAATGATCCGTGAACCGAGGTCAATGAATAAGCGAAGATATTTTTTTTTATATACTATTATCAAATCAAATCAAAGTACTCCTTACTGTACACCAATAAACATATTCAAGAAAGATGCACAAAAGGCGGCCTTATCGATAAAACAGCGATCTCTTCCAGACAACCTTACGGATGAGGAAACATACAGAAAAAAAGGTAGGTAAATATTGTATTATTATGGTGTAAATCGTAAATGCTTTTCATTTAAATCAATTATTACATAATATTAACAGCCTGTACATTTTTCACTGGTGGGCTAAAGCCTCCGCTCCCTTTGAGGAGAAGGTTTGGAGCATATTGCACCACGCAGCTCCAATGCGGTTTGGTGGAATACACATGTGGCAGAATTTCATTGAAATTAGACACATGCAGGTTTCCTCACGATGTTTTCCTTCACCGCCGAGCAAGAGATGAATTATAAACACTAATTAAGCACGTGAAATTTCAGTGGTGCTTGCCTGGGTTACAACCCGAAATCATCGGTTAAGATGCACGCGTTCTAACCACCGGTCCATCTTGGCTCTTCTTCATTGCATATACATCAACTAAAATATATTTAGGTAATAGATTTCAGAACAAAATAGACCAACGAATTATTGAACACTTAAAGCGTTATAATGAAAAATGCAAAATACCGAGAATCATAAAACACTATAAATGAAAGTATATATTATTCAAAGTTAAAATTCAATATTTTCAATTAAGTGCATAGCGTCAATAAATTGAATTGCATTAAATGAGTTCCAGTTATTAATAAATTAGCATATTACACAAAATGAATTCATGAATTAAATGCATAATACGCGTTTATTCAAATTATATTTATTCATAATTGTTATAACGCTTTTAAGTGGCTTCCAGCTGCTGATGTTTCTAGAAAGTCATAAGATTTACCTTGAGTCCTTATCAAATATTAAACGTTTTTTTATTTTTATATAAGGGCTTTTAGCGAGCTCTTTTCACATCACACATCACATTTTGATCTTATGTTTAGCAAAATATGGACAGTGAGTATGACTGTCCATACTGGTTTTCTCTTATGGACTGAATTCGGTCACGATGGACATTCTTAACGACGACTAATTAGGCAAGAGATATTAAAGTGCACTAAGGGTAAACGCAAATCCCATCAAAAACATAAATGTAGAAATGAGAGCCAAGTTAAATATTATTTATTTATTTATTTATTTATTTATTTATTTATTTATTTATTTATTTATTTATGTACCAACAGAGTATACAGAAAATTATATAAATGAAAAATGTGTACAAAGGGATAACTTATCTCTAACAAGAGATCTCTTCCAGAAACCCTGAATTTAGTGGAGATTATTTGTAATACATATTTATGGTGTAGGTACAATATCAATTAGTTTTATATTATAGAATTCAAGTAGACTTAGCGATAAATGAATATATTACACACTAAATACAAATATATACATTAATATATACCATTATCTATAATATATATATACATTCAACTTACATAGATACAAAAAAATATATATACATACATATAAAATAAATTAAACTTAAGTGGCAAGAAAGTGTTGCTTAACTCTGATTTTAAACGATTTTATCGTAACATTATTATGGAAAATATTATCTGGAAGAGAGTTCCATAGGCGAGCGGCAACAACGGAAAACGAGTTACCATAGGAAGTAGTATTAAAAAATGGTACCTCAAGAGTTTTCGACGCCACACATGCGCGTACTGGTCTTTCACGAGCAGGACAAAACAGAAAACGCTCATGTAGGTAATCAGGGCTACCATGGTTTAATATATTAAAAAGAAGCGATAATATGTGCAAGCTCCGGCGAAGTCGGATAGGAAGCCACTTTAACTGATGTCGAAATTGAGAAATGTGATCAAATTTGCGCAGAGCGTAAATGAAACGAATGCACAAATTTTGAAGTCTATCTAGTTTGTCAAGAAGCTCTTCATTCGCATCAAGATAGCAAATATCAGCGTAGTCCAGGATGGGAAGAAGAAGGGATTGTGCAAGTAATATTTTTGTTTTAAAAAGGAAGGAAATTCTGCAAACGTTTTAGAGAATGCAGAGAGAAATGGACACGTTTACTGACTTCGTTAACCTGAGCTCTCCATGATAAATTGCAATCTATGACTAACCCCAGATTAGTAGCTTGGTCGCTATATGCAATTTGAGTTCCATCATAGACAATTGATGGTACAATGTCCCAATTAATTTTGCTACATAACTGTCTGGTACCTATTATCATTGCCTTCGACTTCAAGGGATTAACAAGAAGCCCAAAGGATGTAGCCCAGTTCTTAATTTCAACAAAATCATGATTGATATCATGTATGGTCGAACACAGATTTGATAAGGTGGCGTGTCTATAAAGCTGTAAATCGTCTGCATAGAGATGGTAGTGAGAAGAAATAACTTTGGTAATTTCATTAATGAAGATTGAAAACAGAAGAGGAGAAAGTACGCCGCCTTGCGGAACACCAGCAGAGAGATCAGCCCAGTCCGAGGAAGCCTCATCAGACTTTACCATCTGCCGACGACCACGAAGATAAGATTGGAACCAATCAATCACAGGCTGAGCAAAGTTAAGTGAGCGAAGGATACCAAGCAATACATCAAAGTCGACTGAATTAAAGGCATTGCTAAAATCGAGCAAAATGAGAATAGTAAACTCTCTTTTGTCCATAGCGAAGCGAATGTCTTCAGTGACTTTAAGCAGTGCGGTGGAAGTACTGTGACCGGAACGGAAACCGGATTGAAAAGGACTAAGGAGATGATTATGTGTTAGGAATTCTGACAGTTGCTTATGTACAACGTCTTCAAGGATTTTTGATAGGATAGGGAAAATAGAGATGGGACGAAATTGTGAAAATGAAGAGGGATTTGATAATTTGGGTAAAGGAATCACATGTGCTAACTTCCAAGCTGTTGGAAAGGTATTGGATTCAAAGGAAAAGTTTATAATGTGGGTAATAACAGGGTTTAAAGAGTCAAGAACAGGTAATAACATATCCCGACTAATGTTGTCATTACCAACCGCCTTGGAAGTGATAGATCTAGACACGCGGTAGCGTGTCAGCCAAGTTCTAGTAACAGAACTGGCGTGCAGCACCGTATGTAATATTACACGAACCATTTGGAGCCACTTTTGACCTCCTCATAACTCAAAAACTATTTGACATAAATGTGTCAAATTTGGCTCATATATTGAGACTCGCGAGATACATATGTGTTCTAAATTTCATAAACGCATCTCAAATGGTTATTTAGATATTAACGTCTAAAAATCGTCATTTTTATCACTGACTGACCTATAGATCAAAACTATATCCTACTTCCAGGTGACCTAGAAAGTTCAAATTTGGCATGCAGGTAGATAATTAGGCCAATATAAAGGAAAAAATCTGAAACTTGTAATTTTTTATCATTTTATTATAATTTTTCATTTTATTGGGTCTATAGGAACACGTATATACTTAGTTCCTGTAATAACTGTAATAAAAAAATTATGTAAGAACCAGCAATCAAAACTTATGACAGCCGGTCTTAATGTGGATTTTAAGGTCTTCACGTGAATATATAACAAGTTGAATACCACCCTTAAGTTTTTTAAATCCAAATATTTCCGTTTTATAACTTATTAGTATAGCTGACTTTGGTATTTATTACGTTATTAACTAGCATTTAGCGCACATCAATGGTGCAAAATCTATATATATACTTTAAAAAAAAATAATAATAGGCATTTCGGTACACGGCGCGCGACGCGACGCCGAAGCAGCGGGATAGAAGCGTTGTGATTAAACCTTAACGCGGACGTGTTTGAGCGAGTGGCAACCGCGCTCATAAGAATTATTTCAATGCCTTCCGATGGAAGCTGCCTCGTCTATTCGACTGCATATTTTTTGTTTGAGTATACTAGTATACAACAATAAAATAGGTTTCGTGAGACTGTAGTAGAGTATGTATATCGTAACAGGAATGATTTAAGTTTGTACTCTAGCGCTACAAACGGGGATCCTTATTGCTTGGAAGAACAGTATCGAGCGAGCATGCTGATGTCAGCAAAGGACTGGTGAATGGGTCCAATGGAAAAATAGAGAAAGTACATTGAGGACGTCGACAACAGCAATAGCGCACGTAAAATAACAATTCAATTTAAACATAATTTAATTTGCGAACTAGAAGCCAAACCAAGTTACAGATATTAAGTAATGTACATATATGTTCAAAGAAAACAATTCTCTGTTTGCTTAGCATATTCTACTACTATACACAAATCACAAGGCCTTCGCTTTGACGGTGCTCTTTTCGACATAGGCTCCTCTATATTAAGTAAAGAGCAGGCTTACGTTGGCCTCTCTAGAGTTAAAAACTTAGATGGAGTACATCTTATCAATTTAGGTCCAAGTCAAATCAAGACACAAGAGAGCTCTATTGTAGAGTACAACCGTCTGCGCACATTATACCACCCCTACTTGGGCAAATTAAGTATAAACAGAAAACGCGTAAAAAATATCCGGACACTGAATGGGCAATTCACTCGAACATTTAAGAGGTACCTACAAGAAAAATAAGAACGTATAAAAAAAAGACAATTATACCCCGTAAACATAAGAAAATAGAATAGCTTAACAAAAACCATTTGGTATTAATTTTGTTATTAATAAGTACCTACTAATAATTTATATACAAAAAGTAGTGATATCCCATCAAAAACATAAATGTAAAAATGAGAGCCAAGTTAAATATTATGATATATACCTTGGTTGTTGTCTTCAACGACAAAAGAAGTGAGATCTAAATTTGTGCCAAGTTAAATAGTCCTTTCTGAAATTTATTTATAACTACATAAAATATCATTTCTTCTTATAGCTTGGGGTAATATATTGTTGCCTAAGGTCTGACTTGGCTAGTTCTCATATACAAATTATATTATAGCCTTCGTAAGTTCTAAGCCTGTTACAAATGAATTATAAACACAAATTAAGCACGCAAATATTCAATGGTACTTGTCTGTATATGAACTCGCAATATCTGGTTAAGATTCATGTTTTCTAGTGACTGGACCATTGCAGCTCTTAATGTACGTTAATACTAACTAAGCAATACTGAGCTGTCCTCCATTCTTCTTAGATGTTTTGAGTTATAATTTGTTATTCTAAACACAAACTACAATTTGTGTTTATAAACATATAAGAACTAGCCAAGTCAGACCTTAGGCAACAATATATTACCCCAAGTTATAAGAAGAAATGATATTTTATGTAGTTATAAATAAATTTCAGAAAGGACTATTTAACTTGGCACAAATTTAGATCTCACTTCTTTTGTCGTTGAAGACAACAACCAAGGTATATATCATAATATTTAACTTGGCTCTCATTTTTACATTTATGTTTTTGATGGGATAGGATGCTTCTCTTGACTTCGCTCTCTGTGACTGTATGAAAATTAAAAGGAATACAATCAGGCGTGATGGCGTTCGCCATCTTTAACAATGTTTCAGCCTTCGTAGAGGCTGAAATTGTTAAAGGGGGAGTACAGAAATGTTTATTTAGAGAATTCAGATCAAATGAATGTTGAGAAGATTTTGAGGGATTACCCACGCCTAAAGATTTAAAAAATCTCCACATTTGTGAAGTAGACAGTTTATCGATGGAGGAGTGGATGAAACGGCGTTTAGCATCTCTACACATCCTATTGCAGAGATTTCGCAATTTTTTGTACGTCGCAATATTATGATATATACCTTGGTTGTTGTCTTCAACGACAAAAGAAGTGAGATCTAAATTTGTGCCAAGTTAAATAGTCCTTTCTGAAATTTATTTATAACTACATAAAATATAATTTCTTCTTATAACTTGGGATAATATATTGTTGCCTAAGGTCTGTCTTGGCTAGTTCTTATCGTTCTATAAAAATGACGATTTTTAGACGTTAATATCTAAATAACCAATTGAGATGCGTTTATGAAATTTAGAACACATATGTATCTCGCGAGTCTCAATATATGAGCCAAATTTGACACATTTATGTCAAATAGTTTTTGAGTTATGAGGAGGTCAAAAGTAGCTACAAATGGTTCGTTTAATATTACACACGGTGCTGCTCGCCAGTTCTGTTACTAGAACTTGGCTGACACGCTACCGCGTATATATACAGCCACGGCACGCTCTTTCTATTTCTCTATTCCCTAATTGTAATTTTACGATGGACTTCAAACCTACAGCTTCATTGTTACGTGCTTCACGAGGCACGGGTGTAACTAAGACAATTTTACAATCTTCGAATTCCTAATGTGTTGGTAAACCCTGTATTTTTTTACCAAACTAACCTAGGAACTCGGAAATACCAAAATAAGTATATTATATTATATTTATCTAACGATTTTCAAACTTTCCTTTTCATACAACAACTATCAAACACAATTATGAATATTTCATCCTCTTCCGGTATTACAATGGTCAACATAGATTATGTACAATATTTGGACAAATAAATCAAGCCATTAATATTAGAGTCGAGATGGCCCAGTGGTTAGAACGCGTGCATCTTAACCGATGATTTCGGGTTCTAACCCAGGCAGGCACCACTGAAATTTAATGTGCTTATTTATTTATTTATTTATTTATTTATTTATTTATTTATTTATTTATTTATTTATTTATTTATTTATTTATTTATTATAGGATCACCAACAGAAATGACAATAGTATTACAAATATTATATAGTTAACAATTGAACACACTTGATAATTGTATTTCTTTTTATAGGTAATCACAGCTTGCACTAAATATAAAATTAAACATTAGTAATTATCACAAAATTGTTTTCTTTGGATCAAATATATAATTAAAAAGAAATTGAATCATTTAACATTTTTATAACAATATCAATTGATTTGCATTTAAATGATCATATTAAATGCAAAATAAATTAAATAAAAAGTAAACATTTTTTTTTTTAAATTAATTTTGAGTTAATAACAATAATCAATAATTTTAGTTTCAATAATTTATATTATTTTTTAAGAGACTTAACAAATTTGATTTGTAAATAGGCAAATTATTACAAGTAATATCTAGGTTAGAGATCTTCGAGGAGAGATCATTATATGTGCGTGCTAGTCTAGCTGATGGGGAATATTTTCCTAAGTTAGATTTGTATAGCGGTACACGAAATAAGGCTCTCGGTTTTCTAGGTAATCTTGAGGGAACATTGAAATTAAATAATTGCAATATAGCTGGACAATCAATATTGTTGTTCAATTTTTTGTGTAGGAATAATAGATCTGACATTATTCTGCGCGACTGTAATGAAGTAATGTTGAATCGTTCAAGCCTTCCTTCATAAGAATTATCGGTTAGATTGCAGTTCGAGCGATACGCAAGATGACGCAATAGTTGTTTTTGTATCCTTTCGATTCTATCACTATGAATTTTGTAGTGAGGATTCCAAATTTGGCTGCAATATTCCAGTTTACTTCTCACTAGACTATTGTAAAGTTTGATGGTAGTAGAGGGCTGCCTGAACTCTTTTGAATTCCTCAATACAAAACCTAATGTCTTTGTTGCTGTGGTAATAATATTATCAATGTGGCTGGTAAATCTTAACTCGCTGTCCAGTACGACGCCTAAATCACGCATCGCTCGAACTACCGTCAGTTTTTCTGCCTCGATTTAATATTGGCTCTGAACGTAGTTTTGTTTTCTTGTAAATCTGATTGAAAAGCATTTCTTGGGATTCAGTGTCATCTGGTTATGGTTACACCATTGTATCAACCTGTTCAGATCTTCCTGTAAAAGTGCGACGTCAAAATTGTTTGTAATTGTTTTAATAATTTTAAGATCATCTGCGAATAGGTAGACTTTTGAGTGCTGGAATATCGAAACAATATCGTTTATAAAGATGTTGAAGAAAGCTGGTCCTAAGACTGAGCCCTGCGGGACACCAGACTTGGCAATGTATGGCTGAGAAGAATATCCATCTATCACCACAGTAGAGGTTCTACTTTGTAGGTAGGATGAGCACCATTTTAAAATTGACTCATTTAGTCCAAATTCGCTTAGTTTGTTAACAAGTAATGTGTGGTTTACTTTGTCAAAGGCCTTAGAGAAGTCTGTGTATATAGCATCGACTTGCAGTCGATTATCGACATTGCCAATTAATTCAGTGACATATGAAAAGAGGTTTGTTGCAGTAGATCTACCTGACAAGAAGCCATGCTGTTGCCCGTTGATACGTCTTCCTAGTACCTTAAAGCTTAGTTCATACACTAAACTCTCAAAGACCTTTGACATAGTACATAAAATGGAGATAGGTCTATAATTTACAATATTCTGACGACTTTCACTTTTGTAAATTGGCACTATACGCGCCTCTTCCCACTTTTCGGGGAAAATACCTGAATTCAGGGAGCTATTGAATATTAAGGTTAACGGAACAGACAATGAGATTGCGCACTTACGTATAAAAAAAGGCGGAATATTGTCTGGACCAGCAGCCTTCGATGTGTCAAGTCTTTTTAGTCGTTTCTCAATGTCTCCTTTGGATAAATGAATGTTGCCTATATAAGTTTTGGATATGTTCACTGACGGTAAATCAAAGTTATTGTTTGAATTATTATTATTATTAAATACCGATGAAAAATGATTAGCAAATAAGTCGCATATTTCTTGCCTATTGCTTGTCTCACGATTATTCAAAGTCATTTTGTTGGGGTAAGTCTGTAAATTTTCCCAACTGCACTAGCCGTCGTCGCGTTTGGACTCTGCTACCACTTACCATCAGGTGGAGCAGAGTCATTTGCCCTCCCGGGCAATAAAAAAAAAAAAAAAAATTCGAACCCTTATGTCGCATATTTTTCAGATGTGTCCAAAAATATTTCGGATGTTGGCCAATAGCTTCTTCAATATGTAAAATGTAATTATAGTAACATTTTTTAATAAGTTTGTCACAATCTTTCCGCAGGTATGCAAATTCAATTTTGTCAAGTGGATTGTTATATAATTTAACTTTGTGGTGATATTTATATTTTTGTTTTATTAGTTTGATGACTGTAGGAGTGCTTAATTTGTGTTTATAATTCATCTCGTGCTTGGCGGTGAAGGAAAACATCGTGAGGAAACCTGCATGTGTCTAATTAAACGAAATTCTGCCACATGTGTATTCCGCCAACCCGTATTGGAGCAGCGTGGTGGAATATGCTCCAAACCTTCTCCTCAAAGGAGAGGAGGCCTTTATCCCAGCAGTGGGACATTTACGGGCTGCTAATCTTAAAAAAAAATAAAATATTAATATCATAAAATATTAGTATATACAAATAAACATAATACAAAACACAGCATATATAAAATTACTTATAAAAGTGTAATAAAATAATAGTTACTTTAAAACATATCGCAAATGTATCGCAAAAATATACTAAAAAAAAATACTTTATAAATTTCCTTATCCACTAATGATTCAAGTATATTTGTTTATTAGCATTTCCTTGTATACCTTAAGCATATCTTCGAAATCGATATTCGAACTATTATTAAAATCATGCGTCAGAAATTTTTGATACGACCTTGAAATTTTTACCTCACCGTTGTAATGAAGTATCAAATAAAATTAAACATCGAAAAATCAAACGGAAGTCAATAAATACATAATATGGAAAATATTTTCAGAACGTCAAAAAGAAATCACGTTCGGAACAAATAATTGTAATAGAAATTTCTCAACGATATTTACTTTCAAGTTGGCTTAAATGAAAGTCGTGTTGTGTGGCGCATGTCTTAAGAGATAGGTTTTAATTTATGAGTTCGTTCGTGCGTTCATTAATTTACTTCAATAGAATACTAGTAACATTTTGCATATGTTCTTTTACAAAACTATACATAAATTAGTCTGACTAATATTTTAAGCAAGAAAGTCACTTTGTTATGTTTTAGCGCCATAATTACTCGAACGATCTAGATGAAATTTAGTATATAGTATGACAAGGGTACATAAAAGGATATAGAGCACCTAGCACCGAACCCATCGTTCAATGACGCGGATAAAATCCGCGGTTGTAAACTAGTTGTTTTATAATTTCTATTTCCTTGATGATATACACATATAATATATGTATCGTTTTACTTAAAATGTGTTACATTAATACTTTACATAATATACTCAACGTATGTACTAACCAAAAATACATAAAACTACCAATAAAGAACGAACGAACAAAGATTTCGAAGCATTACCAATGTCAAATCTATAAAAAGTGTCAAATATTAATTTTATTGTATGTAAATTTTGAGTAAAAAGTTTAAATTATATGTAAAGGATGATTTACGAGGTGAATTACACACACTACTTAGCACCTAAGAACTCAATGTTAAATGTAAACCCAGGACCTTTCACGTTTTGTCCGCTGGGAAATCTTGACTCTTGTACTGAAACGTTTTGTTTTATTCCTTATTCACAAAACTACATAACCATAGACTAAATGGTTTCGTGGAATTGAAATTATTGAAATAAGAAAAGAATTAATTCAGGAACGAATAATGAACACTCAATATAAGATTAAATCGATACCAAAAGATCGCCGAGTAAAGATTCGGTGATTTCCATATAAAAATAATTGTATTAAGTTAACAATAATTATTGTAATTAAAATAAAATATTGCTCACTATGGGGATGAAAGGGGCAGCGATGTAAAGGGAGTCAAAAACGACCTTGAGTTTCCTACCATCAACTGAGAGAGCTGGCAAACAACACGCCGCCGAAAACCAGTGCTCCATTTCACGTTTAAGCCACATTTGTTTTCGAGGGTAATTACGAACAGTATTGCCCAAAAATTCGATGACTTTCGACCCGTTGAATAGGCTGGGCTTCAAAAGGGCTTCATTATCATAGACCATATACACACACTTTGCCAATTAACACAGAAGAACGAGTAATTTAATCAGCCTCTATTCTTTCCTTGTGGACTACGAAAAAGCCTTCGATACTGAAGCGGCAACCATGTACAAAACCAGGTCACAAGACAAGAATTCAATTGCATCGCGGAGTAAGACAGGGTGATGTAATCTCACCGAAACTTTTTACTAATGCATTGGAGGAAGTCTTCAAGTAGTTAAATTGGAATGGACACTGTATTAATATAAATGGCAGACACATTACTCATCTGCAATTTGCCGCCGACATTGTCATCATGGCAAAGACTCTGCAGGATTTGGAAGAGATGCTAAACAGCCTGAGCGATTCTTCAGATGAGTAGGTCTCGGGGTGAACAATGAAAAGACTGAAGTTATGGTCAACCGACATATATCCCCGAAACCAGTGGTCGTAAACAAAGTCCTCTCGAAGTTGTGCAGGAATATATCTATCTGGGCCAAACTACACAACAGGGCCGACACAATTTTGAAAAGGAGACTAAAAGAAGAATACGTATGGGCTGGGTGGCATACGGAATGTTACGTCATATTTTTGAATCGTCTTTACATCCTACCTTAAGTATAAAACAAAGTCGCTTACCGCTGTCTGTACATATGTATACTTAGATCTTAAAATTACACAACGGATTTTGATGCGGTTTTTTTTATAGATAGACATAACGGTTTGTATTGTCTAATGATTGAAGAACGGTGAACGTTGTTAGACATTCTGTAGTATATTTAGTATCAGCATTGCGCCCGTGCGAAGCCGGGGTCGCTAGTATAATAATCCAATTAATCTAAAAAGGTAAAGCGTCGATAGATAATATACTCTTTGTTAGTATTATCCATCGACGCCATTATGTTCATATTGCATATTATGTTCCTTGACCTATGTTATTGATGTTAGATAATGACTCCATTTTATTGATAAATAATATTCTAATGAAGGTCCACAGTAATTTTTAAATTGCTGATTACTTTATTAGTCCTGGAGACTGGCATCTCGACTTCCTGAAGTCAAAGTTCGGATCAGGCTTGTAAAAAAATGTTGGGTTATTTTAGCAAAAAAATCTCATTCACATTGAAATAAAACTAGTTTTTAACGGATTTAATCGCGTATATTAATTATTTTAACATCCCGACGTTTCGAGCACTTTGCAGTGTTCGTGGTCACGGGCAGACTAAGGTGACATTTGTCTGTTCGAATTAAAAAGAAGAAAGAAAAAGAAGAAGTAATAACTTAAAATTAAAACAAATAAAAAAATTCGAAAAACTCAGCGGAGTAAAATCAAATTATAAGAATTTCAACAATGGCAACACCGGGGAAATTCAAAAACCTGCGCGTGCGTCACTTGTCAATCTGTCAAAACAAAGTTTAGATAAATCGACTATTGCGGTATTAAATAAAGGATTAAACTTTGCACCGGCTCCATCCACAATACCGTTTGAAGACATTATTTGCAATGTGGAGGAGTGTCTTTTCAAAAATAACATCACAAAGGAAGACTCGGAAGCTATTCGACAGGACATTTCGAGTGTTTTACGTCGAAGCCGGCCACCGAAAAGAAACCTTACTCGTGATGAATCTATAGCACTGAAGAACTTACGCAATAATAAAGACATTACAGTCCTCCGAGCAGATAAGGGAAACGCGACCGTTGTGATGGATACGTGTGATTATAACCAGAAAATTTCCGCGATTTTATCGGATGTAAAAACTTATAAAAAAGTAACTAAAGACCCTACCAATAATATTCTTAAAAATACATCCGCGTTAATATCCAAACATCAAGAAAAATTAAATCTGGACAAAAAATCACTCGTGCCTACATGTGCAAAGCCACCTAAACTGTATGGGTTACCTAAGATCCATAAAACTGGTGCTCCGCTGCGTCCTATTGTAAGCCAAATCGATACACCAACATATAGATTGGCTCAACACATAGCAAGGATATTATCACCCCTCCGAGGACACACTGCGGCGTATGTCAAGGATTCTTACCAGTTTGTTGGTGAAATCAAAGACCTTAAATTAACCAACAACGAGACAATGGTTAGTTTTGATGTCCAGTCATTGTTTACATCCTTACCCATACAAGACTGCATCGAAATTGTCAAGAGGAAGCTACAGACACACAACATGCCTATTGAATATGCAGAGCTGTTACATCACTGCCTCACATCTGGTTATTTATTGTGGAATGATGAATTCTATGTACAAGTTGACGGAGTAGCCATGGGTTCCCCAGTATCCCCCGTGGTCGCTGATTTATTCATGCAAGACCTAGAGGAGAGGGCTCTTCGCTCCGGACCAATAACACCTAGGTTTTATAAACGGTACGTAGATGACACTTTCACAATACTACCTAGTGATCTGACATCTGCATTTTTAGTACATCTCAATTCTATAAATAAAAACATTCAATTTACTATGGAATTAGAGGCAAATAATTCTTTAGCTTTCCTTGACATCCTTATTATCAGGAATCCTGACAATACATTAAGTCACACAGTTTATAGGAAACCCACACACACTAATAAATACCTCAATGGTGACTCGCACCACCACCCTAGTCAGTTAGCTACCGTTGGCAAATCTTTGTTTCAGAGAGCCCACCATCTCTGCGATGCTGAACACCTAGAGGACGAGCTACTTCAGGTCAAGCTTGCACTCCACCAGAACAAGCTGCCCGTGCCTCGCCAGCATCGCAGAAGCCGTATCAAGCCACCCACAGTTGAGCGACAACCTGCATTTCTACCATATGTGAAGGGAGTTACAGACAGGATTGGCAATATCTTGAAGCGAGCTTCGATTAAAACCATTTACAAGCCTCATAAGAAAGTGAGCCAGTTCTTGAGACCTATCAAGAGTAATATCCCTTTACAAACTGCGGGAGTATATAAACTCGAATGTGAGTGTGGTTTATCTTACATAGGCCAAACAAAGAGAAGTATCGGTACTAGGGTCAAGGAACATATAGGAGATGTCAAAAATAGGCGTTCTTCAAAGTCTGCAGTCTGTGAACATGCTCTGGATAAACCTAACCATTTTATTCGATTTGATAAACCACAGATCCTCGCTAGAGAACACAGATTCATTCCTAGAATGATACGCGAGGCTATTGAAATTCAAAAACATCCGAACTTCAATAGAGAAGATGGTTGGAGACTTTCTAACACTTGGGATCCACTTATTAAAAATTTAAAATCCCAAATCCAACAGACTGCAAGACCTAAAGATACAGTTAGTGCCTTCTGCGTGCAACCGGAACGCTACTCAAGATACCAATTAAGAAATCGTTGGCGGTAGTTGTAAATAATATTTCTTTTTAATTCGAACAGACAAATGTCACCTTAGTCTGCCCGTGACCACGAACACTGCAAAGTGCTCGAAACGTCGGGATGTTAAAATAATTAATATACGCGATTAAATCCGTTAAAAACTAGTTTTATTTCAATGTGTAATAATCGCGAAAATCTAAGACAACATAATCTCATTCACAGTCTGATATTTGGCAGTATTTATTCTGCCTCACCATCATTCTCGGAAAGCTCATAAAGCTTTTTTTGTCCTTATTTTTGATAGTGAAACTGAAGAAGTAAATAATGACCCCGTTAGCACACACATGTGTGTACTTTAATATCTACTGTGCAGTTGGATAATCTCTGTTAAGAGCAGCCGAAGTTGTGGGGATTGTGGAGATCATTTTTTGTTTAAAATAAATTCGCTAATAGTCACCGATTCAAATTGCCACATCTTACAATTTGAGCCTAAACCAGAAATCACCGGTGACAGCAAAATTCCTGCCCAGCGATCAATCAATGTCACTCCTCCTCAAAACTCGTTGTAATCGATAACGACCGCACGAAAGTGTAATGATTACCAAATTACAAGTTACGAATTTTAATGGAAAAGGGTAGAATTGTATTCAGATTTATCAAATAAATTTACATAAAAATTGAGTGTCATAAGAAGGCTCAAGGTCATTCAAAGGGCAATAAAGAGGACAGTGCTCTGGGTTTACTGTATTAAAATTGCCAATTTTGTTTTCATAGATAGGCAGTAAAATAAAATTTCAATTCAATCTTTTGAATATGGTCATACTTTACTTGGCCGAAGGGCTTTCTGCAAGCCCGTCTGGGTAGGTATTACACACTGATCATATAATCTACAGTAAATCAGCAGTACTTAGTATTAAATTTAAGTTAAATTCCAGTTTAAAGGGTGAACAAAGGCACAAGGGACATAACATTTTAAAAAGTTGGTGGCGCACTGGTGATGTTAGATATGATAAGAAATTCTTAGGCCGCCAATGTCAATGGATAATTACTTACTACCATCAGGGCCATTTGCTCGTCCGCCTATCTATGCTATACAAAAACTCATTATTTATACCGAAACATATTTCACCCATATAGTGTCACTCATGTTGACTAAATTGGTGACTCGATTCTTATTGTCTCGTGAATTTAAAACATGCAGATTGCCAAAAGATTTACAGACAAACTCTAATAGTATTCCGCAATATTTAGTGTACTTTCTAACTTACAAATATAATATATTACGTATATAAACGAAAATAAATATTCACACATTAGGCAGTACTTGATAAATAAGTCTGACGATAAATCGAAAGTGGTTTAGTATTACCTTTTCAAGTAGGCAGAACAGACTGTCGGAACAGCTAAATCGGTATGTTTAAATTCTGAACATTCACACAACAAAGCTTAGGAATAGCGTTCAGCCTGTAATACTACTAATCCCAAAACACTTGTAGGGACTACGTATACTGGAAGCACTATTTGCTTTGGTTTTTCTTAAGATACAATATATTCACTGAGATAAAATCTCCTTTGTAAGAATCTTTTTTTCTTTTAATCTAAAGATTTTATTAATGGTCTAAGAAATCTATATTGTATATAAGATGATAAGCAAGAAAATCGTATACGTTAACCATATGTGCATGTGTATATATTTCAAATAATTCCTTGGACTTAAAATTGTGTCGTATATAGCACCGGGAGTAAGAAAAAACTGAGTTCAGTATTTTCCTCATTGTGTTAAAGTAATTGATCGTGCGATTGAATGTGATTTGCTTTATCGGTATATTTTTTACACGATGGCCCGAAAAGAAGTGTTTTGTTTCCAATGTTCGTTCGTTTCCAAGTTCTGGTCTTTATTTATATATAACTACAATAGAGCACGATTTACTAATAAATTAAAAAAATATACAGATTCTTTCTCTTAATCCGATGAGGCTGCCATCTAAGACGAGCGTAAATAGTACACACGCAGGAAAATTATCCTACAAGTTTTCTAAGACATGACATTGTAAACATCGTCAACATATTTGAAAATGTTTTCATTTTTCCTTTATCAAAATAGAAGAAGTTTTAATTTCTACAGATTGTGAGGCCTGGCCTCACAATCTGTAGAAATTAAAACTTGGGCTCAGTCAAGTAATTAAGATACTTAAATAGGTAATAAAGATAAATTAAGAAACAAATTAAACAAACTGGAGTCAGCCCTCTCAACCAGCTGATTCGCGACTCCATTTAAAATTATAATACGTACGATTTGAACTGAACAGCATAAAATTATATATTCAAATATTCTTAAAACAGAAAGAGATAACGTTTTACTGGTCGTTTCGAATTGTGGCCTCGCAATTGTCTCTTATCTTCGTTTAATGTAAGGGGAAAAACAAATTTCGTCCCCTCCACGAAATGGATTTACGGGTGACGCGGCTAATTGAAATTATCGTTATGTCTTTATTGATATGGAAAATTGAGGTTGATGTTATATTTCGTATGAATTTTACCACGGATATTAAATAAATGTGATCTTTGATGTTTAGCTGGTATTAAATATATATTTTATTGCTACATTTGTTTTATGTCTATTTTATGTAAACACATAAACAGCGATTTGAACATTAAAAAATCTATATATATTTTAGTGTGATTGCAGGCATAGAGCCACCCAATTCTAACCTTGGATCGAAGATCTGAATTAACATGAAAGAACATAGTAATAACAATAAACATAACACCAGCGTCTTACCAAAGCAGGAGACTACGCCAACAGAAGTATTAGAGAGTACGGTTGACATCTAACTGCCTTCTATAAATGTTGATATTTGCTTTCTAGGAATGATTATATTTTTTAAATGATACACATCAAACTATAATATAAGCGTAAGTCAGTCTTTAATATTTCACGAGCTACGAAATTCTTACAGCATATTCGTACCTGGACCTGGACCGTAATGGAGTGAGGGAAGCGAATGAGAATATAATAAAGATCCTTGTTTAGTATTCTAATATTGTACTAATATAATTTATATATTTTATTGTATGTTACGAATGGAAACGTACCGAATTATTTAAAAAAAACACATTTAGTCTTTAAAATCTGATGTACATTCAGATCGAATCTTCTATGAGATTATACTAATTAAGATGCCATTTTTAGAGACGCGTTCTAACCACTGAGCAATCTTGCATCTTAATCGATGATTTCGGGTTCAAACCCAGGCAAGCACCATTAAATTTCCATGTGCTTAATTTGTGTTTATAATTCATCTCGTGCTCAGCGGTGAAGGAAAACATCGTGAGGAAACCTGCATGTGTCTAATTTCAACGAAATTCTGCCACATGCGTATTCCACCAACCCGCATTGGAGCAGCGTGGTGGAATATGCTCCAAACATTCTCCTCAAAGGGAAAGAAGGCCTTAGCCAAGCAGTGGGAAAATTACAGGCTGTTAATGTAAAATGTAATTAATGTTCTAGAGACAAAATTTCAATGATGATAAAATGCCACATTTTTCAATTAATGTCTTTCTATGGTTACACATAGTTAATTTCAATATTTGGATTGTATATAAGTTGGCAGTTCGACCTTAAATTGCCGGACAAATATGCGAACTTTCGGTTTTCTTATGAAAAAAGATGCCAAAAGCGTAACCACTGAATTTAAAATCACAACGTCATTTAAAAATGAGGCATCAACTTTCGCGATTATGTGCCCATACAACGGTTCAACTCTTTTCCCAACTTACCACTGCATTATGATCTTTACCCTACGTTGATAAAGTTTAAAACCGTTAAGCATTTTATGATTTCTTTTCTAAAACAAGGGTATAGGAAAACGGTAGGCTTCGAGCGATGAATATTTTAATTTCCGGGGTTACCGTCAACGAGATTAAGAAATACTGACGAATATTCACGATAACATTTGCTTTAACGTAATCCAATTTCAGTGAGTCTTTTGGTTTTAATTTTTTTTTCAATTACGAGCAGTATAATTACATTCATTCTGTTTTTAATATAAAAATTCTTAAATATTCGGTAATTAATCCCAATGAGCTAATAAACTCAAAATTGTTTTTAAATATTGCATTCTTTGTAATAATGATTATTAAAATGATTTAATAAATAAATATTTATAATATTACCTCATTATGAAAGTTCATACAAACATAAATAATAATTTAAACAAAATAGAATATTCGAAATATGAATCTACCTTTAATGAATTCAGCGGCATAATGTGACAATTAAAAAGTACCACAAGTTCCATGCGATTAGTGGAGTGGCGATGACATTTCACAAAGTTGTTTAATCATGTCTAACTCGGTTGCGTATAACTTTCCGAACAAGTTTTGGCATTCGACTTGAATTCTATACCCAGTTCAATTTTGCTGTTATTAGTGACATCGGTTATAAGAGAGTAAACATAAGAAATCGATACGGGGATATTGAATATCCATTACTAATTTTGCTTGAATTCATTGAAAACAAGTTCCCGGAGCAGTTTTCTTAAAATTTATAAAAAGATCAATATTTTATTTTTTCATAATATTTATGTTTACAAAACGTTGACGAGAATATGCCTTCGCGACACATATTAATTGATGTGGAATACATTGCTAGCTATGAAGGTGAAATTATCTCTTGCATCCTGTAAAAAATGAAAACTATCATGATCAACTATAATTCTACGGGTATTATACTCACCAACTTTTGTACCGATACGCAACAACGCAAATAATTGATGTTAGGAGATATTATACTCGGCAAACGGGAGGTTTCTACTTAAATAAAGAGTCTGTATTATTATATTTACCATCATTTTGCAAATCGATTTGCTAAAGGAAGGATGATTTGTCCAGACATACGCCTTCTTCAAAGCGTGTCAGTACTTCCAGTACTGCAAGCAGGTCCCGTCAGGTCTCAATCAGTTAAGTCAGGCTTATGAAATAATTATGCCTTGTGTGATTTTTAATTGTTACTGTGGAACTAATCTGGGTTAAACTTATCTCACTTTTAATTATTATATATTTTATCAGTTGAAAAGTAATAAGAAGTGGGGACTAAACCTTTATTGTTGTAACGATAAATATACTATAATTCAGAGTATTTATTAGGTGACTTCTATAATTCAATAGTTTTATTAACATATTAATCATTAATACAAAACTATGATTGTGTAATAAACAACAGAATAAATAAATCTAAAATTCGAACAATAAAAAACATAGTGAGGGAACTGAAAACAAGTCTGTAAAGATTTTGTTTATTTAAAAAAGAAAAAAATATATAAAATAAATAATCTAATACGTAATTTATTACGTAACGCGACGTATTTCTATCGAACGCTGTAAAAACTATATCTCTTAGACAATCCTCTATTTAGTAAGAGATTCGTTTATTTCAAAATTGGGTTAGAAAAGTTGACCAAAACTCTTATTTTTATTCATTTTGTATTTTTCAATAACTGAATCCGAACCAATTGGAGCTTATAAAAGTGATACTTAAATATTTTGTCACACACAAACATAACCGTTAATTGAAAATAAATAATTGTCCTTAAACAAAGGATACATTAATGTAGGTGAACCCAAACATTGGGTTCAGAATCACCACATTAATCTAAATATATATTCTATTATATAACCCACTGTCTACGTAGGTACCATTAGCAATGACCACGCAACACCAACGACAAAATGTTAAATAAAAATAATAAGCATTTCAAACATATATTAGTCGAGTGCTAACAATTAAACACTAATTTGACCAAACGTTTATTTCAGCCATACCAACTTATCACTATGTCGACATCCGCTGTATGTAGCGTCGAGAACTTGGTAACTTACTGGAAATTGTTACCGCTCTAAATTAATTTAATACTGGAATAATTGCTTGATGGTAATATTATTAATTTTCAAAGAATAATTTAAAACTTAATCTGGCTCTAAGCTCTGATAACCGAACTATTTTTTATTGATTCTCTTTTTTGTAAATTCTAATCCCATCAAAACATAAACGTGAAATGAGAGCCAAGTTTAATATTATGATATAGGCCTTGGTTGTTGACTTTAACGACAAAATAAGTGAGATCTAAATGGGTGCCAAGTTCAAATATCATTTCTTCTTATAACTTAGTAGAATATATTGTAGCCTAAAATCTTACTTAATAGTTTTTCAGTTATGAGGGGGTCAAAAGTGGCTCCAAATGTTTCGCTATTATGCACACACGGTGCTGCTCGCCAGTTCTTTTATTACTTGATCTTGAATTGACACCCTACCGCGTATCAAGACCCAATCTTTAATCATTTAATCCAAATATTTGGAATAAATTGCCATATATTACAACTATCTTATAGCTAGCAGATTTTTAAATAGACGTGACGTTTTTAGACTGTGTGAGGGTGTGTACAATTTATGAATTATTGTAATCCAATATATTAAGGATAAAAAATGCCAATCAATAACAATTGTTTAGATGTATGATTCGTTTTTAATTGAAATAACTAAGATACACTTATTAGATTTATTTTTTTTATTTTATTTAATTTTCCAACATCCACTGGCTCACGTCCACTTATTAGATATTAAAACTTTAATACTACAACATATTGTTGCTTTGTCATTGTTGCAGTTTTGATTTATATGGTAATACCTTCTACGCAGGTGTCGCATTATGAACAACTAAACTTACTGCCACATAAATTTAATTATATTAAATATCTTGCTCGTCAGTCCTTATTTCCATGGTGACGACCACTTACCATCAGGTGGCCCATATGCTCGTCCGCCAAATTGGTTTTGCTGACTTGACTGATACGTATTTAGGGCTTGACTTGCTATTAATTGCTTATTTATATTTTAAGTATAAAATGTTTATTTTTTACGCCCAAGGAGCGCATCCAAGTTTTGATTATCTTAATATTTAAATCTAGTATTGCGAGTTTGTTAATTTAAATACACATGGTAGAAATTATTTTATTAACATAGTAAGGTATAGGATATCCCAAATTATTACGTAAATTAGGTGAGCTATTAAAGCCGGGATGTTGTGTTGTAACAACCAGGTATTGTGTTGAGGGTTTCCATATCCAAAATGGTTCCCCATCCTTTTCCAACGTCCATGAAGAGGCTTTTATTAAATGTCTTAAGAATATCGGCGAAGGCCTTGATGAACCTTCGTTGAAATGAGATTTAAGAAAAGTGGGCAAAAGTTATTTTTTATATAAATATTATCTAATTTACATTAGTAAGATTAATCTGTCTATTCAATAAGGGTCACGGACTACGGTGACAAGTTAAGTAAGTCGTTTAAATATGTAATGAATGAAACAAATGAAGAAAACTGGGGTCAGAATTCAACCAGCTGATTCGTGACTCCGTTTAAAATACGTATGATTAATAATTTTGTTTAATATATGATATTATTGGATTGGATCCATCCAGATCCGATAAAAAGCAAGAATTGTTGAAACTGCAGTTTAAATACAAAAAAAATAATATACATACAAAATGTTTATAGGGAAATGTGATAAGTCCCTTTCATAGCGTTCATTGATTTTCGATATTTTGAATAAATTATGTACAAAAACCTATTTCGAAGACACTCTTATTCTATGCAAAATTGTTACGTATTTTGAATTCCAATCGGTTTGAAACGTTGAATGCGCGTGAAAACCACCTTCTATTTAAAAACTCTTACGGTAGGGTGAACGCTTGATATATCTACCTCCTGCGTTTAATGGTACCAATTCCTAACTTGCGTGAAAAATCTTCTTAACTTGAACCGTTAGCGCTCCAGATTACGGAGCCTTCGAGTGACGTTCCTATACCGGAACAGTATTATTTATTAAGCCCCATTTTAGAGAATGGAAGTTTTAACGTGGATTTTATAGAATATTGGACAACTTTCTAAGAGAATTAATGTTGATGCTCTGATTTAAGAATATTTACAATCTCATCCCCTTTTTAGGTATAATGAGTAATTTTCAATGCGAACTGGTTCTGCTCGTTCATTCGGGTGGAGCCAGTAACATAGTATGTTTTAATTTAACTTGCAATGTATCTTTGTCCATTAGTGTTGTTAGTTCTGATGGCAATTTATTTTTTAGGATACGCGTGACCTTATTCGAAACCCATAATTAACTCCAGATGAAGAAACTCCTGAATCTCCTCATCAACAGCATAGACAAGAAAAATTTTATATAAAAACTTGGCTTTAAAAACATTATATATTAACATTTATTCATATTTTGTCAAATTAGACACTAATTGAACTCTGAGGTTTGCAACAGTACCAACTTGTTACATCGCTGACACCCGTTCTACATGCGTTGAGAACTTGGAAACTTTGCAGCAAAATTGTACGACCGATGGTCTTGTGTTAGTCTTGTGTTATACTAAATATTTATGATGTTTGTAGGGGGACGAGCAAATTGACCACCATGTGGTAAATGGCACCGCTGCCTATCGATATTGTTGTTGCAGGAAATATTAACCATTTCTTATATTGATAATGCATCACCAATCCTGCGAACAGACACTTGGTGGTAGGGCTTTGTCCAAGTCCGTCTGGATAGGTACAACCCACTTATCATACTACTACCTACCGTCTACCGTCTACCGTCGTGCAGCAATACTTAGGATTGTTGTGTTCTAACTTGAAAGATGAGTCATGTAACACGAGGCACAACATAAATCAGTTACCAAGATTGGTATCGTATTGGCGATGAAAGAATTGTTAAAATTATTGGCGCCAATATTTACGGTCAATAGTCGACGTTTTACTGCGTAGTAAGACGACGACTATTAAAAAAAAAACATAGTCCAGACAAGAAATATTTTATGCAATATTTAATTAAAGTTAACAAAAAAATATTAAAGTACAGTCGGGTCATCCTATGTAGTCTTTAAGAAAAACCTGTGTTAAGGATGATATATCAAGACACATATATTTTTCTCCTTCCTTTATTACTTATTGGGATGTCGTTTTACCAATAAACGACGAGTATGTGTTGCGCCATTTTGTAAAACTTCTTGAACGTGCGGTGGTGGCAATAACGGAATAATTATATGTCAAAATTCGGTGAATAACAAAAAGGAACTCCCTATTATTTCGATTTTAAAAGTTAATTGTGAAGAAGAGAATACTCCAGAATATAGTTTTCATATCATATTTTCAACTACGAATCGTACAATGCATGCGACCGTCATATGCAAAATTAAGTTTTATTGATTGTAGGTGTAATCCCACCCAAAGTTACACCTAGGGAGATTTCCCCATCACTTATGTATTCGATTGGTATCGAGCCTGATTTTGCATCTTAATTTTTGATTTTTTAATAAGATAACATTTATATTTTAATATTTTCATTTATTCCACTGTACAATTCCCAATTGAAATCTTTCCATAATCGTTTGTCTCTTATTTTCTACCAAGATAGAACGATATCCTCTTCAAGCGAATCCAACTCGCACTTGACCTGTTTTAGGAATATTGGCATTAATCGTTCGCCAACAGACATTAAGAATATTAAAATCAATTCGAACTTATTCCTTTTTTAAAATAATTAGGACAGGCAAATAATTGAACTTAGTAATCATATGTATGAATATGTTAAATAGGTAATAGGCTGAATCTAACACATTATATGGGTAAATACAACAACGTTATGAGCTTATAATAGTCTTGTGTTATATATAAAACAGATATAAGGAGAAACTAGTATGATCAATATTTTTTTAATATCTTAAAGAATTTTTGAAAGGCATTGTTAGAGAGGCCGTCACGCAAAGCCACGAAAACAATAATACGCCGCAGGAAAACTCAAAACACGTTTCCTCTGCGGCTTTCAATTTGCACCCGGTTCTAACCAGTTTCAACCGATATGCCAGAAATGTATACGTTCAGAAATTTCCAGAAATTCCGGCTACATGTGGTTTTATTCACTAGACGACGCAGTTGCACTAACACTACGAATATAGTTGTTATTATTAAAAAAATAAATGCTAAAAATGCAATACTCAATTGAACCGATATCTAATATGTACTCCAAAATGTGCAGCGGAAAATAATACAGTTTAACTGGTAAACACCTATATTTAATTATGAGTTTAGGTTCAGTATTGTATAAAAATAAAGTTTACGTGTGACCTTTAAAAAAATAACAACGAGTGTGTCGTAATAAGTGTACCATATATTGTTAGTATAAAATCAGGAATCATTTAAAATTCGAATAAAATATATAATATAATAAATTTAATAATTAAGATCAATAACGCAATGGATGACGGGCCGCCTAGCGATGTAAAAAAGTCGCAGGATCGATCCTGACCCCTCGGGCAATTGTCGTCCCCACTCCTAGCACAAGCCTAAAAGGATGGGCAAATTATTAGAAATATTAGTAATTAACTATGACATTGCTACTATTCTTCTAAAAAGTATTATAGCGCTGACTTGACTCTGTAAGTAATGAGACGAAAAGTCAGTCATTACACCTGGGAATGTTTAAATTGACTTCTTAGAGGCATTTACATTGGTTATTATTTTCATATAAAATTAATTAATTATTTTATGACTTCAACTTTGACATAGAATATCATTAATCCATTGATACCCACATAAGGTAAGCCTATTTAGTGAACACCATTGTTTTAATTTTCATTTATAAAATTCAATAACTAAAAAAAAACTTACGTATTAAGCGGAATTTGTAAATAATATTAACAATAACAATATAAAACTTAATTATACAAATAAAAGGTAAGCCAAATTTTGACAAGGCTTATAATTACAATCAAATCAAATAAAATTATACTTTAATAAATTAGTCTTTAAGGCTCACTTTTGAATCGTCATTTTACAGAATTTCAGTTAACGTCAAGCTACCACCGTTCAGGAATATAGATCCTATCGAGACGAACCGACATGAAGCTCCGTACTTATTATTTTCCAACAAAAGAAACCGAGTTATATAACACATACATCTTGCTTGAAAGTCAAAGTATTCAACAACCAGAGACCATTGAATTACGAGGCATATTTGACTAATATATATCCTCCGAAAAAAATCACTCAAAGTTGACTTACAAACTAATATAAAATATATAATTATTTTCATAACGAAACGTTACTCTAGTTAGTTATAAGTTACAGGTAACTTGGACCAATATTGAACTTTTATTCCTAGTAGCTGACTATATCGTATTTTATTGTGGACTTGATTGATCGCCTCAGGTCCAAGAATGCTATTCGATTTCAGAAAGCAAATAAAATATAACTTTATAGTTTCCTGATAAGAAAATAAAAGGGAAATAGAACATTTTCATCGAATATTCCTCGTTAATGCGTAAAACTGTACCGGATTAGTTGGAAATAAATAATAATTATAAGACTTTATTTCTCAGTTTCTTCTTAAGTGCTGAAAGAACGAATGAGTTATTGGAAGGTAAATTTTTGGTATAGATTTTTTTAAAACGACAGCCGTATAGGAATTATCCGTCAAATCAGTGTTATATCTGTTGGGACTTGGAGTATTTATTTATGTATTTAACAACACCAATTAGTAGTAAAATAAAAATACACAATAAACCAAAAGTCATCACAAATAATTGTTTAATTGCCTACTTTTTGACAGGTGTTCTAAAATGTAAAAAACGAAAAAAATATGCTGGCACTCTTTCGTCATAATCGTAATGGGAATAAGTCTTTCGGAAAATTCCTAGACAAAATATTTCAATATTTAAAAGTTACAAAAATCAGTTTTTTGGATAACAATTTTAAAAATTGCGTTTACGATTTAGAATGAGAAGTTCTACGATATGTACATCGTTAGTAAAATTACAGAGTACACGAAGTTAAGAATACGTTCATAATAAGACAATTTATTACAAATAAAATCATCGCTAAAACTGAAGCAGAAGCTGGTTTTACGGAGAGGACATAATAATTACAAGTATTTAAATTGCAGCAAGAGACCGTTATCTAATATTCCATCTGGTTAAGCTAACATTTCCCTTTGGATAAAAATAAACACTATTCATTAAATAATATTATTCAAAATGTATAAATTTGAAAATAAACTAGTGAAATAAATTCTCCAGTAAGTTTGCGAGTAAATTGTCAACATATGTAGAACGGATTTCGGTGAGAGTAACAAGTTGGTCCGGTCCCGTCGCAAATATGGCAACAAAATTTGCGTTTAATTGTTGCAATTCTACTTCCATACTAAATTGAACAAATGTTACATTATAAGACTATTATAAATTTATTTAAAAATGTACGCTAGTATAATAAATTAGCTAATAAAATATAAATGTTTATTGTTTTGGGATGTTTGTTCTAAATTACGTTCAGAGATTTAAATAAACGAGATGAATAATTCTATTTTATTTTGTATTAAAACTGCATCATTATAGTGAACACTATTCACAGGATAAATTAAACCTTTATGTAAATTTTCTAAACGAAACGTCAGCGCGATGTAAAATACTAGTAATACCATCTAGTGGTCATTTCATCAAAACAAAAATTACATTAGATACAAACCACTGGGTCCATAGGACCCTGACCCACTGGGTCAAAACAAAATGACACGGTAGCTAAGGCTACCGGGGAGGAGCTGCCCGGGTAAGGAGGGATTCCTCGAGGCCCGTACCCAGTTCGGCCTACGCCGAACAGGAAGACCTAGGATGGATGGACATTATTATTAATCGCGAGATTTTAAACTGTTAAAAATCTACACGGCCAGGCGCTATTAAGCTTATAGGATGATAACTCGATACAATTTTATCGGTGCATATTAGATACACACGTGGCAGTATTTCATTCGACGCATGCAGGCTTCCTCGCATATGCTCATGTATGTTTATAGGTATTCCTCATGTATGCTCTCACAACCATGTACGAGATGTGTCATATAATTGAATACAATAAAAACTCATCGATGCTTGCCCGAATTTGAACGAGCCCAAGAACCACGCGTTTTATCCACTGGTTAATCTCGAATAAAATATTTATAACAGGGAAAATTAAATTAAATTTGAACCTAAGACCTCAATATAAGCGGCTATAATATATTCTATCTAGACTAACGATGCTATTATCATAATCTTTTTCGCGTTTTCAAACATTAAATGTATAAAAAATCACTTAAACAGTATAATGCTTATAATTACACCACGGCAAATAGAATTGACATCCAAACGTACCTTTTGATTCAATCAATATTAATTATTCATTAATCTTAAAAGGGTTCCATATTTTCTCAATAATTTCAAAGTTCATTTGACTTAAGAAAGCCAATCTCGCAAAACATGGCCTTCGGTTTATACTGAATTACATTTAAATAATAAACAACCGTCGTCCTTTCGTTGTTTATATATTAATATTTAAATATTATCAGAATAGGTTAAAGGTACATAGAAATATCACTGAGATGGTAGATTTTTTTCAGACAATATACTATTAAATATTTGGATCCTAATGCGTTCATTAACACTGGCTTAATCAGTATTTAAAACCAAGAACATTGAATATTTTACTTGGTGATAGGTCTTTGTGCAAACCCTTTCATTTAGGATATACTGTTCAACAAACCAAATTTAAACCTTCTAAAATAGTAAAATTTATAAACATTAATTAAAAACAATTTAGCCACCAAAAGTTTTTCTATGATTTTTAGTCGACACAAATATATTGTTACATAGCGAGTAAATAATTAAACTGATCACCTGATATCACTTGAATTTTACCATTAATATTTGGAGGATTAAAATAAACGCCATTGTTGCAGCTTTCCGGGAATTCATTTGCTCGCCCCTTTGTAGCTCTATACATATTGTAGTTTAGGAAAACAGCTGTAGTAAGTAACGATATCGGTATTCCAGGTCTTTTTTTTTGCCACGTACCTGATATTTTTATCTAGCGTCCATCAGCGGTATTCTTCCTGAACTACAATATTGAGCTACAAAATGGCGAAAGAATTCCCAGAAAGCTGCAATCTATTGGCATTTCTTTTGATGTCTATAACATGTTTAAAACCTGATGTTTGAAGGTTATTTTACTCATAACAATTTGAATATAGTTGGTGCTCAAAAAAGTCTTAAACTGAGTCAATTATTTTGTCATAAATTCCATAATATATCCGTACAACCTTCTCTTCAAATAATTTAAATAAAATTAAATCACGTTTTACTAGATTATATGGCTCAGTGCAAGTCTGTCTGGTTAGGTACTACCCATTCATCACACATTTGATCAATTATCATAAATAAATAAATAAATAAATATTGGACAACATCACACACATTATTCTGATCCCAATGTAAGTGGCTAAAGCTCCTGTGTTATGGAAAATCAGAAATTACTACAGTACCACAAACACCCAGACTCAAGACAACATAGAAAATTAATAAACTTTTTCTACATCGACTCGGCCGGGAATCGACCTCAGAGTAGCGTACCCATAAAAGCCGGTGTACACGCTACTCGACCACGGAGGTTGTCAAATTATATTACTATTTTTTCGGCTTGAATGATTAGTGCACCATTGTGCTAACGTGCACAAGGGACATGACATTGTTCTAACGTTGGTGAAACAATAACGATATTTGATATTTCTTTAAAATGGCTTTGTCGTAATGACATAGCAGACGAATAGACTTACTTTTGCAATTTATAACATAATATATCCCTATAACCAAATAAAAAAATAATCAGCCAATATTATATATAAACGACTTATTTGACAGCGCCAAATCCCGTCCGAAAAAGTCCAAAGCCGAGAAAGTCACCCAATTACGAATGACTTAAGTCGACCACGGCAAACACAGTTTTCAATATTTACTTAGGAAACATCGGACACTGGATACGATCCCTTGACGAGATACGACACACACTCGTTTATCCGTTCAAACACGATAGGCTATACTTTGTACCTTCTAACGCGGGTGAGGTTCAGCGGAGCATTGATAACTTTGGGCGTATTTGAATTTTAAGCTACCATATAAATTTGTAATAGTGCAACCGTTATGATTGATTCCTTGGATTACTAAAAATTCTCAAAGTTAAATCCTTGGCCCAGTGGTTAGAACGCGTGCATCTTAACCGATGATTTCGGGTTCAAACCCAGGCAGGCACCGCTGAATTTTCATGTGCTTAATTTGTGTTTATAATTCATCTCTATAATTGACGACCTTCGTGGTCGAGTAGTGTGTACACCGGTTTTCATGGGTACGCCACTCCGAGGTCCCGGGTTCGATTCCCGGCCGAGTCGATGTGGATAAAGTTCATTAGTTTTCTATATTGTCTTGGGTCTGGGTGGTTGTGGTACCGTCGTTACTTCTGATTTCCATAACACTACTTACATTGGGATCATAGTAATGTATGTGATGTTGTCCAATATTATTTATTTATTTATTTATTTATCTCGTGCTCGGCGGTGAAGGAAAACATCGTGAGGAAACCTGCACGTGCGTAATTTCAACGAAATTCTGCCACATGTGTATTCCACCAACCGGCATTGGAGCAGCATGGTGGAATATCCTCCAAACCTTCTTCTCAAAGGGAGTGGAGGCCTTAGCCCAGCAGTGGGAAATTTACAAGCTGATAATGTAAAAATGTAATGTAATCCTTAACCAATATACAAGCATTAGAGTTGATTATTGATTATCAAAAATGTAACATCACTTTGGAAATAGATACGTACTTTATTTCAATAACATAAAATATTTGCTGATTTTCAAGGCACTTCTGAGCTATTGCGCTCAAAGTCTTTCATTAATAAAGGTGTGTTTACGTCTAAGCACATGAGTAGTGAGTACGAACCAAACAAAAGGATCCCTGGGTGACTGTCTCCCCATTTCTCTCCCCTGATAATTCATTACAGCATTATTTAACCAGAAATTGTTTGGAAACATCGATAACATCACATAACTAAAACGCAGTAAGCCATTTTTTATTATATCGTGTTTGGGTGTGAATCTAAACCTCGTAAGTATTCCTGGTATCGGACGATTTTTTTCTTAATTGATACCTATTCTAGTTAAAATAGCATTTAAACGTCTCCTTAGGAGAAAAGGAGCTTAAGTAGCAGTTGGATATTGAACTACCTCAATGCTTATGCAAAAAAATGCTTTTTATTTGTTAAAACTATTCATCTGTTACAAATCACATAATATATTAACTTTATAGCATATGACTTTATAAAACATACATATTCGAGTAAAGTAATGAAGGTTTGATTTAATATAAAATTAAGTACTTATATATTTCATAAAATATAAAATCTAAATTTGGCCATAGCATAAATAATCTATAAAAATTATATAATAAAATCGAGAATTTGTAGTTACCGCACTTTGCTCTCGTGCCCGAGAAACACCGCGTGTAAAGGGGACCCTGACAGATGACGAGCGATCCCTCTACATCGAATGTTTGTCATTCTATTAGCAAAGAAAACATCTCGACGTGGTTCAGTATTCTCGGAATCAATTTCATTCTGGCTAGCGGTAATTAAATGAAGTACGGAACTTCAGACTTTTGAAGACTGTTCTTTATTGTAGCTCGGTTAGTTTTATAAAGAACATTGGATTGATCTTTATACCTTTGTTGATATATATTTTTAAATCGTACTCTGTTTGATGAACAATAATATTGGTTTATATGTGAAATATATTTGGTATTATATTTTATTTATATGGACGTTAGATTAAAAAAATATTTTTTTTATTATTATTCGAGTGTCGAATTACAACTGATTAGTATTGATATAAATATTTACATGTATATCCATACTAATAACTCAGGAGACGTATTTTTTGGTATGTATGAAAAAATCTTATTAATTAGTTAGCATAAACTTGTTTTTTGTATTTTTATGTGAATATAAGTTACGTTTCGCAGTTTCACTCGCTTTAAATTTTGACTATTGACGTCAGAAGCCTGAATATCGTATTCTTGTTTAAACATAAAGCACTTAGTTAAAGTTAAGTGAAATAAAAAATTATGAAATGCAATGATAGTCAGTGATCCTTTTTTTATCTCATTGGAAAAACGCGTTACGCGTTTCCCCTACATGAAGTGCGGGTGGGGGGGGAGGTGAATGGGGGACTCGCTTGTACACAGAACGCTTGGTAGTACACTGAAATACCCACTAAAAACTGGTACTTTGTCCATCTCTTCGGTGGGCGTTACGGGATCTCTTTGGAATGATATCTGGATGGCTACTGACACTAATAGAACCCAATCACCAGATTTTGTAGTGATGAAAGTCTTTTTATAATGTGACATTAGTCGGAATTATTTTATAATTTAGACTACCCATAACATTGTATTTAGTACATTTAATTAACGTTATCTAATCCATACGTATATATATGTATATATGTTGACAGGGAATATGTTTAGCAGTCTGCTAAGTTTCATTAAAACCTAATTAGTGTTTCCGTGTGATATGCGACATAAAGATTAGCGTATAGCTTTATAAAACAATATAGATGTATTTTTGACGTCTATAAACCAGTTATGAGCAATCGTTATGATTATGTATTCAATATCAATAAAATATTATAATTAATAGTTATTATATTTAAAAATATATAAATATAAAGTGGACATCGACGACATAATTCATGATCAGTGGTTCGAACTTGAATTTAATTAAATATTGCGGGTTCAATCCTGAGAAAGTAAAATTTTGTTTCGATGTGCTTAGCTTGTGTTTATAATTCATATTGTTCTTGACGGTGAAGTAAAACGTTCTGCCACATGAATACCCACCAACACATATTACAGCAGCATGATTGTACTCGTATCAGCAAGCCTAGAAGGCTTACTTATACAACCAAAGACCTGACCTGTGAAGAGACCTTTATAAATGGGATATTTACAGCAAGTAACCTTGATATACAAATATGGCCAAGTGGATAGAACCCGTGCATCTTAACCGATGATGCATTCAAACCCAGACAAGCACCGCTAAATTATCTTGTGCTTAATTCATCTCATGCTCGGCCGTGAAGGAAAACATCGTGAGGAAACCTACATGTGTATAATTTTAAAGAGATTCTGCCACATGTGTATTCACCAACCTGTCTTGGAAAGGCGTGGTGAAATAAGCTCAAACCTTTTCCTCAAAGGGAGAGGAGCTTTAGCCCACAAGTGGAAAATTTCCAAGCTGTTATTTTACTTTAGTTTTTTACACAGATATGATAAACGAATCTTTTTAATAAAATGAATGTTTATATGTTTGTTTTCTACGCGTTCATAAACCAATCAACCGATTATAATTAAACTTTTTCAAGTTCTGCGTAAGCAAACGTTACTCCTGCAAATAAAACGCTTCTTGTAAGGTCTGTTGTGTGTTCGTTATTCAAAACAAACTTTGATGTAGTTTATTATACCTTTGTGAAGGCGGGTGCGTTAAATAGCTTTAACAAAAATATTAAAATTAGATCGTTAAAATGTAGATATTCAATTAGATATGATTTGCGACTATGAACACAACCAGCAAACCTATTGACTCTGTGAACTACACGAGGTAAATAATTATTTTCCAAGGCGATGTATATACGTTTAATAAAGATAAATATATAAAAACTTTATATAATATAGACTTTATTTTCCAATGAGCTATCATATAACTTAAGAGGTTTAGATGATAAATTACCTTCTTTATTAAAATATCTCCATGATCTTTACAAAAATATAAACCCGTTGTGTCTCTTCAAATTGGTGAAAAAATATTTAGGAAATCCACGAAATCGTTTTTATTGTATATTAAATTAATGTTTTATAAAATATTTAAAATTTGCTTCCATTTAAATACTTTTTCAATTATTTAAATATTTTTTCAACGGGAGAAGAATTAATTTATTTTATGTCTAAAATAAAAGAATAGATAGAGCTTCAATAAAAAAAGAGTCAAGTCAGAATCAGAGTCGAGATGGCCCAGTGGTTAGAACGCGTGCATCTTAACCGATGATTTCAGGTTCAAACCCAGGCAGGCACCACTGAAATTTCATGTGCTTAATTTGTGTTTATAATTAATCTCGTGCTCGGCGGTGAAGGAAAACATCGTGAGGAAACCTGCATGTGTCTAATTTCAACGAAATTCTGCCACATGTGTATTCCGCCAACCCGCATTGGAGCAGCGTGGTGGAATATGCTCCAAACCTTCTCCTCAAAGGTGAGGAGGCCTTTATCCCAGCAGTGGGACATTTACGGGCTGCTAATGCAATAAAAAAAACAAGCTTCGGAATAAAATGACTACAAAAATAATTCCAAGTAAATCCAGGCCTAAATATATAAGGGGTACATGTCAGTCACCTCCTCGTGGTGTACTCTGGGCAACGGGGCCGGCTTGAGCTTGCTCGTCGGCCACGGCTAAGACTGGCGGGAGGGATGCCGCGGGGCTGCTCCTGGTACGTCCCTGATCGGCGTCAGGGCGGACCATGTCAGTGGCCTCGTTGGCTAGGAGGGAGTGGGAGGGCTCGCTACTCGAGCCTCCCAGGTGTTTTACACCGGCGGTCAGCGGCTGAGCCTACCATCTTATCCGCCGCAGGGCGTCAGCTTCGTTGACGCCCAGCCTCCAGTGGCGAACTCGGGGGAGTTCGCTACATTCTTACGTGGAGGATGAGGGGGAAGGCGCGCACTAGGCGCGCTTTCCATGAATATTCAGCCGCCTTAGGGCGGCTGCCGCTGGTGGGGTCGCGGTTGCATGCCCTTGGCGATCCCGTGGCCTCACCACTCGGCGGCATGGTGGAAACCCGAGGATGGTTTTAGTGGGTAGGACAGGGCATTAGCACTAGCGTGCCCTGGCACGGGGCATTAGTTCCCGGTTGAGTCCCACATACCCGTCCCGGTCCCCCGACCGGGCGGCATGCGTAAATGCATTTCCTCCTCGTTAAACAAAAAAAAAAAAAAGGCCTAAATATATAAAAAAAAAGTTTCCTCTTCACTGTGACGTTGAAAAATGTTGATCACTCAGCACATTTTGTTGACCTCACGGCATTACAAATTATAATTGCCAACCCTGGTTATCGGAAAGTCGAGACATCCCGGTACATAAACACAAAAATAATATTAAATTCTTACATATTCCCTCCGAGATCCGTTCGAGCATTAATTTGTTAAATATGTTCTGTGAATTATATCTTATGTAAATATTATACAGGATGACTGGTTAATTACTATCAATATTTAAGGAGAATACTCGGTACATGATTCTCATTCGAATTATGTAAAAAAATAGGTACTTAATTTTTGACCAAATTTCCGTATGAATAAATAAAGTGTGGACACGTTCCCAGCCTTGCCGGCGGCGCGTGCGGCGGCGTGCTGATACAACACCACGCCGCCGCACGCGTGTGTCGCTACCCCCAACCCCCGCCCCGTGGCTAATTAGTCGGGCGAGCGCCGCCGTAAGGTCTGTACGTCCGTCTTCCCGCGCGCGCGCCTAGCGATCGCTCTTACGCGTATACCTAATCTGTCGTGTGTGCGTGTGACCCGTTATTACTTATTAGTAATTAAGTATGGCTTATCAATACACAAATGCAGAATACTTGGACATGGTTCGTGCGTATGCGCGTGCAAATGATAGCTTGCCGGGAGATGTTCCCCAATCGTGAAATTAAAAATCACTAGTGCTTTCGAAACTATTTAAAGTGACCCATTCGTATTAAATCGTGTGAAAGACAATATGCGTAAACGTGCCGAACTGTGTATCACACGAGAAGGAGCTCACTTTGAACATTTGTTAAGGTTAGTGTAGTTATGTAGGTAAATAGGTAGTTTAATGATTGACAATTGTTGTAAATAAGTATGATTCCATTTTTAAATACGCCGGAAATACCAAGATAGGTAAACAGTTCATATTATTTTTTGTGTCAAGTTCACACCATTTACCTAGTCAATAAATTGGTTGCTTAAACGAATAAAATATCTTGGTATTTTTGCCTGTCCTAAGCCAGGATTAAAGTATGAAGGGAATTGGATCATTTTTGTTTATCTAAGGTAGCTTGCTACCCTGTTAACACGCGGCGGCGCGCGGCGTTTGGATGTAGGTAAACTACCGCGCGATAACTAAATGTACCTACCTACATAACTGTTTTGTGTCGATAACGCAGCTAGGGTGTTCACACGATGCGTAATTAATTACATAACTTTTGGTTAACTTTACTTAGAAGTTTATTAATATTTATGTTATATTAATTTTTATTTTGTCATATATGATCGTCAAATATCACGTCCTCAAGTATCGATAGTAATTCACCAGTCACCCTGTATATTGGATTCTTGATTCCACTCATATTGTTTAAAAAACAGTTAATTAAATAGTAAATAGTTTTTAGTGATCAAAATCGTTCCTTTTAATTATATGTTAAGTTAGTCTGTAATTTGGATAAACCTCATTACTTATATAAAATTAAACCGTATAAAAAGAATTAAATATTAGTTAAAAAAATCCAAATATTACTTTATTCAAGCTCAAAAAAGCACTTCTGAATCGTAGATTTTACCAAAAATAAACGGCAAGAAACCCAGTACTGGCTTTATTCTAACATTTTCAAGTTTATTAAGGGGTTTTTTTTATTTAATATTGAGAAGTACGGGCAATTAGGCCACTGATGGTAATCACTGATAGAGTTATCTTGACATCGCCAATACACCTTTCAAACGGGAACGCAATGATAGGTATTGGTGGTTTAGCGGTAGAATATTTTATGAGTGGCTGGTAACCCAGACTAGCATTAAACCTTACCACCGAGTCATCAGTAAGAGATCATTTATAAATGTTAAAAAAATAAAGTATAATAAATATGTTCGCGTATTTATTTTATTAATATTCTTGCATTATAAAGCAGATTCAAATATTTGTAACGTAAATCTAACAGGTTTAACACAATCTTCAAATGGTTAAGTTAACATTTAAATTCAATTGAGACGTATACATTATTGATAACATAAAGTTCAAACGTTAAATTTCATTGAAGATTAAACAAATACATCAAAAATAATTTCAAATTCAAAAGAACCGAATAAGGAAATTTATTAAAAGGAAAACAAAAAAATTAAGTATATTGTTCGGTACTTAAACTTGGAAATAGCGGCTTAATGTTCGAAGCTTAACAATATTTTAACGCAACTTAAACGTGATTCTTCTGAAGTGAAAGTCAATATACGTCATATTATTTCGAGTGGCTTTAAATAAAAAATAAACCTTTTGCGAGTCTGTTAATCTAATTTTTTACGAAATAAGAAAAATCCGAAAAATTTAAGTATGAAAAAGGCCAAGAAATTAATCATTACAATAATTTATCAGTCAAGCAAAATGCTCCTCTTAATTTTCCGTCCTTATTACATACTCCGCCATCTTCTTTTGGTCACTCCTTCATCCAGCTGGAAATCATTAGCTTCGTTTTTTGTCGCTTTAATAACGGTAACTGACGGTGGTACTAAATCATCTTCGCTTCTAGACAGTGGCATTATCTTAGGTAAAGAGTAATTAATAATTCTCGAGCATTAATATGCGCCGCCCACCAGTGAATGTAAGATATTGACTAGAAATGGTGATATTCGCGGATTTTAGTTTAGTCACATGTAAACTCGAAAGTTATAGTGTACGCACCAATTATGTCAAATACATAGTAAGTGTCCCATTTGGTAAGTTATCACCAATACCCGTGGCATTGGCACCCTAAGAAATTTTAACCAATTTGCGTGGCCAATGCGTCATCAACGTTGGAACTAAGCTATTATATCACTTGTGCTTTAAATTACACTGGCTCACTCACCCTTTAAACCGGATAAGTATACCCAAACGAAGTCTACCTACCCACCACCAAGTGAAAGTACTTAAAAATATTCCACAGTTCCTAAGGATCAGGTTTAGTTTAACTTTTCTTATTTTAGTTCCCTTGAGTTTATATTGGATGCTGAAGTTTTGCGACTTAAGAAGTATCATACATTGAAGCCCTTAAAATCTTGTTGTTGTTAGACCTTATTTTCTATTACGTAGTGTATATATATTATACGCACTATAGTTAAGTAACGTCACTGTTTCTAATTAATTAGTTTTGCTTTCTTAATATTCCTACCTCTAAAAAGTATATCTATCATATTTTCCTTATCTTTAAATTCTTGTAGTATGTATAATACCAAACTACAGCGTACGAACTCTTTGTTTGCATTAAAATGGTGACCGTCGTATATAACTGAACTGATAAAATCATTCATCCATTAAAATATTTTCTTTAAACTCGAATATACGTTTATAATTTGCATATCATAAGTAAAAAATGGTTTAAAGATTAAAATATTGCCCATCGGTAGGACATTTTTACTTAATACTACTACCAAAGATAAATAATTTGTATAGGTACACGTTTTTTTAATAAAATAGACGATTTGAAAATAAAACGTATAAAATAGTATCTATTCCTAAATAGCATATAAAATTTAATATCTAAAATTGTTATTACATAACGTGAAAATTCCACAAATCTATTAAAGTGACCATTGAAATTTCCAAACTTATGCAATCAGGACACTTGCTCCGAGACTTCCGTATAACTTTCTGCTGAACAAGTTTGGGCATTCGAATCGAATATTACACCTACGAGAACTAATTTTATTTCGTGATCCAAATAAACTGCTACTGCTTGTACTGTATAACTAAACGAGATTTTAACTTGAACATTTGTTTGTTTGAAACATTATTCTTAGTACTAAAGAAAAAAGTTCTAGAAGAAGAATTTCTTTGCCTGGAATAAATTCAAGTCCCATCTTTCTTAATAGCGTTTAAAATGAAACGTTTTTGATGTCGATTTGTATTATGTGTTACTGAGTTAATGTCTTTTTTTATTCGGTTTCTAATATTGGTAAAGTATGAACTAATATTAATTATGTTAAATTAGTTCATCCTTATTGAAAGAGTGTCAGCATTCTACAATACAGCTGTGTTTTGGGATTAAATTGCTTTAAGTTACTTATTTGTTTAATGGTGGACTATACGTCCTCTTCGATATTAAGTCATTAAGACTGTGGTATGTGAATATTTTATTAAATTAATTCTCTATAATATTGGTTATTTTATACGGAATTTGATGTTGGCCAAGAGTGGTATATTCGAGTATTAACCGGTTTGATTCTTTAAATTGTATTTAAAGAGTTACTATGCCCAAAATACATAAAATTTAAATTACTTGCTTAAAGTTTGACAAATGTTTCGCACATTTTTTCTTTGCAAAGTATTCAATGAATTTACGACTTTTGTCAGAATAGTCCCCGGTTTTAAAGCTATTTGTAGGTATGTTACCAATTATTTATAACTAGATGTGTCTGCGTATTTATCCGTAGCTATTTCAGTTTGTAACTGCAAGAGTCTTATTGTTACTGAAGTAAAATAAAATGTTATTGCTGGATAATCCAACAGATATATCTTTTACAAACAAATCTTTATTCATTATATAATTATGTACGACTCGATCCGCATGGTCCACGCTGTAATACTTTTTATCTATGTTTATAAAATAACATGTCCTAACTGTCTGATTCTTCATCGTCGAGCGTAAACTATTAAAGGTAGAGCCATGAAATTTGGTGAGTAGGATCGTTTTATTAAGTAGACACTCACTAAGGAAGGAGTTTTGTAAATTCTAGCCCTAAGGGGTGAAATACACACCAATATGGTATACAAAGAGGTCTTATATTGACGTAATATTTTAAGTTAAACTTGAAATATATATATAATTTTTAGGCGAGTTGTTGTTATAGTAATCTCCCCTTAGTTCACGTGATAGACTCTTTAAATGTTACTAGAAATTAATATTTTAATAATGGTATTCTCAAATAGCTTCAGCTACGTTAGTCAATTTATTGACTAGCGAATAGCGCGTACCAATATTATATTGTAGGTATAAACGAATGGCAAACTTGACTGAAGAAAGATTGAACCCTGGGGTTTGATTCCAGAATCTGCGAGTTTTTATACAAGCCCTAAGACTAGAATAGGAAAAATATGAAAGAGAATACATATTAAAATACATTAATGGTAATCTCGTGTTGCATAGATGAAGATAAAAATTTCAACCCAAAAATGAGACGTCCGTTCGCTGTCTTCGTTTCTGAATAAATAATGGAATATGAAATTGTGGGATTTCTTACCTCTGCTTTAAGTCTCCCTCGTCTCAAAAACTCCAAGTAAATTATTTACCAAAAAATGTAAAGTTTCCAATTTAAATATATATCGAAAATCATTCTTGTCCATTTTTTCGACGATAAAAGCTCATATTATAGTGGACAACTTATTTCAATACATCCTTCCTTAAGCACGGTATGTTCCTTGCTTCGATAATAATCTTGCAAACAAATCAATAAATACATATAAAAGATAGCGGTTTGTATTGTCTAATGACAAAAATGCCTTGAACGTTGTATATATGGTAGACATTCTGTAGTATATTTTGCATCAGCATTGCACCCTTGAGAAGTCAGGGCGTGTTGCTAGTATATTATATAATAAGTATTATATTGACATAGTTGCATAATATGTAATTAAATGTGGAAAGGAATTATTGATTATAAGATAAAAGAAATACCATGACAAAGCTTAGGTCCCATACACGAAGTATATAATTAAACCAATTTTAAAGGGTCGTAATTAAATTGAGCTGAGATGGCCCAGTGGTTAGAATGCGTACATCTTAACCGATGATTTCGGGTGCAAACCCAGGCAGGCATCTGTGAATTTTCATGTCTTTAATTTGTGTTTATAATTCATCTCGTGCTCGGCGGTGAAGGAAAACATCGTGAGGAAACCTGCATGTGTCTAATTTCAACGAAATTATGCCACATGTGTATTCCACCAACCCGCATTGGAGCAGCGTGGTGGAATATGCTCCAAGACCTTCTTCTCAAGGGAGAAGAGGCCTTAGCCCAGCAGTGGGAAATTTACAGGCTGCTAATGTATGTAATATAATGGAATTAAATCGGAAAATTTCCCATACGCGTGTTCTATAAGCGCCGTAGACAAGACATTTTCACGGTCATGCAAAAACGGCTTGCATCAGTGATAAGGGATAGCTCTAAAGTCATGCTGAAGAGGGTTAGTGAGAAATCTGTCTGCCTTGCCTGCCTTGTCTGAGGCCCTGGGTACACACACGTCTGCGTGCTCTGTGCCCCAGTGTCTAAATTATTAACGACCCGCCCCGGCTTCGCACGGGTGCAATGGTGATACTAATATACTACTGAATGTCTTACATCGTTTACAGTTTATCAGTCATTAGACATTTTAAATTACATGCTGTAAAGGGTGTAATCTATATTAAATGCACAATGTATTTAAGGTACTTAATTGAATAAGAGTTAATGCTGTTTTGCTTAAAATTGCTTCAAAAATAAGCCATTTTTCTCGAAAATAATTATTTTGGGTCATCCCTAAGACATAGACATATACCATCGCGGACTTTTTTAATACCTTTTTAAGGTGTACAATACTTAGTAGTACATTATTTTGATCTATCTTGTAGGGTTCAGCCAGCGTTTGCAATGTAAGCGCAAAATATGTGTTTATTTACGACATCACTTTAGAAACCTCTAAAATTATCAGTGTTTCTCTATTACATTGTGCATGTATTATACATATAAACCTTCCTCTTGAATCAATCTATATATTAAAAAAAACAGCATCAAAATTCGTTGTGTAATGATTCGTTATCTAAGCATACATAGGGACAGACAGCGGTAAGCGACTTTGTTTTATACTATGTAATAAATAACATAGTATAGTAAGATATATTGTTACAAACACTATATGAACTAAGCCTGAAATAAATTGATATATTATTATTTTTTATTATTATACGACACAAATAAAGAAACGGTTTTTCTTCTTTTGTTTTTTTTTTTTGAATGATTTGTAAAATTACGAATAACAAATGACGTCACAGTCGTCACCATTCAATATTTGATTCTGTTGAAATATTAACGTTATTCAAACTTCCGGAGTTCAGGGAGGCAATTCCTAAACCTTGAAATGAATTTTCAGCCTTGTCTGAATAATAAACAGACCCCGCTGCCCTAAAGTCTTCGTTTGATTAAAATTTCATCATGATCACAGAAAGTTGATTGTTACAAAAGTTTTAGTTAAGGTTAGAATTTTTGACGATTCTTTGAATATTGTAACATAACATCACATAATCGTATCATTAGCATTAGCATTAGCAGCCCGTAAATGTCCCACTGCTGGGATAAAGGCCTCCTCTCCCTTTGAGGAGAAGGTTTGGAGCATATTCCACCACGCTGCTCCAATGCCGGTTGGCGGAATACACATGTGGCAGAATTTCGTTGAAATTAGACACATGCAGGTTTCCTCACGATGTTTTCCTTCACCGCCGAGCACGAGATAAATTATAAACACAAATTAAGCACATGAAATTTCAGTGGTCCCTGCCTGGGTTTGAACCCGAAATCATCGGTTAAGATTCACGCGTTCTAACCACTGGACCATCTCGGCCACATAATCGTAGCATTATTGCATTACTCAATTATGAATAGAATTTTATTCTTAATATTAAATTTGAAACAAATAAAAATACTCTCAGTATTTTTTATTCGTCTACCCATCTCATGACCCGTCAAAACGACTGAAACAATAAACATAAAACTTGTACAAGATGCAACGCGTTCGGAGGTTTTAGTATAAAATATTATTTGATTAGACATTTACCTTTGTACGCTTTAAATGTAGACTATTGAAGTTTGATATTCATATTCTTGTATATATAAACATTAATACGAAAAAAACAAAGGTCCGTATTGATATGGTATTTTAATACTAATTTATTTAATTTCATTTAGAACAACAAATTAAAATGTAATGTCTATTGTATTGAGACCAGTTTTCTAAAAAATAAAAGTACTGTGGTATGTTTTATTTTGTAAATCATTTATTTTTGATAGTTTAAGACGAATATTGTTTATTAATTTGTTTTCCTTGTAAACTATGATTTATAGTTTTTATTTATGAATATCCGCCATCGTGAATATCTAGATAGCATAATGATCCACTGAGAGCCTATATTTTTGTCATCGAAACTGCTTATGGCCAATTGGGTTGTTTTATTTGAAAGTCATAATATATCTAATATATAGATATTATATATAGTCATATTATATCTTTCATAGTTATTGATGCATTTTTCTTTAGCTAAAGTCATGAAAATTATAAGCTTCTCTACTGATGTACGTTCAGGTTTGATGACATCTTATAAATCAGGCCTGGCAGTATAATTCAAAACATCAAACATTATGATTAATCTCTACTAGAAAGGCTGAGGTACTTAAATACTACTTAGGATAGGCTAGGCTACTTAAATACTAATACTTGGAAATTAATAAAATTTATTGAAATTAGCATCCACAGCTTTAGTTAATACTTAATAATAATAATACTCTATCTAGAGCACACAAATCGGCGCCATCCATTTCACCCCCTCGTGGGACAAAAAAGTAGCCTTTATGTCCTTCCCCAAGGGTAAAACTATCTCTATACTAAATTTCATATAAATTATTTTAGCGGCTTAAGCGTAACAGGTATAGTTATTTTCGCATGTATAATATTAGTATAGATTGAATCAGTATTTGCACTGGTTCCTTGACCCTAAATATAACATTATTCTAGAGCTAATTAAAAACGATACAGTATATAATAATACATCATTCTTTATGTATTCAACTCTTACAATGTAATGTAAAAGCTATATAAACACAAGTCAGCTTATTATACGAATCCGTATCAACAGTGGAATAAAACCTTATCTTACATCGTTCGTTTCCATTATCAAAATCCGTCAAAAAAATAAAAATGGATCGTGACTATTAATAGTTTAGTAAGTCATAAATAGCACAATTAAAGCAAATATGTATTTGATTGTATGGTACTAATACGTTTTCCCATATAGGTCAGATTTAAATTATAAATAGAATGATAATTATTTTTGTGGAATATGTCGGTTTTTCTGGGTAGAACAGTGCAGTATAAATCTGTGGTTAATATTCATTTTTAAAATTAACGATTGTAAATCCCACATCTATAGAGTACATTTTGATTTTGATTATAAACGGAGCCTGCTTGCTTTTACAGGATCTGGAAATGCTCGTACCATAGTATAAATTTAAATTCGAATATGCACGAAATTAACAATATACAATATAGTCAGCTTAAGAATATATTGAGTATTTTGAAGAAGTTTCCAGTAGCAACCCGGGATGCGAGTGACTTGAGTCTAGGAGAGCATATTACTCTTGCGCGTGATCTGTTTTTTTTTTTCAGATTGCTGTTAAATCGACTATGAGAATGAAATAGAGAGTACATATGTATTCTTAAGCCCTAAAATATTTTCTGCACAGTTGACTAGTCCTTTGAGGATACCCACTAACATATAAAATACATTAAGTTCCTTATTATAATAACGTTATAAATAAATTCTTAAAATTTAATTTTAACATGAGTTAAGGTGGTACATTCCGCATTAGTTGAAAATTGACGGCTTAAAACAATGCAACCAAACCTTAACGTCGCACGATGCCATTTCTTGCTACCAGATTATTTTATCTTAGGCTCTTGACAGCCTCCAGAGGAATTTATTTTTAGAAATAGCTTTGTTGATAATTAAGATAAATTTGCAAATTTTTTGTGCATAGCATACTTGAACACTTAGAATTCGTTTAAGATGTAATTTCGTCTAAATTTTTGTTTTAATTCAACACGAAGTGGAATTTAATTTAAAATTAGTTTGTTTTAAATATACTACACTACATTAACTATATAGAGATAATCAGATATGTATTATACATAGATAGTTTCAACAAATTATTTGATTGTCATAATGAGTTTATTTTATAAGTCTATGAAAATCTTTACGTAATAAAAGTTATAAATATTATATTATATTTAAAATTAAATTATATCTTCTAAATATTCCAAAATAATTTGCATATAATTACGAGCACGTGAGTTTTCGAAAAATAAAAAAAATTAGATATTCGTATATGTCACAGACGTTTGTAAATTTAAATGCATTGCCGCGTTAATATTTTAAAATAGAAATAAGGAGACTATTACGTTACGGTTCAACGCGATCACAGTTAAATTCTATAACAGTAACTATTACTGTTCATAGATAAGATAAGTAATTATGCTAAGGCTAGTAAAATTACCGCATACGTTTCGTTACAGTTCATTTATGTCTTGATTTCGTTTGGCGAAGGATATCATTGAATAATTTTTAAATATAAAATAATTTTTGATACGAAAATATTCGACGACATAAGGTAAGACTCGTTTTTATACTAGCTGAAACTGCGGTCAAAAATTTATAAAACACAAACTTTCAAACCCCGTTTTACCCCCTTAGGGGTGGAGTTTCTTAAAATCTCGTTCAGTGGATGTTTACATCCTATAAGGAACCTATCTGCCATATTTCAAGTTTGTAGGTGTTATAGTTTCTGAGATTTCGTGATCAATCAGTGAGTAGTATTTATACATACATATATATATAAAGATTTATTGATATCTACTTCGAATTTTAATAATACGCCATTGTATAGATCAACCTATGTTTTGTTTTAAGGATTTATGTTTTTTTGTATTTGAATTAATAAAAATACTGTTCGAAATTCAAATTAATATCATCATCAAAATAGCTTGTTATACAACGGAAAGGGAACATTTGCTAATCTCAGACTATACGTGTTTTCCAAAGCACGGGACTCCTTATACCTGAAACGTCTTAACTCTAGATTGCTACTTGGAAAATAACTTAATTCCAGTCAGAATTTCATTATAAATACCACTGTCAATATAAAATTAGTAAAGCAATTATTAGAACCTACAAATATTTTTGTTAAAATTAATTTTATTTTGAAATGACGTCAAAAAACTGATTTATCTTATCTTATTTGCAGAATTATGACTTTAAATACATTGCCTTGGTAATGTTATTGAGTAGATTTATTCCATAGCAAGATTGAGCTGTACATAATGGATGTAACATTGCTCTCTCATATGAAGCACTCGGCTATCAAATGATTTTTGCATCATTTTATTCTGGATTAAAAAGGTAAACCTTTTTTCACTTATTCATTTTTAATTATTAATTGTTTCATGTTCGTTTTTTAAAAAGATTCGTTAGTAACATCGTGATTGCAATTCGAAAATATTTTTTATCATTTGAAAATCGAATTTATTAATTTCCATTATTTAATTTATTTTCATTTCATTAACATTTCATTTCAGTATTCAGAGAACAAATAGCTCGAATTGCTTTTAATTGTAATTGATTAATTAGCATTGAAACCATTTAATTTATCTCTTTTGTTTAATTTGCGACATAATTGAAACAAAATACATTCTTTTTTCAAATATTTTAGTGTGCTCAATTTCTTACTTTAGATATGAATGAAGATAGAAAGCAATGGTCCTACCTTTGCTCCGGATTGCATCAAGAAGCAGACGACTATAGTTCTGCAACATCTTTAGTGCAACCTGGCGTATATCACCCCTGCAACAGTAAGCAATATCTAATTGTCTGACTAAATTGATTACATAACTATTAAAGCTTTCTAATCTTGCTTGGGAAATAATAAAGAAGGAAAGTTTTACTTTTTCTTTTTTAATACTAATATATTTAATTGATATTTATTGATCGACAAGTATAAACTAAAATGTAAAACATTTTATAGCATAATCTTTTTCTATAAAATCTTTTACCTTGAGTATCAACGCACGACCTAAATTACTGAGCCTAAAAAGTACTTTAGTTTTGTTTTGTATCGTCGCCAGGCAAGATTTGCTGGAAACTTTTCAACTTTAAGTCGATAAAAGGGAAAACATAATTGGTGTTTACAATATATATTCTATACGGGGTAAAGTAAAGAAATGTTCGTGAGAAATCTTACAAGTGTCGGATGATATGATGTCATATTAAACCCATGAATACTCATTTGAGCAGCTTGATGGGATAAGCTCGAAACCTGCGATCGGATAAGCTTTTTAATATTAGAGGAACCTTATCCCAGTAGTGGGATAAGGCTTAGATGTGGAGTTTTTTAAGGCATAGCTAGGCTGAAGGTCAATTGGGGCACCTAATGGTAAACGGTCTTCCATTGTCCATAGATATTGGTACCGTGTGCAACCATTTCTTATATAACGAATGCACCACCAACCTTGAAAACTGAGGTGCTATGTCTTTATGCCTACGATTACACTGGTTTACTCACCGTTCAACCCGAAACACAACAATGCTAAATTGCTATTTGGTGTAAGAATATATGATGGATAGCTTGTACCAAGTAGCAATCTTTTACTATTATAATATATTATATTACATCATGAATTGAATCTAAATATATGTATTTATAGGTAAATTTTTAATATCTCTATGTTACCAATAATCGCCTACATGTAATACTAGATCTTCTATGCATTTTTATTCGCATTAAGCCTTACGCCACCGTGTCGTGGTCGTAGGGACTGCTGTATAGACTTTCTCAGTCAAATTTAATCAATATGCATTAATATAATATTAAAACATATCTCTTTCCTTATTTACAGGAACGTCGAATCCGAAAGCAATAAGAAGAAAATACTTACGAGCCGTGTTTAAAAATGGCGAATTCAATATTTATAGAACACCAACGAAGGCATTGAAATTGTTCACGAATTACTTTATTTTGTTGGTTGAGACAAGATGGAGATGGACGCTTATGAATTTCTTCACAGCATTCACCTGTATTTGGCTATTCTTTGGTTTCATTTACTGGGCGATCTCCTTGAACCACGATGACTTTAAGGATGACCATTTACCTCCATATCAAAACATCACAGGATTCACGCCTTGCATCAAAAATATTTACGGATTCACATCTGCGTTCTTGTTCAGTGTCGAAGTGCACACAACAGTCGCTTACGGTCGAAGAGCTATCACACTTGAATGTCCAGAAACAATTATTGCAATGTGCCTGCAATGCATTGTGAGCTCTATATTCCAAGCTATAATGGTTGGAATCCTTTTCGCTAAATTAACTCGACCACGGGCGAGAACACAAACGATTCTCTTTAGCAAACATGTAGTTATAAATGTGAGGAATGAAAAATTTTGTCTCATATTTCGAGTTGGTGATATGAGAAAATCTAGAATACTCTATATAGAACCAAAGGCCTACGTTTTAAGATTTAACTCAGATTATAATGTACTGGACGACTCAGAACAAATTGAATTAAAATTGGATATTGATGAATGCGAATCAACATTTTTCCTTTGGCCGGTAACAGTGGTTCACGTAGTTGATGAAAGCAGCCCTTTCTATGGATTATCAGCGGCTGATCTTTTGTGCACTAAATTAGAAATTCTTGTTCTATTTGAAGGTATAATTGAGTCGACTGGCCAACCTATTCAGGCTAGGTCGAGTTTCACTGAATACGATATTCTTTGGGGGCACAGGTTTGTTCCAATGGTTGGTTACAATTTGGACAAAATGCTGTATGATGTGGATTTTTCCAAGCTATCTGAAGTTCAGCAAGTCGATACACCTCTCTGTTCACCAAGCGAATATGATAATATTTTGTTAATGTTTCCAAATGAAGCTTATTCTGAATATTAATTTATTAAATTAAATAATTATTAATTTAATAATATTATCTGCATTTATTATTATCATTTGAATGAGCCAAAGTAATTCAATATTACGGTTAGATAATACAATTTCAAGGTTAATTTTAGTGAAACTTTTTTTCCATAGAAAGAGATTTCTGTCACCCATACTAAGTTACTAGCGACTTTTTTTAACCAACAATAACGATATTTATTATTATATTTAAATACAAAACAGAAAATTAAGCATTACTAATATCAATAAAGTATTACTAGTGTAGAGTTTTTGTTTTTCATTGAATATACGTTGATTACAATATACGTATCTGAAAAAGTGTGTTGCTTATATAATCTCACATATACAATTTATTTCATTGAATTTGTACATATTTGAATATAAAATAAAACGTATTTTATATTTTAATGATGATATCGAAAAGCCCTCTCGAAGAAGTATAAATACTGCAACACTAAAAGTAAAGATATTATATTCATTACAGTGTATTATTTTACGCGCCTGTTCACTGTCAACGATTTCATTTATTACTTCAAGACCTGCCTTACTTTGGATGAACTATATATATAAGTATTTTTTTTTTAATTTATGTCACCTGTAATTTATGATATAACCTATTTTGTTTATTCTGGACGATTCATTTAAGATTTTATTTTAAATTTATATTATTATCGTTATTATTGTAAGTTGGTAATTTTTTGTCTTCAATTGATTAATTTTAATTAAATGATTGTGGCGTATAAATATTGATAGATAGACTTAATAATACTCAGAACCAGCTCTCAACTATGATAAGGTCTCTATTTTATACTGGCAATCCCACACAGAAGCCATGAAATAATAATTCAATTTAAAGGAACTTTTTCGCTCTGAAAATTCAAGATTTATTTTTGATCGACAACAAATGATATTATTTATCTTACAATCATTTATATTTTTATTTTATAATTTTCTTGAGATTGTTTATCTGAGTGCTATTTGTGCGTTAAACTTTATTTATATTTCCTCCAATGCAGGCATTGTTGAGTCACTGTATTCACAAGAATGCTTTAAATAACTCAATGAATAATTATTCGTTTCCATATACTGTATCGACAGTATCATTCGTACCTCTTTCGTCGCAAAACTTAAAATATATCGTGTCGTATTCATCACGTATAAAAATGACTAAGCTGTTAAGTTTTCCGGCTACGATTTGAAGAACTTATAACGAGGCTGAAGATAAAGCTTCCCCAATTAATTAGCAAAAGTTTTGACTAGGTTTCAGAATTAATTGTTGGAATCAGAACTAGGTTGAAATCGAGCTAAAGTATCACGTTCGAACATGATGAGGTTACGAATCCGATACGCTTGTTTGGGTTCGTTTGTTTTAAATTAATTGAAACTGCTTAAGTAGATGGAAATATTCACAGACATATTCATACAGTAGAAGCATGATATTAATTTCTAATTTTAAATAGAACGTTATTCAATGGAAATTAGCACTAAAATCAACACCAAGTTTTCGAATTTGTTAGACAATACATTATCTGGGACAGAATATTCGAATCTGTAATAAAATCTCGGAGATTATTTTACATTAACCAATGAAAACATTCAACAAAGCATATCATTCTGTATACGATTACATAATATATAAATCTTGGATTTATAAAGTTAATCAATTATATCGTTATATTATATGGTCGGTGAAAAGGTTTTATGTCTTTTCTATCTTTAAAATTATCTTAAAATATCTATCCAAAATTTTCTCATTAAAGACTTACGTTTTACATTTTTATTAGCAGCCCGTAAATGTCCCACTGCTGGGATAAAGGCCTCCTCTCACTTTGAGGAAAAGGTTTGGAGCATATTCCACCACGCTGCTCCAATGCGGGTTGGCGGAATACACATGTGGCTGAATTTCGTTGAAATTAGACACATGCAGGTTTCCTCACGATGTTTTCCTTCACCGCCGAGCACGAAATGAATTATAAACACAAATTAAGCACATGAAATTTCAGTGGTGCCTGCCTGGGTTTGAACCCGAAATCATCGGTTAAGATGCACGCGTTCTAACCACTGGGCCATCTCGGCTCTCAGACTTACGTAATAAAGTGTTTTTTGTTTCATTATTTAAAATCATATACAATGCCAGTATAGACTTTGAGTGATCGTATAAAGTATGTTTTTCTTTTATGCTAAGTAAGCCTTAACAGGACTTATAAACGGTGATAAGCCAAATGCCTTCATGTTTTATATAATTAATTTATGTAACAACGCATAAGCTATATTTTTAAATCAGGCGCTGGATATTTTTATTTCAACAAAATAATGCGAAGTAAAAATATCATTTTAAAATATACATTTAAATTTATGAATTCGTATTTTTACTTGGTGGAAGGGCTTTGTGTAAGCCCGTCTGGGTAGGTACTACCCAATCAGATATTCTACCGCCAAACAGCAGTATGCAGTATTGTTGTGTTTCGGTTTAAAGGGTGATTGAGCCAGTTTAACTACTGGCACAAGGGACGTAACATCTTGGTTCCTAAGGTAATATTTCCTACAACGCCATTGGCTATGGGCGGTGGTGACCACTTACCATCAGGTGGCCCATTTCGTCCGCCTACCGATATCATAAAAAAATGGAACAATGTTATAATATTATTATAACTATTAATAATTTTTCCAACGGACTTCAAAAAAGTATTAGTTTCTCAATTTGATTATTAATATATGTATATATAACAACGTCGGCAATAAATACTTCATATAAAAAAATTGCAAAACTATTTTTGTTAGAAAGAGGTTTGTTTCGATAAAGTCCCCTTTTAATTTCATAGACAACGGAAGTCTTTAATAAATGCTAGCAAATTAACCGCGGTTGCTGCTATTTTATTATTAAAACTTTGCTAAAATACTTTAATTATTTACGGCCTTACTTATCAACGTTGTTTTGCTTTTGTTTACTATATTAATATCTCTCTTTCTGTGATCATCGATTTGACATTAGAAGGAAAAAGACAGCAATATTAAAGAAAATACCCTCTCTCTAAGCTTTTATTGGTAACGGCGTTAATCTCCAAACGTATAAATATTTAATGAATTTAAGAAGAGTTTTGTTGACTATAACTAATTTATATTTAAAGAAATTTTGTCATGTTATTGTTTAATATTTATTATTTAAAAAATTAAAACTTAACGTAAATTTTTATTCAGTTTGCTTACACTCGAATAGAAAAGCGAAAAATAATTTTTGATATTTGTAAGCGCTTTTTAATTCCTGCCGACAGTGGCAGGTAGATCGGACGAGCTCGCAGAAGCAATATTGTACGTGACTGTACCAAACATGGCGCTGTCTTCGATTCCTGATTAAACTAGGATAAGAGAAAAGTTGAAAACGTTCACAAAATTGCACATTTCTTATATTTAGTTTCATTTAGAGCAAGCAGCCCTCTTTGTGAAGGAAACGTCCTCTTTTGCGACTAAGGAAAATATTGTTATACGAAAGAAATATTTATTCAACGTTTCAACCACAAAGAAAATAACGTCGGTGCATGCAATATTTTTATGACAAATTAAATCTATACGAGACCAAAGGTAAATATTTCGTCAACAAAAACAATTTAATGCTCAAAGTGAGACTAACGTTAATTTAAATTTTGATTATAATAACTTTCCTTCACATATAAACTTATACGAGTAACAATAAAAACAGCAAACGACATATTAAACATAACAATTCAAACGGTATAACGACTTTATTACAGTTATCCCGCAAGTACAGTTATTAATCCAATACATTCAATTCTAATCCTTGAGTCGATTATATAAAGTACGAATTCAGGTGAAAATATTTTTTAAGATAAATTTATGTGCGTCTACGTACATTCTGGAAATTAGGGCAGGGATGAATCACGCTAGTAATATCGTACGTGACTGTACCTCGGTTCACATCACGTCCTTCTAAGCATTAGAAATTAAAATTGAAAGAACGGTTCTGTAATGTCCATTACGAGACTAAGATGACAGGGTTGCTAACTCCAAAGCGAGATATTACCCGATATAATATATTAAACTCTAAATTTAAAAATATATATTCTCTAGCGACTCGACCCAGATTTATACGGGTGCTACCTATCAGTAATGAAAAAGGTATATATAATTATTGCTATTATATAATTTATTATACTGTCATGTAATACATACAAACAAGTACATACATACAAACAAATTTTACCCCCATAATAGTATAGATGAAAAATCAATAATTTAATCATATTGTTAATAAATCAATAATTGATTTATTTATTATGTTTGTTCGTGTGATTCCATTTAGTCTTGGTAGATATATATCTACCTCACAGTTTGTCGCAGGATTTTTATTCAACACAGATTATAATCAGTGTTGAATAAAATATACCCGCTTTATTTAATGTTAATTATCATTAAATAAAGCGGGTATAATAATAACAAGGATAATGATGATAATGATGCATTTATTCTGTCCAAATACCATACCAAATCCATAACACACTCCTAATGAACTTTTTAATAATTAAAAACGACTTCTTAATTTTCATGTGCTATAACTACGCTACAAAATAAGAAAAAGAATGCAGTTACATCAATAAATTACACGCAGTTTGCCCCAAATATGATATTAAATAATGAAGTTTACTTAAAACAAAATGCTGCAAAACTCCGCTTGCGTCGCGACGTTGTTACTATTTTTATTTTGTATAAAATAGTCCGCACGATTCGACCAACAAAACCTCGAAAAGTATTCTTATAAAAGTACCTATAAGATTCTAAATTCAAATTTGTTTTGTTTTTTTTTTTAATAATATAAAATTTATTAACCATATCCACAGTTTTGTCTCCATACAATCGGTAAAACATATAAGCTGTTAACACTGGGCGACGAGATATTTTCTTCCCAAGTGTACATTTCCTGGCTTAACCGGGAAAAGATCCTTTGTCCGCTCTAAGTAATGAAATGTTGGAAATAATAATTTGTGAGTGATTGTTTTACGATTCAACATCTATTACAATATTTTTCTTAAACTAACGTAGTCGTATATTAAGTACAGATAGAAAATTGGTCGGCTTTTAATCAATTGTATAGCTGTTATAGCTAGGGCTTCCTCATCCCCCCTCAATTTCGATCACCTCTACCTATAGGCATTGGGTCTGTAAGATATAACCATTCCTTACATCGCCAATGAGCACCATCTTTGGAAACTAAGATGTTATGTCCCTTGTACCTATAATTACACCTTTCTCATACTTCAATCCAGAACACGACAATGCTAAATATTGTTGTTTGATGGTTGAATGTTTTGTGACAGGGTGGTACCGACCCAGACGGGCACAAAGCCCTACCACTAAGTCATTAGCCTCCTACTACTGCAACGTAGTTGGTTTAAACGTTCGCTTTGATCAAAACGCTTTCTAAAAAAAATCTTTTCGTCTTCAACATTCGTATAAACCTAAAAAGTACGTGTAATAAAATAAATTTATATTCGATATATATTATAGGCTAGCTATTATATATTGAATACACTTTATCAATTAACTGTTAATTGTTAAAAGCATATTAATTTTTAATGAATAGCACCGTAGCGAGGATAGTTCAACAATACCTAATTATCCACGTATCCAATTTTCATTTCAATTTACAATGTTAATTGATTTAATTTAAATATTCTATAACATGAAATTACAATAACAAATTACGTTTGTCACAAAGCGAAGTCACTTATAAAAAGATTCGTAATAATAAGGAATTCGATTGTGTGAACTGTCATTGTTTAACATATCGATATTCAATTGTATGAATCAGAATTATTTTGTTGGTGAACAAATTAACAAATGAATCACATTTTTTTTTAACATTGACAATTTTATTTAGTATATTAAATGAAGGGTCTTATAAATGTGTTGATGGTTTATTTTATGATGGCACCGCTTGAAGTGATCAACTTCTCGGTTGAGAACAGCAATAATGTGCAGTGATGTATTCTGGTCAATTTTTATTATAGACATAATAGATATAACATCTTAATAGTAAAAGGTGATTAAACATTAGAAACGTTTAAACAAACTATAAATTCTCCGCGTAGAACACAGTCGTGAAATGTCAGTAAGATATTAGACATTATATTCAATTTTATTTATTAAGATAAGAATTGATAGCATTAAGTGCAAAAATCTTGACCGCGTGGAATGGTGGCAAGAATACTAACAGCATTTTCCCGTTGATCGCAATTCCGATCCTCTGGGCTAAAAACGAACCAGCCCTCCTGTCACCAGTGGAGGCAATAAGTCGAGGTGTTATACATGACGAAGCTTCTTGCACCACTACAAAGGCCAAGTGTTTCGACAGCAAATGGGACAAAAAAAGTAATTTGACATAAGACACGAATATTCAGATATATTTTTTTGTTTCTTTTTCCGCAGCGGCACCGGCTCTTAACATTGTTTCCCGGATATGAGACGGGGCCAACGTTTCAACAAATGTAGCGTCCCACACGCGGGCCCATCCTCGTACCCAGGAAACCAATGTTAATCCATCAGCTTAATTTTATTTTGAGCATGTCTGTAGTCGTATCAGCTGTTTTTACAATATAATCCTCGATTTTCTCTTTCATTTAAGTTATGTTACAAATTCTATCATTACAGATTACGGATTGTAATGCTCAGTTGTGACTCATTTATCTAATACTCGAATCTTAACTGTTACATTTTACATTACTGGCGAATGCTCCTCAATCAAGGAGGCAGTATTGTAACGTTCAAAATCGAATATTTCATTGTTACATTACAGGCGAGTGCTACCAGTGAAAGACCGACCTTAAAGTTTGTTCTCATATCTATTTCAGAACTCCTTCAAAAAACTATTCATTCTTTCTGTAACGAAAAACCAAAAATGATAAATTAAGTTTTAAGAGTTATTTACTAGAAAGTAAAGCATGATTTCGGAGTTTTGAACCAATTAACCTTTGATCCCATATGTTTTATTGCAGCACAACCTTCCTGCACATATTCAATTCAAACATTAAATCTCATTTAAAAGTTCAACTACAATTCCGCTCAAAATAATTCCTCCCGAATATCCTTTTGCTGTGAATAATTATTTCATTTAATTTACACAATTTTCGTGTATAAACTTGCAGTACTTTAGCGCTCCACTCTCATACAACATAGTCAAAATGTTATAGCATCATAAGTTTTAAGTAGAAATAAGCGGTTTGGGCTCGCAACGTCTCGGAGGTCGCGATAACACGATGGAACAGGAGTTCGGGATGTGTGGTATAAGTTATTACATTCTCAATTTAATTGTTTCATTATTCTCAAGTGTAATTCATCTTAACTGATTGTTAAACATTTCTATTGATAGTCAACAATTTGCCTCTTTGAACTGAAATAGTCTACTTAGGATTGCGCGAAAAATGTAAAACAAAATTTAAAGTCGTTAAAAAGTTGTCGAGATTATTAGGCTTTGTAAATCTTAGACTTTTATTTTTTAAATTCCATCATGATAATTAAACTCAGGGGCTTTAATGCGTTTTATCGCCCCTTGTTTTCATTATTGCGTGTGTTTAAGAAGGATCTCTCTTAGCGTATGTTTATGTAGATGCTTCTTTCAACTCTCTTTTAAACAAATACTCATATCTAGTCCAAAGCAATTTATGATTCGATTTGAATTCAATTTAATAGTTGGTAAGGGTATATGCAGGGCTATCTGGAGGTATGTCATCGTCACCATCATTTATCACACTACAACTACAAGACTATAACACTGAGTTTCAGGTTGAATGGTGAATGAGCTGTAAAGGTAACTTTAGATGGTTGGTCATTGATGTTGACTTATATATTTTGCTGTGCCAGTTACCATATTTGATCCAGATGGGTCAGTTTATCTGGCTATAAATAAGCAATTAATTGTAAAAATACTCTGTACAAGTAATTGTACTAAACAAATGTATTCCCAAAGAACGTTCAATGGCAACTTATTCGTTGGGCCAGGAATCACAACCAAACCGAAGTCAATAGCAATAGTAATAATAATAATATGTTTAGAATTTTAATTCAGGTTACATACATACATTATATATAGGTTAGACCAGTCAACGGACCACCTGATGGACCATTGTAACCACTGCCCATAGATATAAGTACCGTAATAAAAATTAATCATACCTCACATCACCGTCCTTGTTTCGAAGTTATGTGTCTATAATTATATGGGCTCACGTGGGTCACAGAAATCGTGTGGTGCAAGTGGGTGGTACCTACCCAGATGGGCTTGCACAAAGCCCAAGTATAATACAAAAATATGCATCAATACGTAAATATTATAATACTCGAATTTTTAATATATTTCATAATTATTAATAGCAGAAATATTTTTACATTTACCTTTATTTAAGGATTATACTATAGGTTTACGTATATGTCAATGAAGTTGATAATATTTAAATTTTCCAAGATATGGTAAGCTTGGTGTTCATTAAAGAGAACATAGTCCATAACTCAAATTTCTTGTCAATATAATAAATGTTTTTGGTTAACTATAATTGATTGGATTTAAACATAACATTGTTATTTGATCTTTGTGTTAAATGTTAACTCAGCTATTGGTCATCAGCTGAGTTATCATTTATTTATATAGTTCAGTTTTAAGTAGCTCAAAATATGTATACTCCTTCGTTTCCTAATGTCCAATCACAACTTGTAACAAAACAAGAAATTTGTAAATTAACAACATTTAAGTTTAACGCGTGAATGCTTGTAAATATTAAATATCTATACGAAATAATCCGCTATTTTCTTTACAAACATACCAAATACAAACATTACCAACTAAAACTTTCAAAGTGATTTCGAGTAAAGTTTTCTTAGGGAAAATAACATTGTGTTAAATATTATATTTGAAGAGATATATTTTATCTAATATTTTATTGTTACTGTAAATTTGAAAATACAATGAACACGTAATTATTGAATAGAAAATCAAATCAATACTCTTAATAGAAACTGTAAACTATTATCTGTCTCTGTTACACATCCAAAAATTATGTGAGAACCTACCCAGTTTTTTGTAGAGTGAGTAAGATATAAAATGTAACATTACATAACTTCGTCAATTACTATGGCAGATAATGACAGCTTACAATCACGTGGCCCATTTGACAGCCTGCCTATGTTAAATAAAAAAAAAAAAAACTAGTGTTGAAAACGTCTTAATATATATTTATGCGGTATACTTCGATTTATATTTGAGAATGGATGCGGATGGATATAGAGGTAGGGGACGACCCAAAAAACGATGGTAGGATTGTGTGAAAGACGATATGGTTAGAAAGAATGTTACTTGTGAGATGACGTCCGTAGAGACGTCCGTAGAGACGTCAGAGAAGTATGGAAAAAGAAGACATGCTGCGCCGACCCCAAGTAAAATTGAGATAAGGGCAGGAGAATGACTTCGATTTATACCCTTAGGTTTCAATTCAATAACAAATATTTGGAATCGTTTCGTATTGTTATTAGATTGCGAAGTCATAATATATCATAACTATTTTGACAATTAAAGCGAACTATTCGCTAATGGGCATAGCGGAGGTACTGCGGAGAATAATGTCAGTTACATTCAATGGAGGATTTGGAGATCGTTTTGTAACGAGCTAAGTCGAAGTTCGATTGCTATTGATTTAGTTAGCAATGTTATAATTCATGACTTCATTGATGTACTTTGTGACCGTTTAAACGTGTCGTATGAAAATATTCGTATATTATACCGACGACAGCGAAGACACGTCGGAAACACTGGCACAAACCAAGGAGATTCTGGACTACAATCTCAAATGGAGTAGAAATAATCTGATAATAAACATATAAGCCGAATACCATCCAGACCGGCTAAGGAATCCAGAATGTCAATAAGACTTAAAACAAATTTAAATAGCGATGCTGCCTGGTAATATGCAGGTACACAAATATAAATTAAAGTTACACCATAAACAGACAACATGTCTTTGGAGATACAAATATGACAATAAAAACCCCTTAAAACATCGCCGACCTTTTATCTCTTAACTAACTAAACTAATGATTTATGTATAATTTTATTGTAGGCATGTATTTTGTAACTATAAATAACGTTAATTTAATTTCTGTAGACAATTCAACGCTTTTGACCCAATTCCAGATACTAAGTTGCATATTATATCTAGTGAAACTTATATAAATTCGAAATCATTATATCTTATTAAAATTTTATATAATATAAACAAAAAAATTAAATTAATTAATTTGATTTCATTCTGCACTCTCATTGGTCGACTATTGCGTCATCAGCTGTCACTGACCAATAGACATTCGTATCAAAGCCAATTTTTAATTCGAATTTCAAACGCTAGGAATCATTTGAAGCTGAAGATATTTCAATAATAAATATTCCTTCTGCTTTTTATTATAATATGTTTAATCAGCCCAAATGAGGATTAACTATGCGCGCAATAGTTTCCCGTACCGTCCTTGTTACTCGGTCCAGGTCAGGCTGGGTATGGTCATCGAGGTGACCCTCCTTACCTACGGGTAAGGTTCTAGCTACCTGACCATTCTGTTTTGACCTGTAAGGTCAAGGCTTAGAGAGATGCTATTAGGACGGGATGGACCGTTTTTGCTTGTCTTACAATCAAGTTTTCGATGATATTGATTTGTTTTTGCTTATTTTTTATATTATAGGTAAGCAGACGAGCAAATGGGCGATCTGATGGAAAGTGGTCAGATTGGCCATTGGGACCAACTTTGGGAACTAAGATGTTATGTCCCCTGTGGATGTTATTGCAGAAATAAAAAGTTACAGTAGCGTTTTCGTGTTAGTAATTCACTGGCAGTGAATTATTCTTTAAGTACATTTATTTTAATTTTATTCTGTTTTAGTATTTATGTAAAACCCTAGAGTTGCTTAATTATACTATAATTTTTGGTCCACACTTGCTTCTGTTTCAGTTTTTGTCATATTATGTCGAGACTTAAATGGTTTTTGAGTACTTGAAATGTTTTAATTATTTATTTTATGATGACTGTATGTCTTCTTCAATAATCCTTACTAATATCATAAAGACGAAAGTTTAAATGTATGGATGTATGGATTTTAATGAAACGTTACAATAATATACCTATACATCAGAATAGCACATACGCTTTAATTAATAAAGATATTGACTGGGTAACCACTGACCACTGACCCTAAAACTCAAGCGAAGCCGCAGGCAGGAGTAATTTCAATTAAGTACCTTGACAAAGTTGCAGACGTAGTCGTTTATTAATTAAAATAATCAGTTATGTCTTAATTCAAAAAGGCTATATGCTCAAATTACTCGATATAAGAAGATAATTTTTTTTACACTTGAAAATTTTATATTATACGTAAAACTATTTGAATTAAAATACCTTTAGAACGCTTTTATTATTAAAACATCATTCCTATTTTTATATATATATATTTTTTTTGATAGATTTATTATAATTGTGTTTCCCAAATAGTAAACAAAAATAAATTCCATTCTTTATACAATTTAAATATTCAAATACAGTAAATACTGAAATCGAACGTAACCATTGAACAAAGCATGGTTTACACCAAGCGAGCAAATATTGGTTAAGATTTAAAAAATATATAAAAGATTATGTAGTTCAATATATTAAAGTACTGAAAAGTATTTAAGCGATGATGTATTTTTCCAATGGATAAGTCCGTTGGTCACCTGCTCGTTGCGACTCGTAAAACTGAAGCTAATGTATTGACAGCGATCTAGAACGGCATATGGAGTTGAAATGTAAAAGTAACTTTGTCTCATTGTGTGTTTCGCTCTTTATCAGCGTAACGACTAAATATAATTTGCTGAAAGGACATAGGCTGTTTTTCCATGCATAGCACCAGACGACTAATCTCTTAAACATGATCGAAGCCGCGGTCGACAACTAATGATGATAGGTATATCAATTGTTTATACCATTTATAGATTATAAATGGTATAAACAATTGATATACCTATCATCATATCATATCACATTATATTCTCTTACACTCATGATCTGACGGGACAGCAAATCTGATAAGACCAGAAATAATTCGAACCGTAGCGTAGTAATGCACTTTCTTGGTAGCTTTGTGCAAGCCCGTCTGAGTAGGTACCACCCACTCATCAGATATTCTACCGCCAAACAGCAGTACTCAGTGTTGTTGTGTGTCGGTTTGAAGGGTGAGTGAGCCAGTGTAACTACAGGCACAAGGGACGTATCTTAGTTCCCGAGGTTGGTGGCGCATTGGTGTTGTAAGGAATGGTTAATATTTCTTACAGCGCCATTGTCTATGGGCGGTAGTGACCACTTACCATCAGGTGACCTATTTGCTTCATAAAAAAAGACATCTTCATCAGTCATCAGAGAACGAGATCTATGGTTCAATAGACTCGCAAAAGTTACTTTCCTAAATTTATATAAATGTCCCAAGAACGATTCCCGCGCCACTCAATTCAAAATAATTTCCCTAGATTTCGTACAAATGTAGGGAAGTTTTCGCCAATGATTCGAAATATGAGTAGTTACGATGATATCGCGTCTTATGACATTGATATATATATAGCCATCGCAGTAATAGTTTTAAGAAAAAATTAGACACTTTTCAATTAGTGTCAAATATTTTTTTGTTTGTATTTCTTTTTAATTTCGAGTAATTTTTTTTTTGTTCCTTCATATTGTTGTATTATATTAGCATTAGCATTAGCAGCCCGTAAATGTCCCACTGCTGGGATAAAGGCCTCCTCTCCCTTTGAGGAGAAGGTTTGGAGCATATTCCACCACGCTGCTCCAATGCGGGTTGGCGGAATACACATGTGGCAGAATTTCGTTGAAATTAGACACATGCAGGTTTCCTCACGATGTTTTCCTTCACCGCCGAGCACGAGATGAATTATAAACACAAATTAAGCACATGAAAATTCAGTGGTGCCTGCCTGGGTTTGAACCCGAAATCATCGGTTAAGATGCACGCGTTCTAACCACTGGGCCATCTCGGCTCAATATTATATTAAATATATATTAAAGTAGGAGTGTAGTTTTTTTTTTTTTGTTTTAAATATATAATGTTAACGCCTGTAGATGTGTAAAATCTGTCTCATAATTTTTCTTAATAATTTGTGGTTATGCCAACGTTGTTTCGAAAATCTATAAATGAATAAAATACGTCTTATAGACTCTGGGCTGATACTGATTTCTCGACAGAAAAAATCAAAAACTTTGCACTGATACGTCCTGACATTTGAACCCAAGATCTCGGGATGCAGCCTTATAACGACGAGGTAGTCAAATGACATCTAAAACCTATTCCAATCACAGATACACAATACAAATAGACAACTTTGTTATTGAATTGACATTATATCATTGATATCGAGATCTTGAATAATCTATGATATTCACAATGGATTTGTGAAAAAAGGCGTTTCGAATGTCGATGTAGTTGTCATCGTAACTTTGGAAGTAAACTTAAAGTGGATATAATATTTTAAGAGGAATAGTATTGTATTAAGTCATGAGAATTTTGCCAACGAAAACTTACGTCTCAATTTGTTCTTTACAAGTCATATTAAATTATATATTAAGTAATATTCTTTTGAAGTTTCCTTCGAGTTAATTAAAAATACTTAATGTAAATTGGATTTCGTTAGTAGAACATTTATTTTGTAACTTTAGTAATTTAATCCGTAGAACGGATTCATTTTCGTAACCAGTCGTCCCGTTTGTCACGTACGCAATCTCTACTTTTAAGGGTTAAAGTGTCTAAGTAAGCCCTTAGAGTTGTTATATGAGACGAATGGACATATTATCTTGGACCATTTCCTGCATTATCGAGATATCGATTTTTGGTCACGTGTACAAAAAAATTACATGCTGTTTCTAAGGGATCTTTATGACAGCATTTATGTTGATATTATTATTTATTTTATTAATTACCTTTTTATTGTTGTGTGTATACTTTAATTCCCTATCGAAAATCAAAATCAAAATATACTTTATTCAAGTAGGCTTTTACAAGCACTTTTGAATCGTCATTTAACAAACTATTTAAAGTAAAGCTACCACCGGTTCGGAATGTAGATTCCACCGAGAAGAACCGGCAAGAAACTCAGTAGTTACTCTTTTTCATCATCTAAAAATACATGTTAGTTAAATACAATTATTTTATTGACCCAAATAATTTCTCATAGAGATTTGATTGCTACTATAATGCAAATTTTATGCAAATTAAAAATAAAATAAATATTATAATCACGAAAACAGTATTGAAACTAAGGCATTGTATAGATAAAAAATTAAAAATAGTCACTGCAAAAATTATGACGTGGAATGGCTAGATTGCTTGCAACTGAATATTGAATCGTGATTCCGGGCACAAATTAACCAGCCCTTATAAGATATATAATATTTTTTTAAATAAAAGCTAAATTAATACTAAAATGAATACATAATGAATAAAATAGAACACAATTTTAAAGAAAAAGAAATACGTTACAAATAAATAGTCCGACCATCTTCATACAAATGCAAACCCTTATGGCGGATGACAGGTAATAAATTGATCTGTAAATGATATCCAAGCCGATATGCCAATAGTAATTTTACTGAAACGATAAAATAAATGTAATTTATTTTATTATTTAATAATTATTTTTGCACATATTTTTTTTTATACTTATACAATTGCTCGTACAAAGTCGATCGAATCTATCACGCCCTTTAAAATAATACAATATTAAAAGTATATTTTCATTAGTCTCTAAGGCTATCGTCGAAACTACCTGGACTCCAATTCATCAATCTCAAGCGCAGTCAGGGTCCCGGGCTGGCGTATAAAATCGACGCGGGTGCCTTCGCTGAAATATAGAAGCAATAAACATCCTACCTAGACAATGTGATATATTTACACTTGTAGCGGTTCGAAGGATCAGTCCGGTGTTTCGAGAAGTTTCCAGTTCAAATGAATATTTTATTCGAAATTGAAAATTTAAGCACGAGCCTGCTGTTTGACTGTTATATTTTTTAACAAAATTGCTGTTCTACTGGCGACAATAAAGGACTACTTTATAAAAAAACAAATAACTTTGTACTAATGTTATTCTGCAATAATGCATAAGAATTTATTAATTTGTACCGAGAGATCTAGAGTATCTGGAACACGTGTAAAATGGGGATTCAAATTTAAAGGAACTGAGATTTATATTTGAAAATGTCTCATACTTAGTGGTGAAGTAAATAATTCAAGAGATCTTTGACCAACAGCGGGTTATATATTAGTAATCGTATACGTCGTGAAAGGAGTAACTTTACTAAATTTTAAGGAAATCGAACCAATAGTTTCGGAGATATTGTGATCAATGGTATTTCCCCTATAAAATATATTTTGTGACTATGATGGTAGTATTCAAATAAAATAAATAGATCTTTCGACAAAGACCCGAAATCATACATTTCAATAACGCCGATGCCTTCAATAGATGGGATTGTTGTGTAAGGAAGACGCGATTGTGAATTATTGGAGAGATATCGGGCGATACGTAAGAGCTTTCGCCCATCTCAGCGTACGATAATAAAACATACCGCTTACATGTATCCGTTGATAAAATATATGATGTACGGTGTACGGGGTAGGGAATTATGTTTTCGTAAGTATTAATACTGCTGTAATCATGAACTTTGATCTTAAATAAAATGAAAAGGGCAAAGATGAACTAGATAACCAAGGTCCTAAACCGGATAACAAAAGAGTTTTTATGTTTATTTCAAATTGTGCTTGGCGATAAAAAAAATATCTGTACGTCTCTGATAAATGGTTAACCGTCTCATAAGAGAATAAATAAACAAATATTGGACAACATCACATACATTACTCTGATTCCAATGTAAGTAACTAAAGCACTTGTGTTATGGAAATCAGTAGTGACGACGATACCACAAACACCCAGACCCCAGACAACATAGAAAACTAATGAACTTTTTCTACATCGAATTGAGCCCGGGACCTCGGAGTGGCGTACCCATGAAAACCAGTGTACACACTACTTGACCACGGAGGTCTATTTTTAAGCAGATAATTCCAAATATTAACAGATTTTTATACGAAATAGTGATTATTACGTTTTATAATAAAATTTTATCCTAGAAACATGTAATAAACAATTTTTAAATGAATAAAATATCGTGAAATAAAATAAAATTAAAATACAAATTTTATACAATAATTTTACACTCTATTGCTGTATATCACCAATTCGAAGAACTCTACCAACATTTCTACGGATTCTTTATATTCCATCAAATCTAAAGAATTAACTTAAATAATAATATTAATTTAAATATTTATATAATTACGTATATCTTTCAATATAAATATCAACAGAAGTTATATAATACACTTTATGCATAAAAACACATGTATATGTAAAAATAAATAATAAGATAGCAACGTATTTATACGTAGTAAATTCAATTTCATGTGCTTTAATTGTGTAAAAACGGGCATATTATCTGATTGTCGGTATTAGGGCTTTGCGCAAGCCCGCCTGGGTATGTACCACCCACGAATCATATATTCTACGGCCAAATAGTACTACTTAGTATTGTCGAGTTCCTGCTTATTTTATTAACATATTTTTACCATTTACATCCCTAACGCGGCAGTAACCTTGGGAACCGAGATCTCATGTGTCCTGTGCCTGTAGTTATACTGGCTCACCCTTCAATTATACTTTGAACTGTCCGATTTAATACCTAAAAGCATGCTCTACCAGTCACCCGTCTGCTAGAATTACCTATATGCGACGCATGTGTGCTTTTAAATTCAATTGTCAGTTCAAAGAACTGATATACAATAAATATACATGTAAAGGTTTAAAGGTCAGCGCTTGCTAACAGTTGCTTTACTTTGTAAACAGTGCTTGCATTGCTGATTGCAGTTATTTTCTATTGAAATACCTAAAATATAATATACATACAATATAAGTATTTTTTGTTTTCCGGTCACAACTTCATATGAGACGCATAGGGACGACTTCTACGTTACTTAAAATCGTTAGTGATTGTTAAATACGGGTGCTGAGCATTCGTGATATTAGGCAATCCTTAACAAGTAATACGCATAATTAATCAAAGTTTTCGAGGCATGTGATTAAAATTTAATTAATAATAAATATTTTAATATACTTAATACCTTAAAGGCCGGCAACTCACCTGCAAGCCCGCCGATGTTGCGGTTGTAGTCACTTTTATCAGATGACCTGTTCGTTTGCCATATGCCACGTATTCCATAAAATAAAATAAAAACATAATACAGAGAATTTTTTGTACTAAAAGAATATTTGATGTTGTTTAATAATTGTTAACGCTAAAATTATTTGAAGATTTTTTTTGTAGAAACATATTCCTTTCCTAAGGAAGGATGAATTGACATATTCGAGACTAAAATCCAGCTGTTACGAGTTTTTCTTTACATTTTATCTATAGGATATATATAGGATATAGGAATATTTATCAGATTTTCATCCGAGATGCAGTAGCTAGCTTATAAAGCCAAAAATTCCCAGCTATGTAGTCAAGAAACACTCAATAGCAGTTCTAGATTTTGGCAATATTTACATACATTCGTATGCTTCGAAAAGTGCATCAAGCCCTATGGGCTTAGAACCCTCGAAGTCTAACTGGTCATGTCGGATTTAATGTCCCATCGAATTAAAAGAGAGAGGCAGTAGAGAACGCACTTGTCATATGTTTCTCGAGAGTTGCAATCGTTGCCCAAATCGTGTAGAAAAACGTGACCAATAATTTTCATAACAATAATATATTTCCATCTAAGAACAATTTATAGAGATGTTTTAAATCAACAACGTTCAAAATCATAGCTGCGATGAAATCTAATTGACTGAGAAGCCAAAGTTCAATTCTCATACTGAACCAAATTTAAAACTTTCGTGGAAGCGTTGCAAGTAACTAACACTCGACCCAGCCCGAGGTCCGTGGGGTCGGAGCGGTTGGTATTAACATAGCTTTGTGAGAATAAACTTTGTCTGCAGTTAAAATACTACTTATATGTGAGGCATTAAAGGGTTAAAATTGTATTTTCTTAGTTATTCACGAATAGAAATAAAATGTTTTTAAAGGACTATTTAGTTGTTAATAGGTTAAGTTTTCCTCGGGGCTTTGTTTAAGTGGATCATGGAATACTTTTTAAATTAATGTACACTAACGTACAATCCTAACTCCAATTCCATATTTTACAGATATATAAATACAAAGAGAGGTCCTTTGATAGTGTCTGTGAGTATATATTTTGATTATTCGTAAAATTTAATACAGAAATACAATACAGAACCAAACTCTGGCTATGACATAACGAGAATATTTGTCATAATCGGCACGACCAGTGCTACAAGGCACTAAGCACACAACATCTCAGTCTTCGAGGTTGGTGGTGCATGAGCGATGTATGGAATGGTTTCAATGGGTTGTATGGGCCAATGTGTATGGGTCTGATACTCATTTGTCCTTTCGCCTACATATGCCATAAAAAAAAAACCAATTTAATAACAATCGCTGAGGAACATTCCCTATTTGGTAAGTAACTTAAATACTGATACTACGTTCAGCAAACTAGACCATAATCTTGAAGAATGTAACGGGATCTGACTGGATGCATGAGTCAGGAAACCCATCGCTACATCCTGTACTGTAAATTTGATGAATAATGAATAAATAGTATTTTATATTTCTTTACTTATCATTATATGGTATAAAACAAAGTCGCTTAACGCTGTCTGTCCCTATGTATGCTTAGACCTTTAAAATTACCCAACGGATTTTGATGTGTTTTTTTTAATAGATAGATCAATTCAAGAGGAAGGTTTATATCTATAATATATACACAATAATGTAGAGAAACACTGATAATTTTAGAGGTTTCTAAAGTAATGTCGTAAACAAACACTTTTTTGCGCTTACGTTGCAGACGCTGGCTGAACCCTACGAGATATGTCAAATGTCAATAAAGGTCTTCAAAAGTCTGCAATGGTATAGGCCTAACTCTTATGGATAACCTACAATAAACATTTTTTTATACTTTACTTTTTACGAGAAATAATGGCTTTTTTCAAAGCTATTTAAAGCAATACAGCATTAATCCTTATCCGATTAGGTAAATAAATACATTGTGCATGTATGTAGATATAGCTCTTTACAGATTTAAAATGGAGGGACATAGCGGTTTGTATTGTCTAATGACAAAAAAGCTGTGAACGTTGTAAGACATTTTGTATATTGAGTATCAGCATTGCACTCGTGCGAAGCCGGGGCGTGTCGCTAGTTGTTTATAAATATTTCTTAGTATTTCTGTTTAAATATTACTTTTAACAATACAGTGATTCACAGACTTGTCGGTAAAAAAATTATATTCGGGACGGGTACGTTTACGTGAAAGGGCTTTCTGTAAGTGATAATTTAACGATGTAATAATACCTGTAAAAGCCTGCTAGAATAAAATACTGTAATAAATAATTATACTTTCTCTTGGACTGATCTGGTATCCTAAGATCTCTAGATCAACTGTAAAAGCTATAATAGACGTTAAATCGTTTTACAATTTAAATTTCCTCTAAGTAAAGAAAAAGAGATGTGTCGTGGGGCACCCAGTTGGAACGAATTTACTTTCGCTAATATATTTTATGTATTAAATGACAGCCATTATGAAATCAATTACCAATATTTAAGAATAATTGAATTTTTTTTTTGAAAATCCCGTGCTAATTAAAACAATAACCAATATAAGTTTAAATAAAGTATTATAAAACTGTATATAATAGAATGAGATAGAGTGAAAAAGAAAGAGAGAGAGAGAGAGAGAGAAAAGTCGCCTAAAAAAACTTCGTTCCAAAAATTAAGAAAATATTGCTAATAATGTCTGCAGCTTATCTATGACTTCAAAGACCTTATATAAGTGGCCTAATGATACATTTACAGGCAGTTACATTACCGTTGTAAGTTAACAAAACATATGTCAAGCGGAACGCGAAAACGCGTTGAAAGTTATACAAAAATATCTTGCAGTATCATCTTTCTAAAAGTCCCGACACATCCAATAAGTGTTATGTATGAGCGACAATACGAGCAGGCGACTTTATTTTGAAAGCGACTATTTATTTCCTCCCTAATACGAGTCGGGACGTGTTCGTAATGCGACGTTGGAGTGTGGTTGAGTTACTGTCGCTTAGCTTTTTAGATTTTGTTAGAAACGGAGATGAGAATTCTTTGGATATTATCTATTTTACATTTGTCTGTCTGTTTCACTGTCACTAATATCGAATTAAAGACAATTGGATTTGATATTGTTAGTCTGACTGCCTATTATTTTAGTGTCTGCGTTTTTAAGAAACAAAACTAGAATTATTTTATGTGCAAGAATTGAGTTCGTGTAATATTTTACTTAATAACATTAAATGATAGATTTGATGTAAGGCGGCCCATTATCCAAAAATACATTTTTTTGCAAGATTTGGCTATTCGTGAAATCTGTAACCCAGAAGCTACATAGCCATTAAAAATATATTCAAAAAAATTACAACGCTTATAGTAGTTGCATTGATGTGTTTCAGCTGACATCTCAAAAACCAACTCTAGCACCGCGCGATCATTGGTCAAATCAAATAACACGTGCGTTTTCGGATTCCTGTTACACACTTCCGTCCCTTTTCGAGCGAAAGGTAAAATGTTACATATAAAAATACAATCGAACGTTGTTTCTTAATACATACTCTCAAATGTAATGGATACTCAAAAAATAATATTGAATTTGTAGCAAATTGCGATGCTTATAAAATTAATAAAAATAACAAACACAAACTCATTACTCTTGTTACTCGACAGCAAAGAGTCAATAACTCCTTTGAGCGAGAATGTATACGGTCTTATAATAGGATTCTAGCAGCAAACTGCCTCTGTTCCTAAATTTAAAATATAAGAAAACATATACTTATAATATTAGATATATAACATATAAGTATATCATACAATTGTTGAGTTGGTACACTTTGAAGTTAGCACTTAATCTTTTTAACTTTGCAACACATATTGAATAAAATAATCTGTACAATTAATTAGATGTATAGTACACAAGGAAAATGAATGTCAATAATGAAACTACTCAGATCAATACATTATTTTTCCAATAAAAGTAAAATATCGGATAGGACAAAATAAAAATGTAGATCTATTAATTAGTAAGGAGACGAGATGGCTCATTGGTTAGAACGCGTCCATCTTAACCGATGATCGCGGGTTCAAGCCCAGACAAGAACTACAAAATTTCCATCTGCTTAATTTGTTTTTATAATTCATTACGTGCTTGGCGTTGACGGAAAACATCGTAAGTAAGCCTGCATTTGTCTAATTCCAATGAAATTCTGCCACATGTGTATCCACCAAATCGCATTGGCGCAGCTTGATGAAGTAGGCTCCAACCTTTCTCCTTAAAAGGTAGAGGAGGCACTAGCGGGACATTTTTGGGCTGATACTTTAAGCTTTACTTTAAGGATTATGTCGACTGTCTTGGTAAGTGGTAACACACGACCATAGGCTCTGATGGTATAAGAAATATAAATAGTTTTCATACTGTTAATGTGCCCTTGACAACGAGATCATTACCTATTAGTACGGGTTATAAAAAAAAACACAAATATTCATAATATTCTAAACCTAAATCTGAACGACTCGTATAAAATAATGACGTCGACGCTTTCCCAAGCTATAATTTTTTTAAACTCAGTCAATGTAACATTAAAACCGACCCGATCTAACCCTTAATCACTCGCTAAATAAACAACATTAATAACCGTCTTCATACGTAAGCCTTGGCCATTCTTACATCGTAAAAAAGGAATATTTCCCTACTAAACCTTGCCATAAACACAACACTGCAACATTACCGCGTACCATCAATTCCAACCCTATTCTAATCAACAATAAAGTTCAAATTCTATTGTTTCAGTGTCATAAATATCTTGGTATTTCCCCTCTCTGTAGCGTTCCCTAATTCCTCTATAAAAGTATGCCGCACTTTAGTTTATTGCAATCTAAAGTTAATAACTTTGAAGATGGTTTATGCAAGCCCTTTGATGGTTTATAAAGCATTATTACCGTCTGTCCATACTTGGCTTTATTTCTTCACTTGATGTGGGCGAGGGGTTTGTTTGCATTCCGATGATTTTATGATGTTATGGAAAGTAGGGGACACGTTTGGGACTGTTCAAATTTCTATTTATGAGATATTCACCATGTGCCAGTTAAATTTTATAGAGCGAGGTGAATTTTTAAATAGTTTTGTGTTCTTATATTTGGTGGTTTAATATTCGATGATGGTGAAATCTATTGTTTGGATTTTCGGATTTGTCTACATTAAAAGATATAAAAAATATCTGAAAACTTAGAATAAATTATGAGTAAAAGAACATTTGTATAATGTGATGAGCCATAGCTTACTAAGTGGATGGTACAGAATAATGCAGCCCGGACGGAAAAGTCTTTGTTTTGAATTGAGCACGAGCAAGTCTTCAATTGTCACAGCTCTTCGGCTTCGTTCCGAATTCCATTAAATAACTTTGGTTTTCTTATAAAGCACCTTCACCTAATTGGAGTATATGTACCATGTAATAATAAAAAGTGCTCGGGATAAATCTGATAGAATATCTTTAATTACACTTAATTAATTATTGCGGTAATTTGTGTTTATAATTCATATGCCGCGGCGGTGAAGGAAAACATCGTGAGGAAACCTGCATGTGGCTAATTTCAACGAAATTCTGCCACATGTGTATTCCACCAACTCGCATTGGAGCGGCGTGGTGGAATATGCTCCATACCTTCTCCTCAAAGGGAGAGGAGGCCTTAGCCCAGCAGTGGGAAATTTACAGGCTGTTAATGTAAAAAAAAAAATCCGGGGAGGTGAGGGCATGTAATAGTGTCCTCGCTGACCCGACATCAGATCCAGAGCAAGCTTTGAACAAATTAGTGGATGGTCTTATTAAGAACAGATGTAAATTAGCAATGTATAAAATTTCATGTTCTGTAAGCACTATGAGAGTGGAATTTTCTTGAAGAAAAAAGTAACAATTGTAAAAAATAAGGTTTTATCTAAATGTTCATAAAAGTTGAGAATTATCTTTGGATGTAAATAAAAGCCGTCATTTCGTTATCTTAAACAATTTCACATAATATGAAGCTTGAAGCGAGATTTTTTTTTAATAAAAAAAACATAAATTTCTACTTAGAGTTATAACTTGTGTCAAGGCAATAATTATGTACTCTCGTGACAGGCTTTCATATCATTAACAAAAGTACTATAATGGAACAAATTTTGTGTATTATTTACTCTTCGGTCGTTGGTTCTGCGTTTGGATTATCTCTTGAAGCAAGTCTTGAAGCCATCCCCTTGTATTGTGAGTGAGGAAATAGAAAATGTTTTGTGCATATAATAGAGCGTAAGAATATGTCCTTCGTTGGCTTTTCCTATCGAAATCGATCTTACGTTTATATATTTATAGGCAATTTAAGTAGGCGTGATTTAAAAAAATAATTGCTATTAATGGTAGATCAGTGACTTCAGATATGAAAATTATAAATCGTGTACAATATGTCAGTTTTTAATAAGTGTTCATTTCCCAATATGTGTTTTAGTTGAAGAGTTATTGATAACGTCACTGTTATTAACCAATTATTATTTTTGTGGTATCTCATTGTCAATTCGCTTTTGGTAAGTATTATAAAAACACCCTAACACCTTGTTAGTAAACAGGTTTCAATTTTTTTCCACTATGCTCCAGCGTAGGTTGCTTGAAAGACTTGTGGTAGATTTTCATCCGACAAATAACAATATCTGTTTGAGTTGTTTTTTAAAATGAATCTTTTAAAAACTCACCCAACACTTGATAAAAAGTGACTGTTCCACAATTTTGCGCAAATGATCCATCGTAAAAATAATTCATTTTATGGAAACGAGGACGGTCCTTAGTGTGAAACGCTACATGCGTTGACATCTGGGCGCGTCTCATATCAAAGGACCAATGTTAAGAGCTGAAGTCTCTGCAGAAAAAGCTGAAGCGAACAAACAATCCAATTCGTGTCTGATTCCAAATTTTCAGACGAATTTGCTATTGAACACTTTGATTTTGGAGTAGTAATGCGTATTGGTTAGTTAAAAGTATATCGCCTCGCCTTATAGCATCCACTTGACAGGAGGGCTGGTTTGCTTTTTGGCCTGTTGATCGGAATTGCAATTCAATGGGGTAATGTTGCTAGCATTCTTAATGTTAGTGTAATGTTAATAATTATTGTTTAAATAAACTTTGGTTTATGTAGTCCATATCATCCATTTGTAAAATGAGAACGCAATGAGCTCTTTGATGGCTCTTCCTGATATTTAATTTACATTACGAATCAGTTAACTTTTCTCTTAATTGATCTTGTAAAAAGATAATTCAAGATCACTTTATAATTATGTCTGTTTGATACCAAGTATGTATCTATCTTTATTTTATTTATTTCATATAAGTAGGCGGATTGGTAAATGGGCCACCTGATGGTCAGTGTACACCGTTGCACATAGACATTGGTACTCTAAGAAAATATTAATAATATCAAATATAACATGCATCGAGGCCCTTAGGAACTAAGATCTTATATCATTGCACTTGTATTTAAACTCTTCAAACCCCAACACGACAATATTTAATATTGTTGCTTGGCAATAGAAATGCAATAATAATTTTGTGAATAATTCTCGGTCAAGATTATCTCACTAAGTCCAAAATAAAACTCGAATAATTTAATTCAGGACAAACGTGAGCGCAAGGGATCCTGAAATAAACATTAGGGTTGTATTTGACAGGTATTCTGCATCGTTCATTTCATTTGCCTCTAAACTTACTTTGTCTATATTGAGAGCACAGATTATATTTTGATAGAGAGTGCTCACAAAAAAAAACTAGTTTATTCGATATCAATATTTGTTTTCTGCACAATTTTATGTCTTGGTGTAAAGCGTTATCACCAAAATGTTCCACCTTATTCATACTTCTTTCAGCAATAAATCTTATATGACATAAAAACTATTGAAAATAAATTTTTCAATTTGCTGTTTTTGTTGTTAAATTTATATAATATTCATTACCTATTATCTGCTTCGAATTTATACCAGATAGCAATTACTTTATCTAAATCTCAAGCTTTCGATTTAGCCTTGATGATGTAAAATATACAGAGTGAGACGTTGAACAGTAACACTTGTTGCATAATTTGTTTAACCCAGATGTGATTTATTATTATATTTGTCGTCTCTGTTGTTTATCTAGTCTAGATCAGCAACTGGCACAGGCTATATGAAACGTACTGTATGCTCTAAACAAACAGTTACGGCGGAGTTTTACTGCGGGCGCACTTAAGTTGCGCTGCTCATATTGTTGCATCACTTTACTGTGCCAACTTAACGTGGCTGAGTTGAGAACCCTTATAGCAAATGTTTGTGATCTTAGATTGTTTCACTGGTTGCTAATTTTAGTTTTACTAATGATATGATAATTAAATTACTATGATATTTATTTGGATCACCACAAATATTCATTGATTTTATTCTTGCAATTAATATATTATATGTGTTTCAATTATTCTTTAAGTTTTTCCCTTCTTTTGTTTGAAAAGAAAATTCTTTGAGTTATGGAGGTTATAATAACACCAACTTTAGTAAGCATTGTAAGTAAGATATGTCTGTATATAATTTGTATTTAACACATACATCTTAAGGACATAACAATAGTTAGAGATTTTGACTTCATTTTAAATGCAATTATAGCGATTTGATAAAAATCTAAGTAAAAATTCAAGATCATTTGTATCTCTGATTGCGTTCCTTTGTTTTAGTTCGACAAGGTACTATCATGAGTTTATTATTTAAAATATTTCGGTGATTATGATAGTAGATATAGCTAATAAATAATATATCATACAAAAGCACAGTAAGAAAACGACAAGATTCTACATTGTGATTATAAATTACCTAGGTAATATAATATTCTTAGAATGGTCTCTAATTCCAGATGGTGCATTTGTTGTGAATGACAACTGAGCTAGATTTTATTTAACGCTATCAATTAAATTTAGGTTCGGCGGTGAAGGAAGTGAGGAAGACAGCATGAGTTTGATGAAATTCTACCACACATGTATGTATGAATTCTCATTGGAGCAGTCTGGTGAAATAGGCTTCAAATTTCTTCTTAGAAAAAGTCGAGGCATTATTAGTTGAACAACATCATAAGTTAAAATAATATTCCGTTAAATATTACATTTATAAAAAAAAAACAAAACTCTTTTATTTGGAAACAAAGATGCGCTAAATAATATAGCGATTTCTTTCGCTTAAAGTAGCTCAATTAATGAACGTACTAACTTAAAAGAAAACAAATGTTACATTCTTAGCCGGCTACTTGGTGCCGCTACAAGATTTAAAACTTGATTTATAGACTTGTAATGTGTGCCAGAAAATCTAAGTTTGGAAAAACAACTTTTAAAAACTCCAAGACTTTCGAGTGATTTAGGGGTTAATAATGCGGTGAGTTTATTTATTACTGTTTTTGAAATTTCAACGTTGAAAAAAAATTACACCCAATTCGTATGTTTTGTACAGTGACACTTTTACGGTATGAGTCGCATATTTATAAAATTTCCCCTTTGGACAAAATAATTGCTATTTAATCCCATCGTGTAAGCCATATAAACTGCGAGGTATATTCAAAAGGTGGTTCTAGAGACTTTGCCATAAAATAATTACATTTTCAAGGCTCGTGTTTAATGAAAAATCATAAAAGAATTAAAAAAAATTGATAAAAGTAAACATGAAAGGGGGCTTTTTAGAGATTACTTTATAATTGTTAATTTTATACATCGTAATTAAATATTTTTGTCAAGGATATCGAGACAAAAACAAAAGATCTTCAGCTCTTCAGCCATTGCTTCTAAAACCTTTTCGTTTCATTTTTATAACAATAAATTTTGAATGATTTGTAAAATATGGGCAAAAAGATTAAAAATGAGTAAATACAATCATGCATGTCGTTGGCTCATTTTTTTTAGATTTACTATACGATTGCTTATGGAGAGGATCGTGTAAGGGACGAGCTGGTGAAATCCGAAATTTAGCTTTTTTTATATCAGGTATAATCTATAAACGAGCTGGTTATACGCAGATGGGCTTGCACAAAACCCTATTACCATGTAAGATGGGTGTCGTACTCGTAGATGTCCTGAGCTGAAGGCCCAGGTCAGACCGATAATTCACCATTATTACCATTCTCTTATCAGATATTCTACCGGTAAACAGCAAAACTAGTATAACTAGTAGCTTAACAACTTTTTACTTACTACAAATCAGCTCCTGAAGTTGGTGGCATATTGGGATGTAAGGAATGACAAATATTTCTCTCAGCCTGTGGCGACCACTCGCCTTTAGGCTCAATCAACCATCCGTCTAAATATATCAAATTAAGCACATAAATCTGAATGAAAACTGATTTTTGAAATGACATAATATATCAATTTTCAATGCGCTCATGATGAAATTTAAAGTCCTAAAGATATTATAATTTTAATTCTAGCTCATTGCAAAATATAATACATACAATGAAATAGCGTATCCACGTTTTATAATTTCAGTAGAAATACATTTATATCGAATTCTCTACTGTCTCAATCCTCGACTCAATTCAATATTCCAAAAGGCGTTCCCAAAAATAAATGTATCAGGCGTATGCTTTCAAAAAATAAATCTTATCAGGCCTTCAATAACCCAATGGAATATGTGAAAATTTATCTACGAACCGTAATCAAATTTAATCAAGTCTCACTAAGATAGTCGAGTAGATGCAAAACGAGCTCAAAACTTGCCATTTCTAATATATGAACGGTATGAATAAATATGAGTACACCTCAAACCATATTATAATTCGTGTAAGCACTTGTATAGATTGCATATCAAAGTGCGGGTTGTAAAAATAGATTCGTAATAACAGCAACAGACTTTGTTGTAATAATTGTATGTAAAGGTTACAATATTACAATAGTTTATTTCCACACATTTTATATGATCTAAGCGTAAATATTACTATGTTTGAGTTTAACTCGTAAAACACTTATTGGTTATCTGGATATCACATGCTAGAATTTATTTTCTTACTACCTAATATCAAAATATTTTGAAATGTTTATCTCAAGATTTTTGCATAATAATAATTTAAAAAAAAAAAACATTTTTAAACAGTTGTACTTATAACATATTTGCTCTTATTTTTTATCTTGCTAGAATAACATATTTACGCGTTTTTTACGCCCTGCCACATCGTGCAGGTACCGAAACAGCAATAATCTCTTAAGAACCTACATCAGTCTATACTTGACTCTGCCAACTCTTCACACTACCCAGCGATTCAAGTGGGTGCGGATTACCTTTACTCTTACCAGGCCTGCTGATGAAGACCACAGCAGGCCTCCTCCTCCCATTGGCGAACCAAGGCTCGTTGGGCTAGAGCCTTGATTCGCCCCACCTCCGAAATAAGATACTTGTTCTTTTAATTATCCTGACACCCTCATCTAAACCATAACATTGATGCTTGATGATAAAATAATTTACAAGTTGTGTACTCAGATAAACTTCCAACTCTTACAGGCATAAAGTGACTCTTGTTAAAATAAAAAAGAGTTCATTAAACTCATAATTCACACGTGTCGTTCGCACGAGCCCAATATATTTAAAATTTTCGCCAAAAATTCATGTATGTCATGTCATTCTTCACGGTGTTAAGTGCTACACATTATGATAATTAACGCTGCAGCCAATACGTATTATGTGAATTTTGTGCCAAATCATTACACATTACAATAATGTATAAGTTATGTTCAATTAACGTCACGGGAACGTCTCGTTCGAGAGCTATTGTAATCGTCATCAATAAAAATAGCTTAAAATTTCTGGTACATTTGATGATAAAAGGATTGTCATCAATTTATTATTTCGTGTACATTTTAATTATAAAGGTGTTGTTTTAATATTAATTATAGAGGAACGTCAATATAGTTCTGTTTGTTCGTGTTTCTAATATTCATTTGTATTCGAGTAAAGGTAATGATGCTATGTGTTTGTCTGTAATTATCCTGAACCTCTCATTCATCAAACGTGAGGGCTATGTTACTGTTTAGTAGAAGAATTATTGTTAATGACCTAGACAGGCAAAATTTAGGTATACAAATTTAGCATTTAGGATGATATGGGAAAAGAAATAAAAAACTAATATAAAAATATAGAGTTTATTTCATTGCTGGCCTTTGAAACAATGTCATACTAAAACGTAAACATACAATGTGACATTTACATATATTCATAAAACATATCATAAATATACAATATATGTTTCAGGTTCACTTGCGACATTTTCGAACTATTTAAAAATTATCTATTACTTTCATTATTCCTTGGTAAACATAAAATCTTATACTATGTATAATTAATAAATAATCGTTGTTATTAAATATTTTGTAGGTCTGGTAATTATGAAATAAGTGGGTCGGATAAATGAAAAAGTTAAGTCATGACTCCTACGATATCTTTATAGCATTTTTATTTTAAGCGAATTATATACAACCGCTCTTTGATCAATGAAATAAACTGTTGTAAAGCTACTATCGGTGAGTTTAATAAAAATAAACTTACTACTAACAGAATACACTGAAATAAAGTTAAAAACTGTCTACAATAATACCCGTAGTCGATAAAGTAATTATTCTTTGATATGTTTAATATGGTTACAGTTTTGTTTCTTATTGGCAATATTGTTTTTTTCTTTAAACTTGAAGTAATAGTGCAGATAGTTTGATTAAATATGACATTCCACGTTGTAGCCTCTTTTGATGACTGTGGGCTGGTTCATTGGTCATCCAGATCGGATTTGCGATTCAAAATGAAAAGACTGATAGCATTCTTGTCGCCATTCCTTGCGGACATGGTTTGCACCGAAAGTATTTTAAATTTTGATTTTTATTTATTCCATTGTGTATATAGTTGTTGTGTGAAATGTAACGCCTATATTTTCTCAATACAATATAAATAGCACTCAATCTTAAATAATTATCACTAATACATAATACTGCATGCAGCACATCACAATAATTCATCGATATTTTAAGTTTGTTATTACGATCATTATTTATAATCATCTTCTCAACAATTTAAATATGATAATTAATTCCTAGTCAAACCTTACAAATATCCATTCATTTATATCATTATATCAAGTTACAAATCCAATGCCAACGCTTGATTCGGTGGTTCAAATTTCGAAGGAACACCTAATGCCTTTGAATTTTAAAACGATTTAATTTCTTCCAAATGTACATCATTGATAAGTATTTATGTATCTGTTTGTGTTTCCATGTTGCCAAAATTCCTTGTCAAGTCTGTTTCTAGTAATTCACCATCGCTGTGTCCTGAGTCCGTATCGGCTGAGAAATAAACAAATTTTATATTACTGCTACTGTTAATCTATTTTTACTTTTTCTGTATATTTAGGTCATGTTCATGTTAGGTTTAATAATTTTATGTTAGGCGTTATAAGCCACCTTTAGACTTAGATAACTGTCATATTATCTTTTAAAATATATTATATTTCTTGATTTATAATTATTATTTATATTAATGATGTTTAAATAATAAGCTTGCTCGAATTAAAAATTGCCTATCGATAATATTTAAGTTATCTGAAAATGTATTAATGTCATGTATTGTTTGAAATAACTGTTATGGCAAATGTTACATTACGAAATTTACTTGACGTCACATGCTGTAATCTTTATTTTTTTTGGTGTAAATAAATTGAAATTTAAAATAACGATTTATACCATGAGGTCTCGTATCTAATGCCAGTACAGCGAGCGGTGTATCATCAATAACTCCCGACCATCTAGCGGCCAACACTCTTGATCCTCTATGACCTCTAACGACGACTGTTGGTACAACACTTGGTGATATAGATGACCCACTATACATAGACACGCCAACACTTCTTCGTAGAATAGTACTGAGAAGAAAACAAAAATCAAGCACTAATCATAAATTGACAATGATTGTACATAATCTACAATTTTAAGCCCAGTTGCAATATTTAATTGAATAATATTTCTTTCAAGAATTAAAATATAATTAATAGAAATATTTTATTCTTACTTCTGTTCAGGATCTCTTTGTGGTTGTTGTCTCTTCTTGCACATAATAACAATTGTGACGCAAAGTGTGGTAAGTACGGTAAGTAGCACTAATGCTAAAGAAGCTCCTATTAAGAGTGCCATACTGTTATCACTCGATGGTGGCTGTGGTGGCGAAGGCGTCATTGTTTGCAGTGAACCTAATAAAATAAATGTTGTAACATTTTATTGACGTTCTTACCTGAGTGATGTTTTTATTAATAGAATTACATATATATAAGATTAATTTGATGTACTGAAAATTGGTAAAAATATAACAAATTTTCATTACCTGGTGTGTCCAAATCATTAGGTGTTCGTATGGAAATACTGTGCAAAGCAGCTGGCCGCTGAGATCTTCCACGAGGTGTTTCTGAATAAACGAGGAATGTATACCGCCCCGGTGACAGAGCGTCAAGAGCGAACTGAGGTGTCACATCGTTGCTAGCTCTATACACAGCTTCTGATAGACCTCTTCCAGAAATGCCCTAAAATAATTAAAGTACAGGATACGTTTTTAACTTGAATTATTAACTTTTATCAAAGCATCAAAAACCAAAATTATGTTTTAGTCATTTCATATTCAGCTGATCTGTGAGAATTAACAAGCATTTCATACAAAATTTATTATTACTTCAAAAACATATTTTCCTTTTTTTGCGTACATAATATGCCTCGTATGTTTTATTAGAACCAATAAATAGGAATTATTTTATATGCAAGGTTAAAGATGACTTAGTATAAGCGATGTAGTTATATCAAAATAATTTATGGAGCCTGCAATACCACCACCTCACCTGATCGTTCATGGTGGACTCGTCCCCTTGCACAGTATCATGGTGGCGTACCTCCAACGCCTCGAGTATGAACCGTTGCGGTAAACCACCGTCGTGACCTGGCTCGCATTGAAGAAACTCGTCTTCAATCGCGCAGTTACTGGGAGCCTCAGGAAGTGCTGATAAATTTTAAAGATGTTTACCAAACTCATACAATAAATTAACATAAGAAGATTAGCTTTTATTTAAATAGTTAATTTTTAAATTGTTATATACCAGCATGTACCAATTAAAATTGATGATCACGCCATGTAAATGAACAAAATTAAACGAAAACAATATATAATATTTTAAGGAAAGATTTTTCTTTAAGGAAGGATACTTTTAATTTACATTGTGGTAATTAAATAAAAAGAAACCTAAAATTTCGAAAAATGTTTTATTCTTAGGTTTACAGTAAAGCGAGATGGCCCAGTGGTCAGAACGCGTGCATCTTAACCGATGATTTCGGGTTCAAACCCATGCAGGCACTACTGAATTTTAATGTGCTTAATTTGTGTTTATAATTCATCTCGTGCTCGGCGGTGAAGGAAAACATCGTGAAGAAACCTGCATGTGTCTAATTTCAACGAAATTCTGCCACATGTGTATTCGACCACACTGTGATGCAACCTGCATTGGAGCATTGTGGTGTAATATGCTCCAAACCTTCACCTGAAAGGGAGAGCAGGCCTTAGCCCAGCAGAGATAAATTTACAGGCTGCTAATGTAAAATTTAATGTAATGTTATAGTAAATATTATTAATTACTCCATGTTGCTCTACTTTAAAGATAATTATAAAAATGTATTGGCTTTACTTACGTTTAGATACGGGACTGTTTCATCTATCGGATCATCTAAGATCTAAATATTACATAGTAAATAAAAAATAAAAACGATAAGCATATTTCAAGCACACCTGCAGGCATTATTCTAAACAGACAAGGTTCCCTCTGGTTCCCAATATCGTTACTGGCCCAACAAGCAAGCCAGCCTAAATCTTCTTCATCATCTAAGGACGGCAGACCATGAATGACTGTACTGGTAGCACCCATAACAGTAACGTTCGATGCAGGTATCTAACACAAGTTTAAAAATTGTTAATATATTAGTTATAGATAAATTCCCTTTAATTAAAGTAATAACTAATGACCTTATTTTGAGGTCATTTATTTTGTTCAAATATATTTTTTTTCATAATTATCGTAATTGTATTTAATTATAATATACCGCTAAATACATAAAAAATAATCTTACTGGCAAAACATCCTTTGTCCCATTATAAGTCCAATAGAATCTCAGTGGACCAGCATCATTAGCAGAAGGTGCGGATACGGAGCATCTTGCTCTAACTTCACCACCAGGCGCCCCTGCTAACTGCTGCACTACGCTACCAGCGGAACATTCTGGCCGGGCTAGGAGAAATCTTTATTTAGACAATTTATACAATTCCACTTGTAAAACATCGTATTTTTTTGGAAGCTTAAGTAATTTATTTTAAAATAACTAATTATCTAGTTGGAAAAGGTAAAGTTAGTCGTTATAGTCGCCTATCTAAAGCTAAGAGTAGATAAAAAACTTGTCCAAACTATAAAACTTTTTCGATTGAACCAGCGCTATTAAATCGACTTAATTAAATTGATGGAAAGCCTTAGTAAAGTTTATTTAACAAATTGATAGTTAAGTGAGAAATAAATTGTCGGAAAAAATTTAAATGCAAACGGTAATCATGTTCAGCATGACGATAAAATGAGATTTTCCTTTTTTTTCAAAATTAAATGATTACGAAAAATATTATATTAGAAAGAAAATAATTTTCAAATTATGACTACTACTCTTTTCCCATTCAATCAAATTTAACATAATAAGAACAAGAATAAAGGGAACTGATCCTAATACTCTTTCATAGAAGCACATTCATATCCAGCATATAAAAAAAAACGGTAATTATAACAGTAAAAATGAAAATAATTCATACAATGATAGACAGTTTAAGAGCACCAAAATTTAAATACTCACATAAAACATTGAAGGTGAGCGGTTCGCTCAATCCACTTCCTTCGGAATTCCAAGCTCTGCACCTGTATCTCGCAGCGTGATGTCTTCTTAGACCTCGTAAAATTAACTTGTCGCCTTCCACGGATATGCCTCCTATAGGGTCATCACGAATCAGGTGATCCTAATCAATGAGAAGACATTATTTAATAACATCACCTATATTAAACTAAATACGAATATTTTTGCGGCAATTTTATTTTTAAGTATTTCTAGTTGCCGTATTAAATAAAAAATTATAGAAATTACTTAAAGAACGAGCTCGAGAAGAACTCAGATACAAATTTTAGTGCCCTATGGATATTATAAATCTGATACTCTAATCCCAATGTCCTCGTAAGTAGTAGTAACGACGGTAAAACAAATACCCAGACCCAAGACAACATAGAAAAGTAATGAACTTTTTCTACATCGACTCGGCCGGGAATCGAACCCGGGACCTCGGAGTGGCGTACAAATGAAAACCGGTGTACACACTACTCGACCATGGAGGTCGACTATACAATCCACAAAGATATTTTAAATCTACCAATACTTTTAAACTAATGAAAAAAGTTAGTTTCTCTCTCTAAGTTGAATTTTGGATATATTCAAAATTCCATGTCAAAAGCACGGCACGGTACTATCCTGTTACTGAAAAGAATTGAGGTGCAGGATCAGCGACTTATCGCTCTTACCCAGACATTACATTATTAGCAGCCCATAAATGTCCCACTGCTGGGATAAAGGCCTCCTCTCCCTTTGAGGAGAAGGTTTTCGGAGCATATTCCACCACGCTGCTCGAATGCGGGTTGGCGGAATACACATGTGGCTGAATTTCGTTCAAATTAGACACTTGCAGGTTTCCTCACGATGTTTTCCTTCACCGCCGAGCACGAGATGAATTATAAACACAAATTAAGCACATGAAATTTCAGTGGTGCCTGCCTGGGATTGAACGCGAAATCATCGGTTAAGATGCACGCGTTCTAACCACTGGGCCATCTCGGCTTACCCAGACACGGGTAATACGGTGTAATGTTGCTGACTTCCTAACATGGGGCTCTTAATGCGAATTTATTGACCCAACATTAGACTAACAATTTCTGATCAAATTCTGATATTCTAATGACTGGATCAACGAGTCATATTTAAATATAGAACGAAGTCATAATAATATAAATGTAAATTAAAAACAAACATAATTTATCATTAAGACTTGTCGATGCATGTATGTTCAAAAAAAATTTTGTGTTATGTCGGAGCATACTCTTAATAAAATTTTAAATAAAGAATAAAAGAGAATAATTAAAAATTCTGTTGCGCATTCTAAAAACTTACTAATATGAAACTTCATCTAAAACTCTATACAGTAAAAACCGCCAATTACATATTCGTTGCGGTCGTGGAAAGTTTAATCAAAGAATTTTGTTACTACAAATAAACTGTGATTTATTATGTAATACGCTGTGTTTTAAAGTTAATTAAATGCATTTCAACGTGTAATAATATTTATTTTAATAATTAGAAACAAAAGACGACTTTAATTTGTTCATAAAATTATTATCTTTAAATAAAAAAATAGATAGATAAAATAATAACAAATAACTATAAAATATTCATAAGTGAGTATTATGCCAGTTTAGGTTCTACTTAAGTTTTACTTAGAAAATACATCGTAATTTACGTGACCGACTGATTCCATCCGACCTCCATTCTTATCGACGTCTAGAAGTATGGATCGGGACGAGTTGGACTGAGTTCAAAAGAGTTAAGCGTATTCGCAATGGTGGCAGAAAATCAACGTAGGAACAAAGGATTCTGAAACGCTTGGAAATGCCTTCACTTATTATAGAACTATTCGTTACCATCGAGAAGCATTCGCCAAGACTATCGTTAATCGATTTGATCGAGAGGTATTATGTTTATGTTAAATATAAATTTCAGCATTGTTACACAATTAGAACTCACTTCGTGTCTCGCGAAATATAAACGACTTAGAGCGATATAATAATTATTGCAGTTAATATCGCTCGCGACTTTCTAACAGATAACGATCGTATTATAAGGTGAGTTTTGAGTTTGTTCTTACATAATAGCACCGCATTATTGAGCTCGTGAGGAGGATGGGGTTGAAAGTACAAAACTGTTACACTCCCAACATCAACTTTATATATTTTCGAAGCGGTATAATGAGAACAAAGATCCGATGTAACTTTTAAAGCCATTATTTTTCACGAATGTATAAAATATGAAATTGAGTCGTTCATATTGCATTCTATCGTGTTCCACACGGTTGAAATTGCTTGCATAGCTAGTTCACATAAATCGTAATGTGATTTACATCGTTGAAAAACTAATTTCACACGGCTGGGAGTTTTAATGGAACTATTATAAAGTTATTTCTTTACTTGCAAATAACAAATTGAATTTTCACAAAGTATTAATTAAAGGCTCATTAAGCGTGTGGCGTCACGCTACATGAGAATTACGTGGAGTTCGATCGACTTAAGTTTCAATTTGCGTGAAAAGCCCTTTTAAGCCGTGATAGTGGTTATAGTGTGGGGTGGAAAATATGAAAATCATTTGTTTAAAATAGAATGAACACATTTAACTTTCTTGGAGTGTTAAGATTAGCCCGTGAGACGCTAATCCGTTTGAAGTGTTTTAATCTAACAGTGGTATGTTGTGAATTGGTTCGATTATATTTTATTTTCAAATATATATTAAAATCAAAAATCAAAATATACTTTATTCAAGTAGGCTTTTACAAGCACCTTTGAATCGTCATTTAACAAACTATTTAAAGAATAGCTACCACCGGTTTGGAATGTAGATTCTATCACGTAGTTACTCTTTTTCAACATCTAAAAATACAGTCATGTTTAAATTTGTAATGTATGATTATGACGTAATACATTTTTATACTGATCTCAGAAGCGACTGTAAATTTTAATATACAAAGATTGATGAGGAAAAAGAGCCGAGATGGCCAAGTGTTTAGAACGCGTGCATCTTAACCGATGATTTCGGGTTTAAACCCAGGCAAGCACCACTGAATTTTCAAGTGCTCAATTTGTGTTTATCATTGTGTTTATCATTCATCTCGTGCTGGGCGGTGAAGGAAAAAACACGAGGAGACCTGCATGTGTCTAATTTCAAGAAAATTATGCCACATGTGTATTCCACCAACCCATATTGGGGCAGCATGGTGGAATATGCTCCAAACCTTCTCCTCAAAGGGAGTGGAGGCCTTAGTCTAGCAGTGAGAAATTTACATATATTTAATATTAGAAATTATTATATAGCTTATGAATTGTTGGTGCAAATTAAGCAAAGTATTTGTAGATTTATAAATAACCTTAATGTAATTTTAATATTTTATATCCGTATCTTTGCCAATTATTATATAAAAATAAAATATTACTCTATACTTCTATACTAATATAATAAACGCGAAAGTAACTCTCTCTGTCTCTGTCTCTGTCTGTTTCTCTTTCACCAGTAAACTACTGAACCGGTTTTAGCGAAGCAACCTTGAACCTATTTCTATACATATTCAATATATATACTTAATTAGATTGACAAAAAAAAAGACCCGCTGAGTTTCTTTCACCGGTTCCTCTCGGGTCAGGGTGTTTCTTTTTCCGAACCGGTGGTAGTGTTTAATTTGACTATCAATAAGTAAGTATAATGCTTCTATATTGAATAAAGGAATTTGAGTTTGAGTTTGAGTTTGAATCCTAAGGAAGGACATAGGCTACTTTTTATGCCGCCTGACGATCAACTACGTGATAATATAGATGGTTTACATTTTCTTATTGATGACGATCAGAAATCTGACATAGTTTCTAAAATAAATACCTCAGACTCGAAAACAACTCTTCAAATGACCTTATTGATAGTCTATTTATGAATAAATTCTATCAAAGGTAGTTGCGATTTTATCAAATAATTTCTACTGAACTCCTAATTATTAATATGAATTCGAAGAAGAATTCGTCACCAATGATCAACAAGTTTCTTGCCGCAATACATATAGGAGTTACAGCAACCAATGTTTGGACCAAAATAAACTTCATTATACCCGAAGGGGCTGCCTTTAACTAGTTAAATAATTATCCCTATAAATTTTCCTATTAACCGCAGTGTTTTTATTAACGTCTTGATGCAAGTTTTTCAATAAAACTTTTGTTTTATATACTAAAAGTATCATTATCGTCTTTTAATGTACTAAGTTTTAACCAGTTTTTGAGAGCAGATTCTGCTACGAATAAAAGGTTTAGTTCTAAAGGGCTCTATGTATTGAAGTAATGTGTGTTGAAGAATTTTTAAATTTATACATAAGAAGAAAGTTATTTGAAGTTTTTCCATGTAAGTAAAATATTTAATCGATTTTTTTTTTCTACGTTTTATTTTTGTTAGGTATTGTACTTTTATTAAAGAAGTTCTACGTAGCATAAAAAGCTGGTCTAAATATCTTAGGTTCAAATTTCTGGTGGAGCCAATAGAATGTCTTGCATTTTCCTGTCAAGAAACATTTTGTCACATAGTTTGAGAAGTCGTTGATCCTGCATCTGTTGTCTCTCCGGTCATTAGTCTATGACAGACAGAATCCGATGGGAATGACCGCAAGACTGACCGAACCCTGTCTGCATCAGAACCGAAAATTTGTAAATTTTCCTTAAAATTTTACCTACCAAGATCCAGTTTATAAAGATCAAATTTATAGTTCTTAACAACAAGCTTACACGATGCGATTTTAGTTCAGCGATGTTTGTTAAAAATAGTTAGAAAATATTAAAAAGGTAAAATTTATCCAATCGATTTAAAGCGTAAGAAATAGATAGAGAATAAGAAATTTCTTAGTTTACCTCAGTTCCTTTATAGAAAGTGAAGTTGTACGATGGAGGTGAGGCATATGATGAGCATAGCAGAACAGCGTCTTCATCTTCTCGTAGTAAGCGTGGTTCCTTCGGTTCAACCAAAGATATTTGTGCAACTGGAGGATCTAAAATCAATTATAAAAAAAAACAGTTAATCTAATCCATTTACGCGTACAGACGTTATATAGAGTCTGTTACATACAAATTACACAATGTGTGTTACAAGTTAAGAATCCCACATAAAAACGGCACGGGAAATTTATAAAGGCGTGAAAGAAACCTCTTCCTTTTGACATTTCATGTGACTTAATTTGAAGTTAGTATCGGTATGTAGATTTTAGAGAAGAACGGGGAAATTGACAGCAGCTTCTAATTCTTCTTCCAATTTAGTTTATAATTTTAAACATAGCATACTAAAATCAGCTCTCTCTACTTACGAGATCCTTAGGATAATTTAATTCTTATTCTAAACAGTAAGTTTATTTATGTGAATGGACATAGTCCTCATATGAAAATCGGACACAAATTATAAAAAGATTTAAACTACTTAATGATAATTTAAATTGAAGTCATTTTTTTATATCCAGATCTTAATAATACTAAGAAGTCTTGCTATTTGGCGGTAGAATATCTAATGAAATACCTACCCACACGGGCTTGCACAAAATTCTATCACCAATAAAATTGTTATGTTTTTTTTATTATTATTATGTTATATAATGCAACAAAGAATACAGAAGACACGTTACGAACTTCGAAGTGGCAAAGGGACATGACGGTATAAGAGAGCGTCATGCTGTTTGCCGCCACGGTTTACGAATCCAAACTTCTTTTAAAATACGCTAATTATAAAAACAAATTTAGTATCATAATAGTCATGCATACCCGATACGACCTTGCTACCTACGGTAACGAATGAAGAGTCACCAACTGGACTACCTGAACGTATTTATTATAAACTATGTATACAATTTCTAACAAGAAATAATGTTAATACTCAATGAAACAACTCTTCAAATTTGTTGTGATGAAGTAATTGAAAACTTGATATTTGAACGTGAGTTCCATAAACTTTTAGGTACGAAACTGCATTTAGGTACCAACACCTAAATTCACAACTCCAATTTTGATCACTAGCTGGCGTAGCGTTGCCATGTTTTTATTGACATATGCGAGTGACCTCTCGTCAGACGTCAGACTGCCATTTATATTTAGTGACAGGGCAGAGATAGAATGGTTATATTTTTGAATGGTGACATGTTTTGTTTAGAGGCGACATTTGCTAACTTACATTTGTCATTTATAAAACAACGAGTAATGATTAAAATACAATTTAAACAAAAGAACTATTTTAAATAAATACAAACTTTAGTAATCTTTGCTTCAATGTTGTTTAGCGAGAGAAAAAAAGAGGCAGCGATCACGACGGAACGCTAACTAGATGTCAAGCCATTTTATCCAGCGTTAAATTAAAAACTCCACTGTTCAATAAATACAGTTTTGTTTCTGTATTTTACTTAAATGTGTTTTTAAGATGAAAACTGTATTAAAAGTAAATTTATCAACGAATGGTTGGTCTATTATTATTACTTGAAAAATCTTTTCTTACTAAATTAATGTCTAGATATTCATGATGAAGATGAACAAGAGGTGCAGTAATGTGACAAGAAAAAAACGTTTTTATGAACAACTTTTGGCACATATATATATAATTAATTGGAGGAAAAAAATGTTACGTTGATGTTTTAGGTGATGAATTTTCAGAAAGGTTTCAGGTGTCTTTCAATCATAAACATAAGCGCAAATACCCATTTCCTCATTTCTAACATCAGAAATGATAAATTTTCATACATACGTCCACGTTAAGCAATAAATTTTGAAAAACCCTCCTGTAATGTAAGGATTTTTTTGCGCAAAAATTCATATTGTTAGATGGACCGTGTGTTGTTTCTCAGTCAGTCATTTTAAAGATATATAATCAGTATAAATGCCTCCTGAAAAAATTCTAAAATATATTTTTGCCAATCATCATTGGTCATAGACTTGTTTGATAAATAATATAATAACTATAACAAAAACTGAGGCAATTTTTATTATAGTTATTTATAATAAAAATAATTATTATTCTTATTCTTTTAGAAGGATGTTAAGAAGAAATGCATAATTGGTGGTTGAATATTCGGTACGTTGGTGTTAGATAAACAAATGGAAATGAATATAAGCCTATTTACATGAATCGTTATTAAATGTATTAAATGAAGGTGAACTGGGCAAAAAATATTTGATATTGCATTGGCTAGAAAAGCTTAACTTTAAATTGTCGACCAAAAAAGCCTTGTTCGATTACCGCCATCTTGAAAAAAGGGTTAAATTTATATTTTTCACAATAACTCGGTTCCCCGCAGAGATACGTAAATTTTTGTGGGATGCTTTTTTATTGCTTTTTTTACGATTTACAATTATGATCCTTTGCAATTTCCACTTATCTATAACCTTTATTAAGATATCGACGGGAAATGTTAAAAATTTGGCTTTCTCGGTTCATTTGCATTTCTGACCCGTTTTTTCCGACTGGACTATAAATCTTTTTTGTTATTCAATTTCGACATTCATTTGTTTTGATTAGTTGTTGAAATATGTTGACTAAAGTTTATCCCATCAAAAACATAAATGTAAAAATGAGAGCCAAGTTAAATATTATGATATATACCTTGGTTGTTGTCTTCAAAGACAAAAGAAGTGAGATCTAAATTTGTGCCAAGTTAAATAGTCCTTCCTGAAATTTACTTATAACTACATAAAATATCATTTCTTCTTATAACTTGGGGTAATATATTGTTGCCTAAGGTCTGACTTGGCTAGTTCTCATATACGAATTATATTATAGCCTTCGTAAGTTCTAAGCCTGTTACAAATGAATTATAAACACAAATTAAGCACGTAAATATTCAATGGTACTTGTCTGGATATGAACTCGCAATATCTGGTTAAGATTCATGTTTTCTAGTGACTGGACCATCGCAGCTCTTAATGTACGTATATACTAACTAAGCAATACTGAGCTGACATCCATTCTTCTTAGATGTTCTGAGTTATAATTTGTAATTCTAAACACAAACTACAAGTTGTGTTTATAAACATATAAGAACTAGCCAAGTCAGACCTTAGGCAACAATATATTACCCCAAGTTATAAGAAGAAATGATATTTTATGTAGTTATAAGTAAATTTCAGGAAGGACTATTTAACTTGGCACAAATTTAGATCTCACTTCTTTTGTCTTTGAAGACAACAACCAAGGTATATATCATAATATTTAACTTGGCTCTCATTTTTACATTTATGTTTTTGATGGGATATCACTACTTTTTGTATATAAATTATTAGTAGGTACTTATTAATAACAAAATTAATACCAAATGGTTTTTGTTAAACTATTCTATTTTCTTATGTTTACGGGGTATAATTGTCTTTTTTTTTGATACGTTCTTATTTTTCTTGTAGGTACCTCTGAAATGTTCGAGTGAATTGCCCATTCAGTGTCCGGATTTTTTTTACGCGTTTTCTGTTTATACTTAATTTGGCCAAGTAGGGGTGGTATAACGTGCGCAGACGGTTGTACTCTACAATAGAGCTCTCTTGTGTCTTGATTTGACTTGGACCTAAATTGATAAGATGTACTCCATCTAAGTTTTTAACTCTAGAGAGGCCAACGTAAGCCGGCTCTTTACTTAATATAGAGGAGCCTATGTCGAAAAGAGCACCGTCAAGGCGAAGGCCTTGTGATTTGTGTATAGTAGTAGAATATGCTAAGCAAATAGAGAATAGTTTCCTTTGAACATAAATGTACATTACTTAATATCTGTAATTTGGTTTTGACTTCTAGTTCGCAAATTAAATTATGTTTAAATTGAATTGTTATTTTACGTGCGCTATTGCTGTTGTCGACGTTCCCAATGTACCTTCTCTATTTTTCCATTGGACCCATTCACCAGTCCTTTGCTGACATCAGCATGCTTGCTCGATACTGTTCTTCCAAGCAATAAGGATCCCCGTTTGTAGCGCTAGAGTACAAACTTAAATCATTCCTGTTACGATATACATACTCTACTACAGTCTTACGAAACCTATTTTATTGTTGTATACTAGTATACTCAAACAAAAAATATGCAGTCGAATAGACTAGGCAGCTTCCATCGGAAGGCATTGAAATAATTCTTATGAGCGCGGTTGCCACTCGCTCAGACACGTCCGCGTTAAGGTTTAATCGCAACGCTCCTAACCCGCTGCTCCGGCGTCGCGTCGCGCGCCGTGTACCGAAATGCCTATTATTATTTTATTTTAAGTATAATTATTTGGCACCATTGATGTGCGCTAAATGCTATTTAATAACGTAATAAATACGAAAGTCGGCTATACTCATAAGTACTAAAACGGAAATATTTGGATTTAAAAAACTTAAGGGTGGTATTCAACTTGTTATATATTCACGTGAAGACCTTAAAATCCACTTAAAGACCGGCTGTCATAAGTTTTGATTGCTGGTTCTTACATCATTTTTTTATTATTACAGTTATTACAGGAACTAAGTATATAAGTGTTCCTATAGACCCAATAAAATGAAAAATTATAATAAAATGATAAAAAATTACCAGTTTCAGATTTTTTCCTTTATATTGGCCTAATTATCTACCTGCATGCCAAATTTGAACTTTCTAGGTCACCTGGAAGTAGGATATAGTTTTGATCTATAGGTCAGTCAGTGATAAAAATGACGATTTTTAGACGTTAATATCTAAATAACCATTTGAGATGCGTTTATGAAATTTGGAACACATATGTATCTCGCGAGTCTTAATATATGAGCCAAATTTGACACATTTATGTCAAATAGTTTTTGAGTTATGAGGAGGTCAAAAGTAGCTCCAAATGGTTCGTGTAATATTACACACGGTGCTGCACGCCAGTTCTGCTATACTAGAACTTGGCTGACACGCTACCGCGTGTCTAGATCTGAATCAATCCATAAAACTCAATTTATGAAAGAAGAAATTAATTAACTAAATTTTCAAATTTATATAATTCATCTCGTCTTGATCAGGTGATGTGGTCGATGTCATGACCAAACAATATATTTTAAAGATTCCTTAAATTATGTTTCCTTATTTTTTGTTATATAACAATAATCCACTTCGAGTGTAACAAAATACACGTTTAAAAGTGTTATTTAAAAACTGTATTAAAGTTAAAAACTATCTAGAACAGAGACTGTAATGGGAAATGAGTGGTTACCATAAAGAACATCCACTGAAAACAGAATGTCCCTAAACTTGGCTTTAAAACCATAAAGTTGTTTAACAAAATTACTGTTGACACAATCTTCCAAAAAGACCCGCGAGAAAATTGCATGGAAGTTTTCAGAGCAAAACATATAATACCCTCCCCGGATTTAAGTCACGACGCATAAAATCTCGTTACAGTGAGATGCAAAACGTACAACCATGTGTATATTAAAAACTTAAATAAGGATTAAGGCGCCTACACACGACTCTCTGAAAGAAGTTATTGCGATGTCAAATTATCGTGTGAACCAACTTTACTGATTATATTGTGAATGTCTATTATCAATTTGCATGTTATGTTAATTATTTCTCTGATATCTTCCTTCAGTTATCATCAAATTGTGTTTCTTATTACCGATTTTTTCCATATTTATTATTAAGGTTAGCATATTTATAGTTTATTAATAAATATTTTTTTCTCAGAATTCCTGAGAACATTTTTTAAAGAAACGGATACCTGCTCCAAGAAGGATTTATTGACTTTGCGGAGTCGGAGACTTGGCGTTATAAGCTTATCCTTACTTCTCGTGTACATTCAATGATTATCACTGATTCTATCAAAGTGTTAAATGATATTGTGAAAATATATAACATAGTTCTAAATATATTGTGACGCAAGTATGTATTTCTACTTTTTTTTTAAATCTTAAACTAATACAGTATCCACTATTCGATAGGAATTATTAATAAATAATCAGTCATTTACTTTAGGGCTTTGTGCAAGCCCGTCTAGGTGGATACCATGTACTAATCTACATACAATATTCTACCATCAAAAAGCAATGATTAGAATTGTTGTATTCTAATTCAAAGGGTGAGGTTACCGTGTAACAATGACACAAGGGACATAATCTTAATGTTTGTGATGGTATTAGTGATATGAGGTCTGACTAATACTTCTTAAAGTACCAACGTATATGTGGTGCAGTGGTGTCTAGGTGACTTAGTGCTACTGCCTTTATTTTAAGAAAAATATATATAACTTGCTCCTATTTAAAGGACATGAGCATAAAAAATTTAGGAGCTGAAACCACTCATAATTCCAATCTACTTAAAGATTTTGTACCACTTTAAGTTTTGCGTGCAGCTGCACCCTTTTTACTATCAATTCAGTCGTAATAAATTTTCAATAAAACCGTGTTTTATCTACCTTAATAAATGCACAATATCTCGGATTATAAACCAAAAGCTGGAGCGCGTGGATATTATAGGCAGCAAAAAAGTGCTGTAACTTTAAATATTATGAATAATGGACGTATTGACAAAAAAACACGTCTGTTCCTACTATCTGGAATTCGTATTCGTTTTTGATTTTGTATTCTCTTTTATTACTTATTTTTATCTGACTATATTAAAAAAATCTTATTTAAGTTCTATTAAAGTATTATTGTTAAGGTCTGTTTCACTGGAAACTCTTACAATTATAATTCAGATATTCAAATACTCAATTATGGAAGAAATTATGTTTGAATCAAAAATCATAACATCGTTTTTTCGAAAAGGCTTTTGCTCATTATCAATCGATTTATAGTAGGATTATATTAAATGTAAATCTACTGCTATGTAGATTCTACTGACAAAAAATTTCATAGTTTTTTTACACAATTCCAATTACAAAATACGTCAAAAAATTGCTATTTAAATATATAGCATGCCTTAGAATTAATTAAAACTAATTCGTTGCGTTTGGAAATCAATTTGTACTTATAGTTTGAGACATCAGCTGGATTCCTAATATTATATGGAGTGTTCAATTTTATTTACGCACACACTTGCACTGAAATATGTACCGAGTATTGCCCTAGTCTCTTTTGATTGAACGTCTGCCGTGGCTGAGTACGGACGTTTCGTATATTTTATAGCTCAATAAGTTGATGTCTCATACTATGTATGTGTCTGTTTATTTTCTTCTGATTTCATAACATACAAGTTTCGTGTTACTTATAATAAAGGTGTTTTAATAAAACAAACGAATACAAGAATAATCTTGTGTTCAATCATAAACCTAAATAAAAAAAAAACTACTAAACGAATATTACGTACATAAAACTAAACTGCGTAAAATTTGTTTATAATATTTTTATATAAATAGGTTAATTTAAAAAGTTAAATTTTCGATAGTTAAAACCAAACAGACGTTACGTTATTAATAAAGCAATACGTAGGAGCATTGTTATGTCTTTGCGTCAATTTTAATTTAAAAGTTACAATTACATAAACAACAAAAACTTCGGTTGTAAACATATGCCTCGTGATTCCCTTAAGGGACCGTTCCGCAATAAACCCAGTTGACAGCTCACGATAATATTTAAACTTGATGAGATAAACTCCTAGAAAGTTCCCTGACACAAGTGTTCCACGTCACGTTTCGGAGTTGTCAAGTTATGGTTACCAAATTTGGAAAGTTTAGATGAATCAATTTAGGAAATTGACGATGAACTCTTAAGTTTTTTTTTTTTTATGTAAATAGTTTGAGAACAACAGACAAAAGAGAACGTAACAACGTATCCCTATGGGTTATAGTCGTATACCATTCTGGCAAACTTTTATCTGATCTTATAAAAGATAGATACTAAATTTAACCCAAAAAAGTTCGTTCCGTAAGTGTATATATTGTGAGATTATTTACAATTCCAGTTAAGTGATTAATTTGATTATAAGATTGTTTAAAACTTAATTCAGTTTTCTGGAGATGCGATCTAAGCCTATTCATTTTGAGTAAGATTGATTAATAAGAACCTTTTAAATTAAGCAAATTTTAGGAAATTTATCTCTAATAATATAAATGTTGTTGGAATTTTTCATCATTCCAATACGTGGTGATAGACATGATTATGGTAGATTTTCATTTGGTATAAACAGGTTTCCGCACAATGTTTTTTCTTACTTATTGAATAATAACGATAAATAAGGTCTTTAAAAAGTTAATTCTGATTGGCTAATTCTCTTTTATATGACAAAAATTCGTGGACGAGCAAATGGTCCACTGGATGGTAAGTGGTCACTATCACCCACAGATAATGTTGCTGTTAAAAAAATTAACCATTCCTTACATCGCCCAAGCGCCACCAACCTTGGTAACTAAGTTACTAAGGACAAGTTTTATAACAACTGGGCCAAAATAAAATGTATGCAATAATTCTAGTATTTTCATTGTTGATGGGTTATACATAAATGATAGCATCAGAACATACTTTCTAAAAACCAGGCGACAATATATCAAAAGCGCAGTACATAGATAGCGTTGTTCCGGCGCCTGAGCTGCCAGCATCCACTTCTGCTATCGGGGACATTATGTTGGTAACACTATTACTTCAGTTTTTAAAACCATTTTTGAAATACCGTGTATAGTTTGAGATTTTATAAGCTCATTTTCAGTTTTAACCAGCATTGAAATATCGTATAATAAGTGTATTAAAACACTAAAGCCAAACTAAACTGCAAGGCATGTATACAGTCGTCCGTGTATTATTGAAACGTTTTTTTTTAAATATCTCATAATATTTTAGGCACAACTGGTTTGATTTGGAAATTTTGATGGAAAATATTTATTTCCATAAAGTAAAGAAATATTTACTTTTTTGTTGATTTTCGTTTAGTTTAATATCGATTTTATAATATAGAATATTTTTATTAGATATAATATATATGCCTCTAGGTATATTCCATAACATAATCGACTTTTATGCCGCACTAGATTCCGTTGAGCCGATCGAGCGTGATTCCATCTTATTACATCCAATAACAGAAACTTTAACATATATTTTTATATTAACAACATTATTATTATCAACGAAATATATAAAATCGTTCATATAATATTTAAGATTTATTAACATCGAGGCCTTAACTATATACTAATAGGAATTTAAAATAGTTACTTAAAAAATCTTGACTGCGTGGAATGCTGGCAAGAATGATAGCAGTTTTTTCCAGTTAAATCGCAATTCTGCTCTGGGCAAAAATGAACCAGCCTTCCTGTCACTATCGGAAACAATAAGGTTAGTATATATATTACTATAGTGTCGATTGCCACAAAAAATTAAATACATATAATAATAATGACTTTACAAATGAGCTTTTTTCTAATAGGTTTTTATGATATAAAAATTTGAGTGTAAAACTGTACAAAATTTAATCAATTTTGTTTAGTTTCGTTTAGTAGAGAGGTAACGAAAATGACAATCTAAAGTGGTATTTTAATTGTTTCTGTTGTACAGATATACATTGACTATATTGACAAACGATTGTAATTAAAATTGGAACGAAACGTGGAATTAAATGTCGTCTGACGAGTTTCTATTTACGGTCTAATTTAAGAAAATATTCCTATCGAAAGTTCTTTGTAATACATTTCATAATTAAGTTACTGTCCTTACAGTATAATTGTGTTCATGTATAAAAATATCTTTAAAAAAGGATCTTCAATCATCATATGTTTAAACCTATCCCATTTATTAAGGATCGGGGCAACGTACATGAAAAGAAATTGTCTGATTGTTTCACCACGTGGATTGCTGAAGCGTTAAATAGATAAGGGGTCGGCCAAATGGACCGGCTGATGGCAAGTGGTTACCATCGCCAAAAGACACTGGCACCATAAGAAATTTTAACCATTTCTTACATCTGCATTAACTAATTACTTATGTCCCTTGTGCCTGTAGTTACACTGGGTCACTCGCCCTTCAAATTTGATCACGGAAACACAAAGTATAGCTGATTGCTACTGACCGAATTTCCGGGAGAAAAGCAAGCACCGAAAAATTTTAGAAGAAATTATTATAAGTTTGAAAAATTATAACTGAAATTACATAAAATCTACTCTATAGAGCATGCACTATTGTTCATAACCAACTATTTCGAGTACTTCCCTATCACAACAATTTCGTCAAGTTGGCGTATATTGTATGGCAGCGCGCCAAGCGATGAACATCGATCGAAACTTTACTTTCAACTTACATCAACACGTAAACTTCTTATTTTATTTAAATTAAAAAATATATGTATTTATTATATACATAAGACAAGATGGAGAACTTATATAAGACCAATATACAGTAGACGTTAATATTTTATTGCCTATCAACACAAACGAATAAGCTGGCTTCAAGATGGTAAGTTGTCATCATCAACCATTAACATCAGCAATGACAGGGAAGACACACGCCTTTCGGAAAACGCTTAAAGAAAAACATATTGACATGATCTTCTTTTATATAATTATGTTAATCCGTTGGACGTTAAAGAAGTTTGTCTTAAAAGGTCGAGTTACAATATAAAAAAACCGTCTCTTCAAAAGTTTTAGTAGCAGCCCAGGGTCCAGTAGTTGGCAGCCTTTAGACTCCCGTGCCTCAGGAAGCACGTAAAGCCGTTCGTCCTGCGCCTGAATTATTTCCGATCGTGTTGGATTTGCCGTCCCATAGGATTGTTTAAGAGGGAATACAATGTGGTACGATATTAACATTTGTCCTGCAAATAAGATGACATCATCATCATCTATACTAATTTTATAAATTAGAAAGTAACTCTATCTGTTTGTATGATATTATGTTTACATCTTATTGGAGACTTATTTTGGTATCAAATATTTGTGTATGCTGTATGTTTCCCGGAAATATAGAAATCTATAAATATAATAAAATTGCAGTGTCTGTCATATTAAAATAATCGCTTTTTACTAAATGCATATGTATGTATATACGGTAGATATTACAAAATATTATTTTTTTTACAATTTTTGACCGTCCGTCCAGACTTGTTTGTTCCGGCTAATTTCTGGAACGGCTGAACCGATTTTGAGGGAACTTTCATTGGCTGATGTAATAAGGAATCACTAAGGCTATTTTTATTTTAGAATTATATATAAAATAATAAAACAATAAATACTGTCCAGTACCGCGCGCATGCCACCACACGTCACGTCGGGTGCCTCCTACCAACGACTTAAGTAATTATTATTGTTACGTGATTTGAATGTTATTTATTTGCCCTGACTGTATTAATATTATTGTAAAGAGCAAGTGTACGCATGATTAGGAATGTAATCTAGAGCAAAATTTTGTAAGGCAGTAATTTTATTGTATAAATTTATAAACTCACAAACTTATGACAAAATAATTATCAGATAATCTAAGTCGTTTTAAATATTAGATATGATCGAACGCAATTGTTATATTAAAATGAATATTTTGTATACGTAACCATCTCCAATACTCTGTATTTACTTTGATACATATTAGTTGAATCAACAGTGTAACTATTACTCTTGTTTGACTAGACGAGCAGTTTGACTGAATACTCTGTATTTCTTGGAACAAAAATTGTTATATAAAATAATCATTAATTGTAATTAAGTTACTGCCCTTACAATATAATTGTGTTCATGTATAAAAATCCGTACAACACAATTGTAACAATATCTCAAAAAAAGGATTCAACAATCATTATATGTTTAAACCTATCCCATTTATTAGGGACCGCGGCAACATGCATGAAAAGAAATTGTCTAATGAAAAATCAGACAATCGACGGCTGCCTGTCAAAAAACGGCTGCCTTTGAATTATACTCATACTTTTGGTTCTCTACCACTACATGGATTGTTGTATCTCAAATGAAATACATCCCAATAAAATTTCATATGAATTTAGTAACTCTTGATGTAATTCTATTATATTTTAAGACGGGCTTACATTAGTAGAGTATGTGATAGAATACGATAGTATATCGTGTACTTACTGTTGCGTTATTATCATAATGTAAATGCATCAGGATCGTGGAGATGGAATTTGTAAAGCTACCGTCACACTTACGCTTATATAAAGTAATAATAAAGTAATGTCACAAAGAAATTTAGTAATTTCGGTCGCCATTTTTGTGTAAACGTCATAAATAATTTTATATTGGAATCGCTTTATCTTTCCATTATTTCCTCTTGTTTGAACAAGTGTGTCCGATTCTTAAAATTGATAACTAAAGTTTGTAACATTTTATCACTGTAGAGGCAGTCAAGTTTTTTAGTTTGAAAAAATTTTTAAACGAAAAATTTGACCACAAAAGTTTAAAATACAATTAGTGAGTTCATAGATGATAACGCGTCTTGGATATGAAACGATCGCCTCGTAGCTAGGCTCCAAAAACCCTGCTAAATGACAACTTGATTCTTTTAAACAAGTTGTTCGACTTGGTGGTGTAACTTGGTGGTAGGGCTCTGTGCAAGCCCGTCTGAGTAGGTACCACCCACTCATCAGATATTCTATCGCCAAATAACAGTACTCTGTATTGTTGTGTTCTGGTTAGAAGGGTGAGTGAGCCAGTGTAATCACAGGCACAAGGGACATAACATCTTAGTTCTCAAAGTTGGTGGCGCATAGGTGATGTAAGGAATGGTTAATATTACAGCGCCTTTGTCTATGGGCAGTGGTGACCATTTATCATCAGGCGGCCCATTAGGTAGATTGTTTTTTTTTATGTTATAGGAGGCAAACGAGCAGGAGGCTCACCTGATAGAAAGTGATTACCAGGGGGGGTTGCAGGTGCGTTGCCGGCCTTGTAAGACCTACCCTACTAAAAAAAACCCTACTGAAAAAAATACGTACATAGAACTTCAAGATTAAGTAAGTCTTCAAGAGTGTAAGCAGGAAACCAAGGATTGGAAACGCGGCAGACGAGTTGCCTTCCACTGTCTTCTCGCCTCACGCGCCAGGTTAAAATACTCTTCGTCAATTCGCCTTCCACCTCTACCTGTCATTAAGAATAAAACAAAACATTATTTAACGGCAAATATGGAGGAAAAATATAGTATTCTTGTAGGTACCACCCACATCAGACATTCTAAGAACAAATATAAATTTGGAGGGTGGGTGAGCCATTGTAATAGGCATAAGACCCACAACATTTTAGTACCCAAGATTTTGTGGCGCATTGTAAGGATTTAAGGAATAGGTAATTACTATTTCTTACAATGCCATTGTCTATGGGCGATCACTTACCATTATCGGCCCATTCGCAAGCCAGGTTTCTTACTTTAAATTAAAAAAATCCCTGTATATCTCTATAACTTTTCATTGTTTAAGCCTAATTTAAAACTTTAGATTCCTATATGCAATCAACCTGAATCTCAATGCAATGGTACATATACTTATAAATTAAACTAAATACCTGTGTCAGTGCTGAGTCAATCTTTTGTGAATTGATGAACCAGTCTATATTGGGAGCGGGCTTAGAGCCTCGTGTGGTACAAACGAAGGATCTCTCATGACCAGCTCGGGTTGGACCACCGCCGGTTACTCGTATAAATTGGGGCTTTACTAGAAGAAAAGTATTCGGTAAATATTTGGTGATGTAATTTTACCTTCAGATTAGATTAGATTCTTTATATATATATATCGTTTCTAGAAAATATTCAATTAAATCACATACTTTCGAATAGACATGATTGTTATTTCTAATAACAATAATATATAATTTAGTTACATATTTTGTATTCCTTCAGACTAAACGTCACTAAAGATTGTTGTGATATTTCCACTTGGATTTTTCTAATAAACCGTTAATAAGATATAGGTACAACATATTATTATCAATTATTGTAATCTTAATTATAAAAAAAAAATCTTTACTGGATTATATATGAAGCTACAAAGAATTAACTTTACAATAAACTCATTTTTTTTTATTAAATTCAGCAACATATCGTCGATCTCCGTTGTCGAGTAGTGTGTACATCGGTTTTCATGGGTACGCCACTCCGAGGTCCCGGGTTCTATTCCCAGCCGAGTCAATGCAGAAAAAGTTCATTAGTTTTCTATGTTGTCTTGTGTCTGGGTGTTTGTGGTACAGTCGTTATTTTTGATTTTCCATAACACAAGTGCTTTAGCTACTTACATAGGGATCAGAGTAATGTATGTGATGTTGTCCAATATTTATTATATTTGTGAATATTGAATTATTCTATATAAAAAAATCAACAAACATTAATGTGTAAGATTTAGTTTAATGAAACTTACAATATAATTTAATAGTAATTTCTCTGCGTTGCGACTGTAATAAGGGTGGCTCAACTATACACTGAAGTTTTGTGCCCGCCATCTCCCTTGACAGCGACGGCAGGTGTATTTGACAAACAGACCCATCTTTGGTTATCGCTAGACGCTCTTCGCCGCGATACCACGATACATCTGGCGGAGGCTTACCTGCGGAAAAATAAATTTTGATAAACAATAAATACCATAATAATATAATAGCAACACATTGATGGTACAGAATCTATTCAGTTTTAATTAACGCCACAGTAGCAAATCGACAAGCAGCTTGTTCAATTCGCGTCTATCTGTACCACAATGTAAAGCTGTAGAATTTGTTTACAATCTAATCAGTTGTGGTGTTTCAGTAACTGAAGATAAAACTTAATTATGATTACAACAGCCTAGTTATCTTCCATAATATCGCTAAATTGCTACATCGCTAAATAATCTATTGATCGATTACTATTATTTTCGTAGAAATATTGGTTTTACCTCCAGAAGCCTGACAGGAGAGAAGCAAATCTTGTCCTTCTCGAAAGGGTCCTGCGATTGTTCCAAGAATCTCTTTACCTTCAGGATCATAAATTCGAGGCGAGTCCGGTGGAACTAAAAACAAGTGACTCAATTAATAAATATTAAGGGGTAAATAAAAGCCTTGACAAGTACCACCTAAATATATGTATTTTTATCATTAATAGGAACAGCTTAAATAAATTACGGTGGAAAACATACTTTTATAGTATCAGAACCTATGCTCGGAGCCTCGTGACATTAAGTGTCCTATATGTTCAGCTGAATTCCTTATAAAGGAATACTTAGTAACAAAGTTAACAGTACAGGGTTGATTAGAGACATTGTTTTAAGTATGAAATGTCTGTTCCAGTATACTCTGCTTTTCTCAGTTTATATTTATTTCCTTAAGGAATTATTATGAAATAAAAAAAAAAGAGTACGGGTAGTGGTGACCACTTACCAAAAGGTAGTCTATTTGCCAGACTATATACCTATTATTAATTTAAAAAATATATCACGGACAAGTATGAATATTTCCTTACCAATAACAGTCAATTTCACCCTGTAGTTTCTCGTTGGTGAGTCATTGTAGTCGATCCGACATCTATAAACCCCCTCGTCATATCTTGCTACCTTGTTAACAACGAGATGGGCTGATCTTGGATCAGATTGATTTAAGACGAAGTGGGCTCTCGTACCAAATTCACCAGCCACAGCCCAGTGGACTGGTGGACCGTTTCTGAAGTCGACACTGAAATATGATAACAATATTATTGTAAATAGTAACAAGTAAAGTCTTGTAAACGCCTTTAGATCCGGTGCTAATAAAATCGTATAAAAATGTATCTATTCAATACATATAAATATATATATATATATATATGTTAGCGGACTAGCAAATAGGCCACCTGATGGTAAGTCGTCACCATTTCCCATAGATATTGGTATTATATATTAACCATTCCTTATAACACCAATACACCACCAATCTTGGTAACTAAGATGCTATGTTCCTTGTGTCTGTAGTTACATTGACAGACTCACCCATTAAACCAAAATACGCACAATATAAAATACCACCGTTTGGCGGTAGAATATTTGATGAGTAGATGATACCTTGGATGCCCGTATGGGCTTGCACAAAGCCCTACCACCAAGTAAACTAATTATTATTATTATTAGATACATTTTATAATTTTGTTTCAAGCAGAAAGTTTAATAACAAACAAGATTTTATTATAATTTATATTGTTAACATGCACTGAAATAGCAACAGACATACAGATAGATACAGTTACTTTACTTAGATCCGAAGGTGGCACATTCACGATTTAAGGAATGGTTAACATTCTTTATAACGCCAATGACTACGGGAGGTACCACAAGATGGCCCATTCGTATGTTTCAAAAAAATTAAACATTTATTTTAATCAATTAATCCGCCAATACAACATTTAAGATTACTTCAAAATACACAACGGAAATCCAACAGAACAAAGAAACGGATGAATTGAACAAAGATGTACACAAAAATTCTCTACCAAGCGATATCATATGCCGCAGTACAATTCATGACGTCAAATACGATGCCAAATCGAGCCCACTTCCCTGAGCACTGAGTCAGAAATTTTTAAAACAACTCCTGAGGAAGGAAACTACACTGAGCACGCCTTCCGCTTTGGAAGAAGTCCAGTTGGTACTGAATCAAGGGAGATTGCTTAGAACCGGGTAGAATCGATAACTTTATTTGCTACGAGATACAAAGAAAAATATTTATGTATCCTATTTGTTTTTGTTTTTTTTTTTTGTATTGAAAACTTATCAATGATAATATAGCGTATTGTATTATAGACAGATGTTGTTAAACATGATTGTATAAAAATAAATACGTATACAATTGATATTAATATAATTCATTCAAGATAACAATAATATGGTTATCAGTCTATGAACAGGTTTTTTTTTATCTGATAGGCAAGGACAAATTATCAAAGGATTTTTTGATAAATGGACATAGACAACTGGTAAGGAAAATAATTATAGCATCTAGCGTCATCACTTAGCTCCTATAATAACCGGTATACATATGTATAAAGTCCAAGACATGCAGATTTAATTTAATGACCACGCACTAAATAAATAAATTATAAAGTAAACACGACAAATGTTAAATACTTTGCAGGATTTGGTTTCGAAAAGATTTTGCGAATACTTTACCACAGTGCGTCTCTGAACATATTTTGAGGATTAGATTTTATTAAAATAAATTAAAATCAATATCTTTGGTTTTCGAGGCGAATATATTTTCAATTGTCTGACATTTTATTTAAAACTTACTATTAACTGACATCCGCTATAAGCCTCTTTAAATTTGTTGGTAAAAAATGACATCCTGCATGCTATTGTACTTTTTTTTTTTTTATGGCATTGGTTGGCGGACGAGCATATGGGTCACCTGATGGTAAGGGGTCACCACCGCCCATAGACAAAGGCGCTGTAAAAAATATTAACCATTCCTTACAACACCTATGCGCCACCAACCTTGGGAACTAAGATGTTATGTCCCTTGTGCCTGTGATTACACTGGCTTAAATCCAAATTGCACGAAATTTGAGTAAACTTATAGAAAACGACAGAAATAAAACAATATTATTGTTTAAATTTATAAGATAATACCTTTTTCATTATAAGTCAACGGCAGGTATATGTATATAGGTATATGCAGAAGGATACAATGTCAGCTGGACTTACTATACAACTCTCCGTTCTTTATTCATACAATGTTGTTGTAGAAATTCAAAGTAAGTAAAATTTTATATAAAATGTTGTATTTTTACATTAAATAAAATAAGTAAATAAAACAAACAATATTTCAATAACTAATCATCATATAAATAATGTGAATTAAAATTAACCAATTTATTTTCCACCAGCCAAGAGCTAAAAAATGATTCTCTATTTAAATACTAGGAAGGCATAGTGTACACAAGGTACGTAATGGTGACGTTCGCTTGCCATTTGATAGACTCAGAAATATGAACCAAATCTTTAAATCCTCAATACTAGTATGAACTTCTTTTGGTTATATTATGAGTATGAGTCTGAACACTATTGAAATATTCTATTGCGTCAAAGCTACGCGAAAAACCGGTATTTTCCAGTAAACAGAACTAACCACTATCTCATTTTAAAGTACACAAGTCTATTTCCTCTTTCTCGGGTTTATTGCGGCGCGGACGGGGCATTAAACAGCAGTATAGCTTTCTTTACGATCAGCGTCCTCTGGTATTATTGCTTTGAGTCGTTCGCAACTGAGGTAAATGCTGATTACTCTAAATTGGTGTCTATTTGATGACACCTGCCCTAAACTTGATGGACATCGAATTGATTAAGATAAAACATAAGTTAATATTTTACGCAATGATGAAAAATTTAAATGTAAATTGAAATCATTATTCATTCTTGAAGAAAACCAATATATAAACAGGGAGTAAAATTAATAAAACCATATTATAGTTGCGTTAGTAAAATTAACAGATTTTTTTTTTATTATGGTAGCGAAATATGTATGATGCGCTCCACAAACACATACAAGGTAGTAAAAAGTGCCGGCCGAGAGGGGGTCACAAATATTACAAGATATTACAAATAAAAAATAAATGATTTTTATATTATGAAGGGAAAAGTTTGATAAGCAGATATTCTGCTTATCAAACTTTTCTGAGTTCATTGAAATGAGTTATGATACTGTTATTGGATAGAACATAGTTGATCAACGCGCAGTTAACTATGGGACCTAATCATGAATGTTGGTGATTAGGTCTTGTTGTTGGAACAATATTGACAGACTTTAGCTGAAGTTCAATTTATTCCTTAACGAATTTGAAACAGCTTGGACCTAGTGGTTGGCTTGGTATATAAAGAAGCGGATTGCAAAGTCCTTGATTCAAATCCTAGGTTGGTAATAAGTTATTGAGTTTTTCTGTCAAGAAGAAACAGTCCACAAATTGGCAGCGTTATACTTTCTTAATCTAACGTCTTATCTCTCGTCGATCGTGTTGGATTACTGTCTCCTTGGATTATTTGAGTTACGTTGTTGCCCTATAATATTCATTCAAGCAAGTTTCCTTAATTTATTTCATATATTTTATCACTCAATATCAGAACACAACGGCACCAAATATTGCGATTTGGTGATATGGAAATAAAAATAAAGTTAGTAAAGCTCTTTCAAAACTTTGTATTATTAGGCAGATAATATTTTATAATTTGTACTCAGAATTAATTTCACTGCAATTTAAAACCGAAAATTACGGTAATTGATATAATCATCCCTGTTTCACTGAAGTGAAGCAGAAAATAAAACGTGAATCGGTCAGAGTGAATATGTAAACACTACTTTTAGACACTTTGGTACAGGAAAAGTATTTGAGGATGACAGTATGACAGCGCGTGGAGCAGCGCTTGGCTGATATAGACGTGGTAAATTAGGAAGGACCCGATATGCTATATGTTTTTATAGACGGTGGTATCCATTGCAGATTTTCATAGCCAGCATCGAGTTCATCGTTTTCATTTGGATTTACCCAAAAGTAATTTATCACGGCAAGTTACCTTGGCCGGTATCCAGGAACTTGATGGTCTTACAAAGAATCTCGAGGTTTTCTGATGCATACATGAATTTTAAACTTACGATACAAGTCTAGACGGTTAAATTGCATGCGGTGACGAACGGGTCGCTTTTACGATGGTTTTATTAAAAACTTTAGTGGGTTATTTCATACGTTTAATCTATTATGGATCGTAAATTTTATATGAGTCATTAAATAGATTTTGTACGATATGAATATGGGGGTTTATGAAAGCAAATGGGGGATAGTGGAGTTTTAAAGTTTAAAAGTACTTTTTTGATTTAAACCAGTCGTTAAAGGTTAATAGGTTGTGACTCATGATATTTTTATGCTTTTTTAGGGTATCATTATAACATGTACATGTCGCATTAGGATTGTTGATTGTTTCATGTTATAATAATGATTGTCGACCTCCGTGGTCGAGTAGTGTGTACACCGGTTTTCATGGGTACGCCACCTCGAGATCTCGGGTTCGATTCCCGGCCGATTCGATGTAGAAAAAGTTAATTAGTTTTCTATGTTGTCTTGGGTCTGGGTGTTTGTGGTACCGTCGTTACTTCTTATTTTCCATAACACAAGTGCTTTAGCTACTGACATTGGGATCAGAGTTATGTATGTGATGTTGTCCAATATTTCTTCATTTATTATAATAATGCTATGTATATTTTGACTATAAAACATTTTACGTTGTTTAATACGCTATGGTATCTCAGTTATTTGTATCTAATTTCTGTCCAAACAAGATTAATCGTTAGCTTTAACAATTTATTTATACATACACATACACTTTAGATTATTTGTAGTCAGTTCGACGTAAAACGCGTCTCGGTTCTTTTAGTGTTTCTACGAGAACCGACCAAAGATCTCGAACTGACTCTTGTACGCTCATTTGTGCAATCGTATAAATTTTTATATTCAATAATAAATTACATTTACATAGATACATCTATATGGACCATAACTACATTTTTATTGAGTCGTAACTATATAAACCATTATGACTCAAATTACATCTAAAACAAAAGCCTTCATAAATTTCGAACGATGAAACACCACCGGAGTGCATTTGGCGTGCTTCCAGTGGGTAGCGGATTCGATGCCAGGATGGTTCTAACGATCACCTGATCTCTAGTTCTAAGCTTTGTTAGGTCCTGTTGCGTCGTGATTAATGTACGCTGTCAGATGGTCGAGTGTGAAATAAAGGCTATTTTATATTCTATGAAAAGAGGAGATATATCACTAGCAACGTACGTGACTTCGTTTCTTTGAGTTTAATTTATATGAGGGATTTTTGTCTAGTTTCGTGTAATAGATTTAACAGGTTACGAAATCATCATTTTTTAATTTTATTTAGATTGAAATGTCAGAAAATCTATCTGGATTTTTTTTGATGGCGTACAATAAAATGAGTATCTTGTGGTAAATGGCTTCAAATGCCAAGAACAGTCTGACTCTGTCAGGAATATTAACAATACCTTACTTTGCCAAAGCCAATCAGCTACTCGTACCAATTACTTATCTGATTGATATGAAGCAAATTAAATATAATACTGAACTATACCAATATAATAAAGATTTAAATGTTGTTTGTTTGTATAAAAAAAAAACTGTCCCAGTTTTCGGAACTCATGATCCAATTCTAAAATTGTTACCACTGGTAGAAAGTTAATTAATCCTGTGGTCTACAGAGTTTTATCATAACATTGTCGTCGTCGCAAGTTATTAATATTTAAAGCATTATAAAATATCGCGCTTATCATGGTAAGAAAAAAAAAATGGAACCAAAAGCGCATGAAACTCACAAAATATGCTTGAAAATATTTTATGGAGCATGCAAAATCTAAACTCTGTTACAACATTGGAACGTGTAATAAGTCAGATGAAATGCAATTAAGTGGTCTCAGTTTCACTGACGAAATTTAATTTGGGCTCCGTAGGCTGTATAATAATGGCACAATTAATACCAGAACCAAAATTTTGATTTCACTTCTATGCAATATTTTGATACAGGCAGAATATTTTGATTTCGTAATTAGTTACATTTGAAAGCATTTGAGAGCCGAGATGGCCCAGTGGTTAGAACGCGTGCATCTTAACCGATGATTTCGGGTTCAAACCCAGGCAGGCACCACTGAAATTTCATGTGCTTAATTTGTGTTTATAATTCATCTCGTGCTCGGCGGTGAAGGAAAACATCGTGAGGAAACCTGCATGTGTCTAATTTCAACGAAATTCAGCCACATGTGTATTCCGCCAACCCGCATTGGAGCAGCGTGGTGGAATATGCTCCAAACCTTCTCCTCAAAGGGAGAGGAGGCCTTTATCCCAGCAGTGGGACGTTTACGGGCTGCTAATGGAAAGCATTTGAATGCTCTCATTGAGATTTTAAAAAGTTTGCCGTATTTTTAAAACTAGCTGAATTCGAGGCTTCGCGTGAATTTCAGTTTATGAGCAAAATATTATATTGTATGCTATTCTTTATAACGACACAAAAGATTAAATTATGGATTTAAAATATTTCAATTACCAGTTTGTACATTTTCAAATTCAATATGGTAGAACTGGCAAACCTTCATACCTGACCATAAATAACGGATAGACATACAGACAAAGCTATTTACGCATTTATAATATTAGTATAGAAGTAAACATAATAACAGCAAACTATTGTACTGGAATTTATATAAGTATTTTATATTCCGACGAGAAAATTACCCAATCAGTGGTGAGTGACCGAAATATTATAGAAAAATCAACCATTTCACCACAAACCTTGACTCCCAAGGTGGATCCACGATGTTATATCCCTTGTATCTGTAATTACACTGGTTCACTCAACTTACAAACTGGAACACACAACTCCCTAAGTTTCACTTTAATATCTTTAATGGGAACGATACATCTGTATATTATATTGTAATTTCTTATATCCGATGTGACTGTAGCACAAGGGACAAAAATTATAGCTATAGATTTATAGCCGATGTGACTGTAGTACAAGGGACAAAAAATCTTAGTTTCCAATATTGGTGGCGCATTGGCGATATAAGGAATGGTTAAAATTCCGCCAATAGGAACTGGCAATAATTCGTAAAAAATAAGCCTAAATAAATTATAAACAAGTTGTATTTGATTACATATTATAGTAAAGAAATAACGCTTTTGAAATTAATATTCTCGTACAATACATTCTAAATACTGATGTTAATCTAAATCGTAATCACATTTGCTAATAATAACACACAAATACGTCATCACGTCTGCTGACGTCATTAAATTTAGTAAATCCGAATTACTAGCAAATTATTATTATGCTGCAATGCACATTTTGATAGCAAATATAATTATTTGGCTAATAGACCCGAATGTGCTTCGCAATGTTATTCTTTGCCTCGTTGATCTAGTAGTAACCTTACAGGCAGCCGATTTTGAGGTTCAAATCCTAGTAATATTTAATAATGTCCAACGGAAAGTACGCGAAGCCGTTGGTCCTACCAACTTGTCTGAGAGTTTCGTAATTATTTAATAATAATCAGTTTTGTCGAACACTGTATTTAATAGAAAAAGATTAGATTTATTTGTAATTATAAGATTCTTGATATCATCCTGATCGCCTGATTAGCCAACGGTGGTCAATTTCAAAGGAGACTAACCAACTACACAGGACACACTATAGAGCACAAGTATGTACTATACTTGTGCTCTATAGTGTAGAAAAACACAAGCGCTCACGGTTGCTTCGCCCTTATAATCCAATAGTACAGCAAATCGGACTCGACCAGAAAGAGTTCAGACACAGATCCATGACTTTACGTGATTTCCGAGGCATGGGAGCGTACACTCTTCCAATATTCAGACTTCGAGCTGATCCTGATTTTTTTAAAAATCTTAATAGATTTTTATCGACCGAACATAGAGTTTGAAATCAGGTCTTCTGGATCTGCGGATTTACATCTAGCCCCTAGACTTTAAGGCAGTCATGATTGCTTTTAAACCATCTTGAAATATAAAAAAACAATATCACGTAGCAAAATAAGTTTAAATAGACAACTTACTCCCTACAAAGGCACTGGATGTTAATAATAGTCTAAATATAAGAACTGCTAAGATACTGACACAAGTGCTTATACAATAAACGCTCTTGAAGTTAATACTGTAATTGCTATTTTCGGATACATTTCGCAAACCAACCCTATCTGTATTTTGGAGGTTACTAAGTTATTTGGACATATGCCAGAACCCTTACCATATGTCTGATAAAACTATTCCTAAAATAGATTAAAATCGAGTCAGTGTTCTTAATATTTTATGGTGAAAAAATAACCCTATAATTACTGGTTCCTGTAAATTTTAAGCTGTCGCAATGTATATTATTGAATTTATATTTGATATTCGTGTTTCGACCGCGATCTAACTTACACCAATTTTTATTATTAATTTACCTGACGTTTTGAGTTACATCTAGTCACAAGTTGAATGAACTCACTGCAATTTCCTGTTTAGGCATTCCGTCAAAATTTTTTATATTGACTTTATAATTTTACTCAACGAGTATACAACGAAGTTTCTTTTCAAATAATTAGCAGTTAAGAAGCCGATGGCAACTTTTGTAATGCATAATTTAAAGTTGAAACTATGGTAGGGGTCACTGACTCGACGTTTTTCTAAGAAATTAATTTTATTTTCATTAAACAATTTTAGTTGTGTCAAAACTTGTATCAGCCAATTTCATCTTGTTATATTATTTGTTGAAATTCGAAAATTGTTTTAGAGACGCGATATTAAGCTATATTGTGAAACTTTTATTTTGTGTAAAATATCACGTCCAACGTTATTTTACGATATTAAACAGAATAAATTATTATTTATCGGCAATAAGGTAAGCTGGTCTCAAACAATCATTCGTGCAACCAACCGTTGAAAGTACAATGATGATCATGAACCTTTACTAATAGAAGCCACTCAGATCTGTGCCTTCAACTTTGCGTAGACTTTCAACCAATTATTCTCCACCAAACATGGTAAATGTTTCGACTATAGTAGTTAAATATTTCTTAGAGTACTAAGAGTAGGTAACTTACATCAGCTTAAACATACAATTAAAAAAAATGAATTTAAATAAAAAAAATATTAACAGCCCGTAAATTTCCTACTGCGGGGCAAAGGCCTCCTCTCCTTTTTGAGTAGAAGGTTTGGAGCATATTCCACCACGTTGCTCCAATGCGGGTTGGTGGAATACACATGTGGCGGAATTTCGTTGAAATTAGACACATGCAGGTTTCCTCACGATGTTTTCCTTCACCGCCGAGCACGAGATGAATTATAAACACAAATTAAGCACATGAAAATTCAGTGATGCTTGCCTGGGTTTGAACCCGCAAACATCGATTAAGATGCACGCGTTCTAACTACTAAAATCTATAAAGTTCCTGTAGGTAAATTTCTAAATAGTATGAAAGAAAAAAATTGATGACACTTCGGAGTGCACGATTCAATATGTTATGTCTAATTGACACATATCTCATATAAAACGATTCAATTCTGTCACAAGTACTAAGTCGTACGCGCTCATTGATACGGGCATAACCGAGTTGCTTAAATTAAGTGCCTTTTCAATTAATTTCTTGCTCGACAGCGAAGGACGAACGTGAGAAAATCTGCATGTGTCGAAATAATCTTAAACCCCTTGTTCTTTCTTTATACAAAGGAAAAAGTTTTCTCTAGGAATGTTTTTTAAGTATAATCCATAAGCGTCTATCGTGGAAATATTAATATCTCTGTATATAGTTGGAAGATGGCCAGAATACTTGGGAAGTATAACTGTTGACGCTTTTATTGTTATCTCAAAATGTTAAGAACTAAGCGTTTGGAAAACTTTTATTATAAAACGTGCAATTTTCGTTTATGATAATTATTTTTCTTTAAATGTCTGTTCTTGAGGAATTTTTAGGGTTGTGAAAATTAAGGTTGTATAGTCTGCGGACCTTATATTCTAAGAGCTTATTCCGTCGGTTTTTATTATCAAATATTACACACACTTTTAAAATCGCCATTGCCAAACATGAGAATGAAACTGTATTCTCTTGGACTTGAAAAGACACTGTTTTCCTTACCATTCGAATGTTAATACTAATTATGCAAAGGAGTAACTTGCACAAAGTCACCTATACACGGGCAAACACCATCCTATATCGGAAGGAGACCTGCACGTTTTGAATAGAATTGTATTGCATTTTAATAAACTCCAATCCTACTCCGATGACAAGGGTCCTTGGCAAATTTGGTACATATAATTATAACAAACTTCAATTTACGTATACACAAAATACACTAATAGCGGGTTCACTTGATTTGAATTTTGTTGACCAATAAATATTATGTTTATCAACAAAACGTCGAACCCAAATAAAAATTCAAAAAACTAGCTGATACATTCATATTATTTATATTGATATCATTTCATGTGATATCATCAAAACCTCTATGGTTTTACTGCTTTGATAGAAAAATAGTCAACTTAGATGCAAATCCACGGAATTTCATTATCTATATAGAAATCCTTTCCAATGAAATATCTTCCAACGATCACACGCAAAAACCTAAGGAACTTTTTTAATTCAGCAAACAGCCCCATTCGTTCTGGTAAAAATGTTATCCATACATTGTGAGAGTCGATATTGAACGGAATCTTTGCACTTAGAAGATTAACAAACGAAATCACTGCGGTCAGCGGGAATACAAATAGTGAATGCAAATAAAAACCTCGCTGATTCCAAATTAGGTTTTCTGTTGAAGCACTTAGACCTTGGAACAATGGTGTAAAAACGTTTGTATATGTTGTATAACACTTCGTTTTAATGTCTCTGTTACTGTAAAAGCTCTAACTACGGTAAATCCTAAGATTTTCCAGTAAAATCTAAGATTTACCAATGCTTAAAGGTAATTGCCCAAAACGGTTATAACTAACCTAACCTATTTTAATTATTTTCATTTCGGATATTATTTTATAACACGTTATGACATGATTTTTTTCAACGTTTACCGTACCTTGAATGTAAATCCTGAGATTTACTAAGTGAATGGTGGCAAAAGTTCGAATCGCAAACCGTTTTGGGCATTTACCATTAAGAATTGGTAAATCTTAGGTTCTACTGGAAAATCTTAGTATTTACCGTAGTTTGAGCTTTTACAGTAACATCTCCACTTGTGACAGACTGGCTGGTTAATGATTCGCCCAGAGAATCATAATTGAAATTCGACAAGAAAACACAGCTAGCATTCTTGCCACCATTCCACACGGTCATCATTAGTACAGTAACTAATTTAATTTAGTTTTTCATATTATATTTTTAAGTACGTAAATAATTCGTATGTAAATAAAAGTGATTAATATACGCTTTGTAAAATTTTCGTCTAGTTTATCAGTACTATTCTGTAATAGCTCACTTCGTAACTTACACGCGGATTTGTTCAAACTGACTCACGAGAATAAATCTGTAAAGTTAGGGTTAATTTGATGGGTATATCCTTTAAAATACCGAGACGACCCCGTGGTTAGAGAATGTGATTCTTAACAGATTGCGAGTTCACACCCAAGCAAGTATAACTAAATATTTATGTTATAATTCGTATCGTATTGATCCTTCACGTGTCAAATGAAATTCTACAACATGTCTCTCCACGTACGTTCCTATGCACGTACGTGGTGATACATGGTGCTGCAATAACCTAGAAATAATCTTCTTCTCAAGATAAGTAGGCTTTTGCCCCACAGGTAACAGGAGGTAGCAGGTAACTTTTCAGGTTACTTTATTATAGTTACTTTAGTTAGTTATTATAGCCCCAGTTACGAGTTTGTTTTTACAAAATAGATCCACCCATAATCCAGAACGTAAATGACATTTTACGTGATTTAAAAGGATATTTTTAATTCCATAATTTTACAGAATACGCAAGAGGCAGTCAATTAAACATAATTCCTTTACAAACGGAGGCAATTCTCAGTCCTAACAAGCCCGCCGTTTTGTTGTTTTAGCATTTTCTTAAGTTTGGCAAATATTTGATCTAAATTTTTAATTTTATTGTTATTAGATTTCTTTTCATTTAGCTATCTTGTTTTGTTTATGTCGAACTAAAAAAATTACCTAATTATTTTTTTTATATTCAGACCAAATATCAACCCATGAATCAAAATATCAACTTGCATCTTAATTCTGTAATGTGGTACATTCGGAAAAATGTCGATGATAAAATTTTCTTGACAAATTTCAACAAAAGCAATCATTCACAAGAAACTATAGCTGGTCATGTACATTAAACACCTGTTTACTTTGTATTTTTTATGATGTCAGCGAATTCGGAAAGAAAAAGGTTTGGTTTTGGTTCGCCCACGCTCATCATCATAAGAAGAATTAAAGGCACAATTTAAGCACGTGAGCATTCAGAGGTGCTCATCTGAGCATGAACCCGCAATCTCTTAATCACATTCCAATTTTTATTCCATTAGAAGACTGAGTTATCCAGTGCAAACAAGCACAAGAGACAAAAAAGATCTAATTTCCCAAGGTTGACGATACAAGGAATGGTTAATATTTCCTGCCAATATCTTTGGGTGATCGTGGTCATATATTACCGACTACCTTTATTGTAAATAAAAAAAAGAACTTCTGACGGAACAGACCCCTAAAAGAAAAGCATTCCATATTAATACACATAAAATAACGAAATACACTGAAACAAATGTATCAAAACTTCGACCTCCATTTGTCTCAAGGGACGGCCCCGAATATAAGTCAATCTTTCGTCCCATTAATTACGGTGTCCTATTTTATCGTTTGTACAAAGTTAATATGATATTTGATCTCGTCTCTTCCCTTACCAATATCCTTAATAAGATTAAATGATATTAGTTTTTGTATGTCAAAGAATGAGAATGTGATCTTGAGGCCAGGATTTTTGACATTTTTAGGCCGGTTATGTCAGGGTCGTGTTTTTAATAAGTTAAGGTTAGTTCTGTATATCAAAATCAAAATGTACTTTATTCAAGTAGGCCTTTAAAAGCACTTTTGAATGTACAGTTAATAAAGTATATTAAGTGAAGCTATCACCGGTTCGGAATGCAGATTCTACCGAGAATAACCGGCAAGAAGCTCAGTAGTTATTTTCTTCAACATATAGAAATACAAATTCATGTTAGTTAAATACACTTATAAACCTATGTATATAATACATCCTGTCTGGAAGTCAACAAGTATTAACTCCACGCTTTTTTTACATCTATATAATCTTGTATTGAATATTCATTTGTTAAAAAATATCAATGTATTTTTTTACAAATGATTTACATTTATAAATTGGCAAAGGAGATGGTTTGGAGCATGCTGCTCCAATGCCAGTTGGTGAATACACATGTGGCAGAATTTCGTTGAAATTAAATGAATTATAAATACAAATGAAGCACATAAAAATTCAGTGGTGCTAGCCTGGGTTTGAACCCGCAATCATTGGTTAAGGTGCACGCGTTCTAACCACTGGGCCATCTTGGCTCTTGATTGAATATGACGCGTAAAATACTAGATCATGAAAAGAAAGAATAAGATAACGATTATTCATATTATTTATAGTTATAATTAATTGTTATTGATGATAACAGGAAAATTCAGCACACATTTTTTAAGCAATTGTTTGTTTATTTTTAGTAGGGCTTTGTGCAAGCCCGTCTGGGTACGTATCGACAGAACTCAGTATTGTTGTTTTCCGGTTAGAAGGGCGAGTGAGCCAGTGTAACTACAGGCACAAGAGACATAACATCTCAGTTCCCATGGTTGATGGCACATTGGCGATGTTAGGAATGGTCAATATTTCTTACAGCGCCATTGTCTATGGGCGGTAGTGACCGCTTACCATCACGTGCCCCATAAGCTCGTCCGCCAACCTAGACCATACAAAATTGCTTTATTTATCAGTTCTAATAGAGTTAAATTTGTACGTCATACATCGTCTTCAGGTGTTTATAACAATTTAATTCTTGTTACAAATAAGTTTATACTTGCCTACTCTTTGCGAATTTATGTTATGTTTTCTTTAAGAATTTGATATGGTATCTTCCCTGTTAAATTTTAAACAAATAAATCTTTAAACAATGTTAATTATTAATACATAAGACATTTTTTCACTAGAAGCTTCCAATACTATTTGTAAAGAAGTTACTATCAAGAAATTACCCATATCGAAACTGAGTCGGTCACTCAGAGGGATGGTCCGTACTATTCCTCCGCAGTAAGCATATAACTCAACCGAGACTTTAGTGTTTAATTACGTGAGGAATTTACGAGAAATACAAATGGCAGTACCCAGGACAAAGCCGAGTTGGTTACAAGCGTGAATTTATGTACTCTCGATGTACAATCGGTAACAATAATATGTGCAAAAATTTAAAGAAAATATAACGCAATTGAGAACTGTTTGTGTAGTAAGTGAGTGAGTTGAACATTATTGATTTTTTTTTATAGTTCATATTATTTAATTGAATACCTGATAGACATGTCTCTCATGCTCCAAACATAAATATAAAATTATAGAGGCAGTAGAATAACTTATAAATGGAAAATACTGAATAAGCCACCTGATGGTAAGTGGTCATCATTGCCCATAGACATCGGTACTTCAAGAAAGAAAAACGTATTATACGTTTCTCATAATACCAATCTTGTAAACTAAGATGTTATGTCCCTTGTGCCTGTAGTTACACTGGCTCACTCACCCCTCAAACCGGAACACATCAATACTAAGTATAATATTTGGCGTTAGGATAAATGATGAGCGGGTGGTACCTACCCAGCGGGCTTGATCGAAATACTCTACCACCAAGTATAGGTGAACGTGGCTAACGCTTTGCAACCAAGTAAATTTATTTATACAATATAATTGTTAAAGTCTCAGATATTTAACTATCAATTCGAACTAAAAAATATTTTTTCTACGGATATCTCGTTAATTAAAATAATATTATATAATTTTTATATATCACGCCTTACATTGGCCATGTATGATCTTAATCTCTTGCGGGGAAAAACGAATTGCAAAGCTAGTATTCAAAAATCAAACATGCTTGAATAACAATAATTATATTTAACGTAGAACTAATTTTATGTGGACCATTTTTAAAGTAACTTTCTTAAAAAAATAACCACTCATTTTATATCAATTAAATATCTTCATATATAAATACGCTTCTGACTGTACGCGACGTAATTAGTGCTAGTACTTCAGTGTCAGACTATAGTCTAAATAATACCGCGCAAGCATTACTACTAAAGAAGATAATAAAAAATAATATTCTCTCATGAAGAGAATTCTAGAATATTCTACAGTTTTTATTTTTTTTAATTTCATTTTTCAAATTCAATTTACTTTATTTTATAGACGCATTACACATACTTATTGATAGAGAAAATTAACTACCACGGGTTCAGAAAATAAATTACCCTTTATTTTGAAGACTAGATAGGACACTGTAGATACTTGGTGGTAGGGCTTTGTGCAAGCCCGTCTGGGTAGGTACCACCCACTCATCAGATATTCTACAGCCAAACCGCAGTACTCAACATTGTTGTGTTCCGGTTTAAAGGGTGAGTGAGCCAATGTAACTACAGGCACAAGGGATGTAACATCTTAGTTCTCAAGGTTGGTGGCGCATTGCTGATGTAAGGAATGGTTAATATTTCTTACAACGCCATTATCTATGAGCGGTGGTGACCACTTACCATCAGGTGACCCATTAGCTCGTCCGCCTACGGATATCATAAAAAAAAACATTGTGCTAGCCTGTGTAGGTTTTAAAGAAAGGTTAATATTTGTTACAGTAGTGACCACTTACAATTACGTGGTTTATATGTAATCGATATATTTTAAATTATAAATAAAATGGACTGAACGATAATGGTCGCAATTGACTGACGTAGGAATATATAGGTTTGATGCAGTTCATTTAAGAAACATCACCAACTCTTAAACAGTTTTACATTTATAAAACTTTGGTATAAACATTCAATAAAATTTTATGTTTTTATAAATTATAGCCGCCGTTTTTTATAAATTAAAGCCGAGATGGCCCAGTGGTTAGAACGCGTGCATCCTAACCGATGATTTCGGGCTCAAACCAGACAAGTACCATTGAATTTCATGTGCTTAATTTGTGTTTATAATTTATCTCGTGCTCGGCGGTGAAGGAAAACATCGTGAGGAAACCTGCATGTATCTTATTTCAACGAAATTCTGCCACATGTGTATTCCACCAACCCGCATTGGAGCAGTGAAATATGCTCCAAACCATCTCCTCTAAGGGAGAGGAGGCCTTAGCCCAGCAGTGGGAATTTTACAGGCTGCTAACGTAATGTAATCAATTATAGACGTAGTAGATTAAAAATGTGGAATAAAGCAACTGTTTTACCTGTAATATTGTAATGAGAACCAAAGCAATGAAAGCGTTGTATACAGATTACAATCACATGGTCAATGAAAGGAAAGAAAAGCTAAAGCGCCAGAATGGTACTGTTGGGAAATGAGGTTTAAAGTTAAGTTAGTAAACCTTATTTCCCAAAAGTACCATTTCGGTACTTTAATCTTTCTTCCTTTCTACTGACGACATTATTTTTAGTTAATTACATTGGCAATAAAAGAAAGACATTTCGCAGACGTTGCAATTTACCGCGTTTATTCAAATTATTTTTTTTGTTAGTTTTTTTTATGGCATAGGTAGGCGGAGGGGCAAATGGGTCACCTGATGGTAGGTGGTTATGACTGGCCATAGATATTGGCACTGTAAAAAAATCTTACATTGCTAATACGCCACCGAATTCAGGAACTAAGATGTTACGTCATGTCTGTAGTTATACTGGCTCACTCACCATTCAAAGCGGAACACAACAATACTAAGTATTGCGGCTTAGCCAGGCGAGCTTTCAGGAAGTCCTACCACAAAGTATAACTGTATTTAAAAAGCACTTATTTCTTATTGATTTTCTGAGTACGCCAAAAATTTTCAGTGCGATGTCCTTTGGTACCAGTGTTGTTCTTATTGTGATTATATGTTATAAGTTTTGCTATGGTTAATACTCGTATATATTGTTATTCGGCAATAAACTAACAAGCAATTGAACGTGTTTTTCTATTATCCACAAACATGTCACTTATCATATAAATATTATAAGAAATAATAAAATTAAGTGAGTTGCGATTGTTAATTTATCGTGAAAAATTAGACTTACACTCTCGCTTCACTTTCAAGATTTGCAAGCAATATTTAATTTTGCAATATTTGAAAGTAAGACTTCATACATTTGATTATTTGCTTTCCTATTATAAATTGCCAAGACTGGCGAATGGTTAGAACGAGAATGTATCTTGACCGATGATTGAGGGGTCCACCAGAGGCAAGCATCACTGAATTCCCATGTGGTTAATTTGTGCATCTAATTCATCTCGTGCCCGGTGGCGAAGGAAAACATTTTCTTTTTCTCTGACCCACTAAAATCATTGCGATGGCTGCCTTCGACACGTGTCAGAGAGGCTGCGGTATAATGTCGATACATATAACGCATCAGTGGCCCTTACCATGTTGTATACTGCTTGTGGCTTGGTACAGTTCTCCTCAGGGGACGAAGATAACCTCCCAGAATCCGTAATCCTCGCTAGTGCCTTTGGCAGCACGAGGCCACCACCTCACTTATCCGCGGCATCAGGATCACGCCCTGTCCTTTAAGCGCCGGGGTGTGGGGTCAGCCAGTGTATCCCATGTTGTGATACCCATTACATTACATTAAAAATGGAATATATATTCGTAATATTAAATTTGTAATTCGAATCAACCACGAGTCAAACTATGCTTCAATTTCCATTCAATCAATCTAACATATTATGAATATGTAATTGATCGTGACTTCATTAACTGTTTAGACACGATGTGTCCCATCAATCAAAACGTCGTCGGATGTCGGCTTCGGATGCTTACTAATTAATTATTGTATTTTGTGACATTTTGTCTCTCAATTACTCAGTGTGTGGTATCGTCTATAACTTATAAATTGTATAGTACTTTGCTTTAGATTGTCCAATATCCAGTTGTTAGAACACGTGAATCTTTAACAACGATTGAGGTTCAAAGTCTTAATGTATGTATTGTTGTTTTCTTGATAATTCATCTCGTGCTTTTCGTGAAGCATACCATCGTGAAAAATCTACATGCGTCGAATAAAATTCTATCACATCTACTCGTTGACTTTAGTGCAACAGTGAGTTTACGTGTTGCGATAGAAACTCCATGCGATCGTACTTAAGGACGTCAATATTTTGGAAAGATGTTCTTTTACGCGGCTTGCAGTAGAGTGAACTAGCAGAAATCGTGACGTGAGGAGGCGTAATGCCTCCTCCATATCTTTCACTCTCTGTCTCACTTTCTACTGTATATTATAAGATATTATGAAAACTCATTTTAAGTTTTATTTTAATTGTCATTTAATTATTCTAAACTTTGTTAATTTAATTTATTGTGTTAGTTATTTAACATATAAAGAAAGCGACTTCAATACGACCGAGTGTCCGCATGTTTCGATTTTTTGTTATTAAATTCTTTATTTTAATTTTATAGCATAAGATAAGTGCACTAAGTATTTAATTGTTGACATATGCGTCTTCGTACTTGTAAAATATAGTCTGTAATTCATTGACAAATATGTCTTCTATATTGTTATATTATATAGGTAACATATATATACATGTTAACTTTATATCTGCAATGTTTGTTTGTCCTATAAATATTTTCTTATTCTTACATAAACTAGGAATCAATGACTCGTCTCCGAAACTATAAATCCGATTGGCTTGAAATTTAAGTAGTCTTTTTGTGACGAAAACGCTCTAAACATTGATTTCATCGCACAATCTACATTCTCAAGTCCAACAGTGGGACATCAATAGGCAGTCAAGTCTATACTGGGATAAAATTAAATTATCTGAATATCCAAGCCATGGCTTGGCGTTAGTTAATAAGTCCATTGTTTCAGCTGTTGAATAGCTTAATCAGAAACGACAATAGAACCGATACGTGCACTGCTTTGAGCTCAGAGCTAGCAAATACACTAAATGGACAAGTTATAATGAAAATCATTGGCTGATACATTGTGCAAGAACGTCTCTGGAATTGTACTTGTATTTGTCTTATTATTTTGTAAATTTGGCTTTAATTTTCAATGTCAATATATTCTCAATAAAATCACTTAGACATTGACGCTGTAAGAAATATTAAGAATACCGCTTCGTATTCGTTTTTGTTGCTTAACTTTAATATCATGCACGATATCTGCCTTTGGTTCCATTAATCTGAGATTGATAATCTCTTGCAATCAGTTAACTGAATTTTTTATAATAACAGTGTACTTTTAATCCGTACTCTAGGCTATTAACAGTTCTAAAAATCTAATACTAAGGCTATAAGTAGTATTGCTAAGTAACGCTATACAAGGGAAATATAATGTAGAGACAAACAAATCGAGCAAAGATAGAGAAACAGTTCGTGGCATCAGAGAAGCAGTAATATAGCAGAGCTGTTAACATAATATATCATGGAATAAATTTTGGATTTTTGGATTGGCAATAGGAATATTTATTATTCCATGAAAACATTGATAATCTTTTCATGGAATAATAATTTATATAGATTTGACGACTTGCGTGGTCGAGTAGTGTGTATACCGGTTTTAATGGGTACGCCACTCCGAGGTCCCGGGTTCGATTCCCGGCCGAGTCGATGTAAAAAAAGTTCATTAGTTTTCTATGTTGTCTTGGGTCTAGGTGTTTGGGGTACCGTCGTTACTTCTGATTTTCATAACACAAGTGCTTAAGCTTCTTAAATTGGGATTGTATGTGATGATGTCCAATATTTATATTTTTTGAAAACCATCACATTCATTACGTACATCATATGTTAAGGACTAAACCAAATCGTCAAAATAGTTAATTGCGTAGTTGAGAAAAGCGGATTGCTAGTATCGCATAAACCTAATCCGAAACGGTATAAAGCTAGCAAGGAATGAAATTCAATGCATTACAAAAGGACGGTATGTATTTTAGACTATTTGAATGTCTGAAGGCCTGGTATGTTCGATTCATTGTACAGAGCACTCGTGTATCGAGACTCGATTGTTAAGCAAATCGTTATCCTAACGAGATATCGATTTAAATCGAAAATTCCATCTTTTGCAACGAGTGATGTATAAGTATATATCCACTTATGTGTTTTCTAACTTTGCAATTATGTGTAATATGTTGTTTTGGTGAATTTGGTTAAAAATTTCCAGAGCCCAGTGATTAGAAAGCGTGAATTTTAAAGGAAAATTGCAGATACAAACCCCCATAAGTCAAAAATAATAATAATTCAACATAGAAGCATTACGCTAACATATTGATTGTCAAGAAAAAATCTATCATCTGTTCCGAAAGAAATACCTCAGGCCTTAGAAGAACCGGCGAAAGAAAATCCGCGGCACTATTCTTTTTTTTTTAATATTGTATTTACAATATAATATTTAATATTTCTATTTGAAACTGCGTGGAGGCGTTTCATTCCTAAGGTATCATCATCATCTAAAGAGTCACTCGTTTTAAAATATTATTTAAAACTTAAACCCAACTCAGATTTCAAGTGTGTGTCTTGTGTTCATATATGAGAATAATTGCTTATAGCACACCAAAAGGAAACCTAATAGGATTGGGCATTAATAACATCAAAATTTATTGAGATAATTATTATTAGATTTCACTTATTGTGTTGTTGTAAAATACACTATCGACCTGAAATTGTTGTAGAAAAATGCCAAAGAAACTTCAGACTAACTATCCACATTCATTTAAAGATTTCACACATTTTTAAGGCAATAACTTAAATAAGTAAATTAATTGATCGTTATCTCTAACAACAATAAAAAATGTAAAAATAATAACTTAAGCTAATCTAAGTTTAACATGTGTTAGAGAAAGGGAAGCTAGACAGACTGGCGCCGTAACGCGTTACGTATCGAAGCGGTTTACCCTCCAATAAGACGTGATCACTTTAAAACAAACTCTTGCTCATTCGACGTCTTTGAAATCGAATAAGTTTCAACTCAAAAAATGTATACTTGCCTGGGAGTATTTATGAACTTATTCTACATGAAACTTCCTTGCAGATAAATCGTATACTAGTGTAGTTATATAAAGACTCACGTGTAAATCGGCATTCGGTCCCCATCCTTGAACCACATCATCATGGCCACATCTGGGACGGACGCTGCTAAGTCACATGGCAGTCGCGTCTCGCTACCCGGAGCTGACCAAACTTGAATGATATCTGTAAATGAATTTATAAATTTTTAACAGGAATAGCTTAAAATCTATAACCCGACTATGGAGAATATCACCCTCCTGAAACGTACAACGAAGCAAAATATATATTCTTATTAATTTGTTAATCGTATGTGTAAACTATTCGATTAATTATAAATAGTGAAACGCTTTATGTTATTTAGTTTATCATCAGACCAGCTAAAAAACAAAACACTTCTAACGATACCTCATTTGTAAAATACAATGTGTACATGATAGTCATTAATACATGCGGGGACAGATGAACTTACATACATATTCACGAATATTACTCTCAAGCCTACGTTATTTATTAAATTAAAAAATTATCTGAAAAATAATATGAATATAATTTTTTTTACTTTATTTTTCAAAATTTAATTTATAAAATATCTGTATCGATTATAGGCAATATTAAATTTAAGTATAACCATAAATTTAATTTTCTACAATATTTTTTAAAAAGTTATGTGACTATTTAAATAAATGAAATGCAGTCGAGGTAATAGGACTTCTTCTGATAAATGTTTAACTTTTACCCAAATGCACTGTAAGAAGTCTGAATCCAGTCGTCAACCGGAGCTAAAAGTTTTTACTTGAGTTATCTCCGTCGCGACTGTAATTACACTGGCTCATTCGACCTTGAATTTCAAATAAAGCAAAATGCAGTATTATTGTAAGGGTTACGCCTACCCTGGGTCTACGAGTACATTACATCCTAACATCACATATTTGCTTTAAATGTTTGAAGACAAGACCTAAACGCATTATTTGTTCATTGAATTCTCCTTCTTCTCGCGAAGTTTGCTGATGATGAAGCAGATGTAAATGAAGATCCTTTGCTCTTAGAATTTCTCTTTCTTTTCTAACGTATTCCTTTAATTTCTTAATGTTTAAAATATATTTTTACAGAATCACAATATAATGCTTTATAGCAATATTGATGTTAAAAATTTCATCCGTTCTCTTATAGTTTTATTTGAGCGTACATCATCGCAATAAATATCCGAGATTTCGAGCATCAAATTAAAAATCTGAATAAAAATGACGGCCAACATAAACAATATAACAAGCATAGAACGAATGCGATTTTTTTTTTTTTTTTTCATATTCACTACAGGCTTTTAATTATGCAATACGTAGAAACACGACGTATTTCAGATTTTCAACCTACATTTTATTCGCGGATAAAACAAAAAGGCGTACATTCAAAAATTTCATAGGAGACAAAGCATTTTTAACCAGAAATCGTCGGAAAACTGCCAAGAGGCAGGGACGTAACACAAGTACGCGTGAAAAACATGGCGTATTGTCCGCGACCGGCGTCACGCTTATGCCTCGTTTGATGACATGTAAGGGGAAGAATGAATACTGGAACAAAAAAAAGTGCAACAACTATTGCCTTATAGAGACATTCTTATTAATAAATAACCTTTGATGTTTTCAAATCATTATCACAATATTCTGCATTGAAATTAACATTTGTATTGATGAATACATTAATGACCTTGGATTCCCTTATATTATATAGACATTAATATAGTGATACATAAATAAATTATATTCTTATAATATTTTCTTAGTGGTCAATTTTAATTTCTTTACGGATTTAAATTGTGATGAGTAACTGTGGCTGTCTGTCTTGTCAGATGTGACCACAATCAAACTGAACCGAATTTGATAAAATTTGATATGATATCCTAATGCTGGGCTAAAGCATATTTCACCACGCTGCTCCAATGCGGGTTGGCGGAATACACATGTGGCAGAATTTTGTTCATTTAAAAAAAAAAAAAAAATGATATCCTATATATGACTATCGATCCCTAAAACTTGAACGAACCCGCGGGCGATAACGATAATTCAATATTTTGTCAACCATAAATGCGCATAAATAATGAGTATGCTATAAGCGTTTTACAATTAAAACACGAACAATTTCAATTAATGATCAGTTGCAATACTAAACGCAGCACAGAACAGGAAAAGCTTAGATTTAATGACGCCTAAAAATCTTTTGTCGCGCCCACCCTTAACATTTCTAACTCGATTCACACATTTCTGTCTTTGATCTACCAATTCTTGTCTTACGTTCTTTGTACTAATGTCCTTTATTTTATGAAAGGAGGACTCCTTGAAGAATATCTTTCGTAAGGTTTATTTACTAGGCTTGTCTAAATTTCCTAACTATGTATACTTTATAATCGCCTGAGCCTGAATTCGTAAGACTTTTTTAATGGTATTAAAAATCAACTAAGAGCGAAAACTTACGCATTGCATCGCTTGTAATTATTTGTGGATTTATATTTACAAACTATATAGATGTAAATGTTCACTAATATTTTTTTGAATTAAACGTTTCATTCAAGTTAAACGTCGTTGTCTCCATCCTCTCTTTAAACTTTCAAAATAAATAGACTGAAAATAAATAGTTTGAAAGGTATCTAGGAATAACGTGGAAACTAGGAGATTTCCATGAATTATTTAGAATAAACCTTTTTTTATTTGTAGATCTGTACTTAATTTAAAGTTGTGTTTTCTTAATAATGCTCGTAGGTACCTGATGGTAAGTTGTCAGTACCGCCCATAGCCATTGGCACTTTGAGAAATATTTACCATTCACACCACCAATCTCAGCAGCTAAGATGTTTTGTATCTGTAGAGACATTAGGTCACTCACCGTCCAAACCTCTTCTTAGATGTTCTGAGTTGTGTTTATAAACATATAAAAACTAGCCAAGTCAGACCTTAGGCAACAATATATTATCCCAAGTTATAAGAAGAAATTATATTTTATGTAGTTGTAAATAAATTTCAGAAAGGACTATTTAACTTGGCACAAATTTAGATCTCACTTCTTTTGTCGTTGAAGTCAACAACCAAGGTATATATTATAATATTTAATTTGGCTCTCATTTTTACGTTTATGTTTTTGATGGGATATATATTAAGCGTACAGAGAAATCCAAACATACATAGTTCAGTTTCCTTTGTAATACGGTAGCAACAATAACATATTTTTATAAAGTGGGTAGTTTTATTTTATATTGAAGCACTAGCTTAACAAACTAATTACCAAATTAAAATTAGAAGTTAACAATTTTATGGTTAAAATTTTTTGTTGCGTCTATGTAGCCCATTAGTTCTACCACCAATACATACTTATACCTAACTTTAATATAATGTATTGCATTTTATGTATTGTTTAACATGTGTTATTGTCATCATATTTTAGATCAATTTATTGGCGGCATTTGTATTTCAAATTCTAAAATCTTTGGCTCAAACATAACAAACAGCCAAAGTTTAAAAGTTTTCAGCGTTAATACTTTCTTACCTTGGAAAGTACGTAAAGCCGTCGATACTGCACCCAAACTCTTCCCAGCTTGGCTTCCGACTCGTCGGATTATGAGAGTAATGGAGCAGAGTGCACTCGTATTTGCACTCACACATCTATAACCCCGCCGACAGACATGTGTTCAAATAATTGTTCACATGTGTGGCACGGACATTTGGTAATACTGTCACATGCTTGAACACACAAGTGCGCTTTGACATTCCGTGTCGGTTTTTTAGCGCACATCAAAGGGATCAAATTTCGAAAGTTTGTGTGCCTGCCACACTTGCGCGAAATTTCGCGCAAGCGTCGCCATTGTGAGCTGTTGTGCGCAAATCTATATAATTTGTGGGTAAACAAACTAACGATGGCGTGTAGTAACGAGCGCGGTGTCGATTTTATAGAATCCATGCAAGAGAGCCAGACGTATGAGCCAAAGGATTGATCAAATCGTTGAACATTATCTGACAGGTACCATATGTGATCAAATGTGTAAGCATAGTCTTCAAAGAAGTGACCACTTCTGTGACCACATGTCTGACGCCAGCTTAATAACAAGAGATCTATGGACGAAGGTGACCTTCATTTAACCTTTGGTTTTCCAAAAGTAGTAACTTCACACTTTTAGTCATACCACAACACCAGTCCCATAACACATTAATAAAATATTTGTCCGGGCGTTGCAAAATTACAATGTAATTAATTTTTTATTATGCAATTTGAAATTCCTTTTGTTACAATGGATGTACAAGCTATTTGTAATTGTAGTCGAAATTCTATTGTGAATTATTATTAAAGTACGTTTGTAAATTGTGAAGGTTTTAATTAATTTCAGTGCAATGCAGGACTTGTATTAATGTTCGTTGTCTTTTATTTAAGACTAATGAATATTGTGTGCTGCTGCATTGTACTTATTTATATCTTTGTCTAATGATAAAATTTTAGCAAAGTGGTCTGTCACACTATCCATATAACGTTGAATCAATATGGATGATTGGATTGAATTTAATTGCGTTAATCTAGCCCTTAATTTAAATCAGAACATAGCAATACCAGTGTCTGACGTTAGAATAATCAAGGAGTATGTGTTACCCTAGCTTAGATTTCCCCCTGGAGACGAGTCTAGCGATATTTTATTTATTTATTGAAAAAGTTATACATTAAGTTGGGGACTGACCTGTATTTTACCGTAATGTTACAATGGGAGCATTCGCTGCGGCCACGAGCTCCGATCGCTTGTTTTTCCGAGGAAGTTTTATGTGCTATGCTAATTATTATTTTATGATACATCAATACAAGACAAAATCGACGATGTGAGGCTATCTGTGGAAAGTAGGTATGGCACGTCATCGGGGCCTTCTATATGGCATATATTAAAATTAATATCTGATGCGAGTAACATTCAAAGTGATACGTCTTTAAAGGTTGGTCGGGTTTTCGCTGATTATCCGCTCTTTTATACGTGGGCTTCAGTTCGCTCTTTGATAGTAAACTTGCACTATCCAGATACCTTGGGTGGTGCATATTAATACAAATCTCATATTCTACGTCCAGACAACATGTGTTACCTTCTGCTTCGAACTCTAAGTAGCCTGATTGCAGGAGACGAAACACCCTCACCTATCACGGCGTGCTTGAACAAAACACTACCAAGCAAATGTCGAAAATCATATAAGTTATTTTACCAATTAAAATAAAATACCTTTATCATTATGAAAAGTATTTGCTATATTCGTATACATACATTGTATTTATTCAATTAAAATTGAATATTTTAATGCTTTTATAATTACGTAATCATAAAATTATTCATATTATCGATATATACGATCTTGCCACAATAATTTCTGTTAATTTTCATTCGTTATTCAAAATATTTTATGTATATATATGTAAAGTTAATCAAAAGTTTTGTGTATTTTCGATGTTATTTAATATTAAGCACGCTTATCTATAATTAAAAAGAGCAATGGTAAAAAAGAGCGGCGGGTAGTTTCAGTTAACATAGTTTTGTTAAATGACGATTCAAAAGTGCTCGAAAAGCCTACTTGAATAAAGTATATTTTGTTTATTATTAAAATATTACACATACAATTAAAAAGAGCAATTAGTGAGCTTAGCAATTATTTTGTTCGGTAATCCAAAAGTTTAAAAACATAACTAATAATAACAAAATAATATTCGTAATCAAAACCAAAATAGAATTATTCGAGTTAAGATAGTTTAAATACAAATAGCATAACGAAACAGAAGTCAGTTATTAAAAATACAGGACGTATAGACATGAGGATCTTATGTGTGCATGCGTACGTGTTGTAAGTGTGTGTGATTGTATGTTTTGCTTATACACACTTGTATACTTGGTGATAGCGCTTTGTGACCGACCACCTGGTTAGGTACCGCTCCCTCATCAGGTATTGTACTGCTAAATAGCAATACTTAATACTATTGTGTTCCGGGTTGAAAGATGTATAAACACCTATACTCAGATACAAGGGACATACTTCTAATATTCCAAGGTTTGTGGCACAGTAAGGATTGGTTAAAATTTCTTATGAGTTGATCACGACTTACCAGGTCCATTTGGCCATCCGCCTACCTATATTTTAATTTTATTTTTTTTACATTATAAGGCCGTAAATTTTTCACATTGCTGGGCTAAGGAATCGTCTACCTTTGAGAGGAAGGTTTGAAGCATATTCCATCACGCTGCGCCAATGCGGGTTGGTGGAATACACATGTGGCAGAATTTCATTGAAATTAGACACATTTCCTCGTGATGTTTTTCTTCACCGCCGAGCACTTGAATTATAAACACAAATTAAACACATGAAAATTAAGTGGTGCTTGCCTGGGTTTGAACCCGTAATCATCGGTTAAGATGCACGCGTTCTAACCAATAGGCCATCTCGGCTCGACTTTTGAAGACTAGATAGGACTTTGTGCTAGCCTGTGTATGTTCTAAAGAAAGGTTATTGTATTGGTATGTATAGTATTGCTTTTTACACTTTTTGTCATAATTTATATAATCTATACCAAAGTTTTTAAACATAATAATTGTCATTCTTGTATTACTCATAAAACAATTATGGAAGTGTCTTAAATACGAAATACAGTGAATTCAAATTCATATAATCTGACAAGGATTTGAGTTTATAGTTATCATTGGACCATACAACAATTGTGGTAGCACAGTAAGTTTATATATCACTGCGAAGTTGTTATCGGATATATGAGGGATGTATTCGTGACTAAGAACTATAAAGTTATCTGGAATAACTGCCATATATTAGTAGGTGTTAGTAAAGCGAAACAGGGTCAGGATGTTTGCGTTATGTTATCTTAGGACGAAAATCTTTGTTGTCTTGGCGTAACTTTGTACATGTAATAACTTTAAAAATAGATATATATTTGGAAATTATAATTCAATGATCCGCAATATCCCAGTGGTTTGAAATCGTGTGTCTGAGTTCAAAGCCAGGCAAGCTACTGAATTTTCATGAGCCTAATTTATGTTTATAATTAATCTCAGATTCGGTGGTAGTCACACCATTAGAGCAGAGTGAGCTTCTCCTCAAAAGGGATAGCCCAACAGTGGGATATTTACAGGATGTCACTTTATACTTTATAAGTCCGACTTAAAGTTTCATTGTTCGAAGCCTGACGATTGCAGTTTGGTAAAATATTAGTAATTAATTTTATATACTAAATGAATAAATAAAGATTATTGTAATAATAAGAAAATGTATTTTGATTTTGAAATAATTGCCCGCCACTTTGTTGATTAATATTATTGAATAATAAGAAAATCGGCAGGACGAAACGCTAAAGCATTAAGATACGTTTAAGTTATTAAAATATATTATAAAAAAAAAAAGAAAAACTTTTTAATAAAAATTTTGAAAAAAAAAAACTGTATTTTTTATCGTTTGTAGAGCAAAGTATTATAATTAAAGACCAAGCTATAATATTTATGTTAGTTATAACATTTCGTTACATTTTTTTTAAATAGATATAAGCACGCAGGATATACCACATGAAAAATTGCCAGCTCTAGTTTCAACAGATACCTCAAAAAGGTCGTCAACGCTTCGCGTTATTCTCATGTCAGACATTTTGAATACATAAAGATTTTTACTATACTTTTTTTTGCTAATTAAAAAAATTGACACTCTTTATAGTTTTCAGCACTTAGAAATGTTGCCATACCAAAAAAAAAACTAAGATAAAATATAAATTGTAATAAATAATAAAATAGGTCACTTCATGACTTTAAACACAACGGTGACGGCACTATATATGTATGTATTCAAATAAAAGCAAGTTTTATTGACTCGACTAATTGATGAGAAACGTAAACCATCCTTGTTCATGGTGTAGCAATTAAATCATAATCTAGATGATATGTATTCATTAAAGATGGTATGCCGAAACATATGTGACCAAAAATTATTAATTTGATAGGACATCTTCTATTTAAACATACCGAGATCACACACAGTGTATTCACGTTATTCTATTACGTATTGGTCGAAATCATCACCAACATTTGATCAAATATACATTTGTCAAACCTTCTCCTGACTGATGAATAATATTTATCTTTATTTACGAGAAACAAGATACGATACAGGTGTCGCCTTTTATACTAAGCATGTAAATCAAAAAATTTAAATTATCTCAAATTTGTTTTAATTAATATAATTAAAATATCTCAAAAGTTACATTCTAAATATTCATTTATGTTAAAATAATTTTGTTTTAACAAGAATTTACTCTTAAATAATTGAGCTTAAACAGAAATTATCAAAATGTTTTCATATTATATATGTTTATCATAAAGTAAATTGTTGTAGATTTTAATTTGATTATATACTCAAATTAACACTGAAAAACTTACTTAGCAGTAACTTAGAACCAAAAATATAAGATTTACGTGTTTTATGATCAGGTAAGCTGAGTTCATTATTTATGACTTAAATATTTACAATTTTATAGATCGATTAACTATAATGAAAAATTTAAAGGTATGTATGGTATGAATTCGACGGAAAAACATAGGGAACTCTTTATGCTTAACTCCTAAAAGGCGAGCAAAGCCACAGGCGACGCTTATCATAACAACATAACATTACTCTGATGCTCTCTATTATCAGTACCAAGCGATGCTTTAAGACAGGTGTCAGATAGAAAGTGTTCAGGCTAAATCGGGTGAATATATATGCAAAGTAGCTGGATAGAAAATAAGAGCTGTTCTAGAAGATTCCAACACTGACTTAACCTGCTCCAATGATGATAATAAATCATCATTAAAAAAAATTATTAAAAATCACGACGGACTTCAAATGTCATTGAACATAAAATTTATTGTCACCTTAATCATGGAGTCGGTTAAATAAAGCGTAACTTTAAACCGCAGAGAATTACAGTGGGTTTGATCATGCGAATTAAAATTAAGTGGTCAAACGACAATCCGTACTAATCTTTTATCGTGTTAAAATTTTAAGAATCCAAGAGATAACATCTAAGTGGGTTGAGCTTTCTCTGATTTGGTATGATCGAAGACTATGAATTTAACCTCTATGCGACTTTTTTATGATATATGTAGGAGGAAAAGCATGTGGGCTATCTGATGATAAGTGGTCATCACTGCCCATAGACAATGTTATGGTGCTGTAAGAAAAATTTAACCATTTCTAATATCGCTAATGCGCCACCAGCCATGGGAACTAAGATACTGTGCCTGTAGTTGCACTAGCTCACCCTTCAAACAGAACACAACACTACTGAGTACTGCTTTTTGGCGGTATAATATATGATGAGGGAGTTATACCTACCCAGACGGGCATGCACAAAGTTCTAACAGCAAGTAAAACTATTAGGATATTTGTTTAAAGTTCTTACTTTTATGTATACCTATATTATAAATATGAAAGTAATATACAAGTAAACAGTCTGTCTGCCTGTTGCTCTTGCACAGCCAAACCAGTCAATCAGTTCATATGATGAAATTTGATTTGAAGCAAGCTTGAACGCCATAATAGGACAATTGATTGACATTATTTTTGTTGGCTAATACCTGACAAAGTCCTAAAACGCGAGCGAATACGCAGACGACAAGTAGTATTGTATAAAGTTAATACAGTATTCATTTTTATGTAAGCCAATAAAATAGTAGTAGGGATAAGCGATATTTATTTTAAAATAATGAGCAACTACTAATTAAGTTCATCGAAAGACATCTCACACCTATTCACACTCACATACTCGTATATACACTCAGACACACATTCTATGTGTCGTTTAATGTAGATTAGCTATAATTAAGATCTCATTTGTGATACTTCTTTATGTTTGTGTGTGTTTTTAACTTTATTTACAAATTTAAATTGTAATTGTATGGGAAAGAACTCATTCCTGATGCACTATTCATAAAGTTAGGGCTGTGTTATTAAGAATTGTTAAAATGAGGTTCACAATAATTATTAGTATTGTAATTATCATTATTCGATATTAATAAATGCCACTGTACTATTTATAAATGTTCAAATTAATACATTCAGACATTGTCACACAGACATGTTTTAATGAAATAGCAATTCTTTTACAACTTAATTAATTAATTTATAATAATATTAATCATTTCGATAGACTCGGTTTCAATAATTGCCATCAAACAAACAAGATTCGAACTTCGCAAAGATATTCTTAATGTGTCAAAGTATTAGTCTACTTGATAAAATTCTGCACAACTAGTCAAAAACAACCTTTTATTGATTCAACAAGGTTTATTGATTTTTAAGAGCACAAAAACTTCGAGCAAGATATTGATAGTTGCTAGAAATAAGGCTGCAGATCCTGAGATCCTTTCAAGCGCCAGGTTTGACCGATAAATAGTTATTGGGTTTCCCATCGAAAATTTCTCAGTAACAGCTCGGAGGCTGGAAGTTGGAGTGTACACTCGCGTGCCTCGGAAAGCGCGTAAAGCCGGTCCTGCGCCTTATCTATTTCCGATAGTGTCGGATTTGCCGTGCCATCGGATTATAATCTTGAGGGAATAGAGATAATACTGTCTGTATTTGGGCACACTGTTGTGCCCTATAACATATCCCGCGTATTTGGCTGGTCTTCCTCGAGATGAAATCGGTCAGAACGACACCATCATCATCACAGCGTAATATTTAAATAACATTGTATCAGCTATATCGATTCTATTATTAGAAATTATTATTACTTGTAAGGCCGAAACCTACACTTAGTAGGTTTCGGCCTTTCGTTTCTTGTTTTAAGTATCGTATTCTCGGAATAACTCATCCACAAAGGAAATCAAACAATTGAATTTTAAGAGTTTTATCGACTTATTAATAAGATGGGTCTTTTTCTTCCTCGTTTAAGTTAGGTAGGTATACTGGCAAATGCGTCACGGATTTCAGTGTCACCTGTATGTTCGCTATTAGTATAAAATAATAATAATTAATCGAAAGACAACAATACTGAGTAATGCTGTTTAATGGTAGCATGTATAATATATTATATTATTATATATTTATTTTACTTGGTGGTAGGGCTTTGTGCAAGCCCGTTTGGGCCTACCCTTGCCGGTAGAATACCTGATCAGTGGGTAGTACCTATACTACCCACTGATCAGATATTCTACCGCCAAACAGCAGTACTCAGTATTGTTGTGTTTCGGTTTGAAGGGTAATTACAGGCACAAGGGACATAACATCTTAGTTCCCGATGTTACATTATTTTAATCTATCTCGTAGGGTTCAGCCAGCGTTTGCAATGTAAGTGCAAAAAATTGTGTTTATTTACGACACTACTTTAAAAACCTCTCAAATTATTATCAGTGTTTCTCTACTATATTGTGCATGTATTATACATATAAATCTTCCTCTTGAATAAATATATCTATTAAAAAAAACTGCTTCAAAATCCGTTGTGTAATTTTAAAGATCTATGGATTCATAGGGACAGACAGCGTTAGCGTTTTATACTATGTAATAATGATGAGTGAAAATAGGATAAAATTTTAAAAATGTGTGATATTTTCGTTCAGATAATTTATAAAGAAGATTATATTTGTCTTTTGACATTTCAAGTTTTAATATCACGATACCTAACAAGTTCAAGTGTATTTTGATTAAAGGGCTTCTTAGAAAAATCGATGCTAAGTGTTGAATCAAAATTATTATATTTACACTGAATGACCTTAAAATTAGAATGTAATTAATTGAAAGGAAAAGGTATATATAGTTTTGACAACAATTGATATTAATAATTTAAAATTAGCACACACACACACATAACACTTTCACACATATAAAAACACAAACAAGTTCCATAATTCCATAATTTATATAAAACCTTAGTAATAAATTTATTTCGTAATTTTTTTTTTTCGCAAGAATACGTTCTTTATTCAAATTTTACACTAACCTATAAATTTAGGAGTAATATTGTAAAACCTACACGTTAACATAATTATATTACATTATTAGTACGAGCAGTAAATTTAACATGAAATATTATTCGATTGTACAAGCTCAAGTAAAACTCTCAATCATTTCATTCACAAGAAAATTCAAAATACCCAATTCTTATAGAATGCTGACGAACATTCTATAGGAATTACGAACATTTCCCGTTGTTATCCGACATCACGGATTAGTAAGATGAGTTTGTATGTAAATTGTTCCTGGGCTTTCAACTAACAATAAATGGATGAATGTATCGAATTCAGTTGATCCGAAACCTTTATTAGTCTGACTTTTCAAATTAAATTCGAACGATCTGTTTTATATAAGCGTATACATTGACGTTTTTATGTCAATAAATTGCATATTTATCAAATAAGAGGAGCGTTGTATGTCAATCAAATGAAATAACTCTTTATTTTCGCGTTATTCCAGCAAAGTTGGGGAGTCCATACAGAATGAAATTACGGCAACGAAGTCCGTTTTTAATCGAGAAAAATCCTGTTTTTGTTAATAAATTCATTTTACTTTTATATTTTTCACCGTTCAGTTACAATAACGTTTGTTTCGTACGAGGAAAAGGATAGACTACGTAGACACTGACAGCGAATGACAAGAAGATTAGGGTACCGTTTTGAGCTATTAATCACATTAAATTATATAATCTAATATTTATTTTTATGCTGTCTCTACTTTTGAGTCATCACTCACGCACACTAAGACATATTGTGTGCGAGCGTCACTACTATAAATGCACGCTGATAAAATTTAACGTGGATGGTATACATAATAATTAATGTAATTGTTATGTTAAGAAAAATGGAAGCTTATTTGTATATGTGTTTGTATGTTTATAAACCTTAAAGATGCTTAGTTATAAGTGCTCAGAAAAAAACGTTTTGTAATTAATAAGGATAATAATCCTTAAAAAATATATTTCTGTATGTAAATATAGTGACAGTTGTCGCGACTTCGCTCGCATTTAGTGAAAAAGTATGTCATTCCCATATCTTTCTTTAAGATTCAATCATGCTCCATTCCAAATTTCATCAAAATCGGTTTAGCGGATAAGCATGAAGAGGTAACAGACAGAGTTACTTTATCAAATAAAATGAAATCAAAATATACTTCATTCAAGCAGGCTTTTGAATCATCATTCAACAAACTATATTAAGCGAAGCTACCACAGGTCCGGAATGTAGATTCTACCAAGAAGAAACTCAGTAGTTACTCTTTTTCAACATTTAAAAATACAATCATGTCAGTTAAATATAATAATATTTGTATGTAATATATCCTGCCTGGAAATCAACAAGTATTAACTCCACGCTTTTTTATCATCTGGATTGAATAATATGCCTTCTTTACCAATGTATTTTTTTACAAATGATATAGATAAATGTATGACATGCTACCTTTCTGGCGCTCATAATATTTTCCCGCTAAACAGCAATAATTTGTATTACCGTTAACATCAAACAACAATTAGAGTAAGTAGCTTCTACGTTCAGCCTTGGACAAATTCCGACCACAAAGTAAATGTGATATATAATAATCTTTGAAGTTCAAGGTGAATTAAAATGTTATCCAAGATAATTAAGAATTAAGGGCTAAATTTGTGTTTACGTTTCATATTGAGCTCGGCTGTGAAACTTGAGTCGACATTATTTTAAGAAATATATTTTCATCGTGACTTACGGGATATCTTTACTCGATAGTATAGAAGAATCGGATAGAGCAAAATTAGCATTATGAATATTTGATTTAAAAAAGATCTCGGCCATCATAAATCAGATGCTAATGTAAAACAATATTTGTTAACATAATTTGTAGAAGCATAATATAGATATTTTTTTCCTTTTTTTGGAACTAAGTTACGCGGCTTACGGAGTGAACTGTCAGAAATCGTCACGTGAGGAAAAAACGTTAACCAAGTACGCCTCAAATCCGTGTGTGATTCCCACATACCCAAGTCGCACCGTTACATGTTTTACATAAAAATATATCAAATACAAATTACAATTTAATAAAACCAAAAAAAGAATTTCATAAAATCTATTCATTGAAATCAATACATTTCAATATGTAAATATTAATTCCGATTTACAATAACAATGTCCAAAAAAACGTGATTAAATCACAGCCTACTCGGAAATTCAAATTGCCGGTCTCATGGCAAAAAGCCTGGAGCATCCTCAAATATAATTGGTGGCTCAAAACTATCGACTGGCTAATTGCGGCTATACGTTGAATATGCATGAGTATCGACCGTCAGATATAATGAACACATGGGGATTTTGTGGGTTTCAAATAGGAAATTATAGTCTTGGTAACAAATGATTTCACAACTATACGAGCTATGTTTGGACTATACAAGTCCATTGAAACGAAATAAATTACTGGATATAACACATATTATGTATAATTAATTTATTGCTTAAATGAGTGTGACCGTAGACGTTCCATCGCTGTTCAAGAATTCCCCTCAGTTCTTAACACTTCCAGTGACACACTAGCTAAGTAATAGTTATTACTGTCTCAGAAAGTTTCAAGATGTCTTAGAAGTTTATTACACAATGCTGATCCACTGCGGTTTAACGAAAATGCGCCAAACGCCATTTACCTTCACTATCAAGCAATGAATTATAAACTCGTATAAACCACATGATAATTTAGAAGTTCTTGGTAGGATTTACGCCCGCCATCTTTCGGTTAAGATCTACGTTGTCTATACAGCTAACAATTTCAGACTAAACAATATATCGGTCATTTTAAATGATTACATTATCACTTTGAAAAGTGTAAATAATAAATATGTAAACGAGATCCGTTATTTTCTATTGAGACTTGCTACCAAGATGAATTCTGTTGAATAGCGACGAAATTGATGTCGGTTAATAGCTTGTTATAAGTAAACAAAGGCATCGTTTGTTTCAGTGATCTCTCGACTTAGGCCTACAAGATAAGACTTTAAAACAGTGTATAAATTACTAAACGAAGTTTATGGTTGATATACGAATTTAAAAAAAAAGGAAGATGTCGTAGGACGATGGGCACGAAGATGCTTTTCTCTAAATGTTTTAAGTTGTAAATTTATTAACAACGTTTTAGATTATTTTTAATGGACAATAACAAAATTGTTATTAAAAATTCTATGTGAATAAAAAAAAATATATATGTCGGAGGAGCAGGATGCCGAACAGTTGGGTTCGGGGATTGATCCGACATTTAGAAAATTGTGTGGGCGTGAAATGGAGATTTCACAAAATAAAACGTATTTAATATCGTCTAATAACGTATTAATTGATTAAATAATCGTACACCACAAAAATATCAAAGGATTACAATAATTCATCTCGATTAAGAGCAAATGGGTTTGCAAGCAACTATCGCATTCGAGGCGCTTGTCAAAACAATAACGACTCGCGTTGCCATGACACTTACACTCCATTCATGTTGTTGATTTAAAAGTAAATCAGCCATCAAATATTATTGCCAACTACTCTATTCATTAATTATCCAAATCAACAACAAAGAGACAGAGAGTAAGATAAAAGAGAAAGGTCAGGCCACGTAGAAAAACTTCGTTTTAAAAGTCTAAATGTACTTATTTCAAGCAGGCGCTTGTTTGCGCTTGTATTTTACATCATTGAAGTAATCTATAAATCAACAACAAAAGACGACAGTTTGCTCATTATTATTACCTTAGCTTAAACATATTATTGTTAATTAAGAAAACAATAATTATTATTTATTTATTCATTACCACCAGGACAACCAATACTAGATAGTAATGTATTTTTTTTATTTTGATGTAATATTCTACATCAAAATAAAAAAAATACATTTCAAAATTATCTAGGCAAAAGTTCTAATACTTACAGGTAGTCTCACCATGCACTATTATGTTGCACAATATGTATTAAAAATATAAAATAAATATAATCATTAATTAGAGATAAGAAGTTATAAGATATTTGTTAGCTATTATACGTATATTTAATAAAATTAATAAAATATTTCATAAAATTAGAAATAAGCACAAATAAAATTCTTTATTTTTCGATTGAACTATCGATTTAAGATATCGTGACATATGTCTAAATCTTTTACTTGATTACTGATGGTGATGTATAACAATGATAATCTCGATGTGATGGTTTTTTTTGATAAATTAATAGCATCAATATTCTCTCTTACATATTTTAATCACTATCGATAGATCTTTATCATGACTGGGTCCAAACGTTGATGGTTTAAGCAATGTTTTGTAGTTTGGTCATAATAATTGCATCCTGTCAATACAATAAAAAAAAATACCGGTTCAGTTTTAATATCTTTAGGGCCACTTTATCGGCGTCGATGGTTTACTAAAGCTGATCGTTCAATAACGATTAATTCGACATCTATGCCACGGCGATCACAGTAATAAATAAAATGGATTTCTCTGATTTTTTGATGAAATTACGTTTGAAATGGCCGAACACACTTTCGGTATTTTACTTTAAGTAAAAGCAATAGAAATAATTTATTGAATTCTTAGTCTAATTTATTATGAAATGCTTTTTCCTAAATATATTTATCTTAATGAAATTATAGAACAAATCGGAAATAACTTTACTAACTTTATTTTACTTGGTGGTAGGGCTTTGTGCAAGCCCGTCTGGGTAGGTACCACCCACTCATCAGATATTCTACCGCCAAATAACAGTACACTGTATTGTTGTGTTCCGGTTAGAAGGGTGAATGAGCCAGTGTTATCACAGGCACAAAGGACATAACATCTTAGTTGCCGAGGTTGGTGGCGCATAGGTGATGTAAGGAATGGTTAATATTTCTTACAGCGCCTTTGTCTATGGGCGGTGGTGACCACTTACCATCAGGTGGCCCATATGCTCGTCTGCCAACCAATGCCATAAAAAAAAAATAACTGCGTAAAATAGGCAAAGCGAAGTCTTTCTAAAAATATATACATTTATCAGTAAATTTTACCATAAATACTTATATCAACTGACTTTGGCTACCATAGCGATTCTCATCTATACGAAAATAGCCGTCTGTACAAGGGATCAGTTCTTAAGATCGTATTTTTTAATATAATAGGTAAGCACCGCCTGAAGACATTAGCGCTGTAAATACCACTCCTTACATCACACCAATGTGCCACCAACCTGGCTACAGCTACACTGGCTCACTCCCCCTTCAAACCGGAACAACTACCCACCCACAAATCATGATATATTCTATCATCAGACAGAAATATTTAGTATTATTGTGTTCCTGCTTGAAGTGCGAGTGAGCCAATGCATCTACACGGATTACAGATATTATACATACCATCTTAACTCCCGAGGTCGGTAGCGGATCTTTTAGTGTCTATGAGCAGTAGTGACTACTGACCATCAGGGAAATGCAGTGGTGCTTGCCTGGGTTTGAACCTGAAATCATCGATTAAGATGCACGCCTTCTAACCGCTGTGCCATCTCGGCAACCGAAAGATGCCGGGCGTAAATTCTACCAAGAACTTCTGTATTTATACACATTATATAATTTGTATTTTTTACAAATAAATATTTTATAGTGCATTCAAATGGTTAGCCACATTGTTGCAACCCACCGCTAGTTGGCGCTGTACACATCAACTCCTAAACCGTTCAACCGATGATAACTACTACATGTACACAGGTGCAACATAGTCTGCTGAGTTTTGTAATTAAAACAAACTAACATAACTACGGTGTAACGTATTCCAATATGTTCCGTACATCAAGTCCACGTTGCATTAAAACCTTTTCCAAGCAAAGGAATATTTACAGACTGTTTTTCTATTATATGTAAAATTCTATTACATATTGTCTTAAACGAATCGTATAATCAAGTTAATTTCCATTAATAACACTCACATAATTCACAAAGCAAACAACAATGTTATAATTAATTAACAAAACCACCACGTGGTCCGTCGATCAGTACGGACAGCGGAAATGGCGTCAGTATTTTATTAATCTTAAATTATAACCGTGTCATTTTAATTCTTGTAGTGGAATTCATTCATGGAAATTTAATTATAATTATTAATTTAACAGGAATCTCTTCCTTTTTTTCACCATTATTTATTAAGCTTTACTTACATTAAGGCTTTAATTACATAGAAATAAAAATTAAAAATAGTTAATTTACAAATCGTGACTGGAATGGTGGCAAGAATGCTAGCAGCATTTCCCCGTTAAATCGCAATTCCGATCCTCTGGGCAAAAAATAAATCAGTCCACTTGTAACCAGTGGAGGCAATAAGGCGTGACGTTATATTTTTAATTAAGGTTTTGTGTACTATTACTCCGAGGTCCAAGAGTTTCAATTGCAAAAATATAAAAATATGGTTGAGAGCCTTAAATCGGTGTTTAATTTAAAAAAATATATTAATATTACATTACCAAGTATCGGTCCCGGCTTGTGACTCATGTCATGTAGCATTAAGACACGAAGGAAATTGATGGATATTGTTAATTTAAATAATAACGTAATTATTCAATCCTGTTTGCTCACGTCATCAAATAATTAATTATTAATTAAAAGTGTACTCTAACAGAATTTTACATAAATATAATTCTAATCATTCTAAAGGCATTAAAAGTCGCGCAATAATCCAGCCAAGTCGAGATATAGTTTTTCATTGAGCTCTACTTCTGTTCGTTTTAAAAAATGGATAAAATTTCGATATGGCATTCCATTGCACATTCACATAAGGATATTTCCCGCTAAAAAGTCTTGTAACATCAAAACGTAAGCAATGTATACTTATTTGTATAATTATAATCGTTTCGGGTTTCGGATAATCTTCACAAAGACCCCCGATTCCATATCTATCGTCTCTGTTCTGTGTCCTGCGCAGTTTATCTCATTAAGCTAGTTTGCGTCAAGGAGAAAATTACAGACAGATGCAGCTTAATTATGTTTGCCTTTGGGACAAAGTTTTAACTATAGGAAGTGAAATACATTTTAAAAATGCCCTTATTTTATTTTTAATTTTTTAAATAATCATACGGAAAGAACTAAAATAATGTTATAGGCTGTTTTTATTGATTAGAATTCATACAAGGACTGACGTAACCCAAGAAGATATGAACTTTAATTATGAAGTAGCGTAGAAAATATCATACCGAATAACCTTAATATAAGGGAAAATCTTTAATGGTGGAACGACCATAAAGAATAAAAATATATCAACGAAAACGACCATACAAATAAACCAATAGTGTAGTGGGGCTGATTAGGTGCCTACTCATTATGTGTTCTACCACTAAACAGTACTACTAAGTATTGTTGTGTTCTTGTTTGAATGGAAAGTGAGCCAGTGTAATACAACAAGAGACATTACGTCTTAGTTCTAAATCTATACATATAAAAAAATTGGAGTGTCAGTTTGTTATATTAAAATAACCGCTTTTTACTTAATGTATACGTATGTATACCACAATAACATTTTTTTTTTAATTTTTGTCTGTTTTTTCCGGCTAATCTCTGGAACAACTGGACCGATTCTGACGGGACTTTCATTGGCAGATAGCTGATGTAATAAGAAGTAACATAGGCTACAACAATAACCTTTTGTTAAATTCAAACGCGCACGAAGTCGCGGGCACAGCTAGTATTGACAATATAAAAAAAAGGCTCATAGTTTTTGTAATTCTTAAGTCACGTTATGCGTTTGCCAGATTGACTACGAACAGTAAATAAAATAAAATGAAACAAATAAATAATAAGTAGCGTAACATCAATCTTCCTTCTTTATATACTATGAAATCTGTTCAAAACTTTTATTATTATGTAATAAGAATGTTAAAAAGTAATTGTTCAACTTTAGCAATTGTTAGAAATTGTTAGTAATTCCCTTCCATGTTATTGTATAAGTTTATGAAAAGGTAAACTTGAAATATATATAAATTCAATGAAGGAATAGTGTCTGTGTGTATTAATTTTCGGATATTTTTTATTTAAATCTGTTTAGATACTAGAGAAGTACAAGTGAAAACACCTAATCAGAAACATTTTTATAATATCGTATAATCGAATACTTTTGAGATAAATATATAGTCATTTTGATTTAAACAAAATGCTCGTGCATCTCAGTAAAATTCAGCTGTTAAGTAGTTAAGCTGTTTCCTAGAAATCCATTTCAATATATTAAAAAACGAATTAAATTGATACGATTTTTTTAAGCGTTTAATTTTTTAACTATTACAAACGTTACAGAAAAAATCATAATCGAAAATAAAACAAACTTTATTCTTCCAGTAGGCTTTTACAAACAGGTATGAATCGTCATTTTACAAGGCTTATTGTATTTAATCATGTCATTTTAAAGGCTGTATTGATATGAAATCAATACAGCGGCCATATTGAATCTACCTAGAAAAACCGACTAGTAAGTCAATAGTTACTTATTTTACAAGCTTGTTACTTTATTAACCTAATTTTTTAATACTTTTAATATATGTTTTAAATTTATATATAGGCAAGAAAAAGTGTTATGTGTTCTAAGAAATTTTATTAAAGATTCGAATATCCTGACAGTCCCATAATATATTAGCAGTCTGCAAATTTCCCACTGCTGGGCTAAGGCTTCCTCTCCCTTTGAAGATATTTCACTGCTCCAATACGGGTTGGTGGAAAACACACGTCGCTAAATTTCGTTTAAATTAGACACATGCAGGTTTCTTCACGATGTTTTCCTTCACCGCCGATCACGAGATGAATTATAAACACAAAGCATATGAAAAGTCAGTGGTGCCTGCCTGAGTTTGAACCCGAAATCATCGGTAAGATGCACGCGTTCTAACCACTAGGCCATCTCGGCTCGACTCAGTACCATATGACTCACTGAAATTTTACAATGTGCTCTGCAGTTAGTTTCTAGTATGTTCTGACTGCGAAGCTCAACCTAATAAAAAGTAATGGTATAGAATCCAGTTATTCATTTACTAGCCCAGTACATATTTCCTGTTGTTTCATCATCAAATTCAATTGTTAATTCGACAAGTAATATATATATATATATATATATATATATATATATATAGGATATTAAAACTGATACCTGGAATTCACAAAATTTCAACGAGATCCAAAACAGTTTTAGCTATTAAACGCCAACGTGGAAACAAGTTTGTGTCGAACTATATTATGCTATGTTTGTCTAATCAACATATAGAAGCTTTCAGCTTCGAAGAATCTTCAAACTTTTACTTTTACTGGTGAGATTAAACCAGTTCTGTATAAACTAGGCTATGTTGAATGCTACGAGAACTGACTACCAGCTAGTAAGTGGTCACCGTTTGGCACAAACTTTGGGAACTAAGATTCTATTTCCTTCAACCCGTAGTAACACTGGCTCATTCACCCTTTAAATCGGAACACTACAAATACCAAGTATAGCTATCTGGCGATAGAATAAGCCTTACCACCAAGTATTTAACTTTAACTAGTAAAATTGATAACTTGTCAGTTACTTAAAATAATTTATTGACCGCAAATTCGGTAGCTTTTCTATCATACATATTCTGCGAATGATAAGTCGAAACCGTCTACAGTCACTAGTTTACACTAATATTATATACAACGAGCAGAGAACTAATCTATAGGTATGAGTTCATTTACTGAGATAGTATTCAAACTTACTCAGTTGTCGATATCTTTGTCTCGCTCAAACATAGACCAAATAAAATATAGACCTGCCCAAAAGTGAGATTATATTTATTCATTCGTTACAACGATTGTTTTTTGGTTGATACTTGTTTTGCTCACAAATATTAATAATTGCATAATAGTTAAGTTTATAGGGCTATAAACTGTTTTATTATTAAATATATTTGCTTTTCTCATTTTTGATACCTAAAAAAATATGTGAATTTTGTAATATTGAGGTGTTTAATTTAAGGCAATATTGAATTTATGCGAAAAGTAGCTATAGAGTTATTATAAATATTAACAGGTTACAGGTACCTAGTTAATCATTTAATTTTTAATGAGTAGTTTTAATTTAGGTGATTAATTAAATTACATTCTTTAATATTACCAAGCAACTTATGCATATTTTTGTTATTCAAATAAAATACATTATTTTTAACACGTCGCCGTGTCTGAATGTTTTCTAGCTCTTCGTCCGGTCTCCGATACGGTTGTTCCAAGCACTTCAACTTGTGCATTCTATTTGCATTCAACAATACTGCGACACTCATTTTTACTCTTAAGTAGGACATTTCAATGAAGTGCTGTTGAAACAGTGCTACGATTGTTGATGTTTTGTTCGAAATGTTCCCGTTTTGTTGACGCATTGTTTATTTGTATTGTCGCGATGCAAGTGATTTCGATTCGCGTCTCGTTGTATCGAATGCGTTATTTTTATTGTTGTCAATTCTTTGTTTTATATCTATCATAATGTATCTGTATTTAATTAGACACAGACAACCTTTTGTCTAGTTTATTGAAATACGATTTCAGTATATACAATTCGTACGAATTCTAATATTAAATTAATATTTTATCTTAAAGTCACTCGGTGTATAAATTTTGCTAGATCCATCTTACAGATATTATTGTCGTATTAACCAATCAAAAAAGCATTATTCTAGTAAGTAAGATAGTCTAGAAATTGATAGTAGATTATACGTCAGATGTTCATATTTAGGACAATGTAAAGGAATTGATGAATTCTAGAATTATTTCACCGCATTTGTAATTTGTTATTTATGGCATTGGTTGGCGGACGAGTATATGGGCGATCTGATGGTAAGTGGTCACCACCGCCCATAGACAAAGGCGCTGTAAGAAATATTTACCATTCCTTACATCACCTATGCGCCTTATACTTGGGAACTAAGATGTTATGTCCCTTGTGTCTGTAATTTATTGAATGTAATGTCTAATATAAATTAGTTTATTCGATAGCATGATATGAAGAATTTAAATACCAATGTCCTGCCCGATTAGAGCTTAAAATGTCTGAATTTTTTTCCCCCTTTCTCCTTACTTTAATTCACTCTTAATCTTAATAAATTTGTTTACGTATCGGTAAAACCTAATCCTAAGTCACTGAGTTTATAAGCAATTATATCCTGTAATAATAAGCCTGCATATTTCGGATGCAATTAATATTGATAGATACCACCATCATCACATAATACGTCAACGTGAAATACTTAGTTGCGTAGTTTTCTGTAGTGGTTTGATTGGTGAGTGAGCCAGTGTAATTACAGGCACAATGGCGAATGGTCTATTTTTCTGAAGACTCCAATACGTATGAGCATTGAGCCTTTTTCAGAGCCCATATACATATACAAAAAAGTGTCAAAAAGGTGTGAATATTTCACGTTCCTATTTGTTAATAGTTTTTTATCATGAATATTCTCGTTGAAAATTTTTTTTTAAATCATAAATGTGTCACAAGCATATACAACGTTTTTAATTAAAAATATACGGCCAGCTCATCCCATTACAAATCGGTGGCCCTTTTCAAATCATTTAATCCTTTTCGAGCTAATTACAGAACTGTGGGTGCGTCCGGTTTAATTAAAATTTGTCCCTTATATGAAATAACAAAATTATGTGTATTTACATGAATTCGTTACATTGCCATTAATTCTGCAATGCAATCAGGGTTGTTTTAATTTCAAAATTTACGCCTTGGGCCAGTATACTCGACACATAATATCACAAAAATACTTATTTTAAGGTCTTTGTCTTATTTTAAGGTATTTGATTTAATGTCCTCATTAAACACGTTACGTACGTACTTACTAAATGACCGCAGCTTCAGATAAAATATAAACAGTAATAAAACGAATGTTAAAGGATTAAAAACTATTATAGCATGTAATAACTATTTATACAAATAAAAAAATTGAAGCGAAATTATATATTTCTCGAGATACTTAATAAGATGCTCTTGGAGCGCGAAATTCACTCGAGTCGTCTTGTTTTAAGGAAATTGCGAAATTGAGGCAGTTCCCTATTAAATTTGAATTAATAATGTTACGTACATAATAGAAATTAATTCGAATGGGCGACTTAGATAATAACTATGCAACAATGTGCTATTTTAATAGAATAACTAATTTAATCAAATATTATACTAATATTCAAAATAACCTAAATTCAAAATGTGCCTTAGAGCGATTTATAAAAAAAAATGAGTTTCTTTCGTCGGTTCTTCTCAGTTCTGAGGTGTTTCCGAACCGAAATTTTTGACTGTCAATAAGCAAGTGTAATTCTTTTATATTGAATAAAGATTTTGATTATGCCTTTTTTACTTTACTGTAAGCATCCTATGATTTAAACTATGCACATAACGTGTGATACCGCGCGGAGCAACTGTGATTTTATAAATTACTTGCAAGGCTTAGCACTAGGCCGATGTGCGGAGAATTACTACTCAACAGTAATTTTAAACTTTGAATTACCCTTCAAGTTAGAATGACGAATAATCTCGTGTGATATATTGATTCGATAAGCTAAGTGAAGATGAATTTTTTTTAATTTACTTCAACCGTTTTAAATTAAATCTTGTTAACTGAAAAAACTACTATTGTAACAATACAATACGAATGCTCGTCATTTATTAAAACATATAATATGTGTAGTTAAAGTACAATAATTAAAACAGTAGCACGACCTCCCCGGGAGACGGGTCCATTCCACTGAATCGAGAAAGCTTACCTTACTTAACTCAAATATTGAGCTGCTTCATTCAAAGAGGAAATATCATCTTACAACACCACAGACCTTTTTATTAAATGGTTATAATTTTATAATAGGACGTAATTGTTTTTTTTTTGTCTTGTATGTAGGCGGACTCTGAAAAGGTAAGTGGTCACCGATGCCAACAGACATTGGTACGTGATGAAATAATGATTATTAATTTCGAGAAGCTTGCAGAAAACCTGCTACACCCATTAACAGAGTAAAGGTTTTTTGACTATATATTTTTTGTGTGTTAAGCCCATCAAAGTCAAAGTCAACACAAAAATCTTTATTCAATATAGAAGTGTTTACACTTGCTTATTGATTGTCAAAAATCTACCACCGGTTCGGAATTTAGCACCACCCATAGCATATTATTATTTATATAACTTTATACAAATAGGCCAACTGATGGTATGAGTTCAACACCGCCCATAGACAATGCCACAGTGAGAAACATTAACCATTCCTAACATCACCAATGCGCCACCAACTTTGGGAACTAAGATGTTACGTCCTTTGTGTCTATAGTTACATTGACTCACTTACCCTTCAAGCCGGAACACAACAATACTGAGTACTGCTGTTTACCAGATGGACCCCCATAAAACCCTGCCACCAAGTAAATGGAAAAATTTCGAACAAAAAAAATTCATATATCCATATGTGACGAAGTTATTGCTAACTATTCGCATAAATAAAACTAAACATCCCAATTTCCTTCTTTTTTTGAAGTCGGTTAAACAGTCGTAAAGTAATAATTTCTAACGTATGCCAGGAATGTCCAGTGTTTCCAAGTGCAAATGTTTACGAAACGCGGTAGATGGTGCTTTCAAATGCGGTATGTAGAGTATAACGTTTCGTTTCAGAGTTTTATTGCCGAAAACATTTCTTAACTTACCGAGCTTAGACTATTTCTCTCGAGATGAAAAATGCTAAAATGTCAAACATTACATTAGCAGTCTGTAAATTTCCCACTGCTTAAGGCCTCCCCTCCCTTCGAGGAGAAGGTTTGGAGCATATTCCACTACGCTGCTCCAATGCGGGTTGGTGGAATACACATGGCAGAATTTTGAAATTATACACATGCAGGTTTCCTCATGATGTTTTCCTTCGCCGCTGAGCACGAGATGAATTATAAACACAAATTAAGCACATGAAATTCAGTGGTGCTTGCCTGAGTTTAAACCCGAAATCATCGGTTAAGATGCACGCGGTATAACCACTGGGCCACCTCGGCTCTCAAATGTCAAATAACCGTAAGGTTCAGTTTAATATTGGGTATATTTAATTATTGCGTAATATTGCAAAAAGAAGATTTGTCTGATGTCGATTTGGACATCCGGTTGGAACGAAGTCGCTTTCGATGTTTCTGTGTTTAATAACAGACTCAACGAAATAAATTAATAATGTTAGAAAATAATTAAATGGAAATTGTCTGCATTTGTTGTTGAAATCCCTTGTGTATTAAACCAATAACAAAAATAAGTTTAAATTACCTTACACAAAACCGCATGATATATAAAAATAGAAAGAGACAGAGAGAAAGAGAGAGAGAGAGATGGAATGGTCATCTGATGATTTTTCCTTGCCAGCGTTCGAATATTTAATTCTAACTTATATCATAAATGCTTAGATTTTTTTTTCAGAAAGCAGAAAACCTGCTACCCCCACCAAAAGACTATAAAAAAAAAAATTGTTTGCAACGTATTACTATTTTTTGTGAGTTAAGTCCATCATATTTATGTATATATTAATTTAAGCTTATATAAGTTTGACGGGCGACCAAATGAGTCACCACAGCCTGACAATGGCGATGTAAGAAAAAATAACCATTCCTTACATCGCCAATGCGCCACCAACGTTGGGAACTAGGATGTTATGTTGTGCCCGTAGTTACACTGGCTCACACACCCTTCAAACCGGAACACAACGATACTGAGAACTGCTGATGACTTTCACAAAGCCCAATCACCAAGAGGAATGTATGTATGTAGTATAAATTAATAAATGCTTAACAAAGTTTGTTTTTTACGTTTTCACGTCACGAAGTTTTTCATAAACATTGTCAGGGTTACAGAAAAGGACGTAGAGTACCTAACACCCTCCGTATAAAATAGTATAACTATCATACATAAATCTATTCACTCATAATTGTTTTTTAATAAAATAAACTTAATAAATATTATCTAATTAGAAGTTTTTTTGCTCTCATTACTCGTTGTTGTCCCACGCACACTGACATATTATTGTAAGTACGAGCGTCACTCACTCATATTAACACACGCGGATAATAATTTAAGGTAGAGTTCACACCTTCGTGAGTTAGTAGATCTATTATTATACTAAAACTTTATTTCAACATTGTTATTAATTGTAACTTTATATGAATGTTATCTACATTACGTCGGAATTGGCAGCCAGTGGGGTTATTCTGTAAGAAGAAACTCGAAATTCACCGCAGAATACGAGTGTGAAATGTTAAAATTTGATATTCGCCATTAACTATAATAATTATAGAATTTATAAGAAACGCAATAAAATGGCGTATCACTGTAAGTAAATTGTCATCATTTCACGAGTGAGATACGAAGTGAATTCTTACAGAATCGCACATAATTTACACTACAGTTCGTGTGGTAATAATCCTTTTCACTTTATAGATACTAAACTCATACATCGCAAGCGAAACTTATTCATGGTCAATGAATTCCTAACGACGTAAGCGTCAGATATTATATTTCATTACTCTGATCTCTTTTGAAGAACGACCGATAAACCGAGCATAATTCAGTGATATTGCCAGTCCATAAAGACGTTTCACACACGCCATATGCCAGAGGAAATTGGTATCTTCAAGTGTCGCGTCATATTGCGTTCGATCTCGTTAACCCCTCTTGAATATTGGCTATAAAACCAAAGATTGCATTATTGCAATAATATTCACTGGTGTCAAATCTTCTGATGTTAAACTTCCTCAATATATATTTGCTTCTGTAAATGAAAGTCAAGCTAGAAGTCTTCTAGTTTCTTCTTAAAGAAACGTTGTATAGCATACACCACAATTACTAGTTTATGGGAATAGACTTAACCACCCATAATTATTATAAGCAAAATGTATAGTCAAGTGCTTGTGTGATTTTGAACCAATTATATTCAATGTAGATCTATTCGTTCTGTCCACTGGGCCATTACAACTTCTCAACTCTCATGATTTACAATCAAATAGTAAAACATTATGAATTTTACTCAAGAAGACTTATACTGGTAAAAGTCCCTTTGACGTCATTATAAAAGATTAATTTAAGTATAAAGTACCAGTTCATAATGTAGAACTATGCCTGCCATATAACATACAGATGTATGGCAATCATGCAAAATTAAATTCAAATATTCTTTTATCTTTATGTTTTATTAAGTAGAGATTTAAATTATCAAATTGGAAAGACTTAAATCAGTATGTTTTATTTTGTTTATGAACTTTTTATGCAGTAAGTAAATTAAATATAATTAGACAAAGCAACTGGAGCGTGTTAGGAAGACTTACAGTTTCAAGTCCTACAGCGCTATAATGATTCTAAGAACTCACTTTGACTTACAGTGAGTTGCGAATTTGTTCTTACATAATAGTTCTACAGCCGAGGACATGTCTGATTTTAATCCGTATCGATTTGCATAAGAGACCAGTTATCCACGGAGGACATATTACAGTTCACAATTGTATATGCAAACACAAGGGTACTCTTTATTCCTCTAGTCGTTATCCAAAAGGACAGGAGATTTGATAGGGACAGAAAGGTGGAAGACTAAACAGCTTGATGTGGTTTCTGAGGTACGGGATCTTAAATACTGCCAAGTCCAACTTCGAAACACTGGCTAGTCCCATCAGGGCTGTTACAGATTATCAAACGAATCTCTCATACGTCAATTTAAAGATCATGTAAAAATATGTATAATTTTTATTTGTTTACTAAGTGTTAGAGTGTTAGCAAGCTCGTCTTGGTTTACTAAACCCTAATAATTTCTGCTGGTGATACGCAATTTTTACTGTGGTAATTTGTACTCAGCTCCCAAGGTTGGTTGTGAAATGTATGGGATTTTTAATATTTCTTACAGCGCCAATGTCCATTACCTATAAGGTTGCCTATTTGTCCGTCCAACCTTTATATATATATATTATAAAATTAAAAAAATGCGTTTAAAAATAGAAAATCAAACTTCAAAACTTTCAAGTCATTATCTTCATATGGAATAGACATTCTGAAATAGTTAACAGAGCTAACCACTTTGCTGTTCGCACGCTTGTAAAATTTGAATCGACACTTAGGGAATTTGCTTAGGGATTTTTATCTCTAAAATTACGTATAATAAAGTCTAATTTTGGATAACATAAGATAAACGATTTGAAAATCTGCAGGCCAGATACGGAGGCAGGAAATTACGGGTTGCGTACGTTCGTCTGTTTACTCAGAAAACTGGACGGATGGCGTTTAAGGCATATGATTTATATATTATCCAAGTGTGAAATTGACCTTTCGTCTGTGTGCGCTTTTATATGCAACTGTATATTTACAAGATGCAAGAATTGGTTTACTTTAGAACTTGTTTCCTTCAATGTATTGTGACAGTATCCCACTGATTGACAATTGTTCTATAAACAATGATTCCGTCTAGTTCCACTACACTGTTCAACAGCAAGCTGGGACATACATGAATGGCACACTTTTCTCGGATACAACTAGATTTCCTTCATGGTGCTTTCATTTCTGTAAATATATATAGAATATAATATGTTATGACAAAATTTTTAACAACCATCGAGAGATTTAAGCCAATATTATATCTCCAATGCTCCACCAACTTTGGTTAAATTATGTCCTTTGCCGTTAGTTACACTGGCTCTCTCATGCTTCAAACTGGAACATGATAATCTTAAGTATAAAAGGCAATAGATATGTAACAAGTGGGTGGTAATTGCTTAGAAGAAGCTAACGAAAATCGAAAAAAAAAGCAAAAATTCAAAACATGATATCAATACACACAGTATTCACCAACCCATCGTGGAGCAGCGTAGTGTACCTAATATGTGCTTATCCTTGTATTAAACAGGAAATGAAGATTTTTCCTAGGTTTTTCCATTACTAAGCACTGAAAATGTTGTCCTGAGTAGCTTCGGCCACAGCGTCAATCTCAAGAAAGACCAACCAGCTACGCAGGCAATAGTGCATAAGTGTGTGGGCAAAGACAGTCACACTCTCTATTCTCTCACTATCATAACCTGAATAGTCGTCTAGTCTGTCTGCCTAGACAGACAGACTAGACGACTACTGAGATTGAGAGCCAACGGGGCAATCCAGGTATACAAACCAACCGTATACAAACACAATAATATTGAAGGCCATTTAACATATTTTTGATACACGATAATGCTTAAACTAAAATCCGCAACCTACGAGTATTTTACGAAACATGCGTACAGTTAGCTATGCATTCAAATAACTCCACTTCACTGGAATTCCTGACATGATTCATCTATTTGGTTTGACTTTAGACTGTCTATTTTCTCGTACGTTTAATATTTTATGTCACACAATGAAATTATACGAGGTATTATTTTATAAATAAACTTTTTTATTTCTTTGATAAAATTCTATTTACAATGAGAGAAGAGACGAGTAGAGAACATGCAATATATATACTAATAAAATAATAATAAATAAAATATTAAAACACTTTTATATTAATTCAACAAAGTTCATGGATAACTTCCATTTTATTAATAATTATGTTTCTATCTATCTTAAGGACCTCTCCATTGAGTAAAGGCCTCGTCAATTTTTGTTCTATCACTCCCCCTACCAGTCTGTTTCTCGCTGTTTTTAAAATGACATCGAGCCATCTGCTTTTGGTTCTCTGGAACTTTGGAAGGCTATATACATTTTTATCAGAAAATAATACAAAATCAACAACCATTAAAACAGTTATTTTAATCTAACATTAACACTCTTGTTAAACAGTGCGAATACATTACCATACTTATTTACGGTTGGACTCGTCCCAATTTAATAAATTATATTGATATTAATGTTTCAAGAATGAGGCTGTCGTACGAATAACTTCAATTAACTCATTCCTAGAGACATTTATCATTCATAAAAGAGTAGCGTGAATAATGACTAATCAAAAATATAATCTCACGCTGATAAAATTGGAACCATTTGTAGGAGATTGACGAATGAAAAAGGTGACAGTTCGAAGGCATGCTAATTTAATAATTTTATCTTATCTATACGTAATATACGCATAGATAAGATAAAATTATTAAACATATAAAAGTACCTCTATTTATCTGTCTGTCTGTTACACTGTGTGTAAAATTTGGTATGAAGCAAGTTCGAAGGAAGGATATAGGCTACTTTTTAAACCTAAACCTACGAACGTCCAATGCAGATCCCTTCCCAAACGCGGGCCAATCCGCAGGCGAAAAAATTATTATTAGCCAGGAATATTAACCGCAGGAGTAAAAAAGCATAAAACTTTGTGATGAAAGATGAAATTAGAGGAAATTTTTCAAATCATTTTTTTTATTATACACTTTTAAAATATAATATCATGACATTTAAATCGTTTCTTATTAGTAAATACAATTTTGAAACATTTGAATCAAAAGTACTTACTATAAAAACCTACTGAATAAAGTATATTTTGATTTGATCAGGTATTACCTATCTATTGTGAGCCCTGTCAAAATAAAAGATATACATTAGAGTACGAACCAGAGTTTAATATTTTATATAATTACTCCAAGGCGCTACTAGTGTACCGGTACAAAACAAAAATCTTATAAAAAACATATTAAAAACGAATGCAGTTAAACCACGGATATAAAACTATGTCGTATTTGTTTTTGTGCTATCTGTGGTACTGTTTTTGGAATCGATTTTACAATGGTACTAATCATTCGATTAGGTCCAATCGCTTAATTATTATTACCACCCAGCTTAGCTTCCCATAATTCTACGAATACCATGTAATAACGCCGATTCAAAGAAGACAACTAGAACATAGTAATATAGAGTAAATGAAACAATAATAGAGATATATATATAATTTTATAGCGTAGGTAGGCTTAGTGAATGAGAAACCTAATGGTAAGTTATCGTTAAAATTGTTTTGACGTCACCAATCTGGAGAACTGAGATGTTACGTCACTTGTTAATAAAAAAAAAAGTTAAAACCGCTGAGTTTCTTTCGCCGGTACTTCTCAGGTCAATCGGTGGTAGATTTTTGACTATCTTTGACTTGTGTTTGGAGTTATACTCTCACTTATCTTTCAAGCTGGACACAAAGAAAGAAAGAAATAAATGTTTACATACAACAATATTAAATATTGCTGCTTGCTGAGAATATAATATGTTGGTGGTACCTACCCAGACGGGCTTGCACAGAACCCTACATTTTACATTCATTTTACATTAGAAGCCTGTAAATTTCCATCTGCTAGGCTAAGGCCTCCTCTCCCTTTGAGGAGAAGGCTTGGTGGAATACACATGTGGCATATCGCTGAAATTAGACACATGCAGGTTTCCTCACGATGTTTTCCTTCACCGCCGAGCACGAGATGAATTATAAACACAAATTAAACACATGAAAATTCAGTGGTGCCTGCCTGGATTTGAACCCGAAATCATCGGTTAAGATGCACGCGATCTAACCGCCGGGCCATCTCGACCCTACAAACAAGTGAAAAGATGACTCATTCCGAAATGTCATCAAAAAATTCTTAACAAACACATACAAAAGCGATCTCGTATATGACAAATTAGACGGTAGCATACATTTAACTTCAGAAAATAAAATAAAACATATAATGAAGAACATTGTAGTCACTAAATTAACAATTAAGCTCCACTATCCGTACATTCTCATAACGTAGAGGGAGCAAGATTGCTACAACGTTGCCGTATTGTGAATTTTGTAACTGCATTATATTGTGTCGTGACAAACAGGGTTAATTTATATATAACGTTTGTATTTAATCAACACACATGCATGTCATTGTTTTAATTTATATTCTTGATTATGAAAACAAATAGTGAAAACAGTGTTTTTTTTTTAATTGTTATACAAATTATGTTCGAAGTTAAATAAATAAATATTTAAAAAAAACCTTAGTGTTTTATGATACCGGATGAAACACACATATACTCGTATATACTTGTTGTCTATCCCGACTTCGTGCGCGGTTCAACCAAGGAAGAGTTCAGTTACATACACACGGACATATACATATATGTACGATTTATCGATAAACGGATCGAAGCAAAGCAAGAAGTTTCAATTTAATTAAATTTGAGTTAGGAATATTTTAGTAACATCTGTGATTGCTTTATTTATATACTTTGTATATGACAGTGTTTTGATCAATTGAGTTATAATTTTCTCTGCTATTTTATGTGTTAATATTTGTTTTTGTTATTATTTATTTTAATATAATTGTTTATTAAAAAAAAATAACAATTAAGACCTGAATAACATTTGCCTATACATATGCCACAACACTTAGGAACTATGATGATACGACCCTTGTGCCTGAAGTTACAATTCAGTGACCTTTCAAATACAACGATACTAAGTATTTTTGTTGCGTGGTAACAGATGAATGTAAAGTAGCTAAGTGGACTTGCACAAATCCCTACCTATCACAAAATATATAACCAATAAATATATCATTCTTTATATAACAAAACGAAAATCGTCAATTTTCCCGCGCATTTAAGCGTTCAACTTTATCATAGCGTTTTCTATTATTCTTTAGAAAAATCAAAAAAACTCACCGCACCATTTCTATTTCCATATCGAATTTTCCCAAATTCATTCCGCAGAAACCTTTGTTATACAAAACAAAACACTCCTATTTGGCGGGTTCTGAAAAAGCCAGCTAATATTCCGGGCCGGTCGTTATAGTAGGTTGGGACGCCGCATACATAAAACATACCGACTCTTTGCCGCATCGCACGAGCTATGATCTAATAACGCTGTGCGTAGTACACAGTAAGGTTCCACTTTCTTACGTCACGAGAACCTTACATTGGTATGATATTGGCAAAAACAAATCAATGCCCTAATGGTCTCAAACCGTTTGTATATGAATAAAAAGATGTTGTTGAAGGGTATTATGTTTATGTAGGAGATAAAACAAAAATTATCCTTTCAAGAAAATAAATGGAATATTTTTCTATGTTATTAATTTACACGTCTGAATATTTTACGTCAAGACATTCAAAACTCAATAATAATAAAATCATTTTTTCACTACCAATACTCATTTGTTTGTAATATTTTGCATATTTTTTTGTAAAGTCCACATCATATTTAAGCAAGCGTTATCACGTCATTATGATTAGATAGTTCCTTCGATAACTAAATTATAAAATCAGTCAGACAATGGAAACGGGTACAACCTAACTCAATTCGGAGAGCTCTCATCTTTTGTTGTAACTCTGTCTTTAGAGAAGTAGAGGCTAATATCTTATTGTTCTTAGTTTACCTGTTTTCTATAGTTCGGTCATATCATGTTTTATTTTTCTCCAAACGTTTTGCGTCAAGGCAAATGGAATTTAAAATATAAATAGAGTATCAACTGTTTAATAATATCTATATCGTCAGTAGAAATGAAAAAAAGGCTGAGCGACAATATAGTACTTTTAAAAAATAAGATTTCAAGTAAAAACTTAAAGCCATATTTCTCTTGCTGTTCTTTTTTTAAATAAATAAAAACTCGTTTGTATTCTCATTGATGAATACAATGTTAACTGAAATGGCTATATGTGCTCAGTTCATCTTGTTTTTTTGCTTAATTTATCTTAATAGTTCGTCCTGTAGTCGCGATGAAGCGGAGTTGGAACATCACCCAAGAATTAACTCCAAATCTTTTGCCACCAAATCATAGAGCATATAAAAGCACAATCCTTTATACATATATTTATTGTAAATTGCATTTTATAATTGAGTCAACATCAACGAGTAAAGGTATGGTTAATACTTCTTACGGTACCAATGACTACGGGCAGTAATGGCCTCCTATCACGTTTGTCTATCAATATCATTAAAAAAATAGATTTGGAGAATCATTGATCATTTGTGAAACCACTTACTAAATCACGGAATTCCTATAAACTTCATTATAGTCGAAATGAAAACAGCCTACAAAAAATTCCAAGAAAAGTTTATAAAATATATAGGTTTTAATATATATAAATGAATCCATTATACAACTACTAACCAAGTTGACCGAATCCCGAAAAAGTTCCACTATGATCCTAAAATACATCGTCCCCCTTCTAAACCGTCGTAAATACAGAATTGCACTGCGACATCGGATATTCAAGGATCGCCATATCTTGGCTGCAATCCAAATATCAATGATAAAAATAGACAAAACCGTAGCGCCACCAATAAAAAACCTACAATCATTAGCTACAAAGATGATTTATATTTGATTACGTTTCGTGGAAACCGACAGAATTCACAAGACTAAGAAAAATTACAGGATATAAAAAAATGGTATTTTTTGTCTTTGATGATTTGGAAAAGAAAACCAATAACTACGTTAATCTTGAAACTGGAAACACAAATACGAAATGAATTTTATTTTACTTAATTATTTGTTTCAGACGTTACATTATATAAAAATATATGCTAATTTTAAAGATTTTAACTATATCAATTTCTAAGAAAGAGGTTTGTTGGAAACTAAGATATCTTTGGAGTTTATCAAAAGATATTCCTCAAAGCAGAATTGTCGGAGAAACATACTCGAGAGTACAGACATTAAATTTATATTTCTTTATATAAAAGCTTTCATTATAAGAATATAAAAGGAATTATTATCAAAATGAACTCCGCTACAAAACCACCAAAAATCTCAAAATTAATAGCGCGTACAAAATTCTTAATAATTTGCTAATGAACATCACAACTCCACAGTTATCCAAGCAGTAAGCCCAAGAAGGAAATGTGTAGAAGTAACTGGCAATATGCCAGCGACTAATAATATCGGTCTAAGACGGGACGGGGCACGTGTCAAATAGCTAAAATAGTGTTGACTTTTAGATACAGCTTAAATACAGGATTTACGTGTAGAATCTTATCGTGCACAAATAATTCTAGAATCAATAAAATCTCAAGTTGTATTTATATTGATATTTGTTTTTATTAGATATCTACAAACAACTCCGTCTCTGTCGATCTGTTTATACAGAAGTTAGTTTTTTTTTAATAGGAACCCTTACAGTTACCATCTTAACAGTTTCAATTGAGACTACCACCAGTTCAGAAAAAATACGTCCTCATTGAGAAGAACTGACATTACCTTCAAGAGAAGAGAAAAGTAACAGCTTCTTAATTTCATACGTCATTAATAAAATGATACCAAGTATTATAATATTTTATACCTGATGTTATTGATCACAACACATACTTCCAATCCTTGCGCCAGTAACTTTATTTCCCTCTAACCTTGAAATCTAAGGAAAGAAGAAAGAAAGCTATGATTATCTCTGTCTAATTAGACTTTCTCACACATTATAACTCACTTCACTACTCTATTGTACCATGTACTCATTCCCTTAGCATAGTACTCAAAGTTTTCTAGGTAAATATATTAGTTCCACTAGTGTCCAAAGTAACCAGACACACAGACGCCTAAAATAATACGAGCTACGTTCTAATAGAAATAGCATGGAGACAAATTAGCGTTAGCACCGACCGTTCGCTTGTAGGCTAATGACCTGGCTTGGATTAGACTCATGTTGATTACACCTGTTGTTCCTTCCCTTCCGATTACAAGATGAATTATAAACACCAAGATTTCGACTTAACAAAGTTAGTACATTCTTCCTGGGACAGGGTGTTCGATTATATACGAAAATTCTTATGCTTTCATTTGTTTTCTTTTAAGAGAATATATGCCATACTTGATTTAAAAAAAATACCAATATGCCTATTTTCCCGTCCAATAAGGGTTAAAACTTGGGCTTGGTGTGGGGTTGACAGTAGCTCAAGGGGTCAATATCGAGCCTGTGACTTTTTACATCACTAATTCAGGTGGTAGTTTAATTCAATTCAATAAAATTTAAAAGTAGAAAGCTAGAACGTACTTGAATAAAGAGCCTACTTGAATAAAGTATATTTTTATTTTTGTTTTGGAACACTAATGAGGCACATGAATAATCAGCAGTACTTGAACTCGGCTAACAATAAACCTAATACTATGGCAACATTATTTTACAATTGAAAGTGAACAGACAAACAAATTAGATCAGATATAGAAATATTAAACAGTGCATTGTAAATAAAATAATATATAAATAAAAGTGTCGCTGAGTTCCTTTCGTCAATTCTTCTCAGGTTTGTTCCTTTCCGAATCTGTTGTTTTTTTTCTCTCTTGACAATCAATAAGTGTATTGATTAAAGATTGACTTTTGACATTGACTTTATATTTACCTGACGTCGCTGACACACTGTCAAAAAAAGAAATGTCTGAAATTGCAATTCACTTTTGGGAATACAATTTTACCTATCCTTAAGAACAGAAAATCTGGTTACGCTAAAATTGCTCCTAGGCACTTTTAATATGCAATATACTCAGCAATCGCCCATAAAAAGTCCAATTATAACTATCCTAAGACTAGTCATTTCCATCGACTATTTTTAAGACCCTAAATTCAATTCCACTAGGATCGGTTACCGCAACCGACTAGAAAAACCATTTGAAAAGCTACACCGACCACTAAAATCCAAACAGAATCATTTAACTTAACTGGAGTTTAAATTCACTCGGATGCGATTATTTAGATCTCTTTAGTACAATTACAGTCTCTGTGAGGTCTTAAAAATCCTAATGGTTTAGTTGAATTTATTTGCTCGGCTTAACCAGCAACGGGTGAATTCGTAACTATATATGCACTAGTTCTTTGAAATTAATTTAACGAATATTAAAATCTTCAAAATATATATATATTTTAAAAATGTACTTTCGTTTGTACGAATTGACAGATTTATATACAGTAACAATTAAATTGAATTATCTTTGACGTTAAGAAATTTTAGATAACAATATGGTGACTTCAAAAATGTTATTGTGTATTTTTTGACCAATTCAAGCAACGAAATAAATAACTAAACATCTAATCGCTTTAAGTTTACTATCATTCTAAACGACATAATATATTCCCGTTTCTTTCAAGTAACTTAGCCTCAGTACCACAAACGACACTACCTTGGATTTAAATCGTATTCAAGATAATCCATCCCGACTGCTTTTTCCCAATGCAATAGAAATAAATGTGTAGTTTCTATTAAAATTGAATGCAAGTTCTGTATAGGAGTCTAAGTTATAGTCGAACTCTTTACAACAATGGAGTTTTATAGCAATCAAAATTTGAATTTAAATTACATATTTGAAACATATATGTTTTACCCTTTGATTTATGTAAGTACTATGTTTTTATTTATCTTTTATAATATTTAGACTATAAATTTTCCACAGCTGGCCTAAGGTCGCCTTTCTATTGTTGGAGAAGTGTTTAAAAAACGTTTATGTACATGTTGGTAGGGCTTTATGAAGACCTATCTGGATAGGTAACACCCACTCATCAGAAATTCTTCCGGCTAACAGCAACACTTAGTATTGGTGTTGTTCAGTTTGAAGGGTGAGTGAGCCAGTGTAACTACAGGCACAAGGGACATAACATCTTAGTACTATGACTGATCAGATGACCCATTTGCCCTAATAACTATTATCTGTATAAATATACATGTAGCAGCACACACAGGAAACGAAAACACATTGCTTAATAATGCTTTAGCTCGTTTTATATATTAAAATTTTAAAACGAATAAAAGAGATCTCCCCAATTAGTAACATGATAACAAAATTGTAAGCTTTGCGTAATTATATTACGTATAAGGTTTGCTATATACTCGTGGAACTGAAAATTACTGACAGGCTAAGCTGATCGACATTGATTGACAGTATCGTAGATTAAATGCTTATAAGATATTATTTAAGGAGATCTCTATTCACTGTATTGTAAGATCAGTAATATAATCAGGCTGAACATCTGGATATTTAATAAATTTATAAATCATTATAGCATACTAATATATAGGTATAATTTATATAGTTTTAAATTTGACAATATTTATTTAATATTGTTATGGATATAAAGTAGGAGTATATTTTGGGACACAAGCCCGCAATCGTATTCATACGTGAATGCCATAATTATCTGTCAAATAAAGTCAATTTATTGCAGATTGAAAACATTTTTCTGTGTTTTATTTCAATTTGCAGATCTCCGCCTTGAAAAACACCATACGTTAGGGTAAATTTTGTTTACACTTAAACGGTTTTGGAGTCATTTCAATCAATGTCGGGGGATTTAGACGCGGTAATATGTTAACTTGATTACATACACTCACTCACTTCTAAAGTCACTTTTATAAAAAGCTATCTTTAGTTGAGATTTTCCCATTAAAACTGGCTAAATACCATTCAGACCATCTAAGGAATCCAGAATCCAACAAAGCCAAATAACTCTCCTTCAAGGACTTCACCACGGTACTATTTAATGATGATGTCCATAAAAAAAATTAGATGCAGTCGTGACTTATTTTACTTCACTGCTGAAACATTTTCTTTGTCCTAGTTTGTTACACTTATTGTTTGCTTTTCAAACAAAAATGAAATAAAAAATTAAATAACTAACTCTCCTTCGCCGCTCTCTTCTCCGTTGTTGTGCGTGGCGCGTTTATTGCTATAGTAAATATACTATATGATAATATGAAAAATATATTTAACAATATGTTAGTAACGAAACTCTATGTATGTATGTATTTACTTTTCTGTTTATTTATTTGTTGTCCCTCTTCAATTATAAATTATCGCAACGGCCATCATCGGCCATTGTTTGTATGTAGGGGGTAATCTCCAAAACTAATAATCCGATTCTAAAAACTTTTTTAATGGTAGAAAGTTGTATTATGCCTTAGTCAAAGTCAAAGTCAAAAATCTTTATTCAACATAGAAGTGTTTACACTTGCTTATTGATAGTCAAAAATCTACCACCGGTTCGGAATTTAGCGCCTCGGACTTGAGAAGAACCGGCGAAAGAAACTCTTTTTTTATTTTTTAGTTAATAGTAATTATATTTTAGTTATTTGAAAAAGCCTGGAGGCGATCATTTCATTGTCAACTAAAAAGTCATTAGTGTTGTAATATCCTTTACAGAACATAAATTACGTTTATATCACATATATTCTTTATTAATAAATTGCAGCCGTGCGAAGCCGGGTCGGATCGCTAGGTTGTAACTTTTTTTCAAATAGAATAAACGTATTCCATTAAATTGAGAATGTTTCTCAGTACTTTATTACATTTATCGTATGTGTACCTCTGTATATAATATACAGTTCGTTGAAAATATATTTAATTATAACTATGTCATCTGCACGACCTATATACTAGGACAGACGTTAGAAGATAAATTGTTAACAGTACGCTAATCCAGTTTTTAGATTGGTTGACGGCATGAAGTTCGGAACATCTGCAATTGGCGCCGAACCAATTCTGTTACAACATTTAAAGAAGCAATAGTGATGAACAGGCCTTTATAGACATTCGACATAATTATTGTACAGACTCGACGCATACGTTTCGTGAAGAATTACAATACTATGCTAATCATACGTATCGAGTACATTATTGCTAACAAAATATTATAAATCACATTTGGAACTTAATAATGTATTTACATTCGGTAGTGGATTTGTTTTAAATTATGAAACTTCGAATGGAGTGTCTGTTGGTCACCATCGTCGATAGACATTTGCGTCGTAACTGTTTCTTACCCATGTGGCACCAACCTTGGAAACTGGGATGTTAATATTAACCTAGAGGTAAGATGTTAATGCCCTGTGCCTTTAGTTACACTGGCTTACTCAGCCTTTAAGCCGGTGACCTGTCTTTTTAGGATTTCATTTATGGGTGGGAAACCGAATATGTCACGACTGAAAACAGTTCAGGCGCAGGACCAATGGCTTTAAGTGCTTTCCGAGGTACACATTTCGAACTCCCAGACTCCATACTAACAATTTATGAACGGAAAAATCAAATAACTTTTTATGGGCTTGATCTGAGTTTTTCACCCAGAATCTCGGTATCTGTGGCAATAGACCAATTAAGCAGTTATATAATGTATTTATAAAGCTTTGCGTTATATAAATTATACTTGGTGGTAGGGCTTTGTGCAAGCCCGTCTGGGTAGGTACCACCCACTCATCAGATATTCTACTGCCAAATAACAGTACACTGTATTGTTGTGTTCCGGTTAGAAGGGTGAGTGAGCCAATGTAATCACGGGCACAAGGGACATAACATCTTAGTTCCCAAGGTTGGTGGCGCATAGGTGATGTAAGAAATGGTTAATATTTCTTACAGCGACTTTGTCAATGGGCGGTGGTGACCACTTAGCATCAGGTGGCCCATATGCTCGTCCGCCAACCAATGTCATAAAAAAAAATTATATTAATAACATATAATCAACTATGTGTAATTATATTTAGAAATTAAAATTGAGTAACGTACTCCCAAGGTCATTTTTATGAAATATTAAATAAGATACGCTAATAAATGCAAACATTTACAGAATAATCATTGAAATTACATTTGTTTTTCAAATAGAAGTTGCTAAATATCTTGCCAATACTTTTCAATGGATAGAACATTTCGAGCAAACGGTAGCACGTGACGACTCCAGAGTTCTTGTCTATTTGAATAAACATTTTGAATTTAAATTAAGGAATATTTTATAAGATTTTTTTTAGAATTATATCCTTATTTAATAAATTAACTGATAACAATATTTTAGTGATATTTATAACATTATTAGCCTAGACACGCCTTAATGATTCAAACAAACATGATTCATATTCGCTAGATTATTTTCAGATAAAATTGCATAATGGCTGCATCTTTAGAAAAAAATATATACAATAAATATTTCGCCCAACCTTCTTTTGGTGTGTCATAATTATCATCTTAGTGATCTTTTCCTTGATTTTTTTTTTTTTTATGTCAAAAGGTGGCAAACGAGCAGGAGGCTCACCTGATGGAAAGTGACTACCACCGCCCATGGACATTTGCACATATTTCCTTGATAGGAAATATCACCAACACAAATTGAGCCCTTGAAAATTCAATGGTTCTTGATTGATCTTCGCTTTAAATCCTTAAATACTACCTCTAAACGGGCAAAAGGTGGTCCATTGGTATTGGTATCCTGATGGTGATTTAACCGCACCGTCTTTAGACGTTGGCTCTGTAAGAAATATTAATCGCCAATGTGCCAGCGACCTTTCTAACTAAGATGTCATGTCCCTTGTGCCTATAATTACACTGGCTGACTTATCCATCAAACCACAATACATTGAGTACTGCTCTTTGGCGGTAAAATAGTAATGAGTGATTGGTTGAATAAAGGAACCAAATAGTAGCTACTCAAGAGCCATTCAAAAAAATATATCTTAAAGCGGATAAACGGATGATTCATGTTAAGAAGGATAATAACACGAATCGATTTAACCAGACAATTTCACTAATCCTAGGATATTCAAAATATGAGCCCGATCCATTCACCAGTGGTTTGGCGTCTATAAACTACTTTAATGTTCTGAGATATTCCAATTCTATGCAATTTGCATAATCCCGATAAATAAAATATTACCCTCGGTTCGAACGCTTCGCTCGAATTTGTTGTTACTGACTTTGCTTCTGTTCCATTATTTCAATTTTTAATCATATTATACGAACTTTTTTATTTTCGCAAGTTTATTTATGGAATTTTTATTTAAGATATAATAGAAAAAGTTGCGAGAGTTTGTCTAAAACTGTAACAATTGCATGCAGTAACGAAACTTCCGATAGGTTCTGGATTTCCGTGCGAATAATTAATTAGAAACTTATAATTAGTCGGCCGCTTAAAGCTGTCGTTATTTGTGATTTTTTTTTTTATATGAGAAATATGTAATTTCAATAATAATACGTTTAATTTAACTGTAAATATTGTGAATTATACAAACAATTAAAAACTATTTTTTGACCTAATGTAAACACTTATTTTTTCGTAAAGACATACTATCCGTTGGCTAAATAAAAAAAAAATACGATTCTTTTCTGGATTTAGCTAGTTTGAGCCAGTTACTATACATACTATGTCATTTTAGGTACTATGGTGACATACCAATAAGTGAATTAGGATGAATGTCTGTTTGAACTTCGAACTGCTTGGGATCATTTGTAGACCTGAGGCTAGCCACTAAACCAATAAAGTAACTTTCTCATTCAGATACTAGGTAACATTAATTGTTTCATAAGCAATTTATTATTAAGATTCCATTCATTTCATCATTCATTTGACAAAGTACGTACGATAGTAGTCTGTACGAGTAAGTTCGTTCAATTTGGCAAGACGCCAACAAAAAGGGACTATACGTGACAATGACTGCTCCGAGTGGTATTGAATTGATCGGTAACGTATTAAAATATTTATTTCTTGACTGACTCGTTTATTTAGTAATAAGTTCGAATTGCTTTATATCGCAATATATATTCCGCTCAGTTCAACAACCATAATTCTATACATAATTGGTAAAAATAATAACAGCTGAGATGGCCCAATGGTTAGAACGCGTGCATCTTAACCGATGATTTCGCTAACTGCATTGGAGCAGCGTAGTGAAATATGCTCCAAACCTTCTCCTCAAGGGGAGAGGAGGCCTTAGCCCAGCAGTGGGAAATTTACAGGCTGCTAATGTAATAAGAGTGATAAGTCTCTTCATTATCAGCAGCAGCCCTAAATAGAGTATAGTGTTGGCGTGACACTCCTGTGTCGCGAAAAACACTTTGATCCATGGGTTTTCGACTATACCTTAATATTCATTCGAGTAGGAGAGAGATTCTCTATATAAATAAAAAATATATGTACAGAACCGAAATACCAATCCTCACGAGATTTCCGAATTTTTGGGTCCATATGACTTGGAAGTTAATGTAGACGCTAGACGCTCATTAAGACATATTTTTTGGAAATTTTAATTTCAAGGTAAGTAAGACTTTGTAAGAATTTTACCCGTCCGAAGTAGAAAGGGGTGGGCAATTACATAAATATATAATGACTGGATGGGACCCAAACCGGTTTGCAAAATACACCACGACCTAGTTGGTAAAATATTTATTGCAGTTTTAACATTTATTATCAACAAAATATACACAGTGTAAATTGATGTTTAGACTGTAGATCGTTTTTAAATTAAATATATCAATGCATTCATATGGTTTCCAATACAGATTCCTCGTACATACAAAAGATTAATCATCAGCAAAATTCAATATTATACGATTACATAATATAGTACTGAGAGCCGAGGTGAATCAGTGGATAGAATACGTGAGCCGAAAATAAAAGAACGTAGCTTTAAGTCTAACGAATGACCACTTAGTTTTCACGTGAAACATACTTGTACAAATAGTATATAATTATCAAACATTAATTTAAAAAACATGACTATTTTGGCAGTTGTTGTCTGTTTTTATGCGAAGGTGGAAATTAAATAACTGCACCAGCAATCTATATTAAATGCACAATGTATTTAATGTTTTGCTTAAAATCGCTTCGAAAATAAGCCATTACTTCTCGTAAAAAGTAATGGATAAAAAATAGTGATTGTGGGTTAATCCTAAGAGATAGACACATATCATCTCGAACCTTTTTAAGGTGTAAAATAATGTTGTACATTATTTTGGTCTATCTCGTAGAGTTGAGACAGCATATGCAATGGATGCGCAAAAATATTTGTTTATTTACATCACTTTTGAAACCTCTAAAATAATCAGTGTTTCTACTATATTTTGCATGTATATTATACAAATAATTGAATCAATCTATATATTAAAAAAATCGCTTTAAAATCCATTGTAATTTTAAAGATCTAAGCATACAAAGGGACAGACAGCCGTAAGCGACTTAATTTTATACTATGTAATGATAATTAATTTAGTACTATTTCGGTAATGAGGCCCTTTTTCTGCTACGGATATTCGAAAACGAGTCGCATCAGGTTCGCATTAGAAGGTGATCGAGGCAGATGGCTCAGAGAGTGCTTTAGAATCAACAATGGACCAAGAAAGGCTACGGATGATGATGATGAATATAAGTTTATTCATTTTATAATATGTTACCAATGTTGGAAACATTAATGAAAACAATTTTAGTACGTAGAGTATCCATTTTATACTGGACAATAAAAAGTACGCAAGCAACGAAAAAGAAATTTTCGTCGCGACCGAATTCGTATTTAACCATTTGTGTGACCGCCGTTTGCTTGGATAAAAGCTTTTAAACATCGATTCATACTGTTCTAAAGGTTCTAGATTCGATCCAGGGACGAGCCAAAAAGTATTATTTCCAAGAAATTTTCAACGGTTTGTAAGTTGACGGTGTTCATACACGCGTGACTTCTAAGGCACGTGAAATTAGTGAACTTGTGCCTGAACCCTTTCTGATCGATTCGAATTTTCCAGACCATCGAATAATGAAAGTGAAGGAATAAAGAACCTGCGCATCTGCACACTATTGCGCACTTCATATCTTTGACAAATAATTAGACATTATCATCGAAAACTTTTCGGAAAGCATCCTCAACAAACAGTAAACCATTTATGTAAATAGTTAGCAATTAATATGTAAAGTCCTCAAAATAAATATAAAAAAATATTATATAAAATAACATTGACTATAGTTTCAGATATCCTCCAACTCATTATTAAGCCCCCCGTACATTATTGACAGAGCACGTGTGATAGTCGTCCGTGCGAGTATATCCAATTTGGCGATCCGCCAGCATAAGAGGGTCGAATGCGACACTGCTCTCACTGATACTGAATTAAACGGCACTATATTGAAATATGGTTGTGGAGTAAATAATTTAGGACTACATTATTGTGTCTTAATGTTTATATTACGGATCGTATTTATTTAAATATAAAACATATTATTTATTTGTAGTACATTAATGATGGCACAGTGCAGAAAAATCAAGTTGACGTACAATAAATATATGTCTATAATTTAAATATTCTACATTTTTTTTTTATTTTATTGTAAGTAATATCTTTAATAGAATCCCTTAGATATTTATTGTATCATTTGTATCATTATATTCGTGGTTAGTTTCATATAATAAAATGTTAAATAAATATGTTCCAACTTACTCGCTTCCACGATCTCTTCACTCGTTCTAATCAGGGTCTGTGTTACTAATAACATCACTAGCACATAAAAATTCATATCTTTCGACATTTTCACAATTTTTTGTCCGAATCACTTCACTATGCCACACCATATATGTTTCGTTTGTTAAAGTACACATTGATATTTTCCACCCAAACCTTTATCTTCGAATTTCGAAACTGTTATTGTTGAATCTTTTGTTTTTCTTTAGCTTGTTATTTATTAAAATATGCCCCAGTGATATTTCATGTTCCACATTCTGAACTACCCTCTTCGAATTGCGTTTAACTCTTAGTTAAACAATCATCTTCTTTTTTTAAATATATTCGTTTGTTTTACATAACATCGTCTAATTTCAAATTTAATATCCAATAAAATTCGAACGTTCACAGTTATTTCCTAATCCATCTCCAAAAATATAATTTTATTTTCGTTCATCAAAGTGTCATAATATTTGGACGCGATCCAAGATATTTTTTCGTCGGCCGGCGAAATTTTTGCGCGACCGGAACTCGAAATCTGAAAAGAAATATTATTTTTGATAAAGTAAATATAAACTTCTGTGGGTGAATCTATCGCAGAATCACTTTTATAAATAAAACTCTTCCAATAGATGTGGGAGTGTAAACAAATGCTGTTCCCTCGACTTCACCAAATAAAGCCGTGCTTAGAAAACAACTTTACGAAAAAACAATCTACAATGTTTCAGAGGATAATCCTGTGTTTATTTTTAATTTAGATTTGCATGATTTCATTTCGTATATATAATGAAAAAGAAGAAAATAATCTATTGTTTGTTTTTATACAGAATTTGCTTAAAGAATAATACTGTTATTAATCCAGTTTCATTATTGTTTTATTTTTCAGAAGGAAGCTTGGCTTCCGTTCGCTTCCTTTCATAGTCAAAATTTAAATATTCTTTAATTGAATTAGTTAATACCTTACAATCACGTTTAGATCATAATTTTAAAATATTAATCTAAAAGATTCATAAAGAACCGACCACCAAGAGAGTCTTAAGTATAATAAAATATTGTCTGTTTTTTTTTAGTATAGGTGTGTGAATTACCATAATAATAATAAAAAGTAAGATTATCTTTATAATTTAGATAATAATATATAAATCTCTATATAATTAAACAATCTATTTTCAATCGCTAATTCTATATCGACACCTGGGTATCTATATTCCATCATTAGTCACAGAGGGTTCGGAATGTTTCGACCACGAGTCACTTCCGTCGCTCTAATAATAATCCCCTCCGGAAATGAGGTCCCCGTTGCCTTGAAAATATTAATCAATTCAATTACTCCTAGTTTGGGTAATTAAATGAAATGGCGTTTTAACTATCGCCATAGGAAATGACTGTTTTCATCCTTTATAAATATAATTGCTCAAATAGTTTGAAATAAACGTTTATTAGCTTCGATCGGGAATATATTGAATGAGATGTTTGAAAAATACGGCCAAGTTCGCGTAGCACTCGTACTACTTAGAAGATTCCGTACAATTATGAATTTAAAATATATATTTGTATAGTATATTAATCGTCATCTAACTGTTGTAATTGCAGTGTGGCAGACGTGTGTATTTTATCGGAATGTACGATCTTTAAAAAGTAAATCTATCTATATATCTATCTTTCTTTATCTATCTATGAAAATAGATACAAATAGATTGATATAAAATTCCTTTTACGAATTAAAATCTATATTAGTATTATAAATGGGGAAGTAACTCTCTATGTATTGGTTGCGCTTTCACTTTCAAAGCTTAAACCTCTATGACAAACAGATGCAACTTTTTTTAACTCACTCTTCTAGGGGCTTTTATTTTGAGAAAAGTCTTATGCGAGTTCTTCAGTTTTGTAGATGAAAAATGGGTATTGAATAAAGTTACGAAATATTCTAATATATAATAGTGATAAGGGGTGAAATATAGTAGGACCGCGTATGGTGTTGCCATACTTAGTCAAGATAGATATCTGAAGTCTAATATTTATCGATATAAATAACAAGTAGAATTATTAGGCCCCAAGGCCTAATCCTATAAAAACCGTTTCCCTTGTTTACTTAAAACTCTTGGGTAGGGGGTTAAGTAAAGAGAATGGAACTCAAAAATTTAACTAATCTTAATATTTGTAGTAAGATGTGAATTCATATGAATAAATAATTATCTAAGAATTGAAGACGATAAACTAAAAATGGGTATGTACAAATCATAATAACTAAATATTTGGAAATGCCGACCGAATCTCGTCACTCTCGTCTCATTTTAAAAATAAATAATTCTACACAGTAAACTCACATTTCTGAAAAAAAATCCCGCTTAGTTTCTTTCCGAAACGGTGGTAACTGTCAATCAATATGATATGTTTCTGTTGAATTTACACCTTTGTGTTTGAATTTGTATTTTAAAGATATAGTCCACCAGTGGTGGCTCAGTGCTCATTGAAGCTATAACTTCGGAAAATCGGAAGTGCTTGCCTCGGGATTAAATTTTTCCATTGCAGTCAACAGTCTCCACATTAGACACTCGCTGCTTCCTAATAATAATTATTTTTTTTATTTATAATTTTATTAAAATAGCTTTTATTACAAAAGTGCGGGTTGTTTAAATAGTACGATGGCAAACGATTTTCGTAACTAGCTGAATTCTGCGGATCCAACTTGTTACATACGAATCATTTATGATTGTATGACAAATATTTGTACACACATTGCATATATTATTAAAACTGGAATTTTTGCATTTATATTGCAATGATGATCGTTAAAATTATTGTACATTAATTGCATTAACTTTTAATATAAAGTAATTAAAGTCTACGTGAAAATTGATCAATTAATTTTTGAGTCTACCAGTAAATTTCAAATAAAGGAACGCGATTACGATTTGTGTAAATTATAGGTAAAGGGGTGAGCCAAAGTAATTCCTTTCACAAAAGATTTAAGATAGTCAGTCTAATTTATTGGCACCGTGACAATAAAGGGACTTAATTTTATCATTTTTGAAATTCATTAAAGATTTTAAAAACACTTTAAAGTATGATTATGTTCAAATTATTCTTGTATTTAGTGATAGAATATTCTATATATGTTCTTCTGAGATACTTTTGTTTCGAAAAATGTGAAAATAAATTTTATTATGTAGGGCTTGATGGCAGGAGTTTGTGCAAGCCCGTCTGGGTAGGTACCACCTACTCACCAGATATTCTACCCCCAAACAGCAATACTTGGTAGTGCTGTGTTCCGGTTTGAAGGGTAAGTAAGCCAGGGTATCTACAGGTACAAAGGACATAACATCTTAGGTAGGTGGCGCATTGATGTAACGTAGGGAATGGTTCTTATTTCTTACAGTATCAATGTCTATTGTCGGCGGTGGCCACTTACCATCATGTGGCCCATATGCCCTCCACCTACCTATTACATAAAATTAAAATAATAAAAATAAATACAATTAAAAGGGAGACTTTGATAATCCCTTATCATACTATTAATAAATAATTATGGTGATATCGTCCTGAACCATTTCGGTCGCGGCCAGCCAATTTCAAGAAAGAGCAACTACGTCACGGACATAATATTATAATGCACGTGTGCACTCTCTATTCCCTCAGTATCATAATCCGAAGGGGTGGCAAATCCAACAATCCAATTTCGCCCGGAAAGAGTTACCAGTCCAGCGTTATAGGTGCTAGCTGAGGCACGCGAGGCATACTTCCAGCTTTCAGAACCCTGAATGTTATTGATTTTTTTAGAGAAATACCAATAGCCCTTTATGTGCCCGACTTGGGTTTTAACTTACCGCCTTGGAATCTGTGACATTATATCTAGCAGTCAAATAATATATATAAAAAATAAAGTTGTAGATAGTATTTGATTGGAGCAGTTTTTCATAGACTATACTAATATTATATATACAAAAGATTGGATGGATGTTCGTTACTCAATCACGCCAGAACGGCTGGAATTATCTGAATGAAATTTGGCAGAGATATAGATAGTCTGGAATAACACATGAGTGATTTTTAATCGCTTAACTGCATTCTCCCCTCCTCTCACACACAGACGAAGCCACAGACGGAACCTAATTGTGTCTAATTATAATTAAATTGTATTCACATAACGATGTTATTTCTACTGGTAAAGAGTACACATGCCCTCTAGATGCAATACAAAAACATATAACTTTTTGATGTGAAACATCTACCGGCTTGTAAGTCGTGACGGCAAACGGAATGACACTCTTCTCTCCTCTCCTCTCGCCTCCTCTCCACCGCTGCCATCACACCCTTTCGTATGCATAGCGCTCATTCTATATAAACTTATTTCTTACTACATGTAAAACATATTTATTTTACTAACGTATCCCTTTGTTTTTATTATTATTATTATTTAAAATATGAAATCTATTTATAACTTAGATTACTAGTTATCCTTATTTGCGTCAAACCATTTCTTTTCCTTAATGCAACAGTCCGGACTGACGTCTGGTTTCGATAAACATTCATAAAAACGAGATAAAATTAAATTACAATTTGTCAAAGGGACGTCAGATCACCATGAGGGTGCACTGTGTCCATTAACGACGGCTTATCTTCATCGCTAGGTGTTAACGAAAGAATCTCATTAAAACTTTTAATTAAGTTACATTCAGCTGCTGTTTTTAAGAGGGTAATTTTTACTAATCATTCTACGAAATATATCATTTAAATTAATGTGTGTTGTAAAAGCGTTAGACTATCTTGATTAAATTAGTTTTAATTTAAATTAATTTAAACTATTGTCATGATAATTTATCAAATGTTATGCATTAAACAAATTGAAAAGAATTATTAAAGCTCGGTTTAAATTGTAAACAAAAACTGACTTTTAATTAAAGAATTGTCTTCGAATTTCAATAAGGCAAAACAAGAAGTAAACCCTTACAATGAAAAAATAATTTTCCAAAACGGTTCACAAATGACGAATTTGCAAGGTCGCAAATATAGAATCGAATTGATGAACCTCCTTTTCTAAATCATTTAAAAAGGGACAAAAAATCAAACAATTTGCTTACGATAAAAGTTTTTAAATGATCATTTAAAATTTAAAAATATATTCATTGTTTTATTTATTACGTGCCTTTAAACTTTAATTATCAACAGAACTGGAATTTGTTATACAAAAACAGACGCACACAAAACAAAATAGAACGCTTAAGAAATTAACATCAAGAACTAAATATATTATTAGGGGACGATTCGAATGATGTCGAGTTTGTCATCGAGTTAAAAAAAGACCGCTCAAATCCCACCGAAGCGCATCCCTGCAAAGTTGTTGTAGCAGCTGGTCAAATAAAAGCAACACTAAGACCAAAGGAGTTCCCTGTTAAAATAAGTGCAGCTATAAATTTGTCACTCGTTTCATTGCCTTTTGATGTAAACCCTTTGATCCGAGTGACATTTCGTAAACTGAAGATGACGTGCTCAGTAGCACTCGTTAAACTATGCGCCACGTATTTCGGTTATTGTTTTACTAATTATAGATACAATTTTTTTTAGAGATAATGACGTGTTAAGGAAGCGCGAGGAATGAGTTCGGTATGATCAATGTGTTAAAAGTAGCGTGATAGATCGCAGCGCTTGAAAGCAATGATGAAGATTAATGTTGTCGGTTGGAAATATATTATTTTATTTAAAATTAATATTTCTCTCTAATTATTTATTTCATAGAGGCGATATATATATAAATAAATATTGGACATCACATACATTACTCTGATCCCAATGTAAATAACTAAAGCGCTTGTGTTATGGAAAATTAGAAGTTACGACGGTACCACAAACACCCAGACCCAAGACAACATAGAAAACTAATGAACTTTTTCTACATCGACTCGGAAGGGAATCAAGCCCGGGACCTCGGAGTGGCGTACCCATGAAAACTGGTGTACACACTACTCGACCACGGAGTTTATTTCTAGAGGTTTTCATATGAAAATAATTTACGGTTATATAATATGTAGAGAAATAATATAAAATTTGTAATTTGTTTTATATGGAAGAGATACTTTAGTGTTACAAAGGCTTAGTGGTCAAAATTATCTGTTTAGGTTTAGTGGTTAAAAGGCATGAATCTTAATCGAGTACGTGGATTCAAATCCAGTGAGGACCAATTTGTTTTTATCATTTACTTAAAGAACATATTTGAATTGCAATTGGGGTTAGCCTGGGTTGGCTTTATTAAAAATCAATCTTAACTCTTTAATTCAAATACTTAATTACTATTATTATTTTAATTATTAATATATAAAGTAACCTCTGTCTGTCTATTGACTGGTTTATCCCGAATAAGATCAATGAATGTTATTAAGTGTTCTATCCTGGTATTTTCAGGAGCTCGAAGTTAACAAGTTGGAGGTGTTACATTCCCTAGTCTAAAAGCACGTTAAGTCGTGGCTTTTGCGGCTGATCTCTCTCGGGCGTGGCGGGCTGTCCCAAGGGACTCCGTAAATGAGGCAGCCTGGGTTTGCGCACATACTTGTACGTATCCAGCGTACTTAACTTTTTCAATTCATAACTTTTTCTACTATATCTTAATAGATATTTTTTTTGTGTACAAATGGGAATAGTAAATTACGGCCTTAACTAACAAACGGTTGTTAATATATAAAAAAAAAAAAATATTATTACGCATCTAAATATATATAAATTTCGTTTCACGTTATTTGGTAACATATTACATAAATAGTAACTTAATATTTGTATTGGTTAATATAAAATGTTAAATTATCTCTGATTATATATTGAAAACAAAAATAAACCGTGAAACGAAACAAGAAACGAATCAACGAGATAGAGGGGCGTTATTTACAGTGTTTTTACGTTCTATTTCCTTTTTCCTCGATCTATTAAGTACATTCCTGGAATCTTGGTGGGCTGCTTTATTTAAATATACTTTGCCTTCTCGGCGCCTGCGCAATTAGGATCACCAAAGATGACAGTGTCAAATGGAATGTCAGTTCTTGTCACCGTTGTGAACGTATGTTTGAAGAACGCACATTACTGATTCGTTTATTTTTATTTTTAAATTGATATATTATTATTATTTTTATATATTCGTTTATTTATTTATTCTTATGCATATAAGCATTGGATGTATGGTAAGTTATATAAAATTGTTAGAAACACTTAATAATTTTCGTAAAATCATGAAACATATTTTTTTGGAATTGTCTAAGCATTTTTAACGATATTGTTATTGTTTTTTTAGATCATGTTGTTTTAGTGTTTTAATACTTTATACTAATTTAGCTTCGTTATTTTATTCTATGTTTATGCTACTTTAACATTTTAATATGTAATGTCAGAGTGTATTACTTCTTTATTTCAATTTATTAGTATTCTTAATACCTGTAGTGTTTTTTTGAATACTTTATTTTTGTGAATATAACGATGATTCATAATTAAATGACTAAACATCGATGTAATTAGTTAATCTGATTGTGTAATGTGCGATCCGGGTTACTTTTGAACTCTAAAACTAATTATAGTGAAACATTATACATACTCGTCTAGATGCTACTTATTATTTTGGTTAAAGTCCAATCATTATACAAAAAAAAAAAACAAAATGGCTGAGAAATGCAAATGAACCGAGAAGGCTGAGGAGATTTTTGGATATGTTGGGTTGAAATTGTCGACCTCAATTTCCTATGTGAGTTTGCTATCTTGAAAAAAGTGTTGAATTTCATATTTTTTGCGATAATTCGGCTATGCGTCGTTGTGCAAGAATTGTGAATAGATAGATGCTCTACAATTTAGGCTCTATACATTATTAACTTATCGTTGATATTCATTAACATATCAATAGACATTAAACTTATACCGAAAGACGAACGTATCGGAGTAGGATTTAGTATACAGTATTATTATTTAAGTAGCTAAGCTTCTCTTTAAAATACTATTGAAATAACAAGCGTAAATTAAAATTTCTTATCACACTAGTCAAATATAAGAAAACATTCAAATGGGTATTTCAATAACAAGATTATAAACACATTTTATAAGTAGCGATATATCATGTACGTTCAATTTAAATGCATTTTGTAAAGTTATAGCTCTGTAATACAGTAGCTGTTAACGGATACACCCCCGGACGGCCGAAAGCCGACAGTTTTACCGCATGACGTATGCCATCCATCACAATTGATGCACTTGCATAGCGAGGTCGTTTTGATAAATAAACACTACTCGATCTAAGTACAATTATTTCAGTACGTTTCTTAGATCAGTCGGTTTTAATTTCACATACGTATTTAATTGCAGCGACGTATTTTAAGTAGTTTTAATTATTAACCGACTCAATTAAGGATGAGGTGAATCTTTTAATCAACTTTTCAACAAAAGAGGTTTTCAATTCGGTTGTGTTATTGTTTCACGCTTACAGTAAAGTGAACTAGAAATCGTCACATATAAAAAAAAACGTTATGGCCCAGGCGACCTTCCCTCTCATTCTCTTTCACTCTGTCTCTATTATATAAAGTTTTTTTTAACATTAACAGCCTGTAAATATCCCACTGCTGGGCTAAGGCCTCCTCTCTCTTTGAGGAGAAGGTCTTGGAGCATATTCTCCCACGCTGCTCCGATGCGGGTTGGTGGATACACATGTGGCAGAATTTCGTTGAAATTAGACACATGCAGGTTGACTCACGATATTTTCCTTATATTATTATAAACACAAATTAAGCACATGAAAATTCAGTGGTGCCTGCCTGGGTTTGAACCCGAAATTATCGGTTAAGACGCACGCGTTCTGACCACTGGGCCATCTCGGCTCTTTATTTAACATTTACATTACATTACATTACATTAGCAGCCTGTAAATTTCCCACTGCTGGGCTAAGGCCTCCTCTTCCTTGAGGAGAAAGTTTGGAGCATATTCCACCACGCTGCTCCAATGCGGATTGGTGGAATACAGATGTGGCAGAATTTCGTTGAAATTTGACACATGCAGGTTTCTTCACGATGTTTTCCTTCACCGCCGAGCACGAGATGAATTATAAACACAAATTAAGCACATGAAAATTCAGTGGTGCCTGCCTGGGTTTGAACCCGAAATCATCGGTTAAGATGCACGCGTTCTAACCACTGGGCCATCTCGGCTCTGCTCAACATTACAAAAACATAATTTTTATCATTTACTTATTTTCAAACGTTGTTGATTTATTTCAATATGTCCGTTATTTAATAAGATATATATAGCAAAAGCAACTTGGCTAACAGAGTGACGACCTCCGTGGTCGAGTAGTGTGTACACCGGTTTTCATGGGTACGCCACTCCGAGGTCCCGGGTTTGAATCCCGGCCGAGTCGATGTAGAAAAAATTCATTAGTTTTCTATGTTGTCTTGGGTCTGGGTGTTTGTGGTACCGTCGTTACTTCTGATTTCCATAACACAAGGGCATTAGCTACTTACATTGGGATCAGAGTAATGTATGTGATGTTGTCCAATATTTAGAGTCCCACGATACCTTGCTTTTCTCATGAGATATTTAATAAATAACGAGATATAAACAACTATATCACACAATCAAACTAAACGGCACATCCGCCCGTATTCAGTGCTAATACTCACGACACGCTCCAAGTTTATGTTTACGAAATTCTTTAAACATATTGAAAATAAATCGTACAAATTGCAGCGTGCGGTTTAAAAATAATTCTATATGAATTCAATATGAATAATAAATTGAGCTAAATTTATATTATTTTTGCCTTATTTGTTATATAATATACGTCAAATTAACGCTTTCCGTGATATTTCTGATTAAAGTCGTAAGAAATTTAGAGTGTTGATATTTTTTACTTGAAAGGTTTGGATTATCAATGTTTTTCATTTAGACAGGCGAGGTGGTCCCACAATGCCTACCTCAACGGTCCTGATAGTAAGTGGTCACATGCCCATAGACATTGGTACTATAAAAAAATCAATCCTTCCTCATATCAACAGTGCGCTACCACATGGGAAATTAAGGAAACATTAAATTAATTCTCCTAATTATAATAAGTGAAGTTTTTAAGATCTACATCACTTGTTGATGGAATGTGACAAGACTCAGGAATCAGAGAAAGTCACTCTCAACTAATTTAAAAGCATGTTTGTTCGATGAAGGATTTGTTCAGAGTATTCTTTCATATCCTTTATCAGTATCTGCTATGATGCTCCTGGAATTATATTTAATAGTACCTTTGTTGGACAAAAGTCCCAAAATTAAATTAGAGAATATTATGTCCCTTGTTCCTTTAGTTGCACTATCTTACTGTTTAAGATTTGTTGATTTTCTGTCCAACTACGTTTAGATAATAATATAGATGATGATATCACCCTAATATCGATAACTATTCAAGGGAGATTAGCATTTACGCAATTCATTTATGCTGTACACATATGCAAACTTATGAGCAAACAATCATTCTACATAAAACATAACATAAGCAGCCCGTAATTGTCCCACTGCTGGGATAAAGGCCTCCTCTCCCTTTGAGGAGAAGGTTTGGAGCATATTCCACCACGCTGCTCCAATGCGGGTTGGCGGAATACACATGTGGCTGAATTTCGTTGAAATTAGACACATGCAGGTTTCCTCACGATGTTTTCCTTCACCGCCGAGCACGAGATGAATTATAAACACAAATTAAGCACATGAAATTTCAGTGGTGCCTGCCTGGGTTTGAACCCGAAATCATCGGTTAAGATGCACGCGTTCTAACCACTGGGCCATCTCGGCTCTCTCATCTAATCATTCTACAGCAAACATCTATTCTCTCAGAGTTATAATCTGATATGACGGTAAATTCTAATTGGCCGGGAAGTACACGCGCACGAAAAACGATCAAACAGTATTCCTGCCAACTTCTACTGCTACTGAAAATGTACCAGCGATAAAAAAAAAATGAATAAATTTTGATATGCGACGCTCGGGAATTGTAATCAATACCAAGTAAGCATTCTGTATCCTAAAAATACACCACGCAGCCATCAGCCATTACATTTGTTGTCACATCAAAGTATATATTAACATTATATACGCAAATGTAAATATGTCTGTCCGTCTGTAACGATTTCACAGTTAAACCATCGAACCGATTTAGATGAAAGCAACCTTAAACCTCAAGGACTTTAAATAAAAAAAAGAGTAATAGCAATGCCTCAAATTAAGCCTTATGCCTTTATAATGAAAAAAATATAAATATACCTATGTAACCATCTTTTTAAGCTTGTCATTTCTGTTAGGAGTGGGGACTACAATAGCCCAAGAGGTCAGGATCGATCCTGCGACCTTTTACATCGCTAGGCGGCCCGAAAACCATTGCGCTATTGACGCTTTATATATTTTTAGACCTGAAGCCTGAAAGCCGCGGGAAATTACTAACCATTAGTAAGCCAATAAATGATACTACACTCTTTTAGTATGAATATGTTTAATTAATCAAGGACTTTTTCATTAAACCTTTCCCATTTACAATTGTAAATCACAAAAATATCACAGAATTTTAAAACACTGATTTAAATATAGGCCAGTTTGCTTGTACAAATAGGATGTGAAATATAACTTGACCTATAATTATTCAGAGTGAAAATACAACAAGAGGGTCAAGCTAGAATGGTTATTCAAAGAGCAAACTTCACGTTTGAATAATAGTATTTAAATGTAGTTAACCACACAAAACGTCAAGTGTAACCATAGGTATCGTTGTAATTATCTATGCCGACTAACATTGTTATAGATCGGCATGTCGGCATATTTAGACCGACAATCGTTGTATGAATATTTACATAAGAATAGAATTCTTCCAATTCTTTGCATGTCTTTTACAATTCTTAAAGTAAAGATTTTTGAATATTTTCTATTTTATGCTAAAATAGGGGACACCGCGTGTCGATTGGATGGATAGCTTCGATCCGCTTAAACATTAAACTGTTTGTCGCAATTTTGACTACAAAGGATTATTTTAATTTCTCAGTGGGCTAAGTCATTGACAGTTTGTTTTGGTCGATCACTGCCTCCACCTTGAATTTCCTGCACCTCTATATATCAAAACAAAGGCCTCCTCCACAAGTGCATATATGAAGTTGAAGCTGTTCATTAATAGGATATCAGTCACGCGTGAAATCGACGTCATTATCAACAAAAAGATGCTCTAATTTATATAGATTGAATCAAAGACCTTGCCAGCGCGATTCAAGATAGTCAAAAAAATCGATCAGCGCCATCTATCGGTAACTATTACACAGCTAATTTAATATATTACAATACAAATATAAGCGTAAACAGTGAGCCATCTCAAAAACCATATAGTTTAAACTCTTTTTTTATGAAAATTGCTTACACAACTTTTTCTCAAATAGATGTCTGATATGGGACGTACGATGCTAAGATGGCTCAGATAACGGAAAACGTGGATCCGATCTCAACGTAAGATTACTGGTTCAGATGATTTTTACTATGTATAATTTATCAAGTGTTTGACGACCTTCAGGAAAACTCAAAAGCGTTGAATTAAATTCTGTCATATGTATATATACCTACATATATTAACAATACCAATCTGCTTTCTTAAATCTGAAACAGATAGACGTCTTGGACGTCTTAGACGTTTTGGCACCACCAACCTTGGGAACTAGGTTATTATGTACCTCGTGCTATAGTTACACTGGATTACTCACCTTTCAAACCGGAGCACAAGAATCCAAAGTATTGCTTGGTGTTAGAATATATGACGAGTGGGTGGGTGTAGTTAGTTGATGGCACATTGGCAATTTAAGGAACGACTAGAATTGCGGCGCAAATATAACGAATAGAATTGGTGGGAGGTGGTGACCACTTCCATCGGAGCAGCGCGGTGGATTAAGCTTCTTCTTCTTGTTGAATGGAGAGAAGACCTTAGCCCTATGGTGGCACATTCACTTTCAACAACTTTACTATATAAGATTTTAAGTTAACATGGTTACTTTTATTACTACAAGTATTTAAAACGGGATATTTGCCATGTTTTTTTATTTTTATTTGGTGGAACTGGATTTTTCGATATTTACGAGTTTCTTGTTCACGAGAGTCTCGTAATACTACATTACCATTGTTACAGAAATCTTTATAGTTATCAGCCAAAATTAAGTCATCAAATATGTATACTTGTTTTGCTTTTAATTTAAGAAGTCCATTAAAGCATCTATCACAGAAATTTGTTCATTCCGATCGGAATATTGTGTAGGTGTTTAAGTCGGGGAGATGAAAGAAACAAAATAAACACTACCATTTAATTTATATTTATATTATAAGTCGACACTTACAGCATCTTGTTAAGTATCAGCTCAGTGTATTATGGATTGTACTCACTTGCGCGACGATGCGAAGCGAATGCTATCTGTTATATTTACTCCCATAGAAGTTCATGAAATTTATAAGAAATATTTGCGTAGTTCACCTATTGGCTACAATTGAAGTTTACAGATTCCGAAATATTAAGTTCAAATTTCTGGTCAAGCTATTATATTAATAATGTTCTTTTTTTATCCCAACATTAAAAAGCGGAAACATTTTATACAATCGATATTGCATACTCCTGTGCATAAAACAGTTAAACTGGTTCTACTATAAGGTCTTGCTGATCTATTTCCTGGTGTAAGGGAATAAAAAGCTCACCTGTGTTTGTACACATACTTTTCCATTATTATATCTTCTGAAATTGATTAGATCTTCTTCTAAACACGGAAGCCTTATTAATTCGGCAAAATAGGTTAAGAATGGTCTCTTTAGCAATCATATAAGTAATTTAACTACTTGAGAATGAGAATTATTTTAATTGCACATGTATGGTAGTAGCCTTAGAAATGCTTCTACGTCGAAACAGCTTCCATTTTGGTTATGACGTCATTTATAACGTCAGATTTTACACGTACTTCTTACAGATGAATGTCGAGGGCTAAATGTTAATTACACACAGAGTTGATCATAAACTTATTTTACGCTTACAATTTATATAGACTATAAAGTCGTGCTAACTAAAATAGGCATAGGCATTAACTACGCTACAACATAGTAGGGTAATAATATCTAATTACGTATAAACCTAAATCCTGCGCTATACAATGAAGTCAAGTAGAATTATCGGAATCGGTGAAATTACCGTCGCGTTGGGCGAAATAGCTTCAACAAAAATGTAAAATTTTATAGTCACTTGATTGCAGAGGTATAATATGGTGGTCATAGTGCACAACTATGAATTAATTTCAATATTATTTTCAATTTATTTAGTAGTGGAATATCACTAATAACATCCTCCCATCCTTAATTTCAAGACATTTTTTGGTAATTTTAATAAGTGTTATTCTCTGTCAATGATAAAAGTAAGTATTATTTATGTGTTTACAAAATACTCAGTGAGACTACAGATGTTCATGAATAGGTCGTTTATGTACAGACGATTCTGATCGACGTAATGTATACGCAAATACAAGTGCACTTGACTTTCATAATTCGATGGCACGATAATCTAACGCATCCGGTGACACAGGACCAAATTTTTACGTTAAATACGAGGCATGGAACAGTAAGCATTGCCAACTTCTAAAATTCAAGTCGCTAGTAAAAAAATATAGATAGAAGAGTATAAACAATAACTTTTTCCCGCGATTTAAACTCAGTATCTCAAACACTACAGCCATAAAAGCTAGCCACTAGACCATTCAAGCATTCTTCTAAAAAATACAGTAACGATTTTTTTTTTATTTGAATCAAATGTGTTTCTTAAAAATTTTAAATAGGACTTTAAACGTCATAGGTAGAGAAGTTTCATCAGAACTCAATACATGTAACATGAGCCTAAAGTCAAACTCCGTCACACGTGATTTGCATTCAAATAGGCTAGTTTTCGTATAAATTACCAACCTAGCTATACTAGACAACTCCCCTCGTAGTGAACCTACGTACCTAAATTTGAAACTTCCTCCGTCCAAACGATTTGCAACTATGTTACTTTGATAGGCCATTGAGCGGAGCATTGAAGTGATTTGCAGTGTTAAAACTATGTAGTAAAATTTTAACTTGACTTTAACAAGTCTACGTAATGATTAGTGTTTTAAAAAAACAAATTATGTGTATAATGATTTTTTTATCATCAATTAAAATCATATTTATTTTTGTAACTTTGGTAGGCCGTCGGTAACGACCGTTGCTGTTTGGCAATAGAATATCTGATAAGTGGGTGGTGGTGGTAAAGAGCCGAGATGGCCCAGTGGCTAGAACGCGTGCATCTTAACCGATGATTTCGGGTTCAAGCCCAGGCAGGCACCACTGAAATTTCATGTGCTTAATTTGTGTTTATAATTCATCTCGTGCTCGGCGGTGAAGGAAAACATCGTGAGGAAACCTGCATGTGTCTAATTTCAACGAAATTCTGCCACATGTGTATTCAATAATAATGCAATAAATCTGACAATTCTCATCATTGCAGAGCGTTTAATATTATGTATTATACAATCATATTTCGATTTTTTTTATCAATAATAACATGCGGTCGTATTTACTGAAGGCATCTTTAATCGAATGGAAGTAATCTGACATTTAGAGCAAGATCTCTGTTTTGTTTCCTCGGGACATCCTCGCTAATGGAATGTTGGAATTAACTTTAAGGCCACCATCCACTGATTTGATTCTTTTAAAATAAATTAAAATATATACAATATACATGATCAGTTTTTAACGCTTTAGTCATTGCTTTGTCCATAGCCAACACTTAGTAGTGAGAAGTTAAACTTATTTATTTGCTTGATGATAACTAACTTAACTCTGGTAATCTTTTCCTACGCCATCCAAATTTTACCCTAAAAATGTGATATTGATGGCCTTTTAGTTCTAAAACGAGCATTTCTGTTACAGTAGTCGGAATTGATGTGTCATCAACATCTGACATCTCAATTTGGTAATAAGCAACATTAATATCCTCTCGGAAAATTGTTTGGTACTATTTAATTCCAACTCGCAGCGGGGACTCATTGGTCAAATCAAATAGTGATAATTTCTTAAATTCTGAATAAAGTCAGATTACTAATTCGACTTTGCTCACTCATTGGTTATATTACAATATTATCGGAAGCCACCGACCAATGACCATCAGCGATTCAACAATGACAGGTTATTTTTTCAAATTACATTCACCTTCACAATGCACTAAAGCGTGAACAAGGTTTTTAGTAAAAGCAATGTCTTTTACTACAAACTGAACCTAAGATTTGACGCTAAGTTACAAAGAAAATATTCGTTTGCAAATTTACGCTTATTTCAACTATCTAATATTTCACTGCCATTATTAAATTATTATATTTGATAAAGATTTCCTATCAGAACATTTAATATGTTTTAGAAATTATTATATAATCGCTCATTCGTAACATCAGACACTTCGCTTACGGCTATTCTGTTAAAGGAAAAAATATAATTTAATTAAGTTCACAAAAATAAACAGTTATTTGATATATATATATATATATATATTTCTTAAAGTAAATTGGTGATACACATGCATGATTTTCATACGACTCATTCAGGTTTCAATTATCTTTTCTTGTGTTTCCATGGGTTTGAACTCGTAGTCAACAATAACATATTCTGAGCATTTCGACTTTTATGTGCCAAACATTCTATAGTAATGTATATTTATATATAGAGCCCCTCTGGGTAGGTACCAAGCACTCATAATATATTCTACTACCAATCAGCAATATTAAATATTGTTGTCTATCTCACTCACCCTTCAATGAATGAGACAGTGCAAATAGAGACACACGGGAAAACATCATAGTTCTCAAAGTTGGTGGTGCATTGATGTTGTAAGGAATGGTAAAAATAATACGGCACCGACTTCTATGGGCAGTGGTGATCACATAGCTTCAGGTGGCTCATATGGCCGTCCACCTAACAAGGTTATAAAATATATATTAATATCATAATATAAGATTGTGTAAAGTTTATCTTAATGATATTATTATTATCATTATTATTCAATATTATATTTACAATATTTAAATCTAAAAAAAAAAGTTACTTTAGAATATGTGCCAATTATGAAATGGAAAACAATACGTATCAAATTGATGTATTAATATATACATATATTTGCCTTGTCTTGTTGACTGACTGACTATTTTAAATATATTGTAATATCTGTTCATAACTTACTGGCAATTGTTTATCGACCAAACCCAAGCGGAGCAGCGTCACGTAATCAGTTCGAAGACTTTTGCTTAAGATATATTTATATTTATCCTTACCATTTTTATAACATAGGTTAGTGGACTGGCAAATAGACCAAAAAGTGGTCAATACGGTCCACAGACAATGGTGCCGTAAGAAATTTTAATCATTCCTAACTTCACCAATGTGGCATGCGTGGGAACTTAGATCCCTTTTGCCTGTTGTTACTCTGGCTCCGTAGCTCTTTAGACTTAGTATTGCTCTAGTTGGTGGTAGAATATATGATGAGCAGGTGGTAGCCCACCTTCCACAAAGCTTTACCACCAAGTATACCTTGATTGTATTATAACATTTATTGACGTCATCACTCAAAAATATAATTCAATAAAACGTAGATTATGAATATGAAAAAGTGTTTTGGGTTAATTTGTTCTGCTCTGACTATTGCCATTATTAATATCTCCCTGTGTAGTATTTAGGAAACTAATTGATGGTGGGTACATGAATCATGCTTCTATCTCGCACGTTTCCCTTTTTCTGGTCACTATTATTAATATTAACTGTCACATAAATCCTTATCGACCGTTCGTTTCCTTTTCTAAGTGTCAAATATAATAATATAAATTAATGGACGTCAATTTGTCTGTCAATCAAGATGGAGAAAATAGATTTTGATTAATTCATTTTGATCATAATTTATACATATAATATATTTTATGATATTATACAATTCTTACAACACCAATGCGCCACCAACCTTGGAAACTAAGATGTTACACTGGCTCACTCACCCTTCAAACCGGAACACAACAATAATGAGTATTGCTTTTTGGCGGTGGAATATCTGACGAATGGGTGGTACCTACCCCGACAGGCTTGCGCAAAGCAATACCACCAAGTTACTAAGCTATGTATAGCTACCATTACTATAATGTTTTATTTTTACATCCTTTTACAACACTTATAAAAAATTATAATACTGTCACCGTTTTTCCATATCCTTCCGACATATATACACATACTAGGTGTGTATTTATGACATAAACGACATAATATATTAGCTATAAAATGCTGAAATATGATGTTATAGAAATAAAACAAACGATCAGATGATAAGTGGTCACCTCTGTCCTTAAATATTGGCCTTGCTAATGCGCTGCCATAACATGATTAATATTGTCATATCCCTTATTCCTGCAAGCGAATTTTAGAAAAGGATTATCTACGACCGATCACATACATGCTCCTTCTTGCATGTGACCTTCTTCATCGTCTTTTTATCCTTCATAATTTATTATTGGTTTGGTCAAGATTAGAATAAATAAATGAATGTGTGCATGACTTAAATAAATGACGACAAGTTTACGACACAATATCACACTTAATTCAAAGTAAAGATCGCTGGTGTAGTGAAGAACATTTTGTTTGGGGACACATGTGGGAAAATATCATCCACCTGAATAAAACTAAGTGGTGTTGGTGAATTACAACCACTATTTGGATAACGATGTGGTCAAACCCATACATTATTTGATAGTGGTTTATAATATATTCCTAAATATTATAAAACTAAGACTGTCTGAATGTTATAAACTCAAAACTACCGAACGGTTTTTTATACAGCTTTCACCAATTGTTGGAGTAATTCACGAGGAAGATTTAGCTATATGGTTAATTGAGATATCGATGATGTAGAAAAATCATGGCAACTTGGAGATTTACTGGCGTGCGTAAATAAATAAGGTGCGAAGCCAGCACGAGTAGTTAATAATAGTCGGATTCTTGTGTAGAAAATTTAAAACGGTAAAACCAATTTTCAATTCAATTTAACAAATACATGATAGCATTACCGAGCGTAAAAGATGCTATAGAATAATTTACCTTCAAACTATATCACTACTTACATACGATGCAAACTGATCCCTATACATACACATTACTGGTGGAAGTTTTAAAAGTTTCACATGTTGGAGTCAGTAATTTTAAAGTTTGAGTTAATCCGTAAACAGAATATATCGAACTCGTTCCAGCTTAAGTCATAATATTAAGTAGGGGGACAGTAATACCTTTGTCTTCTACTGCTGGACAAGGCTCTAAGCTATGCTGCTTTGTCTTTTACTGCTGGGTAGGGCTCTAAGGTAATTAGGACGTCATAATTCAATCTGCAGCATGAGGTATTATGCTGCATATTGACGGTTATATTTGTTCCAAATTACGTCTTCTGAATGTATATTATATCAAATCAAATCAAAGTATACTTTATTCAAGTAGGCTTTTAGAAGCACTTATGAGTCGTCATTTAACAAACTATTTAAATTAAACCTACCATCGGTTCGGAATATAGATTCTACCGAAAAGAACCGGCAAGAAACTCAGTATTTACTCTTTTTCAACATCTAAAAATACAGTCATGTTAGTCAAACACAATTATATATGTATGTTACGTCTCCTGCCTGGAAGTCAACAAGCATTAACTCCACGCTTTTTTTCATCAATATCTATTAATATGCCTTCTTTACCAATGTATTTTTTTTATAAATGACTTGAATCTATGAAACGGCAAAGTTAAAAATGTCTGTGGAATTTTATTATAGAAGCGGATACCTTGCCCCAAGAATGATTTATTGACGTTGCGGAGTCGGAAACTTGGCGTTCTAAGCTTATCCTTACTTCTATCTATAAAATGATGAAACACGAAAACAAAAGAATGTAGCCGAAATTGTAGATTTAGCATGTGGTAAGGTCAAGCCACTTTATTCGAAAGACTTGATAACTGATGGGAAATTCTGTAATTGAAATTATGATTCGGAAAAAAAGGTTGCCCTTAAACCAGAGTAGACGACTTGAGGAATATGGAAATAGTTGAATATAGAATACACAGGATAAGTCATTAGCGAAATATGTAGATAAGACTTAATATGTCCAGCGACACATATGTTGGATAGAGGAAAAATTGCTAAACAATATAATATATTTTAAGTAATCTATATACTAATATTATAAATGTGAAAGTAACTGTCGCTCTTTCACTGCCAAACCAATGAACCGAATTTGATGAAATTTTGTATGAAGCAAACTTGAACTCCAAGGAAGGACATAGGCTACTTTTTGTGCCTAACGCATGACAACCAACCCCTAAAATGCGAGCGAAGGCGCGGGCGGCAACTAGTAATGGAATATTTCATGAGTCAGTCTTTAAGGATGTGCCTTCTTCGTACTAATTGCTATTTATAAAACTCAATGTTTCTTTAATATTGCATCTGGCTCATTAGATAGAAGACTTGATTCATAAGTCAAGATCGTTTTTGAGTCATTTGTGTTTATAGTTGTTCTCGTCATCGACGGCCAAAGAAATCATAGGAACAAACCTACCCGTATCTACCCATGTAATTATTTTGTACCAATTTTCAACGACAAGACGGAATAATATCCGTACCTTAAGAAGAGCTTTTCAAATAATAGCAAAACATTTTGGCGTATTTCTGTTATCTATAGGCCGAGATGCGAAGCAAACAAAATAATACTGAATAAATAATCTTAAGCTAAAATACCCTTACAAAACTACCCGAATTTGACAAGCGAGCGATTTCACACTTAAACAAACACCAATATGGACTACAAAAATATTTGCTATGATCCGAATGAAAGCCGTGACTGTGTCAACGGCAGTAGTTAGTTAACCACGATACATTCTACATTTTTTTTTAATTACGTTTTTTTATTCATTGGGTCCATTCATGTACTCTTAGGTACTAGAACTATTAGATAGTGAAATTCAAAGTCGACTTTGACAGCAAAGTCTTTGAGGGAAAAGGAACTAATGTGAACGAGTTTTATGTGATTTCATTTGTTTCATATTTATTTTAATTCATATAGAATTTTGTTTTAATGTTTTTCTAGAATGTGATTAAATGTTTTTCTAGAATTAAATTCAAATAATGTTGTCTTAAGAACAGATTTTAGTTGTGTCATTGAGAAGAAGAAGGACGTAACATATATGCTGTAGTATATAGTAGTCCAGGGTTTTTTGTCTTTCTTCTTCTAGATAATTCAATCATAAATTGTTTAAGCTAGTTAACCTGCGGACCGCCAAGCCGTTTTGAGTGTTCACGTAAACTTGTAAATTGTAAAATTGGAATAGTGCCATCAATCTACTAAATCTGACCTGTAGTCTCCCAATTTAAAAAGTCCCAGATATTTTTCCGTTCCATCAGTTTATTTATTTTATTTTTAAATAAAAATTGATAAAATTTTGATTGAGAAACTCATGTTTATTGTTTTAGAAACAAAAAGGTCGAACATAGCCGGCTTAGATAGTAACAATTCAATGTACGATCATAAAAGCGCAGTATATCACGAGAAATGACAAGCTGTGACTGTCTCTTGATAAAATATGATATATTGGTGATGCTGTAACGTCTCTGCTATAAACTATACAAACTGGTTTACGTACTTAATTAACTTGGAAGTTTAATTTAACGATTTTTACTAAAAATGTTAACAACACGAGAATCCAGCTGGGCGGAGATCTCTTTTATGGTATATGTATGTGGACGGACGAATAGGTCATCTGGTAGTAAGTGGGCACACTAAGTATTACTATTTGGTACCAGTTGACTGGGTGGTACCTACCCAGACAGACTTGCAAGTCCTACCAGATTTTTAATATATTAATATATATTTTTTTACAATTATATATATATATATATATATATATATATATATTTATTGGATTCGGTTATTGTTTATGGTCGATTTTTATTTCGGATATCCGACGGTTTTGATTACTAATACCATTTAAAACTTAATAATTGTATAATAAATTTTATCAACTCTCAAATAATAAGTTAGTAATTAAGAGCTATGTAAAGGCCTTAAACTTCATCTCATGTGATCAATCCATTAATATATTTCAATTAAAATAAAATGAATGTGAATAACCGGCACCAACAATAGAGATTTCTAAAAGAAATCTTCAAAATTCAACTCAAAAAAACTGTTCAGATTCTTTAAAAAATAATTAGGAATTTCTCTGATCTCTGGACTTGTTTACAATACGCGTAATACTACAATGATTAGTTTACTTTAATGTCAATAAGAATAAGAACTAGATTTATAATAAGAATCTGTAAATTTAATAATTTCACGTTGTTTATAATTTAAATATTATGCTTATTGTAATGCTTTATTATAATTTATGGTATATAACAAATTTAATTTATTAAAATTCATATAAAATTGTCATAGCTCGTTTTTTTTTTAAGTAAAAGTTGTCAGGGACACGAAGTTTTATGAAATTGGTATAATATGATTGAATTTTATAAGGTTTTATCCAATGAAAGCGCAGAAAACAAAGTTAAAAACGCGGGAGAAACTGCAACTGAAATCGGGGAAAGCTAGCTATGACATTTTAAAACTCAATTTCGTAGTCTTTTAATGATTTTTTTTTCTCAATAATAATAAAAAACATTAGGTATAGTGAAGTGGCTTGAAATTATAGAAAAAAAAACAGTAACTATTTGAACTTCAATATTCAATAAAACACAAGTATTTACCATAACATCCAACATCCAGTATTTTAGCTAAGTCATAAATCACAATACACTACACGGGAAATTACCACCAAAGAAAATACACCCATAGTTCAAAATACTACGTACAACTGTCACATTTCAAAATACGAATTCCATCATTCCGGAACGAAACACGCGCGCGCGCCGCCTGCAAACAACCACGGGTGACTACCGACTTTACGATTATGATCTGAACGTTTACTATAAATAAATTGTTTAAACGCGTTTTCCTACTGCTACCGTGTGGGAAGACACTCCTCGCATTATAGTTCACACACTGACACACACGTTGAAAAAAATTCAGCGTGTCGAATCGATCGAGTTAATCGTTCGATTTATTTCATCGATATAAGACCTGTTTACATTAATCGTTTTCGATAATCTTTTATTTGACATCCGATATATTATTCGTTTCCGAACGATTGTAACTATGTACGGCAATATTTTTCACTTTTCAGTGTCACAAATCAATGTCAAACACAGACTAACGGATAAATATTTGCATTCTCATATGAAATGCTCGTTTCGATTTGTGAGGTCCTTATCACGTTTACATAGGGATTCGTTTTCATTGTATATTTACTGAGCTAATTTGTGTTGACTAACGTGAAATGGTATTGATATGTTAATAATGGTTTCAAATCTGTTTGAAAATCTTGTCAGCTTCGACAGGTAATTGTTAACGTTTAGAAGATCGCTCGTAAAGCTGTGCATAATTTCGGGAGTTGAATGTCACAATGGTTTAACGGTGTATCATACAATTCGGTTAAGACAAAGATCAGAAGCATTGTATTATAATAGAAATGACAGAACTACTAAAAATCTGTGTTAGAACAGATTTAAGTACGTATTGGTAAGTTCATTTACATTTATTCAGTTCTAAGTAGGTATTGAGTTTTATTTGGGATTTATTCATCTGACAATTATGATATTCTTGTAGGGTATGAACAAAATTGTAAGATTTGATGAAGTAGCAAATTAATTGAATCCACGTTGATTTATGCAAACATTCAACTCAAAAATACTGTTCAGATTCTTTACAAAATAGGAATTTAGGAATTTCTCTGATCTCTGGACTTGTTTACAATACGCGAACTTTTGTGGGGTACTCTTGTAAGTATGAATTAAAAAAAACTGTGTTTAGATGTTTATTTAATGAACTTCTCAATTAATGTATTTGAATATATTAATTCTTCATGAAAAAAAATAATTATTAATTAGAAATCACCCTTATACTTGTATCATACCGTCTAATTATTTATATTTACAACATAAACTGAATAATATAATAAAGTTCTTACTATAGTTACCATAAAAAAAAATATAATATAATAATCGTAATGGCAATGAAAGTCAATTAAATAATTTACCAACTATAATAAATTATAATTTAATCACAATAATTAAATTAATGATGAACGACAGAAAAATAACGGGACATTTTTAGAAGGGAAGTTGTTTTTGGGCACATCAATTCAATTTTAAGGTTAAATTTGAGTACAACGTCTAGATTTTGAATAAAACATTTAGTTTTTTTTTTTATTTTATATGACGTATCTCATCATCATCTCTATTTGTTTTGTTGTATTTTATTTTATTAAACTAATAGAAACTTGAACTTGAAAATATTACACGATTACTATAAATATTTTTTATAAAAGTAAAATATTGTTCTAAAAATATCCGGTTCAAAATCAAAATGTTCCAAATAAATTCCACTGCTATGGGTCAGTTAATAAAATTATCCACTTCGACGGCAAAACCTCATTGTTTTATTATGGATCGCTATCCATTATAGCAATTGAGATTCGCTAACGCAGCGAACCGACCCCACAAGCCCATATTACCGACCTTAATAAACTGAAAGTATTTGCCCTTACGTCATTTTAATGTGCTGTCAGTTCCTTTCACAGTGGCGCTTTTAAACGCCGATCATTATCAATCTTTTTTTTATGTTATCGGTACGCGAACGGACAAATGTGCCACCTCATGGTGAGTAGTCATCACTGTATAGACGCTGGTGATGGAAGAAATATTTACCATGTCCAATATCGCCAATTTGCTACCGACCTTGAGAACGAAGATTCTATGTCCCTTGAGCCTGTAGAGTCATTGGCTCACTTTCAAGAACGAAGGCAAGCTTGCTCGAAACCAATACACAACTACAGAAATAACTATTGAAGTTAATCCACTGATTGATTAGATGTTCTCTATATTTATCGTACTTTTCCATTACACACTATACTACAGTTCTTTTTTCAGTTAAATCACAGTTTTTACGAAAATTAAATACGACGATTAACTTACCAGAAATAAAAATAAGAATGCGTGAGTCTGTTTTATCTTGTTTGTATCAATGTCCGAGTAAATCCTTATTAGTCATTAAAATGATATTGGTAATTATTATTTATGTCAAATCTAGCAGCAGCTATCATCTATATATTATCACATCACATCACATCACATCATCAGCCCATATCTGTCCACTGCTGGACATAGGCCTCTCCAAATGCACGCCACTGTGGTCTTTCATCGGCAACTCTCATTCAGCTCCTGCCAGCCGTATATATTATAAGAAGATTACAATCAAAATCAAAATAAACTTTATTCAAGTACGCTTTTAAAAGCACTTTCGAATCGTCATTTAACAAACTATATTAAGTTAAGCTACCACCGGTTCGGAATGTAGATTCTACCGAAAATAACCGGCAAGTAACACAGTAGTTATGTTTTTTCACCATCTAAAAATACAGTCATGTTAGTTAAATACAATTATATATGAATGTTATATATCCCGCCTGGAAGACAACAAGAATTTAAGTCGGTCTTTTACTGGGGTTGATTAAACATTAAAAAAAAATAATATTACTAATTCAAGCCTGACTGCTGTGTAATATTAGTTCAGTCAATAAAGAACATAAATAACAACATATATAACATAACATATATAATATATAACATTGCTAGATGTTAACGTAAAACTGTGTAAAAAAATTAGCTTAGATTACTCACTATCACTTACTTCATACATACCAAAGACCTTCAAAGACAATTATTCATGTGCTCTTGTAATTAATTCAAAAGTACTTGCGAACTTTTCTGATGAATTAATATGGTTTGGTATCGCGTTGCCTAATATAATGTCTTCACATCTCGAAATAATCCGTTTACATTTTTCCAAATCAACGCGCATATAAAATCGTTACGCATGTTTGGTAACGCACCTGCAACCCCACTGGTGTTGCAGATGTCCATGGGCAGTGGTAATCACTTTCCATCAGGTGAGCCTCCTACTCGTTTGCCCCCATATGACATAAAAAAAAAGAAAAAAAATTTTTTATGTAGTTACACATTACGAGAATATTATATTTAAATATTATTTTTATTAAAAAAATGTATTAAACTTGCTTCAAGAAATATAAAATTGAATCATAAATTACTGTTTTGTAATAAACATAAATTAATGAAGCGACATAAAGATGTTTGACGTCACACTTTTAACTTACGATCTACTATTAAATGATAAGTAAACTGGCTCACTCAGTTTTTATCCCGAATCAAATGAATTCGTATTGTTTGACGGGATAATAATTTATGAGTAGATGGTATCTACCAAGGACTGGATCAGCGCAAAATCCTACGACCCGATAAATAGATAAATAAATAATCGTTTCGTTAAAATGTAAACGGCGCCCGATGTTGTCAGTTAACTCGTACAGCGTTGTATTACTTTATATTGTTAGGAGTTTTACCGTAATGAGTGCTGAGTTTCAAATTAATTTACACACTTTATAAAATAACTTAAGCCCATGTTTATGCTGCGGGCTTATTCGGATTCGCATTGACTTAAAATTTAATATTAATGCGTGTAGAAAAAACAATAGCGCGCCTACAATTCTCATTTGTCTGCAAAGCACAAGTACACGGTACAAGCCAACTAAGATTTTTTTATTTTTATACTTATTGAATCTTTTTTCAGATGTTCTGCTAATGGATAAATAATAAGGATCTTTAGTCTGATCGTCAATAGGGTTTCTGTGAAAATTTATCAGCAAGTGATTTAGGATTTAATTTAACGATTTCCGGTGTCGAGTAATATGTATACCGGTTTTCATGGGTACATTGGAAAATACAGGATTCGATTTCCTTCTTCAAAAAATTCATCAGTTTTCTATGTTGTCTTGGGTGTGGATGTTTGTGGAACCATCTTTACTTCTGATTTTACATAACACTAGCTTTAGCTACTTACATCAGATCAGAATAATGTATGTGATGTTGTCCAATATTTGTTTATTATTACTTAGATCGTATGAATACCTATGGAGCGACGTCTTAGAGAGATACTCTATCAAGATAGTGCTTCTCAACAGCTTTACCTGCTTTCAAATGCACGATAGTGTAATTACTGCCAACTTTAAAAAACCATGGTTGCTACCTATCGAGAATTATTTAACAGTATATATGAATAACGATTTAAATTAACCTGAGGCGTTTATATGCAACAGCTAGCTTATTACACTGACAATGCTGATTTATATAAATAAAAACAAATCAATAATATGATCAACATTTTTCGTCTTTCTATTCTCCAAAGATTTTCCGCGCCTTTCTATTGTTTCAAGTTTGGTAGTTTTATATAATAGCATGTTTTAAAATTTAATTTATTTAAAAAGAGCGTTTAAATAACGCTCCTCTAAAATTTTATCCTTGGCTGAGAATGACACTGTTAAAAGAATTATTTATGGGCCCCATAGCGAAGTTTACTATGCAGTGACATTACGGGGGTTAGGATTGTGAATAAAAACTAGGGTGATATAAATTGCTTAACTTTTGTTTTACAACTTCTCGTGGCTTTTTATTGAAAATTTAATATTCCTTCTTAATATAATGTAATGGATTGTAATATAACAAAAACGAAATGTCAAAATTAGTATATATAAATCTTATATATTAATAGCGTAATATGATCCAAACCTTCTCCTCAAAGGGAGAGGAGGCCTTAGCAGTGGGAAATTTACAGGCTGTTAATTTAATATCGTAAGACGATTTTTCGAGTCCCAGTGATTACGAGACGATAGTTGCACGTAAGAAGATCGGTTCTGGTCTTTTTTTAAACAGCTCCAGCCGCACATGTGCAGAACTTTAAAGAGGATTCTTGAATGCAATATAATAAATTGTTACGAAACAACAAGTAAATAATTTTAGAGAGCGGAAAAAAGTTACTGGTCGGATAGAGAGCGGCGAATACTATGGCTGTACAAAAAAAAAAAACAAATGAAAAACGTGCGAACAGACGACGCTTACAATGAAATTAAATCAAAACAAAACCTGTCATAGGTTTCGAAATTCCTAAAAATCTGTTGAATAAACTCACGCTCACGACCCACTAGTGTATGTTTATTGTTTAAGAACATTTTTAAATTATAATTGAAACTTAGACTGACGAAAAGGCAATGGTCACTCCTTTAATAGACTATGCGTTGACTTCAGTATGATATGACTCCTTTGTGCCTGTAATTACACTGGCTTACTCGATCTTACAATTTATTTACAGCTAAGCAAAGTATCGTAATACATGATAGTAAATTTGACCCTGGATGGTTCCAACAAAAAGTTATATATAATATAATTTGCTATATATAAAATATTTCGAAATACAACCATTATCACGCCATACGATCCGTTTGCCGTATCTGGTCGGCCTTAGGCCCCCTGCCCATACATCTTAACGTAAAAAGACCCACATTATCTTTTTTTTTTTTAATAATATTTATAGCACCATCTTTTGGTACACACGTAACATAAATTTAATACTTGGCTTTCGACGACGAATTTTGTAGGGAACTTCATTAATATTATAAATGGCCATTTCACGTAAATAATTCGTCGAAGTATTGTTATTGTTCGACTTCTGTGATGAAACCTCATTTCAAAGGACATTTAAAATATTTCTTTAACGAATTGGACAAGAAAATTAAATTGATTTCAATAGCTTCACCAAAACATTACGAGTAGAGTTACATTAGAAATGGCATCGGCTTGTCCTCGAGAATACTGAAAAGCCTATCGCGATATTTACTCGTGTACATAAAAAAGTGAATTAAGTTATTTGATGCGAATAATTTTATCTAAGTAAATACGAGTACTTAAATCTCGCTATAAGTTTTTATGTCATATAAATTGTGTCAAAAGTGTGAAATGACGTCATAACTTAACAGTATAGTTTTAGTGTAAAAGATCTTTTTTAATTAGATTTTTTTTGTTAGATACAAAATAGAATCTTCATATATGTATAATGATCCAGCTTGAAGCTCGACAGCACATAATTTTCACAACGTAATATTTAAGCTAGCACTTACTAATTTATACATGTATTTGTATACCAAAAGCTGTTATAATTAGAAAAAAAAAAAACCTATTAAAATTCATTCTGTATAATTCACGTTAATTTTACAAAGTTAATATTTATGTTCATAAAAAATAATCCTGTTTTTAAAACGCATTAACAGCCGGCAAATCCCTCTTTCATTTGTGAATCTCAATGAGATTTTTTGAGCCTACTCACCACGATATGAAGTATCTTTAATAAGTTAAATGTAAGCCGAACATTAACATTCCGCTATCTGAATGTTGACCCTAAAGTTAAATGTTTATATAGTTATTTTATAGAGTTTAATATAGTAAAGAATTTACTTGATGGTACTTGTTGTGGTAGGCTTTGTGCAAGTCCACCTGGGTAGGTACCACCCACTTCATATAATATACCGCTAAGCGCCAATACTCAGTGTTTATTCCGGTGTGAAGGGTGATTAAGCTAAACAAAAGAGCCTTCTCATTAATTGTCATTCGGTATTACAGTCTTTCATTCACGGTGGCGCTGCGCGCGCGCGCACTTTCCATGAGATGAGCCTCCTGTCTCATTAATAAATTTCATTTTATTAATTCGAAACAAACCATGTCGTAAATAGACCGAGAAAAGATTTTTGATTTGTTACATTATTCCTCTGCCTCACCTAAAATATGTAAGAATGATTTTATGAAAAGGCACGGAAATATGTAACAGGAATCTGGGGAGACGCGTGTTATTTAATTTAAAATTTGCCATCAGATGATATCAACATATTTTCCGAGAGCTTATTTAGTTAATGTTGCCAAGTTGAAATGTCAGATTATATTATGCGACTACTCTATGGCTCGGTTGTTTTTATTTATCTTGACTTGAAGACTGAGTAAGACGTATCCTTAGGATCCATAAAATTGCTTTTATTTATGAGACCTACCTTTATGAGCTATCCGTCCCGCAGCGCACGCCAATAAAGCTCCCTGTGGACAGGGTCTTTTCAACATCTCGAACAATATTTATCATCAACATAATATTTCAAACAATTACATTACGTAAAAAAAAAATCAAATGATTATATATGTACCTATTCTAGCGGCAAGAAGAAAAACGGCCATCGTCGTTTTGACACATTAAAAAAGTGATGTGAAATGTAAATTTATTATCGATATAATATATTCAAATCTTTGTTTTTTTGCAAGTAATTTAATTCAAGTTTTTGTTGCAAGTAGTATCTGATTAAAAAGGTTTAATAAAAAAAAATATAAAATAAGTTTAAGTAATATATTCGAACGAAATCAATTTAAATCAAAAATTGGAATTAGAATGAATAACTTTATAAACACATTACAATAAACATATATAAATAAAATAAAATAAAATAAATAATTTATAAAATAGATAAAATATTTACTGTCAACACAAATATAACACCGACTACGAGGTCGAGTGTGAGAGTGTGACGTACACGTTTACGCAAAAAAAAAAGAAAGTTATCTTCTCGGTACCCTAATATTTGTAGTTTAGAAATCACATTCGATAAGTTTTATGACTAACTGCACGTCACTATTGACAATAAAGAACAACAATTTGCTCCTTTGATGTAATTATTTATTAAATACGAAACTTCATGAGCGGGCAAACGTCAAAACGGCCATCATAGCGTGCCGTTACTATAAAGCGTATGAAAACCGATTTTGAATCAATCGCGTTCAGACAGATAGACCGAAGAAAAATTTAATAATATAAGAAAGAAAGTAATAAAGAAATGGTATAAAAAATTATAAAAAATAATTAATAAAGAATAATTTGTAAACAAACACAACAAAAAAGGAAAGAAATAAAACAAAAAAGAATTTGGTAAGCAATGATAGTAATCGTGTCTAAAACAGGAGTACCATTCAGCTTTCAAGTTGGGTTCCAAAAGGCCAACGCTGATTTTCAATGCTACCCTATGTAGACCCTCTGAATATATATATTATAATAATTTAACTTTTCAATGACTTTAAAATATGAAACCAATACGCTTGTATACCATTTCTAAGTATATTTTTATCTGTGGTATTCGATACTCTCTATTGTTTTAATTTATAAAGGTTTTCTTTTGTTCAACATAGCTATGTATTAGCTAACTACCCTATAATGAGCGATTGTTTCACAACCTACGTTATTTCTTTAATATAAAACATATTTATAAAGTTTAAATTTATTTTATACGTCAATGTAACTATAGGTATAAGGTACATAACATCTTACATTAGCAGCCTGTAAATTTCCCACTGCTGGGCTAAGGCTTCCGCTCCCTTAATTAGAATGAGTAGAAAGTTTGGAGCATATTCCGCTCCAATGCGGGTTGGTAGAATACACATGTGGCAGAATGTCGTTGAAATTAGATACATGCAGGTTTCCTCACGATGTTTTCCTTCACCGCCGAGCACGAGATGAATTATAAACACAAATTAAACACATGAAAATTCAGTGGTGCCTGCCTGAGTTTGAACCCGAAATCATCGGTTAAGATGCAGTCGTTCTAACCACTGGGCCATGTCGGCTCTCAACATCTTAGTTCCCATCATTGATGGCGCAATGGTGATATTAGGAAGTTTTTTTATGTAGTATGTAGGCGGATAGGCAAATGGCGATGTAGCACCCATAGATATTGCCTCTGTAAGAAATGTAAAAAAACATTACTTGCATCACACCAAGGCGCCACCAATATTGGGAGATAACATATTATGTCCCTTATGCGTGTAATTACACTGGCTCACTCACCCTTCAAGCCAGAACACAACAATACAACGTATTAGTATTCCTCATATACATAAATGACTTGCTTTTTCTTGTTGGGAACAAACATGATATAGTAGTGTTTGCTGATGATTCCTCTTTGGTTTTTATAATTAATAGGAAACAGGTACAGTATGACGATGTAAACAATGCTATGTCTGATATGGTACACTGGCTTAGCGTAAATAATCTTAGGCTGAATAATAAAAAAATTAAAATTGTAAAATTTAGCACACCAAACGTGCAAAATGTAAAACCCGATGTACTTATCAATTGGGAATCCATGGATCCGGTTGAAACAACTGAATTTCTTGGCCTTACTCTTGATGCCAAGTTACAGTGGCTCCCCCATATAAACGTATTGGCGGGTAGACTGAGTTCTGCGGCATTTGCGGTCAAAAAAAATAGATTATTTACCGATGTTGATACGGCTCGCCTATTTTATTTCAGTTACTTTACACAGTATAATGTCCTACGGTATTATGCTTTGGGATAACGCAGCCGTTATCCATACTTTATTTGTGCAGAAGAGGGCTATTCTCGCAATCTATAACCTAGGAGCCAAGGAATCATTAAGGTATAAATTTAAAGAAATTAAGATATTAACTGTTGCTTCTTAATATATATTCTGTAATGTTATGTATGTACGGAATGTTTTTATGAGAAAATGTGATTCTCATAACATTGCTACAAGGAACAAACACAATCTTGTTACTCCCGTTACTCGACTGCATAGAGTCAGTAACTCTTTTGTACGGCAATGTAATTCTACAACAGGATCCCAGAAAGCGTTCAAAATGTTCTGTTGCCAAATTAAAAAAAAATATTAAAAGACGCTTGTGTGCGAAAGGTTACTATACAATTAGTGAGTTTATGTTTGATAAACTCATATCTTGGGAATGAAACGATCGCCTCCTGGCTGTTTCTATTCATATACAATTATGTATCTAATTAATTTGATAAAAAAAAGACCCGCTGAGTTTCTTTTGCCGGTTCTTCACAGGTCAGGGTGTTTCCTTTTTCCGAACCGGTGGTAGTGCTTAATTTGACCATCAATAAGTAAGTGTAATGCTTATAATATGTTGAATAAAGGAATTTGAGTTTGAGTTTGAGTTTGATTGCTGTTTGGCGGTAGAGTATCTCATGGGTGAGTGGTACCTACCCAGATGGGTTTGCACACAGCCCTCCCACAAATACATTAATATCACCACCATTAATATTGCTTAAAGTACCAATGTATATGAGAAATGGTGAGCTCTTATCTATTTGCCAGTAAACCTAGCTATATGAAATAAAATTTATCTCGTGGCCACATCGCCTAACATCTGTAAACTAATAAATACGACGAATGGATGTAATTCATCAGCTCAAAAATAGATCAACCCGAAACTCTGATAAATATTTTTTTCTATGAATCATTCGTAACGCAATTCGTACGTCCGTCTGTTATTTCAGCGCGTCGATTCAATGTTGCTATCATTCGAAATTAATTTTGTTTAATATAAAATTACACTTTCATCGAAAATAGAATCAGTGTTAGGAAGTGTACATATGTGTTTGTAAAAAACTTACCTTTATGTTACTGTTCCGTTACTCTAACTTAAAAGTAATGATTTATTTATTTATTAAAGCCTCATTTATTCCTTAGTATAATAATAGTAATCAGATTTTTTTTTTTATAAATCTAATTTTAACTAAGGACCTACGACGACGAGTATAGGCCTTCTCCATCTCACTCCATTTTTTTTTGTCTTGAGCTATTCTCAGTCTTTGTTATTGGAAGAATTATTTGGTTTTTATTTGTTTTGCTTGTATGTTAGAAATAGAAAGATAATGCAATTCATTATTTAAAACGAAGCTTTCCGTTCATGTCATATAAAAAAGTTAATATTTTCTTCCATGTATCATGTCACAATATTTCTTGACAGGATTTTCTTGTATTGGTAAAAAATATTTATGCACATTTTATACGTTATTCCGAGATGATTTTATACGTGAGCCGAGATGGCCCAGTGGTTAGAACACGTGTATCTTAACCGATGATTTCGGGTTCAAACCCAGGCAAGCACCACGGAAATTTCATGTGCTTAATTTGTGTTTATAATTCATCTCGTGCTCGGCGGTGAAGGAAAACATCGTGAGGAAACCTGCATGTGTCTAATTTCAACGAAATTCAGCCACATGTGTATTCCGCCAACCCGCATTGGAGCAGCGTGGTGGAATATGCTCCAAACCTTCTCCTCAAAGGGAGAGGAGGCCTTTATCCCAGCAGTGGGACATTTACTAGCTGCTAATGCTAATACTAAAATACGTTACTCCAAAAATTTATTTTAGACAAATATGAAACATATGACAAATTATGTCATAAACCAAAACAGAATTAATTTAGGTGACCGTCATCTTATTCTGCAAACATTTCATTTTATAAAAGATCATTTAATTTGACGAACACTCAATTACAATTGCGTTATATCTTGCAAATGTACTGATGTTCAAGATTAAATAAAAAACAAACCTTCCAAACTAGCCTGTCCTGTATTTGAATGAAAAGGTGTGTGAAAAGTTATCTTTTGTATTTTGATTAAATCATAGAACACCAAAGTCCACGTGTGAATTTACAACCTTTGCTCGCCTTATCGTGTCTTACAAGAAAATCGTATACTGTATTTTTAAATGATCGAAGTTCATCACACGAGTTTACGTCACGTCTAGACGGTCGACGGTGCCAATCGAAAGTGGAACTTTGTTTAAGCAAACAAAGCTTATGACCAAATTAATTCGTATCCGTCGGAGCAATTCAAACAGTTGTCAAAAATCAAAGCAAATATCCATCGGGCGGACGTTCCGTCTAAATGCATACATCGAGGCCTCAATTTCACGCGGCGTCGCTCAAAAACGCCGAAAAAGAAACGCAAAATGGCTGCCAAAAAAGTCCGCAACCCATAAGGGCAATGCCCAGTAGCCAAAAGGCTAGTGGAACACGTGTGGGATATCCATATTTCTTCTTTTCTACGGATTTATCGGACGGTTATCAAGTCAGTCAAATTTTCTGTCCAACCCATACGGAGCTCTAATACATCTACTTTACCTGAATCATGATTGTACTTTTTATTAATTTCTTTATGTTATTTTTTATAAATATGTAATTAGGAATACATAGATAAATTTTAATTGACTCTGTGTTGCTTCTTTTGTTTATAAAATTGTTATGAAAAATACCTAGAATTAATAATAAACATCGGTATTAACTTAGTCAAGTGCACAATAAAGTGTCATAAATTAAATTAGCTGTCTGATAATAAGATCACTTATGCCTCAAGGTACTTGCACTATAAGAGATACTTCTTACATCCGTATCTACCTATAATTATACTGGTGCGTCACTTTAAACTGAAACATAATACCTATGTATTGTTTAGCGGTAGACTAACCGTTAACTAGGTGATATCTACCCATACGAGCCTAGACAAATTACAAGTTTCAAGTAACTTCTCAATCTTTTGTCCGTTTATTTAACAAAACGTGGTCAATCTAAATTTAGGAAACACGTGCGATACGAGAATCCTTTGACAAGTAGTTAGTCGTAATTCGGAACGTGTTATTCGGCACATTCGAACGAACGAATTTATTTATTGACGTTAAAAAGATCTTTAAAACGACTTTATATAAAGAGTATGTATTATAGTTGATAGTGAATTTGCATATTTAAAGACGTTCTATATTTTAATAACTTATTTTTATATAAGTCATCTTTATATTAAATGGTTTTATAAAACCTAACCTTGTAATTTCTCTTTAGAATTATGACACTTAAAAAAGTTTACTTATAAAAAAAATTGTCGACTAACAGACAGGATATGCCATATATCATTGTATTTAACTAACATAACTTTTATGTACTCGAGAAGCGTTTGCATAGTTGAATACTCTAATTTCAGTAAGTTATAAGACGATTTGAATATATTTTTTAAATAGCCTTTAAGTGGTAGGTGGTAAATGCAGATTCCAAAGTCCTGGGTTCAACTTACTTCACTTCGGGCCGATAGAAAAAATATTGAATATGTCAAGTAGCTCTGATACAAGAAGTATTTCACAATTAAACAAAAAAAAATTTTTGAAGCCATTTCTTCTGTGCCTAATTTTTCTTTGGACTTGCCGGATTAATTTCATAGTTTGACTGCATTTGCGTACACACTTCTGTAATATATTATGTTCTACGCAGTTGCCTATTCATATTACACTATGAACCCAAGGAGCTGAGCAGTATTAATTAACATTGGTTTCTATTAAATGACTCACACGTACGACTAATGTTGAAAATAAGAACAAGTGGTCTGTAATATCTATTGCGCAGTATAATATCTGTGTCACTTTTTTACGAGTAACTACTTAGTAGAACTTAATTTTTAAACACAAATAATTTTTTATGTATTTGATGAGCGGTCTAACGAATCGCCGCCTAGTTGTCAGTACGGCACCACTGCCCAGAGGCATTGGTGCCGTAGGAAATTTTAACCATGCAATGCACCTCCAAATTTGGGAACTAAATTTTTATGTCCTTACACTGGCTCACTCACACTTCAACCGGAACACAAAACAAACTATTGCTGCTTGGCGGTGGAATATATTATGACGAGTACCTACTCACACGGATTTGCACAAAGCCCTACCAGCAAGTAAAAATCTGGGTTGTCTTAACTCGTGTTAGATGTATAAGCGGTTTGATTTTTATCAGAATTTTTCAATTCACACATCTTCAAACTTTTGTTACAAATAAATAATTTATCAGAAGACCTACTCGGATTGGTGACCAATCAAAAAGTGAGTTACTATTATTTTTATATTAAATTGTATTTCTATTTTTCGAAATTGACATGTCTCATTTTATTGCTAACAAATCCATTAATCAAGGTTTGATAGTAGTAGCATTTAAATTCAACCCATCTTACCATTCCTGAACCAAAGACCACTCACTCAAAGACAAATTCTCGTAAAAAAACATCGCTGGAGCTTAATCCACGATGCTCTAGTACGGGCTTGTTGAAAATATAGATATTCTTAACGATGTTTCCCTTCACCGCAGATCACAAAATAAAAACAAAAGCGGAAATCTCTCTGACGCTACCCGCAACGTCCGGTTTAAATCTGCATACTGTCACCATTGAGCGATCTGGTCACTAATATATAGGAAATTCTGAAAACAGTTCAACTAACTAAAAATCAGGTACAAGGTTGGTACTGTTAGAATCTCTCTGTAGGCCTACTGGCCTATAAATAAGTTTCATATGAAATAAAACTCTGATATATGCCATCTAAACACGACATACAAACTTTACTGGACCGTTAGATGGTAAAATGATTTATAGCTATGATGAAAAGTTACATGGTTTCTATTTGTAATATTCTTAACTCAGATTCAGTTTATTTATTTAAATAAACAATAAATTAGTTGGTTCTCCTCAACATACTTTATAGGGTCCTACATATTTTGGTTTATTTAGCATGAAAACACGCGAATAGTAACGATAATTCTTATAATTTTAATTTGATTTAGATTTTATTAACAAATTGGCTTACTTTATTGGCTTGGAATTGAATTTGCATCGTTTCGAATCAATTTATTACCTGTCATCCACCATAAAGCTTAGTAGTTTCATAAAAATTGTTGGAGTATTTACTATGAAAGGTTTCTTTTACTTTAAATTTGAGTTTTTTTAAATAATTAATTATTCCATATTTATTTATTTGATTTAAATATGGATAAAGGTCCCTTTTGATTTTGGGTATTTTGTAAAGAGATACTGGCCACACTACCTAAACCTTTCAATAAGTTTCGAATTCGTTCTTTTTTTTTTCTTTATTCTATTATCGGTTTAGCACCGAATTCAAACTTCAAATCGAATGCGGTAATATATCGGTTTATATCTAAATCTTTCGTATCTATTCGTAATCTCAAGATAATTTAATAATAATAAAGTTTTGATGTTTGATAAAATTTTAAAAACATCTTCCTTAAAAGTTCTAGTTTGCAATTATGAAATTTAGTCACGCTTATTTTGTGGTTTACTTTGATTTTTACTCATTGGAATTATTCTCCGGAGCTGAAATCTTCATTCATAGTAAGCTGGAGTTTAAGCCTCCAAAAGGTAAAACCATGCTTACATCCTTCGATTAGGTATTAGGTATCTTTTGGTTATGATTATCAATTGATAGCTGAAACATTAAGTGTGGACGGCTGCAGTGTCTTTGTTAAGTGTGTCTAGATACATGTTGTTGCCACTCCAAGGATGACAAGCTTGTCCCTTGAGTAACTACTAAGCTACTTGCCGGTTCTTCAGTAGCTTCACCTATTACAGTGTAGTATGGTGTAAAAGAATGATTTAAAAGTGCTTGTAAAAGCCTACTTGAATAAATTATTTATTATTTTGTTGTTTTTAATGTACAAACTTATTTTACACCGGCCTGGTGAAAATAACGGTAAAAGTACGGTGGCCTCTAAATTTTTATTTAATACAAAATAATTGTATCGTCAATGCAAATGGGGAACCATGTCATATTATAATATTTTCAAGGTTATTATTATAACAATCTAATTACGTCCTCCTCTAAAAAGTCACAAGAATTATTAAGAAGTTCTTATAACGTTTCTTGATTAAAAATAAATTATAAATGTGTTCAAAAAATGAACAGTTAAACGAGCAGATTGCATGTTCGAATGTGACCATCCTGTATATTAACTAACGCTTCAGCTATTACTATCACGAACATGGTACCTTCGACCTACTTATTTTGTTCACATAATATATGTATACATACGTGAGTAATTTATTTATTATAAGATATAGTATTGTTTCTTACAGTGTGTTAGAATAAAAAAGAGTTCTCGGCTTTTGTTCAGTGATTTTCACAGGAACAAGCGAATTATCTGAACGTACTTAAAATATTGTAAGCCGTATTAGGATGATACGCTATTATGGTGCGTTTATCTTATGAATATAATTATTACAATTGATCGTATGTGATATGCGACTTATCACTTTTTGACAATTTTCGATCGACCGTTGAACTGCTAGTTTCTAGTTTCAGGATAGATGAATTTAAAGTCCAGGAGGCCTTAGGGCCAAAAAAGAGTAAAGGCCCCTGATTATTAATTTACAAATTCATTTGAACATTTTCAGTTCTGTCAGTCAGGTTTGTCAATAATATTTAATCTTTATATCACTAACTTTTAAAGCTTATTAGTAATATTATTATAATTTGACTATTTCTAGAGATCTAACCATTAATATTGTTATCTCGTGGGAATCTCTGTCGTGGGACCCTAGGGCAGTTGCCCTGGTTACCTTCCCATAAGTCCAGCCCTAAGTACCTGAGGCACAAAAAAGCAAAAGACTTATGTTTTTTTTGAGGTAAAAGGTAAACTCGATAAATGAAGGTTTTCATCACCATCGTTACTACACATTTATGCATTTTCATTATTTTCATCATTAACAACCTGTAAATTTCTCCTTTAGAGAAGAAAATTTAGAGTATATTCCACCACGCTGCTCCAATGCGGGTTGGTGGATAAACATGTGCCAGATTTTCTTTGAAATTAGACACATGCAGGTTTCCTCACGATGTTTTCCTTCACCGCCGAGCACGAGATGAATTATAAACACAAATTAAGCACATGAAAATTCAGTGGTGCTTGCCTGGGTTTGAACCCGAAATCATCGGTTAAGATGCACGCGTTCTAATCACTGGGCCATTTCGGCTCTTTAATTATGCATACGGACATACTATTACATTCATATACAAATATACACTCGTAAGCATCCTTCTGATGTTGATCGGAACCCTATGATATCCCTTGTACTTGTATTAACACTGTCTCAATCACACAACAATACTAAGAATAGCTGCTTGCTCTTCGAATATCCAATGAGTGGGTAGTACCCAAACTGGCTTGCAGAAAACACTACAAGTAAACGTGATACAAAAAGATTAATTTTCATGTTAAATTAGTAAAAAAAAAATAATTAAGTAACTATTTATATTTATTAATATTGATATCACTTTGTAGTAGATTTTTATTTTCGAACTCATAAAGGATTAGTCATTCATTAATTAAAAATGTGTACGTAACACATACTAAGCTCCACGTTGCAAGTAATTAGTTACCCAGGGCTTACAACCTCTTACTATGTGAGCGCGCGTGAGCCTGAGAGAGCTTATTTAATAAAGAATCTCCGACGCTGGAATATTGATTGGTATTGCATAATTATATTAAATTTATACTATCCGTCACATGCAATTACATATTATTTATTAAGCACTCGAAGCCGGTTTTGAACGTTTAATATAAAAAAATCCGATACGACGTACTCGTACATGTTGGTGACACAGTGATACTTTGGCGTGTGCAAGGGTAGGTACTACACACTCATTATAAAATGCACAAGCATGTTGAAACATTTATACTTGTGTTCTGGTTTGAGTGAGCCAGTGTAAAAAAATATCAACAAAAGTTATATATTTTTTATTTATGGTTTATTTGTATATATATAAATCGTTCGTATGTACATGTATCTCATTTCGATTTTATCATTTTTTTGGATTTATTTGAGTTGTTCCTGGTTGTTTTAGATTTCACCCGTTTGGTGGCGCTGCGAACGGGAATTATATAAAATTCGAACGAATTCGGGACAAGCTTATATTATATATATTGGATATTATATATATTGGAGTGTATTTAAGCTAATTGTAAGAACATATTATGCCCAATTTTGTCCTTATCTTGAGATTTTAAAAGAAGTCGCTTCAAAAAAAAACCCCTGTTAGCGATAAGACCTCCTTTGCGTGTTTTAGATTTAATCTGTTATTTTCTTTTGACGGGCTTTAAAAAAAAGGAAGGAGATTATCAATTCAAACTCAGAATCTCAAAACTCCGCAATTATGAAACGATTTGAAAAAACCTTTTTTACTTCCCGCTCGGTTCTATTCATTTTTAAAGAATTATTAGGGTTGGTTACTTTGTGAGATTTTCTTAAAACATTAGATTTGAAGATGTTATGTTTGTTATATTTATAACTGTTAAGGAGTTCATTTAACTATACACGCGTGATGTGTACAAAACTATACGTATCTCATTAAATACCAGTATCGTTTGACAGATCGGTTGAAATTTATGGTGATTGGCTTAAGACGCTTAGCGCAAAGATACTTTACCCTTGCTCAATTAGCAATTAACAAAACTTATACAAAAATATTATTTCCAATCGGACTGGAAGTAACGGATATTAGTGAATTAAAACTTACAATGTATCTAGATTTATAAATTTGTGCTTCGCATAGTAAAATAAATTTAGGTATTATAAGCCCGCTTTATGAATTTTGTTAGGTTAGGTTAGTAGCAGTATTTAGTAAATAAATAAATATAAATAAATATTGGACAACAACACAAATATTACTCTGATCCCAATGTAAGCAGCTCAAGCACTTGTGTTATGGAAATCAGAAGTAACGACGGTACCACAAACACCCAGACCCAAGACAATATAGAAAACTAATGAACTTTTTTTACATCGACTCGACCAGGAATCAATCCAGGGAGCTCGGAGTGGCTTACCCATGAAAACCTGTGTACACACTACTCAACCACGGAGGTCGTCAATGATGTTTGGTGATACGCTCCTTAATAATGAAAATGTAACAGCCAGTGAATATACCATTGCTGAGTTAAAGCCTCCTTCACGAGGAGAGGAGAGGTTTGGAAGTTTTTCCAGCATGCCTAGCCACGCGGACATATATTTCAGAATTTTACCCAACACTTGTCGGTTTCCCCGCGTTTTTTTCACCATCAAAACCTGAATTAAAACAAATGAAAACTCTGTAATGCTGGTTTGCAATTATCGTGGGACCTATTGTCTTATTATATTAAACAGTCTTTAATGAACGGGCGTTATAAAAAAAAAAATTTAATTAAAAAATAATAATTATATTAAACATAAAATTAGCTTACACATCCTTTATACTGAAATACAACAAAAGATTCCGAGCAGTATGTGATTACACGTAAATAAATTCGAACCGTGCCCTACCACCGGTATCTAAGTAATAAAAATAAATAGTTATCTGATTAGAATAGTAACAATCCCTTTGTTAGCTGAACGTTTAAAATAGCCAAAGTCAGTTTTACGCCAGCCATCTGTTCCCCATGTTTAGACCGTTTGTAAGTCAGTGTTGTTCTGTTACGACGTAAGTACAGTGGACAGCAGTTCTGTAAAATCCAGCTTGGAACGCAGAACGTGACCTTGAAACGTCAAATATTTACAAGCAATATAATTAACTAATGAATTTATATATTCCGATGTCTCCATACTCAGTAGTCGCCTGGATTCGGGAAGCTGACAGTGCTTTCGTTCCTCAAAAAGAACGCCTGAATAGTTTCCAAAAATTCATACATATGTTCATTATAATATTTACTGTCAAGTTCGCTTAAAATTTGTCGTCATGCCCCAAATCAATCAGGAAGATTATTATCATGATTTCTCTCAAAAAATTTATTCACATTCAACGACACTCTTGCATCATTCTTTATCTATATATGTCTTTGCATTATTAGATTCATACAAAACAATATCCATTCCATCTGTCTACTACCGGTTTAGTTTGAAAGCCGATAATTATTCGGCAAACAAAATAGGTACACGTCTTATTTATCTATCCATTGAGACATATCTATACTGACGTAAATAGTTCACACGATCAGAGGTATTTGTAAAATATTTAAGTGACTATTATTATACAAAGCAAAGTTAACGATACAATGTACGACGAACAATACTCCAAAGCTGGCTAACATAAACATGGTTAGCGTCGCGATCCCAAAATAACAATATAAATAACTTTAAATGGTATTTCTTTGTACCAATCGCTGTACCGACTGATTTGTGAACGGTTTGAAGTCTGTTCATAGAGTAGATAAGTAAACAGATGCGTCTAATTTAAAATTTTTGAAATGGCTAGGCGTGGGTTTTACGGAACCTGGTAAGTGATCACCACCGGATATACATTGGTGCCTTATGAAGTTTTACTCACCCTTCAAATCGGAATACAACAATACCAAATATTGCAGTTTAACTGTATAATATTATGATGAATATCAACCCTCTCTCTGTGATGTATACTTATCATAATATAACCAACCCTTGCATAAAGTTCTACCACCAAGTAAGTATTTTCGACGACCTCCGTGGTCGAGCAGTGTGTACACCGGTTTTCATGAGTATGCCACCCCGAGGTCCAGGGTCCGATACCCAGCCGAGTCGATGTAGGAAAAGTTCATTAGTTTTCTATGTTGTTTTAGGTCTGGGTGTTTGTGGTTCCGTCGTTACTTCTGATTTTCCATAACACAAGTGCTTTAGCTACTTACATTGGGATCAGAGTAATATATGTGATATTGTCCAATATTTATTTATTTTTATTTTATTGAATCAGAGCTAAACCTTCGAGGTTTTTTGAAAATGTAACTAAAGGAAAATTTATTAGGTCATGGATTATTTCCTCTGGTAATTTATATGTTTTGGCTTTAACACTAACAGTGATCTAATAAACTGACTAGAAGTTCCCTGCAGTTTTGAATAGGTTGTATCAATACCCGAACTTTGAATCAATTAAAACTGTGAACAAATTAAAACTGTGTTATTCTAGATCTCTTTATTATAATGGTGGCTTGAAATCCCATCGGACTAAAAGCAACACATGTGCACTCGCTATGTCCCAAAATTCTCAGATTGTTACTATTATTAAAATAGATAGAATTACTGGGTCGACATACATATCAATTTAGATAATATTTTTAACAGCGTATAAAAAGTAGATAAAATTCATTGCCATGAATTAAAAAAAATACTTGTTTTTAAACGAATCTACGGTTGTGCTTGCAGGTTTAAATCTAACAATACCACCGAGTTTTCTGAACGTTTGACTTTTTGGTACTTACTACGATAAAAAAATCATAATGAAAAATGAGATTTTTTGTCGTATCTGATAATATAATCTATGATATCGACGTATTTATAGTAATGCAGTGAACATATCGGATTATTACCGGCGTGCTGCATCGCGTGCGACGCGTCGCCCTTGAAGACATATGGTCACGAAATATTTACAGACATACATCGTTCAAACATATAATAAAAATGTTTATGTCTGCAATAAATTATTTCATAAGAATTGGTTTCACAAAAAATTCGAATATAGAACGCTCAGTGGTTGAAACAAAATGATCGTAACTGAAGATCTCGAGTTCATGAGGACGCCGGAAGTCTTCGATTTTATCTGACACTGACTGCACATATTTGCCGACAAGCTTGTGCACCAAAACTTCAGTTTATATATTCTTACTTTATCATATAGTATTTTATAAATACATTATGTCAATTATTATTTGTATATTAATGTAAAATTTATTTATATGCTAACATTCTTTGCCACTATTCGACGTGGTCATGATTCGTACAGTAACTATTTTTAATTATTATTTATAAATATTTAAGTCCTTAATGATTATTATGATTATATAATCGCACTTATCTGGAAATACAAGGTCTTCTATAAAAGATCACATTTAGTGATACGGCGACTTAGTATTAAATTTTTATGTATTAAACTGACTACGTCCGAAATTAATCAGAACATTATTTAATAAGGCCAGATTCAAACTATACTAAATTATCAATGTATACTTCATTATTAATTCCGTGACTGCACATGAAATCACTTTTGAAAATGGAAACGTTTTTCATAATAACTGATGACGTCAAACGTCACTCAATAAATTTAATAAAATTCCGCGCGATATTATTAACTTCACAATGTACGTGAAGTACTTTTGTATTGGGTATTCAACAGAGCAATAATATGTGAAATTTGCATTATCCATCGCGTGTCGTTTTTGTTAAAGTAATTTAAATCAAAAATCAAACGGTCCTCTGTTCCGTCTGAGTACATTTTAAATATTTCACTTTATACATAGTTTCGTATCTTCGAGGTAAATCGAAGCTCAGTAACAAAAAAATCAAATAAAATTATCCCGCTTCAGAAAATCGGACAAAAAATTTAAATCGTTGTAGAATTGGAACTCTTGTGTCTGTGCATCTAAGTATCACCTATACATCAACAATAACATGGAAATTTGTTGAAATTGAGCTTGAACTGTAAACCCGTTTCACGAAGCCAATTTTCCAGAAATGCACACACTTGTGTATGTACGTCTTAATTATGTAATCTAGTATAATTCGAGTACATTTTTTATGTATATATATCTAACTATATAAGTTAGACGGGACGGGTAAATCTGGTAATAAAATTATTAAGATATCCATCTTAAAACGTATATTTTGATGGACGGACAGCCGAATCTAATGGTAAGTGGCCGCTGTCCATAGACATTAGTACTGTCAGAAATATTAATAATTCCTTATATCTTACTAAGCTAAGATTTTATGTCCTGTTCCTGTAAATACTTCCTCTAACCGTTCAAACTGGAACACAGAAATATTAAATATTGCTGTTCGGCGCTCGAATATATGACGAGTTGGCGTTGACCTAGCTCTACCAAGCGAAAATGAAAAATAGGTATTATGTTATATTTTTTTTTGGCTTGATTTTTTTTCCATAGTTATTAAATAACCATGTAATTACGGACTACGAATATTATATATTTTTAATAATCCACTACATTTTTCTCTACTTATCTTCTATCGTACTAGTAAAAATCCTTCTTTTTGTTAAGACATAAAAATGATTACGGCGACTTATTGATCATATATATAAGGAAGATAAATACCGTTGAGAACTTTTTTCTAGACGTAGACAGAGTTTTTAAAATTTAAACCTATAAAGTTAACGATAGTTACGGAAACTTTAGTTCGATTACACGTTACCACAATTATTTGAGCTATATACAATAAGCTATATCTCAAACCCTATTCTGAAGTCATGAACTGTCATAAAACAAAGTTCCGTTTCTACCAGAAAAGCAGTTTGACTTGCATCTGAAATAAATATTCAATACCTTCAGCACACATAATGTAACCTCTCTGTTCCACAGAACCAATGTTGATGGTTGATGCAATTTGGTACGAAGCAAGCTGAGAAGACGGACAAGGACTACCTTTTATGAGTCAACAGGCTTAAGAGCAGGATGAGGGTTTACAAGCAAGTTTTTAAAGGATTTTCGTAACGAACTAAATTCCACGCGGATAAAGCCGCGAGCACTAACTAGTTCTTCGTATGTAGCAATTACTATACCAAAATATTATGTAATAATTATATTATAAAGTACCTATTATGTATTTATTTATTATAGTATTATAAATACAATACAATCCAAACTATAATCAGCCTCAATTATATTCATGAATAATATACTTATTTTATTCCATTGTATATTCCTTAATAAATTATATATTTATAACCGTTTCAATTATATTTTATTATTGAAACGAAACGTGTTCATACAAACGAAAATGTATAATAATATAATGCAAAATTATGAGTTTATTTTGTTCGTTTGAAAGCAAAGCGCGTGCAAAATGTGCCACCTGTTAGAACAGTCGTCAGCACGGGTATTATTTGAGTAATGTATTCATACGAAAATCGTATTTAAACTATTGGTTTAAGATTTATACTCGCGTGAATGTGTTTGTTACAACTGAATGTGGAAGTTACTCGAATAATTCATCTTTGTGTATAATTTGCATGATTTGTTCAATTTTTTTTTTTTATATCCAAATAATTAATATTTATGAAAAGATTTTTAAAACTATAAAAAGTTCATAATAATAAAACCATTTAAACAAAATATATTTAGTATCTTGAATATTTTATTGAGGATATATTTGTCATTAGTTTCTATATAATTTAAATCAGTATCTTAGGAGTTATCGTATAATAAAAGCTTTAAAAAAAACTATCGTGGTGGTCAAAGTTGTAATGGCGGGACCAGTCAGCGGGGACTCACTTACGCGAATCGGAGGGAATCGCCGTCATTATATATTTTTGATACTGATATTTAAATTATTTTGTTTATTCTTCGTTACTTTTTGATCCGAGGTCTACCTCTAAGTCAATTCATTACGTTTACGTTTAAGATGAGACGGACATAACATTATCGATATGAATAATGATGTAACACACAGAATTATTTATTAGTGAGAAAGGTTTTGAGAATGGATGTGGGTGGATATAGAGGTAGAGGACGACCCAAGAAACGATGGATGGATTGTGTGAAAGACGATATGGTTAGAAAGTATGTTACTTGTGAGATGACGTCCGACAGAGTAGTATGAAAGAAGAAGACACGCTGCGCCGACCCCAAGTAAAATTGGGGTAAGGGCAGGAGGATGACACAGAATTGTTTATATCGAGTTACTTTCGCATTCATGATATTAATATAAGTAAATTTTCCTCTGCTGAGCTAAGAACTCCTCTCCCTTTAAGGAAAAGCTTTGCAGCCTACTCCACCAACTGCTCCAATGCAGGTTGATTGACAAATATGTGACAGAATTTCGTTGAGATTAGACACATGCAGGTTTCCTCACGATGTTTTCCTTTACCGAGCACAAGATGAATTATTAACATAAATTAAGCATATGAAAATTAAGTAGTTCTTCCCTGGGTTTGAATACGCAATCATCGGTTAAGATGCACGCGTTCTAACCAATGGCCCAACTCGGCTCGTTATTGTATATATTGATATATATTATTAGATTAGTTGTTTCTATGTAATAAGCTAAATTGAAAAGGCGTTTCAATTTGTTACATTTTACTTAGGTAATTAAGTAAATTTAAATTTTTCTCAGCCACTGTTAGAAGAAAACCTCCCATAGAACGCCAACCATCTCAGTCGTGGTAGCCACACCCATCCCGTACCTGCCACTTTTTTAAATCATCTGTCCACCTCGCCCGAGGGCGTCCTGCATTACGTTTTTCTAAGCGTGGTCCACATTCATGCACGTGACTCGTGAAACGTGGACTTTGTTTTATCATAGATTATTCTAGAAGACGAAGTAGATTGAACACGTGATCAGATTTGAACTGGAATTCTGGTTTAGATCCATTTATTCTATACATAGGCATATCAGCTCTTTTTTGGCAATACAGCATTCAATTATAAATCATTTAACTTGAATATCAATTCAATTATAAGAAAAGTTGGAGTCTGGAGAGACGCCAATAGAATTAATACCATATGAAATTTGGAAAGTGCAATAAATCGTATTCTATTTCTATGACACATACATTTGAATGTCGAATTCACGTCGTTAGAATTTATTACTTATGAGGTAAGTTTAAAGTTAGAACTTTAAAGAAATATATTTTAGCTTAGAAGACAACTCTATATCGGTATTGCATTTTTATATCCCCATATTTTTTTCCATCACTTTAAAGTTCAATTTCGTTTGTGATTGAATTTTATAGAATAATAAATTTACTATAATATTTTTTTCTATTGACTGAATTAAATTCAACTCTATCATCAAATTATCTATCCCTGGGTTACGACTAAGAACGAATATAGAAATACTATAGTTTCTTTCGCTACAGTCAATTCATTCTTTTATAGATAAGATTTTCGTTTCTATAATAAAATCGTCCACAAATACTTACAACTAATGAAATAAAAATTTACATTCACTTACTTAATACATGTCTAACAATCATAAAAGATAAAAAGAGCAAGGTAAGCGTTAGTATTTAATCTCTTTCATGATTCGTTCAAGATTTTTTTTTTTAGCATTAGCAGCCTGTAAATTTTCCCACTGCTGGGCTAAAGGCCTCCTCTCCCTTTGAGAAGGTTTGGAGCATATTCCACCACGCTGCTCCAATGCGAGTTGGCGGAATACACATGTGGCAGAATTTCGTTGAAATTAGACACATGCAGGTTTCCTCACGATGTTTTCCTTCACCGCCGAGCACGAGATGAATTATAAACACAAATTAAGCACATGAAAATTCAGTGGTGCCTGCCTGGGTTTGAACCCGAAATCATCAGTTAAGATGCACGCGTTCTAACCACTGGGCCATCTCGGCTCAAGAATAGTTTTTCTATATTAATCAACAAAGTTATGATATTTAATTGGTAAAACTGCTAACTTCTCAGTCAGATATTATAAGTATAAGCTACATTCTAAGCCGATGGTGACACTAAATTGAATTCAATGTTAAACTAACGATTCTGAACTGCTTATAAGACGCAATTAATATACGATATATTGTTTCGACACGGTGAAGACGTCTACAGGATCCAGTGCCCAGGCTTGCCTACGAATGGCACAGAATAGGAATGCCTAGGAAAGAGCCACACGCATGGTAATCACGTCCCTAATGAGAATGAGAGTAATGATGAAACGACTAGGAAGAAGAAGAAGTACCGACACAAAGGGCTAGATGACGTAACTTAAATCACAGGCAGCGCAGACCTTGAAAGGATTGCACAATATTTTACAAAGTACTAATGCGTATAATTCATGCGATTAACAGGAAATTTATTTGCCCAACAAACATTACCACATCACCAAATATCCAAATTAACCATCGATAATTTATCCATCGTATCTAACAATTCATAACGAAGATAAAATAATCAAATATTAAATCAGTCACCATAGAGTTATTATAATAAACAATACAAGCGGTACACATAAAATTGTCACCATCGGACGATACATACGACACTCGATCAAAATTTACCCCATCCGTTCCTGTTTAATTACATTCGACTTGTGTCTGAATATGGAAATTCAATATTCCATGTCACCGTATACGCATATTGCATTCTCATCCTATTGAATACAATGATTTGTTGATACGATTAGTTTTAAACAGTAGTTTAATTCAACGGATCTATTTTTGTAATAATACTAGCTACCCGTCTCAAATTTACGGGTACCATAAGGATCTACACTTAAAGATTACAAGAAAACAGGAAGAAGAAAGAAAGAAATTAAAAATTCGCGACTTTTCTGTACTATATTATACATGTAAATATTTTACTTGAGTAGCGCTTTTTATTCATAAAAATTACATTAAAATCCATTGCGTAGTTTAAACTATCTAAGCGTATAGGCGACGGGAAGTAACTTAGTTTTATACCGTGCAGAGATAACATACTACAAACCTTCGAAACATAATCCTTCATCTGGTAAAGTAATATTAAAGACTTTAATTAATCAAATCAATACTTAAATAATATGCATTAAACAAAAAGTACAAAAAACAATAATACATAAAGAGAGAAGATAAAATTGAAATATGTATGTTTTGTTTTCGCTTCAATGCCGGATGCCGAATTTTTGCAAAAGGAATTACTTAGATCCTTAACGACAGAACATTAAGACGCGTGCATCTTAACCGATAATTGGTTCAAACCCAGGCAAGCACCGATGAATTTTCATGAGCTTAATTTGTGTTTATAATTCATCTCGTGCTCGGCGGTAAAGGAAAACATCGTGAGGAAACCTGCATGCGTCTAATTTTAACGAAATTCTGCCACATTTGTATGCACCAACCAGCATTGAAACAGTGTGTTGGTATAAGCTCTAAACCTTGTCCTCAAAGGGAGAGCAGACCAGCAGTGGGAAATTTTCAGTCTGTCACTGTTACATCGAAAGCATTTAAAATAGAATGAGTACTGCATCTCAGTCTTTATCAGAACGAAGCCGTGCTTGCTCTGAGAATGGCGAAGAAGTGTCATGTCATGCAGCCAGAGCTTTAGCACTGCAGAATCCTGAATGCTGCAATAAAAATAAAAAAACATTGTCATCCAGTATGACGTGACTTAGTTAACCTGATATAAGTTGAATGATAGGTTTAATAGTTTGTGCAGTTAGACATTCGAAAAATAACTGCATTTGTTAGTCTAGATAAATGTTCCCTGATTGACTTACAGCCTGAGTAAAGTATGAAAAATAAGGTGACTTCAAATTTAGGAGCAACTTTCGACATGCTAAGGGAATTTTGCAAAGTTTTGCTTATCTCATCTCAATCTATTCGTACCCGCGGCAGCTAAAACACTATCATGAGGGTATCTGCAGATGACAAACTCCAATGCTCCGACATTGGCTAAGTTTTTTTTATGGAATAGGTAGGCGGGCCGGCAAATGGACTACCTGGTGGAAAATGTTCACCACCACCCATAGACATAGGCGCTGTAAAAAATATTACTGTTCCGCATAAAGTGTAATCGTTAATATTTAATTATTAGTTTAGTAGTCAATGAAATAATTTATTTTGATAGATAATAATGTAATGTAATTAATCGGTTTATTAATTATGGATAATAGATTCTATTAATGTTTGTATACTAGTAATTAATTATGATATTAATTAATTATATTTGTATGTATATTGTATAATTGAAAATATTTCTGAATGGTGAGTTGATTGTCGTGGGTGTATGTTACACAAATAAAACTACTTGCATTATAAAACAACCCTTAATCAGTTAGCTGTTAACAATAATAATGTGGTCGTCACTAGGCCTGCCTGTGGATGTTAAACGTCGAACATTATCGTCGAAATTAAATTACTCTTTAAATATCCTTATTTTATATACTTTAATTATTTGTTAATTACTTGTTCTTATTAGGGTTTACTCCATGTTGTAATGTAACAGTCGAAACTTTGTTGGCTCACGTGAGGCTTATTTTGGTATTTTTGTATCAAACATATTGAAACTTCGTTTTGAAGTAAGAAACGTGAAATTTAAAATTTGGAGGTGTATCTTTAGAAATCAAACCTCTTTTGGAGTTAAAACAGGTAATGCTAGTAGATCAATCAGATAATAGGCAATTTTTAGGGTTCTCTAGCCAAAAAACGAAACACTTATATATTCGTCATGTTAACTAATTCTATCGGTCAAAACAGCATTCGACCGACGAGACTTGACCGCAACATGTATTCATTTCAGATATCATGTACTCTCGCTATGCTAGCACATTTGCCATGCAGTAATAAACGTCGAAGCTCAACTTTACTGAATTCCATCGTGAAATGTAAAATATTATATTTGATATCGAATGGTATTGTCACCATTATAATATTAACGGATACAATTACACCGTTACTTAAAGTAATAACTTCTCGTGGGCCCTTCCATTAAGCCGTGTTACGTAACGCGTTACGTAACGTAACCGCGTTTACTCTTATACATTCTTAGTTACAATTCTTAAAGATGTACATTGTACATAAACAAAATTCTAATGTATATATTCAAGAATTATAAATAAGAATAAAATATTTTTTTAATAAATGACCTTTTTTTTACATTGTCAGAATAATATACATACAATTAAAGTGATAACCTAAGATTTTCTCAAGTTAAACAATTTTAATATTAAATATTTCAACTAAGATTAGTTTAAGTTATCACTTCTGTCGGGCGTCCCGAGACGCATTTGTTTGGCGCTGAAGTCAGCAAGTCAATTGCGGACTTCCGCAAATTGAGCAAAAATCATTTTATTTTGTATTGCTGTTTTCTGTATTAAAAGGATGACCAAGCACCTACATTTTTGTATCTTAGATTCCAAAGCCAATGCTGTTATAGATAGAAAGAATATGTTAGGTTAAGTTGGGTAACACATTGATGCAAAGGCCGATTCATTGTGCAAAGAGGCTCAAGAATTCTACCAAGAAAAAAACAATAAGAACCTAATTAGTTCTCTTCTTCTAAGTTTTCTATATCATTCATTTATTTATTACACGAATAAACCATTTACAAATAAATAGATGTATCCTGTAAACAAAATACATACATCAAGTACTAAACTCTGAGCTCATTCATCGTTTTTATAATCTTGTACGGAATTATATCGCTTTATATTTAACACCAGCTGTGCCCGCTACTTCGTGCGCGTCTGAATTTCACAAAAAAGTTATTGTTGTAACCTAAGTTACTCCTTATTGCATCATCTTTCTGCCAGTGAAAGTCTCGTCAAAATCGGTCCAGCCATACCAGAGATTAGCCGGAACTATCAATGGTTTTTTGGTATATGTACCGTGTACATATACGTATGTATGCCTTTGGTAAAAAGTGGTTATTTTAATATTACAAACAGACACGCCAATTTTATTATACGTACAGATAAAGATAAGCTTTTAATTAATTTATTGATAAATGTAAAATTTTAACTTTGATTTCGATCCATACCATACACTAAAATATTCGTCGTATTTTTATCGAGTAATGATATAAAGGCATAACCACTGACAGCCGAGTTAGTCATGAATGAAATCCGTCAATTTCCATGGAATAAAATAAAACTGACATAAATAATATTTAAACGTCTTCGTATACGTCACGTGTTGACAGTCACGTACTTTTCCTAACACAATATTACGTGTGTAGTACAGGGACCTATTGTGTTTTCAGCTTCCAACATTCAACAAGTGGCAAGGTCACACGTGTAGCTATTTTCAACTGCATCGTTGGCTAGTACTATTTTACAAAAGGAAGTAATGTTGTTTGTCCAGTACCTGATCTCTCTGCGGTCGTGCCAGCCAACCCATCAGACTATGAGGAACACAGACGCGCACTCTCTATTTCATCAAATAGATATTTCATGACTATGTTTTCATTTCTTCATTCGGCACTACTATTATTATTATAAGTTTTAATTAAGTTTTAAAAATAGTATTTTTTTTTAAATGTACAAGTTTTTTATTTTATTTTATTTATGTGTAGATTTTTTTTTTACATTATTCTTCATTCTTAATGAAATGTTCTAAATATTTTTTTGTAATATTATTTCATATACAAATAAATATTCGATTCAAAATCGATTTTCAAAACTAGTGAATCTTATAAAATATTTTAATGTTTTCGTTTTCAAATGCCAAAACAATACAAATGCTTATCAGATCGATAGAACCACGAGCCGTCTGTGTAAATCCCTTTAAAATCCCATCGCAGCAAACGAATATCCAAGTTTAAAGTTATTACTTTGCACCGGGTAACAGAGACCGCTCTTCAATCCTGCAGTGCAGCCTCGGGCTCCAATCTCAATCAATTGAATCGCCTATCGCGATACCAATGTTTGTAAAAGCGTACAAATTTTAGATAGTACGATTTTGAATGTTTATTAGGGGTAATGAATAAATAATTAAATAAACGTTATAACTATTTAGAGCAAAATTTATGTAAATGATTTTCAACCGTCAGTCTTGTACATAATTAATTATGTGATTATATCAAAATTTGTTTTTAATAAAATAACATGATACAAATATTTGAAGTTAGTTATTATATTATGTGTATTTTGCGCTCATTATTATTCCCCAATAAATGGAGCAGACATCATAAAAAAAACCTATTTCATAATCGCTGTGACATCCTTATGTTTATGTGTGGCTAAACTCCGAGTTGAACGACTTTCACTTTGACCTTGAGATGAAGAAGCAAGCCTTGCTCATTCTTATAGGGTATCTGAGTCTCGATCCTGATATCTATTGTCTCTCCTATTGCACATTGATACAAATTGATTAAATCAATTTGTTAGAGAGGCTATCAGCTATAATCGCCTCGGCAGCCTCGAAGGGTGATTTTTCGCAAATATATGCATGCCTATATATGCCCCATCGTCGATTAAAATCCACGTACACTTTTCACAGAGCCATTTTGGTACTGTATATGTTAATATAGAAAACATAATATTAAATGCATTTTTGACATTATTTCATTAAATGAATTCAAAGACCTAATAAATTTAAAAAAAAAGACAATAACAATTTTACGTCCAAGTAAATACTAGTAAACTACTAACTAAAAATATACATTGGTACAGCAACATTGAGCAACAGTCTTGTCGATCCATCATGTATTCCGGTTTGAATATATTTATGGACAGGATATTTCATCTCATTTGCTAATTAACTAATCTGCCCCTAAGCGGTGGTCCGACATGATGCGGAAGGATATAATGGAACATTTATGTAATATTACCCTGTAATACTTTAATACACAAAACTTCAAAAGTAAAGGGTTGTAAAGGAAATATTAATTACATTTACTAAAACGTCGAAACAAACTATGATATATTTTAATATACGAATGATAATTCAGTTAGATATTACATATTTTTTATTTGATTTTTTACTCCACTTTTTCACTCCCAAAATTAATTGCTTTAATACACAAAACTGAATAAGGTTTATCTCTTTCTTTTCCAAGCAATTTAGTACTTGCAAATTTGAACAACTCTTTCACGATTATAATAAAATACTATGATTACTCATTTCTCTATAGTTTATCGATTATCAACAAATAGGCCACTTGATAGTAAGTAACCATCATAACCCCCGGCCTTTTTTTTGTAAGAAACGTTAACCAAACATAACCAATACGTGGTGTATTGTGTAAGGAATATATAATAGTGTTATGTAAGGAATGGTTAACAACCTTGGGATGTAAGATGTTTTGTCCTATATAGTATACATGTAATTACACTGGCTCAATTACCTGTCAAACCAGTGCACAATAATACTCAGTATTGCTGTTTGACGGTATAACCACCAAGTAAGAAATAATTAATTTATTTTTAAATATAAAAAATTTGTGGTGGCAAGACTCGTTGTTGTGTAGAGATAAGTCAAAGTCTAGATTTACGCGAATAAAGGATATCTTTATTTTGATGAGTTGTATATTTATAGTGTTTACAAAAATGCGTCATTGCAGGATTTGCTGATGTAATGTAGGTTATCTACAATTTAATTCTTTTGAAGCTTTAATTGGTGTAACAATGTGTTCATTCGATTCGTAAATATTTTGAGAAACATTTCTCTATATATAAAAAACTCTCTGAAGACTTAATGTTGGAATACAAATAACTAAAATTATTAATAATAATTTAATTTTAAAATTAAAACGACATTGACATCTTATTAAATAAGTACAGATATTAAAAAAAAAAAATCTGATAAAACATAATGCAACCTCTTCTATTCAATAGAAATAAATTAAACCTATCAAAGTAAATTCCACAGCAATCACAATGCTAAGGTCGTTTTTTAATGAAGTACCGATAAGATAATTAATTATACATCCGTCTCCTATACTATGACCTCACGACACTTGTACAGGAATGAGTTTCCACAAGCCCGTACTAGCGTGACAATAAGTCCCGTTCTAACGTGCCAATCTTTGTAATACGATTCCGATTTAGCCGGCACTGTTTGGAAAATTCCAGAATTTTTGAGGTAAGATTCGCTTATTGATCGTTATTCAATATATGATTGAGTTAGATGAAATTTTATTATGTACGAAACATACGCTAGACTATTGTGATGCAGATACGAGATTCGATTTGAATCGCGTTTTTTGTGAGTTTTGGATCTGATTTTTTAATTCCTATCTTTGTTTTTGTTTTGTTGGTAGAAATGACGTACAAAGCATACGGAATGCTATTTAAATTAATTGAATAAGAACCTTTGTGATATCAAATTTTAAGGAATCGTAAACGTTTCATAGTTATCGAAGATAAAACTTTTTAACCATTTACGTACATATATCTAACTCTTTTTAGACTTTAATTACTATTTTTACTAGGTATTTTGACTTTAACCATCCTCATTTTATACACGGGGCACAGGGCACACATACATGTGTGTGTACCCAGGGCCTCAGTATAGGGCAGACAGATTTCTCACTAACCCTCTTCAGCATGACTTTAGAGCTATCCCTTATCACAATGCAAGCCGTTTTTGCATGACCGTGAAAATGTCTTGTCTACGGCGCTTATAGAGCACGTGTATGGGAAAATTTCCGATTTAATTCCATTATATTACATACATTAGCAGCCTGTAAATTTCCCACTGCTGGGCTAAGGCCTCTTCTCCCTTGAGGAGAAGTTCTTGGAGCATATACCACCACGCTGTTCCAATGTGGGCTGGTGGATACACTTATGGCAGAATGTTGTCGAAATAAGATACACGTAGGTTTCCTCACGATGTTTTCCTCCACTGCCGAGCACGAGATGAATTATAAACACAAATTAAGCATATGACTAATTCAGTCGTACTTGCCTGGGCTTGAACCCGTAATCATTAGTTAAGACGCACGCGTTCTTACCACTGGGCCATCACGGCTACCGAAATAAGACTACCCACTGTGCAATGCTGAACACAATATGTTCTATATATGTCACAGACGCATAAACACAAATATAAGCGCAATCTCACCTTGAGTCACATCATACGTTAGGACCACAAATCCGACATAACCGGAAAGTGTTCAGATGGCTAACCAAAGACTTTACATGATTTCCAAAGCATGCGAATGTATATACTCCAAACTTCTGAACTTGAGACTGCTACTGAGATATCTCAATTGCGAAACGTAATAACTTTTTACTTATCTAATCCAGGATTCAAACTCAGTACCTCGGGATCTGTAGCTTAATAACTTATCTGAATCAACGAAGTACCATATATGGAGTGGCATAATTATTTATTACAAAACAGTTGTACCGCTAGTTGCTTTCTAACGTTTTAGTATGAAGACTTGATCTATAATTTAGTAAGCTCCCACGTCATGTTTTCACAGGCTATTGAATGTCCTTCACATTTTCGATCTCTACTGTAATAGAATTTCGAGCAAAATTGTCGACCGAGCTAATTTAATTTATATGCATTTGATAAACGAACGTGCATCTATGAATAATTAATTATTATATTAAAGCGAGTGCGTATAGTTTTTGAAAATAGAATGTTGAAATTCTGCGACTATAATTTTTTTTTTTCTTTCTATGGCATAGTTTGGCGGACGAGCATATGGGCATTGTCACCACCGCCCTTAGACAATGGCGCTGTAAGAAATATGATAAAATATCAAGAATTAACTTTTCTTTGTATATTTAACTCTCTTTTATTATTTGCAAGTCTTCATCCATCAAATCCTGTCAAACTCTCTCCATATTAATCTTCAATAAAATCAACTTATCGATCGATTTTCTTTTCTCATTTCTTTAGTATTTATTTTGATAGCATTTAGTTTTATTAATCTTTGTCCATATACATAGTGACTTAAATATATCTTAACCAATTTGGATACTATCAATACGCCGTCAATAACAGGATCTAAAATGTAATGTCCCTTGTAATTATCCTGTCCTATTCACCGTTTAAACAACATACAACGTGCTGATGATGTTTTACTGACCGATTTTGGTCATGGTGGCTTTCTCAATAGTGGATATTCAATTTCGCAGAAGATATAACAGTGAACAGGTGTCTTCACAAATACAGGGGCATTTCTATTTATTTTTCATAATGTAGATTGGTTGACGGGCGAATGGATCACATGATGGTAAGTGATCACTTCTTAAATGCGGCAATTTGACACCAACCTTAAGAGTTAAGATGTTTTGTCCATTGCGTCTGTTGTTACAAATAGCTCACTCGCCTTTCATAGCGAAACACAACAATAATAAGTACTGCTGTTTAGTGAAAGCCTTACCACTGACTAAATTATTGCTCTTCCCTTCTCTCTTAGGGAATATGGGAGCATTTCCCTTGCTCTCTTAGGGAATATAAATAAAAAGGGTGCAAGGGAACAGACCTCCGTCAATCAAACACGACCGGCGAAAGTTTAAGCGAATACCTACAGCTTTAAACGCTTCCCCAGACAGCACCATATTTGTAAGTCGGCCATAGTCACATACACACATTCATATTTGACCAACTTACAAACATAGTACTGCCACTGAGGACTACTCGGTAGGAAATTACTTTTTACTATTTACCTAGGGTCTAAAGCTAGATACGGGATACGGAATACCTAAAGAACCATATAGATGTATATCTAAGCAAAATTGCACCAGTCAAGAATCTCTACTGAAATTACAAAGGAACTTGTTAAACACAAGCGAAACCATACACTAGTATCTTTTAATTAACTTGCTTAACCATTACAACGAATCTAAATTATTTGAACATCTGGTTACAGCGTGTAGTCGTATTGAGGTTTATAAATCTCGAGTTGACTTGTAGGAAACGATGACGTCATAAAAGTATACGGTTAAGTTAGAAATCAAGTTCCTTGTAAAAGGTTCTCTAAATATAAAAGACAAATATTGTTTTCCTGCTAATTGGAAGTTACTGTAATGGGTGCAATTTGTTAAAGTTTCAATTTTATCCGTCGGTGCGTCTAACGAATTATATACATACATATATTTATACCTCACTCTAACTCTGTCTTTGTGTATATACGAGTTTTTGGAACGTATTTATTTTCGTATAAAGTAAAAGAACAGCCTGTAAATATTGGGTTGGAGCCTACTCCACCACGCTGCTACAATACAAGGATAATACACACGTGGCAGATTTTTTTTTAAATTAGACACATGCAGGTTTCCTCACGATGTTTTCCTTCACCGCCTAGTACAAAATGATAAACACAAATTGAGCACATGAAAATTCTGCGGAGTTTGCCTAGGTTTGAAACCGCTATTATCAGTTTATTATAATTATAATATGCACGTGTTCTGGGCCATATTTTCAGATATTATGAAAATATTGTAGGCACTAAGCCAAATTCGTGAGTACTAAGCAGCTAATAAAGTTTTCATCTTTTGTTATGATCGTCATAAATCTTCAATTCTAATCCTCCATCCTTATGATCGTATGTGTAGATCGCCATTTCTAACAATGGAACGCATACTTTGATATATCAAGTTTTAATGGCGTTTTATTTATAGACCATCGGAACCCTAATTCAATGCACTCATTAGAAGCCAAAAATAAAACGAATTTTATTCTCACAGGAATCTAAATGACCTTTTTTAAAGTTTTATCAAAATAAACAGCTATTTCATGTAACATTTTAGGGACAGATGGTCTTTTGTTTTATGCGCTTGGGTTTTGTTATTATATCTAAGAAGGGATATAATTGTATGTATTAGAAGATGTATATTTTACAGATATTATGGCTTATCACTTCTTTTCATTAATATATAATATATAACCTCAAATAAGTATAAACTTATTTTTGTGACATTAAATTTATTTTAATTATATTATGTATTAAAATTCTAAAACAAACAAACAGTCTGAACTAACTCCTCGATAAAGGGGGTAATTTATAAGCTATCCCAAGATTCTAACTTCTAATCCCTACTTACTAAAGTATTTGACTTTTTTGCCAATAATTTATCAGTAGCTTTTCAAAATTTTGAAATTCGTTGACTTTATATTTGTGCACTGAAATCCCACCAATTTATGAGAATTTGTATATGCACACGTGTGTATTTAATTTCCTGGACAGATGGTTAGCCTGCTTTGAAAGGCCCCGCCAGATTTAAACAGGAAACCATCCTCACCATCATCATTTTGAAGGTATTGTCAAATCAAAGTCTTAGTTTAGTAAAGCTATTCGGTGAGAACCAAATTTGATACTTCTAGTTTGCCGATGCTCGACGCGGTCATAAAATGTTCAAACTGATTTACGGCGATACGCTATTTTGACGTGTATAAACTATAAATATTATAATTACTGAACTCATTCTTCCAAATAACTTTCTGACATTTCACGATCGAGTTTCTTTGTTCTTGAAAAGGCATTTTACTTGACTTAGCGTGTTTGTGTAGTGATATATATTTGATCAAACATTAGGCGTTTAATATTACAACCACCCAAACAAATCAAAACCAAAACTGAATCAACAAAATATCTCGCCATAGACATGAACATCGAATACAGGTATTTATTGGCGTTATTTGACATATTGGTAAACAAATATAATCAAAAACTATTTCTAAGCAATACCATGTTGGCAAAATCAATGCAAATACGCCAACATTTTAAGCCAACGCATCTAACTACTGGTCCATCATGGCTCTTTCTATACCATGTAGTTCGAAGTTGAAAAAGCATCGCCATTTAAAAGTTTCTTAACGTCTCATTTTAAATGTTGAGTTCACCCTTGGGGATGTTCTTGATCCGTAAATCTTGCAATATTTGAAGTTTTGAAATTTATAGCTGTAGGCTTTCCTTGACACTGATTATAAAAAGTGCATAGTTTACTTTGATTTAGTCTGGATGTATTTTTAATCTGGTGCTCTCTCCTTTGTAATAATTTTAAAGCAGGTTCAATTTCATCGTAATAAGTTTGAAGGAGATTTGAAAATGAACATCTTTGAATTAATAAATTATTTTATGTGAAGCTAATATATAAACATAAAACTACTACTTTTTAAATATTTATTTAATAAATAAAAGAACAAGGATAAGTAAAAAAGTTTTTACGTCTATGTAAACAGGAACAGTCTGTAAATTTCCCACTACTGGGCTAAAGACTCCTCTACCTTTGAAGAGAACGTTTGGAGCATATTCCACGCCAACCACGAGATGAATTATAAATACAAATTAAGCAACAATTATAAACACAAATTTAATAAATGTTCATAATGTAAGATAATTCAGCTTAAAACAACGCACAAAATTTGAAGACCATGATGTTGGCGGAGTGTTCGTGGAATTAATAACTTTTATTATTCGTATGCTTTTGAGTCAAAGCTGCGTTGAGACTTGCTATTTTTTTCACGAAATTTAAATAACTAAAACATGAAGGAGATGACATCGATATACGATTACACTAAAAGGGCGTGTAGGATATTATCGTTATGTAGGCAAATTATTCTCTCTGATCTTCGTACATAAAATTTTTCCAGAAATACTTTTCGCAATGGAAACACTCTACAAATCAAATTCGATTAATTTATCAAATGAAAGTTTATTAAATTAAATTTTAGTAATCGTCAAATAACGAAAACGTGTTATGCGATCTTCTCCCTCTCTCTCTCTCTCTCTCTCTTTCTGTTATGTACTCTTTAATATATATATATATATTTTTATTTATTATTAACCTTGTTCATACGGGATTTTTAGCAACAAATTAATTCTTCTCATTGATTTATTCAGAAACAAAAGCTACTTTGTTCCAAATGGGTACCCCACGACATATATATTTTTGTACATCTGCTTGCATGCTTTTACAAGAACGATTACAGATAAATAACTTATATCCCATTGTTGGAAACACATTGACGTCGTATTGACTATGGGCGAAACTGGACTTGTTACATAATTAAGATGACTAATCGTGACAGGAGAAACATCACCGATGCATATTTAAGATCGGATTAATCTTCATCACTGAAACTTCACTATGCTTGTTGAACAAGCTCTAAAAATTTTCTTCTTAGTTGAAGAGTCACTTTTTCCCAGCAATTGAACATTCCGGCTACAAAATTTATCTGTGAATTCAGTCAATAATACCTTCTGCAACTGTTTTCTATCATTCAACCAAGTCTTTTAAGCCATTTCCCTATTATACGACGATAAGAAACATAAAGCCCATTTTACGCCAAATTACATCCTTGTGTAGTCAATAAGCATCAAATTCGCATCCATACGTCCAATCAACGCCCGTGACGAATCAGACGTAAAGGAAGGGATATCGAAGGCTATTTTCCGGACTTACGCCTCCCACTGAGCATTTTTTCTGAACAAAATTGGATCCAAACGATTTGATTCCTTATACAAAAACACGTAAGACATATAATAATGTGAGTATATATATTTTTAGAAGACAGAGTATGTGAGTTGTATGTAATAGTAGCCATAATTCGCATGCTGCAGAAAAGTGGCCCAATTTGATGAATTCAGATGTTCCGTTTGGTGGGCATTGTATTAAAATTATAGCATGTATAGATTTATATACTCTTATGAATAAACAGGTGACTCGATGCTATTAGTAGCCTAGTGGCTATTTATTAAAGCAACAAATCTTCTAAGTCGTTTTTTTGTTAAGAAATTTTCAGCAGCGAGCAATTGTGCACACAAACTTGCTCATTCCATGTTATGCAAAGTTAATACTCCTTGAAAAAGGCAGCCTGACTAGTGGTTTAATCTTCATTTAAGTAGAATTATACATATTTTTTTCTTACGGTTTTTAGCAACACATGTCTTGTGTAAAGTACAGGTAACACTTCTTCTAATAGTATCTTTACCATAAGAGAGACCATTAATTTTTCGGCCGTCCTGAAAATAATAAAAAATATTTGGCTGTGAGTACATTCAGTGTTTCCATAAATTATTAGCTTTTTATACACTTTTTACCGACTATAAATTGGCAATGCGTCACATTGGTACATTTGGCAACATTTTTATCTACGCTCGATATGGAGCCTCTTGATTTATATTTATTTTAATTTGAATTTACTACGTAAACTCTCTTAACATAAATACTCTAAAAATATTCATAGTTTTTGCTAACAATTTTTGAAATTCTTCTACTTACTCTTCTTCATCATTCATATTACTCTCTTTGCAACAATCTCAAACTCTCGATCTCTTTACTTCTCTTTGGTACAAGACTCCGTCTGTCTGTTTCTTAACTCAATACGAATACAAATAAAACGATCAAATTATAAAAAAAAAAACAATAAACACTTTATTAATTTTGACACGAATGACGAATTATTAATATTTCTTACATTATTAACTAGCGACCCGGCCCGGTTTCGCACGGGTGCATAGCTGATACTAAATATTCTACAAAATGTGTTTATATAGAACGTACACAACTTTCTCCAGTCAGTAAAATGCATAGTGTATTTATGGTACTTAATTGGATAAGGATTAATTATGTAGTGCTTAAAATCACTTCATAAATAAGACATTATGTCTCGTAAAAGTAAAAGACAAAAATGATTTTTGTAAATTATCTCTAAGCGATAGACATATACCATTACTGACTTTTTTGTAGATCTTTTTAAGGTATACAATGTTGTAGTTAATTATTTTGATTTATCTCGTAGGTTAGGCATATGCAATGCTAGGCTTATTTACAACATCACATTAGAAACCTCTAAAATTACCAGTGTTTCTCAACTATATTCTGCATTTATTAAACATTTATAAACCTTCCCCTTGAGTCACTCTATCTACTAAAAAAATTACACATGAAAATCCACTGCGTAGTTTTAAAGATCTAAGCATACATAGGGACAGACAGACAGCGGGAAGCGACTTTGTTTTATACCATGTTGCATAATCAGTGATGGCTACTTACAAATCTGTGTGCAAGCAGCAGTACACTCTATATTTTCTCATTCTCATAATTCGGTGGAAGAACATCAACACGAATAGAGATAGTTTAGACGCAGGAAAAACTGCGCTTTGTGTTTCTAATGAAAGGGAATTTCAATGCTATATAATTACCAGCTCCTAAGAATTACTTTGCTGAAAATGTTTATAGTTTTGTACTAGCTCAACCCAGGATATGATTCCAGGAACTCGCGATATATTCCTTTATAAGAAAATTATTATTTAATTCATTTTTTATCGTTTACCAGAATTTATCCAATGTTATTGAAGCTAAAATCAAGTCTGTTCCCGTCCGAATATTTATCGAACCGCGAGCGAATTCAGCACTTTCGTGCCACGAATACGTTCTTATTGTTTCCCTGTAAACTGCCGCTTTTAGGTTGACTGTTCAACTAACATTATGAAACGCATCAGTTAAGTCATTTTAGTATCACTTATTTTGTCGAGAAACAAACTATTTATCGTGCTATCAATATTTAAGAAATCACTAGGCACTTTAAAATCATTATGTTAAATTTTTAGAATGTCACTTGTAATAAATTGTTGCGATAACTCAAAGAATTTAAACGCGGAGTAAATAACAATTTTAATAATAAAATAAATAAGTGAAACGTTTTAATTATCACACAAACAGGTAGGGTCAAGGTTCTGTGTAAACTTTTAATAGGTACTACCTCGGTTTTAAAGGGAAACCAGTGTAAATAGAACCACAAGTGACTTTGATCAAGTATAATTCTTACAATGTAAATGTCTATGGACTGTGATGACAAATTGTATTACTTTCACGTCTGTTTGTTCTAAAATAAAATAAAAAAAATTACATAGTTCAACTAACACACAACACACATACATACCTAGAATACACAAATACGTGTAATTTTGCAACAATTTCTCTCAATACATTAAATCATATTTCAAGATACACGATCGACAAGCAGCCTTAACACCGATTGCATTGTGAAGCGAACCTCGTATGCGTGGTTCGACCGTAGATATTTCATTGGTAACTGAGGGTGTAATGAGTGGACACGAGCTGCATAAAGAGATACTTGGCTTGCAGCAAAAATCTGATTGGAGCTAAGAATGCTACTATTTTGTTGCTAATATTAATCACTATACTGTTGTAGCATACTGATATATAAAGATGATGGACATTGGTAACGTATTCTGTAATAAAATGGAGAGGTATTCGACTAATTGTGCACGAGATGGCTAGACTGACTTTATGGTATCGGTAGGTAGACGAGAAAATGGACCACCTGATGGTAAGTTGTCACCACCGCCCATAGGTAATGGCGCTATAAGAAATATTAACCATTCCTTACATCACTAATGCGTCACCAACCTTGGGAACTAAGGTGTTAAGTCCCTTGTGCCTGTAGTTACACTATCTCACTCACCATTCAAACCGGAACACAACAATACTGAGTACTATTGTTTGGCGGTAGAAAATCTAATGATTGGGTGGTACCTACCCAGACGGGCTTGCACAAAGCCCTGCCACCAAGTAAAAACTCAACTGTATCATAACTGAATTATTGCTGGTTCAATTTAAATCAAGCGCATAAAGCTTCTCAAATTTTATATATCAATACTAGCTACTAGTTCGCGCTTTGTACGAATGAAATAAAGACAAACATACGAAAGAATCTTGTGTTTTTGACATAGACAAAGAACAATGACAAGTTTCATCACGACCAGATAGTTTAGGCACGTGTCAGATTAAGTAAGAAATAAATAAATAATTAGACAATTACAAACAAGGCTTACACTATGTATTGTATGTTTTAATCAATTCTGTAATAATAATAATCTAATTTAAGCTATTTTTGAATTGTATTGATAACATTTATATTAAATAAGAGGGTACTTTGACTGTTCTGTTCAATATTGTGAGTCACGTGATTTGTAGTGAGGCTTATATAAGTGATGGAAGCTCGGTACAGAACACTTTTACACTTTACTTCGACTTTTACTTTTCACTTCGATCCTGGACCAGCAAGTTGCTGCTAACATTTAAGATACGATATAATTTTGTGATATAATATAATTGTTATTGCTTGTTAAATTATTGATGAATATATGAATTGTGTTTTTGCAATTATCAATATACAAAGTTAGTATAATTGTATTTAACTAAAATGACTGAATTTTTGGATATTGAAAAAGAGTAAATACTGAGTTTCTTGCCGGTTCTTCTCGGTAGAATCTACATTCCGAACCGGTGGTAGCTTTACTTTAAATAGTTTGTTAAATGATGATTCAAAAGTGCTTGTGAAAGCCTACTTGAATAAAGTATTTTTTGATTAAGGTAATTGGTTTTATTGTAATTAATATTTGATAAAAAACACACGCATATAGGACAAACACACATTCATCTATTATTTATAAGGAGTAGAAGAAGATTAATGCTAGTTTTCATAGATTCATTATTATCGATCATCCAATGGAATTGAAGATTTATAGTTATTGTTGGCACTAATAGGAATTGTTAAAGATTTCTGCCTGATAATAATAATTGTAGATTCTACCGAGAAGAACTGCCAAGAATCTCATATATGTAACAATCATAATATAAATTTAAATACATTCTTCCAGTATGAAAACCAACGAATACTCCACGTAAAGGCGTTTTACAGTAAATACTTTTATATCAATATCGAAGGGATGAAAAGAAAATGAATTCAATTTAAATATTATGGAAAATTAAAAGTAAATACAGAATTTGATTCAACTAATACAACAAATTCAAATAAATATGTCCCGTCAATTAACAAGTTTTATGGTTACAATATTACTAAAGGTTTAAGCTTATTCTATTTCACGACAACTAAGACCTTCACAAAATTATTAATCATGGATTCCAGAGTTTTAGTAAGGTTACGTTTAATTGTAAGACCAATTACACACGATCCGTGCCAGAGGATTTATTGGCAAAGTTTAACTCAAGGGAACTCGCATGGTTTTATTCCAGGTAAATCAAATTCGGTCATTTCTCTTGCTGAATGTACTTTTAAACAATTTTTTTTTTGTATTCGATACGATGATCTTGTCAAGTTTTATTAAAATCTTAAATTAATTTAATCGAAATATATTTACACACATCCATTAACAAACATAGATATATATTTAGTACGATTGTAAGCTTCATAAAAATATATTTAACAGTGACGCCTTAATTGTAAGAAATAAACAAACGTGACGTTGACACAACAAATTGCCTCGTAAACCACACATTACTTGTACGTCTGTTTGTTTATACCCCAATTAAGGATGGGACGGAGATATTTTCATTACGAGGTGTTGAATTTATTAAAAGAAATAGTTAGTGCTTATTGACTTCCTCATTTCAGTTTATCACTTGTAAGGTGCGATTTTACAGTAGGATGTTGTATCCAGGTATCATTTTAATCTAGTTTAAACACTATGTATGTACAGTATTGGTGTACCTGCTCGTAATGTATTGAGCTATTCAACTAATGATATATGTGATTTTCCATGTACAATACTTTGTAGAGAAATCAAACTTATTGGCTTCGAGCAAATTATTGGAACTTGACTGTTTCAACTAAGAACAAATCAGAACATACAGCATTGTACAAAATAATTGGATGTTATAAATTTCTATCCAATTATATTGTCTGCCTCGTTGGTCTAGTGGCAAGGTCGCATAGGATCGCAAATCCCGAGGTCATAAGTTCAAACGGTCAGTTTTTGTACCCAGGCCCAGGTCGGGCTGATAAAAAGATATTTATATGCGTTGTTTATTTCTCTTTACTCTCTTTGTGACTGGAATAGGCTATAGGTGACATTTGACAACCTCTTTGGTATCATTGAATTTTCATGTGCTTAATTTGTATTTATAATTCATCTTGTGCTCGGTGAAGGAAAACTTCTTAAGAAAACCTGCATGTTTCAACGAAATTCTGCCAAACGTGTATCCACCAAACCGCATTATAACAGCGTGGTGGAATTAGCTCCAAACCCTTAATGTTAACCCAGCAGTGGGATATTTACAAGCTGTTACTTTACCCTATTTGGTGGATTGACAATGAAAGAAATAATTACACTTAATAAATCGACGGTATCTATACGCGAAAAATACTCACAATCAAGGCCTAGGCCTCTGTCTCAATTATATAATTAATAACTTCATTCATAATCCGAATAACCCGATCTATTCCTTATATAATAAACCTCGATATGAATTTATAGCGGCTATTGAACATCAAAGCGGGTTTACGTGCGAAGGCCGATCGCAAATCGGTCCCGCTTATTCGGCAATAATAAAAACAGTCTCAATAACAGGCCATAACCTTATGGCCATGAGCACATGTGTCGCGAGTTATGTGCTACGGACTTAGTTTCAGCACTTTATTGTGAACCGTTAAATTTTACAGCCATGCATAAGCCCGACGTACATAGATTCGAACGTTTTGAAGATGTGGCACATTTTTTATGATACACTTTCGATGATGATTCTAGGAAATGTATTTACTCTAGATCCAAGGTCACCCAGTGATTGGAACATAGAAATCTTAAACGAAGATTGTTTAATTTGATTTCGTTATCGATATGAATGAACATAAAAACACCATAAAGAAACATTATTCTTTCATAACTATATTGGATATAAATGCCTTCTGTATTGGAGCAGATTGGTGGAATAGGCTTCATATATTTTCTCAAGAGGAGGCTTCAGCCCAATAGTAGCACATTTTCAGCTGATACTCACTCTTACTAAAAGTTATAATTAATGAATCAAAACCTCACTTATAAACACACACACACACACACACACACACACACACACTATACTATATAAATAACTATGGCAAAGAAATTCACATCAACATGTTATTCTAGATAACTGCCACATCTAGTTAATACGCTTTGGCAACCCGCTGACCACCAGGACGAGTTTTACGTTTCTGCGCTCGCCATTTTTTTGCATCTTTTTGTCTCGCAAAGTTGGTAACATTGCGTCACATGTCCCCATATTCTGCAACCAACTGTTTCACATATAACTTTAAATTAAAGGGGATAAAACTTGGCTATTTGTGGCTGCTAGCTGACGATAAGGGCGAACTTTGATGTTTCGAATTCCTTTGCGTTGTAATTTCGGATGTTATTACTTTCGGTGATGTTATTTTTAATAGTATTTGGTTAAATAACAACAGTAACAGTACGCGAATCTGGAAAACGTCAAGGGGACGCGCGGTATGATTTTTTTAAAAAACCTTTGATATTTCAGATAGAGAAATCTAATTTTATTATTTATAAAGCTGTCCGTCCCGAGTTCGTACGGCCGAAATAAGACTTTTTTTATTATATTCGTTCATACTGCGCCAAATTAAAATTTATTTATTTCATTTCAATTACAATTAAAAAACCCAGTAATAATTTCAAAAAATCCGTCTAGCTTGTAAGACAAATCAAATTAAAATATTATTAATTCAAGTAGGCTAGGTAGCAGGAAGTAGCATTTTTATGAAAACATAAAAAAATATTAAAAAAATGATTCGTCATGTTACTACGTTAAATTTATTGTAAAGGTACCACTGGCTTGGAAAGTATATTCTACCAAAAAGAACCAGCAAATTAACGTGGAAAATTATATTCATAATGATGTCATTTTGTACTTATATATAAAAAGAAAATATTATTTCTTTACACTAATTATTACAACTAAAACGTGCATAATTTCCAATGATTTCAACAAATTCAGAGCAATGCACAAAATTAATTCGTAATACAAAATTAAAAATAATTATGCATGCATATTAAATTCGTTCGTTGAATTCGTAACTGCTATCGTTCTCTTACCCACGAACATAAAATCCATCTGACAATTATATAATAAAAGGGTGGCACGTGTCCGCCATTATTCCAGCGACTAAGAAATTCATTACTGACCTGACACAAATATCAGTTTTCTTTCTTTTTGAATTAATATTTTATCTTTTACTACTTTCTGTAATTTATACATTACATTATTGCCTGTAAAGTTCCCACTGCTGGGCTAAGGCCTCCTCTCCCTTTGAGGAGAAGGTTTTGGAGCATATCCCTCCAATGCGGGTTGGTGGAATACACATGTGGCAGAATTTCGTTGAAATTAGATACATGCAGGTTTCCTCACAATGTTTTCCTTCACCGCCCAGCACGAGATGAATTATAAAAAAATATTAAGCACATGAAAATTCAGTGGTGCTTGCCTGGGTTTGACCCGAAATCATCGGTTAAGATGCACGCGTTCTAACCTCTGGGCCATCTCGGCTTCTATAATTTAATTTTTTTATTTTATTTAATATAGAAGGTGGGCCTAAATTACCTGATAATTACAATGAAATAGGGAAATTTGGAAAATTGATTAATGAGCCGTGATGGTGCCAGTCTTAACCGATGGTCCGGAGCAAGCATCACTAAATTTATGTGCTTAATTTGTATTTATAATTCATCTTATGCTTAGCGGTGAAGGAAAATGTCGTGAGGAAACCTGCACGTCGTGAATGAGAACTGCAACGTGTCGACCCTCCACATTTCTCCTCAAAAGGTAAAAAAGGTCACTTCATCAGTGGGACTTTAAGAGGCTGTTACAAAGTGGCTTTTATTTAACACTAAGCAAAGAGAACTAATAAATACACGGGAAATAATAAAAATAACCAATTTCATTATAATTTATCTGTTAGTTCATTCATTTTCAGGATGAAGGATACCTCTTTGTTATTCTTAATAAACTAAGATTATTTGCTGATAAATTGATATAGATAAGAGAAAATATGGGACCATTAATGATTTGTTTAATATTCAATTTCAACCGAAAGCAAGTGAAATCACTTTCAGCAAATAAAATTCCCATTTAAAAAAAATCTTGGAATCGACTTTTATATAAAAGCTAATGACTCACATGGACAAGTGGAAAAAAAGTGGATCTTCATCTGTCTAGTCAACTCGAGATTAATTATTAAACTCAAACACTAATCTTCATCAAGGATTTATCAAAGGCTGACTTATTTTCAAATAAAAAAAAATTGGAATAACTCCGTATGAGTTTTGTAATTGCGAATCGGCAAATTACTCCAATTATAATCAACGAACAATTTAATTCAATTATTTAAGACAACCTTTGATCGTAACAACATATTTCAAGTACGTTTTCTTTGTAAACTCAACGCCAACCCAGGTTAACACACGGATGCCTTGTATACCCTTACAATCTCAGAATATCCTGATAATTACTATAACTATTGATTATACCCGTAACATCGTTCCTTGCCCGGAGCAAATTAATGTAGCGAGGATAATGGTACGGCAATTGTTATATATTTGCTTATTCTTGTGTTATTTTGTGTCCATGGTCTAACTCATTAGACCTCCTGCTGTGAAATTGCTATATAATAAAATAAGGAGTGAGTAAATAAACATCAATGTTATACAGTCTCGTTGGTCTTATAAAGTCCTGGGATCATGCCCAGGATTGGGTCAATAAAAAAAATTGTCTGCAAGTATGGGATATTCTATCTTGTCGGATTATAATAGTGGAGGTAATTAAGAGTTCACTTGTGTTTGCGTTCACATTTGTTTACTAATATCCCGCAAAGTTCGCTAGTCTCCCTTGAGAGTGAGCGCCGTTGCCAAAATCGATCAGGAGGAAATTGATACTTAGATGGGTTGTGTGCCTGGCAATGATCAAATATTATACTGCCAAATGTACATCAGCTTATAGATAGCACACCTTGAAATGAAAGGATTCCGTGAAAACTATTTTACACATTTTTCAAAAAAATGGAATCTACTCTGTATGGGACCACCAGAACTTCTCTTTTCAAAACAACAGTGCAGTTCTGGACGAACTCACGTCGTAGAAAGTCGTCTTTTTGTAGAAAATCGAAAAAACGTTGATACTATACATTCCATGATTCTTGTTCTGCGGTTAGTCAGTTAGTTTACTCTTTACTGGTAGTAGTTTTTTTTAATTTAAGTATTTATGTTTTTTTTTTACTATTATAACTGTACCTACTGTGAAAATATCCGTTCTGAATATATAATAGTCCTAAATCTTTTTGCGAATATTATATTCATAGACCTTTCAAAGTAGAAGATTTTATCTAACATTTGTAGGGTCGTTAAAACACTTTAAACAACGTTTCGATTTGATCCTATTCGTTGAAAATTTCTTAAACATTTTTTTTATGGCAGTTTTAAATCGCATGCAGAAGGCGAATGTTGAGCGTCAATGACGAAACGACGAAAGTCAAGTCTTTTGATCTATAGAATTAAAATCATGTCTGATCCGGTGTAGTCATAAAGCTGTAGCGTGTACATAATCAAACCGTGGGCTTAACTGATTGTTCGTAGATATTAACCGTGACATTTTGAATTTAGAAGATTTTTTTTTCTATGAAAATTCAATACCCAAATAGAATTTACTTCAGATTAGTAATTAGGGTTTGAATCGTTATGCTATCTAGTCACTGACGAAGGCGATCCCATCTACCTTAATATATCGGCGTGTATTTATACGAGTGACGCTCTTACTTACAAGATATCTCAGAGTGAGTGAGACGATTAAAATTTTAAGAGTAAACACATAATGTACTTGGTTGTAGGGCTTTGCGCAAGCCCGTCTGGGTAGGTACCACCCACTCATCAGATATTCTACCGCCAAATAACAGTAACACAACTGTATCGTTGTGTTCCGATTAGAAGGGTGAGTGAGCCAGTGTAATCACAGGCACAAGGGACATAACATCTTATTCCCAAGGTTGTCGGCGCATAGGTGATGTAAGGAATGGCTAATATTTCTTACAGCGCCTTTGTTTATGGGCGTTGGTGACCACTTACCATCAGGTGGCCTATAAGCTCGTCCACTAACCAATGCTATAAAATAATAATAATAATAATGAAAATAATTAAATTAGAGTATATTTTTCAATGAAAATAGATAATTTAACTAGGACGGGCGCGCCTTCGATCTACACAAACATTATAGATCTATAACGTTATTACTTATTTCAAATTACAGTAAAAATGGTTTAATGGTAATATTATTCTAATGTTATCATTATTATAGTCACTATCACTTATCACTTTTTAACATTTCACAACCGTGTTCTACGGTGAGTTTCGAGTTAGTTGTTCCAAAATAGCTGTATTTGTTCTACATTTGAGTACATTGACATACAACATCCACTATAAAACTCACTCACTATCTTGATTTGATTTAATGAAATTGATTGTTAGCCCATATCATTTTATTTTGTTTAATTTAAACTTTATTGTCATCTTATAATTTTTTAATATGTTATTTTATTAAATTTATTTACGTAACAAAATTAGTACCTAATATTGGCTATTAATCTTCATACACTATGACTTCAGATCAATGTGTTGATTAACGTCAAAGTTGTTTCTCTAGTAACTTAAACCACACCATAAAGCTGCCAAACCAAAACAGAGACTACACGAATCTTCATTCACTTTCAGGCACAATGTCTTTGTGAACACTTTTGAAAACACCACGTATTCTTTGCAGAAATAATTTTACTTACAGAACACACCTCTTTCCAACTTTTTTGTAGAACAATATATTACTTTAACAAAATTTATCAAATTCACAAATATCCCGATAATTGATTGGGATTGGATTTTGAAGAACGTGATGTATCAGTGATTATATTTTTTATTTATCTTAACAGAAGATGCAAGTTCAATACCGGGCGAGCACCGTAAATGTCATATGTCATTTATATTAATGTACCTAGCTATGTACCACTCACACATTTTCATGTACTCGTGATAGTTAGGTGGACAGGCAAATATGTCGCCGGATGGTAAGTGATCACCACTGATAGCTTCAAGAAATATTAACAATAACCTACATCGCCATACCGACTTTATGAACTTAGATGTTATGTCCCTTGTGACTCACCCTTCAAACTGGAATATAACAAAACTAAGTATAGCTACGATTTAAAAAATCTTCAAGTTTATATGATTCGGATGATAGTAGAACAGTTAATGAACACAAAGCTGATCCAATTCGCTGCTTAGTTTGGATTAATTTGATTTGTTTTCACAAGTCGCGTGTGCTCAAGGAACCAATGCATTGTATTAAATTGTAACTTATATTTTCATTCCTGAATTGCCTGGTTATAGAAGAGCTGGTTCATTCCTTACCCAGAGTATCGAAGTTGCGATTCAACAGGGGAATGCCGCTAGCATTCTTGCCGCCATTTCACGCGGTCTTCATTTATACAGTAAATATTTTCAATCTTTATTGGTATATAATTTTGGCACATATATATCATATATTTAGGTATATTAAATCGATACCGATCAAAATTTAATTTAATACGATTAAATATTTGTAGTAAAAAACCTCGTCAGGCCAAAGGCATGGTGTGAAAATATTTTCTTTTGTGCGGACTATCAACTCATCAAAACAAAAAGTACTTACTGTTGACCTAGAATTTCTAAATTTGGCTCAAAGAAATATCTCACAGTACAATGTCAATGTCTATGCGATGTGACTATCCAATTACTCTTCAACATTCTTCGTATGAAAAATAAAAGAATGTGAAAAAACAAACTAAATAATAAATAAATATTGGACAACATTACATACATTACTCTGATCCCAATGTAAGTAGCTAAAGCACTTGTGTTATGGAAAATCAGAAGTAACGACGGAACCACAAACACCCAGACCCAAGACAACATAGAAGACTAATAAACTTTTTCTACATCGACTTGGCCGGAAATCGAACCCGGGATCTCGGAGTGACCCATGAAAATCGGTGTACACACTACTCGACTACGGAGGTCATCATAATAAAAAATAAAGGAATTTCGATAGAACATCATAATCAACCTAATATTATTCCTATTTTTGCACCGAAAAATAAAAAGGAGCCGCGATTTTCGAGAAGTCAATCGAGACGTCAATCTTGACCAAAGACCGCAGGTTTTAATAAGTGCACTGAGGTTTTGAAGTTTTAAAATTGATCTCTCGTAGAATCCATGAGAGAAATGTAAGAAATTACTAAGATGAAATTCTGCCATTAGATGAATGAGCAACACAATTCAGAAGTGGAACCTTATACAAAAATATTTTTAATATGATGGTTTTTTTTTCTGTTTGTAAGAACTTCTCTCCTGTCATAAAGAAACAATATGCTTTGCTAAAAATTATTTCTCGAATCCCTTTTGAATATATTATGTACATCCAATTTCGCAAGTGTCTACTCAGACGTGTGTCTAATATATAAAACTCTGAAAGTTGCACATTTTTCCTCTCTTATTTAATACTAACGACTCGCCCTGACTTTAAACTAGCTCTTCATATTATTATATATTATACTATACTAGCTAACCGTCCAAGCTTTGTTCGTGTGATATGAGAATTTGATTTATCGGGTCCAATCTAAACCACCCGGGAAACAACTCAAATACATACAAAAAACTTCGGTCCAACCTCTTAATTAAATCACACACAAACGTACAGAAGATTTATATATATATAAAGTATATGTTATAGCAAGGAAAATATCGTAAGGTAACCTACCTACATAGGTATGTCAAAAATCCCCTTAAAATTAAAGGATTTGTCCAGCACTGGGACATTTATAAGCTCTTTGTTTTACTACTACCTTCCAACTAGTAAAATGTTGACGCTTTGATCTTCGTTTATGAATTCCTTGATACGACACGATTTGAACATACATATCACCTAATGAGCTGCCGACTTTCAAACTAGACAAAACACCAATGGGCTTGGAAGTTGGAAGTTGGCAATGTTACACTGCAATCAAGAAATTCTCAATAGAAGCCCGGAGTTCAGAAATTAACAGTGCTAATTACTCGTGCCTTGGAGAGCATGTAGCGTTTATTCTGTTTTTTGGTTCATTGGTCGGGTCAGATTGTTCCGTTGGCCTCATGAAGGGAATCTTTAGATTTTTCACATATACTTGGACATTATAATGAACAACGCGGCACAGATAACTTAAATGTTTGAAATTGTCGCCGAGTAATTAAATACGCGTAGTTAAATAATATACTCAATACAAACACTAATAAATATTTGTAGTAAATAAAGGATTACAACCCGGCAGGGGTACCTAACGAACAAGGGTCGGAATGACAGGTTGAGAAACTGGCTTCCAACGTTTTGGCTGCGAGCGCACCACAGAACCCCAAAAGGAATTATTGTTAATATTATATAACGCAAAAGTTTTACTATATTCAGTTATTTTATTAAGTACCTCAAAAATAAACTAAAAGTATTTGTTTATGGAAATATATTTTTTGTAGTTTCTTTTACAAGTAATTTACGGAATTTTACGATTTACGATCTTTAAAAGCAATCCGATAAAATTGTGGTGTTATGTCTTATAATAAAACGGATCGAAAATGTCATAACTGACATAAAAATAATTATATATCATTTACAATACTCTTGGTATTTTTGACTCTCTGTTGTTAGTGTCAAAGTATTGAACGATTACTAAAAAATCATTGACAACTTATGACCGATTCGGATTCGGAAAAATTTCACCGTTTCGACCGTTTGCAATTTTATTTACTGGTAACAAAACTTCGACAAAGTACATATTATATTATTGAATATTAACGAGTAATCTGGCAAGCAAAAGAAACTCGCCAAGGGTCTCAGAATAATATATTAATTAGCAAATATGAAACACTAAGATTTAATTACCGCCATTAAAATAATCTAGATAAGAGAATCTCCGCCCAACATCAGCTCATTAAAAAGTCGAAAGCAAAGAAAATAGACTGGGGGTATGAGCAACGCATTAAGTATCATTTTCCTAACAAGACACGTATGTCTCGTTCCGTATGTAACAAAAACATCACATTATTTATTCTTCATTCATATTTCATTCGAAGCGAATATCACCTTTACGTCGACGCGTTAAGAGCTCTACCCGTCATAAATTAGGAAACACATCGACTAGGCAAATTAAATAACTAACTTAAGGTACACGAAATTGAACCTTATTGCATTGCAATACGAATGATGTCGAGTGTAAAGGAAATTGTTTTGGATATAAAGATGAATGATACTGTCTCTGTAGGTGGCCCGTGACAGACAGATGCTCCCCTTTATCTCGTACATCACAGTTCACTCAAGCCATTTTTTTAATTTTAGATTTTCAGAGGATTTTTTCGATAAACAAACATTTCAGATTCTTTTGTTAACTTTGTTTGGGACAGAAGGTCAAGGTTTAAAATTTTCAAAGAGTGTTTGTGTCAAAAATAATTAATCCTCTAGTACATTACATTAGCAGCCTGTAAATTTCCCACTACTGGGCTAAGGTCTCCTCTCCCTTTGAGGAGAAGGTTAGGAGCATATTCCACCACGCTGTTCCAAAGCGGGTTGGTGGAATACACATGTGGCAATTTCGTTGAAATTAGTTACATGCAGGTTTCCTCATGATGTTTTCCTTCACCGCCGAGCACGAGATGAATTACAAGCACAAATTAAGCACATGAAAATTCAGTGGTGCCTGCCTGGGTTTGAACCCGAAATTATCGGTTAAGATGCACGCGTTCTAACCACTGGGCCATCTCGGCTCTACCTCTCCTCTACCAACAATATATTCAACGATATATTAGAAAATCTGAACAATAATAAAAATGTTTTTTTTTTTTTTGTAATAAGAGTATTTAAATTTGTAATGAAATAGTTGTTGGTATTATTATTATATTATTGGTACAATTACATTTACTGTAATAATTTGTATTGTACTCTGCAACTTTAATAAGGAAAAAAAAATCTCTGTTGTTACCAATAAGGTAAGGTTATATTCTTATCAAGTAATGGTTTGAGTGAGCCTTACCGATGTTCCCTGGGTTCAGACTCAGACAAGCACTTAATTTTCTTGTACTTCATTTTTTATTATAAATAATCTCGTGTTCGACCATGAAGGAAACATCGTGATGAATCCAACATGTACCGAATAAAAATCTGCCATGAATATCTCATGAGTGGTATAGTATGACTGCCCCACTGCTGAGCCAAGTATAGATTTAATTATAAACACAAATTAATCACATTGAACTTCAGTAGTTATTGTATAGGTTTGAACTCGTAAACATCGGTAACTAACAGGCCCATCTCATCTCTAAATTAATTAATCTTAATATTTTACCACACATGAGAATTGACACAAAATTTTACATTTACGAGCAATATTCCAAGTCGATCATAGATGCGAACATTGTTATTTATGAGATATGTTACTAACCAATTCATTGTGCCGTTGAATACAGCAGGTTCCACTGGGAGCAGTTAGCGAAAATCGAAAACAATATCTTACCCTTAATAGGCACATATTCTGTTTATACCCAACAGGTGATGTGACGTACAACGATGTACGTATTCCTACAATAAATACTATCAAGTAATGGAATCTGCTTTGTGTATTATCTGAATTGCGGTTGAGGAAATGGCTTAGGTAATAATGATCAATTTAAAGGACAATACAAGAAGGTCGAAGACTTTAAGTATTTGTTTAATTAATTCGTAGCTATTTGCTTAATTTGGCAGATTACTAAGTAAGGCATCATATTAATTAGTATTTTAGTTGTAGTAAAAAGCCAGTTTTCGTTTAATACCATCGAATCATTTTAAAGTAAGATTACTAGCTCTTGTTTATTGTGGAAGAAGACACAAACACAGCTGATTCAGGGCCGGATCTACCATATGGCTTTTTGGGCATCATCCCAGGGCCCCGTGGATTCAAGGGAGCCCCAGCTAAGTAAATTAAAGTCAAAAATAGACGATAATGCGAAATAATCCATAATTTTATTAAATTAAACAGTATTTATGGTTTGCAGCGATAACGACGGTCCGGCCCTGAGCTGATGGAATGTGACTACGACCGCCTATTGAAATTTATACAGGAGGATTTTCACATGCGTTACCAGTCTGCAACACACTTAATTCTAAATATGTATAATGTTGATAGAAAAAAGCGATAATAACGACCAAGTTAAAAGTTAGAGATTAGAACCATCTCATGAAAAATATGCGTTTGTTCCGAAGTTTAACATTAATAAGCTCTTACGTTTTTATTGCCTTGCAGCAGCCTTGCAGTTGAAGCGTCACCTAGGCCGAGACGGTAAAAGGCATGACGCACTTTTATGCCGTCATACCTCATCGCTACCACTCTCTCCTCCTCTGCTCTGTATACATTCTTTGCTATATACTATTATAAGAACAATGAGAAAAACATATATGGTTTCTGGAAGGACTCTGTTTTTTTAGTTCGTTTTCTTTAATTGTAATTTAGCTTAATAACCATCTAATTCAATGTTTTACATATGCACGTTGAACAGTGACGGACCGTTGCTTAATTAAAAAAAAAAAAAAAAACAAAAAAGTACATAGACATTGGTACTGTAGGAAATAATAATCATTCCCTATATCATCATTTCATCACCAACCTTAAGTACAAAAACATTATGTCCCTTGTGCTGTAGTTGCACTATATGAGACCGAATCACAAGAAAGCTAAGTATTGCCGTTTGGCAATATATGATGAGTGGGAGGTGGGTGATACCTATCTAGAAGGGCTTGCACAAAGCCCTCCCACTAAGTGAACGAACCATAATCCAACGAAGATGCCTTCAGATGTGCATAAAGAAGATGAGCGAAGCAGAGTCTTCTAATAGACATCATAGCGTTCTAGTTGACAGTTACATTACAGGCCCGGTGGCACGGTGTTCGTTGTTAATTAATCTCAGATTATTCAATTTGTGATTATTTACATATAACACAAAAAAAATGCCAGAAGGCAATCGTTTCATTGTCAAAGTGTGCTGTAAACCTTAAACTCACTTATTGTATGATAATCTCCTAATATGACACGAACTGTCGCTTTCTTTTTTGGAAAAATTGACAAAATAATTTTGAAGATATATTCAGATGTTTTTACAAATAAAATAGGTTACATATAGGTTTTTTTAATCTTATTAGCCTATGTTTATATATCACAGGTAAATAATTTAGATTATTCTCTGTAGAATCTACATTGCGAACCGATGGTTGCTTCACTTAATACCGTTTGTAAAATGACGGTTCAAAGGTACTTGTAAAATCCTTCTTGAATAAAGTATATTTTGATTTTGATTAATCGGGTAGTTAAAACAGTTCGTCTGAAATCTTTACCAATATGAGACGGATTTTATCTTCAAATTAATTTGTATAATTAAATCATTAAAATTGTTCAAAAGAAAAAAAGGAATAAAGCCCCCAAGCCTATGAAGAACCAGCGAATGAAACTATGTGGTTTTTTTAATTAAAAATAGCCAGGCCTGCCTGGTATTTATCACAGTGTGTAGAAATCTATAAACTCAATGATCAGATCGAAACTATTTACGTAAAAATTATACACGAAATTGTAAGAAAACTAACCTCTTTTTTTTGGAGATTTATTTTCATCCAACTATATAGTATATTTGTACGTTTAATCAGACGTATCAGTAATTGGAAAATTAGTAATGATTACACTAAAATAGTACTCGTCTTTTTTGTATGTAACTTATTATTTTTTTAGTTTCTAAATATGTTTTTTTTTTTAATAAACACTTCTTCATATGTTTAATTTATTATTTTTACTATATCTTTATACTAATCTAAGCTTTAATTTATGTAGTCAAAATAAATAAAAAAAAAAAGAAATAATTTTTTGTAGATATACCCTAGTACCAGCCCTCCAAACTACTAAGTCACTTACTACATAGTAACTTCACATTTTCTAACGTCTTCGGTCTAAGGTCTAAACAATTTACTCTAACCGTTCTAAGTGCAACCGGGCCTTGTAAGAACGATTTATCTCAAGCGTTTGAAACTGACGGAACAGACACGCGGCCATTAGTTATAGTAGAGAATAGATACAATGACGCTGACGGCTTAAACTTCTTCCACGTCACTATGAGAAATTAATTTGTGGGGTCACTGAACTGTCTTATTAACTAAAATATGGATAATGCTTAAAAGTTTATGTAAGAACTATTTTAAACGACATGACTATGGTTTTATTAAGATACAGAACGAAATCTATTGAATCACTGAGTTTCTTAACGGTTCTTCTTTGTGGAATCTACTTTTCGAACCGATGGTAGCTTTAAATTTAATTCTACACTGCAAAATGTAGGTTCAAAAGTGCGTTTATGAGCCTACTTGAATAAAGAATAATATAATTATGATTTTTATCACTGGTTTACATTTTTATAACGTGTAAAAGTTAGCTTAACCTGAGACACTAGTTAAATAAATGAAAGTAATAAAATGGTAAACATATCAAATCAAATCAATCACCATGACCAATTACCATCAGGTGACCCTTTGGCCCGATTGTTAATAATGCTAATTTATAAGTTATAACTTAAAAATTAGCATTATTAAAATATAAGGAACAAGTTAATATCCTTCTGCTGGGGGAAAAAATGTCTTATTAAGCCTTTCGAAGCCGAATTCCCAACAATGCGAGATGAACAGACAAGTATCTACTTGAACAGCTCTTTAGTTACCGGAAGTAGAATTCACGATCTTCGTCGAAGATGTTTGTTGAATGTTTTATCTGGGCCATTTAGTTCAAAAAGATAATTATTCCTTGGAAATCTATTTTTGACTACACTAACCACTGTATTTAAATGGATGATGGATTTTGTACTTCGTTTAAGCTATGATTCGATTATTTTATACAAAAATATATTCTACACAAAGATCTACCTAAAGTGATCTCTTCCTCTCGCATTCTTAAGAGATGAATGGGAAGAACAAAATCGGGCATTGACTGCACTCACAATTAACAAAGAATTCTCGTAGTTTATATAAAATATGAGATGGAATATATGTGTGTGTAATTTGATTGTTTTATTTCATCATATAATTCTATAAAGGAATGCCGTATCTATAATCCTTAAAGCTTAAATAAGAAAGGATTAGTTGTCTAATTATCTACCTTCAATTAACATAATCCACTCAACACTTTAATTAAATTGGATACCATAAAGCACAATTAGCGGAACCTTAGCACCTAATACGCGTCCATACATTTGCCAAGCCAATACAAAACCGCAAAAATATATACCAAACAAATGTGAACTTTATTGCTAATACAATAAGAGCGAATTGAATTTATTTATGTTACAGATTAAGTTGAATCCGCAGTAATGTGTTGATAATTATCTGGTTCGAAATAATAGTTGTGTTGTATTGTACATATTCGATAAATAGTCTACGGTAAACACGTCTTTAATGCAAATAGGTTAAGTATCAAAATTGTATGATATTTTTTTAATATTTATTGTGTTGAAACTTAATGATAAAAATGTTTATTTGCTTATATTTTTCTTTTATTCGTTGACGAAGTAGTAAGCCGGATAATATAAAACTTTTACAACGTAATTGCTTTACGACGGGCGCTGGCAATAAAATAAATTATTTATATATAAAAATAATACAACGATAATACCTTTGTAGTAGGTATAAGAGATTATTTTTCGGTCCGTGCACTTTTGAATTTATAACTTATAATAAATTTATTTTTAAATTAAAAAGACAAATTTTTATAATATCTTCTATGCAACACCATGTATAAATTAATTAATAAAATCAACGAACATGAAAAGCGTATGTATTTGAAATTTAATTTGAAACATGTATTTAATTATCTAACAGGAAAATTTTGACGTAGCAGATATCACAATTGGATTTACTTCGTGTTTGGGCTTTGTTCTAGCCCTTCTGGGTTGCCTCTCATCAGATATTCTCCGCCCAACAGCAGTACTCGGTATTGCTGTGATCCGTTATGAAGAATGAGTGAGCCAGCCATGATATAGGTAGGCGCATAGACAACCTGTAATGACAGGCACAAGGCACATCTTCGTTCACAAAGTTGATGGCGCATTGACGATTGTCTATGCGCCTACCTATATCATAATAAAAAATATATAGACTAAAATGTACACAGCAAAAGTTAATTATAAAATAATTGCTCATTTTCGATATCACATTTCCACAATATCGAACGAAACTGAGACGTAAAGCGCACATCTCCTGCTTCAATATTTTCAATGAAAGCAGTCTGAGCGAAGAGAAATTAATTAATACATCAGAAATCGCTACATTGTTTCGCTTTTCAATAGAATGAATTTACCCTTGTGTTTAAACGTTGCTCCATGTTTTATCAATGAATATTGTTATAAACGTGTTATAATATCAAACTAAAAAAATATAGCAGTATAGTATTTACTTACTTAACTTTAGAAGATTCGTATTTTATATAAAACATTAGATTCAAATAGTTTCCATTTCGTTAAGTGTTTTCAAAGTGAAGTATATCAAAGTAAGATTCTGCCCAAATTTAAGCCAAACTATATTATGCAGCGTGGGTAGGCCCACCATAAGGTGGTCCGAAAACCTGGTGAAGGTCGCGGGAAGCCGCTGGTTGCGAGCTGCACAAGAACGGTCGTTGTGGCGATCTTTGGGGGAGGCCCATGTCCAGCAGTGGACGTCCTTCGGCTGACAGATGAGATAATAATATACTGAAAAAATAGCATATTATCATCTCATCTCTCAGCCTCTTTATTATATTAATAAAATCATGCCAAAAAATCTCAAAAATGTACATCCATTAAGTACCATCAAATTTATCTCATGGTGGAATCAGGTGGTTCCAGGGGATGAATAGAAGAAATGTTTATCAAAAGTCCTTGAGTTAAGGCTGATTTTGGCTTGATCCAACAAGCTCTACGGTGTCTTTTGTTAACTAGTATAATATTGACAGCCAAGAAAAATATATGTGTAAAAATGAATATAATACATAATTATTTCAATCAATATTACGATATTATATTATGGCCATAACTAATAATCTTAAAACGATCACTTTTTTTTTCTTATTACTTGGTCGCTGGCAGCCAACATGACCAACTAGATGTTCTATCCACTTTGGATCTAAGCGATTGGTTTTTGTTTACAGATTTTTACATTACGTTTCTCGAATTCCTTTTTCTTCTTGAGATAACCCAAAACTACTTCAGCTATAAATACGATTATACTAAGAGTATATAAGATTCCAATCAGCATAAAAGCCCCGAGCAAGTGCTGAATACTTAACGGGAGTATAGCGCTAGTTCCATCCGAGCTGATGCTGTGTATAAACAGTTCTTTGTTCCATTTATCTATTAGACCGTTCTCTGAAACACTTCGTATAATATTATTAAACCTTTCCAGCATTGGAAACCATTTCCTAGCAAGTAAAACAACCCCGTACTTGTAGAGGTTATTGCTCTCGGGGAAGCAGTAAATCAACGCCGCACCTTTACCTAATTTCTGATCTATGTATTTTGCTTGCCTCTTCGATGAAACAACAGCGAAATTCCTATCTAAAGCCGCTCGTCTTATCCCCTCGGAGAACGTTGTCGAGTTATATTTGCGATATAAATAAAACGAGCTTGCGTTATTAGTCTCAAAATAGGATCGGTAAATCTCCCTGCCTCCCAAAGGAATTCTAGACTGAATAAGATCCGATTCGCTGCTTATCTGCTTTTCGAATCGTGGGTGCATTAGGAAGCTTCTTAGAAATGATTCGTACGATATCCCCATGTTTAAACTAAAGCAGAGCCAAACGAAAATCAGTATGCGAAACACTGACGATTTTGGATCAAATTTGGCTCCCCACCCAAGCAGCATACTAAACGTCATTAAAATTGAGTTCGTTGGCCATATCGGTGTCGTCCGATTTTCTCTATAATGCAAGAAATGAAATATTAGACCCATTACTAATACACTCATCAAAGTTGCGACCCATGTAGACCATTGAAAAATTATAAATAAATTGTCCCAAGTCGCGGCCTGTTTCGCTTTTGGTACACACCAAGTCATCTCGTCTTGAGTGTAACTAACCGTGGGATGAAATAATTTACGTGCAGTTCTTGTAACTTCTATATTACCAAAGAGAAGATCCACTGAGTCGTTTAGTAAGGCACCGTATCCGCCAGTCACGGAGCCGTTCGCGTAAATCTCCCCCCAATTTTCCTGTTTCTCCGACATTCGAATAACAAGGCTCATGTTTGTGAATTCACTTACAATCTTCACGAGATTAATCTCTCCGCCTTTTTGAAATTCATAAGCATCGTTCCATATTGTGTTCAAAACTTTCCTTTCAGGAGGCATCACGTACGGTTCAGATATAACAGCGTAGGTTATTAAAGGGCATCCTTTTAAGTCTAATGGAAACATTTCCCTTTGAACTTCTAATTGTTTTATATTATTGTTTCTGCATTTGTCTAAAATGTACACGGAGTTACATTTTCCGGCGCAATTTTTGTCAGTGTATGGGGTCCATGAATAAGAAGTGACTTCTTCGTTTAATGGGTTATATATGAATGCCATACTTTTAAGAATTCTATATTTTCTGAGATCATTAATAAATGATTTAGCTATTTCAGAACCACTTTCTCTTGGCTTTAGCTTGTAGTAAACTATCGCTTTAGCTAATGGATTCCAAGTCGGTAATCCACTCAATTGTCCCAAGTGATTCATGAGCTCAAATTTCTTCTTTAATATAAGCAAATAATTTTTAGCTTTCTCTCGAAAATGTGAAGCGTTGGCGTGTCGACGAAAAGCGTTTTTAACCATGATAGAATATTTTTTTCCTTTATGCATAGTTTTTAATAACTGGCTTTCGTCAGCTGATGCATTAGAATTGACGCTTACTACAACAATACTTCCGCTTAAAGCCTTTTTATCAACAAAATATTTAGCAGATAGATTTAAAACACATTCAGCACTATTAGCTATTTTTACAAAATCTTCATCTGCAATGAAAAGAGATTTTTCACCGTATACTGTGGAAATTACATTTACAAGAATTATAACGATAATTATATTTTTTAAAAGCATGGTATTGATCATGTTACTAGACTTTGCTAGCTGAGAAATAAAAATTGCAGGGGATTAAAACCTTTATACAAAGCTTAAAGTCAGAGAAGTTACACCTGTGGTTGTATTTTTAGCTACGAGTATCTTCAAAATTAAGGATGTTGATTAGAATTGATGATGTTATCCGAAACCTAGAATATATTATCTTCTGAAATGCTTTTATATTCCCTAGAACTATACAACAACTATCAACGCACATTATGTTGTCAAAGCTGTCGAGTGATAGCATCTTAAAAACGAATGTATATTCAAAGAAAAAGTATGCAAATATATAAATAATTACATAGAACTTCTCATAAAAAAAAAACTTCTTCCAATCTTTGTCTTCTAGTTCTACCTTTGAGTACAAATTAAGTGTGTCCATAAAATAAAAGTAGGAAATTCGATATGAAAAACTATTTATACGATAGTTATAAAAAAATCTTGTGACGTACATTGCGATGCGCATATTATGTGTATTTTTCTCAGAATGTATTTAAAGAATTAATCGAAACATTAAAGCCCGTAATACAAAGCAAAGCTATGTCTTTTACTGCCAAATACGAGTTAAACATTGAAAAGTTGAAAACTGATTAATGTTTACTCAGTTGAAGCGTAATTTTCGGTTAGAATTTACGCGCTCAAACCAGTGTACCATCTTTTTATGTATTTTTATTAGTAAATATATGCAGCATCCATTAAGTATTTTGCCTGTTTTTTGGTAGATTCTTTATTCCGATGACAGGTTTAAGGTAATTTAATGTTGTTAAATGACGTTTAAAATGTGCTCATAAGAGCCTGCTCCAACAAAATATATTTTGATGTAGTACTTAGATAATGGCTTTCGGGTGTAAACGAAAAGTCTATTAGATCAATGTCGAAAAAAATTATTTTATTTCTTAATAGATTTTTTTTTAATGTTGAATTGCTGTTTTGACCACTTTAATCTTAGCTTTAGATTAAAGTCCGGATGCTGAAATTAAATTTTTCATATATTTATTTTTATATTGTACATTATTGCTCATAGATATTGGCGCAGACATAAGTATTAACCATTCCTTATATCGTCAATGCGCAAACGACCTTGGAAGCTTATATCTGATTTTAATTACACTATAATTAAAATAAGTGTTTGTTCCGTGGTTATCAGTGAAAGAAAACATTGCTAGGTTTTTTTTTTAAACTGTTTATGACATCTGACTCAGTATTTTCCCTTCAGCATTATCTTGACATTTAAAACTAAATGGTCCAATCATGACTAAGTAATGCACGATTATTTTCATAATAGCCGCCGTGAACTTCTCTAATGTCAAATGATGAAACAAAAATGATAAAAAGAAATACATATTCATTTACAAAAAATATAATATTAAGATTTTAAGGTGGTTTGTAGGTCACTCTATCCCGGGTTCAAATTCAAATCAAAAAAGGTTATCTGTTTTTTCTGTCAGGAAATTCTTAATTTTAATTGGTTTAAAGTTTAACCCCCTCCTGACCGATTTCGGCCTTGGCGATTAATCTCAAAGGAGACTAGCCAACTAAACAGGACATATTATGGTGTAGACATACTATGAGCTGGACATATTATAGTGGATATATATGAAAGGTCATCTGTGCACAGAAGTGTATCCAATTTTTAGTTTGCTTGAGAGTATTTCGCCAGAACAACTGAATATCTTTTATTGATTGTATGAAAATATTTTCGACAATAGATGTCGGGTCCATTGCTTTGTATCCCTTAAATCCCTTCTTAGATCGCCAGAGCGTCGCCAACCAAAGGATCTTTGATGTTTTATCCATTGTCATATAATAATATTGACGGACGGACTGCGCCCATATGAGCCTGTGCATTATTGGGAAAAGCATATAGGTGCTCGTATCTGCATTTTTTTTGTCATATTATATTCGTATTCAGAATGCTGTTTCAAATAACTAAAATATAATTATTATTGTACATCCAAAATGAAAAAAAAAAACAAAAAGAAAAAATATCCCGCTGAGTTTCTTTCGCCGGTTCTTCTTAGGTCCGAGGTGTTAAATTCCGAACCGGTGGTAGATTTTTGACAATCAATAAGCAAGTGTAAACACTTCTATATTGAATAAAGATTCTTGACTTTGACTTTGACTATTCACGCTACCGTTGATCTTGAGAGAGAGCAATTAGGAAGTGAGTACACAGGCGTGATATTCTGTGCGAATATTCCATGCGTAAATAGCTAGTATAACATTTAAAAGTGGTTGTCGTGACATTTCGATCACAAGTACTTCAATCATAATTCGATTTTTTTCTTAATTAAATTAAACATCAGTATAATACCCTTCTTTGCCGATGATACTGTCCTGCTGGAAGAAGATCCCAAAAAAACTGGAGCACATGATAAAAGCCCTAGCAGAAAAAAGCAGAGAAGTGGGCTTAGAAATTAACGCGGACAAAACAAAGCTAATGACCAACTCAATAGAAATCGACATAGAGTTCTACGGAACCAAGTTCGAGTATGTGAAAGAATATGTTTACCTAGGACAAATTATATCTCTGGAGGACTCCATGTCTAAAGAAATAAACAAAAGAGTAGCTAGCGGGTGGAAGAAATACTGGTCGTTGAAAGAAATCATGAAGAACAAAGAAATAGGTGTACATATCAAGAGAAAGACTTTCAACACTTGTGTACTTCCCTGCATGACGTACGGCTGCGAGACATGGACTTTAACGGAAAAACATAGAGAACAACTAGCCAAAACCGTAAGAGCAATGGAAAGAAGCATGTTGGGAACGAGGCTTAGTGATAGGACCAGAAATGAGGAAATCAGAAGAAAGACTAAAGTTACGGATATCATATCTCGTATAGAGCATCTAAAATGGAGCTGGACAGGACACATGTTGCGCTGCAAGTTAAACAAGTGGAGCCAAAAGGTGACTCTTTGGTATCCTAGAGAGAACACCAGAAAACCAGGGCGTCCAAAGAGTAGATGGAATGACGATATCCGTCTAACCTTGGGACCATTTTGGACTAGAGTCGCGGAGGATCGAGCTCAATGGAGAGAGCTGGAGGAGGCCTATGCTAAGAGGCACGCCGAACTGCGTGACATATTATAAATAAATAAATAAATATTGTATTGTTTGGTATTTGTACTGTGGTTCGGAATAAAAGGGCTTTAATAAAAAAAAAAAATAATACCCTTCTATATACTTCTATTTTTATATTCATATATAAGTAATGATTAAACTTGAGTTATTCAGTTTCGCAATTAACGCAGTTAACGCAATTAGAGATCTAAGGCGATACAGTGTTGAGTTAAATATGCATTTGGAATCCTTCTGAAATCGCGTGATAAAGTTGTATTCATTATTATTTTAGTGACCGTGATGTGTTCTGAAAATTCCCTAACCTGTATAGTGTGCATATGATAATAAAATTTGAAGCGAAATAGTCCTGTCTATATGGACAATAAAGTTTTGCCGAAATTCCCGTCACTAAAATCTGCTGTGATTTTTATATGATATAAGTAGGCAGACTGGTATATGAGCCAGGAGATGTTCAGTCGTCACCAGCATAAATATTAGCACCATAAGAAGTATTAACCTTGCGCTACCATCCTAAGGAACTAAGATGTTACATCCCTTGTGCCTGTAACTGTACTCACAATACAAACTAAAACAAAACAATTACTTTACATTAGCAGCCTATAATTTTCCCATTGCTGGGCTAAGGCCTCCTCTGCCTTTGAGGAGAATGTTTTAGAGCATATTCCACCACGCTGCCCCAATGCGGGTTGGTTTAATACACATGTGGCAAAATTTCGTGGAAATTAGACACATGCAGGTTTCCTTACGATGTTTTCCTTCAACGCCGAGCACGAGATGAATTATAAACACAAATTAAGCACATGAAAATTCAGTGGTGCTTGCGACCGATGATTTCGGGTTCAAACCCATTCAGGGTTTGACTCATCATCATATTTGGTCATGAAATCATCGGTTAAGATACACGCGTTCTAACCACTGGGCTATCTGAGCTCATAAACAATACTTGATAAAAATTAATTAATGAATTTAAGGGGAATTGTTTTTGCTCAATGTAGCAAAAGTAAAAGATTAAAAATGTAGCAATTATCTATAATTTTAGTTAATTTTTTTACTGTCGTCTCATTCGAATTTACACGAAATTGTAAATCTTTACAAGTTTGTTCATATTAAATATGTGTGTATGTATTTTATGCCCTATAAATTAATCAACGAAACATTTCGACATCGATTAGTTTCCAATTTTTCTAATTTGAAAAATATCGATGCAACTAAAAATTGCAAGGATTAAACGACAATGTCTGTCGACAGATCTTCGATTTACTTTATTTAGAGAAGGATGTAAGTAAAAAATAAACAAAGATGTAAATTACATAATTTATTATTATTTTCAAAATTTGACGTTTTACACAAACAAACCTTGGTCCGATCGAGATCGGCTGTACAACAATTGCAATCGAATACGGTTGAAACAAACATATAATTAGGGATCGAACACACCTGCGCTACTCAGCTAAGAGAAATTACACGGATCAATTATAAAGCTACAGTCAAACCTATGGAATCAGGTAATTGCGAAATCTCTTTGCAGTCTATGCAATCATCTCGTTTGATCGTATAGGTGTAACAATAGTTTTATAAATCGTTTCTTAGTTTGGTCATGCAGGTGTCTTCAATTTCTAGGCTCATCAAATACTATAGTCTTGAAATAAGCACTAAATAGGTTCGAAGAATTTTATCATAAAAGATTCAATTACGTTCGAAAGATTATCCAGTTATAACATTTTGAAATGTATCTATTCAAATTAGTAAACCAGTGAACGTGAATCCTTTACCATAAAATATAATATCACTAATCTTACTGATACACGTATCAGAAAAGATGAATTATATTTGATGATGAACCAATAGATAAGCTTGTAAACGTTCAAAACATTGGAAACGAATAAAGCGAATCAAACACAAATATCCGGTACAAATAAATGATTAAATTACATTAAACATTAATTACGACCTAAAATTGACAAACAAATTGTTGTTCTAACATTTTGTGCCGTAAAACGAGTGTGACGTTACACCGTATAATACCATTTAATTACATTAACTATATACAATAAATGCAACTTCGAGTACCTAAAACCTGTGCTCCATAACAATCTATATAAATATGACTTTTATTTAAAGCTAATTGAAAATTTATTGGGAGAGAGGAAAACGGGACGGTGGATGTTTTTATTGTAAAAAATATAAGCGATTTTTTTCAGTAATATAAAATCGTAGAGGAATTCGTTAATGACAAAGCTTAGGGCGAAATTACTTAACTTACTTGCGTGGATGACCTGACAAAATATAATGGAAATAATGACGACTTTGAATACCCCAACAACCTTCATGAAGAGAGAAGAGATGAAACAAAACATGATAAAGGATATTATGCACAACGAACCGATCTGTGTTTTACTTATTTCCCTGTGATTGAATAAAACCAATTCGAAGTTTGAGTAAAACCAATAACAGTTCGAAAAAATAATTTAAAAATGAAGTTCAGTTTTGCGATTTATTTTTATTCGATTATTATTTTATAAATAGGATACGATTAGGACGCTTTGAGGAACTAGTCCTGGATTAGTTATAATTCTTTAATTTTCATGTTAAATTTATAAATATTTACATTATTTTCAACAATTTGAAATTCATTAACAATTCATGTTGAAATAAATAACTCTTCAATTAGGCCTCTACTTGAAAAATCGGTAACGGAATCATAAAACCAATTATTTTAAAATCAGTGGGTTAATGCAGAGAATCATCTACGGTACCATCATTTCCTACAAGCTCATACGTCTTAACGCCTTCTATGTTATTATACCTGTCTCTATCAAGCTAATCGACCCTCGACAATACATTTCATTTCCCTACTCGCGTCGTCTATTCATTAAAAATATTGTATAAGACCTAATATATATAGGAAAGAGAAACTTTAAATTGTAAAAGTGCCGAAGTCTTCAGTTGAACGATATGCTTCATTTTCAGTGATGGCAGCCCAAATTTTAGCCTTGTACCCCTATTCATATGGTTTGTAGTTTAATTATATTCATCAGATATTATTTTTTTTAAATAAATGTAGATCAACATCAGTTTTCGGATCCATTCAACTTAAAAATATAAGAAACGGAATTATAAAATATCGAAACATCTGATGAAATAATTATTACATCCAATCTATTTATAAGTCTTAGCATAAGTTAAACTATTAAAGGCAGAAAGGGCATGGTATGATTTAATAAAGCTGATGATTAAAAATTAAATTAGAATAAAAATTAAAAATATATCATCAAAGCAATAACGATTGACATTTCAATAACCTCTCAAGATCAAAGTGGATTCACGACAGAATCTATTTAAAATAATACCATCATGATTGAGGGTGAAAATAAAAACATAAATTTTGATTTTTGGTTTATTTCTTCATTTTTTTTTGTTGATTATTTCTTGAGAGATTAATTTAGATACTTCCATTTCTTGTTGCAGGTTTGCGCAATGTTTCAATAACTCACACCCGATCGCACAAGTGACTACAATGTTACGTTAATTAATATTTACATTAACACTTGCGTATCAGTCGATATTTCGTTTCTATCTTATGCAACTTAACCATTACTAATCGATTCATACCAACCATTAATATCGATTTCAGATTTTTTTATATCGATTATTAATTTTATCCATTCAGCTAATTAAGGAATGAAGCGTCTACGGGTTGATATTCGAATCACTACTTCTCGTATATAAATCGATCTACGGCTGATATGTTCCGTTTTAGGTGACTTGTAGGGAGAGTTCATAAATTCGTCGCTGGTTTTGTATATATTTAAATCAGGGTCAGTACATACAAAATGTACTTAGCACCTTGATGGATCTAAATCTTGAAGATGGTTATAAACGAATGCGTACAAATATGTAGTTACAAAACATTTAAATTAAACTTTAACGTAAGTGTTGTTGAAGCGGTATTAAAGTAACTGTATAATTATCACCGATATAGCTTTCTGATCATTTTTTTGAACACAAATAGGCATATTGTATATGTTTAGTTACTGATATTATTATTTTATACAGTTAATTTAATGTTTTGTCGAAATCAAACAAAACAATCAAGATCTTCACGACACACTTATTGTATTTAATAAACATCTAGTAAATAATGAATACAATGAAAACCCAGTCCAGCAAAGATACAATTCCATAGACTGAGGCAGCTGTACAATGTAACGTACAATAATATGCTTTCATTGACATAAAAATTATATTGACAATTGTAATATTCGTGTCGGATTGGTACACGTACGGTATTGCTTGTAGTAACAAACTTCATTTACATATTCACGAATGAAGTGCGCCATTGACACATAACACTCAGCTAACACTTAAATACATTTATTATACAACATCTTGAATCGATATTTTGTCGTGTGTACTTCTGGTATATATGTGTTGCGTCAAACGTATTTTAAACTAAAAATTCGAACATCAACGTAAACATCACCGACTCTCCAGCGAGCTGCGACCACAAGCCACCTAACAGTACACACCTACACGTACCACTCCTTGATGCCGTCCCGCTTCACGGGCTGCGGCGGGGCGAGCGGGGCGCTGCCGTTGCGCTGCAGCGCTAGAGGCTGCAGCGAGCGGGACGGGCCGCCGGCGCCCGCAGCGCTCGAAGCGCTTTGGTAGCTCGAGTGAGCCTGCGGAATATTACAGCGTTTAAGAGTGGACTCCACAAAACAGCTTTCATCTTAAATAACACGAAATTCCTCGAGGTTTAAACTTGCTTCATACCAAATCTTATCAAGTTCGGTTCAGAGGTTTGGTCGTGAAAGAGCAACAGACAGACAGACAAAGTATAGAAGTAAAGATGGCTGTTGTGACGAAGCCAAATCCTTATCGTAGACTTATTCATAGATATTCAGATGGAAAAAGTTGGATGTGGCGCTCTGGTCAGTTACTGACCTGGTTTCCTAGCAATGCCGCACTAGCACTTTGTTGATAGTTCTTATCCTCAGTCACCTTGTAGGAGGGGTCCAGGCGGAACACCAACTTGAGCACGATGATGACGATCAGTATTATTGCTATCAGCACTGAAGCCACTATACCTGTAAAAATATTTCAAATTTCTCTTAAAACTGTCAAACTTTCCTCTTAATTATAATATCTACCACCTGATGGTAAAGGACCACCGTTGATCAGAGATACTGGACCGTAAGAAATTTTAACCACACCTTACATAGCAAATGCACTTTTTACTTTACCGTTTCATAGATTCAAGTGTTTATTCAAATACATTAGTAAAGAAGGCATTTTTTCGATACAATATTATATAGATGATAAAAAAGCGTGGAGTTAATGCTTGTTGACTTCCAGGCAGGATATATAACATACATATATAATTGTATTTAACTAACGTTACTGTATTTTTAGACGTTGAAAAAGAGTTAACTACTGAGTTTCTTGCCAGTCCTTCTACACATTCCGAACCGGTGGTAGCTTTACTTTAAATAGTTTGTTAAATGACGATTCAAAAGCCAACTCGAATAAAGTATATTTTGATTTTATTTGCTCCGCCGACCTTGGGAACTGAGGTGCTACGTCCCTTGTGCCTGCTTTGTACATGGTATACGTCTTGTAATGATCTCTTGTTCAGATATTAATTATGCTCTACTCACCAACAACGGTTGCAAAGAATTCAGACTCGGGTGGCACAACCCTACTGTCAGTGGTCTTCGGATGATACCACTTAGTGGTGATCTCGTGTTCATATCCATTGTAATCTGGGTGTATCCTCGGTCCTCGATCCTGTTCTTCGATTTCATATGTTGGGGACCTCGTCTCTATTTCGTTCTTGTGATCTTCGTAGTCTGGTATGCGATGATCATCTTCCGTAGTGCGAGTAGATTCTGTATGCTTGCCCGTCATTGTGGGGGTGAAGTGACCGGAGTGGGAACGGTCTGCAATTATTTTTTTATAAAATTAATTAAGAGTTATACTTATAACTAGCTGTGCCCGCGACTTCGTGCGCGTGTTTTGAATTTAAGTTATTTGGATATTGTAGCGTGATTTTATTTTTATTCTATATATAATTCTAAAATAAACGTTACTCCTTATTACATCCGCTATCTGTCAGTGAAAATCCCATCGAAATCGGTTCAGCCGTTCCAGAGATTAACCGGAACAAACAGACAGAAAGACAGACAAAAATTGTAAAAAATGTTATTTTGGTATATGTACCGTGTATACATACATATGCATTTAGTAAAAATGGGTTATTTTAATATTACAAGCAGACACTCTAATTTTATTATATATATAGATAAACAGATTAAAATTTTAATAAACGACTTAAAACTAAGTTCTCACCGTCTGTTGGTGTAGTTCCTTTTTCAGGTGTGGTCGCTGTATCCAAAGTACCAGCATGCATGTTATCATGATCAGGTAGTGTTGATTGGTCGCTCTTGGTGGTACCAGTGGTGTCTGTGCCACTAGCAGTGGACCCTGAAAGGGATTTATCAACGTGCTCCGTTGATATCGGAGCGGTAGGTGACGTCATTGCATGGGTACTGCTTGCACCAGAACTGTAGAGAATAGAAAATTAAATAAAACTATTAGATTGAGGTATCGAGCTGTCGGAACAGGTCAATAATGATTCTTTGCACTGATCTTAACCGATGATTGCGGGTTCAAACCCAGGCAACGATAGAATTTTCATGTTTAAAATTCAACTCGTGCCCGGCGGTAAAGGAAAACACCATGAGGAAACTGCATGTGTCTAATTTTAACGATTTTCAGCCACATGTGTATCCAACAAACCCCCATTGGAGCAACGTGATGGAATATGCTCCAAAAACCTTCTCATCAGAGGGAGATGAGGCCTTAGCCCAGCAATGAGAAATTAACAATCTATCAATGTGTGTGGACTGATTATAAAATATCCTCAAGGGAATTGTGGGAATTCCCATTGAACTTATTATTTTGCGTAAGAGTAACTAAATTAATTAAATGGTGTATTTTTTTTAGCATTTTATCTTTAGAATACAAGACATCTTAATACAAATACCAAAATAATTACTTTTGAAATGAATAGCTGTTAAACTCGATCGACATGTGTCGATGGAATTTGCTAGGAATTTATTCGTATTTAAAGTTAATTACGTGGTCATAGGATGTTCTGGTTCAGTGATTTCCTCTCCGCTGGAACCAGAGCCTTCAATACAGTCTTCATCGTCGCATGGTTTCATAAGCTTACCACTGATATCACCCTGAGATAAACACATGGAGTTAATTTAATGCATTTTAATAATGAATAATGTAAATATTATATTCACGTGGTTTCAACTTCGAATAGTTTTTTTAATTTCCCGCCAGTCTATAGTGGAGCATCATAACGGGATAACCTTTCGTCCCTTTCCATTTTCAGCTTAAAAGCTTTTGTACAAAAATTTATAATTGGTTAAATATTTTGTAAATAATATTTCAATTAAGTTCTGAATACTAATAAAATAGTTGTATTGTAATAATAAGTTTACCTTATGCAACTTAGAAGGTGGTCGTCTCGTAGATGGAACGTAAACTGGGGTGATTAGATCATCACCAGATCCCGCGTCGGGTAGCACACAGGCGTCCTCATCATCATCACGGCAGCCTGAACCGGCTCCGGAGTACACGAGCTCATCTAGTACTCCAGGTCCACCATAGCCCGACGGTGGAGTCTTTAACGAAAAATAAAATAAATGTTAAATTTATTGCACTATCATTTCGATCTTCTATTTTTGACAGTTGTGATAATTGTTAATTAAAATTATATATAGATATATTCCGTTCGATTGGAATAGGGAATATAAATAATAACTATTTAATCGTAAATTTGTATTCAGTGTACAAAACTTTAATGAAAGAATTATACAAAAATCTTCTTATGAAAAAAGTGACTTAAATTATAAGATATTTGAAATTTGTAGGTGAGGTAATCCATGTGAAGAATAGATAATTTCCGGCACTTGAGTTTGCTCGGTGGTGTTTCTATTGGTAGGACCTAGTGCGAGGCCGATATATTCTACCGTCGAGCGGCATATTCAGTAATATGGCGCTCCGGTTTGAAGGGTGATGGTCCACGGGTAGTCGGGTCCATCGGCGAGTCCAGCGACCGAGGGCACAGAAAGAGGAAGGAGCGTGGCAACCGACCTGCTGCATGCGGTTGATGTCGCGGTCGAGCGGCGCGGCGGCGCGGCGCACGTCCCCGCGCAGCGCGGCGGCGGGGTCGGCGGCGGCCGCGAGGTCCAGCAGGCGCGCGCCGTTGAGCACGAGGCCGGCCGCCACGCCGCTGAACGAGCGCCCGCCGCCGCCGCCGCCGCCCACCGTCACGCGCGACATGCCGTTGAAGATGCTCGACTGCTGCCCGCCTGCGAGCCCGGCACACCCACTCTTTGTACGATTGAATCGCTTCGTCGCAGTCGATAGGGTCGGAAGGATTACTTAGTTAAAAATTAAACGTTAAGCGCTTGTATCATTACATCCGTACTCAGCTCCTCGAAAATCCATTCGAGCGAGACCGATCCACTTACAGAAGCGTTGCCAAGAAAGGTTAGGAATCTGAGTCTTGTATTTCATTTATATTTAAATTCAAAATAATGTTACCCATGTACAGTCGGGGTAAGAAAAGGTTCGTCACCTTAAGGTCTATTTTGGTGTGCTCAGTATGCGCGATAATCTGCTTTACCTATTGAGTATGACATATTGCGTCACAATGTACACTATTTTGAACTTTGTCATCATACTATGTTAGTTTAATTTTATGTATAGTTTTCTGTTTAACGCTTTAGTTTCAAAATGTACTAAGATTTTACGACTTTCAAAACAAACTTACCCTGTGGATGTCGTATATTAACAGCATAGTTGTCCAACTGCAACGCCGCTCGGCTACCGTTCCTCGTGAACCGAGCTACGTGGTACGCACCGTCGTCTACCCTTGCCGCTTCGTCACCCAACGGGTGATCTCCATCACCCACGTTGTAAACCATGAAGAGATTACCTCGGATCTGGTGATATTTTTTAAATTTCATAATAATAAAAATATTTGATATGATATTATAAAATAAATAAACATGGTGTGACAACAATCAACGAACCTAAGTGTTACGAAAAGTAAGTTATTTTTGTTAATAATGTATAATAATGAATCAATCGAACATAACTTGAAAAGAAAACACAACATTTATATAAGAAGGACTGCTGATTTCTTAATAAAACTAACACACAAAGTAGCTCCTGAACAAATAAAATAGCAAAACAGTTGTGAGTGATTTTGCTCTCCACATAAAAGTACACTAAAACTACAATACACAACTAACTAGATCAGAGCCTTTAAACTAAGCAATTTCAAAAACTATAAACAACCTCTAAAATTAATTATTAATTTCAGTAAACAGAGAAAAAAAAATCCTTGATTTATAAATGAAAAGATATTTTTTATATGTTATATTTGTAGTTCCACATTCACATTGTCTGTTCCTTTAGTGTATCTTTGATTATTTTTTTTTAGCTTTTATTTTTATTGCCCGACAGCATCATAGATTACATTTTAAGTTGTAATTCAGAATTTGATAGTCGTCATTTGTGCCGCCTCTACCAGTGATAAGAATGCAGTACATAATTGGCAATCCTTGAAGCATTGAAAGAGATGATAGGCGAACTTACAATTTCCATCTGCATATAATCCTGTGTATTAGAAGACTCGATCCTCAACAGTACGGCGTCAGACTTGCTGGTAACAAAGCCGACCGCTACTTTGTCGGTTTCGGTATCTGCGACTGCGCTGGGCGGAAACGTGTAGGTTATGATGCCTCGCCCAGGACCGAACTCATAAGCAATTGATTCTGAAAGATATAACACATGTATATATTACATATTTAATCGAATTATAGAAGACAATCTTTGACTTTGAGGAAGACTTGAAGATATACATAGATATATAATATACGCCTATTGTGCCTACTCAATGGCACAGATATTTGTTAGACACATTCGAACGCAATAGAATGTCATCTAAATATGTAAGAGATACATGTTTACACGTAACATAATTAATGAACAACTAGACATAAAATATAATTAATATATAATAAATATATATGTTACTGTAAAGGCTCGAACTACGGTAAATCTTAAGATTTTCCAGTAAAACCTAAGATTTACCGATTATGAATGGTAAATGTCTATAAAACTTTACCATCCATCACTTGGTAAATCTTAGGATTTACATGTTAGGTTAGGTTAGGTTGGAATGGTGAAAGTCCGAAAAAGTCGTCCCTTTATAATAAATACTCACATTTACCAACTCATGTCGGTAAATCTTAGGTTTTACTATTAGTTTAGTATTAGTTCGATATATACCACATATTAATTATTATTAAAATTTATAACTGTAATAATGTACATGGAAACAATAAATTAATATAAAAATAATTATTAAAACGAAATATCCTTACCGTCGTAACACGTGGGCCCCGTGAAAGAAGTGAGATCACAGTCACAAACATAAGTGTTCCATTGTTGCACGCACACACCCTTGTTAGCGCATGCGTTATGCGTGCACTTGGTGGGACCTGACCGTCAAAATTACCATTTCAATATTTCATCCTAATATTACGAGTTAAAAAAAAACTATTATTTTTATATACCTTCACATCCTGAAACTAATGAGGAACTAGGTACGACTGCGTCTTCTATCAGAGACGGTGACTCGCCGGGAAGGTCTAAGCTTGACATGCATCCTTCAAACCCTTGCCTTGACAATACACCTACTGGCAACGCTGTGTACATCTCCTTTGGCACCCCACCCACATATAGAACGCTGTCCAACTCCAGCATTAGATTGGAACCTAAAATTAAATTAAATGTAACAAAATTGTTTTCTTAAAATTTTTGTTTCTGTGGTATTTGAATCTTACTTGTCGTATGCATTTCCAAATCTTCATCGACTTGCATTGTATGTATTTTCGGAGTCGGTCTCCTTATCGAGACAGTGTGCCATCTATTATCGTTTAGAAAACTCTTTAATTTATCTTTCATTGTCACCACTCCATCTCCGAGATTGAACACGCAGTGTATATGGCCATTGACCAATTCCACAGCTATAAAATCTTGTTTCTTTCCTCCATTGTAGAATAAAAGCCCATCCATCTCAGTCGTTCGGAAATAAAAATCTAAATACGTATTCCCATATGCCTTCAGTAACGGCAATCCAACGTATGTATGTTTCGATTTAAATGTTACAGCCTTGTAAACATTAAGAGAATCCGGTTTCACGAATTTACCCGTAAATATTATATTAGACGTATCGTATATGTTGTTGTTTTCATCATTGCTTCCAATACCGAGCGTTTTAGCCATATCTATATATTTTATACCATTAAAAATGAATTTCTGGAGGTAACCAACGAAATTAGGTAACGTGGACGTCATTTGTATTTCTTCCTCTGGATGATAAAGTCCTCCTAAATGTAGCGTCGAAATTTCTAAAGTAGACGCTTTACCTAGAATTGTTTCAGCTGTAAAACAAATCAAAGTCAATGATAGAATTAATAATATCGATACTTGTTTTACATTTAGTCACAACATTGACGTTAAACTCAATAGAAACTAGCAAAGTAAACGCCTTACAGAGTCACGATTAGCAGCATCAAAACATATTTACACTCAGAGTCTATCAGCACAAAAATATTTGCATGAAAATAGCAAAGCTCCACAGAAAAGATTATTTTTAAATCTAAATTACTTCAATCGAAAGTGTGGTGATAGAAATTATAACTTGTAGCGATTTTACAATTTAACAGATACTAGCTTTAACTAATCTATTTTATACTTGAAACCGTTTTTAACTAACCAGAAAGACACTACAATAATTGTTATTATAACTAATAGTTGAAGTAAAGTTCGGATGAAATTCGTCTCCTTCGTACATGTAAGAAAAAGACAAATTTATTTCAAGATAGTTTTTAAATCTAATTTTATTTTTAACTATATGTTCTTGGTTACCATTTCGAGATCATTTACTTTCACTGCTGCTTATTGGTTTATTGTAAAAACAAATCCATTAACAAACTTTAATTTCAACTGACTAACCAGAAAGGTAACCAAAACATTTAGTTTAATTTTTTCAATTGCTGAAAGTAATGTAAAGGGGCTACAGGAGAAAGAAAAGAAAAATCAAATAACAGAGAAGAAATAAAAGCATTAGAAGAACAGAAAAGTGAAGGTACCAAGTGCCAGCTAAAACCAACTCAATATAAGCTTCTATCTACAGCTAATAGGACATCTAACATCAAGGGACGCCGTCTATAGTCTTTAGCGTCATTGGAAACTTAACTGTATTTCATTCATATGAAGATTCATAATTGCACATTTTTTTATTGAATTGTTTAGTCTAAATACAATATATATTTTTAGTGCAATTATTAAACTGTTTCTATTAAAATGTTACGGTTCTTAAACTTAACTCTACTATTGATTTCGCTTTGTATGTTATAATATTTGTCAATAATAATATTATATTATCCAATAACATAAAGCATTGTTATTTAAAACAAAAGAGATGTTTGAGAACTTTTATTATTTTGTCATTTATTGTTTTTTATTCTATTGACATTTAATTTAGTATCTTAAGGATTACCACGATGCGAAGTTATTTTCTCGTTTCAACAGAGCAAAACCAAAACCAACCTTATGTTCCACTACATTAGGGTCAAAATAAAATGGTGCGGGTGCTGTCCCGTGCATACGTACATAACGTACCGCGTACTGGCTGCCCTCCGTCTACCTGCAGCTTAAGGTTTGACGCCCGACGCGAAAAGCGAACCGTATGCCACTTGTCGTCTGCTACATTTGTGCCAGCTAGAAGATTCTGTAACATTATAAGTTAAAATATTTTTATATAGTTAATATAAGACGGATTACAATATTTTCATCTAAAACTCTTCATTATGTTTGGTCATAACATTTCAAATATGTTCTGGTAATGGACATTACTCCTAGTAATTTAAAATACTGGGAGCTAATTCTACTAACAGATTATCACTTTATCGCAATCGAATCGAAACGTTATCGTTCAGCCGTATTCTACTAAAACAGCTATCCAGATGCAGTTCCGCTTAAGTTGGATCGAAAAAATAATAATAATATTATAACCGTTATATGTTAGTAGAATTGTCCCTCGTATATATTATATTAAGCTTTTTACCTTTTCTCTATCTCCCAATCTTACACTGGCTCTAACCCTTCCCGCAGCCACGGCTAATTCGATCCTGTCAGCTGAATGTTCAGATGCAGTTCTGAGCAATAGTCCTGCTTTAGTAGTCCGGAATCGCAAAAGTAGTTCTTCGGTTTGCGTGACGTGCTCAGGTCCAAGCGCAGCTGTGAGGTGTTGACTGCCATTGAGGAATATTGTCGGTGATTCTGAAATTTGTTTATATTTTGCTTATAATTAAATATTAGCTAAAATCCGAGATGGCTAGAACGCGCGCATCTTAACCGATGATTTCGGGTTCAAACCCAGGCAGGCACCACTGAAATTTCATGTGCTAATGCTAATGCTAAAAATGCTAATGCTAAAATTTATTTTATTTATTTAAAACAAATTTAAAATGACATAGTACATGACCCAAAATATATGTTACAGGTTATGTACAGGATAAATGAATCAATTGATTCTCAAAGTTTCTCTCACCTCGTCCACAAGTAGGTCCACCATAATTCGTAGCAGAACAGTCACATATTGGTCGATTCCAACCCTCAGAGCAAATCCCACTATGCTGACAAGGCGAACTGACGCATTGCTTCATCAATACATGACACGCTGGTCTGACTGAAGCTAAAAATAAAAAAATAAAAATATTATCCTACTATTTTAAATTAATATGGACATACAAATGCAATCGAATTTTAACTCACGGTTCATACAGTACAGTTAAGCTTTATAAGCTTGAGTGGGGACTAAGCTGTTCCTAGTTTCAAACGTTAAATGAAAAATCTCGAAAAATATTTACTAATAGACGCACATTTTATAGTTATATAACAACCATTTTATAATTTAAAACAAATTAAATATAATGAAACATTATTGCTATAATCGTTTCCAGTCACCAGAATCCTGTTGTCTTGCATAAGCGGTCAGATCCTGCGGTTTTCCATTTAGCACCAAATCACGAATACATCCAACAAAGCCCTGTCTCAAAGCAGCTGTCCACAAAGCCGCTGGTGTCCTAGACGCGGAGTATTCTGAACCAAGACCGCCGACAAAAAGAGGCCCATCGAGCTCCAGTTGATTCGATTCACCTTTACCCAAAAAATATGAATAAAATAATTTTATTATACAAACAGATACATGTTTTATTGTTACAAATTTCAAAGTAAAGTATCATAAATGCCCCACTACTATCGCACCTTACCTTTAACAAATAAGTTTTAAAGATTGTCCTAAAGCTTTGCTAAAAATAATATTAGCGAATAAACATGTAGAAAACTTTTATATAACAGATATATTTAGGTGTCCTCGTAATATTTTTCTGTACTATCGCGCATAAGATGAGTTTAAAACACGTATAGAAAACTCAGTAGCCAAATACCACAGATTATAATCAGCACATTACATCTACTTCCGTTTCATATATATATCGCAAAATTGTTCATATTAGATATTATCATTAATTTTAAATATCTTACCAGGCGTCTTGAACTCAGCATTGGCTCCATCAACAGTAACCCTCCCATCTCTACCAGTTCGTCTGAGAAGGAATTCGTGCCAATGCGAATCATCAACCCGTCGTCGAGAAGCCCTAACTCGAACGCCTCCAGACCCTAAATCCACGTGGACGTAAATATACCCATTAAGGATTTCCACAGCAAAGAGATCCGCCTGAAACAGATGAAAATCATTATTGTGATTTAAACTTGTTCGACATAATACACAATACGATTATATAAATACAGTTAAACATTACAAATGTACAATTGAGACACAAAATAAAATAAAATCAGAATAAAATATCCTTAAGAAAAATTTTAAGAGCTATTTATGTACATATATGTGGTGATTTTTATATACTTAATTCTATTTGGGTCTTAATCTAGTGACTAATAAATAATTTATTATTATATTTTTGCTTGTTTGCATGCTTAACGAGTGTTAACGAAGAACAATATCATCTTTGATAAAAGGCTATTGGAGCGTTTACAATCATTTTATTATTGTATATAAAAAATATTTTTTTATATGTAATAGACATGTAACTACTGTGTTATATATTTAAATGTTTCTTTTTCCTTTTTCAAAATAATAATCCTCAATAGTACAATATTAGGATTTTTACTAATATTGTACTTTTGAACAGGGTCCTTAACTATTGAATACCACATTATTACAAAACAAGGATACAGAATTCAATTCTGAAGTACCAAGTCATAAATTATTCCATACTGTTTGATCATCGTTATGCATATCACGGCTAATTGTAATAGAACTACATGCTAAATGCAAATTACTTGATACATTCTACCTGCATAGTATCAAACGAATTACAATTGTGCATACTTAACTCAGAAGCGGTTCATAACATGCATATTTCAGCTTATCAATTTACGGATTCACAACTGAATTTAAAAGTAGGATTATTCTGTAAGAAGAAACTCGCAACTCACCGCAAAACCTCGTGTTTTCTCGTGAAATGTCAGAATGTTATATACGAGACTGACTATTATAATTATTAAATTTATACGATACACGTATCAAAATGACGTATCACCGTAAGTGTGGTGTCAACATAATACGAGTGAGATCCGAAGTGAATTCTTACTGAATCGCAATGTAATTACATACTAATAAAATCATAATTGACATTATTGAATATCGTTGCTATCATTTTAATTTTAGAAGTCATTTAATTTTTCGTAATTGTATTATGCCTACTAACTTTTAAATTATCATTTTATTTTCTATACACAGAACTAATTGGCTGAAACATAACATTGAAACAAAGAACAATTTATTCTAAACAAAATAAAAATGTATACAATGGCTCTCTAAAAAAGGAAAATAAAAAAATCCAATTCATCCAACTTAATACATGCAAACTATTCGCAAACAATCTGAATACCAATATTCGCTAAACTAGAAATGCAAATCGTAGTAAGCTTACTGTCTAATAAAACAAGCAAAATTTTGATAACGATTTGTAGAAATATCAGACATATACATTAGGTAATACTAAAGTAGAAATGGAAAAAATACCATCGACGAAAATGAGGATCGATATTCTAACAAAAATATACCTTAGTGTTGATCTTATTGTGTTTTATTTTCTTGCAGAAAAAATCTATAGCTACATTGAGTAAAATGAAATAATAAGGTAAGTGCAATTAACAATATAAAACATTATAATACCTACGTTATTAATAATCATAAACAATATAATTCTATTAAAAATAATTCTAAAATAAATAAACATGATAACTAAAAATGTGGGATTATGGTGCGAATTTGTGTAGGTATTAATAAAGCCTTTCTCGAAAAGCTTAAAATTTATCGACCTCGATATATATACTGGAGAAGCCGTCGGGAATCAGGTGCTCAGGATGTTCTGTGTACCACTGTGCTTGGGGTTCTACGTGCACATCAATCACAAAAAAACACAACACACTTCAACATTTCCAAGTGGGTGAAACTTTATAAGGTACCATACACAAATTCCCCTACGTCTGTGTTTCCGATATATTTTTTTCAACTTCACGTTACCTTGACCTACCATGCAATATTCTCAGTGGATGAAACAAATGAGAAATTACAAGTCAATACGACGTTAATTTAATTCAAAGATATCGAGCTTCATTTAATAAATATGTTTAAACGTAGCTGCCGATTCAGTTTTCGTTACAAAATTAATTCTTATACTCATCCACTAAGTAAAATTTATAGGAGATTGCAAATTTGTACGCAATTTACTAGCTACTACTAGTTTTGAATGGTTTCTTATTCAAAACTAATAATTTATCCAAAAAAAAAATATTCGAATAAAATTTATCGCAAAATATTAACCTTATTTAATAAAACGATTGGGATAATAACTCTTACAATTCTGAATACAGACTTTTGAGGATGTTTGATGAGTTCGTTACACAAAATATTGATATCGGATAAAGCGTATTAAATATTTCAAAAGAAATAAAAGATTCCAATCATATTTTGCAATCTCGTATAAAACATTTTAATGGTAATGAAATTGACGACGAAACTTCAGCTGATAATTTTGATGATGATTTTTTTGACAACGGTGATATTTGTAATGACAATGATTTTGATGGGAATGATTTCTTTAATGGTCTCTTGTGGTGACGGTCCAACCCCAAAAGCTTCACCCCTTACCGTGCAACCTACCCTTGGTGGCTTCGCGCCCATGTTGAAGAGAATTAGTCCATTTGGTTCATTTGTTCGGAACTTGAACGAAATCGTTCCAGTCTTCACCGCTTCCCATTTCGGTAATATCTGAAGTAATACGAGTCTTATATTATGACAGTAATGAAATATCTACGTCATATATATATAATGTTTATGTTTGTACGTGTGTCTATAAATTAAATTCTTATTTAAACTGAACGAAGTCGGGACAGGTCACTACGGTATATATCATTAGGAGTGTGATACAATTCCCAAGACCATCTGATATGACGATTATTTGAACAATTAAACTCAATTATATTATACCGTTACTTTAAATGCTATAAATTACAATCGACCCTTCTTGGCCTCGGTTTTTAAATGACCAGTCCTTCGTCCAGGGCTGAAGCAATTTTTTAATAAAATACTGAAAAATTCAGAAAAGAGTAATGATTTAACAACCAATACAGAATTTTAGACGTAAGACTTACATGTAAAGTTAATATTATAAGAAAAAATTTTAAACCCTAATTCACATAACGTCAACTTAAGTTCCCGAATGCGTCACGTAAAGTTCCATTATCCGATAACAGTGAGAACGTAGGATCACTTAATATTTTTACGCCAACCCTTTTCTTGAGCCATTTGGGTAACGGCGTTATCGGAACATTAAATCAGTTATTTCCATCAACCCCACCTGCCCATATTCCCAGTAATTACAATAATGTACTAACATCACAAACACTTGAAGACTCCGCTAAAGGTCAAAGTGTGCGTGGGTGAAAACTAAATTGAGCAGCCAGAAATATGAATGAAATTAATTATTCATTCAAACCCCTTAAACTGAAATGGCCTTACAATGTTTCAGTGACCTTTATACAAGATTTTAATTGGAAATTTATTTTTTAGTAAATTATAGAATAACATGAATCTCGATGTGTTTGTAGGTATGTTTATATCTATAGGTGATGTTTTATGTTTATAATAAAAGTGAATGTACTTGTATAATCACTCACTTACAACGTTTAAGGAACGCGAGTACAGAAATTCCAAAATCTCGCCTATTTTTTATATATACATCATCGTCTACCATGATAAGGTTATCGCTTCAAGTGATTGAAGCGAATGACATAAGAATGTATTAAAGACTTTTCGTCGAGAATTTATGACATTTGTTGGTGACATTTTGTTTTAATTATTTATAATACTGTCCTAGAAGATCCCGCTCTTCTACAATGTCATTTATAATATGTACATGTTGGAATTAGTTTTTGACGATAATATTTTTATTTTTCAAATAAAAAAATAATTCCTTCTCATGAGATACTTTATTTGTTTGCGTGTATGTGTCATTAATGTATGGAGTTCTAAGAGTGTTTGTTCCCTTCTATGAAAAGTTAATTGACTTATGTAACGGGCTTTATATGGCGGATAGTTATTTAGTTTCTTCTCAGTAGAATCTATTTTCCGAAGCGATTCTCATCTTAAATTTTATTTTATCTTTTAAAGTGACGGTTGAAAGGCGCTTGTCAGAACGTATTAAAATAAAATATATTTTGAGTTCAATTGACTTCAAGTCTTTGTGTGCCTACTTCTTACACAAGATCAGCACGTTTATTGGTAAAGAATATAAATACTTACTTCATTGCTAGTATTTGTTTAAACACCAAAAATAATGTGCTTTCAAAAGAGTAAACTAGTAAAATAAAATAATGTCGAATATATTCACATACACGATACATATTTGTTACTAACAAGTTGTTAAAGTTTCATTGGATTGTAAGTTGCGTTTATTTATTTTTCCTTCAAAACCTTTTCGAGAAGATAATCTGTGGGTAACCAAGTTGAATGACGAAATTTATTGAATGTAAATGACGATAAAGTTTTTCCAAAAATCTACAGCATTATTTATTTAATGTACTAAATTATAATAGTTATATTTAATACAAGAAAAAATTACATCAGATTCAGGATTTGACGTTAAGTATTAGAAAAAATATATATTCATATGATTTTAAATGAGCTTCATAATTATTCGTATTACGAAAATTTTGTTTCCAAAAAAAATTTATAAAAAAATATTTTCGGTCAGTTGGCTTGTATTGATACGTGTGATATGTTTGTTAATTTATGGACGCAATCAGATTCACAAACGTTCATTGCAATATCTAATATGTAAATACCTAAGTAATGTACATCATTGAATGCTTTTAATAATTTAGTACAAAAAGCCTTAGGTAGCATTTTGTTCCCGTAATATATTCTCTTTGTTATATTCCTATTGTTGTCTCAGTTCATATTCAGGAAGCAAATTTTCTGAAGGTCCAACTTCGAGGCTAAAAGTTTGTAATAGTTGCAATCATAGACTCATTTCGCTTTGAATAGCATTCGAAGCGGTGCTATTCAAACTTCACGTATACGAACAACAATAACTTTCACACACTTCATTACTTGACAATGGCGTCCATCGTGAGGGATAAGCACCAATTAAAAACAATGGTCTGCGTGAAAAATCGTCCTCTATAACCCGACCCATTACGGAAAGCGTTACTAAAGTGGAAAGTACTTTAAACGGCGGACTCTCGAATTTGGTCGAGTGCTCGGAGTGGTCTCGATCTGATTAGATCGGTACGGGTATTGGATTTGAGTTAAGCGTTTGACTACCGCTCTCGGGGACACTTCATCCTTTGGTACATATAAATCTTTCGATAAGTGTTATACGATATTGTTTTAAAACTTTTATGTTAAAAATTTTAGTATTCGACTACGAAAGTAATTTTACATATAAATATAAATACTAAATATTAAAATCTACTATTAATACAGATACAATCAGAATTTCAATTTCTGTTTCTACTTATGTAGTAACTTCGGGTCCGTCTTGTTATTTAATTTCACCCAATTTACTATTCCAGACGTACAAATTAGACCAATTAGTTGAGAATGAGCCAGTATTGATTTACTAAACCAATTTACTGCCTGGGGCGAGTTTTATTTATATGATATCATTTAAACCTAATCTACAGAACCTCTACAAACCCATTTATATCCTACGTAGCCTATTGTAATAACTACTGTATTATTCCACTGTTTTAAACATTCTAAAATTTCAAGCAACTTATAGTCGGAACGATTCTTGGAAATTCCAATTTCAGCTTTGTATATGTGTGAGTGATAATTATTAATTGGTATGTGTGCGTGTGAGTGATCTTTTGTATGTGTCACATTAAAATTATGTTTAAATACAGTTTACGATAAAACTTACTAAATGTGCATCTCTAGTAGTAAACGTCACAGGATCAGCGGAATCAGTGGCGGTACAAGCGTATTCAAGTCTCCCAGTAACTGTAATCAACTTGCTACCAGTTCGTGCTAAGTCGATCAAGTTCAAACGAAGTGTGTCTGCTGAAAACTCCACCTGGGAACGAAATGAATTTGTAAAATTTATCGTCAATTGCCACTACGATATTTTTTTTTAATATCTAGTTTTGTTAGAAATAAATGTTTTGTATATTTCAATTAATATATGTAATATTCTGTAAATATAACTTTCAAGGTCGCGTAATAGGCCAAATACATAATTACGAGCATTGCTCAAAGGAGTTGGTAAGTCTGGTCGAAATACTTTTTTTTATATTTATAGTACGACAGTTTATGTTATTAAATATTTATGAAATTGAGCATTAAATGTTACTTTAGCTTTTCCCATATGTCACTCTATAAAATCAAACAAAAATAGATTGCGTCTTTCTGTCAAGTTATAAGTTATAAAGTCTATATTTTCATTAGCAGCCTGTAAATTTCCCACTGCTGAGCTAAGGCCTCCTATCCCTTTGAGGAGAAGGTTTGGAACATATTCCACGGCGCTGCTCCAATGTGGGTTGGTGGAATACACATGTGGCCAGGTTTCCTCACGATGTTTTCCTTCACCGCCGAGCACGAGATGAATTATAAACACAAATTAAGCACATGAATTTTTTTTATAATTCAATACATATTCATTAAAGTACAATTTGTACAATATTTTACTTATCAAGCTAGTGAAATTAGATATGACAATAATTATTTTCTTACTTAAGAGGACTTTAACGTTGCCCGTTAGGGCGTTACCGATAAATATGCCGCGAACAAACCTCACACCCCGGTGTCTTGTATTTCGGGGAATAGTATCAGGTACATTCGATACTACGTCTCGCCCCTAACTGATTTAACAGTTTAGTTGGGTTGCATCGCGATTAGTTTGCGTATTCAATTACGTAAAAAAGCATAAAAATGTTATGAGGGATACATTGCAAAAATGAGGCAAAGATTCCCTTTGTGTTGTTATTTAATATGAAGATCAATAAGGAAATCTTGTGATAGACAGCTTAGGAGTAAAACGCGGATTATTGCGTTCGCTCATTTATTACTATTTCTTCGAATTATTTTTTTAGTTCTCGGAAATGTCACAAATGCCACTTTACATAAAGTCAAAGTCAAAATCTTTACTCAATATAGAAGTGTTTACACTTGCTTATTGATAGTCAAAAATCTACCACCACCTATAATTATCCACGTAAAGTTTTCATTGCTGTAACTATATCAGTACCAATTAAACTACGTACGTAACCATAAACGATATATGGTAAAAATAGTAAAATTAAATAATAAAGTTCTTACCTTTTTAAGACAACCAATAAAATTGGTATGAACTCTAGCACCTGGCAACGCTCGTGCGTTCAATGAACCGCCAACGTGGGCTCTGGAACTGGCCAACATGGTGAAAGAACCAGCAACGTGAGAGTGTTCTGAATATACATCGTCAACTACCGCTGATACCTGAGAACAATAATTTTAGTATAAGTAGGTGGACGGGCAAATGGACCACCTGGCGTATTCCTTAAATCAACAAGCATTGGATTTGGCAAGATTTTGTGTCCTTTATGCCTTAGTTACACTGACTGTTGGTTGGCTACCAACCTTTGGATCCAAGATTTTGCATTGAGTTTGGCAAGATTTTGTGTCCATTGTGCCTTAGTTACACTGACTCATGATTCAATTCTTCAAACCGGATTACAACAATAATAACAATAAGTATTGCCGCTTGATGGTAGAATATTTGATTAGTGGATGGTACCTACCCAGACGAACTTATACAAAGTCAACCAATAAGATATATGGATACTTATTAATATACAATATACTTTATTTGAATCATTTGATTTGATTTCTCTAGTAGTTCCCTAGTCATTTACGGGTGCTTATCACAAGGACCTGTGTTGGTATCTATGATTAGGCTAACAAATAGTTTTCGAAAATTATTCTGTAAAGAAAATTCAGATAGTTGGTGATAACACTTGACGACAAATCAATTTTTATTTATAATTAAACAAATGTTTTATTTTCAATAATTTACGAAACCATATATTTGAGTCCGACCAAATCCCAATAAACAAACAAGATAGCTATTACATAATAGACCTGAATATTAAATCCATACCAAGTGATTGATCAGTTATAATATATCTCACTTATATAACCTTAAAAGTCTAACTTAATCTTGGTGATATTGTTATATTTTAGATTAATAAATATATTTTTCTATGAAGTCACTATATTTTCATATCGTCTATTAATTCAGACTTCTGTATAACAAAAACAACGTCTAGGCCATAAGAGAATGAGAATGAGGCCATGAGAAAATCTACGAAAATAAATTCTAAGCCACACTGTCGTCTACGACGTCAATATCACTTTATATCCAATAATATGCTTCGTCTATAAAACATGTGTGATAAGTTTTTAATATAAACTCCCTGTGTCCGTGGTGTGTACGTGAAAAGCTATTTCATGTTAGAACATACAGTTTAGATAAACTTTCATAGAAAACTTTTTTCATATCGACAGCAGCGTTTAATGAAATTTGTTCCCACATTACTTTTAAGTATATAGTCCTTTGACCGTTTATCGTTTATCTTCTTCGTTGTTTTATGATGATGATCGTATTAGTAGCAGCTGTTGAAGAATGTGATATATTAGTGCCATTTGTTATTGGAATACATGGTCTTGAGATACAGTGCCAAATCTAAAAGATTTAAGACAATTATTATGGCACCACGGGCGTTAGACGGGATTTTTCATTTTTTCAATCGAGAATTAATGCTAGGTCTACCCACAATTCCAAATTTATAAAAACACGATATATAAATCGTGTGAGTTATCACTCACAGATGATAAAAGTTATATACGACGCTTATTTGGGGCAGAAATTGAAATAATTGTATTACGTTAAAACGAAGTTTACAGATTTTCTTATTACGAGTAACAAAACGCTTAAGCGTTTAATATGATTTTATGAGCGTCATGTCTTTGTAACCGACTGATAAGTCGGACTTATCGATTTGAAACTTAGCTAGCATATGTGATTCGGATAACGTAATGTGATATTATGACGATATAGCTTAGATGTGAATAATAATGACTACTTGTGAATAACCCGTTTGAGTTAATTTGGTTTATATAAATCTGATAAATCAATCAACTTTATAAAGACCTTCGTCCTTTTCTGAGGTAGTAGGTACTCTAATTATGCTTCTGTCGTCTAGTCTGCCTACGGAATGGATAGTGATGGAGTCCAAATGTTTGCTGTTGAATAACCTTTGACAGTGAATATTATTATCGTTTTTTAAATGTTCTTTTAGTTTTTTGATGTCTATCTCAGTAAGATATCACTATTTTCAATAGCCTGCATAACATTGAGAAATAGTAACTGATTATCAAGGCGTGAGCTATAACTTAAGCCTTCAAACCAATTTAAAGTCAAAATCTTTTTTCAATATAGAAGCATTACACTTACTTATTGACTCACATAAATTCTACCGCCGGTTCGCAAAGTAACAACTCAGAGCCAGAGAAAGAAACTCAGCGGGAATTTTCTTTTTCATTTATTTTAAAAACTGTGGTCTCATTTAAAATCGTACATTGCGTTATATATAGAAACAAATAATAAACTTTAAAAAATACTCGTCTAAATCTAAGCTCTTTGCACGAAAATTTATTACTAATTTCTATTAATTTGAAACAATTTTACTTTATGAAGAATCAGAACATGCAATCTATACATATAATAAAATTGGAGTGTCTGTTTGTAATATTAAAATAACCCATTTTTACGAAATGCATAATATGTATGTATACACGGTACATATGTCAAAATAACATTTTTTACAATTTTTGTCTGTCTGTCTTTCTATTTGTCACCGGGACTTTCACTGGCAGATAGCGTACATAGTAAGGAGTAACTTAGTCTACTTTTATGTTAGAATTATAGCATAAAAATAAAATCACGCTACAATATCCAAATAACTTAAATGTCAAACAACGCGCACGAAGTCGCGGGCACAGCTAGTTTAAAATAAAAACTCAAATACGAAACGAATTATTACGTAACCTTGCGTCAGTGACTGCAATTTCACTATGGACGTCAAGTTGGTAATATAACAAAACAAAAAATCATATGTAAACGACAAATAGTCTTCAAATTCACGAAGACACGCGACCAATTGCGCTAGCATAATAGTGTAACCTATAACAGACGTATTTTACCGATGTATATATGTTGTTTCTTTTATATAATATTATTAAGAGTATCTAATGTTGCACTATTTATACCTGCTACATAACACTATCTCTTACAGCTGTGGGTTGGCTGGAAGAAATTTCTTTTAGAAATAAGCCCGCCATTGTGAACAATAATTTCATGAGTAAAATTACTATGTAAAATTTCTCAGTGCAATAAAGAGTATTATATATAAATGAAAGTGTTTTACCGTTATTGGGCAATATGCGAGCCGTCTGGGCGAAACTAACCCTTTAATATCACAAGATTAACAGCTATTATTTGCGTATAGTATGCACGTGTTAAATAATTGCGGTAAATGCAGTACTATTCGTTATATATTCGTAAAATAAATTAATTTACTGATAACGTTAGAAATGCCGCCATTTTTTATGATATAGGTAGGCTGACTAGTGAATGGGCCACCTGATAGTAAGTGGTCACCACCACATAGACAATAGCTCTGTAAGAAATATTAACCATTCCTTACATCGCCAATGTGCCACCAACCTTGGTTACTAAGATGTTATGTCCCTTGTGCCTGTAGTTACATTGGCTCACTCACCCTTTTAACCGGAACCCAACAACACTGGGTAATGCTGTTTGGCGGTAAAATATCTGATGAGTGGGTGGTACCTACCTAGACGGGCTAGCACAAAGCCCTACTACCAAGAAATTGGTACTAAATAGTTGATTTAGTATTCATTAACTTTTATGTGGAATGTATAAATTTAATTGTATGTAATTTATATGCCTGTGTAATATAATATTTAATTACCGCTGTGTAAGCAGAACTAATAGTAGTTTTACATTAAACTCGTTAACGATTCAAAAGTGTTTACTTGAATAAAGTATATTATGATTTTGTCTTTGAAGGAAAACTTAAAAGCTTGCTACGTTCACAGCAAGCTATTTAAGTTTCCTTGGAAAACGATTTTGTCTTTAGAATTTCTCTTGTGTATATTTAATTTCTTAGTATTTAGATATATATTGTTAAGGAATTCTCTATAGGCTCTTATGTTTAGATAATATGACAGAGTACATATTATAGGAATCATACATTAAGGCTGACGCAAATTCCCTGGGAGTAGGGATGGATAATATTGAGGGACGCTAGTTTTATGAGTACATTGACCCAACCTAATGTGAGAAACAACGGCAGCCGTGGCGAAGAATGCTAAACGGGTAAACAGTAAAACTATTGGTCTCATAATCGACATTTCATGTTGAATTTTCAACACATTGTTAGGTAAGCGAGCGTTTAACATTTCGTCCAAAGGAAATAAAACCGCTATTCATTGAGATGTCAAATGTTCACATTTAACAACTATTTCAAGGTCATTAGAGTCATAACACATAAAATAATACTGTCTACAATTTATTTGCTGACTGTACAAAGCAGACGGAATCCTCAGAAGAGATATAAGAGAAATAGTGGCAGCTCGCCCCAGATTAATATTTGCTGAGCGAAATTATACACAGGGAGACGTGCAAACAGATCGTGAAACTAATGAGATTTAGTGGCTCGACGGACAGACGGTCTGGTAAACCGAATACTTGTAGCGACTTAGAATATATTAATAAGCGTATTTTCATTTATGATTGTTTTAGTTGTATGCGGAAATTTAATCGGTTAAGCATTAACGATAGTAATCGTTTACAAATGATATTATCCCCACATATTTTCTAATCAGTCCTCAATACAAATACATATAATCTGAAAGGGTTCACTGTTTGTGCGATAGCTGTCTATAGAGCTTTATCGTTTGGTCCCAATTTCCGTAAATAGTTTTATAATAGATTTGACTGAAATAAATATTTTCATTATATCAATTATAAAATGAAACTCTTATAGCTCAAGATTTTAGTATCGACTCTGTTACGGCATCTTTGCAAAACGTGAAACAGGTAAAAAAAAATTGCGTTTTGATTGAATCGTATGAAAACTATATTCCATTTAGAATCAATTAAATCGACCACATGATGACAAGAAACCACTTCTGACATTATATAATGTCAGTAGGAAAATTGTGACATATTCATATTGGAATTAAGTCATTACTCAGTCAGTAGCAGCCGATGTGCCAAAATCATAGGATCCGATTAACGTCTCTGAGTGGAGCGCCAGACAATTATAATTAGAACTTATATCGTATTGTTGAGTCATGCGTTTAGACATCTAAACATTACACAGATTAATATGCTTTTTAATTTAATATTCAAATGTAGTTTTATTCACCTCAAGCTCTTATGTATGGGCTCAGAACAAACGAAATCACAAAAGAAAAACGTTTCATGAAAAAAGGACATTCATTCCATATTTATATGAAAAGGAATCCTTTTGCTTATGTTTCGATTGAAGAATAAATATCCTCATGCCAGTTGAATATTTCTATTGCCTCTTTATACGTCAAAATGCAACGCAACAGGAGGATTGAGGTCAGAGATGAATGGAATCCCATAAATTCTCATCGTCATACAGCAGAAACTAATTTTATTCGTGTTCGTGTTCCTGTGGTCGTTATCTATAGTTAGATTTGTTTGAATTTAAAAATATTTTTGTCATGTGGCAGTTTCTAAGGTTTAATCTATACTAATATTATTATAAATATAAAAGTAATTCAGTCTGTTTGTCTTTCTATCTGTTACGCTTTTACGGCCAAAGGACTCAACGGAATTTGATGGAAATTGGCATGACATGTAGCATGCTTGAACCCCAAGGAGGGACGTATACTTTATATTAACACATACTTTTTTACTTAATACCTGACAAAATTCAAAGGTTTGGTTTGAAATCGTTTTAAATTTTCTCTAATGATTCAGAGTACCTAATACCTACGGTTTTATTTGGCGAATTGCATTGTGTCTTTTATGTTTCACCAAATGGATTTTGTAAATACTTGGACAAAATTATCTTAAATACCTTAATGTAATGTACTTTACTTTGACCAAACAATAATTCCAGCTAATTCCAAGTCGATTCCAATTTGAAATCGACTAAATTCGCCGAAACAGCGTACACTTGGAATACGCCCTTAAATATACTTCTAAGAAAATATAAGTTTTTACATTAAAATATTTAAAGTATTAATGAAAGTTAAATATTTGTATTTTAACACTTACCCTGCAAAAGCTCGTGAACGGTGTAATCTGCGAACAAGCATATAAAAATTAAACTTTTTCCGTATTTAAGTTTGGGACTTGCGAACGTTATTCATGGAATTTGAAAATTGTATTAACAAGGATCATCTCAATTTACTCGAGTAAATCTAACTATACTTTTGTTACGTATTTAATTAAATACTTGTTAGCCGAAGAAATCCTGAGCACAACCACCTTGGATTAAATACAAAAATCTTTTCATTCAAACAATTTTTAAGAATAAATCTAAAATTTTGAATGAGAAGAAGAAAAATTATTTGTTATCTCTAGATGTGATATATTTAAGTCACGACAAAATACTCTTAGTAATAAATGAGTATCATTGAACACTCCAGTTTAACATAAGCAACAGACAAGAATTTTGATAATTTCTCAATAAATTAAGTTAGAGATTTGGAATATTTTGCAGTCATACATACAACATTAATCACTCTGAAACTATAATTGAGGCTACGATACTTGATAATATTTTGACTGGCATAGAAGCTAACGAATCTACGACTACTTTCAAATTAAAAGTATGAATTTCATCTCATATCATGAGGATAAAATCAAGACTTTTCACTTAACAGCTTTATTTTTTTTTAATTTTAATTTAATTTTAACAAAGTTAATAGTACTGACATGAAGTCAGAAATAATTAAACAAATTTAAAATATTATATAACACATTGAAAACTACATAGCGATGGAGAGTCCTAATAAATAATGCATTACTATCGATTAAGCGGTTATCAAAGGAATATTTTCCAATATCATTACGACGTTACAATACTGAGTGTACTGAAATAAAATACCGACAATGAATACTTTTGTATTGAAAAAATTGTATCAACTAAACAATGGCTTACCTCAATCAAAAAGTTCTACATAAAAAAATATAATGAACAATATTTAATTAAATAATTTGTAAACAATCCATACTGAAACCAAATTAGTATTTTAAAATTTTTATTAATAGATTCTGGCAAAGTATTTCATAATTAGTTTCATTAGAGATTATACCAAAATTATTTTTGTCTATATATTGTCATTCATTGAATATAATGAACAAAAGCATGAAACATGATATTTTATTTTGTCAATATGACATAATAAAGTATATTAATTAATGATCTGATATTTACCAATTCCTAAATATAAATATTGCATCGTAGTATTGTATACAATATACTTGATAGACAAGTTAATTACCAATAAATAGGGATTCTAAATAGAATAAAAATGGAGGTGGTACTAATAATCTCAAAGTAATACCTAGAAAATGAAGCCATTTCATTGAAATATAAAAAGAATCTAACATTTTCACACTAACCACTAATGACTTACTGGAAATCCTTTGATGAACTTCATGCAAACTTGTATCGATCAACTTACGGGGAAATATAAGGTTAGAATCAACTTAATAATTCTATTTCTTACTATCAAATAAGACCTTTTCTAATAAATAAAAAATGAAGCGATCACTCTTCATTTGGCTACAGCAGAATCTAAAATGCATCCGTTAAATCCGACGCAGAAAATATGTTTCAACAAATTCGAAGCTTAATAAAAATTCCTTGCCGATATAGAATGATTTAAGGTAATCTGAATATTTTGAAGCAACTTAAAATTGGATTTATTATAGTGTTTACCTGATGCGCTATTGCTTGACAAACTCGGTACCAGATTTCGGTTATGGAGCTTGATTTTATGGAACGGATTACATTAAATAAACTTTGTTTCAAATATGGAGTTTTAGTAACTTGATAATCCGGAAAGTTTTAATCAATGCAGACAATTCTATTTCGTAGTAAATGAGAATACCAAGGTATTTTATACCAAATATACGTACCAAGATTAACCACCTAAATTTATTTCAGTATTAAGTACATTAAAGGAGGAGGACAGTCTTACCTCTTGAATTCGTCTTCTAACGGTAAGCTTGTGCCATTGATGATCATCGAATCGCGTCTTCGAAGGCTTGATGTGCATCTCTTGCTTGCCGTTTCCAAGGCCCATCGTGAGTGAAAGACCACCATCTCGAACGGCTAAGTTAAGATAGTCCGCCTCGTGACCTGTATGAATATCGAATTACACATTAAAAAAAAAGGATTTAAATACTTTTCGATTCGAAATTATAATTTCGAAGAAAAAGATATATAAAAAACACACATAATACAATATAATACAATACAAAAGAAACAAATAACGATAAGACAATTATACACAAAAATAAATGTGGCAAAAGTAAACACACATATTTGTTGTAACACACCTGTATAGAAGAGAAGGCCGTTTGGTTGTCTCGTCTTGAAATAGAGAGAGATCGCGTCCTGTGTGCTAACAATCGGTTCACCGCCAGTTTGAGTCAAATCATACGAGAGGAACTCAGCGCCGCGGAACGTTGCTTCAGACGGCGCTTTATCTGAAACAAAGACAGTTTTTATTTGGCGATGATTTAGGTGATGATGTTTTTGGAATTGTAAAAAAAAAGTCATGATAATAGAACATATTATTAACCTAAAGGCTATTCCTTAATTACAACAAACTTGCAGTGGATCGCTTCACACGCGATTATAATACATGATAACATCAAAAATCCTAAAGCATAACAATATTACCCAAATCAAATCAAAATATACTTTATTCAAATAGGCTTCTAAGAACAGTTTTGAATCCTCATTTTAGATAATTATACTAAATGTAAAGCTACCGCCAATTCTGGATATACATATATTCGACTTTGAAGACCTGGCAAGAAACTCAATTGTAATTATTTTCCAACATTTAAAATACAAAGCTAGGTCAATAAAAACTAAATTTATGTAATATATCTTGCCTGGCAGTCAACAAGTATCAGCTTCACCCTATTTCATCATCGATATAATGTTCTTTTAACAAAAAAGTTTAATTTATGAATCAGCGAACTTAAAAATATTGGGACGTTTTATTATAGAAACAAATAACTTGATCCAGGAAGGATTCATTGACTTTGCTGAGTCGGAAACTTATCCTTATTTCTCGTGTTTATACAGTGATTATCACTGATTCAATGGCATTCATTCTAGGGGCAGCAAAAAAGCCATGCTTTTAATCCCATGGGTTTGTTATTGGTCTATACATTCTTTAAACCAAAATAGTGTACACAAGTTATTTATGATGATGTAAGTATGCGTAGATTTTTTTTCGCCAAACAGCAAACTTTGGTATTGTTACGTTCCAGTTTGAAAGATAAGTGACCCAGTGTAACTAGAGGCATAAGGGACATAACGTTCCCAAGGTTGGTGGCGCATTGGCGATGTAAGGAATGGTCAATAGTTCTTACATTGCCAATGTCTATGGACGGTTGTGACCACTTAGCTTTAGGTGGCAAGATAGCACGTCCTCTGACTTATATAAAACATTTAAGAAGCTTTTACAGAGTTATACAGCCAGTAATCACAATGATCCATGAATATAAAGAAATGTATAGACTTTTTAGTAGCAAATATAAGAGTCTGTTCAGATTTATTAAATTTTAAAGTCTTTATTTATTACATTACATTGTTATTAAATTTTAGTGTGTACAAACATTTTGTAAAAATTCTCTGTCTATTTTATGGACCAGTTTGGGAATTTTTAATACAACGCTGCGAGGCGAAATTAATTCTTGACAAAATAACGCATTTTGCTTAAGCATTTTCAGTCACTAAAATGTGTAATTTAAAAATTTCAATTTTGACCAGGACCGAGTTATTACATAAAATATTTGTAAGACTGAAAAAAATCACAGAGCGGGTGGTAAAGTGTTTTAACACTGGCTGGCTGGTAACCGACAGACGGATTTCTAGGATAGTATAGTGATTATGTTTTGTTATATATTTGTATATCACAATAATTTTAAAATACTTCTGGGTAATTATTTTTACACAGTATAATTATGTCCAAAATAAAATTAAGAAAATGTACATGAATAAAAAAAATAAAATAATTCGGCCTGAAAAACCCGATTACGGCCTTGAAATGTATTTGATTATAATAAAAAGATCATCAATCGATTGCGCTTATCACATTTACCAAAGATTAGTGCGGTGTGTTTTATGACAGTGCAAGAAAATGACAGACTTTCACGACACGCCGCCTTCTTGATTAGGAGGGTTACGTCGTGTTTATGGTACAAATGAATACGCCGAACACAAAACTTACCCATATAGAGTTCTAGTGACGCTCACAGTTAGTCTCGCAATATTCTTATATGCATATAAAATATAAATAAATGAAATAATAAAAAAACAAAAAAGATGTCAAACTAACAAGAACCTGATATATCTAATCCTCCTCCAGTTTAAAAGGAAGTCATATTGAAATCATCATCATTATCCTTCGAATCATTATTTGCTGTCGAAACATAAAAGACTGGTAGAAATTGTGACACACTAGTAGGAAAAATAATTATGAATGCTTTCCATCTAAACGATACCAAAAAAGTTAAATATCGTAATATTCCTATTTAAATAACGCTTAGGAACATTATTTTGCCGTCGGTGGTTGATTTTTTAAGTGTTTTTGTCTTTAGCATAACTATTCTATTTTTCCTTTGGAAAAAGGCTGATTCCCATAATTGTAATAAGTGTACATCATATTTATTTATTTATTTATTTATTTATTTATAGGTTCGCTAGCGATTTTTACACAAATGTATATTTAAATAACGTTACATATAAAATTAAAAACATGCATAAACTGTGTAAAATCAGTTAAAAGCAAACACTGCATGCATACATAATTCTTTCTTTTAAGTATTGTTTGATAAATATAAATCTAAAAATAATGAATAACAATTTACATTATATATTAAATTATAAATAAAGTTAAAATAAGTTCATAAATATTCTAAAAATGGATACAATCATAATGCGGTTTCTGATGCAAAACAGTTATGATAAAAGTTATATAATATAAGATTAATCAATTGAAAATACAAAGTGACATTAATAAATAATAATTAAAAACATTCAAAACGAGAATACTTAAAATACAGACTAAAACATTGCAAAAAATTAAACGACTAAAATAATTCAATTGACACAACTAAATTCATTGTAATTGGCTGATTAGGTTGTTTATAATTAACTTCCGAAAGGTATTAGGCGAATTTAAGTTAATATCAATTAAATGACTCAAACCATTATAGAGTTTGCATAAACGGGGAAGGCTAGAATTGGCGCCGAAAACTGTTCTGGTGCGTGGAGGCACAAGAGGAGTAATAATGTGTCTCGGATATCTGTTAGGCACTCTGAAATTTATTTTACTGAGTAAACTAGGGCAGTCCAAATGATTTCTTAATAGTTTGTATAAGAACAAAAGATCGAGTAAGTCTCTTCTTTTGTCAAGGCTCATCATTTTAAAATAGTTTAATCTATCCTGATATGAGGTTATCGTTTTATGAATTTTACCGGAATATGATATTATTATATTTATATTCTTTATTTATTTTATTATTTATTTTTTATTAAAGTGTGATGAATATTCTCTATATTTATAAATTATCCTAGGGGAAGCATTGATAAAAAGATATCAGCTATTTATTGTAAATGTTAGTATAATGAGAAATGTTTCATCAGACCCCAACTTTGCAGTGGCTTCTGACCGATTTCGGTCACGGCGCTAATCTCAAGGGATCCCAGCCAACTGGATATGTTATAGTGCAAAGGTGTTTGTGCAAACAATGGTCAACTCTCCATAGCTCTCTCATAATCCGATGGGACGGAAACTCTGATACGAATCCAAAGTTTTCGGACCGTAACGTAGTAACGCACCTGCGAATACATACGACACCAACTTCTGTTTCAGCTAAGGAGAATTGTATTTGGTACTGTACGATCCAGTCTCATCCATGCAAACATCCTTGGATTGAGAACAGTAAACTCAACTTTAATGATACAAAACTAATTCTGCGGCTTCGGCCTGGTCATGTCCCATGTAATAATTTTACATTTCTGACGCGGAAACAACATCCCTGAACTGTACAACTTATAATGTCTTGTCTGTCTGTCTGTCTTGATTTTCTCTTGCACATATTGATGGAATTTGCTCAGAACGAATCAGTTAGAACTAAACTTAATATAGATTTAAAGTCTGTTGGACAAAACAGTCTCATTCTGACAGATCCAGTGTCAAATCTCGCAAAAACGTTGTCCAAATTAAGTCATAGACCTGTGATTGATTAAAATAGTTTTAGGTTTAATATATATTATTTTTGTATCCTCATAATGAAAACTTAACCAGGGCGACATGTTCACGTATGCGAAAAAGCCCTTTTTTTAGTCAAAGTCAAAGTCAAAAATCTTTATTCAATATAGAAGTGTTTGCACTTGCTTATTGATTGTCAAAAATCTACCACCGGTTCGGAATTTAGCACCTCGGACCTGAGAAGAACCGGCGAAAGAAACTCAGCGGGATATATTTTTTTTCATTCATTAAAATATCTTCCATTTCCAACGAATGCCGTCCTAAAAGCGAACCTAAACCGTACGACCCTTTCAGCTTTGTCAAATAAGTTAATTCGGTCATTTATTAAATTATCCTCAACAATACGCTATGAATTAAAACACATTAAAAATTAATGGTCACTTAAAACTTTCCTGCGACCAATTAAAAGTGAGTTTAACGAACTTTCTGCCGTTTTAGTTTTTATCACAACACTCATTAACAATAACAGAACGAAACTATTCATTCATAATTCTTTAGCCAGACTAATTGAGGAATGTACTTTATACTTGGAGTTTATGCAGTTTTAATCGTCTTTAAACTTCCCGACACCTGAATGAAGCAAGAATTGATTAATGGACCCAACTTTGCTACACTCGGCCAAGTTTTGTATAAATTGCTAACGGCTTTGTTGTAAAAAGAACTCTATTATATATGTACCTTGATTCAATATTCTCTAACGAATATTACATTTCGATGCTTTCTTGGAAAACTAACAACATAGTGTACTAAAATATGATCTGGTAGGTTATTAAAAATCCTTATGTTGTAGGTAATAGAGGAACGGTAATGTATTTCTTTGAGCGTTTTTCATTATATAGAGTATGTATGACAATGAAATAGCACATACAAAGGATATACTAATTTAGTTCCACTCATCGGCATTGTTAATGTAAAGAATGAATACTTCTTATAGTATCTTTATTAGAAAATTACGACTATGAGGTGAAAATATAGGAAATGCGATTAAAAATTCAATTAATTTGTAAAGTTATATGTTTACGTAAAATATCTGAATGCTGATGAACTATTTACTTTGACGGAATAACATTTACGTATATACGTATTGGATCCATTCCAAAATTGCAAATATAATAGACTGGATGTTGATATATATTTAAATGAAGTAAATCATATGAACATCGGTTTTTAATCATCGTAAAAACGAAATTACATCTACATATTAAAATGAGATAAAACGCCGAGATTATTCAGTTGAAATCGCGTCGATCAACCGTCAAGAATCAAAGATCGCTTACAATAACTTCCAAGAGGGAAGAGAAAATTTGCAAAATGTATCGCGACCGTGTGACACAGCCACAACGGATTGACGTGACGTATTAACCCAAGGGCGCTTTATTAAACTCGGGGTGTGTCATGCGAGTAACATGTGACAATGTTTAAAATGAACGCAACCACATATATATCCCTTAAGACGTTCTTGAACGAAAAGTCCAACATTGTTGAATTTAAAAATTGACAATTTTGAATGTCAAGTTTAAATATATCAGATGTGTTGTAAAATTGGTAATTTGGCTCGGCCATTTAAAAATAGAACACTTTTTTTTTTTAATTGCTGAAAAAATTATAAGCCGCCCTTATAAAAAGCAGGCTACAACTAGTCAGTTATAATTTTAAAGTAAAAATGAAAATACTTATTTCTTAATAAATTATTTCATTTTTATGAAATAATATATATAATAACAATATATATTTTTATGAAATATATATTTCATATTTTTATGAAATATATATTGTTGTATATAAAACCAGGATCAATTTAAATTTTACAATTACATAAGTCATGATAAAATTTAGATTGTAATGACAATTGGCCAAAACAGAAACATATCTGTGGCTTTTTATGTATTTAAAGAATTACGATAAACAATACAGATACATTGGAATAATTGTAAGGAATTAAGTGTCTTAATCTCTATTACCAAAACTCAGAAGATCAGTGTTATGGACTTAAGTCAGCCTAAGACTTAAGACCTGTTGTTTGGAGACGTAATCCCTACTAAAGTCTAACTATCAAAATTACTGGAACTAACAAAGAACCTTGTTAAATAATTAACGATTAAGTTATTGAATGAGCCGAGATGGCCCAGTGGTTAGAACACGTACATCATAAATGATGATTTCGGGTTCAAACCCAGGCAAGTACCACTGAATTTTTATGTGGTTAATTTGTGTTTATAATTCATCTCGTGCTCGGCGGTGAAGGAAAACATCGTTAGAAAACCTGCATGTGTCTAATTTCAACGAAATTCTGCCACATGTGTATTCCACCAACCCGCATTGGAGCAGCGTGGTGAAACCTTCTCCTCAAAGGGAGAGGCGGCCTTAGCCCAGCAGTGGGAAATTTACAGGCTGTTAATGTAATGTAAGTTATTGAATGTGGTTTTTATACAAGCTATCATTTCCCTTCACTGGTGATTCTACCCAATTGATAAGCTAATTTTACTTATATTTTCTGTTGATAAACATATCACCTTGTTAATGGATTTAGTAAACGGTAATTATGATATTTTATCAGGGTAATATTTATTATTACATTTATGAATAGTACAGTTCTCATTTGGAAAAAATTACATACAAATTTACAAACAGTAATTTCCATTTCAAGCAGTATCTGTTTTCATACAGTTAGAATCTTGTTATCCCTTCCAGCCATTGTGAACGTTGAAATAACGAAACAGTAATTACGATACACTCAACGAAAGCCGCAGCAACTGTATCTGAATGAATAAAGCATACGCCGTACGCGTACAGAGACATGGATTCGTCTCAATCCCGCGTACGTTCCTAACAGACGTATCTATTGGCACTAGTAAATAGACAACAGTAAAACACTCCCTATCTCGTACATGTGGAGGGCAACGAGTGCCTTATTAGTGCCCCACGCACACTAGCATGTTTACGTATGTAGTAACAGCAAAACTTTACCTTCGCGATAGCATTTGCCACGTTGTCGATGTAATAATACATTTTACATTTACTATACAGATATTTAGAGTTCAAATGTGACGATGCAAACTACGAAAGCGAGAGATGGAAAAAATCAGATACACTGCGCTGTTCTAGGAGTTGCTTTAGACCGATGATTACTTTTAGTTCCACTTCCCTTAGCGTAAGTATTGCTGAAGCACTAGTTATTAGAGCCGAGATGGTCCAGTGGTTAGAACGCGTTCATCTTTACCGATGATTTCGGGTTCAAACCCAGGCAGGCACCACTGAATTTTCATATGCTTAATTTGTGTTTAAAATTCATCTCGTCCTCGGTGGTGAAGGAAAACATCGTGAGGAAATCTGCATGTTTCTAATTTCAACGAAATTCTACCACATGTGTATTCCACTAACCCGCATTGGAGCAGCGTGGTGGAATATGTTCCAAACCTTCTCCTCATGGGAGAGAGGAGGCCTTTAGCCCAGCAGTGGGAAATTTACAGGTTGCTAATGTAAAAATGTATGTATGTACTAGTTATTAAAGTAACTAATAAATATATATGAATATTAACTAATGATTACGTAATAAGCTTAAAAAATTATAGACTAAGCAGAATTATACCGAAGAGATTAACTATAATAATTATAAAATTTGTAGGATACACGTATCGAATGGACGTCAGCTCATTGTCAAGATTTCACGAGTGAGAAGTTATCCTTACAGAATTACACTGCTCTTAGTAGGGAAGGAATACGGATTTTTAATTTGTAATCTAAAAACTCTTTAAAACTAAGTAAATTACTTACTAATTGGTCTACTAACATGTCTTACTGAAGGTCACATACGTCGTGATATCACTAAAACTAATGAACTACGTACTCATATAGATAAGTATATACCTTGTCTACCATCAAGTAAATATACTTACTCGGACGAACTACCTACACATTTATCATATAATCTACCTCCAAGCAACAGTATTGTTGTGTTCCAGTTTAAAGGTAGAGTGAGTCAGTGTAACTACATGTGAGTTCTAAAGGTTGGTGGTGAAATTTTCTTACGATGCCAATGACCATCAGATGGCCCATTTGACCACCTCGCTATTATATAAAAAAATACAATTACTGTGTTATCTTACTAAAGGCCACATAATATGTCCTACGTAAAATATATTTTTAATTTTGACAATGATAGATCATGCTTGGTAAATAATTAGAACTAATGTTATCGGGAACGGCAGCACGTGATTTTATGTTTTTATTTTATAAAAGTAAAAAAACATACATTTTAATCACTAATAAAATAAAATAGACTTAATAACTCTCACTGATTAGTTTATGAATTAATTAAAAATGTTCACAACATTCACATGTAAACTTATTTTGATTGCGAATGTCAGCATATAAACCTTATATAAAACTCCTCCGCCGATTCTCAATAAAATACAACGCAGTTAAAATAATTGTTTTCTTATTAATAACGAACTACCCGTCCTTGCTTCACACGGTCACAATAAGAGCCTATATACAACTTTTAGATAGAAAAACAAACATGAAAAGAAAATCTCATGACATTTTACAGCAAGGAAAGTTGAAGTTCTCGGCTTTCTTTACTATGATCCGCATGTATTATGCGCATCCTTCCTTTTGAATCCTTCTGTTTATTGATAAAAACAGCATTAAAATCCGTTGCATAGTTTAAGATATCTAAGCGCACAGAAGGGACTTTAAAATGCAGGTTTCGATTATACCTATTAACTTAATAATTATTTATATAGAAGTTTACCTTCTACGAAACGAAATAAACAATAGCTACTGTACAAATCATGACCGCGTGGAATGTTGCCGGGAATGCTAGCAGCGTTTTCCCGTTGAATCGCAATTGTCTCTGGGCGGAAAATGTACCAGCCCTGTCACCATTGGAGAAAATAAACCGGAGTGTTACATGTTTTAGAATTATTTTTGTATTATTTCTCCGAGGCTTAAACTGCAAAGGATATCATTTAAAACTACTTTTTAATTACAACAACGTAATACTAATACTTGAAAGAACAGTATACCCTGTTCAAGTTTGCTTGATCTTTTTGACAGACGGGCTAGTGATGAGAAACAGAAAATATAACATATATAACAGACGATGGAACGATGGAATTACGCATTCCATCGTATTACACATTCAAATTAGAATTCAAATTTTTTTTACTTATTTTTCTAAAAAGTGTTATACCAGCTAAAGAGACCCCAACCACTAGTCAAAGAGATCCCAACCAAAAGGAACCCCGTTCGTAACAATAACTTAACAATGATCTTTAATAATGATTTTTGTAATCGATATTTGTAGCAGTTACTGCCTGTTGTTCGCGTCATCGCCGATCACAATAAGAAAGTAGACAGTGTGAAATGTAGATATAATGAAAAGAACCGGCAACTCAATAGTTATTATATAGGTAAGCGGACGAGCACATGGGCGACCTGATGGTAAACGGTCAACACCGCCTATAGACAATGGCGCTGTAAGAAATATTAATCATTCCTTACATTGCTAATGCACGACCAACTTGGGAAATAAGATGTTGTCCCTAGTGCCTGTTACACTGGCACACTCACCCTTCAAACCGGAACACAACAATACTGAGTACTGCTGTTTGACGGTAGAATATATGATGAGTGGTTGGTACTTACCCAGACGAGCTGGTACAAGCCCTACCTGGGCGGTGGTGACCACTTACCATCAGGTGGCCCATGTGCTCGTCCGCCAACCAATGCCATAAAAAAAATATATATTATGTCCGGTATGCAATGAGCCTATGGCCCGATGGTTTGACCGCGTGGATTTTGTGTTCAAATCCAGGCCAGAACCACCGAATTTACATGTGCTTGATTACTGTTTATAATTCATCTCGTGCTCAGCGGTGAAGAAAAACATCGTATGGAAACCTGCGTGTGTCTTATTTCATTGAAATTCGAACACATTTGTATCCACAAAGCTGTATTTTAACAGCGTGGTGGAGTTAGCTCCAAACTTTCTCCTCGAAGGGAAAGGCTTTCGTCCAACAGTGGTATATTAACAGGCTGATTCTTTATCAGTTGTAATAGATACATTTAGCTTGTGTTTTATAATGTGATTCGACTAATTCTCTTTCTAAATTGAACAGTATAAAATTTGATATGGTGTACCGCAAACTAGTTAAAATGTCGATATTATTAAAACACATAAGAAATAGAGCGTATTTATGTCCCAACTTTCATGGCGTACGGTTAAGCAGTATCGAAGTCTAATAATCTCAAGTATATACTAAAATCCACTTTTTATATAATGTTAATAATTAATGAATATGGTATTGTGTCTATATAAAAAAACATTATCATCACGCTTCATGGTTGATGTGACATTTTTCGTGTTCAATATTTTTCGTGTCACACGCAAATTAAATGTGTCAATTATTGTCACGTGGTATGACATAATTGCACTTATTTCATTTATAAATTCGAAAACAAATGTTTTATAGCTATATACGTACTTAGTTCGATTTTTTAAAATAGAACAGACAAAATTATATGGATTACATTAGAGAGTCGTTTTGTGTCTGTGTGGGTATGATTACGTATGTTACTATATATTTATATGCGCGTGTGTGTAAAGTATGCTTTTGAATCCCAGTATAAATTAATAAATAATAGTGGTCTCCTGCGATTATTCAAAAGATATTTTAGGAATTTCGAAACCTATCACAGATTTTGTTTTGATTTAGTTTCATTGTAAACTGCAAGTCAGTCAGTTGTTTACGTTTTTCATTTTTTTCTTATACATCCATAGCGCCGCTCTCTAACCGGCCAGTAACAGTTTTTCAAAATAAATTATTTATTAATTCGTAACAATTTAGTAAAATACCATCAAGAATCATCTTTAATTTTCTGCACATCTACGGCTCTTCAAAATGAGACAGACCATAACCGATTTTTTATGTGCAGCTATCTTCCCATAATCACTGGGACAAAAATCGGCTTACGCTATTAATATATAAGACCTTTTTAATTAAATCATTGTATATTTTTAACGTGAAACGGCCTTAAAATAGTTGATTATTCTCTAAAAGCGTTAAGGAATTTGATAATATGGTCTGACATTGGAACTTGTTCCATTTTCAAACAAACTGCTTAAAAAGTCACAACATTGTTACGATAAAACTGTTCCCCAATTGAGTTGTAAAATTCATTACTCACTTTGTCTCTCGTTGTTGGGTTGTATAAAGTCTATTGTAGGTTACGCAAACAGCGCTCGTATGAAATTCTCTATACAAGTTACTGATTGAAATTCGTGAAGTTTCACTTCGTGGTCGAGGACATAGATTAACTTTTATAATTGGATGTTAAATATAACATGACTTTAATTTGAGGAATACTCTGAATTTATCAATTGATATTTAGGATTGTTACAACTCTCGTTTGTAACAATTTATATTTGTTTAATTTTATTTATTCGATATATCTACAACCCGAAATGTACCAGTGAATAGAAAACGTGAGTCATAATGCAAGAGAACGAGTTCAAACCCAGGGTAGCTCCACCAGTTGATTTGTATTTGCGGTAGGTAACCAATTTGTTCAGCGTGTTAAAGACATATTCTAAACTTTCAAAGAGTATATCATATTTGAAGCAAGCAAGTGATCACGTATTTGTTACTTCATTAAAGTGATCCCTGCGCTTCATCGGCCTCTTATTTTATAATCTGACCCTGGCATGACTGAAAAGACTTTAGGCACAGCATTGCTTTACTCAAGATTAAGTCAAGATCTATACTCCGGGTTGCCTCGTTGTTCTAGTGGCCACAGGTCTAGTGTTGTTGTAGATAAAAAGTTAATTAAATTCTTTTGTCGAAAAATTCTCAGTAATATCCCGGAGTCAGGAAATTTGTTCGCTCCTCGGAAAACACGTTAAGCCGTTGGTCCTGTGCGGGATCTTTTTCCGGTCGTTCCGGGATTTGCTATCCCATTGCATTAGGAGAGTGCACCTGGCACTCTCTATTCTGCTTGAGTACATGCTTATAAACTATTATATAGCCTGATCAGTTGGCTGGTCTCCTTTGAGATTAAGTGTTGTAACCGAAAACGGTCAGGATGACATCATCACTCCGAGCTGAGAAGTTTTCGATAGAAAGAAACCAATATATTTTTACTAGTTCAACCTGAGGTTTGAACACAGGACCTTGAAACGATTTTACAAACTAGCCACCAGATTTACTAGGTGGTTGGGTATTGTACAAACTCATCTAGTATATTCTACCGCCAAACAGTAGTATATCATAGTTCCAGTATGATGGGCGAATGATCCAGTCTAACAAGCACAAGGGAAATAGCATCTGAATTCCCAAAGTAAGTGGCGTGGAATCATTAATATTTCTTAAACGGTTGTCTATGGACTGCGGTGACCACTACCATCATCCATTTGCCAGTCCTATACATATAATACTATATACTATGTGAACTAAATAAACATCAAATAAGATATAATTGCAATTTGTGTGACAAGTGCGGCGGTCGACGATATAATTGAACAACTCTAATTGGAAACAGCGCAATCGTTTCATACAATTTAAGTCAACCTATACTTGACTACATATACTAGTATGAGAACGTGACTTCACTCGTGTGGAAATATTCTTTCTCTTCCTATATGTTGATGATGTTACATCATATGAAAAGGTAATGTACTAATTTATTAATTATTTTTATAAAATACAAAAACGACAAAAAACTTTTTTACAAATTGTTTTTTTTTTTAAATAACTGTAAATAAATTTAAAAAGTAATATAGGATCTTAGTTGTATTAATAATCTAATATAATAACAAATTAAATTTACTCATACCACTCAAAAGTATTATTTACACAACAATATTTAACATCAATTAACATTTAATTTTCTACTTCTAGATATCGATACTGTTTTAAATATTTTCTCAATTAATGTTGAGACACAAATTATATATAAGTCAATAAAAGTTAACCCTTCTCAAAATGAAAGAGTAATTGACATTCTTACTTCATAGTCCTCAGTAGTCATTCTCAGTAGTGTAATGGTCGATTTACACGCAACAACTTACTTGCGCAGTATAATTTGCGCAGGCAAACGAATAATACTTATACGATATAAACTTACAACTATACGAAAATAAAACGTTGCGATGCCAGATTTAATGTACACTTTCAACATTTTTACGTTAACATGCGGTCGCTTAAGTGTGCAAGCCGGTTTGCACAAATTAACGCCATGTAATATGTGTGTAATCACGCAACATAATATTGTATGTATATCGAAAGTACGTTACATTACTGACGTAATTAATTGCGTAAGTAACAACGCACTTGACAGCGAAACGTCCTTAGGAAACCAATAGTGATTAATGAGTCGGAATTCGGTACTACATTAATAATAATTTTAAGCTAAAAATAAATTCAAGTTACTTTCGATAAGAATAACGAGACATAAATTGAGAATAAGGTCAATACTTTCCACAATCGTATCATATTACAGAGACATCTTCCCCGATGGCTTCACTGAAGTAAAATTCTTCCAATTAATAAATTTGTTGATTAAACTAGCAACAGATTATGAATACAGTTTATACCATTCAGCACATAGGAATAATCTAACCTTCTTATCAGTGAAAAAAAATAAGAATTTGTACATTGATTTTACCTTACATTACATTAACAGCCTGTAAATTTCCCACAGCTGGGCTAAAGGTCTCCTATTCCTTTGAGGAGAAAGTTTGGAGCATATTCTACCACGCTGCTCCAATGCGGTTTGGTGGAATACACATGTGGCAGAATTTCGATGAAATTAGACACATGCTGGTTCCTTCACGATGTTTTCCTTTACCGCCGTGCACGAGATGAATTATAAACACAAATTAAGCACATGAAAATTCAGTGGTGCTTGCCTGGGTTTGAACCCGAAATCATCGGTTTAGATGCACGCGTTCTAACCACTGGGCCATCGCGGCTCACAATTACAAAAAAAGTATTAATTTTAACTAGCTACTCTGCACGGCTTAGCGCGTTAGGGCGTTCCCTCAGGCAAATCTTGCCTGTAAAATTAGTTATATTATTGTTTGTT